>NC_090921.1:1174917686-1176185186 GCF_040938575.1 Ambystoma mexicanum | reverse complement strand
TCTTTCTACTTTTTCCTCTCAACCAGTTTCTCTGTCCTGCAGAGTCCCTCAAGGCTCTGTCAGCCACCTTGTTCAACATTTAGATCCAGCCACTCCTTGGTCTCATCCATTCCTACGGCTTTCTGTGCTATTTCTATGCCGACAATACACAGATCATTTTGTGGCTTGATCTGTCTTAGCATGAGATGGCTGCTTGGCTTAGGGACTGCTTGGAGGCCGTAGGTGGATGAATGACCAAGAACTGGCTTAAGTTGAATGTGAAAAGACAGAGGTACTGGTGGTAGCCTCTACTCATCCTTCATCCTTCTGGATGTCTGATTTCTGCCCCCACCCCGCCCCGTCTTGGCCCCTTGCCGTCACCTGAAATTGTCGTGAAAGAACTGGGCATTCAAATCTCGGCCTCGCTGTCACTGTCTGATCAAGTGGCTTCTGTTTCTCAAACTGGTCATTTCAAGTTAAGGACCCCTTGCTATGTTCTACCCTTTATTCCTTCTAATTTCCGTGACCCTGTTGTGTCTTCTTTGGTGATGAGCGGTATTGATTACTGCAATGCACTTTATCTGGCTCCACCGGGTCATCTGACCCATCAGCTCCAACTCTTGCAGAAAATGGCTGCACAAGCGGTTCTTCATTCTCCTTATGGTGCTCACATGAGTCCATCCTAGGTCAGCTACACTGGCTCCCTTTTGAGAAACATGTGCTGTTTAAATCCTTGTGCATTGTACACAAAGTTTTTTATAAGCTGGGCGCTGAATTTATTCGGACAAAATTTTGCCCTTACGTTCCTCCGAGAGCACTCCGCTCCTAATCCTCACTAACCACTCAGATCCCTTGCATACGTTATTCTCGTTTTGGTGGATGGTCTTTTTCAGTGGCTGCTGCAAAGGCTTGAAATTCTCTCCCTTTCACCCTCCGTGGAACGGATAATCATGTGTCCTGCCGTCACACCCTGAAGACTCTTTTACTCTGCTTTCTCCACATGTTACCTCTGGTTCCTAGCACCTTGATGCCTTCGGGTGGCTGTTGCGCTTTACAAGTTCTGTTAACATAACATAACAAGGAAGATACAGACTCGGAGTAATGAAGATTACTGGTAAGAAATCAGGACATTTTCACTGTCATGACAATGCGCTGGTCGTCTCATCTCGGTTCCGCACCTTGCATGCTGGCTTGAGCCGACAGGGTGCCTATTGTATTAGCTCCATGGTTTGCTTGCAGCCATTTTCTGTACAGATAAAACTTGGCAATATTCACTCTTGTGTCATTGCCCGTATGCATGAACGAAACATTTCTTTGCTCTGCTAAAGGGAGGCGAAGGCAGATCAGGGGGATATAAAGTGGGCCATCTTTCGTGTGCATTAAAATAATTACTGTAAATATGCAGATCACTGCATTTATTTCATCTTACATCGCACATGTTATGAAGTAACTCCTTGTGCACTTGTGTTTTGCAGTGAAATGCAAGTGTACAAAGCACTTTATCCTTTAAATCCCACTAGACAGCCATATCTACACAGTGCATTTTGGTTATCCTGGCAGAAGTAGAACATCATGGAATGTTCGCTTTGAAGGTGTAATAGTGCTCCATTTGCTTGGCAATATATTCGTATATACATGTCAGTTCTGGCTGGGAGGGGAGACATGGGTTCCTTGGGCCTGCAAGAAGTGGCCACGGTTTGCTCTCCTTAAAGCCTGCACTTGGCGAGCTGTAAGGATTCAGCCATGTCTGTTTTTTTGTGCTCTAATGTGGCCTATGCAATGTCTATTACATGGAGGAAGCGACACACACACACACTGTTATTGGAGTATTGCCCCTGTATCGGGGATCTCTGGACACACAGTGAGCAAGGAGATAACAGGCACGGTGTGTCTCTCTCTCTCCCACACGCCTACATCTTAGATTGTTTTGGAGAGGTCAATGATAAGCAGTCTCATTACTGAGCATTAGTAGCCGGCATGCCATATTATCTCCCACATCTAAGCACCAATTGGTGCATTTCCAAGTCTTACCGATCAGTAATCCCACTTGCATATTTGCATCACCGGCACGCTGGTCCCCAGCATTCCTTCCCATTTCTTATGAACTCGCTCAGGCTGCCATGGAAAGGCAGAACGGACTACACATAGTCCCTTTTCCCTTTCCATGGTGGACATTTTCTTTGTTTACTATAGCTGACACGGAAAGGGAGAATGGACTAAGTTTCCCAGTCCGCTGCTGCTATTTTTATTTTTGCGTAGCATATCACAACCGGAAAATAAACACCATTAGTAACCCTGTCCAACGGGCCGGGGTACTAATGGTAAGAAGTCCCAAGCTGGAGGGTATTACCGCATTAGGTAAGGCTCCCGGGGCCTTCATTAAGGCCCTCACTACACTTGGGCCTGTAACTATGGGCCCCAGGGGCATTACTTGACACAGTAATGTCCCCCCAGCTCGGAGCATATTGCCTAAATAATTGGTGGTGTCAGGCATATTAATTATTCCCGATAGCTGTGCTGCATTAAAGAGCATCAAGCATCTCAGTATACTTGCATAGTCATGTTTTCTCTTATTTAGAGTCTGTTTCTTCATTTTCTGAGCACATGGGCCACGATCAAGGAAATGTGTGTCTAATTCAAGGCCACCATCAACACGTTAAGATTATTGGGATTTATACCATGCCCCACTGTCATTTCTGTGGTCTCCGGGTGCTCTGGCAGACCTGAATGAGAAAGGAGTGGGTTAGCTTAATGGGGCGAGAGATAAAATGCAAGAACAGTTTGCTGTTATGTTGACACATGCTGACAAGCGACCTCTGCGTGCAGGTCAGTTCCTAGGTGTCATGTAACAAGAGGATGTAACGATTTTTGCATGAGCGCAGCCTTGCATGCCCCTGGTACTAGAAAGCATTGGCCGGGACTGTGATGTGTGAGTGGATTGCAGAGGTGCAGCCTCTCGTCTGATGTCAGTTGGAAGGCTTATCCTAGCACCTTAAAATGACTGGGTATGCGTGCTGTTTTTGAGTGTAGAGGTTGAGAAAGTTAGTGCAAGCAGGTTAGTGGAATGCTCAGCGGGCAACTCAGAGCATCAATCCGCTATGCCCATGGCCCTGGGGTGATGTCTCGGCAGTGGTGGCATTCAGGTAAGGTACTTGTGAGATTATGTTCTGAGGCAACCTTGAGAGGGCTGGGATCTCTGACAGTAGACAGTGGCTGGCTCTGGATGAGAGGGGGAGGAGCATAAAACATAGGGAACATGCAGCGCTGGGTACCAAGCAGAGTGAGGGTGAGAATAGCTTCAGAGTCAAGTTCAGAGGTATCCCTACATGTTATCCCCACCAAAAATATTGCTGTATATATGGTCGTGTGGAACGCCATAGGCAATATTTTTGGGGGGGATAATTTGTGGGAGCGGGAGTGTCCCCCGCACATTTAAAAATAATGCAGGGGTTGCGGAGGTGTCCCCCACAGGGTCCATGCCTCAATATCGCCGCAAAATTATGGCAATATTTTTGTGGGGATATTAACACATGGAACCAGTTCAGAGTAGGTATTCTAAATAGCAAAGAGTCTTGCTGAGGTCCCTAGGTAGAACTAAGTATGCTATGAGGTCAAAGTGCGATATCTCGGAGCCAATCACTCGAATTACATTGGGCAGAGAGCAAAAACATGGCAGGCACAAATGCATTGGGCACCGAGGACCCAACCAGTGGGAGACCAGGAAAGAAATCCCAGCAGGCAGAATCACAGTGGGATATCTGGGAGCCGTATAATATAAGGGAGGAAGTAGTAGGTTGAGCAGGACAGCAAGGGGAACAAACACTCATGTCACAAATAGCAAGGCATAACATGTCCTAGCAAGGTGTGATAAAGGCATGACAAGGAACAACAAATCAGTAGAAGTCCAGGCAAAGCACATAAAGGCTTAGCATTCCCAAGTACCCCGGTCTGCTCCCCTACGCTCCTGTGTCTATGACTCAATCTCTCTTGCTCCCTATATCCCCACCGCTCTCTAATAATCTGGGAAATGGCAGATGAGGGGAGGGGGCAGTTTGCTGACTTACTCTTTACCGTAAGAAGTGTGATAAGGGCTATGGGAGGCACAGAACGGGCTTATGTGCATCCAAGGATGGCCAGAGAATCTGCTGATCTGGAGGCTCTTTGGAGGTTGGGGCGCAAATTTGAGAGAATGATCCCTGCGGGTGAAAGTTTAGATGGTTTTCTGTAGACGGTCATGCAGTATGTCCCCATCTGGCGATCCCCTGTATGCCCTTAGGTGAAGTTCAGTCTTCAGGCCATATCCTGGACTTACAAAAGCTCTGTACTTGGACTGTCTTGGCAGCCAGGTGGAATGGGAGCAGGGCACTCGTCCGATATTTGAAGTTGCAGCTGGTGTCCCAGTTTTCCATCTCTCGCCAAGAAATAGGGGTCTGACGCATGAGTCCCCCAGACCATCTTCCAGCGAGCAGGTTACCAGCCTTAGATCCTCGAGTCACAGATCAAACAGTTTGGGTGGTGATTTTACAGGGGTGCAGGCACACCATGTAGTTCTGACAGCAGAACACGGAGCTCCCTCGCTATCGTGGGCCTTGTCCACGAGGTTGTGGCTTTGTGATCACTGAATGTAGACGGGACTATGGATGCGGGGAGCTCTTGGCCTCCTGGGTCTGGAAGAAGTTAGGAACTGGGTTTGCTTCCTCTGGCATCGTTTTCTTCTCTGCTTTACGCTGTTCGCCCCACTAGGTATTCTGTTACCTAGGGTGGTCTGGATGTTATCCCTCTGCAGTGGTGTTTGGGTTGGTAGTTTTCAGCCCTCACCTGGCTTCCCTTCCTCCCCCTAACCCCGGTGGCTCCTTCAAGGCGTTGGCACAGTTCTTTGCGCTGCTGGCTATTTCGTTTGTTTCCGGGACGATCTTTAGTCTTTGCCACACTTCCTAAGTACTGGGAAGAGGGACATGGTGGTAATGCTCTGATTACTTATGGGAAACTTCATTATTCTTAGTTCTACTCTTCGACATGGCAGTACTGCAGCTGTGCACTCACTCCCCAGTTGCAACATTCTCCAAGTCCTTTTGGCAAGGGCAGGGACCAGTCAGGTGTTTGATACACATGCTAAGAGGTAGAAGAATTCAAAAACAAGGGCAAATATATCGCATTTTGGGGAAAGGGTTCTGTTGGAAGACAGATCACCTCCATCAAGAAGTACTGTGACAAGGACGAGTAGTATGCATGTAGATTACAGCTAAGGAATCAGAGCATTCACTTTTACTTTGCATTTGTTTCTCACTATGATTCACTGTACAGTAGCAGTCTCACTCTGGCAGTGTGGCATAGTGCAGACAGTTAGTGTCCCCGTCCCTGGTTACTCCCTAAACCGCAGGGTGCGTCTTCTTTCTCTTCTCTATAGAACAGTGCCTGCGCCGATGCCTCTCTGGGGCTCAGTGAACACGTCTCTGCCAGCGGCGAGGCGGTTCCGTGCTTGCTGTGACAGCAGCTCTCCCCGAGGGGTGGAGCCAATCAGTTCCTCTCTTGATAAGCTCAGGGATCCCCTCAGCTGTTTCTAGAGAACGCCTGAGAGCAGCCAGTCCGCGTCACAACCTCAGCATCCTCCAAGAAGCACCCCGGTACCCACGGGCGTCCAAGGATACCAGCAGCTGTGGAGGGTGGCGGAGCAGGACAGGGCATCCCAATGCCTAAAGGTGAGCTGACAGGTGTCCTCTAGCCCCGGCTGGAGAATAATGAATACCCCATGCTGCTCGGGGGGCGGAGGGAGAAGGGGGGAGTGGGGGGGAAGGCATTAGGAGGCAGTATCATAGGTGCGGATGATCCGAAGATGGGGGCCTTATATTTGAGGAATTCGATGCACCTGTAAACTCTGATGGAGTATTTGCGGAGGTAGGTGTGCAAGTTGGAGAGAGCGGGGAATAACGTGTGCGCTTGAGAAACCAGCCATCATTTTACCGCATAGTGGAAGCAGGGCCTGCCAGTCAGTTTGCTAGAGGCGGCTAAGCTAGGCAAAATTGACAAATCAAACATAAACGAATAGAAGCACCTCCAGAATACAGCATCTCTGCCTCGCATAACTTTTGAGGTGTCGCGACCTTAAATTTCACCTCGGAGAAGGCCAAGTGGAAATGTCCTGCTACAGCCAGATGGCGGTGAGAAGGAAGGACAGAAAGCAAAGACTCCATCTCCCATTGCCATATGTGCGGTTATGATTGGAGTGGGTATTGTGGGAGGTACTGGGGAATTTTACCCTGAGGCAGCAACAACTCTAGGGGGCGCGTTACGTGTTTGGCACCGCTAGTAAAAACAGGGAGTAATATTGTTACTGCCTTTTTTTTACCACTCTTCCAGGTTATGGGTTAAGCAAAAAAATGCCTGCTTGTGAGTCAAAATGGAAGTAATAGTGCCACTCCGCAATGAATTTGTAAGATCTCATTGAGTGTTTTAAGGCTCTGCCCAACTATGGTTATGTAACCCAAACCGCCTGTTTTCACATGGCGGTAATACCTCCATGAAAAGCAGCGGTATCTGTCCAGGCAAAAAGTGATAATTCCACCTAACCCCAACGAAGTCATACGGGACTCCATAATAGGGAAAATCACAAACCCTTAACGTGGCAGAAAAATATTGATACCACTTGTGGTATTGGCACATCATTTTAGCAGTATTAGAAAAACTAATACCGCCAAACTCATAATCCAGCCACTACTGATCTTCAGAATAGGAAGTCGCCAAAACTGCCGTGAAGCTGTGGATTGTCATTTCCACTGGCGGTAACAGTAATCCAGTGCGATGGCACTTGCTGGCAATGCAGCCTGGGCTGGAACTCCCATGGAATGAAGGACTGATTCTATACTAGCCTTTAGAAATGAAGGGGCATCTACTCTGTAAAAATGCGCACGGATAAAGGGCATATTTAAAAAGAGACCACTGCATTAGTATATGTGATTTCTTGCACCGTAGCAGCGGGTGGGGTGCGCCTTACCAACTCTACGGTGCAGCACTACAACCCCCTTCCCAATATACGAGTAGGTTTAAGATTCAGCGCCCATTATTTCACACAAATCCTTCTGGAATAATCAGCCGATCACCCATAGATATTCTTCGGGAATAACGAGGAACAGCGCCATCTTCTGGAACTGTATTTTGTGGGGATTTCACGGAAGCAAACATTCGCGAGCGAGTCTTCAGTAATTGAACATTCTTTTGGCCAGGCAGAGTACACTGAGCCCTTGAAGAATAATAGCACGGATGCCCAATTCGAGTAAACCGACCAACCAGCAACAAAGACTATGCATGTATGAGGACAAGACCCTGTATCACTACAGAGCTATCCAACCAATACACAGGAGTTCGTGGGAACACCGAGGTCCTCTCCCAACAGGTGGGCAGGGAGGTCTCCTCCCCAGTGGCTTAGATCCTTCAGGCGCAGAGCACCTATTCCCCCATACCCAGAGTGTACACTGTGACGCAGTACTGCGGGTTTTTGGCCTTCGGCCCCTGCGCCGCCGTGTTCTGCAGAAGAGGAAGGGGGGCAGAGCCCGGCGTGGGCGGTAGCACCGCAGCACATCTCGGACTTAACGCCGTGGGAGGATGTCCCCCGGGTGACGCCAGGGATTTCCCAGGCGTCGAGACTGGCACTGGGGATTCCGCCGCATGTAAAAAAGGTCCTTCCTCGTTCGTGACGAGCCGGAGCCTCCCCACCGTTCACAGGCGGAAGCCCAGGGCTGCCCTCCCATCTGCCCGCGCTATCACACGTAACTTCGCTGCGCACTTTCTGCTACCCCTCTGCCTTCTTCCCTCGCCCCCCTACAGCTCACCTCTTGCATTATACCTAATCTCTAATATGCGTACAACTTTCTTTCCCGCCCGACCTCAACTCTGCACCCACACGGCACTCGCAGCACCGTGCTTTCTTCCTCCCCCCTCCCGAATCTGCATTCGCTGTACTCTCTCGCCTCTGCACTGCCTCCGTTATCTACTTTCCGCCGTCGATACCTTCACCACGCAAACACCCCTTCATTCTGCGTGACTTATCCAGGTACAGAGATTCTGGGAAAGTGGGGGGCGGGGGCTCTAACAAGACAGGGCGCAAACACCTGATTCATTACGGATGTGTCACTGCCAGAGCGAAGCCCCCATGCCTGCGTAGTCCCCCATACCCCTCCCAGGAATTATAACTACTCTCAGACAATGACGCATCGGCTGCCTTCCATTCTCTTCACACCCTTGGTCTTTGGAGGGTTATGTGTGAGTTTACCGAAGTAAAATTCCCAGTGGTAAATTTCGCCGAGGAACAAAATACCGATGTTCTTAATTTTAACCCCTTACCCCACTTTTCGGTATTTTCTACCTCGGTGAAACTTGTCACTAAATTGTTTTAGGGAGGATGTGAAAGTACTGCCCCCTTGTGGCTGGGATATATATTCTGTATAAGGCACGGGCGGTGTTCAGACAAGCCCGTGCCATTCAGGAGAGGCTCACGTTAGCCTGGTTTTTCCTTTGCATTGCAAGGGTTGTATTTTTGCGCTTTCAATTACTAATCCAGGATTACAAAACGCACAATGCAAATTGAGGAGTGCTTTGAATTTGGCGGTTCCTCCTGGTCCTCAGGACCTGCCCTTCACATTTTTGAGGACCTTAACTTCTCCAAGCTGATAGACAGTACCAGTACCCAAGTATATAGTGATGAGTACGATGCCAACCAGGTGAGTTGCTAGGTCTTGAAAAGACCCCGGGCTAAGCTGATGTTGGAACTGTTGGGACTGGGGGCTAGCTAGTCTTTTGGGTGTAGCTCCTGAGATTCTATCCGGGCTATCACCAAACGATCAGTGGCCCCTTGCCCCACCCCTAGCAACGCCCCTGATGCCAACACTTTATGCAAACGTACAAGAATGCAGGAAAAGGCGCATGCAGCCTGCTGGACTCTGCTCGCTCGCTTCTTTCCGTCTCGACCAAACGGCGTCCCATCCTGCACCCCAGCCACCACTGCCCAATAAAAAGGGAGAACAGCCTGACCTGCACCTTTACAGCCAATGCGTGAGTACCTAACGGCCCACCAGAAGGCCCCTTATTGCACACCTACTTTGAATGAAGAGGGCGGGACGCGGGAGCGAGGCTTCTACAGCATTTGCCTCAAAGTATTTCTATGATTATCTCCCCAGCTGCTGGTTCCAATGAGCAGGATTACAGCCGCATTATAACCTTTTTTTTTTCAGCGCGCCGCCTCATGCAGCTATCTTGCGATTATTATTATTTTTTTAGTGTGCTGTACTCAACCTTGGATAACCAGAAGGAATAGCGCAGAGAGATAAACAATGGCTTGGAACAGAATTGAGGAAGTGAGAGAGAGAAAGCGAGGGTTGATGTCAGGGGCGTAGCTTCGTCGGTATTATATGGGGGTGATTCTGGGACTTCCCAACAAACAGAGCATTGTACCCAACTAAATATTGTGCACAAGGGTGCATTGCTTGGAGTATTTGGGAAAATGAGTACATGGAGCATTGTTGACACCATCAAGACAAATTGTCCCGACGTGGCCCAGAGACCATCTTATTTTGAAGTCTCTGTCACCCGCTGCACCAAATGCAGCTCTGCAACAATAACCCACACAGTGTGCTCCCTCCGACCTACTAAAGCTGGATGCCCCGTGTGGCATATCAACTATTTCATTGAAGTTACCCACAATCACAACTAGGCCCATTAACTCTGACACTGACCAGCATTCTGTCTGCAAGATGTTGGGTTTCCTACCACTGACCATCATCGTCTACTACTACATGTCTGCCACTGCCTGCTTCTCATGCTGCTTGCACGCTCGCCCATGCCTCTGAAGCCAGTATTGTGCCTGCGCCTGTACCCATTAGTGCGCCTATGCCATTACCGGCTTGTGATGCTGATATCATGCCTACTATACCTGCGCCTATTGCTCAGCCTATGCCACTACTTGCCTGTGATACTAAGAATGTGCCCACTGTACCTATGCTTATTCCCATTAGTGCACCCATGCCCTTACCTCGTGTCCCCTTACACATGTAAAGGGGACATCTGTCCATCGACAATCATCAAAGAATGCGCAGACTCACTCATCCCTATCATCACAGCATACATTAATGCCTCATTCTCTTCATGAGTCGTACCACAATGCCTAAAAGAAGCCTAGGTTTGCCCACTCTTAAAGAAACCCTCCCTAGACCCCACCTGCCCCAACAACTATCACCCCATTACCACTGTCCCCTTCCTCCTCAAAATCCTAGACAATGCCGCCCATAACCAAATCCAACACTATCTGGAAACTAATGTCATCTTGGGCAGAAGACAATCAGGCTTCCGCAAGGCCCATGGCACAGAAACCACCCTCTTAGACTTAAAGAATCAAATCACCAAAATAATGGACAATGGCAAACCTGCCCGGCTGCTCCTCCTCAATCTCTCCACCATGTTTCATTTGGTTGACAATGACATCCTCACCTCCCACCTATTCAACGCAGCACACTTCTCCCACTTGGATAACCTCCTTCTTAGAAGGAAGGACCATGAAAGTGTACTCAGACCAGGCCAATGCAGCCCCTACCACTGTCAACTGTGGAGTCCCCCAGGGGTGATGCACGGCACCCACCCTCGATAACCTGTTCACCAAATCTCTCTGACATGTTGGACGCGCTCGGTATAGCATACACAAACTATGCCGACGATACCCAAGTCCTCCTCCCTCTCACCGGAGACTATGACTAAGACACAGAAGCTCTCCTCTAGATTTATGCCACCATCCAAACCTGGATTGCTATTAATCTTTGTATTAACAGTTATAAAACCGAGATCATCATCCTAGCCCCCAAAGAAATTCTATCCAAACTCGGCCCTAACCACACTCATGTCACCATCGGCAATACTAACATGTCTCCACTTCCGTGAAGACACTAGGAGTCGACACTCTCAATGACAAGACAGGTGAGCGCCATCTCCTTCGCCTCTGCACTCACCACAACTTATATATGCCATAAAACCCTTCCTAACCTCTCAAAACTGCCTCTCCATTGCCAGAGCCACGATAGGAGCTAGACTCGACTGCTGCAACGCCCTCCTGGCAGGCACCTCAACTAAAAACATGAACAGGCTTCAAATAGTGCAAAACAATGCGCTCTGCGCTGCCCTTCACATCCCCAAAACTGACCATGTATCTCAGGCCAGACGTAAAGCCCACTGGCTCCCAGTCAAGGAAAGAATTCACTTCAAAATCCTCACCCTCACACACAAATGCATTAATCTCGCCGCACCTTCCTACTTATCTGAAACCATAACCAAGAACTCCTCCGACCGCCCCAAAAGAAGCCACCATGCGAACCAACTCAGCATACCCATCATGAAAAGAGACAAAACCGGCGGCATTGACTTCCCCGACATAGCACCTAAGCTTTGGAACGCTCAACTCACTCAGAGCGGAACCCTCCCTGTACTCCTTTTGCTAATCCCTCAAAACCACAATATTCACATAACCTTACCACACCCACCCTGCACCCTAGCTCCTCTCTTCACTTTCAACTTTAAGCTGTATTATAATGCAACCTGTCTGTAATGCAATTTCTTTGTAACCGAAATATGATCTTCAAATGCAAGTTTACATTGTAACTACTAAGCCTTCCTCTGTAACCAGCAATGTATTTCTGTAACAGCAGCACTATGCCCAAAGGCTGCTGTGCGCTTTAAAAATATAAATAAATGAATAAATACCCACGTATGATGCTGTTACTATGCCTACTGTATTGGCGCCTATGCCATTACCTGCTTGTGATGCTGATATGCCTACTATGCCTACACCTGTACCAATTGCTCAGCCTATGCCACTGCGTGCCTGTGATATTGAAATTATGCCTGCGGCACCTGCACCTGTGGCTGCGCATATGCCACTATCTGCCGGTGATGTTGATATCTCACACCCTGACCGACCACCACACTCAATTGTGCACTGATCAACGCCCGATTGCTACCAGCCCATGCCCTAGATGTTCATGACCTAATTATTAAGGATAACATTGACCTCCTGATAATTACAGAAACTTGGCTTAATGATGCTTCAGGCCCTGCCCTCTCACTTGCCATCCCAGCTGGGTATACAAACTTTAGACAGGACCGCACTCACCAGAGAGGTGGTGGAGTAGCCCTTATTGCCAGATAAATCTTCGCTATTAGGGAGGTCGCAGGAGAGCACGGTCACAACTATGACTACCTCCTACTCAAAATCAACTTCTCCCACAACTGCACCATGACCGTACATATTGTCTACCGACCACCGGGTCCCATCGCTGAATTCCACGAGACCCTCATCCTCTCCCTGTCTGACAACCTGAAAAAGAACTCTCGTCCTGCTTCTGGGTGATCTTAATCTAGGCCTTAATGACCCGAAGGATCACCAGGCCACTACCCTAAACAAAGCCCTATCCACTTTAGGGTTCTCTCAAATCATTTCAGAACATACTCGCATCAAAGGACGTATCTTGGATTGGATTAGTCATCACAACTGTGCTGTTCGAATCACTGCTAACACTCCTATTCCATGGTCTGATCACCACTATATTCAATTTGACCTTAACACTAAAAGTGCCCACTATGCCCACCCCCTTGGTAGTGCTTTTAAACTCACTATCACCCAAGCTGTAGACACCATCGCCCCTCTCACCCTAAAGAAAGCAAAAAAAGTTAAACATTCCAATGCATGGTTCTCCCAGGAGCTGCTTGAACTACGTACCAAGAAGAGGCTTCCACTCTCAGCCTGGAAAATGAACCCCTCTGATGCCACCAGGAGGGCCTTTAAAGCGATCTCTAAAGATTACAAAGACAACATAATCTAGGCTAAAGCCACCTCATTAAATTCAAGGATTGACGATGCTAAATCTGTGTCCAGAGAAATCTTTGCCGTCTTTAGGGAGTTGGAAAAACCGTTCACCCCCCCCCACTCTACTAAAGGACGAAAAGTGGTGCAACAGCATTCAATCTGCCATGCTACACAAGCTGAACACCCTACAAACAAAAATCCTAGGCCATCAAAAGGCGTTGACGCACCTCATAGCCAACTTGCCTATGGCCACCAAGCCAAATCCTTCTACGCCTTTCAACTTCAAAGATATGAGTGAAGAAGTCATTGCCTTGCTCAAATCAATTAAACTCTCCAACTGCAAAGGCAATGCCTGGCCAGCCCAACTTATCAAAACTCGGCCCCATCCTTGCCCCCTTCCTAACAGCATTTATCAATGCCTCCTTCCAGTCTGGCCATGTCCCAACTGGACTTAAGGAAGCTTGGCTACGCCCGCTCCTTAAAAAACCATCCCATGACCCAACGGTTCCGGGGAACTACATGCCCATTACACTGTCCCATTTCGACAAAAAATTCTGGACAAAGCAGCCTACCTGCCTGTCCAAAAATTCCTAAAAGACAATAGTCTCCTCAGCCTTCAGCAGTCTGGTTTCCGACCATGACATGGCACTGAAACAGCTCTCCTAGACCTTAAAAACCAAATGGACGACATCAGATGCAGGCAAACTAGCGCTCCTCGACTTATCCGCAGCATTTGACCTGGTGGATCACAACACTCTTTGCCACCATCTCTCTATTGCGGCTAACTTCTCCCCTAATACATGTGCCTGGATCACATACTTTCTTCAAGAGAGGGCCATGAAAGTCTTCTCCGACTCTGCATGTGCCACGCCAAGCCACATCAAATGGAGTTCCTCAGGGCTCCTGCATTGCACCCACTCTCTATAATCTGTTCACAGGGCACCTGTTCAGCATTCTTGATGCCCTGTGTATCTTATACCGAATACGCGGATGACACACAGGTGCTCATTCCGCTCACGGGTCACTACAATGCAGACATGAACACCCTCACTACTATTTACTCCACAATCCAGTCCTGGATGGCAGATAACTTGCTATGCCTTAACAGTGAGAAAACCAAACTACTGTTAATCGGATCACCCACTACACTGGGCAATCTGGACAAGCAATACATGTCCGTCACCATTGACAATATACCTATCACAGTATTCCATAATGTCAAGACCCTGGGAGTCTACTTTGACTCTAATCTGACTATACATAGACAGGTCAATGCTATTACCTCCTCATCGGCTTATTACTCCAAAGTACTCCATGCAGCAGACCCTTCTTATCTCGACAGAACTGCCTCACCGTTGCTAGGGCAATTATCGGATCAAGACTTGACTACTGCAATGCCTTCCTCATAGGGACATCATGTAAAAACTTGGCTAAACTCAACTTGTTCAGAACAATGCCCTCAGGGTGGCCACAGGAACTTCAAGAAAAGACCACATCTCTGAAGTAAGAAGGCAGGGGCATGGCTCCCTGTCGAAGAGAGAATTGTTTTTAAAACCCCATCCCTCACGCATAAATGCCTCCATGATCTGGCACCCCCATGCATTGTCCAATGAATTGCCAAGAATACTTCCTCTAGGCCTCTGAGAAAAGACTACACCAACCTGATCACCATGCCCAAGACACAAAGAATCCGTGCTGGGGGCACTAGCTTCCCCGCTATGGCCGCTTCACACTGGAATGCTCTTCCCACTCACCTACGGATGATTGAATCCCACTTAGCATTCCGAAAAGCTATCAAAATTAAGCACTTTGTTTAATGGTGTACTTTGTACTCTCTACATCTAGCCGTTCTGTGCCCGGATGCTAGCCCCTTTTCTGAACGCCTTCATGCATGAGTGTAATGTTGCCTTATCTGTATGCTATCTTGTAACGCCTCTTCAATAATGTGACTAATGTATGTGCATTCAAGAGACCACCCGTATCTTATGCAGCCACTAAATCAAACTTACTTACAATTACCATGTAACAGTGCCTCTGAGCTGCAAGAGCACTATACAAATGCAAATAAATAAAAATAAGATCTCTGCACCACCATCAAGTGGGTGGCATCTCCACCAAAACTGGATTTCTTGTCATCATTCACTTATTATATGGTTTTCTCTGTTTCACTCCTATATGCTGTCCTCTCCTTGTTTACAAATAAGCTACCTGTAGGGCTCACAGTGATTGTCTTTCAAGTACGCACATATTTATCGTAAGTAATTGCAGTTGTGTGGTGGCTTTCAGTTAGACACGTCTCTTTCACTGTTCAATTGGCTAAATATTAATGCATACGAAAAGCACAGCTGTTAACAATGAAACATGTTACCAGGGGAGTATCCAGCATTGCAAGAGTGGAGGGGCAGCCACGAAGAAAAGGTCCTGCTATTCTCCCACCTACCCCGTGGTGTCACCCCTCCAGGAAGCATGGTATCTCGCAGGGCTCGTGCTGTCTGTGACCATGTGACCAAACTAATACAAGTAATGAGTGGATTCCCGCTTGTTAGTCTTGGAACTAGCCGACTTCGGTGTGGTTTGTCTTTTATTACCAGCGCCATGCTGGCACTGCGTAGTTGGCTGAGGGCCTGCCCTGCAGGGCCTTTGACCAGGACAGTGCCCCTGCCGGGCAACGCTGTCCACGAATGTCTCCCCACCCCATGCCAGTAGAGCCCCTGCCTGACAACCCTACTGGTATGGGCCTGCAGAGCCCCTGCTGGGCAACTGTGCATGTGGACACCGGTGGCCCTGAGGGCAACACCAGAGCTGTCCTTGGTGCTGGCCTGGGTGCCCCGCCCAGACCATGGAGGAGCTTGTCTGCTCACAGGCTAACCGGGTGCTCACAGTCCTGAGATGTTCGCTAGGTGCCCCAGCCTTGATGCCATATCAGGTGATCGTGACATAAGTGGGGGGACCCCTTTCTGGAATCGGACTGCGTGACCGCAGTCTCTGTCTGCTGGTTGCCCCCAGCCTTGGTCTGCCTGGCCTGCATGACCACAGGCCAGGACATTACAATGGTGATGAGGAGTGAGGGGAGCCCCCATGACCCCTGCTGTGCAGTTGCGTGTTCGCCACGAGGGAAGGCGGAGGCACCCACCTGACCGCCGTGGCTGTCTGGCGCCTGTTTGCTGGCCCTGTTAGGGTAATGTGTGGTGCTTTTGTACCTCCCTGAGGAATTACAATGCTAAGCGAAGAAGGTGGGTGTGCAGCCCGATCCGGTGGCCACATGGAGAGCGGCATGTTTGGCTGTGCGGCAGCGTGTCTGCCTGGAGAGGAGAAAAGGAAGATGCTCCCTCGCTCTGTGACTGAGCGGACTACGCCAGTGAATCCCACCCCACAAGAGGCAGTGCAGGCCTGAATGTGGCCACCTCGCCGAAGCTCCGGTATGTTCCCGGGCTAGGCGGGCGGCGAATGAGGGAGTGTTCCGAGTCAGAGCGTTGAAAGAAAGAACCCGGGTCCCTCCAGCGGTGAGAGAAAGGAAGCACTGAGCGTGGCGCAATGTAAATGAAAGATATGGGCCACTTTTCAGATCCTGGGCCCAATTTGCGGTGATGTGTGCAGTGCTGCATGGTAGAGCAAATGGAAATGAGTGCTCCGATGCTGGGAGTTAAGAAATGAGAGGCCCCAATCCCTAATAAAGATCCTGGGCTCATAGGCAGAGAAGTTGAGTAGTGACAAAGTACATGGCTAAAAGAACAAAAAAATGCCACTGCCGCATCGGCAGTGTAGATGGAACCAATCTGTGTGGGCAATTAGCCTCAAGGCCTGTTGAAATTTCCGGTCCCAGTGTTGGTGACTAGCAGAGAAAAAAAAGGAAGAATGAAAAGGAAAGGGGGGACAGCATGGGAGGGTTGTAGTTCTCATGATTGCTTGTGCACCCTCCGAGGCCTATGGCCCAGACACCCTGCCACTAGTGTCTCCCTGGCAGCCGCCCCTAAGTGGAAAGGGAAGTGTAAGGGGTGGCCGATCATCCCTCCACCAGTGCCCTGCCACGTACACCCCCCAAATGCAATGCGTGTAATTCCATACTGTCAAATTCGCGCCCTCAAATCGCCCACCCATGCCCAAACCTACTTTTTTGGTAACATTAGTGGCAGATGGCATTTTAACATAAAAATGTAGAATCATTACAGATGCAGGAAACTGATCTATTAGAGCTCCGTCTAGGCCCTCTGGTGGCAAAATACATTCAAACCTCTTAATTTGCATATCGATTGCACCAACAGAAATGACTTCACAGAAAAGGACATTGCAAGGAGCATCATCAGTCTTTGATACTTGGAGGCACCATGGAAGTGACTTTAGAATAAGTTGCAATGAGTAAGCTAAGTGGCAAATAACTTTGTGGTGCAAAATACATAAATTGCACTATTATTATATATGGAGCAACTTTATAGTCATTAGGCTTTAAAAAAACCAGCATGATATATTAACATAAACTATGAAGTGAATCATTTACAGCGCTGCAGATAAGACAGTGTGTGATTAAATAATTTGCCCAGGATCATACACTTTGGTTACATGGTGAAACCAGGATGTGGACAATTTAAGCAACTGAGCACAGTTCCCAAAGTTTAGTTGATAGAGATATTAAGGTTTTGCTTTGCTTTTCTGTCCTTAAATACTTTATAGCAATGCCTTGGAAGCATGCCACATTATCTAATAAACTAGCCTTTCTTAGTAAACTAACTATACACTACATACATAGTCTAGAAATATGTTGAGCAATAAGAGTATGGCTTTAGTTGTATTCTCCCCATCCTGAATGCAAAGTCAGAATACCATCATGCAGATTAATCAGAGCTGAACAAATCCCCCTTGGGATTTAAAGCAATAGTCCTTATTGCATAAAGCATGCAGCATTATGCACCCTTCTCACTTCTGAGCATTCCCTCCATTTCCATTTCAAAGGGGACAAAAGTCCCTGCTAATAGTCACCCCCCCACACCCACCTCCCATCAGTCGCTAATGGCTCACAATGAAATGCTCTGTTGACACAGAGCAACGTGAGATCCCCTCTGCTGCCAGGACCTCTTTGGGACATTTGTCCTGGGACTTGGAAATCTCTCCCGTTCAGAAAGGGTAAAAAGGGTAAGGTGTCCTGAGCGTGCTGCGCAGGAATTGCTCAGCACTCATTGTCCTGCCAGCTGGACACCTTTACCATTGGGCACCCCCATTGAGGTGCCGAACGAGAGAGGTGTCCTTCTGACAAATGTCCTGTTGAGACTCTCAAAAGAGCCTCTGGGGGCCCTCTCACTCAGTACGCCACTGCGTGTTACATAAGTACTGTCCAGGCCTTTGTTAACAGTGCAGCCCCAGCCACCTTTTATCACCCGTCTCCCTGCTCACAAAGGCACTGAAGGTGAGAGAGGTCCAGCCTGCAATATCCCAGAATTTCAGGGGTTTGGGGCAGGACCCCCATTAGCCCAATGGTAGTTGCCCGTCTGGTGCATGCACACACTCAGTTAGGCTCTTGGGATTATTAATTAGTAGCAAGTTGTTCACATTGCAATTCCTTCGAGGATTAAAGACCTGCTCGATTTGGCACAGGTGTTGGAATTGGCTGAGAAGATGCATTGCATTAGGCTCCAGTGAGGGGAGTGGGCAGTGAGGGAAGCTCAAACTCACTGACTTTGAGGTTTGCTGATGTAGAAGATAGGCTCTGGTGTACAGTATGGGCAGTGAGGGAATCACCCTCCCATTGAGGTTTGTTTTAGCAGACACACTGCATTAGGCTCTGGTAAAGAACATGGATCGAGAAACTCCCTACCTTTTTAAAGTTGGCAGACACACTGCATTAGAGCTGGGGGGTCAAAACATAAGGCTGGCGCGCTGCATCCGGGCACTTCGGACCCTCCATCAAACCCAACATCCTCAATGAATATTGCAGAGGAATGTGCTCTGGCAGAAGAGAACAAAGGCAAGGCTCTTCGACTCAGAAGCTTCAGGTTCCTTAACATGAGAGAACCCCGCCCCCATTGACCAGTAAACGATTCTCGGCAGAGCAATCGGCATGAAAAGCAGCACAGTAGTGAAGCAAAACAGCCTAAGAAAATTATATTGAAGAAAGGTAAACAGTGCAATGACAAGCACAAATGAAACCAATGTAAGAACCGCATAGAAATGGACAGCCTCCTTCCTGTCAATTGTGGTTTTCTTATAGGCATGCTCGGAATGACATTTTTCTGCAGCCAACATAAAAGACTTTGGGATTATGCATAAAGAAGAATGCAATTACTGTGTGCTCAATAAAGTACACAAACGCCTATAAAGCAACACTCGTGCCTGGAACATCTATTACCAGAACGCCATGCATTACTTTGTTCATTATTTATAAACAAAGTTTTATCTATAATTAAACTGCCAGCTCATGTTCATTCAGGAGTCTCCCTTAATGTCACTGAGCAGCATAATGTTGCCACCTGTGACGAACCAACTTCCAGGGCACCAATGGTCCAGGGATGTATAAAGGTTTCTAAACCATCAATCAGCCCCACACCTCTAGTACACCAGAAAGGATCTGAACAGATTGGAAACACAAGCAAATTATAAACATCCTTGTCCAATTTGGTAACGTTTATGGAACGGCAGGCTTATCTCCGCTAGGTCGTGGATCGTTGGTTAGTTGCAACAGAGAGAAAACAGAGTGATTACGCAATGATAAAAGGGCCTGTCCAGTCAAGGTTGTATACAAATATCTACTTTATTTTTATCACAACAGGCAGTTCTAGCAAGCTACAAAATACAACCCACCCTGTAAAGGAATGCAGAGGACAGACATTTTCAAGAAGGAAAAGGGATGCACTCTTAATACTGACAGGAGGGTAGCCAGTAAAGCAATTAATCGCAATAGTTCAAGGATACTTGGTTTCAGCACAAAAGGAGCAATGGGTCGTAAAATGTCACTAGGGACCTTTGGAGAAGGACCAGAGGGACAGAACCACAATGTACTTTGTGCTTGTAGAAGTTCTTGGTGCTCGACAGCGTTGAGTCTGTTTCAGGGTGCTTTGCAGATTCTGCGACAAGAGTTCAAGATGGGGGCAACTGCGGGTATTAGGGGACAGGCAGTTTGGCGAGCGAGGCTGGACAGATGGCTGTAGGCTGGCCTACACGGCGGCTCAGGGTAAGCAGTCGTTGTTTCAGTGTAGGTCGGCATTTCTGAAGCTCTGGTCGAGGCATCTCAGATGACGTTAGTGACTGTGGCATTACAACAGTCAGCAGTGTAGTCAGTTGCAGCTCGAGGGGCTCGACTGTCCTTTAAGGCGGAAGCTGGTTGCTGCTTGTCAAGGCACTCCTAGCTTCTTCACTGGGCTTGTCGTTCTTTAAGGCGGATGGCCCAATGCTGAGGAGTGTTGCAGACACTGGCCTTGTCCTTAGTTTGGTTGAGACTCTCTGGCACTTCCCACCTAGAAAGCTTGCCTGCAGAGCCTAGCAGAGCACAATGTGTGCTCGTTGGGCACCAGTTCTGGAGCTGCTGGAGGGTCCTCTGGATTCAGTATCTCCCTTTGTTCCCTGGGAGATGTTTAGGGACGGGATCTTGCTTCCCTCTTGAAAATCCTGGCTTTCCTTCACTAGTGGAAGCTGTAAGGCAGGCTCTACCTTCAGCCAGGGTCCAAATGAGTTCTTCTGGTTACTCCTTGCAAAGTCTTTAGATAATCTGCAGAAGGGGGGCTCAACCCTCTTTTAAAACCAAATCTGCCCCAGTTATTGGTTCATTAAGGTAGACTAAACCTACACCAATCCTGGGCCCCCACCAATAATCTTCTGTTATGCGTGAGTTCATAACCAGAGTGCTTTGCAACAGGAAAAGTAAAGGGGTGAATACATGTACTACTAAGTTCCACCCATCTTCATGTCTGTTGTGGATCAAAGGGTCTCTCTGGTTAATTGAGCTCTGTAGTTCCTGATTAAAGGCAGGTCTCCCTTGAAGTTTCTGTCTCCATCAAACACCATACACCTACCCTCTGAATGGGGTCTCCCGGTGGGGGTTGCCTACTGTAAACAGCTGTCACAGGCATGACCTTTCATTGCCCTTGGTACTAAGAGGCAGGAGTTGGCTTTAGGATGACACAAATGCATATCAAAGGTGTTGGGGTTTCCGGTCTCATTTGTCAGTTCTGCAACCAGGCTTCCCATGGGCCTGCTTGAATTAACGGTTTAGTATGCAAGGCTGCCACCAGCAGCACTGGCAATGGACAGGGCAGATGCATGGAGCCTTTGATAGCTAATTAGGCTGGCCATGGCAGGAGGAAGGCTTTTTCCTCCCCCTTCTGAGAGACAAGGTGGAATCCTGACTTGTATCCCAACTAAATATGAAAGGGGGACCGCGCATATAGGCTTTGTCCACCCAGATTATGTCGTGCAGTGAGCATTGCAAAATGTGTGCAGATTAGCCCCACACATTTTCCTGGTGGATGATCTACCATTATTCAATTTCATTTCAAATCTAAAAAAGCACAGGCAAATGCACACCCACTGTGTGGATGGTCGAATTCCTCATGCCACTATTTTTATCCTGCAGTTTTCATAAGTCTGCAGGTGAACACGACATATGTAGATGTAACCAGCTCTCTGTTCACACTGAATGAAAGAGGAAGGTGCTGCAGAAAGTCTCGCAGCCCTTTAGTTATGCTAACCTGTTTAATTGTTTTATCTCATTGAGGAAGTCCTATGCTTGAAAGGGGAGCGTGAGGGGTGTGATCAAATGCAGGCAGGAAACCCTAAACCATCAAGGGAGCAGTCCAGAGTCTTTGATGCTGCTGCCAACTGGGCAACCACCTGGACTGTTCATTTGACAGTCCGCCCCTAGCTCTCGTCGAGATAATGGACAGAGAGAGAAGCTCACTGCCTTTGAAGTTTGCAGACAAATTGCATTAGGTCCAGGTAAAGTGAACGTACCTGGACAATACATAGGTAATGGATTTAGTTAATCAAGTAGCGCTTGTTCAGCTCTGTGGATTGTACCTTGGAGACCCGGAGGCTGTAATCGCAGATTTCTTTTTTACTTGGTTGGAGATTGGGATGCCATCTATATCAATAGAGGTCTAGTCTTGGGGCAACTTTTTTTAGTTGAGCTGGTGGACCCACAATAAGAATCTCTGTCTTTTCACCATTCAAACAGAGGCTATATAGTTGTCATCCAGTTCTGGACGAGGGAGCAGATGTTTATGATAATGGGGTCATTATCTTTATTCCCTGTGATTGGGATAAATATTTGCGTGTCGTCTGCAAAATTGGTGTATATTACTCCCATGGCGTCCAAAACTGCTAAGAGCAGCTTAGTGTAAGCATTGTATAATGTAGGGGAGAGGCAGGATCCTTGTGGTACGCCCAAAGGGACATGTATAGAGTCAGCTATCTCATCACCTATAGCTACCCTGGAGGTTTGTTCTGATAGGAACAATTTGATCCAGGTGGTTGCCTTTTGTGAAAAGTGAAAGTTGTTGGAAAGGGCTAGGCATAGTTTGTCGTAGTCCACCAAGTTAAATGCAGCGGAGAGGTCGAGTAATAACAAAATGCAGAGTTTGCCTGAGTCTCTAAGAACAGCCATCCGATTTTTTTTTTTTTTTTAAATCGAGGAGAGTTGTCTCAGTGCTATGTTTAGGCCTAAATCCGGATTGTCTGTCACTTTCGAGGTGGGATTGTACTTGGGTGGATGCTATATTATCTATTATTTTTAAGGAGAAAGGGAACTGTTGTGAGGGGTCTATAGTTGGTGGGAATGGTGGGGTATAGGGAGTTTTTTTAATGTTTGTTTTAGTAGTGGCGTTACCCAGACTTTTTTAATAACTGATGGGACCGAGTTGGTGCTGAAAGAGGCATTCATAAAATTGGTGATAACTGGGACTAAAGTAGGGGAACACATTTTGACTAATTTGGCCGGAAAGCTGTCACCTTTGCAATATGAAGGTTTGAGTGCAGCGATAATATTAGATACTTGGTCCTGAGTGACAATAGTGAAGTTGAATTGGGATATTAAGGTTAAGGTTGTCAGTGGGACGATAGGGTTGATGAGATTTGTCACAGGAAGTGGTTGGAAAAGCCTTTCCTTTCTGGTGTTATCCATGAACGCATGGTAAACATCAACAAGGCAGTTTCCCCCTAGATATAACATTCATCTTGTATCAATCTGATAAAGCAATCAATGTAAAGCAATATGTATGTGACCTCATATTTAAATTTCTACTTTCTTCTTAAGTTGTATGTTTCTTTTTATTTTTTTTTTTATTTATTTTTTTGGATGCATCACCAATATGTCTGAATTAGATCATGGAATATGCACTTCATTGTGATCAATTCTATATGCATGTACAACAGCCTTGTTGATGTTTACCTAGTTTGGCCCCAGTTTCCCCTAACGTAGGGGCTTTCTTTCTCTTATGTATTAGCTATGCTGAAGGAGCCACCTATGGTCAGTATTATGTTACTCTATTAAATCGCGGTTTTATATAGCACAAAAACCATATCCCAAAAGACAGCATATTCAGGATGCTTAAAACTCCAAAGTAAGGATTTTTTGTGTTAGCACTGAGAATATTTGAGTCCAAATGCGACGAAAGCCGCTTCTAAGATGAGCATGGGGGTGCAGATGTTCGAAAAGGCACACAGAGGAGGAAGAATCCTCTGAAAGGGACAGTTATGCCATAAAAGAGCCTGTCCTGTGATCATACCGATAGAGAAAAGGAGTGTCGCAAAGATGTCTGCCCAGTTAGGGGGAGGGACGTGGGAGGGTATGGGTTAAGGAACAGACTTGAATATAGCAACGATTTATTGAATGATGAGAATCCAATGCTGTTCCTCAAATGAAAAACATATGCTAACAGTGATGTAACAAGTGAAATACTTCAACTGCTCTTTCTTTTTTTTCCGTTTTGTTTTTGTTGTTGTTTCAAAACCAATAAAACCAAATTTAAAAAAAAAAAAAAAAGAGCCTGTCCTGTCTAAAGAAGGGCACTTAGTAAATCCAACAATGTGGTTTGACACTTGTGACGGAGAGTGAGGTAACTGGTGATATGCTTGGCAGCTGATATTGACATCGTCATGGCTAGCGAGTGAACCTCTATTGGAGAGACGTGTCCTCATTTTACCTTTTTGGAAATTCCAGCCAAACAGTTATAAATGGTATTTACCTGAGCCAAATGGCATGTGGGTTTTGGTCTTTTACGCTACTATGGAGATTCAAAGAATTGATCCATTTCCCCTATGAACTGATTATTGGTGTAAAATTATTGATTGACATGTCTATGCAAATGGTAGACTGTCCCGCGATAATTGCCTTGGTCACGGATTTGTATTTTATTTGCAGTAAGAACTCCATGGAGCGCATTCTATCTCTTGTTAGTGGTGTGGTGCTGACGCTGGGCCAGAGAAAAAATGTGTTTGGGGCCTTACCAAATTGTTGTGCCTGGGTCTCACTGACTCCAACAACGGCCCTGATCATGTGGACACTGCACAACTAGGCTAGATATGTGCTTTATCAGGGACGTCATTTGGGGGTCGCCGGTTTCTCTTGCTACGAAAATTCTTTTTTTATTTTACTTTTTTTAATAATTTCTTTTAAAAAAAAATCTCCTGGGCTGTGGCCAGTGTCATGTGGCTCTTTATTTTTGGAGTGGTTGACCTTCTTGTTCAGACCTCTTAAAAAAAAAATGGGATTCCACAGGTGTATCACTTTGAGCAGTGGCGCTAAATAAGAAAGACTAGGATTAACACATAAGGTGTCTTTCTGGAATGCTATCCAATAATTGCTAGACACATAAAGGTTTATTTCCAGGCACACTTCAGGGGGTGAGGTCCCTGATTTAGCCTGTTCTTAAACACCTCAACTCAGCCTTTCACACTTCTGAGGTCAATAA
Source organism: Ambystoma mexicanum (assembly GCF_040938575.1). Taxonomy (NCBI): domain Eukaryota; kingdom Metazoa; phylum Chordata; class Amphibia; order Caudata; family Ambystomatidae; genus Ambystoma; species Ambystoma mexicanum. Next base: position 1,176,160,478 of record NC_090921.1, on the reverse strand, counting down.
ATGAGTATCAACACAGGTTGGGTGATATTGTATGTATATTTGATCTATATAAAGTGCTTAAAGTGCTACATAATAACATATCATTATCATTGGGACTTGGACGTTTGCTAGCATTCACAGTAATTTGGTAATATTGTCCTATACACACTGATATTAACGATACATATGTGGATCCATTCTTGTATGAAATGTATATAACATTATAGTGATATCGCAACCATATTTTTTGTATTGTATTTAGGAACAATATGTGATGTCCCTTCCTGTTTTGTCAAGGGGTAAAAGGTCGTGTTCCATTGCTTCCCCTGATGTCACTTCGAGGTGTCGGGTCACATGACATCACTTCCTGTGGTGTCATCAGAGGTCAAAGGTCATGCGGTGTCACTTCCGCTACCCCTGACATTTTGGTGAAATGACGTCCCTGTGCTTTATGCGCCTGTAATTCAAAAATGTTCTGTGCATACATGCCAACATTATCCTTTCGGGACACACTAGTCCAGTCCTGGTCTTAACTTTGCATTCTGGGAATTGGGGTCCTGTCGATATAATGGGGAAATTGAGGACTACAAGTACCAGAAAACTTGGTCTGCAATCGTCTCCTCTATGGATGTTGGACTGTACGTGCATGGTGGGTTAATTTTGGCTGATGGGGTAAATAGTCAATACCTCAGGCGTACATATGAAGCAATTTTCGCACCCTGGCATTATGAGTGAACTGGATGTGAACCTGTTCTGAGAAACTGACATTTTCTGCTTCTCGGCAAAAACATTAACTCCCCACTTTGTTAGTACCTGCACTCTGTTTTCCATTTAAAGAACTGAGAGAAGCACACCATCTGTGTAAGAGCATATGCTAAGTTGAATCGCCAGAGGTGTCTACGAGAAACCACGACTTGCTGTTGGAGTTCCTGCGCCACAAAAGAAACGCTGACATGAGGGCGATGCAGCCCTCGCCGCGGTTTAACAGGTTCGTGTTCAACGCTGCGCCTCTTCCGATTTTGAAGGTGGCGTTACAGCGACTTTGCCACCGCTGTGACGCTGTCACGTTGGCCTTTACATTAATGACGTACCTCAACCAACCTACGTTTTACGTTCCTATGCGTATGACGTTTTCCACAACACTGCTAGGCCCCCACCGTGGCCATACGTGGAGCTCGTTCGTGCTGTTTTGTTTGATGCGTTTCCGACCATACTGCTTCCTTTACCGCACGTTAACCTTTTCCACTATTCTTTTGTGACCAGGCGAGTCTGCAATGGAACAGTCGGAGGGAGGCTGCTTCCCCCGAGTTTCTTATTGTGGGTAAAGGACCCTTGACCAACGCCGCCGCTCCCGAGAGTGTGGCGGTGTGCTCCTTATTACTGTGTGCCGTCAGAGATGTCTATTGTACTACTGTACTCAGTGAAGACCGACTCCTTGGGGAGGGCAGGGGGGTGCTGGTAGATGAGAGGAAAATCAGCCACCACCCCAGAACTATTGCACACTTTTATTCCGGCTCGTATTGCATTTTTGTGTCGTATGCTTTGCTCGCTGGGGGGGGGGGGGGGGGGTAATTGTTTATTTCAGCCCCTGCAACAAATGCTGGGGAAAGTAGAGCTGTTACCAGTGGGTTGGTATTAGCAGTGCATAAAGCACCTACTCCAGCCCACATTTCTACTGAAGACATCTTTTAGAAAGGTAGATGATCACGGATGTCATTTCACTAAAATGCCAGGGGTAGCAGAAGTGAACATCACACAACCCTTGACCTCTGACATCCTAGAATAGGGGAGCAGTACTGCCCATGTTGCTCTGGGATGATCGAGGGAACAGGCTTGCTTCTTTCTTGGAAGTATTTGTCTTCACGTCTATAGAAGCAGACTTTGGGTCAGATTCCCCCAACAAAGTTCCAGGTGAAATCCTTCTATAGTCCAAAGATGATGCAACAAAGGGGGGCAGTCTCGCCTTTTTAAGCAATCTGCTGCAGCAGATTGGTCCCCTTCTAGCCTTCTGTAAAGGGCCCAATCCTGGCTGCTTTAGAGTCCTTTGCCTGATGATATAATTCCAAGAGTGCTTTGTCTACAGGAAGTGGGGAGAGGACACGGGAAGTGTGAGTCCTGAGGGAATCTGAGATAGTGGGACTGTTCTGTGAACTGGCACCTTCTGACTAATCTAACTCTGTGCCGCTACCTTGTCTGCATTGCCTCAAAGAGTCTCTGACCAGCCTAGTGTGAGCTCTCCATTGTCCTGATATTGCTTGCCTTAGAACCAGTTGTTCCCTCATAACCCCCTGAGGAGGGCACCTGTTCTCTTGTGAAGGTGACCATCCCTTACAGAGAGAGATCAAAAAAGGCTTTCTTGGGCTAGGCCCAAATGGCCGCTTTGGGTGAAACCCCATCCTAAGCGCTCATACACAAGGCCTTGTCAGAGAAACGAGTCACTAGCAACCAAGCTGACAATAATGTGACAGCAAAAGGTTTTGACCAGTATCATTTTATATTCCCAGAGGCCCTCTTGTCAAAAGTAGGCATGGATTTATTTGGAGTTTAGGCTGCCACCAGACACTGGTCGGCCACAATTCTAGAATAGGGGAGCAGTACTGCCCATGGCTAAATGCATTCTTGGCTGCTGGAACTATCGGTTCCATCAGGCTGTTGCCAGGAATGCACATGTCACTGCATGTTGCCAAACTAAAAGGCAGTTGCTTGGAGTTGTTAGTAGATGGGCTCAGCAAAGTTACATATTTGCACTATACTTTTCAGCATTGAGCATTTTGTTAGTGGAGTCTGATTAGTAGAACTCATGTTCAGAGACCTATTTACTTACGTCATTTTCTAATAAAAATGAACTCTGGCTAGTCCTCCCTCACAAATGGCATCGTCTCACACTAACAATTCCAACCTATTGGAAAAATCAACTCTGTTGCAAACTACAACTTTTTTTTCTTAAACTGAAAACCATTTGCATTTCCATAGTTTACAGTATTTTTTAGCTTTTTTGGGGAAATGCAACTTGAATTCACATCATGAGTAACAAAAACATGCATTACTGTATAAAACAACTTAATAGCAGCTGACTATTGCATGTGCATAGCCAGAGGGTGTAAAGACCTCTCATGCCCATGTCAAGTTATGTAACTTTTTATTTTTTATACTGTGCCAAATCCCCATTGTAGTGGTTTTACAACAAATTGCGCAATACTCCACCAGTCTTGGTGTTTAGGCCCCCATCACATTACATTCTGGTACTTCTTGATCAGTATTCTAGTGGTACGTGTTAGGAAGAATTCTCATAAATGTGTTAACTTCCTTCACCTTAGGGACCCCCAGCAACTTTGCTGGATTTTGGGGACTTGTTTTTTTTTACCTGGAGAGAGTGTGAGCCTTTTTTTTCCCACCCTCTCATATATTTTGAATGTGTTTTACTCTTGTGCTTTCTTTGGTTATGGAGTTTTAGACCACTCATAGGCATCATTTTACAGGGAAACCTTTCCAGGATTTCCCAAGGTTTAAATACCTTCTCTGGGATAAACTACCTTTTCCCAGAGAAAGTAAAGTGAAATGGATTTTTACTAGTCTTTCCAAATTCCTAGATTCAGCACACCTTATCTTACTATAGAGTGCTGGAGGGGTTACCTAGTATCCCATGTTTCTAGATACTCCTGTAGCAGTCAAATGCTACCCTTTCCTCCCGAAATGGCTTGTGTCAGTGGTTTTACAACATACTACCATGATGTTTCCCGACCGCGAACACTGCTAGCGTTAAACCGCGGGAGCCATGTTTTTCAAGAGGGTGTCTGAGCCCCCTTTGTTTAAACAGGTCCCGGTCTTCTTTTTTCACCATTTCTTTTTGGAAAGGTTCTTCTAGAGTTTGTCTCTGTGCGCCAAACCCAGTTTGGTCCCTTTGTTCCATCGCCTTTGGCGGGCTTCAGGACTGAAGACCACCTCTGGCGTTCGAGTGTCTGGGGTGGGCAGGAAGTGAGGGAGGTGCCCGAAACTCCCTGTGCTTAGTCTCTTAGGAGACCCAAATGCACTCTGGCCTGATCCCGCAAGGACAGCCACCCTGCTGGGTGAGTGACAGCTAGGCTGGAATGAATGGGAGGAAACTGGATAAAAGATGAGTCTCTTGGCTTGGAAGGCAAAGTCGACCAATGGAACGCAAGAACCGAAGACGAGCTTGAAGAAGCCGGCTGCTGGAACTCCTGGACCATTGGTTTGCCCGGTGAAGCCCTGCTGCAGGTCCGAATCACCAAGTTCATGTCGACAGAGAAGCCCTGCAAGGACGACGTCTCCCTTTGAGTTGTTGGGACCAATCAAATCGAAACCACCTGGATACCATTCTCGGAGCTGGTTGTATTTTCCTCAGAGTGCTGCAGAAAACTGAATAACCAGGGAGACAGACACCAGTTTGTGTGCCTGACTACAGCTACCGGAATTGAGGATTTGCCATTTTCCAGCTTTGTGACCAGCCCCAGTGCAAGAGTCCCCCGATATCCTCCCTCTTGTCCCCACGACTGAGGCTCAGGAACAGCGAGATCTGCAGGAACTGCTAGGAACAGAAGTCTTCAGCTGCATCTGTTTCTTCATTGTAAGGTACTGTGAAAACCCGACAGAGAACTTACCTCTCACTGCGAAAGTGCTTGGAACTTTTCAGCAGGCCTAGTCAGCTTGTGACCCAACATTGAATCTTTCTTTTACGAACTACTTGTGAGAACTTTGGCAAAGACATTTCCGTTTAATTACCAGAAATGCTTTATCCTATACAAGACTTTAGCCCATTGAGTTTGGCCTAAACTTTTGCATTGGCTCCTCTGGCAAACTCAAACTATTTGCACTGTCTAAGAGTAACTGTAATATTCTTTTTATTAACCTATGCCTTTTTGCTCCTACTTCAAAGTTCTCTGACATTTTGCTCCCCTTCAAAGTAGTTTAAATGCCTCTGACCGTCTAAAGTACTAAGTATATTTTTGTGTGGTATAGATTGCCTCCTTCTATTGAACATTTTATTACTGACTGTGAAATAAATTGTTTTACCAAGAAACCTAGAGTGTAAGAGTCTATTTGAATGTTTGTGATTGTAGACCTCTGTGTAACATCATTACAGCTGACGTCTCTTGAGATAAGCCTGGATGCTGAGCAACGCTACCAAAACTGTGTAGCACAGACGTATACCAAAGGTTGGTTTTGCTTACACCTGTAGTTCTAGTTGTGCGTAGTGGTCCCAAAGGGTACTGCATACAAACTTTGCCTAACAGGGCAGATCAGGGTTTCCTGTGATGTTACTTCGGCTCAGTGAAAGGTTGTGCTTTCTTCATCCAGCATGGGCAGTCTAAATGTTGGTATATGAGCATTGAGTACTAGTTATCTCCTGCCCAGGCAACCAGGCAGACATTTCTTGTTGGGGCACATGTAAAGATGCATAGGAAGAATTTGTAATCAGAAGCCAACAAAATTGCAAACTGCATCTACAACGTGTATATAGCCAGACTTACATCCCCGCACAAACCCCCCACAATTGTCCAAACCTTGTGTTTTTTAGCCGAATCGGTCTAATCAAATGGTTATTTTCTGTGACTGTCACAATTGGATTGCCCAAAACACATCATTCCTACATGATTTAGTAGCCCTAGCAGCCTACATTATTTGTTCAATGTGTAATAATATTGATAATTTTATATAGTATACATCACATTCTGACTTTTGCTTTAGCTTCCTTTATTGCTTGTGCACTATCGCTTGTGAGCCATGGTTTTCTCTAAATGGAAAGCATCAAGGAAGCTCCACAGCCTTTGCTGCCTGCAACTGTAAGCTGAACTTTCTCCCACTGCTTCTGCTGCTGGCCCCTCTCAGGTGTGACGTTACAAGCTTTCCTTCACAAATTGCTCTTCCTTAGGGCCTTCTCAAGCCAACCTCCATCCTTGGAAGCCAAATCCTATGCTGAGGATGACGATGGAACTCTCCATTGCTGCATACCTCCAACCACAGCTTCTTTGCTTTTCAGCTACTCTGCCTCAAACTCTCGACCCAGGAAACCGGGCGCCATCAATATTTGTCCTTAACAAGCTTATTTGTGCCCCTCCTGCACCAGTGTGTCCCTGCTGGAACCCAAGGTGGTCACCAAACGTGCAGAGTGACCACCCTTGGAAACCCCAAGCCTCCTCGGGCAGAACTGATTTGTCAGACCCAGGGCATTGCTCTCCCAACTCTGGTGCTGCTGGCCAGACTTGTCTGTGCTTTAATCTTCTTCTGTGGCTGCCCTCTTCATCGCCAAGGGCCCTCTATTGCTTCAAATCCACTGGGACTCCAGAAGCTGCTCTTTTATGCAGGAGGTATCTCTTTCCCAACGAAGAATGCCGCAGTCCGTAAGAATGGTCCTCTTTGGACTCTGCACAAAGTATCTGTCCTAGAGAGGAACAGTATTTTTAATTACCTGCGATTGCATTTTCATTCTAGGAATGCTTCTTTATTGAACACCCCAGAACTCTTTTACTTACTGTTTTTTACAAGGTTTTGCTTACCTATTACTGTAGCGTTTTATCACTTGCCTTTTCATATACATAAAGATTATATTTTTATATAGAATAAAGTGTGTATTGTACAAGTTTACCACGCTACATCCTGAGAGTTAGGCCTGGGCTCCTCTGTCACGCTACTACTTGGAGAGCCTGAGTTTGAGGGCATTGCTGGTACAAGTCAGGAAGATATACCCGAAGACACTAACCACATGGTTTAAGAGAAAACTCCCTAATATGCCTCTCTGCGCTTGCAATGTTCCACTCCATGAGGAACATTAAGCACATCTGGCATAGTGGACCCACCAGCAAGGTGGACTTTGCTGGACTTAAAAAGCCAATAAAAACGAGCCTGTAAATCTGATTAGCAGTCTTGTGTTGGCGGTCCAGTGTGACACGAGTGTGGTATGCTGTGGGCAGGCACACAATATAACAATGTGTGCACTATCAAATGCATGACACGGGCTATATGTATCAATACCAAAGAATATGCACCCATCCCTGTCTATTTACCACCACCCAAAGGAACCAAAACCAAAGAGTTCAATGTCTCCCATTAGTCCTCGTCCAACACTCTAGCCTTGTCTGCAGACTCTGGCCCTGTGCACCTGCAGTGTAAAATCTCGTGCCTGCACCGCAGTGGATTGATTATAGCTCCACCACACACACACACAATTTCTCACATTGCATCAAAATACCCTGAGAGTTAGTGGCCCAAATGCACAGGTGTTTAGAAACCGAAAACCTGTAGGGACTGTTATGTCAAAGTTTCTGCGTAACATAGTGCACGATTTGGAGGTTTAAACAGAGCTCTGAAAGTGAAAACCTTTCGCAATCACTTGATTAACCATAGTGCAACTGAATCCATTCAGATGTGAACATTTTGTCAGAGTGTGAAAGCAAAGCAGGCAAAGTGTGTGGGGTGGGACAGGCCCTGAATGCGACTCATTGAAAAATCCAAGCTTTCATTTTCGTTTTGAATGACTTTCTGTTGTGAGTAAGGTTTATTCTGTGATAGTGTAAAACGTCATAATTCCCAGTTGAGTAGCCAAGCGTAACGAGGGGGGTCAAACTGGATGTTTAATGCCAGACTTCAGATATAAGGCTAATTGACTGAACCAAAAACCCAGCAATTATTCTCTTTTAAAGGCACCGCAGTACTTGATTTAGTTAACCTGCCCTTCATGGATTTGAACTCCTGTTCAGCCAGGCAAGATGGCCATCTGCATTTGTAAAGGAAATGGGTTGAATCTGTTAGTTAACGCCATTGGCATTTTTGTTGTGGTTGAGGGTATGCACAGAGCATAAGAAACGGGTAAAAAAATAAATTCTACGAATGTATTACAAGTACCTTGTAATTGGTTATTTATAAGGCGCTTAATACCCAGAGGTTTCTAAGCACGGACCCGGGTATCAAACCTATGTTGGTGTGCATCATCTTGCTTCCAAGGCGAGCACGTTGCCCCTGAGCTATCCTCCCGAGACAAACCTTGCAAATTACATGGATTTGTGTTATGGTGTGATGGATGCACCGGAATGACTGATTCTGCCGTACCCATCTGCTCTATCAGACAAATCCTAGAGCACCTCTGCCTGTTTTTGATTTGCGATTGGATACTTGGGACGCCTCTAGAATCCGTATGCCTTTTACACCTGTGTAAAGCAGGCGAATTCCATAGAAATCCACGTAAATTCCTCCTGCCATGCATGGACATGGTGGGTGGCATTTGCCATTGCTTTCGTGTTTAGGTGTACATTTGTATGGGAAACCATGATCCCAAGGCCCAGTTTCATTAAAGGGAAGCCCACATTACAGCATTTCAGGGACAATGACGTGGGCAGGCAGATATTCACTAAAGAGCAGTACTAATCCCTGCTACAAGACCGCCACTCGAGTGCCCTCTCTCACCTTTCCTGGCAGAGATGCAAAGCGCTCAAGCTCAGGTTTCAAAATAAAATCCACAGGCCATGTCTCCTGGAATTCTAGGCTATCACGTCCGCCGATATATGGGTTAGCCTTCGTAGGTCATCCAGTCTACCTTCAAACCCAGCTATATTCCAGGAAGGTAATTCGCTATCTGAGGAGCAATAGTACATGGTTCCAAAGAGCCAGCAGGATTAGAAGGCAGAGTGGGCTTGTGTTGTCAATAAAATTGGCGGAGATCCCAGTGCATGGGGTTCCTATGACTCGGGACCCCCTTACTTTATTGGCGGAAGAAAAGAATTGGAGACATTTTCAATGGATGTAGACGATGCAGGTGCCTTTTTTGAATACCTGAAACCGAAGCAAAAAACAAGCAACAGCTACGAATTGAGGATTGACATCATTTGGTATGTCTGATCCAATCAATACCTAAGCAATATTACCTGAGATGGGCACCATTTCCGGGCCATTAGTTAGCAAGGGTTTTAATGATAGCCCGAGCATTACCTGCCCCAGTAATTCCAGTCCCCCCTGCAAGGGTAATATTGCTTTTAGATCCCAGCACGTTGCACCGGGGAACTAATAGTGTTTTTTTTTTTTTTTTTTAAATTGAGAAACATGTTCGCAATTTCTCAACTTAAAATAAAACTACAAAATAAGATGGCCACCATGGATCGGGGTGAAGGGAACTACACGTAGTCCCTTTCCTCTTTCCATGGTGACTAGTCACGCTTCGGCATCTCGCCGGGAACACAACTGTTCCCAACGCTTGAGAGTAAGTGGCGCAGGATTGGGGGGGTAAACATGTGGAGGAGGGGGCACAGGGGAGCACTTATGTGTTAGCCGGCGGGGGTGGATAGTTACCATGTGGTAAACCCCCGTTCTGAGCCTCCTCATTGGCTGGGAGTCCGAACACACGCCCCAGCTGGGTACTAGTTTTAACAAGACCTCATAATCTGTGACCCCTTAGAACGTTTAGCACCCCCTTAAGATAAGTGACAGTCCTCCCCATCCGTTTCCTGTGTCCCACTGTTTCCCATTTGAGTAACAGTGGAAACCACAGGTAATATCAACATCCCCCATTTCATCAGTACGTTTGGCTTCCTGACTAATAGCCCTAGACAATGTAGCTCTAATGGCTGGCTCATTTTGAGATGGTGAGTGGCATGCTGTGCGTTGTGCTATTACATTCAGCAGATTGCCTTGCACCACGTTTGAGCTACTGAGGATGGGAGTATGCAAGGATAAGGTGGGTTGGACCCTTAGTATTCAGACTACAGTTACCCCAAGATAAAGAACTTGAATAATTATTAGCTATTTATTTCAGGGGGTGGTCTTTAGGCTGCTTCAGGTTGATATTAGTTCTCTTAGGAGCAAGAGAACAGTAGACCCATTTAGTTACTAACTTAAAACCAAGTCAAGCTTGCACGTATGACAGGCAGCGTGTAATTGTAAACGTGCCTGCCGTGTGAACATGTCGGGCATCACATACAATGAATCCCTATGAAGTCTGCCTGCTTTATGCTGGAGAATAAAGATGGTGGGCTCCATAGGGATCCCCAGCGTTTGCACTGGCATTAAAAAGCTGTAAGGAATAAGAGGGGAAGGGAGGCGTCTCTCTGCCATGCAAATAGATGTAAATGAGCTGTGACATTAATGCATGGCATTAAAAAAAAAAAGCCTTACGCAAGACTTCTACGTCATACATTTACATGATGGTTCATTTGAAAATGAGCTCTTGAATGCACCTGTTCTGTTTCTGAAGCTGAAATGTTTTTGCTTAGACATCCGCTCAGAATTTTAAGATGGCCGGGCATTTAAAAAAAAAAAAACTTTTTCGAGGTGCCTCGCTGCTATGGTGTGGGGGTGGCTGGATATATATACATGCCTGCACACTTGTTTCAACAGCTTTACACAGACACTTTTTTTACCCTCTCTAGTCCCCTTTGTTTATGATGTCTATGCGCGGTCGCTTTTTATCAATTCTTTGGTACCGTCGTCTTAACCTTGGTGAGGGATCTGGCAGCAGCTTTGCTTGATTTCTTTAATGCAGGCACCATTATCCCATGTGACCATGTGTTGGATGTTCATACTTGGGACGTAACCTCTTTCACTGCAAGTGATGGACCCTTGAAATATTACTAGTCTATCCCTAGCCCTCCCTTTACTCTTGCTCTTTCTTGCTACAAGTGGTAGAAGCTGACCCTCGTGAAGTTTATTCATCAGCTTGCGTTGATTGAGAAGTGTCTGGGATGCTTGCAAAGGCAGTCTGTCCCATAGGAAAATCTGGAGATTTGGTACCCGCTGAGTACCTCGGACGGGCATGTGACCATTTTCTGTCCCAGTCTAACAGACCTTTAGAGGCACTGGGTAGAATTGCTTTCTCGCAATGTCCCTAGTGTCAGCCTGCCTTGATAGTATGAGGATGATCATGGGTCAGCACTTGTATTTGTCTAGATCATCCATTAGATGCTTAGGGCAAGTAACTGCCTGCAGGCAATTGACGGGAAAGGTCCTGCAGTGTCCTGTACAATCATACAGTGAATGATCTTCTATGACCTTCTAACGGATACTAGAAATCCCACTCTGCTTAGATTTTACAGTACTGGTACTTTTCTTGTAAGAATACATCCGGCTACAAAAGGTTTTTATATGCAGCGGAATAATTCCAGATAGTACAAGCACATGAGGCAATGTTGGTTTCTCTATGCAACCACTTTTCAATGCATTGCCCATGCCTACTCTGTAGGGATTTTGATTTGTATTGCACTGTTTTGTTGAGTAGATAGGACAAAGGATAGGGCCATTTACACCACCCCTTCTCTAAAACTTATACAAAGCTTCTAGAAGATATTTTAGGTTTTATTGTGTTCCTGTTGTAAGACCACGGGCCAAGGCACAAAGGCACACTGCCACAAGGCTGTAGATCGAGTGCACGAGATTAGTAATGTCAGAATTTGACGTAGCACCTGTTGCAATATTGAGAACTGCCAGTGTGCCGCCCCCCACCCCCCACCACAGCCACCCCCAAACACTCTGTCAGCATGATTCACTGGGTACTCATCTGAACCATGAAGCTACTGACTCAACCTTGTTGAGTCACTGAATGAAGGGGGCTGGTGAGACATGTTTGCTGGTAGTGGTACCCCAGGAGGCCCTGGGCTCATCTTAGGCTTCACATCAATAATTGTGTGTAAGTTCTGTGGGTTTGAAGCCTTGGATTAATCTACAGATCCATTAGAGTGCAACACACGTATTTGGTCTTATTTTGGGGGCAGTGACTAGAACAGGTTGGCTCCTATCCTACTTAATCACATGTGCCATAACGTTTTGGAGAGGCTCTTTAATGAACCGCGTAGTTAAATAATTATTGAACCGTATTATCACGAGCCCCACATGATGAGTGCTGCCTTGCCTCCCTCCAGGCTTCAACAGATGCAGCAATCTCCTGTTTCCTAAATCAACATTCAAATGACATACACGATTGTGTATCGTCTATGATTAACCTTTTGAGTGTTCACTTACAACTGTTGAATAGGGTATATTATTGGCTCCTTGAGACGTTGGCTGTGCAGTGATAATAGTTCAGTGAAAACTTTGGTTAAAGGCAGTGGCCGAGTTATGGTTGCTTTTAGTGTTGGTGCCACAGATATGGCTGCTTAAGAATCCATAACTTGATTTCTTCTGGGGTTTTGTTTTGTGTTGCTAACATAATGTCCCATTCAGAAAAGTCTTTCACTGACTTTTTTTAAGGGAAACCTAGCCATAACTTCCATTTAGCCAAAGAGGTTTCACCGTTTTTTGTTGCTTTTTTAAATAACATAATTATACTTAGCATGGCGGTGTGTTCATGAACAATAGTCGGACCATGCCAGTCGGTACATTTGGAGACATACTGTATCCCTCAACGCTAACAGGGCTACCTTTCATATTATTTTACTGCACATGGGCTTATTGGACCCCATTAGAAGTCTGTGGTGGCCCCTTCAATAATGTTACCTCCCTGGCAACAAGCCAGAATGTCTCCTTTGTAAGAACTAGTATGTTTACCTCTTGCTGTGTCCAGAGGCCCAGTTCCCTGCCCACGAGAGAGCCCATTTATACGTAATTGGGTTTTAACACAATTTAGGCAGATTTTAAAGAAAACACTGTATGGGTTTGCAACATATTTGTGAATGCATGCGTTCGGGGCTAAATGCATGCTTCAAATGGTGGAAGCATTATCGATCTATAAGGTTGGTAGTTGGCAAGATTGCTTTAGGAACCATAACTTGTGAATTTCTAGGCTCCTTTTTGTACTGCAAACGTAACGCCACTTTAATAAAAGGATTATTCACTAAATGTTTTTTTTAAGGTAAACCTAACCATACCAACCACTTGCAACTAGTTTTGTCTTTGTCCACTAATATATATAATAGCTATACCACAATTGGGTATTTTCCCTATTTTTGTTTTGGGGGGGATCAAGTTCCCAAACGAGAAACAGTTCAAAAATATACATAGAAAGGTGGAGAAATTGATTACCCCTCTCTCCGTTGATATCACATAGATTGGTGATGCTTTTACAACAACATTAATGTACATATTTGATTCATATAGAGAGGAACTTCTCACCACGAAGCCACACATATATATTAAGAAAAAGATTTTAAATTGTTCACAGTGAATAAAAAATTGTAAACTAGACAACCTGACTTCTTTTTTTGTCATAGTTAACAATTACTAAAAACATTACAATTTCAACAAACACAAAATGCATAAAAACCAATTCGATGGGTGTTGATAACAAATGTCATAGAAAAATCATTTATATTCGAAGACTTCTGTTATTTGCAGTCTTACTGATCGTTGACATGTTTCGGCCTCAATTTAAATGACACTATCTCTAGTGTCCTTTTCAGAACAAGTATAGGGGCCTTCTTCAGGACAAAGTATTTCTTCTACTGAATGATTAAAGCTTGTGTACCCCATTTTTTGATGGTCGGCAAAGATTGCAATGTGATATAAATGTGAGAACATCTACTTCCAACCCTGTAAATCGGGGATTCACATTTCTTTGAACAGGGCACCCGTAAATGTTGGCAATGACTCTTTTGCTTCAAAACTGTCAGTTTTTCAAAGAAGAGACTTATCTTTTCTCTTTAGACGAGATGATTACTTCAGAATGCGTGTTTAATTCACACCAGGGCGGCTTATTGTCACTTTTAATACCAGCCGTGCCCCACCGGGTCGCGTAAACATTTCTCCTCAGAAAGGCAATTTTTTTCAGGATTCGTGTTGGTTCTTCAAACGCAGTGGAACAATCCCCTCGTTGTAAGGGAGGCCAAATAGTTGGCTTCCTTTTTCGTGCCGCCACTATCGCAACCGCCAGGTGGCACGAAAAAGGAAGCTAACTATTTGGCCTCCCTTAACACGAATCCTGAAATGATTGCCTTTCTGAGGAGAAATGTTTACGCAACACAGTGAGTCAATTGTATTTCTAATTATATACCACTCCGGCTAATGTTCACGATTTCATCTATAAGTGTGGGACATGCTAACCTCTATACATTCCAGCAAAGTGTGGCACTTGCTACCGTTAACAATTCCATCTCAGAGTTAGGCATGCTGCCAATTCACAATTCTGTGAGGGACATGCTAACATTCACAGTTCTATCTCCGTGCTCTATTCCCCATCCATGCCACACTTACTTGGGTGGTTGATGCTGGTTGACTGCTGGTACCTGGCTTCATGTAGACACTGCCAGGAGCCGCCTCAGTATGGGCCATCCTTTGCCTTGGGTCCTTAGCCGCAGGGGCAGCACGGGCAGAGGGCTGCCCTGGCGTGGTTTGTGATGGTTTAGGGGCGAGCCAATCACGGGAGCAGGGCACATATTCCAAGGCTCAAGGGGGGCAGGTACCCACGAGCTTACCTGGAATGGTGCAGGGAGAAACGGGCCAGGCTCGAACAATGCCGCTGCCTAGGTCTTACGTGGGATTTAGCTTCAGCTAATCGCGGGTAGCGAGGAGCCCGATACCAGGAAGGGAGAGGGGAGATTGCTGCGCTGCACGTGGGGTCAGTGGGCCCAAGTATAAAATATCAGGCACATATTCCAAGGCCCAAGGGGGTCAAGGACCCACAAGCTTACCTGGAATGGCGCAGGGAGAAACCGGTCGGGCTCGAATAGTGCTGCTACCTAGGCCCTAGGTGGGATTTAGCTCCAGCCAATCACGGGAACAGGGAGGCCCAGGAGGTGGGAGGAGGGAGGCCAGAAGCCCGATACCAGGAAGGGAGAGGGGAGAGTGCCGTGCTGCACGTGGGGTCAGTGGGCCCAAGTACAAAATATCAGGCACATATTCCAAGGCCCAAGGGGGGCGGGACGCCATGAGCTTACCTGGAATCTGCTTGGGCTAAGCCAATGTGCTGCTCCTTAGAGCCCACTCTCATCTCCTGCGTGTTCAGAACACAGCAGCAAGACTGCTCCTACAACTAGGACTGAGGGAATCGCATCTCACCTGCACTCCACGTACTACACTGACTCCCAATTGCTCGGCATGTTACTGTCAAAGCCATGTGCATTACTCATCACACCTTACACCGTAAAGGTCCTGAATACTTGCAAAAGAAGATCTCTCGATACCTGCCCACCAGACCCCTCAGATCAGCCTTTGCATCTCTACTTGTCATTCCTGTGGCAAAATATGAACGAATTGGCAGCTCCTCCTTCTCAGTTCAAGCACCTACAATCTGGAACTCACTCCAACTAAACATCTGCAGCATAGAGAACCATCTCCTCTTCAGGACATTTCTGAATGCCTGGTTGTTCCTGCCATCCCTTAGAGCCATACCTTTCTCACCCCTAACTTGGATCTGCCCCATCATCTACCTTGGCAATTCACATAAGCTCCGATTCTCGCCTACCTCTCTAAGCCTCCTGTTCTGCCCCTCTTTCATCCCTCCCTTAGTGAACACATACCTGCCCCCACCCAGATTGCCCCTCATTCCTTCCACACTTTCAAGGCCTACTGCACTGATTTCCTAAATGCTTTCACCAATGTCATTCCATGACCGCCTGCACACACAGTCATTGACAAACTACCAATCCCCACCTCCAAGCATACTGTCAACTCTTCACCTCACAATTTTTCATCACGTTGGATCTGTACGTGACCTTGATTCTCATTCCACATTAATCTCTCCTACATCTTTTTCTTGAGACCTGATAGCCCACTCATATGATAAATCTAACCAAGATGACCTAGGATTTTTCCTGAGCCAACATCTCACTGTTAACACTCCCCCCCCCTCCTTAAAATGTGCTCCACTTCAGTAATCACCTCTATGTACAACGTCAACCAGACCAACCCTTTAACCACCCCCTCCTCTTCTGGAAGGATCCTAGTTAATCGGAGACTACCTCTGACCTCGCTCACCCTACAACTTCTATGGCTGAACTCCTCTCAACTCCAAATCTTACTTGCCACTTTGACAGCGATGTCATTATATGACCACCAGGAACGGCAGGTCAGACGAGTTAACTAATTTGTTCCATTGAATGCCACACCTCAAGAAATCAGTGATATATTGTATGACCTCCCTTCTTGAATTCAGTGGCAAAATAACCGGTGCAAGGAACACTGCTCCTTTGGCTCGACTTACACATCGCTGTTGCTGTTTCTTTCTCCTGTGCTGCGTCCCATAGAATACAGCTGAGTCCCACAATAAATTCGGTTCATCTGTCCACATATTTCTTTAAGTTCTTCGGTCTTCTTTCTTCTCCCCTTTTCAGCCTTTCGGTCTTTCCTTCCTTCTCCGGGCTCCTTTTACTCTTCTATTTATCCTCCTACCCAATTAGAAATGTACACAATGTTTGGCTATCCTCTACTGTCACAAGCTCCCTCCTGTTGGGGGTCTCTGGGTGCCCCCAATGCGTGCCCGCGAGCCCCTCCACCCACAGACTCCACACGGACACGTCTGTGTGCTTCGGGCTCCCCGGTCGCTCTAACGCGGCCGGGAACGCCCCGTTTATTTAAGGCGCACGCGGCGACGTGCAACGTCACGCCGCCACGTGCGTATCCCCTCACGGGGCAACGCCACACTCCTCCTTTTTCCGGGAGGAACAATAACAAACAGACACGTCAAAACATAGCACTGCACACAATGTCACTTGCGAACTTACAAGGCCCATGCCCCCTTTTATTATCAGCCTCCCAGGTCCCCTTCACTCCGGAACACAGTCAATCGGCCCCAGCACGTAGTCTCCGAGGTAGGCAGGTCTCCCTCGCCCAGCCCTCTGGGGGTACCTCCCACCTACCTCAGCCGCCGGACTCCCCGCTGCTCCAGTGCCTCGTTCTGGTGACCCCACGAGTTCCCCCCGGGGGGTATCTTCATCCGGGAGGACAGTCTCATCCGGGTCAGGCGGGAGTTCAGTTCGAGAGTCCCCCAGTTTCTTGAAGAAACTCACATTTCGAGTGACGGCCGACTTCCCGTCCGAGGCCGTTACCATCGATCCCTTTACTGCCACTACGTCCAGCGGCTCGGGTTCATATGGGAGCGAGAGCTTTCCGTGGGGATGCCGATTCCTGATCAGCACTTCGTCGCCCGGTTCCAGCCGCTGCGGACGAAGACCCCGCCGTATGTTTTCTTGATGTGTCCTTGCCTGTCGCTCCGCTTCCACCCGTTGGTCATCTATTACGCCGGGTACCTTTTCCTGTACCTCCGGGAGGAGACCTCGGGGGCACCTTCGGAATAGTGCTTCAGCCGGGGCTACCCCAGTCGAGGCGTGTGGGGTGGTGCGGTACACTCTTAGAAACTGGTATAGCGCCCGCTGGAGAGGCTGGCCTTGTCCCTGGGCTATCCGGAACGTTTTGTTTAATGTCCTCATCAGCCTCTCGGCATCCCCGTTCGCGCGGGGCCACAGCGGGGACACCTTCCGGTGGGCCACTCCACAGCTCTCGAGAAACTCCGAGAACCTCGCGCTCTGGAATGGGGACCCATTATCCGAGCACAGGGTCACGGGAAACCCATGGGTGGCAAAGATTTTCTCCACAGCGCCGACCACGTGCTCAAATGCCACCGACTCGACGAATTCCACCTCCGGGTATCGCGAGTATTCATCGACGATGGCTAGGAAGTGAGTACCCACGGCCGTGGATCCGAAGTCCGCATGTACGACCTCCCACGGGCGGGTCCCCCGTGGCATTACTTCAATTTCAGGCTCCCGCTGTACTGGGGAGGCCGCCTGGCACCATACACAGGCCGCTACAAAGTCGTCCACTTTTCTTTCCAGCTCGGGAAACCACACCTTCAGCCTCAATCTCGCCTTCGTTTTGGCGGCCCCTTGGTGTCCCTGGTGTGCCAGGTTGATGACTTTGTGGACCTTGGAGCCCGGCACCACCAGGCGATCGCCCCGCAGCAGCAGGCCCGACTCCGTGAAGGACAGTTCGTCCTTCACCTTCCAGAGTTGCTCGAGGGTCACTTTAGCCTCTTGAGTGCGCCCTGCCACCAACTCCAGCACGGCCTTCCAAGACCCCGACTGCATCGAGCTCCTCAGGATGCGGAAGCATTCGTCGTTGGCCGCAGCACTCTCCAGCTCGGGTAGCGGCATTGCATTGGGGGTGGCGCTCTCGACCACCATGCTGACGTGATCATCGGCTTCCTCCGCACACGACTCTTGTGCGGGTCCGCCCCTGCCCACCGGATGCCTGGACAGGTAGTCAGCCGCATTGTTGGCCCCCGGCCGGTAGATTAGGGTGACGCCATATTCCAGGAGGGCCAGCATCCATCGCTCGATCCTGGCTGGTGGTTTGGAAGAGGATCCGGCCATAATCGGAATCAGTGGTTTATGGTCTGTTACCACTGTCACGGGTCTCCCCAGCACATAGAGCCGAAAATGCCGACAGCCCCACAGAACCGCCAGGGCCTCCCGTTCAATCTGTGAGTATCTCTGTTCGGTCTCGGAGAGGGCCTTGCTCGCGTATGCCACGGGCCTCATTCCCCCATCTTTGCCCACCTGGGTGAGGACCGCCCCGAGGCCAAACGGGCTGGCGTCCACAACAATCTCCGACTCCAGGGCGGGGTCAAAGAAAGCCACTGTGTCATCTGCTGTCAGGGCACCCTTGATGTCCTCGAATGCCGACTGTTCTAACGGGCCCCACTGCCAGATGGTATCCTTTTTCGTCAGGGCCCTCAGAGGTTCCGACCTCGAGGCGAGATTCTTGATGAAACGCCCACAGTACGTCACCATTCCCAGGAAGCTCCGCACCTCTGATGCCGACTCAGGGGGGCGTGCCGTCTTGATGTCTTGGACCTTCTTGGGGTCAGGAGATACCCCGCCCTCCTTGAAGATGAAACCAAAGAACTCAATGGTCGGGCGGAGGAACTCACACTTGTCCTTGTGGAGGGTGAGCCCCAGCGACTGCAGCCTTTCGAGGGTCTTGGCTAGGCGTTTCAAATGGTCAGGTTCAGTCCTAGCAAAGACCAGAATGTCGTCGCTAATGTTTAGGACGCCCTCCAGGTCTGCGAGAGCGCCACGGATTAAGTTCTGAAACACCTCGGCTGCAGACGACACTCCGAAGCTCAGCCGCTTGTATCTATAGAGTCCCCTGTGGGTGGTAAAAGTCATGATGTAACGGGACTCTGGGTGAAGAACAACTTGGTGATACCCAGCTCGTAAGTCCAACTTCGAGAAAAACCGGGCCCCTTGCACTTCAGCAATGATGTCATCGATCGTCGGGGTCAGGTGTCGTTCTCTCCTGATGGCCTTATTGGGCAGCCGCATGTCCACACAGATTCGGACGGAGTCCGGTTGTTTAGGTTTCCTCGCCACTACGATGGGGGATACCCATGGTGTGGGGCCCTCCACCTTTTCAATTACGTCCAAGTTCACCAGGTTATCGAGTTCCCTGTCCACCTGGTCCCTTAGATGAAATGGGATCCGCCTGTGCTTCAGGGCTATGGGCTGTACCGACTCGTCAATGTGGAGCCTCACGGGGTCACCGTTCATCCTCCCAATCCCTTTGAAGATGTCAGCATACTTGTCCAGCAGGTCGTTGATGTCCTCCAAGTATACTGAATAGGCGAAGCTGACTATGCCAAGGGCCTCCGCTGCCACACAGCTAAGCAGGGTGTTGCTGCTCACCGGAGTCACATAGAAACGGGCCCTGATCTTCGACCCGTCATGTTCCACCTTGGCGACAAACGCCCCGTCAAGTGGCAGGGGCTCACGCCCACCAAATGCGAAGATGCGGGCTCTTGGCGTCGCCAGCCTCGGGGGTGGGTTGAGCGCAGCATAGTGTCCTCTCGCCATTACATTGACAGAGGCCCCCGTGTCGACTAACACCGGGACCGGCGAGCAGTTTACCTCTACGACACTTCTCGGCTGTCTTCTGCTCCTCCCCTTGAGGACCTCCATGCTGGAGACGAAGAAGATGTTCTCCTCATCCTCCTCCTCCACTTCTTCCGCCAGCGCCTCCTCGGGTTCCGCTTGTTCCACCTGAGCTACATTCGGCGGGCGGTATTGCCGCGGGGCCCATAGACGAGGCTGTCCTCTCGGAATGAGTACAGGCAGGGTCGCCCTGCACACCCTCGAGAAGTGGTCAGGCACCCCACAGCGTCCACAGATCTTTCCTTTTGCCATGCACTCCGATGAGTGGGGGAGGTCATAGCCGCACTTCTGGCACGACTCCACCGGCTTCCCCGCTCTGTCTCTGGGAGGTACACCGGGTTTTCGCACCCCTCTGCCGCCCCGCCAGACAGCGCACACCTCCTCCGGTCTCGCCGCGCGGGATCCGGCCTCCATCTTGTTGGCACGAGCCTCCGCCACCTCATGGCACCTCCCGAGCTCCAGGATTCTGGGCAGAGTGAGTCCGGGCTCTCTTAGAACTTGTCGCCTCAGCTTGCCAGATGAGCATGCCTGGATCAGCATGGTCCTTATCATGTCCTCCGCATCCCCCCACGCACACCCTTGTGACAGGCGGCGCAGGCGGCCATAGAAGGTGTCAAGCGTCTCATCCTCCTTCTGTTTGGCCGACAGCATGACGAACCTTTCAAAGTCCACGTTGGCAAGGGGGATGAAATGCGCGAGGAGGGCGGCTTTGGCTTGATCATAGGAGTTATCCGTTGGAGTTAATGATTCAAAGATCTCCTGCATGGTCGCTCCTGCGGAATACAGCATCGTGGCCACCCTGCTGTCATTGTCCGTGACCTGGGCGGCCCGAAAGTACATGTCTAGCCGTCCGATCCATCTCCTCCATCGGGGCCCCAGGCTGGATGGGTGGCCCGTAGCATCAAACTCCGGAATAGGCTGTAGGGCCGCTTGCGCCCTGGCTTGGGCCATGGCCAGGGGTGGTGGTTGAATCGGAGGGGGAGCGGCACCAACCGGGCGCGCAGGCAGTCCAGACGTCGTAGGACGCGGGGTTAGCTGTGGGGGGTCCTGCTGAAACAGGTCTGCTAGGCCTTCATCCTGCGAATCTTCCGAGGCTGTGGCAGTCGCACCCTCCAGGGCACCGGGATCACTCATAGGCGCAAGCGCACAGGCACCCTCGTTCCAATCCTGAGGGCCGCAACTTGCACTTCTCCCCACACTGCCACCACCCACGTGATGATGAAAGGGTTAAAGGAGAGTACCTCGAGGCGCCTTGTGTCCACGTGGGCCGCAGAAGCGGGAGCGTCATCCCCCCGTGATGATGATGAGGGGGTTGAAGAGGGTCCTGAAGAGGATCCGTGGATAAATGTTCCCAAAAATTGAGCTTTGAAAAGGAATGGGCTGCGAAGGCCCAGCCACCTCAGTCCATCTTCCAGCTACAGCACGACGTCATCGTCTGAAAAATGGCCAAAATATCAAAATTCTGGCATGGGCCTGCGGGTTGTACTGCCCGCAGTCAGTAAATCCAACAATTAGGCTTGGATGGCCTTCCTACTCCAAACCGGAGCTTTCGGAAGATCCTCCACCTCGTGCGCAAGATGGCCGCCAGCCGCGTGTGGTCCGCGGCCTCAGCGTGATGCGAAACATCCGCGGATGTTTCCTTCGTTGAAGAAAAAATTGTCCGGGATCGCGCTCACCGCCGGGCCCGGGCATCCGACACTCGTCGCCACTGTTGGGGGTCTCTGGGTGCCCCCAATGCGTGCCCGCGAGCCCCTCCACCCACAGACTCCACACGGACACGTCTGTGTGCTTCGGGCTCCCCGGTCGCTCTAACGCGGCCGGGAACGCCCCGTTTATTTAAGGCGCACGCGGCGACGTGCAACGTCACGCCGCCGCGTGCGTATCCCCTCACGGGGCAACGCCACACCTCCCACTCCTTCGCTTACCTCTGGGACACACACCGCGCTTCAACGCCATGAATTATGGCACAAGGCGCTATACAAATGCAAGTTGACATAACGTGAATATTGTCTTTAAAGGCTCGACTCCTCCTTTTTTTCTTTAATATTATTTGAACGTGTACAAATTCTGTAATAAGTAAATCATGTTGTATTTGCAACAACTTTTTTGGAAAGGTGAAAAACGTAGGTTAAATGGGTTGCAAGTTTCCTTCAATAATGACCCAATTTGCATTTGGGGAAAATTCGCTCATCTCTAATTCCCATAAATTGTTCCCTTATACCGGGGTTCTGCAGCACGTGGCTCTCCAGATGTTTCGGACTAGAACGCGCAGGATTCCGCACCATGACCATGCTGATGGGAGGTGCAGTCCAGAATATATGGAGACCCCTGACTTATACAATCAAGTGAAAACTAAACAAAAAATGACAAATGCAATTACATATTTCTGTTCATAAACACAAACCTTATTTCACCATTCAGCAATCTGTTTTTCACCTTGTTGTGAGGATATTTCTGAATGATAGCATTGTTTGCACCGTGATTACTTCTGCTGCCTAAACCGGTTTCAACAGGTTGTTTACAAAACTCCTCCTTTATTGAATGCCATTTTCACCGCCACGTATCCTTTTTCCTTTATAACTCAACCCTCGTTCCAGAGTTACACCAACATATGTGCTTCCACTTATTTCTTTAGCATTACTTACTCCCTCCTTAATATTCACCACTTGACCACATTTCAATGTTCTTCTCTATTAAATTACCTAAACCCACAGTCTTTCCTTTGCAAGGGTCAGCAAATACTGACAACCTTTTGGCCATCAAGGTGCTGTTCTTTATCTTGATACAATCACCTGGTCTCACCTCCACATTATTTCTTCTACCAAATTCTTGCCTTTACTTATTCTGATTTACCTCAACTCTGCTGACTTCAGATTAGCCCCAGGTTTCATACATTGCATCGTTCTAAAAGGTGCACAGCTAGCAACCTCATTAGGTGCCATATAGTTAGTCCATGCCATGACCTCACACTCCTTCATGCCACTTCTGATTGTTGATCAATTGAAACTTCTTGCTAGTTCACTGCCATTGTTCAACTGATCAATTCACAAATTCATCCTATTGGCTGGCCTGAGGATCCTTCAATGAGATAAGTCTGTGCCTTAATAGCGATCACTTGTGAAACAACTTCACATTCAGTGACCCAAACTGGTGACCTTTGTCCGTAAGCTATGCCTTAGGTGTGCCATCAAACTTTAAAACATTCTCCACAAATGTAATGACCACATTTCGTGGTAATCGCAGTCATTCACAAACTCATCGTGAAAGCACATGTTGTTAGAGGTTACAAAACCAACATATGAGCCGTTCATCTTTCAACCATGAAATTCAGGGGGCGTGGCCAGCGGGCGTAAAATGAGGACGTGATCCCTCGCCGCTCCCGGCCGCCAGCCCAATCCTTCACTCATCCTGCTCGTAAAATACTACTGCGGAGTCCCAAAACTATTGCAGAGACGTCCGAAACTTTGCTGCTTCGATCCAGAACATCCCGGATCAGAATCGGTGTGAGCTGTGAGAGATATAACCTGCGGAGATCACAGTCAACGGACCGTGGTGGGTGACCAAGATGGCCGCCTGAGGACACGAGAGGCGGAGACCACGAGGCCTGGAGCTGCATCAGGCCCAGGAGAGAACGAGCGACGCGCAATCACCCACCCATCGGCTCCGGAAAGGGAATCAACTGCTTCGAGCCGGCGGTCGCCCGCCTCCCCAGCTGCCGGACTACACCGACTATCTGAGGCGGTGTCGGGCACTCCCGCGCGCACAACTGCGAGGGGAGACCCTCCCGCCGCACCTAGACAGCAACGGACCCAGGCGGCTGCCGGCGGACGTGCGGAACACACAGCCTGGTGCCCATCACGTCGGAAGGAGCCTGAGGTGAATCGAGCTGTCACCCTATCGGGCACGCGGGAAAGCGCCGGAGAGCCCCCCCCCCCCATCCCCACTTCCCCGGAGGGGGCCAACGCGAGGCAGAATCCGGCCCCTGTGCTGCGGATGCAGGTGCTCCGCTCCTCGTAGAGCGCCCGCACGTCCTCCCCGACTGCCTTGCTGCGGACAACCCTATGCCGGTAAGGAGAGGGGAGGGAAGGAGAACTGATCCATGTCCCGTAGCGGGTGGCATTGGACCAACGCGGCTCGAGGCCGACCCCGATGTTCCCCACATAGGCCGCAGGAATCCCATCGCCACGAGACACGTGGAGAGTTCAGCACGGCAGTGAAGCTGCAAAACAACGCGGGTGCTCCGTGCCGCTGGGAGCACCCCAACAGCTCCTACGCCAACTCCTGCCCATCTCGCCGTCGTCCCTGGTGGCGCTGAGAGCTTCGAGGACGTGAGATAGAACCCGGTCATCCTGTGTGACACTGCCCAGACGTACATGAACAAAGACCACGTTCTGAATGGCACTAACCCAGCTCACAGCCCCAAAAAGTTACCAATGTAGCGCGTATTGCCAGCAAGCAGCGGCGAGAAAGTCCAAGCTATCTTGACTATACATCAGAAGGCGTTCAACAAAACAACCACGCTATTGCTGCGGGGCCCTGAGCGACGGCCACCCCTGTGCCTCCTCAGCTTGGACAGCACCGTTTTTCCCACCCGATAAGCGCAACTGTGGGAAACTAAGCACCATTGTCCTCCCTGTGCGCACTCATAGGGCTCCCATTCACCATTGTGAGAGGCACTGGAAGCAACTCCCACGGAATCGCAGTGCGTAAAATTGTCCCCGACACGCACACAGGAACTGTAAACATCCCTACTGCATAGAGTTGAAAGAGTGGACCTACCATACCGGAATCTCCCTCCCATTCAGAAATACTTGTCTCCCTGCCCTACAGCGGGCCCCCTCTTCCAGGTAGGTCTTGGACCTGCACAGCCACTTCACCTGCAATGGGGAAAGATAAGCCCAGAAAGACCATCACACAAAGCAGGATTGAACAATATG
Organism: Ambystoma mexicanum; assembly: GCF_040938575.1. Lineage (NCBI taxonomy): Eukaryota > Metazoa > Chordata > Amphibia > Caudata > Ambystomatidae > Ambystoma > Ambystoma mexicanum. The sequence goes on along the minus strand of NC_090921.1, from coordinate 1,176,135,763 downwards.
CAACTACACCAATGTCTCGTTCCCCAGAGAGACCACTACAACAAGACTCGGATAGCATGGAAGAGAATATCTCCCTCAGAGACATCATGGGTGCCATTGCCAGCTCTAGAACTTCCTTGGAGAAAAAGATGGACAGTATAGGTGCAGACCTATCCTTGCTAAGACATGACCTCCAGAAGCTAACATCACGCACCGGGGAGGCGGAGATGCGGATCTCCGAAACTGAAGACAACCTCCGTGGAGTTAACCGTCAGATGGCTGGCATGATGGCAAGAATAAAGCTCCTGGAAGCAAGAGCAGATGATACTGAGGGCAGTTCAAGGCGCAACAATGTCCGTATTCTCTGCCTTCCAGAAAAGGCAGAGGGAGACTGTATGGAGCTCTTCCTGGAGAGGTGGCTCTCGGACATATATGACGCACAGTCCTTCTCCAAGTTCTTTTCCATTGAGCGTGCCCATCGTATTCCCACCGGCAAGATCACACCGGGAGCACCGCCTCGTACAATTATAGCAAGGTTCCTAAACTATAGAGATACAGTACTGCAGCTGGCAAGGTCTAAAGGAACTATCACGTACAATGGATCAAGAATTGCCTTTTTCCCTGACTTCACCAGGGAAGTTCAGAAAGCGCGTCAATCCTTTGACCCCCTCAAAAAACGCCTCCAAGCAATGGGAGTTAAATATGGGCTCGTATTCCCCACCCAACTTAAGATTTTTCACAAAAATACAACAGTACACTTCACTGATCCAAGGGAGGCGTGGAGCTGGGCTGAAGGGCATATAGAAGGCGACTGGAGTGCCGACGAGAGATGGAGAGGAGAACAGAATAGGCCTCGTCCTGAGTGACCACCTGAACATATACCGCAACAACAACAGCAGATAGGAATCCCACAACAGGTGGAGGATTAGTAAACATCGCCAATATCCTGGACGTCCACATCACTACAAATATACCGCAAAATGCTGCATCGCACACTGCAAGAGTGTCGACGTCGGCAACCCCGGCTGGCGGCCACCCACACGGCGGTCCCCCCCCCACCGGCCATAAAGTAAACTCGGAGCGCCCATAGCGGAGCTCCACTGCCCTGCCCTGTGTTGCTCTCAGTGACAACACCTGGCACACCTGTTCTCTAGACTCGGACTGTCACAGGGCAGATTGATGTAGTTTACAGTTAAGTTGTTTAAAAGTTAAACAATGGATCGACAGATGCTTCAGTTGTGGGTGGAGTATGGGGAGGGGGGAGTTGGATTTATTATATGTATTCAATGTTCAGCATACAGAGGCAAGAGGGATATGATATGTAGACTAAGCGGGATGGGTATGCGACCGAAGAGATCCACCTGTGAAAACAAATCCCAGAACAACAATGGCAGCTGAGAACACTCCAAACCAAAGAAAACTCAAACTCCTGGTATGGAATGTGAACGGATTAGGTAATAGCATCAAAAGACGCCTGGTCCTCCAGCATCTAAACAGACACTCCCCAGATATAGCCATGTTGACCGAAATGCACCTACCCGGAAACATATGCAAATTCTTCCAAAGATCAAACTACCGCACCGCGGTACATGCTGGCTTCTCTATGGGTGCGAGAGGGGTCCTTATACTAATTCACAAGAAGCTCCCTCTGGCAATCACGAACACATTGCAAGACACAGGAGGCCGATATGTGTACATTCAAGCAACACTATGGAATCAAACACTGGCACTCATGGCAGTATACTCCCCGCCAGCTCTCCTTAGTGACCTGCTAAACGAAATTACCCCCATCGTGGCAACGGGATTTGCAGACACAATGGTGATTGGGGGTGACTTCAATGAGGTCATGGATTATACCCTGGACCGTACACACCTGAGGGCCAGGAACCCGGCCACCACGACTAGATTGGCTTCCTTTGTGTCAGCAATGGGCATATGTGATGCGTGGAGAGCCCTTCATGCTCAGACACGACAGTACTCCTTCGGGGGCCCATGCCTCGATGTCTAGGATAGATTACTTCTTCCTCCCACATCAATCTATCCACAAACTAAGCAGTGCATACTTCCTCCCGCGTGGAATCTCCGACCATTCCCCACTCCTGCTTGAATTGGAATCGGCAAGACCACGACCGCCACCCTCATGGCGGTTGAACTCCTACTACCTAAAATTCTCAGAATTTCAGGAGATGACGGAGACAACTACCTCCGATTATTTTGAACTTAATGCAGATTCGGTGGATAATCCCAATACATTGTGGGAGGCGTATAAACCGGTTCTCCGCGGAGAAATTATATCATGGACATCCCATTAAAAAAAAGAAGCACCGTGAAAAACTCATCGAGGCGGAGAGTGTGGTCGTATCCAAAGAGATGGAACACATAGCCAGTGTGACGAATAGGGCCCTATTGTTGGCACGGAAAAAGCTGCACAATCTGTCTCTGGACTGTGCTAGGAAAGCACATGCTGCAAGGAAGGCACGTGTATATGAGACAGGAGACAAGGCAGGCAAAATGCTTGCGTGGCTCGAAAAGCGAGACGAAGGACAACAGAAGGTGAACCATATTAGAACTTTAGACGCAAACTTAGTTTACACTGATGTAGAGATTGCAGAACGCTTTGCCGAGTTCTATGAAGACCTATACAAACCCCCCACCATTGCCATAGATACTACTATACTACCCAATATTGCCCTCCCAACACTCACCACTGATCAAATCTCCGCTCTAGACAGCAAAATCACTACTACTGAAATATCAACTGCCATCGGGCAACTCCAAGCAGGCAAGACCCCTGGCCCGAACGGGTTTCCGGTGGACATCTGGAAAAAGCTAAACCATCTAGATATACCCGCTCACCTGCTCAATGTGTTTGAATACTCCCTAAAACATGGCGAGCTCCCAACAGATCTCCGCAAGGCCAGCATCATAGTAATTTCCAAAAAGGATAAGCCCCCAGAAGAATGCACCTCCTATCGGCCCATATCCCTCATTAATAGTGAAGCTAAAATACTAGCTAAAATACTAGCTAATAGATTACAAGTAGTCATTACATCTCTGATCCATCCGGACCAATGTGGCTTCATGCCCCAGAGGTCGACCAGAATGAACATTCGTAGATTGCATCTCGCACTAGAGAGAGCACCGGCCCTACAACAATCCCTGGCTCTGTTGGCCATAGACTTTGAAAAAGCATTCGATTCTGTTCATTGGGAGGCACTATGGGCCATAATGCGCAAGATGCAATTCGGGGAACCGTTCAACTCCTGTATAATAACCCACTGGCCGAAGTTAGAGTAAATGGGTGGCCGTCGCGCATCATCCGATTAGGCAAGGGAACCAGACAAGGTTGCCCACTTTCAGCAATGCTATTTGCACTAATAATAGAACCATTAGCAGCCCTCCTGCGAGACACCAACACGTGGACTGGCTTCAGATGGGCCCCGAATTGGGAAGATAGAGTATCCCTCTATGCAGACGATCTCCTAATATACTTGGGCGACCCAGCGGCCTCCTGCTCTGTGGTCACACAACTCCTAATAGATTATGGAACCGTCAGCGGACTCAAAGTAAATTGGTCTAAATCTGTGCTGTTCCCAGTTAAAGGGGTAGACTGTATACCGACATCTGGCTCCCCATATAAGGTTGAAACCAATCAGTTCCGATACTTGGGTATTTTAATAACCAACGGGCTGGATAGCTACATAAAACAAAACTTACATCCAGTTATCAGAAGATATGAGCAAGACGTAGTCCACTGGCAGGCGCTACCACTGACACTGTTAGGAAGGGCGGCACTCTTCAAGATGTTGACCCTACCCCGCTTCTTATACATTCTCCAGAACGCCCCCCTACATGTTCCCACTGCGGAATTCCACAGAATAGATACCACAACACGTACACTCCTGTGGGGTGGGAAACGCCCGAGAATTGCCCTCTCAACTCTCCAGCGCTCGATATGGGAGGGGGGAATCGGACTCCCGAATATCCAGATCTATTATTGGGCGACTCAGATGGCAACAGTCAATGACATACTACACGGAGACCCGACCATCCCACACATAAGAGCAGAACTAGCGGCGAGACACTGTATGTCCCCACTTGAAAGCCTCTACTGTAAACAAACCCGCCCGCCCGAATGCACAATAGAAGTACAGACAGCCTTGGTATGGAAAGAAGTGCATAAACATTTAGGTTGGGACAACAAAATTACCCCAGTCCAACCCATATGGAACAATGCTAGGCTCCCAAACCTTGTTGATCTCCCGAAATGGCCAAACTGGGCCGCAGCTGATGTACAGACAATCCAACAGATAATCGTGACCAACTAATACAGTTCCCTGAGCTCGCTACTGCATATGGCCTCCCAGAGACTGAACAATATAACTATGGGCAATTGCAGCATGCACTAGCTTTGCACAGGACCCAACTTGTGGACATGCCAGAATGCACGCCAATAGAAAGAAATATAGTTGTTGACAGTGTGAGTAACAAAATTACATCTACCATGTACAATGCCATTTCTTCATTTGCCACAAAGGAACTGCTGAATCTGAAGGCGAAATGGGAAATTGATATTGGCCCTATATTACCTGAAGACTGGATTGAAATCCTGATGTACCCTAGAGAATGCGCAATCTCAGCACGCATTAGGTTAGTACAACCTAAGATACTCCACAGAATACACTATCCTCAAATAGCTCTGTTCAATTGGGGCAGAACATCCGATCCCAATTGCCTACGGTGCAAACAAACAGAAGGATCCTTCTATCATATCCTCTGGCAATGCGCACGCATACAACGGTTCTGGCACAAATGCAGCGCGAGACTCTCCAGGGCCATATGCCGCCCGATTCCAACGGAGCCCAAACTCCTTCTATTGGGCATCGCTGATACAGTAGAATTGTCACGATTTGGAAAACTACTTGTTTCAACAGCCACAGGAATTGCTAAAAGGAACATCGCACAATTTTGGGGCTCAGAAAACACCCCAAAATATGGACACTGGATAACGGACGTGGATTCAGTCATCCTGATGGAACGCCGAGTCTACCAAGCTAGAGGCTGCCCGGGCAAAGCAGATAAGATCTGGGGAAAATGGGAACAGACTATGTAACTCTGCTATAATGTCGTCAAATTGTATTGTTGTGAAAGTGTATAAGGCCTACACCCGCTAATACCATCCTCTCAGAAGTCTTGAACAGTACCAGGACGCACAAACTGCCAGCTATCTTACCGTCCAATGTATTTACACTACTGGTATCTCTGCGATTGCTTATATCTAAATGTATTTATCCGTGCTACTCTTGTCACTTGTATGCGAAGTCTTCCAATTAAGGTTTGGTATGATGTTGTTTCATTGCATAAAATACAATAAAATGTGTTATCAAAAAAAAAAAAACATGAAATTCAGATTCTGAATTTCTAATGCAACAATTTCCAACACACAGAGTGGTACCTGCAGTGGTGCCTTCTGGGATTAAAACAAGTTATAGCTCAGATCAGCGGCAACACCTCCCTTGACTAGTACCTCCACATCCCTCTATATTGCAGTCCACAAGTATACACTTGTCCTTGTGGAAAACCTTCTTCATTAAACAATTTGGTTATCCTTCTCCTCAAGCCCCTTAGTGGACCTACACATTCAACTGTCCATATGCCTAGTGGTCCAACAGACCACTCCTCCTTGATCAGTCATTATAATTCTGCTTCTGTATAGCTTGTTTGCCAAACATGTACTAGCAGTCCATCAAGACTATTAAGCTAACTGGTCTTTCCATTCACTAGCACTAATGGTCACATCTGTAACCCTAAATATGATGAAGCCACCCCAAACGTTTCATGCCTGCGATGCCTTTACCACCCTAAAGCACAGAGAAGAACCCTACGTACATTGCACCATTTCTCATACTATAATAAAATCAAGGATCTCTGTCCTTAAGTGCTCCTCCAGCATGTGCATTAATTAACTCCTCACAATTCTGTCCTAATTTGCACCCCCAACCCCAAATTAGCACATGTATAGTCACTGAATCCACCAACATTTCCTAATCCTCTCACACACATGCTTTCTACAACTAACACCAATGTTATGTACCCACTCTGCATGTTCCTCCCACAGTGAATTGTCCAACCACAGTTTCTTCACACACTGCAGTGCTGCGCACTCTCATTGACCACATGCCCTTAAGCAGCATACATTCGTTTTAAATCACTTTTACACATTCTCACTCTTTTACTTATGGTATTCATGTCTGCATCACTGTCAGGGGCATGCAGGCAGAGACATGGCCACAAAGCCGAGGGAAGAAAAGTGCACAAGAGACAGGAAAGGATAGGCAATAACTTCAGACAAGCAACGAAGGCAGTGAACCAAAGGGGCAGGGATACAGGTAAGACAAACACGTTAGGTTCCCACTTGAGGTGTACACAGAATGGGTGAAGAGTTTCCCACGATGTAAGGAGCAAACTCTAGCCTTCTGAGCTGGATACTACAGGGCCCCACTCTGCATGTTCATGGAAAGAAGCAGCTAGATTGGCTGTCTGTGTCTGGACCCTAAGGCAAGAACAAGGAAACCGTACTCGCAAGACTGAAGCCTGTACAAATCCAGCAGGATTTGAACTGACTGCCTCCCGAAACAGGAATCAGCACACTGTTTGCATGGTACAATACTGAAACACAATGAAGGAAGGGGCAGAGATTGCTTGCTGGGAACCACAGCAGCCAAACTCCGAAAAAAGGAATTAAAGCACAACTCAGGACAAGAATAGTAACATACATTTCCAGGGAAAGAATAGGAAGTCAAAGTGAGCAAGGTTCAGGACAGAGAACCAGAAGAAAAAGGAAAAGCAAGAAGACCAGAATCTTAGTGCAAGGGTACGGGAGAATGGAACTGCAGACTAGAAACTAAGGACCGAAATCAAGGAACAGCGGACTGAACTATAGACCAGGAACAAGAGAACTCGGGACCGAAACTCTGGACTTGTATACCAAGGACTGAACTGCAGACTGATAACAAAGAATTCAAGGAACTGCAACTCTGGACTGGAATAACAAGGGCAGGACTGCAGACAGATAACAATGAAACTCAGGACTGGAATCTAGGACGTTAAAGCCTGGTACCATGGACTATGAGCACAGGGCAAGGAACTACAGGGAGGGTACAAAATAATTGGTGGTAGAGAGAAAAGGGCTGAAGACACGAACAGAGGACTGCAATCTGGGAATCAGGGCTGCAATACAGGATTCACAGAGAGAAGGGCAGAAGACAGGGGAATTAAGGCAGAGTAGCAGTACCGGCTGCAAGGCAAGGAGTACAGTTCACTGGAACAGGAGCAGGGTCTGGAAGCAACAGGACACCACAGAAATCCACGAATCAAGGCACAAGGGACCGGGAGAAACTCCATGCAAGAGCCTTGTTCAATCAGACAGCTACTTAAATGGTGACCTGACCTGGAGCATCACACTTGAAGATATCTGCCTCTCCTGTCTCTCGTCCTGGGAAAGTGAAAGGACCACTGATGACAAAGGCTTCTGGGGATTGAAGTGCTAAGACAGCTGCATAGAAATAACCAGGAAATGAGAACTGCCACAAGATGCTTTATGCGATATGTAGTTTGTGAAATTAAATAAGGAAGTTCCCAAATTTTGCAAACAGAAAGTAAAGACAAAAATATGAACAGGTATTGTCCAGGGAGGATTATGGAGATGTCCCAAATAGCCCACGATGGGTGCCAATTGGTGCTCCAATGGCACAGTTGTGACAATCACTGACTGTACAGCTCTACTCAACTAAATTCCCTTACCATTGACATAAGGTACACACTTTGAAGTCATGGCTCCCCTTCAGACAGTTATTTTGGCTTCTTGCTGCATTTTTATTTTGCTTACTATGGTTTCTTGCACCTTCGGGGATAATCCTTTTTTATTCTGCCTCATTCTCATTCTGCACAACCCATTAATCAAAACAAACAGCAACTGGTGCACACACTTGGGTTCCTGTTTGAATCTATGGGAACCCATGTTGGATTTACTCAGAGCTCCCATTTGTTTGCCTTCCCGCCTTATGAGTTCAAATTGAGTTATTTTAAAAATTATTTTCCAATCCTGTCCAGGCAGAATTTCGTTTTTGGGAGAACTATACTCCTTTTTTAGAGAAACTTAACTTTTTTGCTTCCCCCCCCCCCTCTTGTTTCTGAAAACCGTTTTTGGCCGTTTGTGAGTATGTAGTCCCCTGTGAGCTCCTGGTACAGGGGTGCTTTCCTAGCCCCACACTGCAGCCTTAGGGTGGTTATATTGGTTTTACAGCGTAGGCTGGTGGCAGCTATAATTTAGTTTGAGCTTCACCAAAAGTGCAAGTCGAATTATCACATTGGTAGCTCCATATACATTTTTGGTAACCATTAGGGTACCAATGCATTTTTTGTTCTGCTCCTGGCCATTTTGTTTTAGTGGCCTTTGGCTTGTCTAAGAAAACCACAAGGCAGGCCTAAAATGTCCGTTGTGCAGCATGGGCTCTTTGTGAGCCCAGAAAAGCACCATCTATGGATGTTTGAACTGGCCAAGATTAGTAACTTACCCTGGGCCGGCCATTTCAGATTCTGTGTGGGTTGTCTGGGGTGATTGGTTTCAACCAGTTTGGCTGGCCACTGTACCATTTTTTTATTTTATTTAACCCCTTAGTGTGATTTGTAGGCTGTCTACATCCAGGGATTCTGCAAGTAGGCTCTGGAGCACTGGACATTACAGTGTCTGAGAATATTAAACTCAGAGGATTGGTTCCACCTGTTATCAGAAATTGGTTTTATATATCAAAACGAATCCCATCAGTAGCAAAGGCAAATGCACTAATACCCACCTTGTTAGCCCTGCCTCTTCCTTCCTGCTCTTAACACTTAGATCAAGGGCATCTCTCACCCAGGCATCCGAAGGGCAGACAAAGGGCAATTTCCGTTTGGACCTGTTAAGACCAAGAGGATCCAAGCCCCAACCCCCTGCTCAAACAGCAGATAAGCATGCACCAACATGTGTTTACTCCCTCTGTCCCCACAGGCCATCCCCACCCCCTGTAGTCCCCCCCCCCGTGATGTTGCCTTGTGCACACAGGTGTTGTCTGTTTTGCTTGATTCTTCTACCTTGCTCCCCCTCCTCCAGCCTACTTCTGCAGGAGTCTGTCCTGATACATTCTGGTTTCACCATCACCGTTTTGTGGCCAATGCTGGATTTGACTTTTATGGACTTTATTGATTCACTGTGCGTCACCCTTTTTCAACTCTCATGCTGGACTTCCTTTACATCTTGTACTCATGGTGGCCCTGAATCATGCTGTTCCCATCTTCATCTTGTATGCTGGCTTGCAACATTATGTGTTACTACTGACTTCTGCAATTGTATTTGCTCTCCCCTCTTGCTTCTCCACTCTTTTTGACTGCTTACTCTGTTCTCTCCTCTCTTTCTCCCTTTTCCTATCTCCTCCCCTTACTTTCTTCTATGCACTTACTCTACCCCACCCCCTCCAGCACTATCTGAAATGTCATCAGGCCTAGTACGATAGTCGCTTGTTTCGTTCCTCCCCTCCCTTTCTGCACCCCTCTCCCTCACCTTTTTGTTTTCTCCGGCTCTACCAGAAATGTCGTCCGGACTAGTTCGGTAGTTGCCTGTCTGTTTCCATTTCCTTCCCACTCTCCCCCTCCCATTCTTATCTATGTCTTAGCTCTTACACTATCTGAAATGTTGTCAGGCCGAGTACGATAGTTAATTTCACATCCTTACTGTTCATGGCCTGTAAGAATGTAATTGTATTTTCCCTTGTTCCCTCCCTTGCCTTGAAGTGCTTTGAAGCACATGTGTATAGGCGCTATATAAATAAACTTTCATATCATATTTGCCAGAGTTAGGCAACTGGTTAAGGAGGCCCAGGATAGGAACCCATGCTTCTCACCTCAACACATCCTTGCAATCGTTCCCATTTTAGACCATGGTTCAACTTGTTCTCCCAATTACATGGCTCCACCAATTGCCTCAGCGGGTGCAAACTCTTCACAGGGAGAAATGGTTCCAACGCATTCTTCTATAATGCATGTATATTTTAAAAAACAATATTTGATCTTGCTAGCATATTCTATCAACACCCTTTACTCACTACATGCCAGTCAAGCGCCCAGCTCCTCCTGCCGATGGTCTTACCTAGAGCTGCTGGATTCTTGATCAGGTACGGGTTAAGGAGTGTGCAGTCACGCCTGCGCCCAGCTCCTCCTGCTGATGGTCTTACCTGGAGCTATACGCTGGCCTCATGAGCAAGTGCCTCCTCTGCCCTAGTCTTCTGATGAAGTCCCCATGCAGTGCTACCCACTCTTTGCGCCTTGGCAGGACTGCTAGCTCCTTCTCGGTGGAGCTTCTCATCCGGGACCAGCTCGCCCACCCTGTCTTGGAAGTCTGACCACCAGTCTCGAGCTCCATTTAAACAGGTGAGTGTCACTGTATGTGTGTCTGTTAAGCTCACTTTAAGATGCAGCAAGAAAGCGGGGGTAGGCGCTGAAGGTCTCGGAATAGAGGGCATAGAAAATCCAGGAGTAGGGATCCCTCTTAGAGGAGGCACCATTCTCCCCCAGCTCATAGAGTGGTGCCTAGAGATCCTCGCTCTACTGTAGCTCCTGCTTCTCCAGCTGTGTCCATCAATCTCTTGGCGGTAGAGTTGAATGGTTCTATGTTATTTGATCAAATTTAATTACTTTGTTTTACTTAATTTCAAAGAAATTACTTGGCGCCTTTTTTATATAATTAGGGTTACACCCTTCCGTACACAATTCCCACCCATCCTCTACCCTTCCCACACCCAATGTCCCCATAACCTCAAACATACCTATCGAAATTACTTCACCATGAAGTAATTGCAGTGAAGTGAATTTACTTTGATGAAACAATGGTATACAAGTTGGAGGCCCTCATTAGAAAGAATGTTAATGCTGCTATTGATGCTCGGCTAATCCTACTTTGTCCGGACTCTGCAACAGGTCTGGATCCCAAACAAATGGGGCCTCCAGAGAGACTGGGTGGTGCAGAGAATGCAGAGTCTGGATGGGACATGACTGGTACATTCCTGAGAGAACATTTGAAGGAGGTCACTGCTCACCTCTCACAGAACCTGGACCTCCGAGATGAGAATGCTCCTCAGATGCAGGAGGTAGCACAGGACGCTTGCAGCTGTTACTTTATGATCCCTCATTGGGTTGCCCTTTCTTCAGAGCATGAGACCCATCCAGGGGAGCTGGATAAGGCAACTATCCCCAGAAGTTGGGCCTGGCTCTCTCATTCATGGTTCTGGCACTGAATTCCCTGATACATTCAACATTGTTTGTCTTAATCCTTGTTTTGCAGGACACACATGTCTGTAGCCACTCAGGGTGCTGCCCCTTCTGATGACACCTACAAGAAGGTTCAGTGTACCCTTGATCATATGAGGCCTCTAATTTCACTCTCGGATCCTTCACATACTTGATGTGCTTCTCAGTCCTTGTCTAGTATTCCCTCTTCTAGTTGCCCTCTTAGAGGAAGGGACTGAAAAAGGAAATTGTTTTCTTCAGACATGTGTCATGAGCCATCACCCTCCTACATGTGTGTCGGAGATCATGGCTAGGAGACAATTTTGTTTTTTGAACATGAAAGGGTGAGTCATCTCAGGCAGTCATTTTCATTCTGTTGCCCTTTCTGGAACAACTCCTGTTTTGCCCACAGTTAGGGAACTGGGTAAGGAGGCCCATGATAGGAACACACTTTGTACCTCCGTCAGGTCTAAAACCTTGATTTTCCCCCTCTGACCACCCCAGGGGCGGTAACACATACCAGTCTGGGGGAATATTCCAGTATACCAGAGGCCCACTGAGGAGTCTGAAGTATCTTTACGCCTATCTTCCCCAGAGCCAAGCCAACTCCTGCTCCGCATCTTTTTTGAGAGTCATCAGGTTGCAGATTCCCTTCTCCCACATTTGTCAGAGAAGGGGGGGTTGCTTGTGGGAATTCAACCATATCTGGGAAAGCGCGATCTCCGGCGCTAGGGAATGGGACATTGTTTGAGTGAGCTACTGCATGGAGTTACATTTCGTTCCAAACCCCCGGACTCCGGGTTGGCAGTCACTCCTTAGCCCCAGAGCCTTGTGGAAAGCGGGGTGCTACTGGAGGGTATCCAAGACCTCCTCAAAAAGGGGGGAGTGATTTCACTCTCGCAGAAAGAAGAACATGGGGTCTTTTCCATCTTATTCCTTGGGCAGAAACCGTGAGGGGCTTGGAGACGATGAAAAACCTCAAGAGAGTGAATGGATTAACTAAGAATATTCCTTTCTGGTTGGAGACCCTTCAGTCTATTATTCCCTTGGAAACCCCAGGAGAATTTCTGACTTCCTTAGATCTGGAAGATGCCTATTTTCATGTTCGCCATCATGTGGTGCACCAATGTTTTTCCACTTTATCGTGGGGTGAGCACAACTCCAGTTTCATGTTCTTCCCGGTTAAAGTTAGGATCGTCACCACAGGTGTTCTCCAAGTCCTGGACCCTCTTGCCTGTCTCATCTGGATGATTGTCTGATCCATGCCTCCTCCCTGTATACAGGATGCAAAGTTGATCTGCACCACTCTGGCTTACTTTGGGTGGCTTCTGAAACCCAAGAAGCTGCCAACCCAGACCTGGAGTTTGAGAGTGGCCTGTTAAACATATTGAAGGTTACGGTTTCGCTCCTGCCGGCCAGAGCCATCAAGCTACAGAAAGATTATCGGCTATCCTGGCCTCCAGGGGGGCTTTCTTTAAATGGCTGACCATTCAGGGGTACCTGGTGGTGATGGTGTTCGTCGTCCCATCCACGCACCTCTGAAGGGTTATCCTTTGGACCATTGTCGTGCTTCCTCACAGGATTTCAGGATTACAGCATTTTGGTTCCCATGACAATGGAATTGGAGAGGAAGATGTAATTGTGGCTTTCGACTCCTGTCAGGTTATCTTCTCTCCTCCTCTGCCAGCCCTTCTCACAATGGATGCAAGTCAAATGGTCTGGGAAGCCACCTGCATGTAGCTGACTTCCCAGGTCCTCCAATTGTAGGTAGCTCTCAGTGATTTGAGTCACTTCTCCCTGGTCCAACACCTCCAGGGGAAAACTGTCCTGATTTGGACGGACCATCAGGTCGCCATGACCTACATCGATAGACGGGAGGTGGGTGGAGGCAGCCCCATTCTTTTCAGGAAGCGTAATGCCTGTTCATGGACTGGGCAGAGACAGATGTCTTCATAAAGGCAGCATTTCTTCTATGCATCCTAAACACCAGGGTATAGGCACTCTTTCTCGGTCCAGATCTTCCAGCTCGTCTGCATCCAGGTGTGATTCCCCTCTGTGTATCCTTTTGCCTATCACACAGATGGTGTCCTTTCTCTGTTCTTCTCCCTGGTATGGGATGCAAGAGCTATGAGGGTGGGTGCTATGAGCTGGCATCGGGCTCATCTCCATGCCTTCCCTCTCCTCCAGAGGCTTTCTGCACATTGGGTGGAAAAGGCTGTAGAATATTCTCATAGCACCCTAATGTCAGAGGAAGATGTGGTTCCCCTCCTTTAGCTATCATTGGCCGGTTTTTCCCACCCTCTCAGCCCACATCACCTGAGGTTGCCCATTCTTCCCCTTCCAAGAATCTGGCATCTTCACCTGAGGGCCTGGCTCTTGAAAGATTAGAGCTTGAAAAAAAGGGACTCTCCTCAGACCTTGCAGTTGTTGTCGAGGGGTCCAAGAGGTACTCCACTCTGACTTTCTGTGTTCGACACTGGAGATCCTTCAACAGGTATCTACAGGCTCAGCTTGACCCTCTATCTTGTGACCCCCATCCCTGTTCCTAAATTCCTTAAACAGGGTTTCACTTGGGTTGGCCATCTCATGAGTGCAGCCGGTGGCCATCTGTAAGGTGCACAAAATCCTCATCGACATAAAGGCCTTGACGAGGGGTTTGAGATCGCCCCTTCCCATGTCAGGTCTCCCTTTCCCAACTGGGACCTCCTACTGGTGCTTAGGTCCCTCTTGTGTGACCTCTTCAAGCCTCTGGAATTGATCACCATTGCCCTACTTTCCAACGGTATCCGTATACAATTACAAGAAAAAAAAACAAACGTAAGAAAATGCTGAATGCGGTATAGAAAAAAAAACGAATCCTGAAAATGTAGATCAAGGGGAGCGAGGGATGCGGAAGTATCCCCTACTCCCCTTGATCGACATTCTGGTGTCCCCCGCATCCATAAAAATGAAAGTCGGGGACAAGCTAAGGTATTTTCTTTTTTAAAAGGAAAGGACCCTGTGATGCCGGTTACCTTCCATGTGCATAAAGGAACCAACGTCAGAGGGATGGCGAGGCAGCGGCTGTGTGCCGCCAGAAGGTAAGTAAGGGTGTGGGGAGAGCAAATTGTCTGAAATGACAGCGGGAGGAAAAAAACGAAAGTTATTTTCAAAAAAATTACTTTCGGTTATTTCTCCCTCAGTCATTTCGGATTCAATCGTATCATGTTAATCCCTGTCCTACACGTGTCCCTTTTTGGTGGTCATTGCTTCTGCGATGTCGCTATGTGAATTGTGGGCCTGCATCTGTATGTAGAACTCCCTTCCTTAGGTTTGTACCTGAAGGGTTTATTCCGTAGCCCTCTCCTCTATTTCACCCTAGGGTTGTCTGACATTCGCCTACACAAGGATCTGATCCTTTCCACCTTAGTCTCGTTTTTTCCACCGGCCCTTCTCCACACCAAAAGGTTGAGTCCAGGTTTGCATTGATCAAACTTCAGATTTTATAAAGTAGGATCATCTCTTTGTCTGTTTTGGCCCCAGCCATGTGGAAAAACATTTTTACTGCTGCCCTAAGTAGATGGATCAGAAGTATCATCCAGCTTGCCTACCAAGGAGTTGAGGGTTTCGTGTCAGGCAGAGTGTTCGGGTGCTCGGCGAGAACTACGACTGCATCCTGGGCAGTCTTCAAGGGGGTTTCCATCCCTTTTCTTAGAGCAGTGTTGTCTTGCATGAATTATTAATTTGGCTCTATAACAAAGGTGCTTTTGCAGTCCTCCCTGTTTAAAGTTTTATTTGGGAAATATCCGATGTACTGCTTTTAAGCTCTCATTAGGTTAGGACTGGGACAAGCTAGAGGGATAGAGGTAATTCATAGATTGATTACCATTAATCCCATTAAATTGTGTGTTCTCTCTCGTCACGGTCCTGCAATCCACTCTCCCTACCCAGGATGGATATTCAGTGATTACTGCTTGGAATGACAGGAGGGACTGAGGGTACTGCCTACTGTTATGCCCCATCCCATGGAGGTGGGGCCAGTACGTCCTGTTTTTTGTTTTGTTTGCCGTTAGTGTTCCTGTCCCTGAGGCGGGACCGGGACGAGGAATAGAAGGACTCTTTGTAATGGGATTACCAGTAAGTAATCTAGACATTTCTCTGGTTTAAGTATACTTTTCATGGGGGGGGGCGGTCCAGCTTGCCAAAGTTTACTGGTGCAACATGAGTCATTGATGTCTGATCCCTCGTCCAGGCTCACTATCCATTCAAGATATTCCTTACCCTTTTAAAGAGCTCCTCATGCCCTCCGCTCCTGGTCATACCTAAGCCTTCAAATTGGTGTCTTGATATAGCATAACCAGGCGGTGGGAAGGGGCGGCAGGTTTGTAAGTAATGGGACAAGGACAAGTTGGTGTAATGGAGATTAAAATACGTAATCCAATCATTCTTCAGTGTGGCTGATCCTTGTCCCTTTACTTGTATAAGCTACACCAAAGCAGTGAGTAATATGCTGTATTAGGGACCACAATTTACCACAAAGTGGTGCAAAAAATAACCAATGTATTCAGTACACAAACATTCAAGTACTTCATGGGAGGATGGACCTCAAAGAACACTCCCCAATGAAGTGCCTGGCTCTACCGCAACTCTCAATTTATGAGTGATGAAAGATTTGAGAAAGGCCCAAGACGCTGCTCTTTACTCATTCTGCAATGGTGTCCTTTTCAAAACATCCCAGGCGTTACCCACACCCCTTTTACACCCCACTGAATCGAAGCTGGTTAAATGACGTTAACAGTCTTTTAAGCTTTCAGGATTGCAAATTTGAGCCACCTATTCGGAGGTTAAGAAAGGCAGAAAGCACACATGTCTGTGGTCGCAAAAGTCACAAAAACAAAATCCTATTTTCTGGCCTCAAACTTTGCACCTACCACATGCTATTGGCTACTGCTAATTGACTCTTCAAGTTAGAAATTGTGCGCAGTGCATGTGGCAAATTGAGGGGCGAATGACATTTTTGACTGCAAGTAGCTTTCAATTTGACATTTTTGCCCATGCTATTTGCATAATGGAGTGATCCTACTCTAAGTCAAATCAGCCAAGCATGTGTGTAGCACATGAAAGCTATCTTCCATGGTGACACTGAAGATGTGGGCATCGTTTCAGTAAGAACTGTTGAGTATTATGTGACGCTGTTAAAACTGAACTTGAGCTCCTGAGCATTTCTTGCGGCCCAGTTTGCCATGCCATTTATACCTCAGCAAACGCCATTCCCAATCAGCCTAGATTTGACAGAACATTTTCAGCAGATCCTCTGCCTTATTTACATTAGGGTGTGCGTCTTGCGGCTTATCCGCATAATCTAATTGGTGTTGGGTTTGCAGAGTCTGAGAGCAGCCATAGCTGCCTTGTAGTTCAGCCGAACTACATTACCCAGCACTGACCGGGCATTAAAGAAAGGTCTCTGCCCCGTTTGTCAGGCCGGTTTGTGTTGGATAGTTCTCAATACATTTTTGCCAGTCTGTTACCTGCTTCCCTGTCTTCTCCTAAAGCTACATGTAAGGTAAGCTACATCGCCTTCTACACCATTATGCTGCTGTCCTTGGTCATTCCGTTAGCATATCTGCAATGCTCAAAACTCTGTACAAGTACAAACGCACTGAAATCCTGGTCAAATATACTGCACTAGGACTTCGCCCTGTTGGAATCACGAGAAATTGGGATCACCCGACATTCAAGTCTGACTTCTGCTTCACCCAATGTCAGTAATATTGACAGGGACGAAGCAGCACATCGTCTACTCCAAATTTGACTTCTCATACTCCGCAAATTATCCAAGGTGATGACGAGCTTATTTTAGCTACCGGAGAGGGCAATAACTCACAGCCTTGTCCCACACCTAATATTGACAACTTTCATGGTACTCCCCCCTGCTGGGAAAGACGTTAAAATCCAACCATCCACTACTTGCACCCCTCCTCCCCAGATGCGCCAGAGTTTGCACAGTAACATAAAACTGCATCCAGAAGGAAATTCATTGACAATTTCATTTCTTAACACACGCTCTTTAGTGCATCATGGAACAGAGGTTGCAGACAATGTTGCCATGCACACCCCAGACCTGGTCGCAATTGCAGAAACATCGCCCAGTCATCTGCAGACGACTCAGTTGCAATTGGATACAAAATGTATCATACAGACCGCCACAGGCAACGAGGAGGTGGAGTTGCTCTCATGGCGAAAGATTGTCTTGATTGCCACACCATAAATTCACAGCCTATTGCTGGTTCTGAAACGTTACATGTAAAACTAAAAATCAATGCTAATGTCTCTCTGTCCATGCTCACTTTGTACAAACCTTCTCATAAACTACCCTTGTTTGAAGAACAGCTAATTTAATTACTAAATGGTGTGACAAAATCCAACTCACCAATGGTTGCGGTAGGAGACTAACCTCTGGGCGGAAGACCCTTCCGATCTACAAACCACATCAATATTATCCTCACTGGAGGCTATCTGTTTTACACAAATGATACAGCACCCCACCCATCAAGGGGGACACACCTTGGATTGGATCCTGACCCACAACGTACACAGCACGGCCATATATATCCAACTTTGTCCTTGATCAGACCAACGTTGCGTGAACATGACTATATGGTTACCCGTCGTCCCACTTAGACTCAATTCAAGCGTCGGGACTGAGACAAAATGCGGGGATGTTAAAAATGTCTCGGCACTTCTCCACCTTACTGTCCTCTAAGTTGAACAACACCACAACAATTGATAATTAATCTGAACTAGTGTCATACCTTTCGCAATCAAAGCTTCTATTGATAGACTAGCTCCTGAAAGAATAAAAATGATTAAAACAGAAACTAAAAAGAAATGTTGGTTCAGTGATAACTTTATCAAGGCTATAAAATTAAAAAGCTCACTTAAACGACTATAGAGAATAAACCCTTGCCCCTCTACATTGATTAAAAAGACTCAGTTCACGCCTTCAAAAAAATGATCATCAAACCAAAAATGGAAAAATACAACACTCATATTGACAATGCCAGATCTAGTCCTAATGAATTGTTTACAATTATTAATTTGAGATTCATACCTCTACCTTCCCACCCAGCGTTAAAGATTTGTCCTGGTGTCAGACTATAGAAAATTAGTCATCACTACAACCACAGGGAACGCCGATCTTTCTATCTCCAAATTTGAATTCCTTTACTGTTCAGAGGCAGAAGTTCTTGACATTCTTACCAAACGTAAATCAGTTTCTGATGTTTGTTAATCTGCTTAGAATCACATGCTGTGCATAGGTCCGACATCCAGTGGTCACTGCGGAGTATTGCATTTTGTTTTTCGTAGTCGAAAAGGGGACGTCGACAAGGCATGTCTGTAACACTATCCCTATAGTGACGTGCGTTGTACCCACAATCCCTCACGCGTCGAGGTCCCTCAGATTGTTTTTTTCCGCCCAGCTTATGGTCGCCTTACGCGGAGCTCCTAGAGAGACATTGCTAAACAAGTACTACGGACCTCGGTCCTTAATATATACTTACTGTTTAAAGATCCCTCCCCTCGACGTTAGCTGTGAAGCTGTTTCTCCGCCGAGCAAGTTTTCGACGGAGAGGAAGAGACGGAGGAGATCCTTCGGTGCTGCCGAACACGTGGCCAGGCCTCGCCGGCCAACATACAGTAGGGAGAGTGGGGGTTCAAACTTTTCTCTTCTCGTCGAGAATGTCTTTCTTTCTCCCCTATCTTTCCCTTGGGGTTGTTATCACCAGTTTTTATTGCCTCCGCTATGGAGAGGACACCTTTTAAGTTTTGCCCACGCTGTAGGGGCAAATGCACTTGGAAGGACAAACACAAGCTCTGTAATCGTTGCTTGCCCCTCGATCATAAAGAGGACAGCTGTGCGGCCTGTAAGCTCTTAAAACCAAGAACCCTTAAAGAACGGAAAGTTAAGAGGTGGGCGGACTACGCTATGTCTAAGTCAGTTTCCTCACCCGCCACTGCTGTTACAGAAAGTGACGAGGAGGGTGATAACTCGACGTCCGTTACGGAAGTCATTAACCCCCAGAAGGAGCGCTCGCGCTCCTCGACGTCCGTCCCCGGCCCCGACGGGCTCGGCTCACGCCCTGCTTATGGGGATGAACACCCCGGCGACAAGGACGCACACAGACCCCATAGGCCTAAGCACACAACCCACGGCTCTTCTTCGTCGAGGACGAAGGATCCACCAGCGCCGAAGGGGACGCAGGGCACTCCGGCGTCGACCTTAGACCGTAAGGGTCATAAGCCCCACCCGCAAACGCAGCCGCGACCAGCGATTGGGCTTTCATCTAACACGGGCGCTACCTCAAAGACACCCGACGTAACGCTCCATAGAGCGGCCGTCGAAAAACAGCGCGTAACGCAGACAACGCCGACTCCAGAACCCTCTACCGACGAACTCGTCGTCGGGAGCCTGGCGAGAATTGTTTCCGAGGACAAACGCAAGCGGACGACGAAACAGACGTCGAATACCGCACCCAAGGAAATACAAACGCCGAAAAAGCACAAAAGTAGCCAGGAACTGCCCCATTCATCTAAAGGCACTTCTGAACTACCGGAGGGCTTTTCTGAGGGCGACGGAAACCTTTCGTCGACGTTGTGGGAGCGTTCGAAGCGTTTTGAAGGTGACAACACTGATTTCCCCCCTCTAGACTATTCAGGGGTTCCCCATGAGACCATGGAAAGACTCCATTCTTGTATGGAAAAGATGGAGAGGTTTTTGGGTAGCCAAAACCCACCCACACCCAAAAGACCAAGAGAATGGACCCAGGATGACCCTAGGGTCAAGATTCCTAGGCTGTTTCCCCCTTCTACAGATGCATATGACCTCACGGAAGAGGAGCAATACCTCCAGGAAGATGAGGAGTGTTTAGGTGGAGAAGAAGAACATGAGGAGGAGAGGTTTGAGGAAGACCCTTACACTAGCACAGGAGCTTTTGAGGAAGATACAGCTACCTCACAGCCCTGGCACTCCCCATCAGTGCAGCCTTGGCAATCCCCATCAGTGCACTCAGACCCTGATGTCTTTCACCCTTCTCCTCCCAAGGACTCACCTATTGGCAACACCTCCCCCATAGATGACCAGCCCTCACTTAATGCACTATTGCGCAAGGCAGCAGCGCATTTTGAAATAGACACAGGGGAGACTCTCCCGGACATAGACTTTGTAGAAAAAGTTATTAAAGAAAAAGCCCCGGTCAGTCAGTCCATTCTGCTCCTGGCTTCTATAAAGAGAAGAATAACTCCTTCCCTTTCCAATCCGGCCTTAGTCAGAGGGGTCAACCCTCGGATAGAAAAGCTCTTCAGCCCTTCGTCTTCTGACCCTTTGTACATCAGGGGACATTCTATTCCGGACTCTCTGGTAGTTACTAACGCAAGGAAGAGAGCGGGGGTACCACTATCTACTAGTGAGGCACCACCTGACAAAGAGGGCAAGAAGCTCTATGCACTTGGGAAGAGAATCACAACCTCCGCCGCCTTCTCAACTAGGATTGCGAATAACAATTCCCTATTAGCTAGCTACGCAGATGCACAGTGGAGCAAGCTGCGCAGCGAAGCAGAGGACGCACCAGAACCCCTGCGTTCACGCCTGTTGGCTACTATATCAGAGGGAACTCTTGTAAACCAGGGCATCGTAAAGAACTCCCTGGATGCGGCAGAGACAGCTGGACATTCCCTGGTTCAGGGAATACTTCTCAAAAGCCATGTCTGGCTGCGCAATTCGGGATTTAAGCCAGAAACCCAGGCTTCCCTAATAAATAAGCCCATAGAGCAAACACATCTGTTTGGGAAAGCAGTTGATGAGGCCCTAGAACATGCGAAGAAGGAGTTTGATACCATCAAAACTCTTGACCAAATTTCTAGGCCACCTAACAGACGCAGCTATGGCAATAGACGCTCCTTTCGTGGCCAACGCCAGCAGCAAAGCCAACAACAATTTTACTCTGCTACCAACTGGCCCTCTAACCAAAGCACCCAGTTCAGTCAAAGAGGCCAACGTCGTGGCAAAGGAAGAGGGCGCGGCTCCAGTCCAAAAGGCCCCACGCCCAATACCAACAAATGACCCAAAGATTCGGGTCCCCTCCCATGCATCACCGGTCGGGGGCGGCTAACATCGTTCCTTTCAGCATGGGAGGGAATAACGTCAGACCGCTGGGTATTATCCACTATAGCCCACGGATACTGCATCGAATTCAACGGTTCCCCAAAATACAGACCCCCACGGAACCGGCGCATGACACCGGAACACCTCACTATTCTTCTTCAAGAAGTAGAAGAGCTACTGAAAAAAGAAGCTATAGAGGCTGTCCCCCTATCGCAGGTAACAGAAGGTATTTATTCAGTGTACTTCCTTGTACCCAAAAAGGATTTAACCATGCGCCCTGTATTAGATCTGCGTCCAGCAAACAATTTTGTCAAACCCCAAAAGTTTCGTATGGTAACCTTGCAGGATGTAATCCCACTGTTATCACAGGGGGATTACATGACAACACTAGACATGAAAGATGCATACTTTCATATTTTAATGTTGCCAGCGCACAGAAAATACCTCAGGTTCAAGATAGGGAACAAACACTACCAGTTCAGAGTACTACCCTTCGGGATAGCATCTGCACCAAGGGTATTTACGAAAGTACTGGCAGTGGCAGCGGCCCACCTGCGCAGATTATCCATCCCGGTTTACCCGTACCTCGACGACTGGCTCATAACAGGGGATTCTTACGAAACATGCTTCTCCAATACCCAAAAGACCGTAGACCTTTTGTCCCGACTGGGCTTCTCCATCAACGAAAAGAAGTCCAGCTTAGACCCCAGCCAAATCAAACAATTCCTAGGGGCTCTAATTCGAACAAAGGACGGCCTCGTCTTCCCCTCCAACGAGAGGGTCCAAAACATGCTGTTTCAGATCCCCCATTATGTGGCAGGTCGAGAGGTGACGGTACGCAAAGCAATGCGTTTGCTAGGGATGATGGCGTCATGTATTTATTTGGTACCTCACGCGCGCCTGCGCATGCGCCCAATGCAAGAGTGGCTCTACAGCCAGTGGTGTCAGGCCAGCGGACAATGGGACGACCTAGTGGTGGTCTCGCAGGCCTTGGTTCTCTCGCTACGGTGGTGGACAAAGGAAAACCTGTTATTAGGGAAAACTTTTGCCACACCCGCAGTGGAAGCCACTCTAACCACAGACGCATCCCTTGCAGGATGGGGGGCTCACCTATCCCATCAGACTGCTCACGGAGTGTGGACTCCGAGCTTAGCTTCCAAACATATAAACCTGCTGGAACTATTAGCAGTGTTCAAAGCACTGAAAGCCTTTCAGGAACACTTACAAGGAAAGACCGTGATGGTCCTCACAGACAGCACCACAGCCATGTACTATCTCAACAAGCAAGGGGGCACTCACTCTCCAGGACTGTCCAAGCTGTCCCAGAATATATGGAAGTGGGCTCTCAAACACAACATGTTCCTACTATCACAACATGTACCAGGGGAACTCAATCTACTAGCAGACAAACTCAGCAGAGACTTCCCCCTACCCAAAGAGTACGAATGGCAATTGCAAGAAGACATCGTCTTAAACGTCTTCACGCAATGGGGTTTCCCGGAAATAGACCTGTTCGCAACCCTGGAGAACTCACAATGCCAAAGTTACGCCTCCAGGTACCCCCAGAACCAGTCCAAGGGGAACGGTCTGTTGATTCAATGGTCAGGGAAATTTGTTTACGCCTTTCCCCCGACTCCCCTCCTCAACAAGGTGGTGCACAAGATGCACCAAGAGCAGGTGACCATGATACTAGTGGCCCCAATGTGGGCCCGGCAGCCATGGTTCGCTCACTTGATGGAGATGTCCCTATCTCCCCCAATCAAACTTCCTTGCCCGTACAACATGCTGTCACAAGACAAGGGCAGGACACTGCATCCATGCCCTCAGACCATGAACTTAGCAGCCTGGCTCCTGAGATCATAGAATTTGGACATTTACATCTCCCTCAGAGATGTATGGACATCCTCAGGGAAGCCAGAAAACCTAATACTCGCCACTGCTATTCTAGCAAGTGGAAAAGATTTGTCATCTGGTGTAGAAGTAAGAACATCAACCCGGTTGACTGCTCTGCCACTAACATTATTCTGTACTTGACCCATTTACTGGATTCAGGTCTAGTGTTTAATTCCATTAAAGTCCACCTAGCGGCACTTTCTGCATACACCACTTCCCAACTTAAAGTGTTGTGGTAGAAGATACCAGTTATAAAGGCCTTCATGGAAGGGGTAAAGAGAATACACCCCCCAATAGCTAGCCCAGCTCCCGGATGGGACTTAAACGTGGTACTTTCTAGACTCATGGGCACTCCTTTCGAACCCATGCACAAGGCAACTCTTAAATACCTCACTCTTAAGACTGCTTTCCTAATAGCTATCACCTCCATTAGGAGAGTAAGTGAACTACAGGCTCTTTCTGTATTAGACCCCTTCGTATCAGTTCACAAGGATAAGGTGGTTCTTCGCACACACCCAAGGTTTGCACCAAAATTCATCTCTAAATTTCATGTAAACCAATCTATAGAACTACCAACGTTCTTTCAAAACCCTTCCAACTTGGGAGAAAAAAGTCTGCATACACTAGATGTACGCAGAGCTGTCATGTTCTACATGGAAAGAACCAGATCACTGAGAAAAACTAATCAGTTCTTTGTCTCGGTGGCAGCAGGAAGAGAAGGAGATGCAGTCTCTAAGTCCACTATATCTAGATGGATTGTACAATGCATCACTCTCTGTTACACTCTTGCTAAGAGAGAACTACCCTTCAAGCCAAGAGCACATTCCACTCGAGGCACTGGGGCATCCATAGCATTCATTGCAAATGTTCCCCTTGAGTCCATCTGCAAAGCGGCTACCTGGAGTTCTGTGCACACCTTTACAAAACACTACTGTCTAGATCCACACTCAAGATCTGACTCCCAGGTGGGACAGGCAGTATTAAGACATCTTTTCTCTACTGTTCCTTCTCATAACCCACCGCCAACTCCGGGTACTGCTCGCTAGTCTATGCACAGCATGTGATTCTAAGCAGATTAACAAACATCAGAAGACAATGCATTACTTACCGTAAAAGCATTTCTGATGGTTGTATCTGCTTAGATTCACATGCGCCCACCCTTCCTCCCCGCTCGGATGGAAGGAACATAGACTTCCTTTTATATCTCTCTTTTCTGTACTCACTCACGTCTAGAAGGCTCCCTCAGGGCAGAAAAATACAAACAGAGGGACCTCGACGCGTGAGGGATTGTGGGTACTACGCACGTCACTATAGGGATAGTGTTACAGACACGCCTTGTCGACGTCCCCTTTTCGACTATGAAAAACAAAATGCAATACTCCGCAGTGACCACTGGATGTCGGACCTATGCACAACATGTGAATCTGAGCAGATACAACCATCAGAAATGCTTTTACGGTAAATAATGCATTGTCATCATGTTAAGGTGATTCATATCCTCCGGATATCTTGAGTCCCTGAGCCTCCTAACCCCCTGGTTCACCAGGATGATCAACATGTCCTTTACGGAAGGCATTGTGCCAGCCTCTTTAAAAGACACTTCAATAACTCCCTTGCTAAAGACAGCCACCCTGGACCCAGCACTTGCCAAGAACTATCGGCCAATAACTAATGTCACGTTTCTTTTACAAATCATCGATAAAGTGGCCTACTTACAGCTTCAGAAGTACATTGAAGAAAATAAAGTCTTAGGTACCCATCAGTCTGGGTTTAGAGCCCAACACAGAAACGAGACTGGACTACAAGATCTCAAGTCCAACATTTCAGTGATCATAGAACAAGGGCCACACTGCATTGCTACTGCTGTTGGATCTCTCCGCAGCATTTGACCTCATCAACCATAAAATGCTGCAAGAAAGACTAATGAACATCAACAATTGCTTTGAAATGGCCACGCAATGGATTACATTTTTTTTTGGGCCCTAGAACATCTAAAGTGGCTGTTAAGAATGCCCAGGCACGAGCTGTCCTCTCAACATGCAGAGTACCACAGGGACCATGTTTATTGACACTCTTATTAATATCTATGTAAAGCCTCTTCTCGACCTCCTGGACACGCTGAGCGTCAAATACCCCAACTACGCAGATGATACCCATTTATTCATAAATTCAGAGCTGGATTAACTCCCTGGCCCTGAACAACGAGAAGATGCCATTTCCTCCAGCCCTTGTCTGAAAAAGCTTAACCAGCTATATTCCCACTTCTCCATTGCAGGCCTTCAAATCCCAGTTAGCAAATCTGTACAAAACTTAGGTTTTCATCCTTGATCAACCATTTGTCCATGAAACAACACGTCTTACATACCCGCTCTTCATGTGGCTAAGTTGTGAAATTACTTCATCAGATCTTCTCTTTCTCTAAGGAACAGATCCTTAGTGGCTACGGCACTCGCCAACTCTCAGCTAGATTACTGAAATAGCTTGCTTTCGGGCACTTCACTAGCGTACCTGCAATGACTGGAAACCACCCAGAATGGCGCTATTCAGGCCATTTCTGGTCTTGGAAAATGGGATCACATCTCTTCTTTCAGAAGGAAACTTCACTGGCTGCCCATTCAGCAAAGAATGACACATACAATTCTTTCACTTACTTACAAATGTAAGAACCAGGGCGCCCGGTCCCCGAGTACTTAATTGACAGACTCTCCTGTAAACAACCTGCTCGGATCTTGTGTTCCAACACGAACCATGCCTTAGTTCACCCATGCTTTCGGCTAGAAGAATTTGGCAATACAACCTTTGAAATTCAAGCCCTCTGGAAGTGGAATGCCTTACCTTCCAATGTATAAAGGATAACTTCTCTGAGAACCTTTAAAATGACAATAAAAACCCTTCTCTTTTCAGTAGAATGGTCTTGCTCTAGCTTTCTCTTCTTGATCCCATTCTCCTTCCATGCGCTCTGAGGCCCATGGGCGTGCAGCACTTTATACAAATTAAAATAAATAAATACTTTCTAGCAAAGTAATTTCCTGTCGGACACGAAATACAGATACAACTTTCAGGAGAACAGAAGGCTCAAGCCACAACACAAAGATGACCTCACTTCCCCAATCGACAGGCAGAAGTAATAACTATCAAGAAGACACACATATCCAACATTCTCTCTTGCAGATTTGACGAAAGGAAGATGGAAGACAACAGGAGAGACCATGGTATCCTCCTATCTCACGGCCCCGAACTAAATTTAGGGCACCATGCAAAAGGTTGCTAAATAAGACTTTTAAAGAGCTGATCACTGCTTACGTTGAAGCACATCAGAAAAGAGTAAGTGCCATGCATGAGAAGAGAACACCCGGCTTTCTATTAAGGGTCTCTTCAATTACCTAATGCTTGTCATAGTCTTGTTAAAATACTCAACAGAGAATGGAGATACTAATAGTTACGCCACTCGCATCACATTTTATGTAGGCCAGGGGTCTGCAACCTGCAGCTCTACAGATGTGTTGAACTATGACTCCTATGATTCCTCACCGTTGACACTGTTGCCTAGGTCTGATGTGAGTTATTCAAAACATCTAGATAACCAAAGTTTCGGATCAATGCTGTCGTCATAGATGAAGTCAGAGACTGCCTTCTACAGGAGGACTCCTTTGGGGAAACTCCTAAGGGGACACTGGCTACTACTGAAACAGCCATCTGCTGAGGAGCACCGCTCCTGCATTGTGTGCTGTGTGGTTTATAGTGACTATTTTGAATGCCATTTTGTCGAACCCAAAATGCTGGGGGAAAAAAAGCACATTTTCTTTTGTTAAATGGGGGCGGGAGGGGGGTTCCCCCTCAACCTCCCGTTTTTTATTTACACTTTTTTTTACTACCTAAACAAAAAAAACATAAAATAAAAAAAATACATTCGAATTCTTTTTTTTTTTTGACGAAATGGCATTCGAAAAAAAGTTTTCCACAATTTAACTGGATACCGTGCTGTGTAGCCCACTACAGCAAGTTTGTACTTGGCAGAAAGAGATGGTTCCCGGAGAAAGCCTCTGACCATCTGAACCCTCTGAAATGGCACTCCTTTGACCAGAAATGTTACTAGAGATGCTCTGTTGTGCATCTTTGTTTCATGGATGCTGCAGATTTTCTGCACTGCTACGCCCATCAGAGTCAAACAGAAGTGGGGAATGGCTGTCCACTGTCTTCTTCAGGCCACTGAAGCAGGGAGTTTCTTTGACATTGGGACACCACCTGCCATCGTGTTTACTGTTTTGTAAACCAGCCCATCTTCCCAGTAAAAGTCTTGGCAACTCAGGGGCATATCCCTTGCCTAATGGGCCAATGTTCTATACTTTCCATAGTGGCACAGTAAAGCTGTCGCAAGAAAATATCTCCTTGTTATGATCTCTGGAAGGTAGCAGTCGCAAAGCTTGCCATGTTAATTGATACAGTTTTAATGGAACTCGCACAAATTAAGTACCCTATTTCCTACAACGGAGTTTACGTATTATCAGCATTCCACTAGCATTTTTTTCTATTGATAGTATGAATTCATATCTTTTTCCAGACTTGGTTCCCCTGCTGCAGTTGGTTCCCCTAGTCAGAGTCTATGTGAGTTGCTGAGAACTTGTAATCTTTTGATCGAGAACCTTTATGTGTCAAAACCTCCATGGAATGGTCTGCGGACTAAAAATCCTGTTCCATGGACATATTCTGTTGATCTGGTTTGATGTGCCTGCATTGTTTTGCCTGTTACGTTTCATCCTAGTTATGTTCAGTTTGTTGTGGAATGTGACATCAACTGTGTGGCTCTTGGTATCAGTTCTACGTGAACATTTCTCCAGGAAATGGTGCCATGTGAAAAAGTGCCAGCAAAAAGTTGTTGGCGCAATGCAAAGTGTGAAAAGGTTGCCAGTAATAAGGCTGCCAAAAAAGCTTTTTTTAAATCACAAAGGTACAAGGCTCGAACCTCAACAATTACACAAACCTGTAACACCTCCACAATCACCTTAACTCCATTCCTATCCCATACTCCATCTCTAATTTTAAACACTTTTTCCTCCCTGAACACTTACCGTGCTCTAAACCATTATGTTTGCATGTGGCTCAATACAAAACACCAAATGAATAGAAAATGACCAGTGAGCATAATTCTAACCCCATCATCAGCTCTCCACAAATTCCAAGTCCTTGCCCTTCCCCAAACACTTGCTCTAGTCCTAGCCTTACCCTAACCGCAATTCTAACACTTACCCTAATGCTTACTCTAGCCTAACCCCTATGTTTACGCCTGTCCTATGCCAACACCAGCAGGCCTCTCCATATCCCTTTCTTTAGCATTTAGCCAAACCATTACTCTATTACCCCTATTCTTTAATCCCTACTCCAACACTTACCCTAACACTTAATCTACCCTAACCACACCCCAACATCCCTCCCACAACCACCCTTACGGTACCCCTTACCCTAATTCTAACTAAACGCATTTTACTCTAAGCCTAATCCCTATCCTTACCCTAAACCCTATCGTAACCCTAAACCAGGCAATCCCAAGCAAACTAAACCCTCCTTAACCCTAACACCGTAGCAGCACTGCCTTTTTAGCAACTTTGCAGGGTACATTGTTTAACTATTTTTTTGCTTGGTGACTTTCACTGTGGAGCTATTTTCACCATGATCTTTTCACTGACTACATCTTTGCCAGCAACATTTTCACTGGACTCCTTCATTTCCAGTTGGGGAATAGGAAGACCCAGGCATAAGGGACCCGATTATCTAACATTTGCATCTTTGTAAAAAGATGGAGAAAGGGGTGTTGGCCCCGGTTTTGCATTTTAGGTCATACAGAATGAAGTACACAGATTTTGCTCCACTCCAGATCACCTAAAGATTTTTCCACTGGGTTACAAAATTAAGCAGTCCGATGTGTGTACTATTATTACTGCATGAAACAAAAAGAAACGGATTTTGTCTCAAAGTCAATATTTCACAGTAGGAAAAGTGGAGGAGAATGTGTTATTCTCTTTTGCAGAAACAAAATGTTGTGCTCCGTTTTCATGGTGTGATTCCAGAAGCTACTGAATTGGATGCCAGCAAAATTTGGAGCGAGCCATATGTTCTATTCCCTGTCACAATGGCAGAAAATAATGAGCAAAAACTATTTCTCTATTGCAAAAATATTTGTATTGGGGCAAAACCTGCGAGCTCTATTCTGTATAAAATCAGCCTCAGCATTGGTGCTAAGTGTGGCAGCAAAGTCCCCTACTTGACTGTGGGAAGATCTAGCGTTGCCATGGGAGCCAGGTGCCTCGCTGAGCTAGTGTATGCTTGATATGGACATCTATGGTCACATCCACTTAGTCGCTGTCATTCGATAGGGGACTATCACTTTTGTCATCCTGTCCTGTTCTCCAGCGGGATCCCCTTGATCAAACCCAAAGCTCTCGCCCAAAACCATCTTGGCTGTGGCACATAACCTAAACAGACCCCGACCCAGGATGGGCGAAGAACGAAACCCCCAGAAGTAATGACATCTTCTAAATTGTTAAAGTTTTGTATGAAACTAAATACAATTTAAAACAAATCTTAAAATTACATACTTCCCCTTTGTCCAAAGGACATTCATTTGGGTTGTCTGGAGGTTGGGGACTCCCTAGCCATGCACCCCTTAAGAAGGAATACCCTGTTCATTTGAGAAACTAGAAGAACTGGGATATAGTCCAAGGAAACTCTCCACAGTCCCAAGGAGAAGTAAGGAGTCTGGTTCTGGGGCACTGATCTCAGCAAGCACTTTCCCTTTAGGGTCTCAAACACTGCAAGTGAAGGAACAAGCAGAATGAAGTAAATACATATCTGCAGCAACAAGATGAAATACACATTACATGTTTCCCTGATGCTCCCATTGCCAGTCCGTTCAGGAAGAGGCACTCGCCGTGCCCATGCCAAGCATTCCTGGATGACGCCAAGCATATCAAAAGCTTAGCCTAGGTTATAGTCACAAAATTCCCTCGGCTGAACTAATCGTGGAACCCAATCAGATCTTCTGACCCATTTCCATCCTCCGGTGCAGATCCTCAGAGGAAGGCCAGTCTTTGCTGGGAAGAGACAGGGCTATGGGTTGCAGTCACTGAGTGAGTGTTTGTTTGGAGGAGAAGATGGTAGAATGAGTACAAGAGTACCAGGATGTGGGTGGCAGTGTGTTGATGTTCCTGGCCTTGAATTTAGTCTGCTGACCACAAGCCAAGTGACTCAGGAAGTCGTGTACCAATCCAAGCTAATTAGAGAAAATTACATTTCCCATAATACCCCTCAAGCAAACCCCAGACCAGATCTGGGAAGCAGAATTGGGGTCCAATCGGAGGGTAAACTTGGAACAAAAACCCAATCGGGTCACTTAAGCCAGGGAGGACATCGGGAAACGTGTATCGGGGCATAAACAGCAATATTTTCCGAGGAAACCATACTAGATGGTCAACATTGCCCACAATGCCCTTCTCTCCCACCTGGAATCACCGGAATGGATCAGTTAAATGAAATGATCCCTTCGAGGACAGGAAGACACTGGGGAAACCTGAACACCAATATAATGCCCCTAGCACACTTACATTCCCAACAGCAGTGCAGCAAGAGCTCCTCCACACAAGCACCGTGTTCAACCTCTACATGCAAACCGTTTCAAAATGCCCATCAGAACTTGACAAAAGTCTGACCTTTCAGCTTCGTCGAGGTTTAAGTCCAGTCCGATGACACACACCTTTTCAAAGATAACTTGTTTGCTCTGCTATTCAGTGTACCTCCCTACCAAGTTTCCCAGTTCGACACCTCAAGCCAGTCCTGTTTTTTACTTCCAACTGCATGCTGGAACTTGTAGTTTCGTTTTTCCCATCCAAGGGTGGGCCTACAAGTCCCAGCATGCAGTGCAGAATAAAACCCACACGACTGGCTCAAAGATTCTGCATGGAACTGGGAAACTTGGCAGCTACGAGTGTACAGTATTTGCTTGGCATTGTGTGTGGTTGATAATGTTCGCTGTTTTTGAGGTTCGTGAGTCAGAGGGGTGCAGGCTGGTCAGGGGAGGCGGGTATAAACATGGGTAGACACGAGCCCAGGCAGAGGACCTTTTATTGCAGGATGTCATTGATGAGTCTGTGTGTGAACTCTCAGCAGAGGCTGGTGGCAGTTTTCCGCGTATTCGTAGAAAGCAGGAGCGGAAACTGTGAGCAAAGAAAGCCGCACGTGGCAAAGGGTAGAACAGGATGGAGGGTGTCGCTCCTTCAAAAGTGCCATGGCGTACGCACCCTCCTCCTGCCGCAGATTGTCCTCCGCCAGCCACATTTCACTAACCACAGCCGCATTCTTTTGCTCCAGGCACTTGAAAGACTTTCCACCACAGCCGTGAGACTAAAAGGAGTAGGTGCTACCTTCCCCACTCAGGGTAGGTGCCAAGACAAAGGCTGCTTTCTAACGGGGAAAGGACTGGGCAGTGACATTTGAGACCTGTCAGACTCGGAATTTTCCTTGACTTTATTTAACAGAGCCTGTCGTAACATTCCATTAAGGTAGCTCATTAGAATAGCATTCGTCTATTACATTTCCGTTAGCAAAATAGTAATGGAAATGGCAGCAGAGCCTACTAAACTCTTCATACATCAGAGGTACATCAAATTCCTCAATAAAATACCACGTACAAATAAAGCGCTAAGAAGCCGATTGAATTTGGGATTAGCTGGTGGAGCACTCTATCAAACGTCATATATTAGTATAATCAGTAACTATCATGAGAAAGCTTTACTAACAGGAACTTCCATGGCTATCCACGACACTAAAATATGCTTATTTCCAACAAAAAAAAGGCTCCTACAGAGCCTGCCATAAGAGCATTCAACCAGCTGAGTCTGTCTCGGGTACATTTCACTTGCAGAGGTTATCGCAAACATTCCACGGTCGTCGCCTGTTGGAGAAAATTCCATCTGTCATAGATTCTCATCAACGGAGCCAGCTACAAGAACATTCCACTTTCAGAGGCTACCTGTGGCGAAATGACTACTGCTCTGCAGCGATACAGGGATGAGTAGTGCCTGAAGCACCTTCTCAGGCTCACACTAACAAACCAGCAATGATCCCAATCATAAAGGTGAAAGAGGCACAGGCCGAAAGGTAGTCTCCTTCGCATTCTGTGGTAGCGCAGGCCGAGGACGTGCTAAATCTTCAGGAGGGGTGTGAGCTGATAACAACCCAAATAACTTAAGGGCAAGGATTTCAAAAAATAAAAAATGTCCAGTCAAGATTCTATAAAACAGACTTTTAATAAAATACAAACAACTAATCTAAAAACAGTAGAAAAAACTACCTCTGTACCAGAAACAGACTTTTTGGATGGTGCACTCTGGGTAGATGAACAGGGGTGTTCAGGCAATAGATGGTCAACAATGTCAATGTTCAAGGATATATCTTTTGAAGAACAAGGTAGAGAAAGTGGGATTAAAAGTCAATATGGTACCAAAAGTGAAGCAGGGGGCCTGGGCCTCTTCACAGAATCCTTTGTCTTGTCTTTGGTGCGCGACAGCATTGAGGCAATCTTTTCAGCATCGTACCAGAAGTTTGAGCACTTTCTGCACTAGGCTAGTGTCTAGTCGGGGAGCATAATATCAACAAATGAATGAGCAAGGTCAGGTCGATCTCTGCTGAAGAGTAACCACTGCTACACCCTGAGTGGGTAACCCCTTGTGTGGGTGGTCACAGAATTCTCATGAAACTGTTCTTCTGCACAAAAGGGTTTTATTTTGAAGTGCTGTGGTGTAGTAATACACTGGTATTTTTCAAAAACGTAGGACATTCACATTTGAGGACATACAAAGTGTAGAACCTAGTATGAATGATCAAGTAGTCAATATTTGAGACATCTACTTGTACAGTTTGTTCATTCTCTATAGGTTCCTTGGGAAGGAAGCTTAGAGAATTCAGTGGAATCATAGACGGGTAGAGGGCCCATAGAGTGTTGGCACAATTAAGAGTTGAACAACAACATATAATGCATGTCAACATGACAGTGTTTCGGCCATTTTGTGTGGAGCTAGGTGAGCTCTAATGGTGTAGGGCTTCATCAGGACAGTGTCTTTAGGAGTGGAGGGTCCTATGTGGTCGAATCCGAGGAGCTTGGTGGCTCAGATTAAGAGGTGGAAGGATCCACTTCTTTGGGATGCAGTCGTCATCTTGTCAACGGGCACGGTCACGCCTATTGCCAGTGCATTCACCTGCCAGGATCATTGAAGCAGCAGTGTGTCGTCTCGGATGTCGAGGATGCAAGTGTGGGGGGTTCAATGATGCACTGCTGTTCAGCAGCAACAGCAGCTTTTAGGTTGAACATGCTAGGGACAGCAGGCAATGTTGGGTCAATGGTGCTGGAACACTTGGTAGTTTCAGGTGCAGAGAAGTAAAGACTGGCCTTTGCCAGTGAACAGGCTCTGCTGGCTCAACACGGCATTGAGGTGCTGAATCGTGTTGGCTTGAAGCTTGAAGCAGCGGTGTTGTGTTGGGACACTAGAATACTTGGCTGGTGTGAGAAACGTGAAGGTGTCTCCCAGACTAGTCCCCAGGGATCGATTTCCCCCAGGTGGCTAGGGCACGGCCATCGCTATTGGATCCAGTTCCTGGGGGTGAGGGAGGATCACCTGGATGGGGATCCCTCAGTGAGGGGAAGTGGGACACCGACAGGTGAGATGCGGTATCCCCCTTCTTGTAACACCCTGTCCCCTCCTACCATGTAGGATACGCAAACACTCTACCCCCCACACATCCTCTTTTCCAACAGGAACACTTTTGTACATCAGGAAAGACGACAGACAAACACCAGAGCCATTTACCTGACATGTCCCAACACAAGGGTCAGGCAAAGTCAAGCAACTGACCAGAATCACACCCACCTGACGGCCCTTTCCCATCCCCACAGGGATAAAAGGTGGAGTACGACAGAACAATTGGAGAAAGACAGATCGCACAATGAGATGGTTAACCCAGCACGGTAGTTCAAGAGGAGAAAGTTGGCGAGAACCAAAAGGGTGACAAGGAGAGAAGTGTCCTTAGCTTTGCAACCCAGACCCGCGAAACCTCCAGAGAAGGAATCGGAAGACTGCAAACAATAGCCAGCATATGTTAACAGTACACAGGGCCCTCCTCTGCTGATAAACAAGCCAGGCAGTGATGCTTGCCACCGTGGTACCGTCCTTGACTCCAGAGACAAGAAAGCCAAGTGGTTCATCACAACCAGTGAGTCGGGGGGAGAGCCGATAAGAAACCAAACTGTTTTGAACAAAAGTACCGAATGGTATATTGAAGAAAGTACTAAGAACTGTTAATTCGTGAATGGAAAAGCAGCTACAGAGGAGTCCAGCACCACGTGGGTGCTCTCTCGAGAAACTCTGGCCGATTACCCTATGGTTACTACCATTACTAGAAGGCCTTGGGGAAAGGTGCGCAAAAGGTGTCAAAGTGGTCATACAGGGGTCTATCAAAATCCTCTGTACAGTCGAAAGTCTTTGACTGGTAGATTGCATCGTAGGAAAGTAGAAGGAATTGTGTGAATGGCAAAAGTTGCCAAGAGTAAACCTGATGGAGGAGTGCCGAAGGAAAGGGGCAAAGCCTAAAGTCCCAATGGCTCTGGCGGTCCCTTGCAGCAGCTTGGATAGTATTGAAGGTGCCCTAACCGCTGCTATCATTTGGAGATGTAGGCTGAGCCAGGGGTCACTTCCTTGGTTCTGCAGCTACTGCGAGTCCTAATCAAGTGGCTTCTGGACAGGATGAGCTTTCTTGTACTGCACTACATCTACAGGGAGCTTGTCTGGCACCTACAGGGGATCATTGACCTCCAGTGACCAGTGTTGTGGTTCCAGTGAGGTCTTGTGTTGACAAAGGTGAACCGATGGAGGGATGTCCACAGTGAACTGTTTAAAAAGACATTAAGATTTGTGAAAGCCATAAGTGAAATGACAAAGGCCATAGTAAACTCGATGGAGGGAGGCAGACTTTTGAGAAAGATCTGAGCCCGGAAGTGGGAGATCCAGGGGTGAAAAGCAATCACTCACTGGAAAAAACTGTAGTGAACCAGGCGGAGGTAGGCAAATATGCGAGAAGGGTCTGAGCACAGAAGAACATCACCACACCGACAGTTGAATGCAACTGAAGAAATCTTTTGAATACAAGTCAGAGTGAACCTGACGGAGGGAGGCTGATATTCGAGAGGGGTCTGAGCCCGGAAGAGGGGGAACCAGGGGTGAAGAATCATCATCCAACGTACAAGCAGGAAGGAACTTTGGTTTATTATTTTGAGACATATTAGGTCCTTGGAGGCAAGTGACTTTTTGTACAAAAGAGACTTAACCACCAAAGGTCCTGATACCTGAAAAGCGTAACTGTCGTCTCTTGCTGGAGAAGCTCGAGCGTGTGCACTGCTCAAGAGTGCCTACCTTGTCCTGTGCTCAAAACGTGGGGAAGGGAGACCCCCGGCTACCACATCCTGATTTATCATTTGTGAACACATCTTTCTTTCTTGTGAATATTATCCCACGCTCTTTTGTATTTAGTTGTAAAGACTGGCAATAGGTTTGTTCTTAGTATAGGCCCTTTTATTTGACAAGACGCCACTAGGACTGCCCTATTATTATTTGATGGTCGTAGCATGCTCCCATCTTAGATTTGTATTTAGATTTGGGGTTTTTCCAACCTGCATATACAGGTTGAGCTGTGATCATTTGTTTCTGTCTTTACTGTTGCCACCATGAGTTCCTTACGCTGGTCAGATGGTCTTAAGTTATACAATCATTTAATAACAAACAATTGGAAAAAAAGACTGATTAGAAAGACCGCTCTGTGCCTGCACAGAGCGGTCTTTCTAACTCAAACTGTCACGCCTCTGCTGCACAAGAGTGCACGCAGGCGCTGACTAGGACCCTGAAGCAGTGTTGGGGGAGAATGTATGTGGGTGCATGCATTTGTGTGTGTTGTGTGTCTGTGTGTGATTTTTGTTTAGGGGGAGTCTTGGGTGGGAAGGAAGGGGTGGGGCTGAGGGAGGAGGCTTGGGGGGGGTGAAACCCCCCCAATTTTGCACAAATCCTGCCAGTGCAGGTGACGGCTAGTGTGGGGGAGCCAAGGCAACGTTCTCTTTTTGTAGGCAGCCTAAATTTGCCCAAAAAAGTGGTCTTTTTGTTAGGCAACCTACAAAAATGAAGACATAGAACTGGTCAGATATGTGGAGATGGTGGTGCATCACCATTGGCACAGAGTAAGATGGGAGATGCAGAGGCTTTTGGGTATTGGGTCAAGGATGGCTCTGGCGGTCCCTTGCAGCAGCTTCGATAGTATTGAAGGTGCCCTAACCGCTGCTATGGTTTGGAGATGTAGGCTGAGCCAGGGGTCACTTCCTTGGTTCTGCAGCTGCTGTGAGTCCCAATCCAGTGGCTTCTGGACAGGATGAGCTTTCTTGTACTGCACTTCAACTCCAGGGAGCTTGGCTGGCACCTCCAGGGATCACTGACGTCCAGTGACCAGTGTTGCGGCTCCAATGCAGCCAGCAGTGATGTCTTGGTCCAAGAGCAGTCACCCCCACTGTTACCCTGGGATGTTTAGGGGACAGAGCGTGCCTATTCCTTGGATGCCTTCAGTCTTCCCCTCCATGGCAGAGGAATAAGTAGACAGTACTTCCAACAGAGGTCCAGGGAATCCTTGTCCTTTAAGTGTCCAAAGATTAATTAAAGGGGGAGAGGAATTCCTGTCCTTATAAAAACAAAATGACACAGGGGATTGTTCCAAAGCAAGCCTACTGTAAGTGGTCACATCCAGGCTTTCGTAACATGGGCCCTTTAACATATGACATCACAAATAGAGTGCCTTGCCTGCAGGAAATGGGGCAGGGAAGAGGTAGAGAGCTAAGAAAGAAACCAAGAGTGATGCAACCTCTCTCAGACCACCTTCCCTTCCTGGCCACTCTAACTTGACCCCC
Source organism: Ambystoma mexicanum (assembly GCF_040938575.1). Lineage (NCBI taxonomy): Eukaryota > Metazoa > Chordata > Amphibia > Caudata > Ambystomatidae > Ambystoma > Ambystoma mexicanum. The sequence goes on along the minus strand of NC_090921.1, from coordinate 1,176,098,444 downwards.
CCCTTCCACATAACTGCTGATTTCAAGGGGATTCAATTTGTCAGCACCCTGACATAGAGTGGCTTCTGAAATGCCAGTGCTGCCTTTGAAACACTGGCTCCCAGAAGTCCTCCTAGGGGAAGTGTATGTGCCCTGAAGGAAGTTGTTGCCCTTCCTCTATGGAATCAATGTGAAAGACACATAACAGTATTATGCCACCCACTCCCTCAGGATCTTCCATTCAAGTGGTCGGGGAAGGGCCATTGCTTTTGGATCCCGACACTGGGGGTGGAAAAGCGAGGGAGGATCACCCGGATGGAGGGTTACGGGCGATTAGGAGGAGGATACCCGACAGTGAGACATGGTATTTTCCCAATCCTTAAAACACCTTAACCTACTTTCCCTCCGCTTTTGTCGGGTGTTTACAATCTCACCTCATCTCCCCCTACCCATTTCCTATAAATACTGAGACGAGAAGGCTGCTGGGATCAGTAGAGCTTACCCATAGCAATAAAATGGGGAAAGTAAGGAAAAACTACTTTAGGAAAGAAATGACTGTCCCACTAATAAAGTCAGGCATTGGTAGGTAACCATTCACACCTGACTCCACTTGACTGTGTATTCAGCTATGAAAGTTGTGGTCAGTCACAGAGACATGAACGAGATGGGGATGTAGTCCAGACTGGTGGAGCCCAGGAGTTGCAGGCACGAGGAAGACGGCATGCAGAGACGCTGGCCCTGTGTGTGTGGGCTGCAGTGTGGTGAGGGAGCCATGCCTCCAGGAAGCTAGAAAAGCACTGCCTGCATTCTGCAGGCTTGGTCCAGCGGAGTGCTTGTGGCCAGTGCTGATCCCTAGGGTGGGTGAGGAGCATGTGGTGGGACCCTGACCTCAACCCCACATTGTCTAGAGGAACCGTCTCTCCACGCGATTCTGCCCAGTGAGTTTCATCAGGGACGTAAGAGAAACTCGGGAGCGTGCTTTTAAATGAGGGCAGAGCGGGAGAAGGGCACGAACAGGAAGTGTGAAAGTTAAAAGTGAAAGCAAAGCGAAAAGGCCGAAAGTGCAGTGCAGAGACAGAGCAAGAGAAGAGCAGTGAGAAAAGCAGATCGGAGCGAAAGGCGGGTAAGCGAGAGTAAGTGGAAAGAAGCAACGAGTGACCGAAGAGAGAAAGGGGCATGAGAAAGGCAAAGAAAAGTGCCTGGGGCACACAGAAAAGGGTGCAAGTGTACACGGAAAGGAAAACAGCAGAAAAGGGGTGCAGGAAGAACCTGAAGGGGGGGAAAAAAAGGTAACAGAAGAACGTGAGCAAAAGAGGGTAGGAGTGGTCACGCCTTGGAAAAGCAAACAGCCTGGCGTTTTTGTAAGCATCTGATTCTACCCCATGAAAGAATGGTTTATGAATTCAAGAAAGACTAAATCATGTGTTGTGTTTGAAAGCTGGAAGAGGCCTAGAGCTTAGGGAGAGAGCCCCTGAGAGGCCTATTTAAGAAATTACATCCCGATAAAGAACTGATTTTGTGTTTTTTAAGTTGAAAGGGGCCTGAGCTGGGGCAGGGAACACTAAGAGGCCTAACCAAGTTAGACTTATTAGTTTTTGTTGAACTGGTGAGAGGATTGAAGCATGGGGAAGGGAACCCCGAGATGCTTACAAAAGGAACTGTTACCATTTTCCATGGTGTTTTGAAACTTGATGAAGCTGAAGCTTGGGGGAAGGGAACCCCCAAATGGCTTAAAGACACTGAAGATATTTAGAATAACTACAAGGGACCTGTGGAGAAGGTCTAACAGCTATGTGGATTGAACTTATTTGTGTGACATTGACGCAGCAGCACCTGGTAAGAAGACCACCTGTAACTAATCCAGTTTTCCATTTTGGTTAAACCACTATTCTTATTTCTGAAAAGACTTCCTATCACATTTTTGTATAGAGTGAGGCCAAGCATAGGCTTAGATACAGCCAGACCTTTATTTTGGACTCTTAGACAATGACGGGCATTAGGAACATCAGTTGAGGGAATTATCCCTACAGTTGGGGTCAGTCAGGTATTACACCAACCCAGGAACCTTAGTAAATAAAGGTTTTCAAAGGGACCCATTTGAGTCTGTGTATCTCATGATGCCATGCCTGTCTCACAAGAGAGACCATCCTAGCCATTGTTCCCCTTGTCAGTACTGGAGACGGGCAGATCAGACGCCAATTTTCATCAGTCCTGTCATAGGGGCCTCTGCTCACAGAACTGACACTAATGTGACATTAAATTGATGTGGCTGTTTGATTGTGTGCTCTTATCATTCATCACGCCATAACTAAGCATGATTTACTAAAGATGTATGTCACCAGACTGACTAAGTTATGTCTTCGGTGTAAATATCTTACCACATTGTGCATAGTTCATCTTACTCTTGCAGGTGGAATTCTGCCATCAATCTTTGAGGTCATAGAATGTTAAGTGGGTGGAATGTTATGCTATGAACCAGAAGCAGTTAGAGGCTGGCAGAGGATGGAGGGAGACTGCAGCCCTTTACATGTTTAGCCTAATAAAACCTTTACCGGGTATGAGGTCTTATGTTCTTCATTATATAATGCAATTATTATAATTTAAATTAGAGGTGCAGAAGATTAAAAAAACACTTTTGCCTGCAGAAACCTTGTGTTCCAGCAGCTGTCGGGGATGCACAGGTGACCTTTGAACCTGTAATGTGCCATGACCGAGCTGGGGCTGTGGGTACCTGTAGTTGCATTTGCAGGTACAACATTTTGTTTCACACTAGAAACGTTTTTGCTATTTATATATTTGCATTGCTTACACACTACATAGGAATTACTGAAAGAGGGGAACAGAAGTATTTGTTCCACAACATTGAACGTATAATGTTGGATGCAATTAACGTGCAGCGGATTCATGCAAGCCTGTTTCCTTCCAGGACAAAGTACAAAGGAATACCTAAAATAAAATGGCAAATGTGCCAACCGCTTAGTTGACCTTAGTAAATTGTGGGCAATTTCTGGAGGTTTAGCACCTGAGAGTTTTCAGAAAATTGCATCCCTAACTCTAGACAGGCCTACTCTGATCTCGCAGCTGTCTTGTGCCCTACAATATTTCATAAACCAAACACAATCGACAAGCTTAACAATCGCCTTGATAATTGCCAGCTGTGTGGTCAACCATGATTAAGAAATGCATGATTTCATCGGGGACCATAGTATTTAAGTGCTCCTCATCACAGAATTCTTTTTTAAAGACAGTTCTACCCCTATTCCGGATTTACATGCTCCCCATTTCAAAATTATTACAGCAAACCGAGCACTTGGATGAGGTGGAATTCTTACAGTGATTCACTCTGCGCCAATAACAGCTACACCGCTTCCATAAACAGCACTAAGTTAATGCGAACATTTATTAATTTCAAGTGCTCCTAATCCCTAAAAGCAGGATACCGTTTTCGTATCTCTCATCGTCTGAAACCGAACAACACACTTTCCCTGTAATATCTACCAGATTTAACTCCAGAACTCTTAGCAAACTCTAAAAATCTTCCGGTCCTGAACAACTTCAACATTAAGGCCGGCTTGATTTCCAACAATATTTTAGCGAACCTTGGAGATCTAGATCTTATCTACAGAGTTCAGTAGTGAGAAAGGCCACACATTAGATCAAATATTCAGTGAAAATGGCTGCTTGGATTCTTTATCCACAGTTGCCTTTTGCCTGGTCAGAGCACATGGAAATGATATAGTCATAACTAGTGGTACCAAGTTCTGTAGCTGACATGCACATGGGGGTCTGCTATAGAATTTTTGATTTTCGCTTTGCATCAGATGGATCCTTTCCAAGTGATTTTCGTTTTTTGTGCTGCATGTTTCAGTCACTCAATGGCTTCAGCACATTTGAGAAAATGTCCAAGAAAGATTGATTGTGCTCTCTTCTCGTGAATGAACTTAAGTAAACTGTAACCTTGCCACTTCCCATATTTGGAGTTATGTGATAAAATATTTTATTTTAATTCCCTTCAAAAATGCTTTAATAAACACTATCGAACTGTATACAGTAGTAATACATTTTCACAGGAATAACCAACACATCGAACATTTTAGTTCAGACACTTTTGCAAATGTTACCTCCTTCTAGTACCTACTGTAGTGAATGGGGGTGAGCATCAGTAAATGAGGGTGTCTATGGAGTGAATCTTTTGCATCCAAACATAAACTACAATCTTGCCCCAGACAAATGAGGAATCCATGCAAAATATGGTAGACATGGGTTCAACAGTGTGGATTTGTATAGCCGGACAAAAATACACACACATACATTCAGCTTTATATATTAGATAAATGCATGTAGCAACAGATCAGATGAATGTCTCAAAACAAGTTAGATTAGGGCAGAAGTACAAAGTTCCTAGAAAAGCAGTCAGAGATGGAAACCAGCAAAGATAACACAGATAATATAGATGTGCTGTTTCTAGCTTTTAACAGTCGGGTGAATGCTTGCTTGGATAGGCATGTACCTCTGATGTAAGAGACGTAGTAAACCACAGACTAAAGGGTTTCAGTGCATTGGAAGGAGTTAACGGTCACAAACAGATATTAGGATGTAAATGGAGAAAGCCTTATAATATAGAAGACTCTTTGACACACTTTTGGGACTAACGAACTGAAACCTGTCCAGCGACGGCCATTGTTATACTGCAATGGCATAAACCCTTGGCACTATATTGAGTAACTAAACTCCATGTGATCTGATATTGGTTTACAGACCAGTCTACCTTATTCAGGTTATATTAAAACCAGCTAGTCCTAACTTTGTTAGTACGAGAGTCACTAAAGCACTTTATTTACATGTTGTTTATGTCTGCAGTTTATTTCTATAACCTTTGAACAGTTGGAATTCTGGAAGTCTCTGTGATTGTGTATATATGCCTGTGTGTTATATGTATTTAACCACATAGTGTTTTTTAAAATATTTATTGATTAAATATTTTCTTAATTTCTAACTTCTCTACTTCTTGCACCTTTTTCCCCCTTTTGGGGGGCATTAGGCAACCATTCTTGCATTTCTCCATGACTGCCGATACGGAGTTCCCTCCTTACAAGCAAACTATCCACCATGCTAAAAGGATGCCATTACTTAGAACGGTTAGTTCAATCTCCCTCAGTTGAAAGGTCACTTTTTCGCATTCTGGATGAATTCCACAACCCAAGCGCCCTGAAGATCAATATAGCGCCCTCCAAGAGCTTTTGCAACACCATTGCAACTTATTTAACAACAAAATTCAAGCCATCCAAGATGAAATTAGATCTAAAACTTCTTCTGTGTGGCACTGTCTGTTGCAGGTATTAGCATCCTGCCAAAGCAAGCTATTAACTATCCCAAACTCACTTGCCCAATAGCAATGCTTCCGCACTAGCTGCAAGTAGCCTACTTCCAGGGTCTCCAGAAGGCTGTTCTCTATTTAAAAAATAAAGAAATCTCCACACAGGTTATTTTCGATGTTTCGTTCCTCATTTGTACTTTATTTGTACAGTTTTCCTTGTCGCTTTCCTGGAATTATTTTATGCATGTTGTGTGTGTGGGAGCATAGGGGGTTGGCAGGTGGTGGCCGGCAAAAAGAACCTCCCTGTTTAATAATACAAAACTGCACAAATAAAGAGCAAACCAGGAAAGTGACATTGAAAATAACACATAGAACCAAAAAATGAGCCTGCTTAGAACCAGTTGCAAAGCAGCTAAAACCTCATCAACCACTTTTGTACCTCATGCAATGTCCCAGAAGCTTTCACTTTAGCTTATGTGACCCCCCATGCAGATAGAAATGGACAAACGTATACGACTTATCCTATTGAAGAGTGGTTTCTAAATCCCCTGCATTTCCAGTGAAACTATTTGAAAAACCACAACACTTGCAGAATTAGGTTACCTACTACTTGATATAGCTCAAGCAGGCTTCCAACCCTACATATCACTGAGGCAGTGGTATTTTGTGTCAATAGTGTTGGAATATCCTTAGCAATTTCATTGTGATTGCTGTTCCCAAGGTAATCTTGTCAACTACTTCTAGGTCCAGCACTGATTGCAAAACACTTTAAACACTTTAAACACTTTAAACTGGTTTATGACCAGAATCTAATACATTCCGATCTCTTTTCTTTGTTTCTGGCAAATGCAGTAGCTCCTTTGTGCAATCCATTATGAATAGCAGAGGTTAAGGTTAGTCTCATCTGTAAGGAACTCATGGTGGCAACAGTAAAGACAGAAGGAAGTGATAACAGCTCAAGGGTGATTATTGAACTTTATAATGGGTGAGATAAATGCCTCATCTAAACCTAAATCTAAGATGGGAGCAAGCTACGACCATCAAATAGTAATAAGGCAGTCCTAGTGGCGTCTTGTCAAATACAAAAAAGGGCCTATACTGAAACATCCTTTGCCAATCCTTACCACTAAGTTACAAAAAGAGTGTGGGAGTATGTTCACCAGAAAAGAAAGAAGTGTTTGCAAAATAAGTCAGGATGGTATGGCTGGGTGTCCCGTCCCCACGTTTTTAGCACAGGAAAAGGCAGGACTTCTGAGCCGGGCACACTCCTGGGCCTCCTGAGCACGAGGTTCACAATTCCAATTCAACGATACCAGAACCTTCAGCAGTCAAGTCTGTTATACAAAGTATCTTGCCTTGGAATGCCTGGTCAATCAAAACAGAGTTCCTTCTGTAATCTTGCACCTTGGGCGATTGCTCTTCGCCTCTTGGATCGCCCTCCGGCAGGCTCGGATCCTTCTTGCAACTTGGGCCTCCTTCCTTTGGGTTCAATCCGGCCTTGCAAATGCAGCTTGCAACTTTCTACTGCGGACAACCCTCAACCGGATTCACTCTGGTTTACACTGTGTTCACGAGTGTATTACTCTTCACCCCAACCCCTAGGCATCCCTCAAATTGGATTCAAGTTTGCCACATATACAGTTCACTATCTTCTCAGAAAGTGGGTTTCCCTTCCCCTAGCTTTCTCTCAACCATGAGCCAGAGGCCTTCGATTGTACAAAGGATTTGATGTGACCTTTGTAGGACCACTCAGATCACGTCACCCTTTCCTAGGGCCTTCTGGTACTTGCAGTTTTCAGCACTCAAGGGGCCAGCGAGAGTCCTTTGACTGAGCACTCATATGGCCCTTCTCGGGGCTTTCACAAAAGTTTGCATATACACAACTTCTTTGTTTCATGTTCCTGCTTACATCAAATGTTGCCACTTGCAACCTTGGGCTCAACACACGTCGGTTTGGTATCGGCTTCCTCCGACTCACTGGCTGTGTTGAACCCATTGCCTGGTCTTGCCTCTGAACTCAATGATGGTACCAGGGTAGCCAGCACGTCACCCCGCCTGTGCTATCAATACAGGGGGCCCCCATGTACCATTAACATCTGCTCCTCCACACGCAAGCTGTCACTCCCGGTCATCTGATTTCCTTTTCGGAGGCTTCGCGGGTCTGAGTTGAAAAGGGCAAGGGTATTTCTACCCTTCGTCATCCTTCCAGGTCTTGCCGCCTTTCTTCTCCGTTTGAACTGCCGGTTCGGTGTAGCTGTTTCCTCGTGTGTTCGTCCTTTCTCTGAGTCTGCTCCCGTGCTCCACCTTTTTTCCCTGTGAGTAAAGTAAAGGGCCGTCAAGTGAGTGAGATTGTCAGTTGCTTGACTCTTATGTTGGATATGCCAGGTAAACGACTCTGGTGTCCGTTCATTTTATGTTATGGTGTAAAGTGTTGGAAAAGGTGTGGTGGGAGGGGTAGAGCTTCAAAATATTCTAAAGGGTAGGAAGGGGAAAAGGTGTTAGAAGGAAAGGGATACCGCATCTCACCTGTCGGTCTCGCACTCCCTGAGGACCCCCCTCTCCAGGAGATCCTCCCGCACTAGTCCACCCCCAATAGCGATGGCTGTGTCCTGGCCACCTGGATGACAGATCCTCAGGGAATAGTTAGGGAGACACCTTCATGTTTCTCACACTTCGAATCGTGAAGAGATCAGAAGAGATCAGAATTAGATAGAATAACTGAGGCTATTGATATTGAATTTAGTTTTTTTTTTTAAATCATGAACTGCTCGTGTATGAGTGGTGTCACACACAAAGGGACAAACCTCATTGACCTCACCATTTGTAGGTTTAAAAAAACAAAAGTACATAAAAATACATTTTTAAATTGATACAAAAAGTAAGCAATTTTCCAGAAACACACACACAACAGTAAAAATGTTGTGGGTGCATTGAATAATAAGCAAACATTATTTTTTCGATTTTGTAAAAATGACCTCAAAACAATTCTCTACACATTTGTAGATCTTTTTGCTTCTTCAGGATGTGACTAATGTATGAAGAATTCTTATTTGTAAATGTTAAAAATGTTTCTAATAAAACTTCCATAATGTTGGGTACTAACCTGGGTTTTGAATGTTGCAAAAATGTTAGCCCTCTATTATGAGGGGAAATATTTCAAAGGTTTTGTACCAATGCTTCCATAAGAAATGACAAGACATTTAACAAAAACATCAAGGGAATGGTATCATCTTAGATTTGTCCTCAATAAGTTATTTTGCAAATGTAACATTAATCTGTGTATTTACCTGAAAGAGGAACATTCTTATAGAGATTATTAGTGTTAACAAATTAATTCCTAGTTTTTGTGTTTGGGTTGACCTCAAACTGATTGTATTTTGTTTTCTCAAATTTCTCTGCCACCAAAAGGTAGATGGTGGGTAAGGGTCTGGTAATATTGGTTGGGTTCGGCCTGGGGTATGAGGAAGGTTGTGGTTGGATCATGGTCCTCACCCCTCACATCTTGTGGTAAAAAACATTCAAAAGAAATTTACTTACTTACAATTTGATTAAAACATACGGAACTGAAATTCCACTAGAGATTTTGGACTTGACAGGGGACACATTTTCTTTTTTAGTCCTATTAATTACTAGTGATTTAAATATAATGTAAAGGGTCTGAATAGTTAATAGATGTATTATAAGCATTACTCCAGTTCATTTATTAATTTGGTTGTCGTGTTCTGTGTGCCTCTTCAAGAAAAGAGTAGAGGTTAAGCAGGTGCGAAACCAGACATGTTGATTAGTGCAGACCGTAAGTGCCTGAGTCCAGGGCATTAGTATGGTTGTGTTTTGTTTGCAGTGAACCTGGATATGTTTTTTTCCTGAAGGGGAAAGACCTAGATTTGATTAAATTGCAGAGTTTCGAGACTGCTCCTTGTGGGGAGAGTATGCGAGAGCTTTGACATAGCAATGTCAAGTTAAGGTGGTTTTGGTTGGCTGAAATCGCATAGGGCGAGGTGGTCTTAGTGTGTATTGTAAGATGGTATGTGAGTTGGTGGCATTTAGGATTAGTGAGGACTACTGTTGAGTCTTAGTACTACATTGAACCGTTAGAGTTCTAGTCTGTTGACCTGTGAGTGGGTTTTTAGTCCTGCTGTTCTCCATCCGTGGGCAGGCTTCTTCTTTTTCCTGGTTCCATTTCTGGCAAGCGCATGAGGCAGACCTGACTGAGTCTGATATACTAAGTTGCATTGATTGCAGCATTGTGTGAAGGTGTAGGACATATCTTGACAAGACTAACTCAAAGGGATCCATGATCAGTGGTGCTGTTCTTTGCCAGGATTGTTGTGCCATTTGTTTATTTCCTCTGGGGGCATATGGCAGAGAGTGATGGCCAACCCTTTTGTCATTCACATTATTAACCCTCAAAATTCCTGCCTGAATGGATGGAGTAGTTAATCTAAATATTAGAAATGTCCCTGCTTCGTCATGAAATACTTATTTGTGTGGGCCAGTTGGAGTTGACAGTTCTTGTCTCTCTCTGTGATTTGTATACATATATCTGCAAAACCCTTTGCGAATGGTCTGCAGGTTTTGACACCATCACAGCAGGAGGGATATACCAGGTGTGGTATTAGGGAAGATGAGATGTTGAAACCAAGTGACAGCCTGGAATGCATATCAGAATAAAAAGGCTGACTGAAGAATGGATTTGTATATAAATCTATTACAATCGGTTCAGTAAGTGTTCATAAATGACTTTGGCATTGCTGTTATGAGGAACTGGAAGCCAAACCTAGGACTGCTTTAAGAGAAATGAGGGACTGAATTGAAAAGATGGTTCTATCTTAAAATAAATGTGGGGTGAGGGTACCACACACTGAAAAAATGAAGAAATAAAAATATCAATTTTACATTGTAATTGAAATTGGTCTTATATTTTTTGTTTGTGCCTTTAGTTTATATTCTGTTAAGAACAAACTTTTGTACGTTTAATATACAAAAAAATACCAAATCGCATTTATAAATATAAATAATTAAAATAGGTCATCAATCATCACAATAATAAGCATACAAATGAAATGTTCTTATATTTAAAACATGTGATCCTGTGTCTGTCTATCAAGAGTTGCCAATTTCCAAATGCTATAGGCCGTTGCGTTGACCACAATGGAGTCGCCGCTTATTAAGGCTGCCCATAATTGGTCCCTGCTAATATATGATCTATTATAATAGATGATCTATTAAGCCGACAAATAACCTATATCGTTTGCTATACAGTACGTTCAAAGCTGGGCAAGATGTCAATAAGTGTCTGCTGGTCTTCACTTCCCTAGCACAATGCCTGCACATGTCACCTTGTTCAACTTTGGGCCACTTGTTCTTCTAATCCTTTGTCTCAAGTATGTTGAACCTGAGTTGCATTGTAAATCTTCAGAGGGCAGGGTTGGACAGTTTTGATAAATAGCTTCGAATTTGACCCTTCTTGAAGACCTGCTGAGAATTTTCTCTGTATCTACTGAGACTGCTCAGTCTGTCTATTGCCTTAACCATGTCTGACTCAGACATTTTCCTTTTTATAATGATAAACAGTCTGGTCGCTCATGTATTATGTCCATGGTAAGGCCTAGTTCAGATAACCAGTCTTCCGCAAAGGTATCAAGGTCTTTAATAAAGGTGTTAGGACAGTTTTTGGTCAAATCTTTGCCCAGAAATTGAAGTAGGTGGTTTGTACCCAATGCCATCTTGTATTTTTAATATTAAAATGTTAAAGTACAATATTCCATTTGAGCCAAGTTCACACATTCCACAGAGTCACCTAGTAACCATCACTGGAAGTTCACCTCCATTTTAGAACCACATCAGCAAGGTATTGTGGGTATGCAAATTACCTCAAATGCAAGCCTTTTGTTCCAGAACATTGTCTTTGTCTTACAGGGCAGTGTTACTTTATACATAGCTTAATCAACCTAAGACAGACATTTCTCAAGATTGCAGGCAACTATACACTTAGTTTCACCCTTATTAGGGATAATCAGTGTAGTATAGTCTAGCAGCCTTGTGGTTGGAGTGTTGGGGCATGTTTAACACCAGTAAAAGTTTTGGTGGGTTTCAAAAGGCTTGAAAAAAACCCTTCCACCCAAAATCCAGTTGTGCCAAATCACACATGCCACAATGACGCCTAGTAACCATTGATGGAGGTGCACCTCAAGTTCAGCACTGCATCAGCAAGGCATTGTGGGTATGAACATTAGCACAACTGGTGACCTTCCAGCTATCGTTGCTAGGTGGCATTGTGACACATGTGATTTGGCTCAAATTGAATATTCTAAACTTGACATTTCAGATGGAAGGGTTTTTTCAAGCCTTTTAAACCCACCATAATTTTATTAATTGAAATATTTATGTGCAAATCATTGTAAAGTTTTTCTTTAAAGAAATGCAAATATCCATTCAAAATTGACATATTAAAACAGGTGCCAGCAATTCCATGTGTTCCCAGCATAATAAAGCTGTGTTAGACAACTCATTATCAAATAATATATGTTTACTTGGAAAATATGGGTAACATTCCCTTAGCCCACAAAACTCTGTTACGTTAGCATTAGATAATGGACTGCCCCAGGTTTGTCAATTTTTTAAGTTGCACTCTATGCACTTCTTTGCTCCCTTTCTCCTCTAAAGAGCTAAGTAAACTGACAACTGTACTCTCCAGACTAATTGTGGCTTCTTTTATGACCCTTACAAATGTTCAAATGGTAAATGATGTCACAAGGTGACACAAATCAAGAAGCATGTCGACAAACTTTCACAAATCTATATAATCTATATATTTAGTAAAAGTGTTTCGTGAAAGTATGTTTGTATGTTCTGGGATGGCTCAGCCCCATAACAGTTTTGGCCCAAAGTCGGCATGCCAGTCTGGGGTGTACTGGAGATGGTGAAAACTGACCAACCCCACTCGTTTGCCCTGCACATGGCAGGGGCTGGCCCAGTGCTATCAGTATAGGCCATTTCAATAGGTTGGTGATTTTGCGACTTTTTCAAAAATAGGAAGTTATGAAACAAAACATACACCAGGTTATAGCAGACCCCCGCGTGCATTTCAGCTACAGACCCATGCAATGCTGGGTGGTACTGCTAGTTGGGTAATCAACTTAAAAAGGGGCCAACATAATAAAACGGATGACTCTCAGTCCCTGAAGTTTTGGTTCGGGCTTTTGTCCCACAGTCCTGCTAGATGAGGGCCAAGTTGCTTTGGGAAATTAATGGGACTCTTCCCAGTCCTGGGTTTGCTAGAGAAAGGGGATTCTTGCCCTTTTTGTCCAGTGCACATTTGAGAAGGTTTTTTTCCCCTCCAATGTTGATTCTCAAACCCTTTTTTTTTCTCTTTGTCTTTCACTTTTTATGAAGGGCTTTCTGATTCCTGCTGTCTCAAGATCATGACCTCTACAGGCGTCTCCCTTTTTGTAATTTCCCACCGCCTTTGTGTAGATGGCTACCATGACAGGCAGACCTACGAAGGAGGATCACCATTCCTTCTAGGCTTGTTTTCTGGAAGTGCCTATCTTTCCTCCCCATGGTTTAGGTCCTGCGCCAGCTCTAATTCGTCTATGCACTTGGCAGGCTCCCTGCTGGGTGCTCGACCCTCCTCCCACATCTGTCACCTGCCTAGGGTCAACCTGGCCTCCTAGAACCTTCCTTGGCTTTCTGCTGGTAGAGGTTCTTCCCAACAACCGATTTTTCTGTTTTCAACCTCCTCCTCCTGCTGTTGTACCACCACCACCACCACCTCCTGGTGTTACTACACCTACTTTCTTCTCCAACCACCCCCTGATCTCACCATTATCTCTTTTCTTAATTGGCCCACCTTCTCAGTTTTCTCCAAACCCCTTAGTGCACAATCTTTCTTCTCCAACTCTTCTTACCGGCTTTTTTTTTCAAAACCTCCACACCAACAGATCTATATATATTTTATTAATGTGTTTATTGGTGATATTGTTCCAGCTTCATCACATAGTAAAATAGTAATTAACAACGTGATAGACGGCTTCAATGTACGGTGGTGCATTCGGCAATTCAATCAATGTATTTAAACTAGACATTTCTAACAAATACGCAGTGCTTGTATGTCTAAGACAAATAATATTGGTCATTGAGTGTCATGACAGAACTAGTGTATACCAAGTGGGTATTTCGCATGGTTGCATCTATGGAGAAGTCCAGGATCTATGTACTCCTTGTATTTAATAGTGAGAGGTAAAACAGGAAGTATGTAAAAGCCACTGTAAAGCATTAGGGGTGGTTTATCATCAGATGCATAAAAATAAAGAATCAATTGGGGCTTAGGTTCGCAGCCATATCTTCATCCTGCACCTGTACCACACTGATCCATGCTTTTGTTTCGGCCTCACACCAAGATGCAAGTTCCCTGAACTATACATCAAATTGTAGGCCCTTTTTACATTTCCATGACATTGCTGAACATCTTTACGCTAGTATACATGCTAAATCTCTGAATTTAGTAACATGTTTGTGCTTACGCAATCTAGATTATATACCCAAGAGGGCATACAAGCGGGGTCCAGTGGTACCTGTCAATTCCTGCATCTTCGCAGGTCTGTTTGATTCTAGACCAGAAGTGCTGTACCACCGTGCATGTCCATAGCATATGCATAAAATGGGCCTCGTCTTGGTGGCACCAGGGGCAGGTGGAAGGTGCACCCTGTTTAAACTTGGCACCTTGGCAACTCTAGAGGCGGGGGGGGGGGTCATGTAAGTACAATGGAGCACATAGATTTGTATTAGCCTGAATCTGGCGTTAGAGGACACATTCTTAACAAAGCTTCACGCCAATTCCCATTGCGTGTCCGTGATTTCGGAACCAAAATCTGTCTCAGTGTGCTTTCAGTTTAATGAGTTTAACACTACCCGCATCCAGTGAACGCTAAACGCTTATATAATCTAGATACAGGCCTCCAGCCATCTTCTAGTGCATACATTCGAACTAGGAAAGCGTTTCCTTGCGGCTCCAGAGACCATTCACACCAATTGCGCCTGGCAGCCTTATCCACCATCATATATCTCAAGAATTGTCCGCTAGGTAATCCTTCCTGTTGCATAAGGCTGGTCATCTCTCTGAAAAACCCATGTTCATACCTATCACCAGAGGTAGTTATATCTGCCCGTTACCAGCATCGAATATCCTTTATCTCGTCTGGATTAACACCTGTACCAACAAGAATCTGGACATTAGGGGAGTAAGGGTATTGAAGTTGCAGTAGCTTTAGTGCCCTAGTCCAAATCTGTCTACCCGCTTGCAGTGCCAAAGATTGAGGGTCTATGTGATTTAACGGCAGCTACAAGACCACCAGTGCATTGAGTAGCTCATGTTCAGATGTAAATTCGTCTGACAGCCATTTTGCAATAAAACTTAATTGAGCAGCCAGATAGTAAAATTCCAGGCGAGGTGAATTGTGCCCCTCCCTCACTACAAGTCAGGGATAAGACATTAAGTGCCAACCTGTGTCTTTTCAGGCCCCACACAAAATCCCAGAGTATCCCTTCAAGATTATAAAAAAGGCAACTTCTATGTAAAAGTGTACATTGGTAAAACCATATAAAAGCCTGGGAAGGATAATCATTTTGGTGATAGCCACCCAACCCATAAGTTAGAGAGGTAGCTGAGACCAGAATGTTTTTGACTTCTTGACACCCTCCATTATCCTTTGTCTGAATACGTGCATGTCTCTGGGGTTATGTGCTATTTGTATTCCTAGATACTTGAAGGAGTGTGCTTCACGTTTGAATTCCCAATCCTGTAGTGCTGCTATGTCCTCACTGTGTAGTCCTGCCAGAGAGAAAAGGCATGATTTTTGCTTATTGAAGGACATCTCTGGAAACCTGGTGAAGTCATCTAGGACATTTAATACTATTGATAGGTTGTGCTATGGTTCACATAAATAAAGCAGCACATCATCTGCATATAGGCAGATAAGGTGTATAGATCCATTCATTTTAATGCCTGCCTCCAAATATTCCTGCCTCAAATACACAGCCAGTGGTTCTAAAGCTGGTATATATAGAGCATGGGTGAAGTGGGCATCCTTGCCGCAGTTCCCCTTTGTATAGTCCATTGCCCTGATATCTGTCTACCAGACCATGCCCTGGCTGTTGGGGAAGTGTATAACAGTTTAACCCAACAAATGAAGTTCCTCCAGAACCCAAAACCCTGTAGTATTGCAATTATCCAGTCCCAGAATACTGAGTCAAAAGTTTTAAGAGCATTTAACAACGCCACTACATAGTGTTCAGTGTATGAATTGGTTTGATCAATGACATGCTGCAACCTATGCAGATTCAGAATGGTATTGCGTCCAGGCACAAACCCACTTTGATCGATGTTTATCAGGTTAGAGTTGCATTTACGTAGACATAGGTAGCATTGTGGTGAGTAATTTCACATCATAATTCAGCAGGCTTTCCAGGTTTAAGGATAGGTATTACCGACGTTTACCTCATGGTGGCCAGAAATATACCTTTGTCAAAGGCCTCTTCGTATACCTTTAATAATGTATGGGCCAAGATGAGTTGGGAAGTTTTATAAAATTCTGCCGGGAGGCCGTCGCTTCCCGCTGTTTTACCTGTGGAAAGGGAAGCCATTGCTACTACCCAGCTCTTCCAGAGTGAAGGGTTGATCTGGAAGGTCTTCATGGCTGATAGTACGTTTCAGAAGTCGGTTCATTGCAAAGACCTTGGCTATTTCTTCAGGAGGTATTTGTGACTCATGTCTGTATAATTTGGCATAATAATCGGTAAATATGCCATTTATTATCCCCTGGGCCCACCATGGAGCCCCACACTCGTCATATAATAATGTAGTTAGAGGTCTTGTCTGCACAGCCAGGCTAATCATTTGCCAGATGTGTCTCCTTCAGTATGTGCCCGAGACGTTCAGGTAGCATAATCAAACCTTGACAATCTTTCCCACTCAATTAGACATTAGGACCTGGTCTCTTAGCTCTCTTTCAACTGGCTGCTGGCCAGGGAGCAATGTTTCAAATACCTATCTTACCCTCCAAGGTCTCCAATTCCTCTCTCAGCTGCCTTTGAATGCCTGCAGCACTGGCAATGATTTGTCCATGGGTTACTACTTTCATTGTCTCCCAAACAGTCCCCCAACTGTCTACATTACCAATGTTGTCTTCCAGAAAATAGACCACTGTAGAGCAGAGTTGCTTTTTTAAAAAGGGGACCAAAAAGGGCTTCTGTGGGCATTCGCCACGCAGAGATAGGGGTTCTGGATGTCCCATTGTCCCATGCAACCATCAAGGGGGAGTGGTCAGACACTGCGTGGCCCATGTATTCTCCATTGACAATTTCGGCCAGCTGTCTCACCCGCCACAAAAATAAAATCTATTCTGGTGTGTATCTTATGTGGGGGTGAATAAAAAGAATACCCTCTAATCCATGGATTTAATGCCTTCCAAACATCCACTAAGTCAAAATTAGTGATTGCATTATTCAGGGGATTTGTGGCTGAGGACGGGTAACCCCGAGGGGACACAGATCTGTCCAGCGTCACATCTAGTAGATAATAAAAATCAATCCCATATAAAAAAGCGTCTTTTTGAAACAATGCGAGTGCACAGTACTCAAATATGGGATGGTACCATATATGGTTCGAGAAGCAGGAGTTTACAATGGATATTACTTTATTACCCAGATAGCCCCTAAGGATTATGTATCGGCCTTCTGTAACCCTATCTAGATCCAATAGTTGCAATAGCAGGTAATCCGCTATCCATACAAGTACTCCCCTAGCGAATTTAGAGTATGTAGCCCCATAGGCAGTTCCACCCCCAACAGTTTGTGACAGCCTCCTGATCTTCTGCAGTCAAATGGGTTTCCTGAAGGAGACCCATAGATATCTTTTTACGGTGTAGATAAGATTTCACCCTGTTCCAAGACCCCTCACATTCCAAGTCCATAATTTAATTTGTCATACCTAATTATGTTCATCGCTATACACCCATAATACAAGACACCGTAGATGCAATTTACTATCCATTAGCATACTTGTGGCACCCACCCATGCGTAACCAGCCCGCATGACACTACCACATTTGTAAGGACAAGGTGTTTCTTCCATCTCAGGGTCCCACTGTGATCTATAATGTACAATACAAGCATCTTGTCTCAGAGTGGGTATTTTGAACAAATAAAATAACAACAAACCCCTGAACACGGGGTACAAACAGTGCCCAACAGAATTATTCCATTCAGGCACACTGGTACCTACCAAGTATGGCAACATCATTAGGTACCAGTGCAATGAGCCGGCAGCGATTTGGTGCCAACAGTCCATTTGGACCGGGGCTGTCCAGACGTCACTCAGTGGACTAAAATGCTGCTCCCACTGGAAGACAAAATATCCCTGCAGAACTAGCAATGTCATCGCAGATCCATACCCTAATATCCAGGCTTGTAATGTTAATGCATTCAGGTGTCTCTCAGAATTAGCTATGCAGCATAACTGATCAGCTCACAGTCCATTCTAATAATGGTCAGGTTCGTAACAGGATCTAGTAATCAACCATCGATCTGTCTCCGGGCCGGTCGAGATCCCATTTCCTTTAGTTTCCAAGTTATGATGTTCCAGCCACATGTTCACTGCTTCTGGACTTACAAAGAAAAGTGTCTTCCCATTACTTAATACCTTCAATTGTGCTGGATACGTGAGTGTGTATTTGAGTCCTATTTGCTGGAGCCTTGCTTTGATTGGTACAAACCTATTCCTCTGTTGTACCAAGAGAGTGTAGACCGGATACATAGCAACATTAGAACTGTCTTGCTGTATTTTACCTCCTTTTCACGAGAATTGGAGAATATCCTCCCGGTCTCTGAAATTTAGTATACTTGCTATGATTGGCCATGGGTGTGATCTGGGTGGGGACCTCTTTTGGAGCGTTTGGTGGGCTCGCTTGACCGCAAAACCCTGTGACAGTTTCCCAGGGCCCAGTTCCTGTAGGAATAGGTTCTCAACGTAGGTTGTTGCATCCCAGGCCTCTGCGCTTTCCAGAATACCCAGCACCCATACGTTGTTTCTACGGGAACATCCCTCTGAGTGCTCGGCTCTCCGCTGCAACTTGGCATTCCTTGACTCCAATGTGTTCATCTGGGTGGCCAGATCCTGGGTGGTAGCAGCAGTGTCCTTTAATAATGTTTCCATAGTTGTTACTCTCTCTGCAAGTGAACACACATCCTGACAAAGAAGTTGCACGTCAACCTTCACCTCCTCTATCTTATCCTCCAGAAATGACTGCAGAGCCGCTATGGCCGCATGCACTTTGTCCTCCTGTGAGTCAGGTTGCGCTGTTGACTCCCCTGCTTGTATTGTTTCTCTGCTTGGATCTGGAATTCATGGTTTCCACTGGCTAACAAAGGATTCCAGGATTGAGCCCTTACGTTTATTCTTGGAGGGAGACCTCTCCAGGGTCATGTGTTCAGGCTCGTGCCACTCCAGTTGGTGCTGTTTGTCAATCGGTCCAAGGTAAACAGTTCTGGTAGCTTCAGTGGTGTACAGTGCACATACGGTCTCCCGTTCACAGGGAATGCAATGGCTGGTCCACATAAAAGGCCCCCCACTAAATGCACCTATGTCTGCCTAGTTGACCTTGGCACATGTGTTAAGGTGTCAGAGTGAGCTCAAGAGGGGTGACTTTGCAATTGGCCCCAAGCGGGATCCAAGTGTGTGCAAGTAAGGACCAGCACCAGCAGTATTCAGGTGCGTGCGAGCACCACTCAGGACAACTCCCAAAACGCCTCTGGCCTGTAGGCGAATAAACAAGGCTATTATGCCTTATTTACAAGATGCAATAGAATAATTAGCTGGCTTCGGATTTTAGTGAATGCATCTGAATGCCACAAATCTCTCTAACATCATGTAAATACGACCATTCCATGGTGCAGCTACTCCAGGGTCTCCTCATTAACGTTATACTGTACGTTGTGAATTGTTACGTCAGCGCTCGTGGAATCAACACGTTCAGTTATGCCTATCAACACCTATGATGAAGGCGCCGCTCCCAGCATATGTCGCTCAAAGTTTATAGTGCACATCTCTGCGTGTGTGGTGGGGGTCCTCCACATCCATCCCTGCTATAGTGTAAATCCATTGCGGCACGCTTAACTTGGTGAATCCCAATCCGGATTCACAGCTGTGCCACGGTAGGCGCTGTCCTGCTTCCGCCGGCTGCTGTGAGGCACAGTCACGCCAACTCCCAGTCTCAGCGGTTCCTGCTGCAAAGCACTGTGCGGGCTTTGCCGCAAGTTAGGCAAGCAGTCTATGCCCCCAGCACACTTATGAGTCGCTTGCAGTCACGCCAGCCATCCGTATACCTCCGGTCACCAGTGTGCCTCACCTCACAGGTGCGAACCGGAACAAACTTCCAGTTCAACGTTGCTGGGACAATTCAGCCGCCATCTTGGAGCCCACACTCTGAGCCCGATATGACTTTGGGGGTGAACGGGAACCAAATTTCACCAGGCAAAAGGCACAAATGTTATGTCAGCTGTGCCCCTCAAGGAGGGATCTGCAATAGCGTTGATTTCATTCCTAAAACACTGCATAAAGGATCATGTAGAAGGATCTCAGTGGGAGCTAAAGCAGACCACATCCTCACTGCATGAGCCCATGCCACGCCCCCCTCCACACCAACAGATATAACCTGTGGGATTGTATAGCCTTGTACCCCTCCCCCCCTGTGCTGGGCTGGGCTGATATTCTGCACCGATGCCCTATATTTATTAAAGGGCTGGGATTGGTTCCCTCCCCCCGGCCCCCTCCCTCACCAGCTCGCCTAAACTTACTTTCAGCATCAGGAGTTTGATCAAGCCTTCATTTGGCCTGTCTGCCAGATTTCAACCCACTTCCACTTTGTTGTTACTGCAACATGCTGTTCAGGAGGGATGCCCCATTGGCTTCCCCAGCGGATGACACTGATCTTGATAATTGCTTTGATCTTTGAAACCCACTGAAATTGAAAGGAAGGTTTGTCCAGGATAAAAGTGAAAGTTTTAATCTCTTCCAAAGGAAGACTCTTGTCTGTAAACAAGGAACTAGTACTTTTGTATTGTTCATAGGTAGCAAGGCTACCAGAAAACCATTGAACTGTAAACATAGTCATTGTGTCCTGAGTGGGAAATCAAGGGCTGGTGAGAATCTCTCTGGGCATTTGGAGTGTGTCATTCTCTGTCATAGGATGTTTCTTATAAGTACCAGTGTGAGTTTCTGGATTACACTGCTTACAAAGATGTCTGTCAATGAATTGGTGAATTATTTCCCTTGGGGATTTTGGGGCTGGCTGTTGGGAGCTTTTTTTTCTCTTAGCTGGAGAAGGGGTCTATAGGAATTTCTCCTGTGACAGTCCCATGACACACGACGGTCCCAAGGGAGGGTGACCAGGGGGTCTCCCCTGCCCCCAATACTGCCCGCATGTCGTCATCCTCTGACTTGGGGGTGCACCCAGTCCCTGAGTCACCCTCTTGTTGTTCCCCCAGAGCCAGTCTGGAAACGTGTCACAGACCTTTAGAATTATTTGTTTACTTCGTTCAAGTAGTATCATGTTAAAACTGCATTATCCGCTTTACTGACTGCTTTAAATAAACGTTATTGTCCGTGTGTTATTTTTCTGTGGGTTATTTGACCTCTTAGTTTATAACTGCTTGACTAGTAAAGAAAGAGGTAAACAACAGTAAAAGATTCATTCTGGCTCCTTATTCATAACCCTGGAACTTTAGTAAATAGAACTCTTCGGTTTCTGCAATCTACTATCGTTTATATAAAATTATCTAAGAATATTTTCCCCATTGTTTTATTATTATAAATTATGTGGGCACACAGTCTTAGACATTTTTTTAAATAAATCTTAGAAAATGTCTGTGCAAGTAGGATAACTTTTTGAACAATTTATGGGTGCAACTACTTCAGGACTTCATCGTGTTCCCTAAATAATAACTCGTACTGTGGTCACTACAGACACACTATCATGACAACCCTCTAATGACTGGAGCAGATAGTACTTTCATCCCTCACTATCCCAGGGTGGCGCTAGACTTCCCACCAGATGAACCAGCACGGTCCAGCAACTCCCAAAGGATGCATCACTTGGATATTAACAACATAATAGCCATCACAAATGTGGACACACAGATTGATCCGAGCAGCACCCCTGCAAACACTACAAAATAAAAACGGACCCATTTGGGTCAGGCTTACTGACATCTGCAATACGCCTGTTCACAACACTTAAATCAAGAATGCCTTGGAGATTGACACCCAATCAAGTCAGTCTCCCCAATTTATTGTCTCCATCACTCATAAGACACTGACACCACCCCACAAACATCATAACATGGAACCCAGAACAGTAAAATACTTAATCTAGATGGATAGGACTAATATTTGAACTCTTCCACTTTAGTATAACCCTGCAATCATAAAAGGGCTCATCAGGAACCCCAAACCACCTCCTACAAACCCAACTTTTCCATCTACACACAAGGACTATAATACACAAAGCAGATGTATGCCTGTTAGCACTGACCAGACACCTTGGGGAGCAGCTCAGAGTTCATCACACTGCCTGCCACATCTTTAGTTCTTTCACATACTGGGCCCTGCCGGGGGCTCCTCCTGAGTCCCAGTGCTGTCATCTACTCGATCTTGATGTGTTCTCTTTAGGAAGAACAAACACCCAAGGGCCAATGACACAAACCACAAAGAACCATAGCAGCACTCGGGACTCTTGTAGCTGCAGCCTTCACCCAAGGCTGTCTGTTAAGTACCTGCCTCTCCCTTGGAACCACCCCTCTGTTTTGGCACAGCCACACATCACAACACCACGAAACATTTCAGAGATGTGCTATACAAGATTACTTTACTACATTACCATTCATTTGGGTAATAACACTTATTGCAGTACTTGGAGGAGGGAGATGTCCGCCATGAAATGCTAAATAAAAGTGTGATATTTTTATTATTATTGTTAAACTTGAAATAATGCGCCAGGTTTAGATGCAACCTTTTTTCTGGTGTAGCTGATTAAAACACTGAGTGGACACTTTAAGGAAGATAGTTGAGCTGTCGTGTTGCAGTTGTAATGAGTACATGTGATGGGGTGAGATCCAGGGTGCTGTGGGTTGGGCCTCGCAGGCACTTGATGAAGGTGAAGAGTGGAGGATGATTGCAGACTGTTATTTATTTTATAGTTTTTAAAAAATGATTTACAAGTGAGAGCAACAAATGATAATAAAATGTGTTCAATGAAATATACCCAGAAAAAACATTTCTAACACTAAAACGTTTTTTTAGGTACTTTTTGCAACTATTAAACAAGAGTTTTAACTTTTTAGGGTGTATATCAACTTGAGTGTCTTAAACCTTCTATGAATTCACATAATGTCACTTTTTTAACCAGCTTGGTAAATATGTTTACTTAAATCATTTTGGCCTGCTGACCCTTTTTTATGTGCCACTCCCCACCCTCTTTTGCTCCTCCCCTGCTATGCCCCCCCCAAATTGTTTTCTAGTGATGCGACTGCTAATACATGCCGCCCTTCTCAAATAATCCACCTGCTTGAAGCGTTCAATCCTTGTACATTTTGTCGAAATGGAATGAAAATGGAAAGCTATTTTTAGTTTTTTACATTCATTTGGTTGAAAATGATTCTGTTCATAATAGCATTTTTTTAAATGGTGGATGCTGCTGGGAAGCGTCCAAAATCGGTGGTTTCTTTACTCGGTCGTGTTGCTGGGAGAGTACAATCAATGAGTGTGTGTGTGAGAATGAAAAGGGTTGTGGAAGCATGTGCCTTTCCCTTGTCTGTGTGTGCTGGAACACCCGGCACAGCGAAGCAAACAGTAGTTCAAGTAATGCGTGATTTAAAAAAAAAGATTTGATATTAATCTGCATCGTTCCAGGCGAGTACTTTTTCAATGAGTCCTTTTAAACGTGAAACCTTTTTATGAAACGTCAAAAGCTTTTAAAAATTCTCAGCTGTGGTTGTTTTATTCTGAAAGGTAATATTGAAAGTGGTTGAAGAAGCGCATACCTGGCCTCGTCCACATTTATATTTGGGGCCTCATCAGGAGTTGGGCGTTAAGCCTTAAAAGTGACCTTCACGGAATTAGCTCCGGCAATAACACTTCGCCGGATAATGAGCTGGTGCAAATACCGCTGGCGCTATTACAGCCGGCGGGCTCTGTGCTCATACCATGGAACGCAATCACTGCTGCATCACAAGTATGGCAGTATTTGCGCTGGAAACCAGTGCTAATACCACCAAACACACAGCGCAATTAGCCCCAGCCTCCAGGTGGAGGTAAATGAACACAGATGGCAGAAATTAAGCCACAGTTGATGTCAATCCACCCCTGGAGGGCTACATAAGGCACACACCTTCCCCAAATACAGTTACAAACACCATGCTGCCACTTTTGTTTGTGAGATGGAACATGCAGCTACTCATGCTGCACCTGGAATTCAGAGGCAGGGCAACCAGCCCCGGGCACAGGGAGTACAGGGGAGGAGAAGAGGCCAAGCAAGTTGTGCACCAAGCCCGAGGGTCAGCCCTCACCCTTACTGACAGCCAATTGGTCACTCTGTACCGCCTCAACAGGGAGACTTTGAGCTGCTCACCACAATCCAGGGGAACATAGGGAGCAGGATTAACATCCAGACAGCTGTGCCCCCACTGCTAAAGCTAGTGTCTGTCCTACAATTCGTCGGAACCGTCAACTGGTGGCCATGATGCACAGCATGAAACAGCCTACATTTTGTGAAGTGTGTGCCCAGGTGCTGGATGATCTCATACGGCATATTCCACACCGCATCTCACAGTGCCCCACCCCAGCAAAGGTTCACGCCATGAAGGCACAGTTCTATGCCGTTGCTCTAATGTCATGGCAGTGTTGAACTGTACCTATGTTGTGTTGGTGTCCCCCCGGGCCCACAAAGCAGTTTATCGCAACAGGAATCACTACCACTTTCTGTGCAGGTGACCTGTGACCCCAACCTGTGCATCACCCACTGCTGTGTCCGCTACTCTGGTTCCACACATGATGCCATGGTCCTACGGAACAGTACATTGCCTGGACACATGGAGAGGCACAGAGGACAACAAACGTGGATAGTGGGTGAGTAAAACTGTCAGCACACTGGCACTGCAAGGAATTCAAAAGTTGGACCTACCCACCACCCGCACCAACGTCACAGTAGCCCAGGCAACATGCACATGTTGGACATAACTGGACGGAGAAGCTGATGAACAAATAGAGTAGCAACTCCAAACACGCACTTGAATACAGGTACCAAAATGCAACTTGCATCATTTGAACCAATGTCAAAGTGCCACACTGCATCACACATCAACCCTGCCAGTACCAAAGCCATGTACCTGTTTACACCCGGCCCGCAATGCTGACCTGCTGCTCCGAGAAGCCTAGGAAGGGCAGATGAGAAACCCATCAGGCCACATGCACGAGAGTAATACACTGCCACAAGATAGCCACCATGTCAGCTTGGCATGGCACCGTCAGACATATAAAGTAACATATGCTGCAAAGGAACAGCGTGCATGTTAAGCAAATACATTGCATGATATAAGTGAGGCAACATTCACAAACATCGCAAAGACACAAGCCATGCAATGAAGCCCCATATGGTTGCACATGATGTCCAATGCCTTGATGCCATAAAATGTCCCTCCCCCACAATACACTGTGAGTCATGGCTGTGCCTCTCTCCATGCAGGTGACTCTGAATACCTGCAGCTGCCTTAGCTCATGACACCTGTGCGTGATCCACAAATACCACAGGATATTGCCCACAACCACACTCCCAGCAAGACCCCTGTGTGCATAGAGCGAACCTTTGGCCTCCCATGGGCAAAATAGTGCTTGTGTGTACCATTCTGGACAATATCTGCCTCAAGCGGAATGTCCCTCTACCCCCTGATGTGGATATGACACCGCCAGAGGATGAGTATGCAGTGCCTGTGGCAGAGGGGTCTGCACGCATTGCCAGAGACGATGCCATGGATGGTCAACTGGCTTGCCAGGGACTGATGGATAATTTATTTTGAGGCGTTCACATGACACATACCACTAACACTCGCGTCAATTGATAAACACAACCATGACACACTGAGGAATATCCTTGCATTGATGGAGTTCAACTATTCTAATGACATTAAGTGCACTAACTAACCCCCTAGCCCCTCCCACTACCAACACCCCAGCACACTATCCCCATACCCCTCCCCCACCACTAACACCCCACCACGCCCACTGTGGGCAACAGGTGCCACTGTCACTTTCGTGCCCTCTTCCCCCTCAGGGCTTCCACTAGTGATTTTGGCCTCAAATGGTGCTCAGACCGGTGTCTGGGTGCGCTGGGCTGTGACCCCTAAGGTGGGGGCGGCCAAACTTGAGGGTATTTACCCTGGATGTCCTGCAGAGTGAGTTATATGCTTTGTCACATCGGCTCTACAAAGTTCCAAATCCCCTCTTCACCTCCCTGACCCGCTGCCCATACATGGTCAAAGCGGCAGTACTAGCAGCCGCCTGCGCCCAGTTCCTCCCCATTGTCCTCACGATCCTGTGGATGGCCCCTTGCAAGCAATCACATATGGCCTGGAGGTCTCCATTCCCTGTTGCCGCCTTTCCATTTCGTCCAGCCTCTGGAGTATGGATTGGCTCGGTGGTGTGTGGTGAATGGGAGGCGGGCTCTGAAGAGTGTCAGGGCTGAATGCCGGTGAGCCATATGATGGGGTTTACACATCTGGCTCGGGTGTCTGGGCTCGCTGATGGCAGGGAAGGCTTTCAGGGGTGTGTGACCCTTCATCACTGTATGGCACCTGGCTTGTGTCCACAGAGGCCCTGCCAGCAGGTGTGCTCTCCATGTCGGCAACTGCAGCTTTCCGAGTGGGTGCAGTGGGTGTGGAGTTTGTCCTGGTGTCATGGTCGGTTGGCACAGGGCCTGTGCTGCCACCTGCATGCTTGGACTTGCCAGGTCCAGATGTAGCATGTTGGCCCTTGCGCCTTGGTGTGGCATGTGGCCGTCCTTGAGGGCTTGGAGGTGTCACATCCTGACGGGCTTGCCCCCTCATCCTCCTCAGATGCTTCCAGAGATGCGCGAGTGCCGGTAGGGATCATGTGAAATGTAATCAGGTATGGTTCTTTCAAGTGTGTTGCCATGCAAGACACATATGCTATGGTACAGAGTGGCACCCCACACATTTGGCCAGATGGGCATGGCTGCTCAGGGGACATTGCATTTGTGCACAGCATTGTGGGAATGGTTGCAGCCATGTGTGTGTGTGACACATGGCCAGGTGACCTTTGGCCTGTTTGCTGTAAAGGCAGGATATCCATGCAGGGGGAGCAGAGGTATCACATGCATGCTTGTGGTCCTGCAGAGTCACCCATGTTGTGGCATGCTCTCATGGTCAGGTGATGGCATACAGGCACAACCTTGGTTATGGCTGACATGGGAAGGTTGTATGTATTCATGCCCCACATCCCCTCCTCGGGTGATGCACGCCTTATGGGAGTGGGTGTGGTGGCTTTGTCTATGGCACTGCCATGGCTCTATGGGATGCTGCTGTGCAGCCAGCAGCGTTGCACTGTTGTGTTTGGCTAAACTGCACCCATGTCAGTGTTTGGGGACATGTACTTCCATGGGAGGAGTCTGCCATGCCAACATGGGGCAGGCCAACTGGGCCCAGAACATTTTGCTGTGACTGCTGCGTGGTGTTGTGGTTACTCACATACCACAATCCTGCTGGCACAGAGTGCACCAGCAGGGGTGTGGTGTGCATTGCACTTCGATTGGTCACTGGCCACCCCTTCACACTGCAGTGCCACGCAGGAGTGCACTTGGTGCCCTGCACTCTGGCTGATGTGGCACCCTGTCACTTCACCCTGATTGGCAAGCCCAGCTGCTCAGTCTGCTGGCATGTCCCTGTCCACTACGGCGTCTTGTACTATGCTGACATTTATGCATGGTGTTTGCTGCGTGTAGAGGTTGGGTTAACTCGCCTCCTGGCTGCAGGCACCCCCCTCCGCTCGACCGACTCCCTCTGTGCCCTCCATTTCGAGGATGGTGCTGAATTTCTCCTCCCATGGCGGAGGGATTAGTGGCTCGATGGTACCGCCCCCAGTTGCCAAGGACTCCTTTGGGTGTTGGGGGAGCAGTCCCCGCACCCTGACCCTGAGGTCCTTCCACCTCTTCCAGCAGTCCTCTGCATCACAAGGGATGCTGCCCATCAGTCACTTTCTGGCTGATGGCAAGTCAGATGGCAGCCTTGCGCTGGCCTGTTGTCTGCTGCCATACAGCTTATCACAGTGGGCCACTACCTAATCAGTGAGGACTACCAACCGTCCAACACTGAATTTGGGTGTTCTCAGCTGTTTCTTCGGCACCTTCCCTCGGGTCTGCTTTTGAGACATGCTGCCAGTGTGTTTCGGGTTCAGATGGCTGCAGGAAGTGGGTGAGTCAGATTGGATTGAGTTTTTAAAGATGGCCGCTGCCATGCTTCGTGTTCTGGAGATTTCAATATTTTTGCTGGTGCTAACTGCGTCCTGGGATGCAACGGTAGCGCTATTGGTGCCGATATTTCGGCAGAATGCCTTGTTTCGGTGCAATTTCCACCGGGCGGCATTAGCGTTAACACCAGAGTGTGGCACGCGTTCATGCCAGGTCGTGATTCGGTGCTAATACCACCGCTCTTCCCGGTGGTCATGCTAATTCTGCTCAGCAGAAAGTGCGCTGGAATTCCGCCCAACTCTTGATGAGACCCTCGGTTTCTTAGATACACATGTTCAATGTCTCTTTGAATTTATCTGTGTGTTCCTATGAAATATCGATATTAGAATTATTTCAAGACAGAGGGCTGTGGTGAACTTCAGGATTACCATCACGATGGCTCAATGTAGGGGCTTGGCACCCATTCAGTCATAGGCTGCACTACAGTTATTTTGATGTGCTATACTAATTGTGCAGTGCTCGTGCAATGGATTATTAAATGCTTCCAAGCACGTGTTGCTAAGTAGAGAGGGGTAAGACGAATAGGCAAAGGGAGGACATCCAGAGGGGAGAGAGTGAGACAAATAAGTAAAATCGGGGACTTGGTACTTGAAAGCTTGCTTGAAGAGATTTGCCACCACTGCCTTTTGTGCAAACCATAGATTTCTTCCTTAGTGAGCCATTAATACCTACCTCCATTCCTTGTACTGTTAAGTGGTCTGCTCTCAAGTACTTAATTTCAAATGTATATTATGATAGTATTTGTTTCAAGCATTCTGATGTACTATTTGTATTATATTTATAGCGCAAATCTAGCTCGGAAGCAACAGAGCAATGTACAGGCCATGAAGAAACACATTGGTAGTGAGAATTTAGCACTGAAGTAGCTTAGCATGGTAATGCTGCACTGCTGGAGCTGCTCTGTCTGTGTTGTGTGGAGCTGCAGGCGGAGTATGACCTGAGCATTGGAGCAGAGTGGCGCAAGGGATTGCTAGTACATTGTTGATATAGGGAGTCGATTGTAGCGGTGACCAGTTGCAGTGGAGTAGGGGGATGCCTGTGAGCCAGCAGCAGGAGCACATGTGGAGGAACCGGGTTTTGTTCCTCCACATTGTTTTTCTTTTTTTCACTGTGGGAGCAGCTGTGGGTGCGTAAGTTTGCAAGTCTGACACCCTGTCAGCCACCACCTGAAGCATTCAGAGGTAGTACGATCCATAGACCTGCACAGAAGCACCAACCAATTCAGGTAAGTCATGTAAGGCTAAAAACCTTGGGGTCATCTTCGACTCCTCACTCTCCTTCTGTCCTCACATCTCGGACATCTCTAAGAAGTCCCACTACCAGCTGCACCTCCTCAGAAGTATTATTCCCTTCCTCTCCTTCCCCCCAGAAGCTCACTGTCTCCAGAGCTCTGGTTCTCTCTAGGCTGGACTATTGCAACAGCCTCCTTCTAAATCTGCCTGCTTCTACTCTCCACCCTCTGCAACTTATCCAAAACAGGACCGCAAGACTTGTCCTTGGCCTCAAGCCCGGGGATCGTATCTCTCCAGGACTGAAATCTCTGCACTGGCTCCCAGTGGCTGCGAGGATTAAGTTCAAAACTCTCTGCATCATCCATAAGGCCTTCTGGGGCCTGGGTCCTCAATACCTTCAACTCTCTCTTCCTTCTCGAGCTCTTAGCTCATCCTCCACCAACTTCCTCACGGCCAGCCGCTTCTCCAAGCAACGAGTTGGTGGTAGATATCTTTCTCCGGCTGGTGGCTCCCTCTGGAACAGCCTCCCCCCCCCCCTTAAACTTGAGAACCATCTCTGGTTCCGGAAGCACCTCAAAACCTTTCTCTCTGCTTCTGCCTTTTCTCCTCCGCTGACCTCCCGGCTGAAACCTAAACTACACTGGCTACCTGGACACCCTCTGATCTCAAGCCCAGGTCCCTCCCCTGCCAGCATCTCACACCTGCACTGCCCCCCCTGGTGACGCCCAGACTTGGGGACTGTTTCTGTATCCCTACAGTCCCCCTACCAGCCCCTGACGTCCGCACTTAGCCTTGCACTTGTCTCTTGCTGGCTGCTACTTACCTATTATCTTCTTGTATTGCACTGTCCCCCCCTTCCCACGCACTTGCGCAATATGAATGACACCTGGCCTAGTAGGATCGTTGTCTGTCCTCCCTTTGTTCCCCTCCCTTGCCTCGTCAAGCCTTGAAGCACTTGTGCATAGGCGCGTTATATGTGCCATATCGTATGGAGGTAGCACAGGTGACCGGTGAGCCCTCCCAATGAGGGTTTGTTGAGATGTTGGTGTACCCTTCATGGAAAAGCCGCCGGCACTGGTGTTTGGAGTGGTTTGGAAAGTGTAGCACCCCCCACTGAATGTTAAGAGTCTGTCTATCTAGCAACATCTAGTTATTCCAACCTGGCCTTCCTTCTCAGTGACCCTTGCCTTTTAGAACCTTTTGGACTTGGCCTCCCAACTTTTTTTTTTCTTCTAATTTGATATGGTGCCATGTGGCTTGACTTTGTCCAGCAATGTTCGTACTATTGCTGGGCCTTCGCCATGATCTGTTCTCCTAATTTGTGAGATAATATTCTTGCTGTTTCGTTTCTTTGCTCTTTGTTCTGGCATCTCCAGTCCTCTTCTGTGTATTGTTTGTCATCATTGCTATGTACCTTTTTTCAGGCACGTTGGCACACAGCTCTACAAAAGACAAACAAATCATCAACTAAATATTAATAATAATTCTTAACTTTATTCTCGCTCCATAAAAGTTTACAACATAAACAAAATGCAACATATGGTCATTTAAAATACGAATTCTATAGTGTGAATATAGCAACAAATCATTCGAAAGAATGCAAAAAGGCTATACAAATTCCACATATAAACAGATAAGATACATATACAAAATATAACCACAGCCGTGGTTGTAACAATGAGATACAAGTTCAGAGGCTACCCCAAAATATTATCAACTTGGCAACAACTCTTTATGCAGCTTTTAGACATGTAATAAGACTGAAATCAACTAAACATGGGAACCGATACAATTAGAACACTCAAATAACGATACAAATTTTTAAAATGTGCTTTACAAAAAGTAAAACTGTGAGGAATTCGACCATCCGCATTGTGGGTGTGCACTCACCTTGGCTTTTTTAAGCTTTTAAATGAAATTGAATGATAGATCAATCTCCGGAAGTTGTGTGGGGCTAATCTGCACACATTTTTCCTATGCTCACTGCACGACATACATACTGACCAATGTATTCTGGGTGGACACAGCCTACAGGCGCTGTCCCTCCTGTCATATTTAGTTGGAATATGACAGCCAAGAGTACATCAAGGCATCTCAGAAGGGGGAAGGCAAATCCCTCCTCCTGCCATGACCAGCCCAATAAACTAACAAAGGGTCCATGGATCTACCTTTCCTTTGTTTGCTGCTGGTGGAAGCCTCACATATTCAAACAGGCCCACGGGAGGCCTGGTTGCAGGGCTATCAAAGGACAGGAAAACCCCAGCAACCTTTCATATGCACTGTGTCAACCTGAAGCCATCTCCCACCTCTCGGTATCAAGGACAGTGACCTGTCATGTCTTGAACTATGTATTTACAGTAGTCATCCCCGTAGGGGGACCCCATTCAGAAGGTATGAGTATGTGGTTTGGCGGAGACCAAAAGTCTGGTCCCATCGCAGCTTCAAGGGAAACCTGCAGCTTTAATCGGGAACCACAGAGAGCTCAATCAACCAGAGGAGACCCTTTGATCCACAAAGGACAGGAAGATGGGTGCGACTTACATGTTTTCACCCCTTTACCTTTTCTTTTGCAAAGCACTCCAGTTATGACCTCACGCATACAGGAGATTGTTGGTCGGGACCCAGGATTGGTTCATTAAGGTAGGTATAACCTACACCAATAACTGTGGCCCATTTGGCTTTAAAAGAGGGTTGAGCTCCTCTTTTGGCAGATCATCTGAAGACTTTGGAAGGACGAATAACTCATTTGGACCCTGGCTGAAGGTACAGTCTGCCCTACAGCTTCTGCCAGTGAAGTAAGGCCAGGATTTCCAAAGAGGGAGGCAAGATCCATCCCCTAAACATCTTTCAGGAAACAGAGTGAGATACTGAATCCAGAGGACCCTCCAGCAGCTCCAGAACCGGTACCAAGCCAGCACACAGCGTGCCCTGATAGACTCTGAAAGCAAGCTTCTTGGGTGGGAAGTGAGAGCCTCTAAACCAAGCCAAGGACAAGGTATTGCCTGCAACACTCCTCAGCTTTGGGCCGTCTGCCTTAAAGGACGACACAAGTTCAGTTAAGAAGCTAGGAGTGCATCGACAAGCATCAACCACCACCAGCCTTAAAGGACATTTTTGAGCCAGTCGAGCCTCTCCAGCACCAACCGACTGCACTGCTAAATATTATTATGATGCAGTCGCCAATGACATCAGAACTGGCGACCAGCAGTGAGACGATTCCTGACCCTGAGCCGCCGTGTAGGCCAGCCTTCAGCCATCCATCAATCCTCGCTCGCTGAACTGCCTTCCGCCTGATACCTGTAAGCTGTCTCCCATCTTGAACTCTGTCGCAGGAGCTGCAAAGCACCCTAAAACCGACTCGACCCTATCGAGCAACAACAACTTCTGCAAGCACACGATACATTGTGATTCTGACCTCCTGGGAAGGCCCCTAGTGACATTTCATGACCCATTGCTCCCTTTGTGCTGAAACCAAGCATCCGTTAAATATTGTGATTAATTACTTTACTGACTACCCTCCTGTCAGTATCCTGAGTGCATCCTTTTTCTTTCTTGAAACTGTCTGTCCTCTGCTTTCCTTTACACGGTGGTTTGTATTTTGTAGTGTGCTAGAACTGTCCATTGAATAATGATAAAGTAAATATTTTCGCTGTCTTACAACTAACCAACAATCCATGACCTTTAGGAGATAAGCCTGCGTTTCTGTCCATGTTACCGAAATTGGACAAGGAGGTTTATAATTGACTTGAGTTTCCAATCTGTTCAGATCTCTTCTGGTGTACTAGAGGTGTGGGGCTGATTGCTGGTTTAGAAACTGATTTTCGTCCCTGGACCACCTGTACCGTGGCAGTTGATTAGTCACAAAAACAAATAAGAAACCATTACTGATACAGGAATTTAGTCAATACAGATGTGTTGCCTATTGCCACTTTCCTAATAAAGATAGCCCGCCTTAAAAAGCTTTAAAAAAAACAGGTACCATATGGGTGCTCTTCAAAAAGAAGGAAAAAATAGAGCTCGTCGGCTTTGAGTAAAGTTGCTTAGAACAGGAAGGATTGTGACTTGTCTAACCTGATGATATGCTTAATAATAATTGTCACAGAACAGTAAACAGATGGGTTTGTGTACTAGATGTATGATTGACTTGAATACCATGCCATGCGCCTTTATTTGATGCTGTACAGGGCCTTCAGTGATGTTAGTTGTGGTATTTTGGCTGCCTATAGTCGATGAGCTGGGCTGTTTGGTTTTGAGGGTGTCGTAGTTTTGTATACTGCTCCTTCCCTCGATGTTGTACTTAGCTTCTTTCTCCTCTCTTGCCCCCCCTTTCACGTGTAGTTTTCAAGCAGGAGCGGTCGAGCTGCTACCCCCCTCAGACGGTGAAGAAGCTGCTGGAACAGAAACGAAGGCGAGAGACTGGGAATGGACAAGCGACGACCTCTGAGGTGAGGAATGACCGTCCGTTTCATTGGCAATGCCTTGCACATTCACACACAGACTCTGAGCCCCCCCACCCCCACCCACACACATGCAGCTTGAAGCTACAATACACGTTGGCCTTAAAAACATATGCAAACCACACTACAACACAAGAGAAAGAACGGAACAACACAATGTAGCAGATATAATGGATCAGTAAGCAATGTGTGCCTGGTGTCCAGAGTTTATAGTTCCAAGTTGATGACATGACCGCATCTGCCACAGCTCCGTCCATTAAATATAAAAGCAAAAAGTACACCTGGCTGTGGTCGGGGGCTGGAGGGAGCCCCGTAATGGCGTGCCAGGGTTTCCCATGTCCGGTTGTATTGATGATGCGAAGGAAATAAGAGGAAAAGCACCATACTGCTGCCTGTTTCCAAGCAGTTTCAGTCGCTTTTTGCTCATCCTGAGATGTACCTTTTCTCAGATGAGCCCGGCTAGATAGCCAGATTTCCCAGGATGCACAGTGTTTCTTGCTAGTGAAAGCAAAGAAGCTGTGTGCAATTTTATTTTATTTATGATTTTATGCCACAGAATAAAAAGCTCCTGCCTTAGCCTGCGACAATCAGCAAGCTGGGATAGTTAGCTGGGAGTGATTGTTCGATCTTAGGCTATATTTACTCGTCTTTAGCATTAGCTCTTCATTAAGGTAGCTAGGACCCGAGTTTTGCATGCAATTAAATTAAATAGACAAGAGCCGGAAGAGAATTCTTTCTTTAATAGGGAGCCAATGTAGCTCCCTTCTAGCCTTAGATATGTGATCTGATCTCTTCCAGTCCATAACAGCCCTGACAGAGTTGTTTTGCACCACTTGCAATCTATTCAATTCACAATTGGGAAGATCGATCAAAGAGGCTACTGCAGTAATCTATCCTTGAATTTATCAGTGCTCTCACTAGGGTTTCCCTACTTGTTTGTGAGAGAAAGGGACAAGCATGAGATAGCAATTTAATATAGTAAGCAGACGAGGGCACAAGGCTGTTGACTTGTGCCTTCATATTGAGATTTCAGTCAAGATATATCCCTAGCGTCTTAACCTTTTTCTTGACTTTTAAAGAGCAGTCGTCAATCAGGAGTTGGGAGTACTGATCTTCCAGTTTGTGTATTTTAGGATCCGTACCAACAAGCGTGAGTTCAGCCTTACTTGTGTTAAGGGCCAGTCCATTGAAACACATCCATCTTTGGATGAGATTGTAGATCCTATTGATGTTTATTTCATCTTCCAGGAAGAC
Organism: Ambystoma mexicanum; assembly: GCF_040938575.1. NCBI lineage: Eukaryota > Metazoa > Chordata > Amphibia > Caudata > Ambystomatidae > Ambystoma > Ambystoma mexicanum. Next base: position 1,176,063,613 of record NC_090921.1, on the reverse strand, counting down.
ACCCGTAATAGGGATAACACAATGGGTGTCATCACCATAGTTTGCAAATTCTATGTTATTGATATCCAGGAAGTCCAGGAAAGGCACCATAAAGATGTTAGAAAGACAGACTCCTTGTGGGAATCCCTAGGTCAACTCCTTGGTGTTTGCATCTGCAAGATTACTACTCGCACTCCATTGGCGATCTTTCAAGATAGAGGTGACCCAGTTGGCTGCCGATGCTGAGAAACCTGCCACCTCCCTCAACCTGGAGACCAACGCTGTATGGTCCACCAGGTCCAAGGCGGCAGACAGGTCCAACAGCATCAACATGCTGGAGTCACCTTGATCCATATGACGAAGGAGCCTGGATTTTAAATTTAGCGAAGCAGACTCAGTACCGTGCTTTTCCCGGAAGCCGGATTGTCTCTTATTCAAGAGTGTTAGTATTTCTAAGAAGAGCCAATAGTTGAGTGTATGCAACTCTATCAAGTATCTTCAGTAAAAATTGAGAATTAGAGATTGGGCGGTAATTAAGCGGGTCATCAGGGGAGAGGCTGGGTTTTTTCAATGATGGGGTCCCCCATGAGTGTTTGATGCAGCTAGGTACAGAGCAGTCTCTGAAAGAAGCATTAACAAATTTACAAAGGGTAGAAATGAGCGAGGTGGCACAAGCTTTATAGTTAGAGTGGGGCAGACATCTCCCTTACGGTTAGATGGTTTAAGATTTTGTATTATCACTGTGAGGTCTGCCTCCGAGATAGGTTTAAAGGAAAGAAGTTGATCTTCTTTCCAGCATTTGGATGGTACAGTAGTGTGATTATGAGCCTTGTGCTATAGGGTTGCTCTAGCTTCTAAGATACCTTTTATTAAGTTTAGCATCCATAGCCTCTTGTACTTGATAACACCATTTGGTGTCTCTGATGATGGTGTCCTGAGTAATATTCTTTTTTGTTTCTAATTCTTTAAATACTTTAAATAGATCCTTGGGTTTTAACTGGGCTGTGGCTATCCGGTCGTCAATGAAAATTCTTTTTGCCGTAATAACAGCTTTTTTGTAGATACTGACTTGTCTTTTGTAAGTTTTTATTTTTTTTTTTGTCAACGTCAGATAGGGACTTTTTCCAGGTGTAGAGAGCCTTGGTTTTAACTTTTGCAAATCACAGATAAACCAACAATTGGCTTCTCTTTTTGTTTGAAATAGGGGCTAAGGTGTTAACTGCCTTTTGGAGAGTGACTTGGTAAGCAGTAGTAATATCCTCTACTGAGTTGTCATCATTAATCAAGCTTTTCGTAGCGGAATTCCATGGATCAAGGGTTGCTGGGGGTCAGCTTTTTAAAGTTTCTACAGCGTGTAATACCAAGAGGGAGTTTCTTGTTGTGGACAACTTTTTCAGATATAATCTTGAAGTGAATGAAAAAGTGGATCGACCATGGGCAGGGACTCATCTATGCTAGTTGGTATGGTGTGGAGGCAACCAAGCCAGTCAATGGAATGTCCCTTCTCATGCGTTGGTACGTCAATAAATTGGGAAAAGCCTAAGTTTGTGACTTGGCTTGAGGGTCATCATTGTCCCCTAACCAATAATTAAGATCACCCAATAGTAAAACGTTAGATAAGGGTTTTAAAAATGTTAATAGCAAGTCAGATAGCTGAGCGCTAAAGTCCTTCATAAGAACTGGTGGCCGCTAGATAAGAATGATGTTCAGAGTGTTTTCTGAATGCATTCTAATTTTAGCATGGAGGATATCAGTTAACTATATTGAGTATATCAACTTTCCAAACATCCAGAGAGTCTTTAAAAATCGGTGCCACTCCACCCCCTATTCTTTCTTTTCTGTCTTGGCAGAAGATATTATATCCAAGGCTAGGGAGGGGCCTGATGCTGGATGGTTCCAGGTCTCTGTAATAGCACATATATCTGTGTTGTGGTAAGAGATATATATATGTATATATATATATGACACCTCTAACGCGTGTTTTAACAGAGAGTGGGTATTAAGGAGTAAGCATTGGTGTACTTTTACAGTTGGCATTAGTCTCGTATAGAATAAGGTCGAGCCGTGAGGTATAGAAATGTTATCCTGCACCGTGTTATTTTGTTCAGTTAGACTGGAGACAATGAGGTCAACGCTCGTTGCGGTCAGAGAGCTATTAATGTTAGCATCTATGGCTGAATTCTGAGTTACATTTACTGGCGCACCTCCGCTCTTCAGAGGTGCATCAGCTAAATTAGCAGGCGGGTGGAGTGTCAGTGATTGTTTTGCCTGAACATGCGGGTTAGTGGCAGTACTGGCAGACATCATATTAAGAAAGCAGACAGACCTCAGTTTTGAGTCCGTTCTTTCTTTAGCAATAATGGCAACAACATCTGAGAGGCCCATAGTGCTTAACTTAGTAAAAGGTTGTCAGCAGAGCGTCCCCTCAGCCCCGCAGCGCCACAGCGCGCCGAGATGGGAAATAAGTAGGCTGACAAACTACGACGGATGCTGGGTAATGTAGTTTACTTTACCCATGAAGGCGTGCAGAAACGCACCGTTTCTGTTTTTAAACGCTTTCGTGCACCTTCTATGTAGCAAATGAAACTGTGCAGATCAGAAGGCACGAGGGATAAAATAACAGTGCCAAGTAGCCCCTGGAATAATTAAAAACAGATAAACTAAAAACACAAAGCTACAGTGAAATCACAAAGCGGCTGTAAATGAGTGGGTGGGCAGAAAAGACAGTGAAGTATTCTTTTATAGCCAGCACAGACCGGCTAAACCCGTTCGTTCGCGCCGAGATGGGAAATAAGTAAGCTAACAGAAACACTGCGATGGCAGTGTTCATATAAAAGTACGGGTAAGTGATTAATTAAATTGTTGTTGCACACATTTGAAATGTTGTACCATGAAATGGGTTGTACTTGTTTTCAAAGTTTTTTTTTAAATTAAACATTTTATCTTTGGGTCTCCTTGGGGGGGGGGGGTTGTTTCCCTTGTGCATTCTCGCTGTATAATGAAGCACAGCATAGGTCAAGTGTCAAGTCCAGGACACCGGCCTTGTCGAGAGAGGGCGAGAGCCCATCTCAGTTAAGGGTAGCAAGTGTAGGGGGAGGTCCATATCCAGTCCTTCCCACAAGGTGGACGGTATCGGCAAACAGGGACCCAATTTCCATGCCGACTACCGCCCCCCCCCACTTCAGTCTGCAAAAAAACACGAAACTTGCCAGTCTTTTTCCATTTTGCGTAGAACTCCTGCATCAAAAGGCCAGAATATGGCACCAATAAAGGCAATACCAGTACTGTCGTTGGGAGAAGACCGACGTCAACCATTGGCGAACAGCAGGCCGCCAAGGGGAGATGAAAGAGCAACGCAAACCAACAAAACATGATAGAGGCATTGATGATGCAGGAGAAAGAGAGAGCAGCCACGTTTCTGCATGGCAGAGAGGAAGGCCTCACAGGGCTCTAAAAGTGAGCCAGCAAGCTTGCACTTGAACCAAAAGGCTCACCTAGACGACCAGGGACCAACTAAGGAGAAGTACCCACCCTCCCTTGATGAACTTACCCAGAGACCCCATGGAGCGGGGCACATAAAACACAAATATAAGCACTGGTCCTCCTAGGTTGTCATCCGCCATACTCGGCAAGCCCGCGCAGAGAAAGGTGTGGGGTGGGCTTAGCCCTCTTCTTACGCATCTTCATTACAGATACACACACCAAGTGGGGAAGACATGGCCAGCGAGAGTTATCCAATCCTTACAGGAGGAGTAGAATTTAAGAAGGAGGTAAGAAGTATTTTTTTTTTTTTTGGGTTAGGCAGAGGAGCAGGACGACCCAAAGAACAGCAGGAGGAAGGACTGAGCAACAGGTGAGCTATTGGCTAAGGAGTGGAAGCGATTCTGCAGTGTGTGTGTGTGTGTGTGTGTGTATGTGTGACGAGTAAGAGAGGTTAGTGTAAGGCTAGTTAATGTGAATTGAATGGTGCTGGGTGAAACGAGGGTGTTTGAATAATTGAGAAGAGGAGAGTAGTAGTGGGAGGGGGATCCGAGTAGTAGGAGGAGAGTAGTAGTGTGGAGTAAGGAAGTAGTAGTGGAGGAGAAGGAGGAGGACGAGTGGAGTGAGAGGAGAAATGACATCAACCAGTGTGAGGCATGATCAGGAGGAGTAAAGCATTGCAGGGAGGTCAGAAAGGAGGAATAAGTGTGCAGGAAGTTGTTTGAGAAGAGAGGGAAAGGTGAGGGTGGACGTGCGAGGATAGCCTGACTCAAAGCAGAGTAAGTGAAAGGCAATATCAAATTTCCTGTTGGAACACTTACCCTTGAATAGATTAGGGATAGTTAAGAAGTCTCTGAGGGAGGTTAGACAGCAAGTGTCTTAGTTTAGCATCTGTAGCATAGGACAGCTTATATACAGTAGGGGGTCAACATTCACTAGCAGTAAACAGTGATGGCGGATTCCTGGTTTAGGGAGGAGGGTCAATTACAGATGAAACGGAGGCATGGCCCTATGCCAACTAAAGAAAAGAAAAACCCTTGAACTGTACCTGTCACTCATAGGGATGTCTGTGCCATCTGTGACAGTCAAACATTTTGATGAACTTGGCCTGTGTTTAAATAGGTACAAGATTTGGAGATTGTCTAGCTCGAGTTAAGGACCCACTTACACAGAATATATTACCTGTCTAAAGCATTTTAATCACATGTATGAATATGTACACTTACTCTGCTAGTTGGAGCTTAGAAGGCAAATTATAGGTCATCGGCCTTAGCTGGGGGCAGCGTTGCTGGGATCTATATACAAGGCTACGTTAAAGGTCAGAGAGAAGTACTCTTACAGGTCACTACTCTCCTTACCGCAATCCACTTCAGCTGTCACTTGGCGGCATCAATTGAAGGTAGCATCAATTGATCACTTGGCCAGACTGAGATCTCTCTTATTGGGTTCCCCCTTGGAACAACTTCCATGGTATATAGGATTAGAGTATCATAACTTTTAACAATTTCTTTCAGCGACTGCCTACCATGGTTTACCCATATTGTGCTGTGTCTTACTCGGGTGTGGCAGCCACCCCAAAGACCCTGCAAGAATCTGATTTGTGAAATCTGTAATTGGGACTGGATGTGGAACTAAAACCTTAGGGCCCCTGATGCGTGCGGGATAAGTGCACACACGTAACAGCTTTCATTTATCACATTTCTTCCTGCAATGCGCATATCGGAGTACCAGCTGTTCATTATTTCTAAATGCTGGATGTCAGAAATGGTGTCAAACCCCAACCCCTTACATAAATCCTACTTCATTCGTACTTCACGTTTCATTCGTCTAAGAAAACTTGTAGTGGTGGTCGGCAAAAAGTAAGACATTTAGTAATTCTTTTTTATAGACATTTTCACACTAGAATTATTTTCCAACTGTCCACCCCCCCCTTTATATGGCCACCCCATATAACAGACATACCTTCATCCACTCCAACAACCACGACCAGTGTCATGCAAAACAACATAATACTAAAAAGATATACTGCATAATTTCTGGAACAGATGATATTTATCTTAACTTTATCCCTACATAACAGAGAGGTTTGAATATGTTGGTCAGGCATCCCTGCTTATTCCTGGAGACGAGAAAAAAGGTTATCAAGACAGACACAGGCAGAGACACAGGCAGAGACACAGGCAGACGCAGAGTGAGAGAGAAAGACCCTTTTGCAACCAGAGCCGACCGGGATCTGGACCTTCAAATAATTGAAAAACGATAAAAGAACAATAAAAAATGAAAAAAGAAAAATCAGGGGTATGCCACTGCACACCACCCTGGCATGGATCCCTTTTTTAAAAAAATGTGTTCTTATTGAGCTTTGCCTTTTCTCAGGTGCTCTTCCGACATCAGAGAGATGCACCCAATATTTTAACTCCTTCACACGGACGGCAAGAGGATTACAGAACACCACCTTATAAGGACCTTTGAAACGTGGGGCTGATCAGTTCCCCAGTTAATAATGGTCCAGTTGTAATATGGGCAATGCTGTGTATGGAACTGTGCTCTCGCTTTCTACGGGGGTGGTCACTCCACACCCTTTACTGCATGCCATTACCATCCCTGTGTGCCTCTGTCCCGTCTCCTGGTCAATTATTGATGACCCATCAACATATATTATGTCTCCTTCCGTCAATGCATGAGCCGTTCATCAGAGTGGAAAAATAAATAAAACTCCTGTGTATTATCCATAGTTGCTAAAACAGGGGCTGTCCAAATGGCTTATTTTAAGTCCTCAAATTGTCTATTCATTTCATCAGTCCATTCCAATTTACTTTTAAGTCTTCTGTCTTTCCCTGAGAATTTGTGTATACTGCATAGTTTAGGATCCATGCCCTACAATAATTACAAAAGCCCAAAAAACTACTGCATTTCCGCATTACCTTCATAGTACTGGGCCTAGGGGTGGCGCGTACTGCCGCTGCTCTATCTGGTAATGTTTCTTTTTTTCCTATTTGCTGAAATGAGTAGCTCCTGTTGGCAGTATGGTAGCTTCTTTTTATCTGCCGTGTACCCTTTGTGAGCCAGCAATTGCAATAATGCAACAGAATCCCTCCTGCACTGTTGTTCATTTTCATTACATACTAGCAGATCATCCACATGGATGATTGTGCTAGGCACCTGACTTCAATGTAATCTGTACTGGGGTCACATCTCTCAGTAATCCAACATGTGGATTAACAGTCCATAATTGTGCTGGCACATATCGCATATCCTCTTAACAAAATAAAGACTGAGTCACCACTGCCATCAGGGGGCACTGTACCTTCCTATACTGCATACTATATCACAGGGGATGCAGATTTCCAAAATCTCCCCATTTTGCTCACTGTCCTCCAATAACTTCTCATCAGTCATTTCCTTGACTGTCAGAGCTATACATAATACTGTGCTCCACTCTCACCCGTCCTGGTCTGTTCCAATCAGGACTACTATTTTGTCTGACACTAATAATCCTTGAAAATATGGTTCCTGCCTCCATCTCGGGTGGCACCATGGGTCCGAAAACAAAATTTGTGGGCACTCGCCAACATTTTGTCACAATTTGAGGCACTGCTTTTACTAATACCTTGATACCATACACTAATATGTCTGGGACCACACGAACCCCACGGACTACAGCCTCCCTTGCCATTGCATTGATTATTACCATTGCTCGAGCTACACACTTCCCTGGAGTGGAACACACTACTCCTTGATCTGTGAATGATATAGTTACCTTTAGTTTACTGAGCAGATCCCTACCCAACAAGTTAACAGGAGAATTCTCTGAATATAACGAGGGGGCTCGTACTACCTTTTCTCCCACTTTTATATCCAGCTCCTCAGTGTATGGAAAGAACTGCCTCCTGCCCCCAAAATGGGGCATCTGTTCTCTCTGCCATCCTGTTGAACTGTGTTCCCTCACCCTGCTGTGGTTGTTGCTCACGTTGCCCTTGCATGTAAGCCTCATAAGGGAACTGATTTTAACCCCTCGCTCAAACTGCTGTTGTACCATTCCTTGAAAACCTTGGAATCCCTGCCCTGGAGGTGATGGCTCATAATTAAATCCCATCCCAGGCCTCTTCCTGCATTCCCATTCCCTTGCGAAATGCCCCATCTCCTGCAATACCAGCACTGTGATGTTCCCAATCCTCCTCCCTGAGGTCCTATCCCCCAAAGCCTCCTGCTCTTGCTCCTCGAAATCCTCCTCTTCCCCTTGGTGCTCCTTCATACTACCATTGTGGGTTGGTGTACTGTCCTCCCCACCCCACTGTCCCCGTTTTCCTTCACTCCATAGTGCTGCAATTGTGTCCTTCCTCCCCCACCCTCCCTGAGTGCTTGGATGACAACCTTATTTAGTTTCTTTTCCACTAGTTTTGCCTCGTCCGTTTGCCGCTTCTGGGCTGTCTCCCTGTCCCGCTCCTTGATTCTCTTACAATGGCGGACTATTATACTTTGTATCTCTGCCCACCCTTTGGCTTCATTTCCCACAATTTTATCTAGTATGTTCTGGACCTCTGTTGGTAACCCCCTCTTTAAAATAGAATAATGGTACTGAGTGGTCCCATTGGCCACCTGTCTGAACCCTCCACATTTCCTGGTACTTAAGAATAAACCTATCTGGGTCCTCATCACCCATTGTGCACTGCATTAAAAGAATGTAAGTCAGGAGTATCTGGGTACATCCTTTGTAGGGCAGCCCTTACCTCATTAAAGGCTGCTCCATCATGTTCATTATCTGCAAGACTTAACCCAGGGTACCCAGCCCTTGCCCATATGTCCCCAACTAACTATGCAGATGATACCCAGATCCTCCTTCCGCTTTCTGGAGATTATGGAAAGGATTTGGCCTTGGTGAATAAGGTTTACATCATCATCCAGGCATGGATGGCCACTCATGGTCTATGCCTGAATGATGATAAAACTGAACTCATCACCTTGGGCACCACTGCCAGCCTAAAGAAATTAAGCCCAGCCTACTCATCCTTCATAATTGATGGCAATACTATCAGAGTGGGACACGAAGTCAAAACATTGGGCTTCTACCTGGATTCCAATTTCACCTTTAACAGACTGGTGAACTCACTAGTCTCCTCCACGGCTTCACGTGTAAATTGACCCGTACAGCCAAACCTTTTCTATCCGACACCAGCTGCCTGACCCTGGCCAGAGCCCTCATACTATCCCGCTTAGACTACTGCAACGCCCTTTATCTTGGGTCCTCCAAAGCCACTACTAGCAAGTTACAAACTCTCCAGAACAAAGCACTCGGAGTGGCCTTGGGCATCTCAAGAAGAGACCACATTACAACACATAGCCAGCAGAACAATTGGACCCCCATTATAGATAAAATCTCCCTAAAAACTGCCTCACTTACCCACAAGTCCCTTAATAACGCGGCCCCCATTGACCTGATCAACAGATTTCACAGACTGACATCCTTGAGACCGACAAGGACAGCTTACAGAGACTGCCTCTCTATCCCTAACTACAAACGCTGTACCATAGGAGGTAATAGCTTCCCAGTGAAAGCAGCTAAACTGTGGAACCCCCTACCACCCACTCTTAGAATGGACTTACCCTACCAAAACTTCTGTTCCAAGATGATGTCTTTGCTGAAGACAGCCATTGTCTAAACATACTGTGCCAGGTTTCCGCGTCTCCCACTTGTCACTTGGACACACTGGATACACAACTGTTAGCTGTATATATGTATATATTCCTGCTTACTTTCATTATTATTGTGTTCATGCCTTGTATATATTTTATTGTCTGTAACTAAGTTTTGCATATTCCTGTATCTGCTGCCCCCTGTTACCCTAGGGTATTTCGGCACATTACAAACAAACAAACTATGGCCCCAAACTATGGCGACCAGTACACTCTTAAGGCCTCCTAGTGCTAAGACTACTGCTGTTTGTTTTTCAAATTCAGAGATTCATTTACTAGCTCTGGCTATAAGATGGGGGGGAGCTTTAAACACATTATTTATGTCCATTTGAGGCCATGGCACATGCTGTGTTATCCCTACTCCTTTATGTATTAGAGGCATCTGCATATCTATTTTGTTTTCTACCCCTTTAGTATTCTTCTGATTTTGTACTACCACCATTAAATCTGATCTATTTCTTAGTCTATCCCTCCTCACTGCCTCTTGTGGCTGGGACTGGTTTCTCACCGCCTTCTCTCCTCGATTTCTTTCTTTCTTGCCCTGCCACTTTATTATTTCTACCACCTTGATCTTCTTCTTTATTTTCCCTTGCTTGTTCTACTTCATGCCCCAGGACCATCCATACCCTCTCTCCAACATCTTTTTGAACACAAACATTTCTTACTGCCCCAGGGTTGAATCTAAACAAAAAATCTCCTGCTTCCAATCCCCTTTTCTGCACCGGTACCCTTATTTCTAGTGATACTTCTTCAGGTTCTTGTAACCTGACTAACCTTTCCCGCAATGCTCATAACTGGTTTTCTATATCTACTTGTGGACCCTCTAGATATACTGATTCTACGGGCATGTCAGTGCTTGTGGATGGATTAGTACCCCCCCCCCCCACCCCTAGTTGCTAATCCTGATACTCCTGTTGTTGGCACTCTCTCTGCCACTGGAGGCTTATAAACTGGGTTTGTACACCTTACTGTAGGTTTAGGCATTACAGGGTATACAGCCTTACATTGGATCTCTTTTTCACCTTCCTGATCTTCCATATCTTCAAATAATTGCCAGAGATTTAAAATCTCGTCTTTTTTGGAATTGTTTCCCTTTATATTTTGCTGCTAAAAAGATGGACGTTTTTTTTTGTTTAGCATGTTTCTTTTATGGGAGCCCTGCTCTGGCCAGGAGCAGGACATCCCCCCCACTGTTTGTGGTACTTATTTATTCTGTCACAATACAATGGCAGAACCCTCTGCATGTGTTTTGTTTGGGTTTCTTCCCCCATAATGTTGCGCGCATCCCTAATGCTTTACTTAGACCTTACTTTTATGCTGCACACGCTGCTGCGCGTTACACAAAAATACAGATCAACCCACTTTTTCCCCCACCCCCTTAATTCTTTTTGGATTTCTCACATACACACTCATCCACCTTCTTTCCCTTTTCCCACAAAAGGCAGCAAGAGAAAATATACAAAAATAATTTGATAAAATCCAAGCCCATTCCTTATACCAAGCCACTACTTTTTTCTTATATCCTTTGTAATACCACATTCCCATCTTAACATGCTGAGGATCCCATTGCTTTTATCGTCATAAAAGAATGTGTGGTACTTCCTTCTCAACCTATTATGGCTGAGGATCCCTTACTTCCCAGTCCTTATACGCTGAGGCTCCCTTTTTCCATTATAAAAAGTAGAAAAACAGAAATTTGCGACAATTTTAATACATAAGCAACCTCTTATCCAATCTACTCCTTAACACATCACCTGAAATCCTATCCAATCTACTCCATAATACATCACCAAAAGTCCTATTCCATTGACCTTGTACATCATCCACATCACCATACTATCTTTCACATCACCATACTATCATACATTCATTCATACATGTTCCCCCGTTGTTATCACTTGCAAGAGTATACTCACATGGGCGTTCGTTTTTCACTTGAGTTTCCTCTGTTACAAAGCTGACCTGTCTTTCTCTCTGGAGCCATGCCCTGCTTCAGTGAGCGGAGAGGATTTCTTTTAAAATGGCTTCTACTAAAAACGCTTAGGGTACATGTGTTTTTTTGATTTGCGGGACCGGTCTCTGTAGATGGGCGTGACTCCTGGTGACTGGCCTAGAGCTTCGCAAAGTACAGGGGTGAAACTGAGATCACGTCCGGGTCACCACTGTAAGCGGAGCCCAATTTAGCGGGCTCCCATTAAATACGCTCACACCCGAATAAATGCACCCCTCTAGGGAAGCAAGGCCAAGAGTCTTATCTTGCTAGGATAACCAGTTTAATGTTTACAGAAATGAGGATGGGGCAAAGAACTCTGCTCCTGAACGGTCTATTCTGTCCCATAACCATTCCAAGCTCCTCCAGACTGGTGCCAGGCAGGAGTTTATATAATGTTAACTTGCTGTAGTGGCATCTCTGGATATGGGCATGGCTCAATCCAAAACGGTCCTTCCCTACAAGGGGTGCTGCAGTCTTCCTTCCTTTATGGCCGGTGATGTCTGTTTTAGGACATGCCACTTTATATATTGCTAGCCTATGCAAAAATACATTGTAGCTTAATTTTTCATCATTTTGCTACCCATGAACATTTATATATAAACACATTGTCCCGTCATGCTCTCCATACTTCACTCATTATACTCATATTTGTATCTGATCCAGTAATTCCCCTCAAAACCTTGTTTTTCCACAATTCTGCATGTCGTGCATTGAGCATGTACAATCCCATTTTCATATACATGGGTTTTTGACGAACAGCCGACAACTGGTGAGCCACTTTGTGTGCTCTGCTAGAGCTTAGCCTCAGTGACGCAACACTGCATGTTCTGCGATCCATTTTTAGCACAGGCTGCATTCTTTCAGGGAAGTGAGGGGGAAGTATTTTTGATTCCTACCGCACACGATTGGACATTTACAAATGTATTACGCTAATAGTTATTTGCACCTTATTAATTAAATAACTGCCTTCCCTTAGTGCCCGCCCATGTCTGTGTGTGAGATTGTTTGCATGAAAAAGATTTCTCAGTGCTCTAGTGCCTAGAAACAGTCAAAAGAATTCTTGCCTAATTCTAGTGCTTGGGGATGAAGGAAGGCTCTAGCTCTTTCGCAATATAGTGCTGCCATCCTCCCATTTCTATGTGCTGTAATAACAGCTGTTACTCCTCCATTGTAAAGTTTCTCAGTGAACCAACCTCGCAAGGATGCAGCAGTGGTGGGAATTGAACCTTTCACTACAGGTTACACACAGATTACTGAAGTAAACAAACTCTGCACACACACACACACACACTCCCCTCTTCTCTCCTCTCCCCCTCGCCCATGGTACTCTGGAAAATCCCAACTCTACTGCAACATCTAAATCTCCCTCTGCCCTCTCCCTCTTCAGATTACCACGTAGCATATAGACACATGCCAGCATCACTGCAATTTACTTTGTTGACTTCTTTCTGTTCCATCATCTGTCAGGGATGCAGATGTGACCTTTGACCCTGCAGAGTTGAGACTGTGTACGTCAGGAGGCTGCTTACAGCAAAGGCTCATGTGTACTATCATTTTGTCCTGGAGCATTTATGAAGTGGAGGGTGTGATTAGCAGACCTACCTCTCTGAAACGGAATTACCCACATCATTTCATGTTAACAAAACTAAAAAAAGCTCAGGCTATTGCGCGCTTGCGAACAGTAATTTGTCACAAGGTGTTGCTCGTTTTTCAATTGCCTTTTTTGCCTATGACACATGCATTGTTTCTCCTTGCTTTCCCTCACACACTCCACACTTGTGTCTCCAACTGCCTCTTAACCAATTATAGTTGGTTAAATGATGCTTCACCCAAACCTACCAAATCCAAGATTTACTTCTCCTTTTGTGCTGTACCCAATTGCAACCCATCTGCATAGTACTCGGATACATTCTCCTTTCCACTACAGAACAGAACCCGTGGGTTCTTTTCAATAAACGTTTTGACTTTTTACCACTATCTGGGCATACATGTCCTCTGCCCCATAACTACGCTCATGTTCACTTTTCACTCTGATCAATGCACATGCTCATCATGACAAACTGCTATATCAGCCTCCTGCTCCGTCTCCCTCACAATCCCTTAAGAAGGTGCCTTGGTCAGTCGCAACACCATAGTCCTCTTTCCCAGAGTCAATCCATCCATGCCTTCTCACCTATTACCTTGGGCTGTCATTCTCCTTGTACACCCCCAATGACACCCTGCTCACCCCTAGACCCACTTGCACCTCCTTGGGATTTACATAATTGTTCCTTTTGTGACTGACGCCTCAGCTGGAACACCCTCCCCTATAACGTAGGCTCTGCCACTCCCTGAGCACCTTCAAACCACCTACAGATCCCACTTGCTTCAACTTAAGGACCCACCAGTGATGTAACTTGCACTTTTTACACAATAATGTTAATGGCAGCTGCTGAAATGACCTTCTAGTATCTTACTTTACAGCCAGATTTTAGTTGGGAAGAATATCATGCAAACCAACCTGGATTAAGTACGATCAACGCCTTACACTTGTTTCACTCTAGGTAGGGCTCATAAGAGAAGTTGGATCAGACACTGGAGGTCTGCCCTGTATCAATTAAACCATACCACTCTTAATCATGGACTTGCATTAGGTTAGATAGCAAATGGAACTCTGGCTAAGTTCTCATCATTCCTAGTAAACTCATCAGACACCCCAATGCATATGTGGTCTGCAGGCCATGAAGCCAGGAACCCGATGCAGAAAAGGTTGCATACTGAAGAGGAACATGTAATACTTGGGGCTTCCAGGATACACGGGTGGCAGTCCATGAATGGTGAAAGATTGCATCGCAACATGGAGGTTGCAGGGTGAGGGAGACGGTAGGCGGGACTGTGAAACCGAAATGAGGTGCAGTGATTTTCCCTGAAATAGACCAGGAACACAAGACCGTTCCTACGATGGCAGCATTCATGGGCTACATTCTGCAAAGTCCTTCTTTTGTTCTTGGTATTCAGACTCCGAACTCCACATCAGACTCTAGATTTTGCCTCCTCATATGCTTGCATTCTGTTAAAGTCTTTAATCATTGGATACTAACCACACTTACCCATATATGTACACCAAACACACAGACCTATACCAAGCATGTGGCACACAAATGCAGAACACTCGCTCATTTACCCATGGTCTCCACATGTGTACTTGGACACTGTCTCAACCATAGCATACAGGACCAAATAAACATTCATACAGATGTGATGAATTCAATGGTGTCATCAATCCTTTCCTGGTGGTAACCTCTCCCCATGTGGCCAGGGGATGGTAGCTGCTACCCGATCCTGACCCGGCGGCCAGCTATATGAGGGAGGATCCCATGAGGGGTGGCAGCCCTCAGGGGAGTGACTCAACATCATCGGATGAGACATGGTATTCACCCCTTTTCCTTCTAGGGAATACCCCTTCCATTCCCCGTGCCTTGATGGCATATTGTCATGACTTCCTTCACCCAACCCCCCCCTGAAAGCTACTGAGAATACCTTCCCATAGTCTGTAAATTGGAAGCCACAGAAGGGAGTCAGCAAATCCAGGAAGAAGGAACTGGATGCTGAAGAGCCGCTGCATGCTTACGGTGGAAGAACTAATGCACGCCAGAGAGAGCCAGTGAGTCCACCCAAGGGAAGCTGGGACACCAGGGCATGTCAGCAACCCTACCAAAGGCAAATAAGAGTAAATTAAGCATATGAGGGGGGAATGAGACACTTGATAATTTCTAAAGAGACAGAACAGAATGAATACAAAAAATATTGTCATTTGCAAGTGTGCCCAGTGAAACATGTAAGAAAGTACAAGTTGCAAGAAAGCCCAGGCAGCAGAGTATACCATGCTTATTCAAGTTGCAAGTGTGTGAATTGAAGCACAGAAAAAAGTCCTGGTGGGAGAGTATACCAGGCAGATTCAAGTTGTTTGTGTTAAGTGGCACACAGGTTAGTGTACCAGGCAGATTCCAATTTGCAAGTATATTGAATGAAACATATGAGAAAGCCTTGGCAAGAGAGTATACTGGGAAAAGTCAAGTTGGACAATGTGTAAAGTAAATCACATGAGGGAGTCTGATAAGGATGCATACGGTATAGCCAAAGACTGTGTTGAAATTATACAAAAGGAAAGAAACCTGACAGGAGAGTACAGCAGGTATCCAACCAAAATTAAGACTAACAGCCAAGTTGCTTTGCATGCAAGTTGTTTTGCTGACCAAAAGAAGCCCCAGGAAATCTCATATCCTTAAAAGTGTAAGGTGCAGTGAATAGAAATCCAGGGGAAGGGAATTGTCCTCTGAAACTGTGAATTTTATCCATCTGGAACCTTTGTGTTGGATTTACACCTGCTTTTTTAAAAAACATTTGTGTACTTGTCAAGGCCAAAGACATACCCCTTTTCATTTAGAGTTAATTTATAGAGTGTGAGGGCCAGGATAGTATTTCAGACAAAGGACATTTTGCCTTGGACATCTTGACATTGAACAGATCCTTAGTTTTGCTTTAGGCAGTGAAATACATTCTAGAATCGAGATAGTGAGGTATTTTACAACCCCTTTTTGTTGCGACAAATGTTTATAGCCAGACAATATAACTCTGTGCCTGTGTTTCATTCCTGGCTGCTCACGCAGAACACACAGCCATACACCACTATGACTCAAGATTATCACACACAAATGTGTATATGTTACAAACACATATGTATACAACAAAAAAGAATCAACACCATCCAGACATGTGTTGTACACAAACGCACAACCACACCATGTAGACACACCTGTACTCGACAGCATTAACACCACACAAACACATATATTCATCAGTATCACAAACATTAATATAAACTTGCCAGATCATGAGCAGGCAGTTTTAAAGGGCTTCTACAAAACCCCCAAAATACACTCCAGTAAAATGCACATACACAAAGCGCTGGAAAAGTGTGCATGTACTCGTGGTCTTGCAGGCTTCCGTAGAAATGTAGAGAGCTATAGAAAACAGTGCATGTGCCCTCTGTCATACACCTCCTGAGAATTGCATGTGCTCACACTCAGCTTTGTCACATTTGTGCATACATATTTAGGTACTCACTGCATCAGCCCCTTTGTTGTTAAACAGCCGCTGAGAGAAACACAGCCCACCTTCTCCCACAGTATAGACAAGGAATCCATTCAACTAAAAGTATGTTCTTTTTTTTTTTTCTTTTCTCATTCAAGGTTGAAACCCCCCTCATGGAAGTCAACCAATCAGGTGCGTGGAATGACAACTCATGTCTCCATTTTGACTTCTGAGATGTCTCTCTAAAGTGTACCAGGTTTCTGCTTGATTCCTATATTGTTTACCTCTTTCTCCTGACCTGCAATGTGTTCCTTCCTTCCTTTCCTGATTTGTTTAATGTATAACCATCAACTGTCCCCACTGCACTTCTTCCCTTTTGTCCCTTGCTCTCTACCCCCTTTTGTAAGAGACATTGGGCCTCATTAGGAGTTTGGAGGTAACCATGGTGCTATTAGCGTCATGGCTGCCTCCAAATCCTTACCGACTCCGCCCTGGTGAATGGAGCTATTACCACCATATTCCAAGGTTGGCGGGGGCAGTAATTCCCATTCACCAGGGCCCTTCCCCATTCCCATTTGAGCCCCCATAGGGCTCAATGGGAATGGGGAAGCGCTAATAACGGTAACGCAAATTGCGGTACAGTTATTAGCACCAAAGTCCCTTTGCGGGTCCGTCCTTAACGCCTGGTAAAACCAGGCATTAAGGGAGGACCCGCAAAGGGAACTCGTAATAGGGCGGTATGGGATTACCGCTACTGGTGCCCTTACCGGTAATCCTTTACCGCGCACCTCGTAATGAGGCCCATTATCTGGAGTTTCTACCGCAGTTCTATAATGGGGAAACTGTTTATATAAATGGGTGTGTTTTCCTCTCTCTGCAAGGCAATCCGTGTACATATTTCCTCTATTTACATATCTTCACTTTCTCCTGTTTTTCTCTATTTCACTCGCCTTCTCTTCTGCCTTAATCTGCCTCCTTTGCAAGCTTCATTTCTCTTCCATTCTTTTTCCATATATTACCTCCTATTCAATCCTTTCTTTTCTTCTCATATCTCTCACGTGCTGTCCTTCTGTCCCATATATATTATTGTAATGCCACTTTCCTTTTCTTCTCTTTCCCTGCCTTTCAAATTTCTCCTTTGTCTTGGTACCTGTTTCTATTTGTTCCATCCTCTTGTTCCCTTTCTCTCTTACCGTGTATTGTTCCTCTCTCTCTCTATCTCTCCTCTTTCAATCTCCTTTTTTTGTTCCATCTCACATCTGCCCCTTTTCATCATCTCACTTATTTTCTTGCTTCTTTTTCTCATGTTTGAGCATCTCGCGTATGAGGAAACGTTGCTCTGTGGTCCCAAATCACCTTTTTTGAGGTCTCGGGGATCTGAACTTTCAGTTGCCCCAGAAATTGAGGAAGGAAGTACGTAGGTCGTGGCAGACTTTGTTCTGTTTTCCAAGACACACGCTCTTCCTTGGACAGTATGAGACATAAAGAAATGACCAGGTGGACGTTTGAGCTTGACACAAAAGAAAAGGTGTTTTTATTACTTAATGAAACCCATCACCATGGGCACTGTGATAGGTGGCATGTGATTGGCAAAGACTTTTATTAATAACATAAACAAGGGGGGAGGATTGGAGGAAATCCTAACTAACCCAAACTATAAGAGGGGTTACCCTGCCTCAACAAAACTAGCTATTGAAACGGTCTGTGTCCGAATGTCCGTAAAGTTTGCTGTCTGTCTCCAAATCCTAATCTATCCCTCACGTGCTAAACTCAGCATGAGGTGAAAAGAATGTCTCTTGGCTGTCCACCTGCAGGTCAGCTTTGTAGTTCAAAACAAAAGTTCCAAAAAGGTGTAGAAAAGCAAGTAAACGTTCCACAAGACTCCAGGGGTGATTCCCTCTACCCGCAGTCTTTCCAACTTTATCCTGAATTGTTTCTGTGTCTTTAATGGTCAAGATAGGCCGACGAGGAAGAATAGCCTGGTTCTCTCTCCCAAGCTCTGTTGCGGGTCCCTGACCCTTTCTAAGCAGACCCGGCTCTCAGGTACAGTGATGAGGAAGAATAGCCTGTCTCTCTCTGCCAAGCTGTGCTGGTCTTCCTCTCAATTGTAGTGGATCCCAGACCCTGTTCTATGTAGCCCCTCCTTGGTCCAACTTCCTGCCAAGTAGGGTACTCAACGTTCTCATTCTCACCATTCTCTCTTTCTGTCTTCACTTTCACTGTCAGTCTTGGTTTACTCTCTAAGTGTCACTCATACTTGTAAGCTTTGTATTCCTCTTTATTACTAATCTGGGTGCATTTCCCCCAACATGGGTCCCAGGCCCCCTTCATTTGATTGCTCTCAGTTCTCCTGATCTGATCTCTCTTCAAGCCACAGCCTTGGTTTACTCCCTGCCAAGGTCTATGAGTTTCACTTATATATTCAAAGTTGGTATCTTTATTTGGTCTCTCTCCAAGCCACAGCCTTAGTTTATTAACCTGGCAAGGTCTGTGAGTACTACATGCAAAGTTCCTGTTTATCTTTGTTAATGTTTGGGATATGCTTTCCCAATAAGGGTCCTAGACCCCTTTCACTTGGTGTCTCTGCCCTGTGAAGATTATTTCAGTGCTTCACTTTGGGACTTCCACACCCTCTGGCTCTTCCCACCCCTGGGATTAGCAACCCTAATACCTGCAAGGTTTTGACCATCACCTTCTGGTTGTTCGCGGCTCTCCTAGCAGCTTTGGCCACCTTTCTGGCTCAACAGGGCCTTCCCCGGTCATCTGTGCGTCTTCTCTGCAGTTCTGCTGTGGCTTCTTTGCGCTGCTCCGGCCTCTGTCACCAGTCGGTGGGTATCCTTTCCCTACCCCGGTCTGCCTTCTGATTCGTGGGCCTTCTCAAAGTGCGCCACTTCCTCGGACACCATCTGCTTCTCTGCTCTGCTGGTCTGCGCTTCCATTGCCAGACTTCCTGCCCGGGCCGAAAACAGACGCCATTGTTCTCTTCCATCTCTTCTTTTGAATGACAACTGACCAATAGAATCATCAAAAGACTAGATTGTGTGTGTTCGTTCTAGTCAGTGATCTTCATAACTTGTGGCCTCCTCCTCATCCCAGTAGTTCTTACCTGGGATATGCTACAAAAACACATGGGGGCATTATGTACTGTGGAATTGGAGGATTTTTGAGGGAAGGTGGGGAATGTGGGGAGGGTCAAAGGGATAATGTGTTCTCCTGGAATGGTCACTACTCTTAATGGGTCCTCTCTCACCAAGAGATCCTCCCGCTGAGTCCCACCCCCTTGGGGACTATCGGGTAGTGAGCAACCTCACCTCCCTGGCCTCTTGAGGAGTGGCTTGCCCATCTAAAGCAGTGACGATACCTGGGGATTCATCACATCAGCTAGGGATATGAGAGGTAGAAAGACATATGAATTGTAGAGCTTGCTTCTCTCAGTAGCAATGCCTCACCACTATAAAGGCACGGGGCAATGTCACGGTCTGTGTATACAGTACACATACCTGGAAGGAAAGCAATTATGAATTGATCGAGAAGATGCTGTAGCGTTTGGTAGAAACATGGCTTTATTTGCCGTAATGTCCACTGTGTTGGAAATTCCTTGTTTTGGTGCTTTTAGCAACATGCCCCATAGGCCTTTAGATTCCCACTAGCACCCCCAGAGATATTCTACATCCATTAACTGTGCGTACATTTTAATCTTCATCAAATCCAAGAGATAGAGTTTGGGGAGGGAGAAGAAGAATTTGAAGGTCTGAAAAAAGCTAATCGGTTGTTTCTTGGGAGGAACATGACAGCATTGATAAAAGACCCTATCTCCCCAAAGTTTTGGAGCCAGAACCTAGAGCGGGGAGTCAATGCCTCTTTGCCATGAAACCATCTCCATTTCTTGTCCTCTTTCTTGTCTGTCCTGATCTCACCCTTGGTCTGCTTACCACCAAGGTGCCTGATTCTGCCACTTGCCTCCATCCGAGCCCTTTGCAGCAGATTAACAGCTCTCTACTAGCCTATAGAAATGTGGCCACCGTTGGGTTTCACCTGTGAACTTCCCTTCCTTTATGTCGACCTCTGTCCAGATTAACCTTACCTCTCTCCCATGTTCTGTGGTCAGCAGGCCCAGTCTTGCAATAGTGTGGCTTGCCAGATGAGTTTAATGTTGCATTGGCCTACACACTACAACCATTGCAAGGGGTTGTGGTCACAGCCCAATTAAAAATTGCAGTCGTTTTTGACAGTTCCCTCGTTGCTAATATGTGTACTCTCCGCCAGAATAATAATGTTTTTGCCAAATACCTTTCTTGAAATATACAGAATGGGTGTTCCTTCCCAATGCGCTCCACTTGTGACCGACGGCTTCACACCCAACATCTGCTGTACCCTTTTGTCTGATGTCGAGCTTGGGGTCATGTCTGAGATGGGCAGGTTGCTTGTCCGTTAAAATGGCTCTGACACTGAAGCCTTCATTTTTCTGGCTGTTACCTTTATTTAATATCAGATATCAGGGTAGCCTTACAACAGAACAGGAGCATGAACCTTCTGTAACAGCAAGCTGTACCCGGGAAGCACCTGACCTGCAGTACTTGCTGGGAACGCTCATAATTGGCCACGCGGAACTGGGTGTGGGTTCCAAATGATGACCACTTGTTCTGTGTAGGGAACTCCTCCAAGAAATCTATATGATGTCACAAACCAAGTTTCTGAGAAATTGTGCAGAGCAAATCTAACTAGGGCACCATAGAATCCTCTGATCCGTGATTTAGATTATTCAGCCAACATTTGGCAGGTTGCTCAGTCATGTTCTGAGGTTAAATGTCTGTACTTTCCGAAAACCTTTCTAAAAACAATTCTTTCTCCATAAAATCTTCATAATTTGTACTCCTTTTTTGAAGTTCTGTTTTTTTTTTCTTCTCATTTGCCCTTTACAAGGTGTGTACCATTCCCCACCTCCACCTGTACCTTCCCCTCTGTTCACAATGTTTTGGGGGGTCGACATTAAGAGCATGCTCCTGATAAATCT
The DNA here is from genome assembly GCF_040938575.1 of Ambystoma mexicanum. Lineage (NCBI taxonomy): Eukaryota > Metazoa > Chordata > Amphibia > Caudata > Ambystomatidae > Ambystoma > Ambystoma mexicanum. The sequence goes on along the minus strand of NC_090921.1, from coordinate 1,176,042,380 downwards.
TGACTGTAAACTCAAGCAGTCCCTTTGGCACACTGACCCCTGTTGGGACATACATCCTTCAGAAAGGGTCACCAGCTGCAATTCTTTTGCTGAATCAATGGCACTCTCCGTTAGTAAGCGACTCCTTGTCGCCCCAGTGTGCCACCTGTCCTACGAACGGGATGCCAAGGCAATATAATAATTAGATTTAGTGGGCGGAAATCAAAACTGAACTGAAACACGTGATCTGTCTGAGGGATCAAAACTAGACTCAATGCAGAGGAGTTACGTAGCTTTTGAGCGCTCACTTTTTTCTTTAGTTCCCTCCCCTTTTGTCTCTTTTATAGCAGCCCTTTTCTCTATGTTCTTCCTGTTGCTCTACCTCACAGGCTTTAACGACTCACTGTTAATGCATATGTGCCTTCGTCCATCTTGTTATATCTGCACATGTCTGTCACAGCTTCTGCTTCTCTAAGATTCTTTGTCTTAAGTACATAACCTCTCACTGCTAAACCACTACTAAATGTCTCTTCCTTTCACAGGCAGGAACCCGTTCTTGCAGACCACGGGGGCCACTGCAATGCCGGTGCACCCTGGCCCTTTCCTCAGCTGGCCCCCTTCAGCCTCCAGCGGACCCTCATGCTCAGATTACCGCTACCGCTATTCGCCATCAGATGACTTCGGCCACTCGCTGATTCCCTACAACACCCCACCGGCTTTTGAGAGTTTAACAGCAGCTGGGCACCCATCGTCCATGACACTACAATCCCAGTACAACCACAACCAGGGTGCCGCCAGCCAGTTCATGGTGAGCAGCCTCCTTTGTTATGCTTTGCGTTATGGGCTCAAAGAACTGGCACTGGGCTATATCTCCTCTTGGGATTGACAAAGAGTCACAGAACTTGTCATTTTGAGAACTGGTTTGGCTCATTGGATTGTTACATGGCCAGAGCTTTTCGCATCAATGATTGGTTTCCCACCCATTTACATAGTAGAACTCCGACTTTCACCTGTCGGAATGGGCTGCCTTGCAGAAGTGGCCAATTAATTCAGACCCTTTTGCCTCGAATAGCCAAACTACAAAGGCCTCCATTACATTCTTGAGGAAAAATGATGATGGGGATAAAGATTTAACAAAAATGTATTTACTTGAATTGGAAGTTGGTGAGGGCAGGCTTAATTGTTTTTTTCTGGGAATTTGCCTTTACTCGCACAGCAGCTCATGGTTGGATTGTTTTGTTCTCAGTTTGTGGTAGAAATCTGTGCTCAGTCTCTCGACACTGCCATTTTTAGGAAGAAGATCCAAGCATTGCGATTTAAATAGGTTACAGTCCTCTCGTTTTTTTTCTGGTTTTCGATTATCTTGGCATGCTTATGGTCACTGCACCTTGGCCTTAAATTCTATGTGTCTTGTCTAGTTTTTTGTTATATGTAGTGCCTATAGGCCACCGGCTCCTTGGTGCATCATATAAATGAATAAAAGTAAAGGTATTCTGTGTTGGTCTTTCTCAGGACGAGTGGTGGGTCTTGATTTAATGTGCCTTCCACCCCCCAAACAGATTTTCTGTTGTGAATGGTTTGTTAGTGGTGGGCAGCTGGACTCAATGTCCCAACATGCAATAGCTTCCTGTCCAATTATCCTATCAATTTTCTCTGAAGGACAGGCCTCTCCTGTTCCTCTGCACGGCCTTGGCTTCTCATTTCATCACTAAAACTTAGGACATCCTGTCCGCCCTCTCCATCTTCTTCCTCCTCCTTTCCTGGCCCTCCTGTGGCTGCCTCTTCCTTCCCTTTGTTCACCCCTGATGATATTTCTAGACAAGTCCGATCTATGAAAGTCTCATCAAAGCAGGTTCTACCCTGTTCATCCAAAACCATCAAGGAACACATTGACCCCCTTGCTCCAGCCTTGGCCAACTGCTGATCCCTCCTGTCTGGCTAACTATCGCCCGATCTCCATTACTCCTTTCCTGAGCAAACTCTTGGAAAAGCTGGCCATCTCCCGACTTAACTTTCACACTAAATCTGTTGGTTGTCTCCACGACCATCAGTCTGGCTTTAGAGCGGCCAGAAGCATGGAAACTGCTCTCCTGAGCATCCGTGAAGACCTGCTCTGAAACCTCGATTCTAGCCTTCCTCCTGTCATCATTCTCCTTGATCTTTCTTCTGCTTTTGACATGCTCAACATGTCATCCTGCTCAACTGGCTCTGTGATAACCTGGGTATCACTGATCAGACCCTGACCTGGCTGACCTCCTTTCTCACTGATCAACCCTGCCGGGTCTAACTGGGGTCCTCCCTCTCTTCTACCTCTCTCTCCCTAGCTGTGGTGTTCCCCAGGGGTCTGATCTTTCTCCCTGGCTGTTCAACCAGTAACTAGCACCCCTTGCCCACCACATAGCTACTCTCTGCTCCAACTTTCATTGTTATGCGGATGACACTCGGCTCTCTTTCAGGCTCCCCTCAGCCGCATCTACGCCCTCTCTCATTCCTGACTGTCTGCAAATCAGGAGTGGTGCGCCACCAAGGATCTCCTTCTTATTGCCAGTAAGACTGAGATCCTCCTCATCCGAACATCAGCTCCCTCCTTTCCTCTCACTCTCTGGCCACCCACCCTGGGCCCTCTTCCTGCTACTACCTATGAGGTTATAAACCTTGGGGTCATCTTTGACTCCACACTCTCCTCCTCTCCTCACATTTCTAACATCTCTAAGAAGTCAAACTACCAGCTGTACCTCCTCAGAGGTATTCTTCCTTTCTTCACTTTCCCCCAGAAGCTCACTGTCTCCAGAGCTCTGGTACTTTCTAGGCTGGACTGCTGCAACAGCCTCTTTCTAAATCTTCCTACCTCTACTCTCCGTCCTTAACTACTTATCCAGAACAGGACTGCGAGACTTGTCCTTGGCCTCAAGCCCAGGGATAGTATCTCTCCAGCTCTAAAATCTCTTCACTGGCTCCCAGTGGCGGCAATGATCAAGTTCAAGACCCTCTGCATTGTCCACACGGATTTCTGGGGCCTTAGTCCGCACTACCTCCAACTCTCTGTTCCTAAATATCGGCCTTCTAGAGCTCTCTGCTCCTCCACCTCTCTGAGTCAGTCACTTTTCCAAGCAAAGATTTGGGGGCATATCTTTCTTCGGCTGTGGCCTCCCTCTAGAACAGCCTCCCTTCCTCTCTCAAACTTGAACAGAACCATTTTCGGTTCCGGAAGCAACTCAACACCTTCCTCTTTGTTTCTTGCTTCTCTCTTCCTCTCCCCTGCTAATCACCTGCCTGATCCACACACTGGTAACCTGGCCACCCTCTAAACTTGGGCCCAGCTGCAACCCGCAACGCCTCTTGGCTCTCCTGCACTTGTGATCTGTATCTGCAACCCTACAGTCCCCTCTCTTGCACTTATTAGCCACTCGTTGGCTGAGCTTCTGAGCACTCGCACTTGCAACCCGCTGGCTGCACTCCTGTTACCTCTGTCCTTCACTTCTCCTTCCACCCCCTTCCCTCCACACTTCGCCCCTCCCCCTTCCCTTGCGCAATCTGAATGACAAAAGGCCTAGTAAGATCGTTGTTTTGTCCTCCCTTTGTTTTCCGCCTCCTTGTCCTTTCGCGCCTAGAAACACTTGCGTACAGGTGTGTTATAAATGCCATATCATATCGTAATCGGCAGTGGTTTCTGCAGAAGGTTGTCTTTCTGTCCTCTTTGCACTTCTGGCTCAATGCCAGAGCATGCAGGCGTCTCTCCACAGGATTGTAATTTAGTTGGTTTTGGGAACTTGGACTCAATATTGCAGCTTCTCTGCATGCAATTTATTTCTTTTACTGCAGGAATGTGGACCCCGTGAGGCAGAATACAATAGATTCTCATTGTATGGTGTCTTCTGTTTTCTCTGGGATCTTGGATTCAGTTTGACACTATAAAGTTGGTCCTCAAAGTGTAGTTTTCTTAGTGTGCTTTGGCATCTCAGCTGCATTCGTCTAGCATGTAGAGATATCTTGGTGTGTGGTTTCTTTAGTTTGTTCTTGGATCTTGGGTGCATTCATCTAGTATGATGATAGTTCTTGACCTTCAGTTTCTTTTGTTTGCCCTTGTGTCTTGGCTACATTCCTCGGGTATGCAGAGAGTTCTCTGCATGTAGTTTCTTTAGTTTTCTCTGGTGTCTTGGCTGCATTCTTCTAGAATGCAGAGTTCCCAACATGTATCTTTACATTTTAAATTGCTTTGGGATGTTGGCCATATCTTCTAGTATGCAGAGTTCTCGGTGTGTAGTTTCTTTAGTTTGATCCGTGATCCTGGCTGCATTCTTCTAGTATACATAGAGTTCTTGACCTACAGATCCTGCCGTGTGCGCTGGGATCTTAGACGCATTCTTTGGGTTTAGAGAGAGTTTTTAGCATGTAGATTTTTAATTTGCTCTGTGATCTCTTGACATCTTCTTCTAGTATGCAGAGAGTTCTCAGCATGTGGCCTATTTACTTGGCATTGAGAACTTGGACTCAGTGTCTCCGTGTGCTGAGAGAGCTTGGCATGCAATTTCTTTACACAAATGAGGTTATCTAGCTTTGACTTCTGGCAACATATCACTCTTGACCAACAGCTTTACTCCTTGGATGGCTTGTCTTTGTAGACTGCAGTTATGGCTCCACTCCTAAGTGGCTGTGTGCGTTCCTGTGGATTTTCTGCCTCTTTACTCGTTTGCAGGTGGTGCACACAGCCTGCTTGGTCCACTCCCTCTCTGCTCACAGCATACCACTGCTTAAAGCCAGCACTACCGGCATTTGTCACCTATTCTCCCTGATCCCTCTATCGCTTGTCAGCTCATCCCGGGATTGTTGATGACTGGTCAGCTGGTCTCAGTTTTCTCCTCATCTCGGCCACAGTCACCACTATGCACCCAAAGCGCCGCACACAGCCCTAAAGATAAGCATTATAACTGGCACTATTTTTTTGTTTAAATAGGCACTGTTGGGGGCGGGATGGCCCCAATAAAGACACGGACACCAGCGTGTGGAAGTATGTCTTTCTTTATTACTATACAAACTGCAAGTGCCGTTCCCCCGGCACCCTCCTCCTCTCGCCGCGTCACCTCCTGTGGTGATGTCTCGCCATCTGACGCGGGCTGCCTTAAAGGGGCAGCCACTCATAACAACACCCCCGGACAAATGTCCTTATAAGTAACTTTGAAATTGTCCAACTGGAAACTTCATTAACACTCCTTCACTAACCTGGGAGGTCTCCTGATGCTCCTCTGGGGTCTTCCTCGTGGCTCTAGACTTGGGCCACCACCAGCGTCTTCCTCAGGGTTGACCTGACGTTGAACCTGTGGTCCGAGGGGTACCCACGCTTCATCGTGAGCGTCGATATGTTCAAACTCATGATCTTCGGGAGGTGGCCTGTCTTCTGTTCCTCTCACGACGTGCTTAAACCTCGAGCTGTTGCGAGTCACCTTGCGCTCTCCATTCGCGGCTGTGACCATTGTTTCTTTTACCGCTATCACTTGAAGTGCCTCGGGTGCGAACTGTGAGTCTTTCTTTCTTGTTGCAGCCCTTTGGACCCACACTTCATCTCCCAATTGAAATTCCTTGGACTGAGCTCTCATATTCTGTCAGTCTGCTCCCGAGTTTTCTCTTTGGTTTCTTCATCCCTTTTGATGACTTCTTGGTCTGCTTCAGGCCGCCTTGCTGGATTGGTGACGATTCTGGTCCTGACCTGGTATTTCATCATGAGCTCTGCTGGAGTTCTATTGGTGGCTTTGTGAGGTGTGTTGCGATAGTCTCTCAACATAGTGCTGGGTGAGGGTCCACCCCCTCTAGACGTGCTCTTTGTATAGTCTTTTTGATGGATGCCATGAACCTTTCTGCCATTCCGTTCACTTGCGGCCACCTTGGTGTTACTCTCTGTTGGAAACCCATGTGTTTTACAAATACCCCAAATTCATGACCACTGAAAGGCACTCCATTGTCTGACTTCAGTGTGTCCGTTATTCCCCATTCGCTGAAGACTTCATCGAATGTTGCAGCGACATGGGCAAATGCCGTTGACTTGACCCATTTCACAATAGGGAATCTGGAGTGTTCATCGATGAACAGTAGTAGGTAGTCGCCTTCCTCCCGTGGTCCGTAAAAGTCAACCGCGACTCTTTCCCATGGATGTTCCGGGATTGTGGTTATTCTGAGCGGTACTGGGGGTTCAGGTTTTGCAGTGCACTGACATGCTGCGCAGTTCTTAACCCATCGGTCGACCATATCGTCCATGAAGGGGAACCAGACATTGCATCTTAATTGTTTCTTTGTGTTCTCTGCTCCGCGATGTCCCTCATGCGCCGTCTTGATGACTTCCGAGCGCAGAGTCGTGGGGATTACTATTCTGCACCCTCGTAATAGGATAGACTCATCCTGGACTGCTAATTCCGTGTGCACTCTCGCCAGTCTCTCGATCTCATCGCGGCACGCGGCTGGGTGGTTTTGGACCACTCTGCGAAAGTCTTTCCATTTGCTTTTTACAGTTAAGCTGATAGCTAGCGCCATTGATGGGTCTGCGGCCGACGCAACAGCAATTGTTTCGATGGATATGGCGGGTTGTAATGCGTGGGCAGTGCCATAACTAATGTATTCCAAGTCACCCTGCCGTGGTGTGTGGTTGTCAACCGGATGTCTAGAGAGGTAGTCCGCTGGGTTGTTCTCCCCTCCTGGTTTGTGTATGATGTCCATATCATAATCTTGCAGACGGATACCCCACCTCTCGATCCTGGGGGGCATTTTCGTACGTGGGTTGCCAAAAAGGGACAGTAAGGCTTGATGGTCTGTGATTAAGGTGAACCTCTTCCCAATGATGAAATTATGGAAGTGTTTGCACGGCCAGACAGCTGCCAGGCTTTCCTTCTCTGCCTGGGAGTAGGCGGATTCAGGTGGGGCTAGAGCTCTGCTGGCATACGCCACTATGTGCCTCGGGTGCGTGTCCTGACCACTGGTTTGTGCTAAAATGGCACCTAGGCCCACCGGACTGGTGTCCACCACTATCTCCGTGTGCCACTCGGGGTCGAAATATGCTAACTTCCTCACCTCTGTGAGGGCCTGTTTAATAGTGACGAAAGCTGTTTGGCATTCCTCAGACCATGCAAACGTGACGTCTTTCTGCAAACGTAAACGCCCCTCGGGTTCAGTGATGGAAGCAAAATGTGGAATGTATCGAGCGCAGTACCTGGCCATCCCTAGGAATGATCTGATGTCGGCCACCTGGGTAGGTTTGTCCAGCTGAAAGATGGTCGGCACTTTATCGGGGTCAGGGGTCATTCCATCCGCTGAGAAAATGTGGCCAGAGAACTTGAGTTTGGCCTTGCTGAACCGACATTTTTCAATGTTGAGGGTTAGTCCAGCGCCCTGCACTGCCTGGCATGCTTTCCCGAGAGCGTCATCATGTTCGCTGCAAGACTTTCCGAAGACCAGGATGTCATCACTGTAATTAAGGGTCCCTTTTACAGGACATATGATCTATCTCAACCACACAGGAGATCCCAAAATTGAGCCACTTGTAGTGGAATAGTCCATCATGGGATGCGAATATGGTGATGGGTCGTGAATCAGGATGAAGTACCAACTGATGGTACCCTTGGTTTAGGTCTAACTTCGAGAAGAGGACAGCTTTGTTTAGCTGAACTATCATGTCCTCAATCTTGGGTCCCGGGTGTCGCTCGCTGAATGGCAGTGTTGGCTACTCTCATGTCCACACATAGTCTTAGGCGACCACCCTCTTTTGGGACAATTACGAGAGGTGAAACCCATGGTGTCGGTCCCGTGGCCCTTTCAATGATGTCGTTGCATAGCAGTTGGTCTAGCTCTTTTGAGACTGCTTCCTGTAGGTGGAATCCTACCCGACGCGGGTGTTGTGGGACTGGTTGAATGGCTGTGTCTATGTGTAGCTTGATTGGTGGGCCTTTCGTTTTACCAAGACCATGACACAGTTGTGGGAATTCTTTGATGTCATCTTTAGTGATGACAGAGTTGTCATGAAATCCCATTGTACGTATTTGTCCTTGCTTGTTGGCATGTGACTCTGAAGATCCGACCACATCTCCCTCTCGGACTGGTATATTGATTAGACCCAGACATGATGCCGTCTTGTAGCTCAGCAAACAGCGCCCTTTGGTGGGGCTTCTTATGACGTGAATGACAGTGTTAGTGGATTTGTCGGCAAAAGTGAGTTTCTTTTTGAATGACCCTATGCATTTCAGGGGTGCATCTGCTCCCCATTGGTATATTTTCGAGGTTGATGGGTGCAACGCCGGTTTGTTGTGAAGTGATTGAAATTCTTTTTCTCCCATGGCGTTCACCGTCGCTCCTGAGTCAATCACAAAACAGAAGCAATTGTCACAAATGTCTATTGGTATTCTGGGCGCTTCCTGGGCTTCCTGTTCATCCATTATGAGATTGACAAACTCATCATGGGCATGTGGGTCAAATGCACTATCGTAGTCGTAGTCCCTTTGAGATTCGATGAACTGCTCGCGTCGTGCCAATGGTGGTTCATCATATTCATCCATGACTTGCATGGTTTGTCCTTGCGCCACATATTCTTGTCCGTCTTCTTCAGGATATACTTCCTCCACCACTCGTACATATCGCCTCGGTCCGTGTTGATAGAACCGCGCCTGATGAGGCTGGGTTGGGAACATTCTTTGGATCGCACTGACCTGTGAGCTCACACCCAAGCGTGGTGTGGGGAAATGGTTTATCTTCCCTGCATACAGAGTGAAAGTGTCCTTCCCTGCCACAGTTGACACATTTTTGGGAGAGCACCGGGCAGGAACCTGCATGCGGAAATGCCATCCCACATCTGTAACATTGTCTTTGCATGCGTGGGGTCGATGTGCCGCTTGGGTTGCTGCTTCTGGCGTAGCTTCTGAAATTTCCAGCATTGATTGCCACTATGATGTCACTCTTGTCATGTTTTGTGGAGGTATTGCTGGCCATGTATGAGGCTTGTTTTTCTACTCTCTCAAGTATGCATGCCATTTCGCTCACTTCTTCAATTGTAACAGGTTTCTTTAGAAGCTGCTTCTGTAGCGTCGCTGACATGCATCCCTCTATTACCCTGAGCCGAAGTGCTTCATCCAGTGAAAACGCGTCAAACTGGCAATGCGCTCCTTTGACGCGAAGTCTTGTGAGGAATTCATCAACCGTCTCGCTGCGCTGCGAACATTGGTTGAAAACATATCTTTCATAATCCCTGTTGGGGACGATGACGAGGCGTTTGTTCAAAGCGGCTATGAGGCCGTCAAAGTCAGTAGTTTCTGTTGGTGGAATGGTTTTAATCAGCGTTTTTATCTCTGTACCCGCCGTGTTAATGAACATACTGCGTAGACGTGGGGAGGTTTATTCCTCTGCAGCGTCAATAAAGTTATTGAAGTCTTCCAGCCATTCCACCCACCTTGCTCCTTTTGTCAGCTTGAGGTGTCATGGAGAACGGGGGCGGCATGCGCCATGCCGTGGTGGTGGACCTCGTGGCAGCAGGTGGTTGCTGCGAGCTGGATGTAGCCTGATCTGCTGCGGTACTCATGGTGAGGCGGTTGCTGGTCCTCACGGGCAGCGTGCCCTTCAAGCGATGACACTGTAAACAGGGATGACCGTGTTGTGGTGATCTGCAGCGCCAACTTCAGTTGGGGGCACTCCTGGAGCGTTTAGCTGTGGTTGTGCAGCAAGAGAAATGCTTAGTGATATATTTTTTTTATCTTTGCCCACGTGCCACATACTGTGGCGAGGAAGAGGGTTGCAGCAGGATGAGGAGTAGTACACAATTGAGAATTTTTATTTTTGTTTTTTTTTTCTTTTCTAGAAATGGTTGCCACGTCTTGACAAACCCAGTGAAATGCCTTAAGGGCCTTATCTGTTGCCCACAGCTCTGGCAGCAGCCTTAATCCTGCTGTCCAATGTAACGATGTGTGCAGTGTGATCACTTGCATGTATGAAGAGTCTGACTGCAGGCGGAAGAGAGGCGGAGTCCAGTAATAGTGCTCGCCTTGGTGCGATGCACGTAGCAAAAGCGGGTTCCGCTGGCCGGTGGGATCACCGGAATAGTAGGAGGAACACACACAGCGGGATCTCCGGCGTGGGTAGGAGGAGGACCGCTGGCAGGAGGTTTCCTCGTCGCCAATTGTTGGGGGCGGGATGGCCCCAATAAAGACACGGACACCAGCGGGTGGAAGTATGTCTTTCTTTATTCCTATACAAACTGCAAGTGCCGTTCCCCGGCACCCTCCTCCTCTCTCCACGTCACCTCCTGTGGTGACGTCTCGCCATCTGACACAGGCTGCCTTAAAGGGGCAGCCACTCATAACAGGCACATACTCCCAACAAACAAAGCGGGGAGTAAACGTACTCCCAACGTAGAATAGGAAACAAGTGCCACATTGGAGCTCCCCCTGCTTCCATCAGTGATGCCAGCAGAGCAGTGCCAAAGAAAGAAAGCACTACTGTTATTACTGCCTGGACTAATGCAGAAGTTCAGGGTAATAATGCAATTTTTGATTTAATAAAAAGTTTGGATTACACCAGAGATTGCTTTTGAGACGTTTATATCAGGCCGACCACCACCCATGTTTTTGCGTATTTTTCCAAAGGCTAGTTTAAGCAGCTTGTTGAGTTGCGTTGACTGTTTGACTAGTTGAAGCGACAGCATTGCCTCGCAAAGAGCACAGTGACTCCGAAGTGGGCATAGAATTGTTTGTAAAGACGTTCCTTTGGATGTCTTCCAGATAATCGTCCTCCTTTGTAGCCATAAGCACTGGATACTTGAAGATTCCAGAGTTGCCTAGAGCTTGATGCTCAAACTTGTGTGAGACCGTCTCCAGCTGAACTTTGTGATTCTTGGTCTACCTGCAGATTACCTATAAACATTTATCAATGAATCTTGGGGGGGATTTGCTGAGGTGCATCTCATATTCCTCATGCAGAATATGGCTAGAATTTTACAGTGACGGGGGGGGGATTTCAGCAAACTGAGTCTTCCAACCGGGACTACAGGGGTTGTGTGCCATTTGGGGTTGAATTCCATGGGTTGTAGTGAGTAATTGCAGGATTCCCAGTTTTCTGCTAACAGACATGTTGGAAATCCTGGGGAAGTACATCAGAAAGGCATTCAGCTCTACAAAGGATTACCTTAAGGACTCCCCACCCCCCCCCCTCCCTCACCCCCCCCAACAACGTTGAGGGTGCGTGCCAGTCATAGGATGGAGTTTGGATACAGACATATCGGTAAGCAGGAGCTTGCTTAACATTGCTTGCTAACTCTTGCTCAGAGGGATATTCAGAGCTGTACCGCTTTTACAGTCGATGGTTATACCTTGGTTGGCTGCCCTGGCATTTGTACCTTTGCTAAAGCTTGTGGTCACAGATGCTTGCCAATGTCATTTTGGATGAATGATGATTTGCCCAACACTTTGTGCTTTTATAACCATACCTGCATAAAACATGTGCATTTTCTGATGTGGTCCACAACTACATTGCATGCTTAGCAAAATATAACTCCATCATCAGCATAAATGATCTTCTCCAGCATGGGGTCTGGCATGGATTCACATGCTCATGAATATTTCTCGTAGTCAAGCTGGGAATCCTCGTTAAGAAAAGAAAAGCAGTATTGCTTTAAAAACTTGAATACTGACTTTCACCTATCACCCACTCGCTGAAGACCGGGTCATACTGCACCCATCCAATGACGGTATTCTCCCGGAGTGACGAACCCGGCGGCCATCTTCAGTGCAAGGAGTTTTGCTCTCTGAGATTTTTTCAATAGAATTCAATTTATTCGATGGAAATTCTGTTTGTATTTTTGGTAAAATTTCAAAGACTGCTGATGACTATTCAGCTCCGGTAATGGGCAATGTTGCCGCTTAAGTTTCTAAGACTACACAGCGTGTCAAGTGGAAAGGACATGTTGGAGGAAGGCAGCAGAAGTCTTCGGGCACTGCTCCCGGTGTAGCTTGTGAAACATCTATGTGGAGGACACACACTAGATGTCTCTATTGTCTGCATCCTGACCTTGAAGAGGACCATTGCGACATCTGCTGAAGATTTCCAGCCAAAACAAAGGGGGATCGCTGCAGACGGTTGGTGGCGTGGTTGAAAGAGGACGGAGGCCCTGGCATGGTCTTCAGGCAAAGCTCAGATCGGGCCGAACTCCAGAGCGCTTTCCACCTGGTAAGAGATCCATATCGGCCGAGGGGGTACCCCGGGAGGTCTCCAGTAAAGCCAAGCGCCAGGCAGTTGGTTTGACTAGAGACGCCGGTGATGCAGGTTCTAGTACAGGGCACACACACACACACTCTCCGCCACCTTGCCCATCTACGATGAGCTTGCCGGTGGCCAGCACAAAGTCCTCGAAGCATAGTGGTTTGTCACAGGGGAAAATGAAGAAGCACTCGCAAAAGGAACCCTCTTCAAAACCCTTGGCGATTCCCACTCTTACGGCTTCGTCAACAACTACAAGACTGTCTATGGCCATGACTACATTGACCAGACCATCGTCGATGGTTACTTCATCGGCTGCATTGGGCTCATCCTCAAAGGCGTCAACGGCCACCATTGTCGGCAACCACTTCATCGACGACCAACTCGTTGACGAGTAATGAAAAGCCTCGGACAAAATCTGCAGTAAGGGTTTCGCTACCGCCAAGACCCACGGCTACTGCTTCATTGACCACCATTACCCAGTCAGTAAAGGCGCTGGTCATTTCTATAACCCAGAGGGAAGTGGCTAGACCAGGAGACCAGTACGCAGAGAGCGCAGTTTGTCCTTTGGCCATTTAACTAGCTCCAACGAGGACATACGTCACAGCCCTACATGTGTGGATTTGTCAAGGCATACACGCCTATTGAGGCACACCAGCATTCCTCGGGCAGGCCCAGGGGCCCCTCCGCAAGTTCCAAGAGATGTGTCCAAGGACATCCTCACAGTGCGTGGCCCTTTGGTCTGAGATGCAGCAGCTATGACCATTAGCGGGCCCTTCAGGGAGCGTCCCTAGGTACAGCCCTCCAAGGCCTCCACACGGGCATCACTTGGCTACTCCGAGGTGACCACCATCACCACACTTGTTCCAACACCACCAGGCAAGGCGCCTCACACTGATACGGCAACGATCACGGACGCATTAGATGACTTTGTCGCAGCTGATGGGGAGCCAGCAGGTGTGGATGATACAACCAGAGCTTCACCGCCAGATGAAGTCGGGGCATTCCATTCCATGATGGCGAGGGCATCCGCCCTATTTAATCTGGTACCAGAGGAGAAGAGGAAGGAAGGTTTCCACTACCAGAGACGTACCTCAAACAGGAAGATGATGATCTGTCCGATTCCTGGATGAGGTATGGGAAGAGGACCTGGCCTTTACGAAGTCCCTGAGCTCCGCACCAGCGAAGCAGGACCGGCTGGAGGAAAAAATACAGGGTGCTGGACTCAGCCCCCAAATGTCTCCACTCACAGCCATCCCCAGACTCAGTGGTTTCGGCCACAGCGAGCAAACGGTAGGCAAATCTATCCTCCAAATCTTTGATCCAGATGGACCAAGAGCAAAAGAAGCTGAATGCGTCAGGAGAGCACATCATATACACTGCTGCGTCGACCATCAAGGATGCCAATGCTCTAGCCATCCAGGCCCGGTTTGATGGGGAGTTGTGGTTTAAACTATGCCCACTCCTGGAATGTGTGCCAGATGACCGGAGGACAAACTGTGGAACTATTTCAAGAGGGGGAGGTGGCCTCCGATAATGCCATCACTGTGTGGCTATGGATGTCGCGGATTCTGGCTTCCGCCAAATAGGGAATGGTGTAGCGCTCGGGGAACAAATGTTGGCTTAAGGCTACCTGTTTGAGGCCAGATATTCAGGCCATGGTGGTGCATATGCCTTTAAACGATGATAATCTCTCCGGAAAGGCTTGAATGAAATACTGCAGGCCATCAAGATAGACACAGACGGCAAGGTCCCTAGGAACCCTGCAGTAATGCGCTATTCTTCCTTTCAGTCCTCTAGGAGTAAGCTTGGAAGATCTTCAAAGGGATGCTCCTCCACTTCCTACCATCGGCCCTCCCACTCCATGGCGCAGGAGTCGTGCAGAGGCTTTTGGTGGGGGCTCACAGTTCCATCACCGCCTGCAGGGAAAGCCGCAAACAACCAGGCAGGCCTGACTTGTCCCAGGCCCGCACTTCCTCATACCAGTGGGAGACCATCTGTCAAATTTCATGAAACACTTGGAAAAAGATCACCACAGATGAATGAGTGATGAACATTCTGCAAAAGGGGCACATGCTGGAATTCGAACGCACATTTCCTTGTATTCCACCTATGGCGAGGAAGGAACAACACACTGCCCAGCTGCTGTGGGAAGTGCTTTCCATGCTAGCAATGGGTGCAATAGAACCTGCCCCACTGCGACTCTGGTGCTCCAGAGCGTACTCCAGATACTTTCTGGTACCTGCTCTCATTGGCCAAGTCTGGGTTGGCCCATGCCTCCAAGGTGCATCTGGCAGCTATTTCACGGTACACCAGTTCAACTACAAAGCCATCGTTATGGTCCCACAGACTGGTCAAATAATTCATGAAAGGTCTTTTTAGGTCTTCCCTCCAGTGAAAGCTCTGGCCCCTGCGTGAGATCTTAACCTTGTACTCGCCAAGCTCATGGGACCTCCATTTGAGCCTTTACATCGCGCTGCTCTCAAGTTTCTTTCATGGAAGGCTGCGTTCCTAGTAGTGATCACTTCAGCCAGGTGGATCGGGGAAATTCAGGCTCTTTCCTGCAAAGCCCCTTACTTATTCTTACAACCTACTAGGGTGGTGCTCTGCACTCACCCCTCCTTCATGCCGAAAGTCCCATCTGGGTTCCACCTCAATGAACCTTTTGGCACTTTCAGTATTCTTCCCGAATCTGGTTTTGGCTGCTTAATGGTCACTGCATATGCTGGACATTGCTTGTGCCTTGAAGTTCTATGTGGGCTGTCTGAAAGATTTCCGGAAGACTTCTCAGCTCTTTGTGAACTTTGGTCCTGTGAATCAGGACAAGGCCCTGTCCAAGGCCTCCCCATCCAGGTGGCTGTCCGGCCATCCAGGTGGCTGTCCGGCTGCATCATGCACTGTCATCGTCTGGCTGACAGACCCCTTCCAGGCCAGCCGAGAACCCACTCCCCCAGAGCTAGTGCTGCTAAAATGGCATTTCTCTATGGGGTTCCCCTGCTGGACATTGAAGGTCGACACACACCTTTGCGATTTTTCTACTGTGCCGAGAGGGATTCCAGGGAGGAGTCCAGAGTCGGCCTGACAGTGCTGCGCAACCTGTCTGCTTGAGGTGAGTCGGTTCCAGGGGTAAGTGTTGCACTTCAGTTGAGCCTTGCCACCTCCCGTGGTTGTGTATGTGTTACTGCTGTATAATCATATTCATGAGCATGTTGAATCTATGCCAGATCCAATGCTGGACAAGGAACAAGTTACTTACTTGTAACTGTTGGTCTCCAGCATGGGTCTGGTATGGATTCACATGCAAACCCTCCCTCCGTCCCTGCAGTGGTTCTTCTGGTTTCATACTGGCACCTCGCATGCTTCTAAACTGAAGATGGCCACCGGGAGCGGGACTCAGGGAGACAACCGGGAGCGGGACTCAGATGGACAACCCCCATCCATCTACTGTGCAATATGACCCGGTCTTCAGTGACTGGCTAATAGGTGAAAGTATTCAAGCTTTTAAAACAATACTGCTTTTCTTTCTTACTGAGGATTCCCAGCCTGACGATGGGGAATATTCATGAAAATGTGACTACATGCCAGACCCATGCTGGAGAACACCAGTTACAGGTAAGCAACTTGTTCCTTATGTGAACTTTGGCCCTGTCCACTTTAGTTATCTTGATGGACAAATAAGAGCAGTATTTTGAATGAGAGTGTTTTACAGGGCAGTGCTGACATATATTGTAGGCACAGACGTCATGGCGAGGTGTTTTACAGCAGCAGTGCTGTCATGAATTGTGGGTACCATCATGACAGCAGCAATACTGTCACATGTGGGCACAGGCAGCATGAAAAGGTTTTCCAGGGCATGGTTGGCATGCATCATAAAATCGGCATCATGAATATATGATGTACAGTGGCAGTGCGGACATGTGTTGTGGGCACCATTATGAAAGTGTATTACAGTGGCAATGCTGGCATAGATTGAGGGCACAGGCATCGGGAACATGTTTACAATAAGCATGTGTACTGTGAGTGACCTTACATTTATTCAATTATATATTTTTATGTTTTGCTACAGCAGGCCCCAAAATGTGCACTCTCCGGTATCCATTGGCTAGTGAAAATTAACTCTTGGCGAGTAGGACATGTTTTGCTGTGTGTATGTGGAGAACTGAGGTGATGAGAGACATTTTTCATGCCTAGCGAGTAGCTTGAAATGTTTACCCCTTCCCTACACAATCAATTATAAATGTTATGGTTTTTACAGATTTTTTTTTTCTTCCAAAAATGACTGTGTTAAATGCACTATTTCAACCCAATATTGTAAACATTTTCTATAGCCCCTGCACTCGATCCACTCAACATTGTTTCGGGTTCTCTTGCTATGCTGGATCACACTAACTAATTAGGGTGAAACATTAACACACTTTAAATGAAAAAAAGAACAGCCACCACTGACCAGAAATAATTAATTACAGAGATACCTCCTCAGTATCCCCGCAACTAGGAGTGCAGCGATACCTACTTTTCAGGTGGTGGAGCTAACTTGTTATGGGCGGGGCCACGTTAGGAATGGGGCAGGGAATACTTAGTGGCTCCGCCCCCTCTGTTCTACCCCAAGGGTTGTCTAATGGGGCGCCTATATATCCTGTCCCCGTACACCTCCTTACCTCCCACCCTCTAGCCGCCAGAATCAGCTCGATGGTCCAGCATTACACATAAGCAAACACATATATTACACAGACGGCGATAGCAGCTGTGTAGTTATGGTTAAGTTGCTCAACTCATACGAAGGGCACTTTTTGGGATATACATATATATAATATACACTCACAATTACACATTCACTCACTTAAACATCCGGTTGACTAAACACTCGCTCATTTACATGCGCACCCAGCCTCCCATACATCATACACTCCTTCACATTCACACACACACATTCATACACACTCCTTGCATAGTTATATATTTTGAGCTAACATGCACTACCCTTTTACACTGCTAGTTTCCGAAAAGGCTTCCCTCGCCTCTCTGCCTAACAAAAAGCATGTGTGCACATCAGCCCCCCTCCCCTTGGATGTGAAAGCGCACATAACGTTGTTATATGTTCGCTTGCATCCATGGGGAGTGGGCTGATGTGTGCGTTTCATTTTTGTAAGGCAGTGCAGTGATGGAAGCCTTTCCTGAAACTAGCAGCTTTAAAGTGTGGCTTAATTTGTGCAAATAAATGTTTCTGCAGGAACACAGTAACATTTGAAAGCTGCCGGCACTCGTATGACCGCTCTCGCCAGACACGTTTTGGGACTTTCGTTTCCACTGTTATGAAATTAACTGTGACTAATCGTAACACTTTTTGCCCCCAGAACCCAGCTTTGGCCACTGGCCCTCTCGTGCATGCCATGCTTGGAGATCCTGGAGCATCTGTTCCCTTATGGCAGGATCATGGCTCTAGTGGCTCCTGTTCAGGACAGGGGCCTGGGACTTTCCTAACTCTGCCTGGGCCCCTCATCCCGGAGATGAATCCTGTAGCCTTGGAGCAAGCGAGGGCTGAGATCCGAATCCTGGAGGTGACGCAACTTCTGCACCAAGATGAGGACGGTGACACGTGAGTCCACATGACTGAGTGCGCGAGTGAGGCATATGCTTTAGGAATTTTTTCAGGCGCCCGGTGCACACTTAAGTGAGTTTGTGCTCCATCAGGCGATCTCAGGGGGGAGTACAGTGTTTGTTGAAGTAAACCTCAAAGAGCAGTGGAGTATGAAAGTACCATGGAAGCACACAATTCAGACAGGGTCATTCCCTTGTACCAGAGGCGCTTGGGCAGGGGGAATGGTGTTGTACCAGATGCGCTCACACAGCCGAGCTCAGAAAGGGGGTATCGGCTCAGTCATAACAGAGGAACAGTCAGTGGGCATTAGCTTTTATCAGAACAGCGCACACTGGGGCATGGGGGGTGTGGAGGGCATTCCCTTATACCAGGGGCATGGGACTGTATCAGACGACCCGAGACTGGGATCACGTGACTGCACTGGGCGCAGGAGGCTCCGAGGACAGTGGAGTGGGGCTGTACTAGAGCAACTCTCAGTAGGAGCTCATGCCCAGTGTCAGGGCAGCCAAGAGCTGGGGCACCTGTGCTGCTGGAGTTAAGAGATGACGGAATGGAACTGTAAAAGGGGGGTTTGTGGAATGGGAATGGGTTTAAACTGGGAGATTTAAGAACAGATTATTTTCCTGTATCAAAGGGTGGGGTGCAATGCATCTGTATCTGGCAACTCGCACTCGCCCTATTGTTTATAACCTAATCAGGGTTCACTGATTGGGGAAAGTATTGTATTACCACTCACAAAACAGTAATGTATATCGCAAAGCATGCACTTTATTACAATGTATAAAAAATGGATTGTTGGCGTAGTAATGTGGGTGAGCCGTCAAAATGGGCCAGCGATGCGAAATGAGGGCATCATATGGAACTAGAGGGCACAGGCTCATAAGCGGGGGCTGCAGGGACACATTAGGCGGGTACAGCGGCCAAGAAGCTGTACAATATTAGCAAAAGCACAATAGGTGCAAAACACAACCACGCCTGTCACCCCCTTCCCGCCAAACTCCCTTCTCACCTGCCTTCCCCCTCTTTTCCTCAGCCACGCTACAAAGGGAGAACCATTTGAGGAGCGAAAGGGCAAGGTAGGATCTCACAGCATGGATTTAAAAGGGCCCATGTGTGAATAGCCAGGAACAAGAAAGAAAAGGAAGCTGGGCCTCCATGGGAAGAGGTGACACACACACATATGCGGAATTTGTCGGCGCCAGCCAGCCGACAGGGCTGCAAGCCCACCACCAAACGAATGGCCTGAGACCCCAAAAAGCGAATAAGAGGAGACCCTGTCAGCAAGGGTCTCGAATTCGCACAGCACTCCGAACGGAGCGTAAAGGAGCTATTCTGCGAATGCAGAAGACTCATGGTTTTTCACCCAACCCACCCACCCGGAAAAAGGAGGAGAAGGAATGGTAGACAGGCACAAAAGAAGGACAGGGCAACACACGTTGTCTCAGTCGTGGGATATGAAGGTGGCACGGGCCAGGGGGACACCCACTGGCCATCGTGCCCAAAAGCACTTTTTTCATGTTCTTTATGCTAATTTTATGAATACAATATGTTATATATATTAATATGTTATTATTATATATGTAATAGTGCAATAAAAA
This sequence comes from Ambystoma mexicanum, assembly GCF_040938575.1. NCBI lineage: Eukaryota > Metazoa > Chordata > Amphibia > Caudata > Ambystomatidae > Ambystoma > Ambystoma mexicanum. The sequence goes on along the minus strand of NC_090921.1, from coordinate 1,176,022,985 downwards.
CCACTGCCTTTTATTGCCAACACTAATTACAATGTGTCAGTAGTCTTTGGACAACATAAGGGCCTTAGCGGCCATCACTGCTCCACAGTTTATGCCACTGTGTCTAAATCCCGGAGCTTTAGGGTCTATCCCTGCTGCGATGTGAGATGGGGAGTTGGGTGAGGCACTCTTCACTGTTCTGCCATACGTGGTGGGTTATGTGAGTGGACCAGCATAATGTTCAGACTGTGCTTGCCACTGTACCAGTAGAGAAGATGATGGGCTATCTGAACCAGGGAGGTTAAACAAAGGAATAAAACTGTGCCAAGGGGGATTAGAGTGGAGGAACAGTGCTGTATCAGAGGTGCTGTGCGTGAAACCTCATGGCTGCCCCAGGGATGCACATGGATTTGTGCGGTGGTAAATGATCAGTGGCAGGAAGTAGAACTGCCTGAAAGACGTCTGATAAATGGGATGCTTCCATGAAAGATTAGAAGACGTCTGACACTGCACCAGGCAAGGATAGCTCGCGGGTTGACTGGGTGAGAGTGTTTGGAAATGAAAATTAGACTACCCCAGTCAAGCTTACAAAGAGGGCACGGGGTGCTATGGGGTTGGATGCTCTGGATCGGAGTGTTTTTTCCAGGATCACCCACAGTCCGGCTCACACTGGCCTATTGGGCAAAAAAGGCATTGTCTGAAGTGCAGGCTGAAAATGCTCAGGCCAAATTTGTGGGTAAAAGTATGCAATTTTGTGTGGCCAAAATGGGCTAGCTTGTCTGGCTACCTCACTGTGCAGTTGGTAGTTTTGGCCTGTTTTGCAAAACAAATATTCTTTAAAATACACTGTTTGCAACACATTGTGCCAACCACTCCCTCTTGGGTACTCCCCCAAATAGTCTATTATCAAAGGAACAAATTGTCATCTGTGACCGTGGAGCATTTTGTATAGGTGCCTGACCCAATTTGTGTCCCCGCCCAAAGTTCATTAAAGTTAATATTGATGTTAATTTGATGACGGACGTGCATGTCTGTTGAATTGTGTTTAGTGACTATCTCTCACTAGGCACCTTCGGTCGGCCAAACCACATGCAACCTATAACAAATGTTCAGGCTGGTAAGACATATGGCATCTCCTTTGGTGCACAAGACCTCAGGCTCTGGAACACTCTTACTGCCCTGTGTGCAGATCCCGACCACTGGCTCTTCAGGAAACCTGAGAAAATGGATTTGCTTACAGAACCCCTAGCCTAACTGCAGGCTTTATTGCCAGATCACCTTAACAGGGGCTGAGAGCAATATTCTTTGCCCCAACATTATCCAGCAAGCTTTTCCAATACCTCAACCCAGCTAAGAAAGAAAGACTGACAAACAGGGGTGTTGCCAGTTCTGGAAAAGATCCGGGGCTACGCTAATGTCGGGACTCGGGGTTGGCCAGCCTTTTGGTTGCAGCCCCTGAGCTTCTATCCAGGGCTACAACCAGAAGACCCAGGGGTATAGCTCCTGCAGCCCCCTCAAATACCCCATAGCAATGCCTCTGCAGAAAAAGAACCAATCTGGCATCCTGGCCTAACTCTTTACTGTAGCCAAGTCCTGGACACACCCTGGCACTGCAGCTCATTTTTCCTGAAGAAAGCCAAACCAAGAAGCCACCGGTGTCCGCTTTGGACTCTGGCTGCCCTCCTCTTGCCACATCCGTCCTACTCCCTCCTTATACTAGTCGCCTTCTTACTATCCCACCATCTTCACAGTTTCCCTGATGCCCTAAAGGAGATTAACCAGGCGCCACCAGCACAGTCTATTAACCTGTGCCTAAGTATGCAATGCTAACGCAGCACACAAGCTCTCCAAAGCCAGGGAGTCTACTGGATTGGCCTCCAGGCGTATTATTAGCACGTTTAATAAATCATAAGTAAATAATGGGTGTATGTCACATATATTCATGGTGGTTAACGTTTTTGGGGGTTGTGCTGACACCTGTACTTAGTACGCTGAGGCCAAACCCAGTGACCTCAGCTGTAGCAATCCCTCCCTCACTCAGAGCGGTGCTAGTCCAATCGCAGGCCAGGCAGAAGGAATCTCCCTGAAAAATCAAGAGGTGCCTTGCCTTCAGGCCAGCCAAGGACACAATCCCTCCCCGACCGTGTTCCCCTTAATCATGTTTAGCAGCGCAGGGAACATTGCAGGTGGGTTAGTGGGATGTGCTGCCACTCACTGTGTAAAGCCATTGAAATCAGGTTATACGTGTGCAGCTGAGATCAGTGGTCAATGCCATTTAGCAATAGCATGAAGTTCCCGGTGGAAGAGTTGCCATTGTTCTGCTCTCTCTGTGTGTAAGGATCGTTCAATAGCAGTATAGAATTGGTGATTCATGCGATGACTGGTGGAATTGTGTTGGGAGAACACGCTGACTCTTGGGGAAGTAATCTGGTTCTGGGCAAGGATGGGGTTGGCTGACTTGACTATGCTAGGACAAGGAAAGAGTGCTAGGAATGGGGACCCGTTAGTTGACTGGGGGGGCGCATTCTGTATGTGGGTCAGCTTGCTGGGGTGGAGAGAAGCTTGGTCGTCAGTTTGCATCTCAGCACCAGTGTCCCTCTAATGATTAGTATTTTCTCAATTTCCCCAAACGATCCACCTTTTTCCATGTCTTTGAATCCTCAGGCTCCTCCACCTGTACGCAGCGAAGGGACTGAGGTGCCATGCCTACGTGTTGGCTGAGCACTTTCGGGATTTCGGCCAGCTGGACGTCAAGGAGCACAAGGGCAAGGTAAGTGCTTCTTGGAGAGCCAGACGAGGCTCAAGTTGGCTTGGATGGAAACCCAGGCTCTAGCTCGCCCTGAGTTTAGAGCCAGAGGTTGCCCAACACACGGGCCTTTACGGTATGTGTTCGGGGATTCCACAAAACAAGGGCCGGGGTGGGGGAGAAGTTTAGGGGGGCAATGCCCGAGGGGGCATGGTCTAGAGGGAGCGGGGCTCGTAGTGGACCTGCAGCAATGCTGGAATACTTTAAAGAAAAAAACGAAAAAAAACAAAGCGCCTGCAATGGCAGCATTGCATTTTACCGCCGGCTTTGGCACTGGTGTGTAATGCACAATGCTCGCTACATGTACAACTGAAGGGCATCGTTCAACACCAGTATAGAATTTGTGAGCGATGACTGGTGGAATTGTGTTGGGAGAACACGTTGACACTTGGTGCTTTTTTTCTTTTTTTTTTTTTCTTGTTTTGTTTATGTATTCCAGCGTGGTTCATGGGCTTGGGCGGCTGACTCTGGCCTGATCCCGAGATCCGGCTCCATATCTGGTGCCAGATCTCGGATCCGCCGAGAGCCGGCCCAATGATCAGCATTGCGCTATACCCGATACCATTGCCTGCTGAAAAGAAAGAAGGGGAAAAAAGCTATGCTGCATGGTAAAAAAAGATTCAAGCGTAGATGGCATTGCTCTGTGCTTTGGGTGCCTCTCTCCCCCAGGGCAAAGAGTGGGAAAGGCTCGCTACAGCAAGAGTCTTTCACTTTTGAGAGCAGAGTGTTTACATTTAAAAATCTTGAACAAGTAGCAATAACAAAGCATACAGTAGTAGAGGACAGAAGACTGCCCTGTGCATATCAGTACACCCCAATGACAAAGGCAAATATTTAACTGACCTGCTTAGCTATTAGTGGCTGACACCTCACAATGAGTATCATCGCTCCATGAAGCAAAACATCCTCTGAATTGGGGTGAAAGATCGATCTAATGTGCCAAAGGCAACATGGAAATTCAGTCCTTGCCCTCAGAGCAAGGAGGATCGACAGCCCAATGGGTTAATGCATCTACTGCAGCCTCCTATGTGTAGCCAGTAGGCGACACATTCAGTTGCTGGTGAGATGCTGATACAGGTTTGCTTGCTATGCAGTGGCTGAGGGTCACCTCACAGCGCCTCGAGAAGGTGTCCTGTTTGAGTCCCTGTGCAAATATCTTATCAACCATGACCCGTAGGTTACACTTTTTCCCCTCATTTTTTCCAGTCAGTTGGGGCCAAAGAGGCAAGCTTTTCTATGGGCGTTACCAAGGCCAGAGTGCAGAAAACAAAGGCACAATTGTTAGTAGGAATGCAGGTATTGAAGGGGCATTAGCTGTTTCTCTGATCGCACAGGGCAATTCATACCCATTTTGAAAAGAAAACAAAAATGTTTAAAAAAAAAAACATGCCCAGCAGATTCCAGACATTGGATTAGAACTCAGGTCTCCAACATCCCAAGACCAAGCACTTACCACTTGAGCCACTGGTGGCTGTGCTTCTAAGTGTTGCTTTTGGGTGTATACATCTTTCTTCTGCATGCCCCTGTGAGCATACCCATTTGCATTGTGAAACATGTTCACTGAAGAAAATGAGGATAGAACTTCTGGCCCCCCAACTCCACCAAATACCAGCTAACTGCAGTAGCCTAGAGGTTAAGTGCTTGTGTTACAGCGCTGGGGGCCTGGGTTTGAGTCCTGCTTTCGGCACTTAAACGGAATAGTGGGGTAATCTCCTTGTAGAGTTGCTGTGGAACATAGTAGAGAAGTGGAAGTAAGGGAGTGCAGGCTAAAGGAAGAGGTGGGGCACGCTAAAGGAGGAGGTAGAGCAGGCTAAAGGGAGAGGTAGGGGCAGACAGATGCAGGGGTCCTTGTGGAGAGGAGGTGGTGCTGGCTGAGTCGGGGTAGGTCTAGAAGGGCATGGCGTAGGTTCCCTGGTAAAGGAAGGGAGGAAGAAAGCATTGAGGAGGCCAGGAAGTGCAGGGTATAAAGGAGGAGGCAGATTAGGCTAAAGGGTAGTGCTGGATGAGGAAAATAAATGTCAGCAATCGTGGGGTCCATTCCATCCTCCACTGGGTACCCTTTTTCTCCCCTCCTTTACTTTACACACACCCCCCCCCCCCCTCCACTATTTAGGGCCCTATTCTCCCCCTCACACAGTACCCAGGGCCCACTTTATCTTACATCCCCATGCTTCTCTCGTCCTGCCCCCCCCCCCACTCACCCAGCCCCCTCCTCTCCACAGGGACCCCTTCATCCAGCCCTGCCCCACCTCCTCCTTTATTTACTCCCTCTCCCCACCTCCACAGTCCTGCCTCTCTGCTTTCTTCCACCCTCCCTTTACCAGGGAACTCATTACATAACCAGTGAATCTTTTAAAAGGAGTGTGGGTCCCCGCAACTGATTACCCAACTATTCCGTTTCTGTGCCGAAAGCAGGACTCAAACTCAGGCCCCTGGCACTGTAATGCAAGCACTTAACCTCTAGGCCACTGGAGTTAGCTGGTGTTTGGTGGAGCAGGGGGCCAGATGTTCTATCCTCCGTGGCTCCAGTGAACATGTTTCACAACTGAAATGGGTATGCTCACAGGGGCATGCAGGAGAAAGATATATACGGCCAAAAGCTACTCTCAGAAGCACAGCCACCAGTGGCTCAAGTGGTAAGTGCTTGGTCTTGGAATGCTGGAGACCTGAGTTATAATCCAATGTCTGCAATCTCATGGGCATGTTCTTTTTAATTAAAAAAAGATTTTTTTAAATTGAAAATGGGTATGCATTGCCCTTCTCGATCAGCCAACAGCTAATGCCCCTTCAATACCTGCATTCCTACTAACAGTTGTTCCTTTGTTTTCTGCACTCTGGCCTGGGTAACACCCATACAAAAGGTTGTCTCTCTGGCTCCAATTGACTGGAAAAAAACGAGGGGAAGAGGTGTAATCTACGGGTCATGGTTGATACAATAATTGCCCTGGGACTCAAACAGGACACCTTCTCGAGGTGCTGTGAGGTGACCACCGGCCCCTGCATAGCAAGCAAACATGTATCAGGATCTCACCAGCAACTGAATGTGTCGCCTGCAGGCAACACATAGGAGGCTTCAGTAGGTGCATTAACCCATTGGGCTGTCGACCCTCCTTCCTCTGAGAGCAGGAAACTGAATTTCCATGTTGCCTTCCTTTGGCACATTAGATCTATCTTTCAACTCAATTAAGAGGATGTTTTGCTTCACGGAGAGATGATAGTCATTGTGAGGTGTCAACCACTAATAGCTAAGCAGGTCAGTTAAATCTTTGACTTTGTCATTGGGGTGTACTGATATGCGCCGGGAACTCTTCTGTCCTCTGCTACTCTATGCTTTCTTATTGCCGCTTGTTCATGATTCCTAAAAGTAAACACTCAGCTCTCAAAAGTAAAAGATTTGAAAGACTCTTGATGCAACGAGCATTTCCCACTCTTCCCCCTGGGGGTGAGAGAACTGCTTTCTGCCTTTAACACCCTCAATTTTGGAGTGGCTGGCTCCACCACTGAGAATGAGGGCCTAATCCTGGTCGGAAACGGGCAGAGGTCTGCGCCCTGCGTCCTCCACGCATCCCTAATGCTCCCAAACGCGACCACAGCCCTTACGGGCACAGCCCTATGCCCAGTGCAGCCTCTATGGTGCAGCCACCCAGGTAGCTTAGGATATGTGCTCTTCAACATAAGCCTGGCCAACCAGGCCCCGGAGAGTGTCACAGCATGCCCTGTAATCCCCTAGTGATGGTTGCCTTGTTGACGATGATCTTGCTGGAATACTGATGCCTTTTTTCCTCCCAGAAGCCTAGTGAAATGAAGGGGTGTGCACCTCTCACTGGGCTCTGTTTACCCTCTGGCTAACTGAAATTAGTTCTGGGCTCTCCTGGCAAATGTATCCATTCGGGAGAGAGCTAGGAATAGGAAGGCTCTTTCTGCAGGCACAGTGGGGAAGAGTCCGAGAGCTACATGCCTGAGGCATCTTTCCTCCTCCTTCGCTCATTGTGTTCCCTAACTTCTAACTCTTGGCCAGGCCAGGCCCTGTTTCTTTTATTGCCAACCCCCCTGACCTCTCGTCTTCCACCTACTTCCCACACTATTATGCCTTCTCCTTTTTTGCTCTCTTCTATGGCCCTTTGAAAATGAATGCAGTCCTAGCTAAGCCTCATGAAGGAAATCTACCAACAAAAGATGCATTCCTCGCTTATGGGAGGTGCTGTGAGACGAGTAAGAAGGGCTGAAGAGGTGATTGGGTTGTTGAGTCGGGAAGCACCAGAGGCATAGCCAGGATTGTCTAGCAAATGGGGCCTGATGCTAATGTAGTTGGGCCCACTGCACTGACAAAAATATCTGTAAATTCCCACACAGCACTGCTGAGTGGGCATTTACACATTTTGGGTGGGCCTTGCCCCTCAGGCCCTACCCTGCCTACACCTCTGTGCCTTTCTACCAAGGATGCACCATGCAAACTCTGATATTCAAGATACACAATGTTATCAGGCTTCGACGTTGCATATGACAGAAAGCATGTTACTGCCCGATGTGAAGGGAAGCCTCCTGCGGTGAACGCCGCTGATCGGGGGTGGAAAAGTGGGCAACGGCCTAAAGCTGTCCCCACGATGTGTGTTCAATGATGTCAAACTACGGCATACATCAACTTTGGCTGACATGCAGGGGCGCACTAGCGGATCTCCAAGTGCAACGCCTGCAACATGTGTTGCACCTTTTATTTTGGGCATCATATGGGCCAATGAGAGACGTTCCAGCCCAGATTTGCATGGCACGCGTGCTGCATGAAAATGAAACCAAACACACGAATAAGCTTACACTGGCAACAGTGCTGTGGGAGCCCTTTCTGCTTCCCCAAAGCTGAGTCCAGAAACCCAATTGGGCTTTAGCCACCCTCTACACGCCTCACCCCCAATTCCCACCAATCTGGGCCTCGCTGTTCTCAGAATTTTCAAAAAGGACCCTGCTCTGCTGCCCGCACCCTGTCACCGGATTGGCAATTACCTAGTTAAATGTGCCAGCATAGCCTTTCTGGTGTGCAAATCTTCTGATGGATGAAACCGTGATGGGGCATTTCCAGTTCAATGGCCACAGAAGAGCATCAGTTGTGCAGCAAGTTTGTGGCTCTCCAAGGCAATTAATGTTTATCAAATTAAAATACCTTCTGGTAAACTAGATGTATATCCAGGATGTCTGCCAGTCTGCCACACACAAAAAGAGTATTTTTTTCTCCTGAATCTTCACATTTTCTCAGCACTCTGCATAAGAACAAGCTGGAGGTGTGTGTTAAACAATAACTATTTGCAGTTACATTGTGTGTCTAAGTGAAAACGTATAGTGGCGTAGAACCACATATGCCAACATAATACATTAAAGGGATACTAGTCAAGTCCTGGTTGTTACTTTGCATTCTGGGTCACGTAGTCCTGTGTTTATAATGGAACTCAAAAGCTACAAGTACCAGAATGTAAAGTTAAGACCAGGATTGAACTACCATCTCCCGACTAGCACGGGGCAGGGAAGTTTCTAGCCAACTTGGTGCACAGGGCGAAACACCCGAATGCACCCCCGCTGCCCTCGACTGGCACACGTCACTTCCAAACTACACCGATGTGTCGTGCGACAAAACCCCTCCTCAATATGAATAATTAATTGCTATATAATTGAAGCTGGTTTCATTACATTGCAATGCAAGTACTTTACAGAAGAATTCTAATGTGAAAGCACAGATGTTTGTGTCCAAGTAAATGGTGTTACTGTCACTTGCTCTTAGGGAAGACCTTGCCTGAATACAGTTTCAAAATGTCCATACTGGCACGCTGTGGTGGGACCAGCCTACCCGGGTCTGAGGGCCCACTGGCCCTGTATTGCAGGTGCTCTGTTAGTACCACCTGACTTGTAATTCCTAGGGAGCAATACTAGACTAACCATATGAGTCATTTTCTGATCGAAGGTTATCATTCGAAGGTGGACCGTCTGGTACACTCTTACTCTACTCTTTCAAAATACCTTTATGGAAAGGGGACAAATAGCAAACAAAAATAATTTTAAAATTAAAACACCTTTGATGCTGAGCGCATGCATTATGCCATGTCCCAAAGCAGCCACTAGAATACTTGAGCAAGAAAATGACAGTTAACCTTCCCAGGGATGCGCCATATGCAACTAAAAAGTAATATACAAAAACAAACAAAAAATGTTTTGGTGTCTCAAATAAAGAGACCTGAACAGAAAGAAAATAGTTTACAACTTTTTCTGTATGGCATTTTAATTCTCTTGGAAGAATACATAGGTTTGGTCAGCTAACTGATACTTGTGCTGGCCAAGTGAATTAAAATGCCCCATGTTCAGTTCTTAAAACTGAAATGTTAAGCGCATACTATGTAAAGACAATGGCGTTTTGTCTCGGTTTATTATGCGGTCACACTCGACTGAGGGAGTTCCTTTCCCCCAATCAAGGTGGCGCACAACAAAGCAATGTTATTTTGTTAAAGTTCAATTTGGTAAAGCCTCCAACCCGTCTCACACCCAATCCCAACAAATACTCAGCGCCACAATGGACTAGGAACAAGGCCGGTGTGTAGTAAGAATATAGATTTATTAATTTATTTGAACCAATTTTGACAAACAGACTAACATCAACCACCAATGCTGTGGCAACACAAGAACAAAAACGACTTCCGTAATGGCGCCAATACCGAGAAAATATTAAGATATGCAGCCAAAATTTCCTGCAGTTTTCTTTTCAAATCACCCACCAATACAGAAAAAGAACAATCCAAGGCACACAGTGATTGCTGATTTGGTTATAATGCCTTTTCTAACAGCAGCACCCACCCTCCAAACATCAATTGGACGTGACCCCTCTGAGTTGAAGGCAAGTGGCAGAGAGTGGGAACACAATGGGAACGTCGTTTTGGGTTCTGATAGAAAAATGTACTCTTTAGAACAGAGATTCAAGAGAAAAAAATTGTTTTGCACTTATGACTACTGATGGAATATGAGGGAAAGAGAAACAATGGAAACATCGTTTTGCCACACCTAAAAAGAACAGGCAGGGTTTTGTGGTTTGGGTCAGAGCACAATGGGAACAAAGGGGCAATTTCTTTTTTCCCACCACACATGCAAAGGAAATACAAGGCTTCATACTTCTGATTTAAAATGATGGGGATCAATGGGGAATTACATTTGGAACCTACACACTTACTTGGAACCAGGGTTTTGGGATTAATTATTTTGGATTCAGGATCCCCCTTTCTGTACTGAGGTCAGGGGTTTTCTTAGTCAATCAAATCTTTGTCTATACCAGCTCGAAACACACTGGGAGTAGCCTGCTAGTTTCGAATGCTAACAAAACACATCCCGTGATTTCTATAGGGTAATTAATTGATTGACTTTCATTAAATATGCTAAGGATCTACACAGACAAAAAGGGTATTTTGTTTTGGGAAATTAACTAGAACAATACTTGAAAATGCAGGGCCTACATGGTCTATGGCTTTGGGATAGTTTTATTTACAGGAGAGGCCTTGTAGTGAGCACCAGGGAACATCATGGCACCCCTGGGACAGCAATGGTGTCAGTCAAGGATAGTCCCCTCTCGCTTCTCCAATGGGTCCCAGTCAGCTTTTATGTCTCCTTGTTCTTGTCACCAGTGCAAGATTTGGGGCCTCTCTGCTTGGGAGGTTCTCGCAAGAGTCCAGCAGCAGGTTACCTCCTGGCATAACGTGAAAAAGCCCCATTCTGATGCAAACTGGTCTACTTATAGGGCAAAATACATCAAAAACTTGTCATGATTCCTGCAGAATGGATTGGTTGGTTCTCTCCACCCACCTCCCCCTTTTGTGCTAATAGGTTAAGAATTTGAGGGTTGTGAGTTAGGAAAGCTGAGTGAGGAGAATGCTTTGTCATCCCAAACTGACATGTGGGGTTGGCATGTTTAAACTCTGAAAATCTATCAACACGGCAAGTACCCTCATTTTCAAATATTTACATGTATGGAGATATTTTTAAGAACTATATTTTAAAGCAAATCAGATTATGCTAATCTGAAGCCGGCACACCCTTCCTGTGCAGGGATACAATTAATTTTGTCCTTCACCCTCACGCCAACTTTCAAATCTCTCGGAATCACGTGAAGGCCCAAATCAACTTTTCCTTAATAACTTCTGTTCTGTTTATCACACAAACATCATTTTGGCATGGTTCAAAGGGGATTACTGTCACCTTTTTAATAAAAGTCTGCAATGAGCGTTTTGGCATAGGTGCTGCCCTTTTTATGCAATAAAATGTATTTTTCTATTAATCAAACCCCAGCTTCACAGGCCTTGCTCACTCTAGCCCCCCACCTATGTTGTTGCATACTAGGTTTGTCTTTATGCTCCAGTGTATATATTGTTCTTCAATCCGATGTTCTCTCCCTGTTGCCATGTGGGCGCTGTGAAAAACAATTTGCGTGTTGTATCAGCGCCTAACAAATGCACAATAAATAAATAAAAATAGTATGGACACAGGTTCTGCTTCATTTTCGACCCATGTTAATAATTTTGAATATTTGGCTCATCCCTTTAGGCTTTCATCATTCACTATTTGCATGCAGTGCACACCTACTGATGATGTCACCAGTAAAAAATAGTGCAAACATTCCTTCTTCCCATCCTGTACTGGTGGCAACTGGTCCATATACTGACATCTGAGGTCTCTCCCAGCATCCTTGCAATCCTAGTGTTTCCCATGTGTCTGCAAAGCCCAGTCTCCTTTGTTCAACAGTCCTTATCTGTCCCCCAGTCATACCACGGAATGAGTATAGAAGCATTTGCTTTTCCAACCTGGGTCTTTTTCCATATTCTGCATTTTTATGCAAGCATCGTCATATGGGAATGTTCTTTTTGACATCCATCGTATGGTTGCCCATCTTCCTTCAAATTGTCCTCTTGTGGTGCATGCTGCTACATGGCTGAGACACTTTGCGTCATGGATAGGTAGTTCTCTTGCAATGAATGTTCTGGTGGTGCTCATGGCATAAGGGATAAGAGAACACCTATAGCAGCTCTCATCTGATTCCTCCTCCCCACTTCCTTCATGTGCTGTTACCGCATGTTGTTCTTTAAATTGGCCGAATGATCAAGATATGAATTTATATCCTCATGATCTTCCCCAGCATCCCTCTTAAGTCGGATAATTTGTTTGGAAATATCAGGAAAAATTTCACTTGTGCTTTTGTTGGGGATAGAAATAGATGTCTCATTGTTAAACACTCCATCTATATTATAGAACATCATTTGTCGAAATTCTATAATAAGGAAATACAAACTGCGCATTGTACAAAATATTGCCTCAGAAAAGATTGCAAACAAGTTCATTCATCTTACTGCATTCTGCGTATGAACTTGTCTTCTTGGTCTTCTTGCTAGCAATGTGTCTTTTATCAACTGGAAAATTCCCATCCTGTAATTTCTGTCACTTTTATAACAGGATATGTAATAATATTGCAATGATGATCCTGCAAATGATCTGAGTGTTTTTAGGATTTCCCAAAAATGTGACAACATCAACATGTCGTCTCACTAGAACTGGATAAGATCGAAGTATGTATATAAAAACAGCATACAGAAATGTGTGTAATTTTACAGGCAGCATAAAGTGCCATGTGGAATCTTCGTGTTCTTTGTTGGTCAACGCAATGTCTCTTTTAACCTAACTGGAATGTCTGTGAATGCTGCCGAGTTTTGTTGATCTCCCTTCAAACTTGGGAGTAGTTGGCTGTTTAAATTATTTTTATTTCATCTGTTTTTTGTTTTGACTCTTGGTAGCCGATCTTGTCTGCATTCGCAGATCTTCCCTTGCTTCACTGTCAGCGGGTTCAGGAGGGATAAGGGTCTCTCCTTTGTAAAGCTTTACATCATTCGAGTGCAGCCAAGCTCTTCTTCATTCGCATTTCACAGCTGTGGGAGTGACCCCCTCGTATAGGTATGGTTGCTCAAAGTGGGTCTTATTCCAAGTGAATGCAAATCTCTTTACAAGCTCTTGGTCCCCTAGATACAAAGTAGGTTGCTTTAGCTAGTATATAGGATCAATTGTTTGGCTGTCTTCATCAATCTTCTTTGACCCTTCCCTCCAATTTATGATCTGTTGAGAAATGAAAGAAACATGAGTGGTCATGTTTGTCAAATAATCATCTCACCTCCTAATGATTTTTCGCTACACAATGGGCATCCATTTTTATTCAAGTGGGAGTAGCATGGGGCACTCTCATGCATGATCCAGTCACCAACTCACGAGGAGTCGTGTGGTGATCTTAGCCAGGCTTGTTCCTCAGTGTGCACAATGCTAGGGGTGGGCAATGTAGCCATCCCTTCTTCAAAGTTATTTTAATCTTGGCTATCTTTTCTTTAAGGAGTCTGTTTTAGTCTCTCACAAATACCATTGACCTGTGGGCAATAGGCAGATGTAAATGTGTGCTTTATGCCTAATAGAACAGTTATCTGTTCGAACATCTCATTTACAAAATGGCAGCCCATTATCAGACCGCAGGACTTTGCACACACCCCATCCATCTAGGAAACACCTCACATAGGAGAAATTTGGCAGCATATGTCTCATCGGGGTGCGTGCATGGACCTGCCTCAATCCATCTGGAAAAGGGACATACTACCACTAACATGTATCTATAGCCATTGACGCCGTCAATGAATAGAATTCTCCCCCCCTCAAAAAGCATGTTCTCTAACATGGAGAATATTGTCAAAGAACTCTGTTGTGTATGTTGCGCAGTCATGTACATAGTCTTCCTTCCCTACTGGTTCTGCAATAAATGTTGCTGGATTCACCACTCTACATGTAACAGTTTTGATTGCTGGGTTCAAAATAATCACTTCTTTCCCTAACACTATTTGTGTAGTCAATGTGCTTTCCAGAACCGTTCCAATGATGAAGTGGAGGATACTGTTCAGCAAGCTGAGCTAATGCACATTGGATACATCAGCGAGCCTAGAGAGCGCAAACAATCACAATTGTCTTCTTATTATCCAATTGTAGAAAATATAAAAAAAAGTGGCTGATGCAACAAATGTGGTTATCCTCCAAAAAGACATTGACAAAAGCACCTTGCAATCGATACCACTTTCCCAACCAACAGCAACTTTAACTGTTGACCTAACTGAACAAAATTTAACAGTTACTATCCCTCTTGAACGCAATGACCCTTGTATCTCAGCTGAGAATGCTAGGACAAAGCCTTCCCCAATCTCTGACTTAGAATTCAGCTCTGACACTGTTAATCTTCTAGGATGGATGAGCGACACAGCCATTAATGGTAGGAAGTGCCTGAATCGCCCCTTTATCCGTAAAATGTTCCTGTATCACACCCTTAAGAATCCTCCGTTCAGAGGATATTAGATGGATACAGCTGAATAATACTAACAATAACAGAATGATGTGCGATGTACAATCAATAATAACTAAAACGATACTGGAACATAAAGCCGACGGTGAACAACTAGGTCTAGGAGAAGAAATATCCCAAACATATCAGTAATTGTCCTGGCCTGGGGCAGTCCAGCACTGAAATGCTAGGCAATTCTCCTCTGAACAAGAGTACCTACAGCAACTCCAGACACGTGTTTCGTTCTGGTTGGACCTCATCAGTAGGGTGGAGCTGTGCCTCTCCAAGAATAGTGAGCAAGGGGTCCATGTCTTGATTTCCCTAGTAACTTAGGGTGAGACCCAAAGTTACTTAAATATGCAATAATTATGTGTCAGGAATCTATGCAGCGCCAACAGATTTTTTTTTAACGGCTTCACGTCTTTTAGTGTTTAAGCAAGAGGTGGCTTATTTGGAAGACTCTTTGGTGGAGTTTCCATCTTCATTAACAACAACTGGGGCATATCCTCCAGGGTTCTAGCAGAACTAGAAAATATTTTGACAATAGAACTAATTGTTAAGGATGCTGAAATGGATCCATATTTAACGATTTCTTTGTACTCTAATCCCGTTCAGAAACCCCTAATTGAAATGCCTGATCAATTAAATAGCATTTTTCAAACTGCATTTTCTATTAACCCTCGCCATAATATCTTAAAAGGGGGTGACTTCAATGCATGCTACCTGCCACACACCTCAAACAGGACCCATGCCACAGTACCTATTCATGACCTAAGATCTCTAAACCAGGGTAAAAAATAGAGAGAGAGAATTCTTCAAGCAATGGGACATCTTTTTCTTAGAATTTGGTTCATTAGCCTCACCCTTTGCATGGAAATGGGGAAGGAAATCTTTGCGTATCGATTATTTTGCAGTATCGCAGGGGAGTTGCTAGGTCTGGAAAAGACCCGGGGCTACGCTGATGTCAGAACTGTTGGGACTGGGGGCTAGCTAGTCTTTTGGCTGTAGCTCCTGAGATTCTATCCGGGGCTACGACCAAAAGATCAGCGGCTATGGCCCTCTTAGCCCCCCCCCCCTAGCAACGCCCCTGGTATCAAGGCACCTCTTACCGGAATACACTTTGGTAAATGTGACTGACCCAAAGTTAGGTGATCATTTAGTAATCTCCTTTTAAACTTGACTTTGAGGGCCTCCAGTTTAGGAAAGAACGCAATCTTTGATTTATAGAAATAGACCGTCCTTTGTAAATTCGATGGTCGACTTTCCTATGCAAAAAACAAATCGATATGCTTTCCAAAGCAATCGCGGAACACAACTTTAGCACTTTGTCTGTTTTGCTAAATCAACAACAAGAAGCGTGGTGTAGTAAAATCATAGCAGACATGATAACAAAACTTGGGAAGAACCAAACACAAAAAACTCCTATCAAATAATAACCATCAAATTGGTACATAAAATGCAAGAACAAAGCAGTGCAAGACTTGAGGAAGCTTCACTACCCGTTCGAGAAATTCTTAACTAATAAGAAAGCAATTTGCAATTCACACAAAAATAAATATTGAATCATTAAATACAAGTAGCATCTGGCAGACATCATAAGATCATCGCCAACCTTTGTGCAAACAGAGGGTCGATGTGGCCCACTTTAAGACTGGTTTTGGATAGCTGCTCTAATTGGCTAACCTCTTACATTGGAGCTGACAAATGGTCTAGGTTCTTTCGGGATAAATACAAGCTTCCCATCAGATTTGTCAATGTAACGGTGCTGGAGTCTATTTCTCCTAAACTTATGCAATCTCCTTGGACCACATCTGACATCGAATGGGCTATATCACGTTTAAATTACTCTAAGGCTCCTGGGCCAGATGGCATCCTTGCTTGCGTAATAAAACACAATCCCAAATTTTGGGCTCCGAGCCTCAAAATAAAACTTCATAGCATCTACATTTCTAACAGTATCCCTTCCTCTTGGCACAAATCGATGATAGTACCCATATTTAAAAAGAGCGACCCCGCACAACCTATAAATTATCGCGCATTAGCATTGCTCGATGTTTCCGAAAAAATATTTTCCATTCTAATCCTTAAAGAAATAGAATCCTATATACCACAAAATAATGCTCTTTTGCGGTTCCAAGTGGGCTTTCGGAGTCAAATGGGCATGCCAGTTAATGCTACAATCCTAGCACATCTCTTGGAAAGAAATAAAATTCCTGATACAGGACTCATTTATATGGCGTCCCTTGATTTAACAGCCGCTTTTGATTGTGTAATCTGTAACATTCTTTGGAATAAAATGGCTCAAATGGGTTTTCATTCTCAGATGAGTACACTACTAGCCATGCTACATGAATCCACCGCATTTCAAGTGCGAACTACTCACCTGGGTGCATTGACAGAATCAATCCCTACCCAAATAGGAGTGAAAAAAGGGTGCAATTTGGCAGCAACACTTTTTAATTTGTATCTCTCTGATATAGACCCCATATTGTCAAGCAACCAAATCTTCTTGGTTAGGCTTGGCAGATTCAAAATTAATTGGCTAGCCTTTGCCGATGATATTTTGCTCTTCGACCACGTTCGGACTAACGCCCAAATTAGAACTATTTGCTAAATGTGCTTATGATCATAACCTGCAATCGAATGCCATGAAATCCCACATTATCTTTAACAACCCAAAACAATAAAGAATAGTGGCATTCAATGGTCAATTGATGGCCTTAAAATCAAACTAATTTCATCAGTAAAATATCTTGGCTACATCCTTTTGTAACAATTCTTCTGCTACTATGTGGAAACAATCCATTAATGAGAAACTAAACCCCCTCCTTTCACAAATGAAAATTATTTACAGCAGATACTGCACATTTTTTTTGTCCCCCCTTATAGAATACTACACCCTGAAAGAAGAGGCAATTCTGCTGTATAGCCTGGATATGTGCCTGATAAACTCAGAAGCCATTCTTAATCAGGCACAAGGAAAACTGTGGAAATCAACTCGGAGGCTCTCGAACGCCCTCCCGAATTCATTACTTTGTCATGAATTGGGATTAACATCTTTAGCCGCAAGACACAATTGGCGCTTGGTAAACAACTTTGCCCAAATGCAGTCCCCTCCTAGCAACTCTCTGTATGAGGATATGCCCACTATGTTAACAGAACAAAATCCATTGCCTCTTAAGGTTTATCTCTACACAGTGGCGTAACACAAAATGTGGGGGCCCCCCTGCGAGCCATGCTGAGGGGGCCCCCCAACTCGGCAACAAATCACGGGTTGCGCCACACTCTGGGCCGGCCTAGACTGTCACGCTTGCACAATACGCATGAACGTGCTGCTGAAGGGGTATGCTGCACACTGCACTAGGAAAAAGATATAAATATGTGTTTTAATGCAATATACAGCACACTTTCTGAGATAAATTGGATATAAAGCCAGAGTGTTTGCAATTGTTTTGTAGGGTAACACAATCCAATACATGCAAGTCACCAACAGTGCACAGGAACATTAATGCTTCCAACTGGCTGCACAATGTAGACCAGTGTAAACACGTAATAACATTATAGTACAGAATGCCAGGCCACATTTAGACAAACCTAGACTGTTTTCAGCAAAATGCCAGTCAAAGCAATAACACTTATCAAGAAGAGAGCACACAATAAAGCATGTGTCTCCATGGCCTCGAACAACATGGCCAAACTCTTTAAAATCTGCAAGGAACTGGTCAATCCTGTTGTGGTCTATACCTCTTCTGTTCCCTCCCATGCCCTCTGTACAGCTCTGGCCTCTCATTTCTCTGCTAAATCTCAGGACATCCTGTCCTCTATGTCCTCTTCCTCTCTCGGCCCATTTTGGCCATCTCTTCTCTCCTCCTCCTTTTTCCTCTTTCTCTCTGACAACACCTGACAAGGTTTCTAGACAAGTCCGATCTATGAAAGTGTCGTCCAAACAGGTGCTCCGCTGCTCCTCCAGAACCATCAAAGCCCATATTGACACCCTCGCTCCAGCCTTGGCCGATTTCTGTAATCACTCTTTCGCCACTGCAATGTTCCCCTCTCCCTTTGAGCACTCCCTTGTGCACCCACTCCTCAAGAAGCAGTCTGCTGATCCTACCTGCTGGAAAACGATCGCTCAATCTCCACCTTTCCTGAGCTTACTCTTGGAAAAACTTGCCATCTCCCAGCTTACTCTCCACACTGAATCTGTTGGTTGTCTCCATGACCATCAGTCTGGCTTCAGAGCTGCCAGAGGCATGGAAACCGCTCTCCTTAACACCTGTGCTGCTCTCTAACCTTGATTCCAGCATTCCTTCTATTCTCATCCTTCATCTTTCCTCTGCTTTCGACAGGGTCAACATCGCCATCCTGATCAATCGACTCTGTGAGAACCTGGGCATCACAGATCAGACCCTAGAGTGACTGACCTACTTCCACTTGGACCGCCACTCCGCTTCCAGGTCGATCGTGGTCCCATTCTCTCCGCCACCTCTCTCTACCTGTGGCATTCCCCAGGGCTCTATCCTCTCACGCTGGTTTTTCAACCTCTACTTGGCCACTTTGGCCTCCCTGATCTCTACCTTATCCTCTAACTTTCAGTGTTGTGCAGATGACTCAGCTTTCCTTCAGGCTCCCCTCATCCTCCTCTCCTCTCTTGCTCATTCCTGACTGTCTATCCACGATTCAGGATTGGTGCGCCTCCAACAATCTCTACCTTAATGCCAGTAAGACAGAGATCCTTCTCATTGGGACCCTTGCCACTGTGTTTCCTCTCTCACTATAGCAGACCACCTTGGGCCCTCTTCCTTCGCCTTCCTGCGAGGCAGAAAACCTTGGTGTCATCTTCAACTCCACACTCTCTTTCTCTCCTAACATCTCGGACATCACCAAGAAGTCCCACTACCAGCTGCTCCTCCTCAAAGGGACTCTTCCCTTTCTCACTCTCCACCAGAAGCTCACTGTCTCTAAGATGGACTACTGCAACAGCCACTTTCTCAATCTGTCTTCCTCTAGTCTCCTTCATCTGCAAATAATCCAGAACAGGACTGCAAGACTTAGCCTTGGCCTCAAGCCCTGGGATTGTATTTCTCCAGCCCTGAAATCTCTCCACTGGCTGCAAGGATCAAGTTCAAGAACCTTTGCATTGCCCACAAGGCTTTCTGGGGCCAGTGCCAACACTAAATCCAATGCTCTCTTCCAAAATACCTTCTTTCTCTAACCCTTCACTCAGCTACCTCCAACTCTCTAAGGCTTAGACATTTCTCCAGGCAGAAAGTGGGGGTAGACCTCTCTCCTCTGCTGGTGCCTCCAACTGGAATGGCCTCCCTGCCCCTCTCAAACTTGAGGCGGACAACCTGAAGTTTCGGAAGCAGCTAAAAGCTTTCCTCTTCTCTGCTGCTTTCTCTCTTTCTCCCCCCTGCTGACCTACCTGACCTACATGTCTGCTGTACTGACTGGCTGCTTGGCTACCCTCAGAGTCTCTCTGAGTCCAGGCTCTTTCTTGATTGGTCACCCTTGCACTGCCTCCGGGCCTACCATGCACTCAGAGGCTGTAACTGTAACCCTGCAGTCCATTGTTCTCCTTGCACAACCAATAGCTGCTCTGCCCTGGCTGCACTTACTGAGAGCATTGCCGCCCTGTTTTCCCCTCCCCTCTCACTTGCACTTCCCTGCTCCCTTTTCCCTTGCACTTCTCGTTCTCACAATGACACAAGGCCTAGTGAGATCGTTTGTCTTGTCCTCCCTCTATCATCCCTCCCTTGTGTACACTTGTGTACAGGCGCATTATAAATGACTTGAATCACATCATATCATTTTATCACAGATGCCCAGAAAAATATACAATGCCGCAGTAAGAAATGGCTAGACTGGCAGCACCCAAATGCCAATCTAGCCAGGTAATTAAAGTTAGCAGGACTACTTTATCAGAAATGTCCAGTTAAAAGAAAGTCATACCAAACTGAGGAATGACTAGACTGGCTAAATCAAAATGCCTCTCTAGCCACTAATACCACATATCATGCCTGCTTAGCCTGGACATGGACAACCATTATGATTTATCACACAATCCTGCCCCCCCACACATCCACTCTCCCTCCCACCCACCACCCCAACCTCCACAATCAGCTCCTTGGCCCAGAATTACCTCTGCGTCCCTCTTCCTTGTCCCAGAGCTTTCGTATGAGGCTCCTTGCCTCATAGGTAAGTACTGGGATGAGGAACTGCGGGACTAGGAGTGATGAAGATTACAGGTAGCTAAATCAGGCATTACCTCCATGTACCTCTACCTCTTCCCAGTACTTTTGTATGAGGCAGAGTGCCTCAAACACACGTACTGCCTCGTATATAAGTACTGGGACGAGGAAGAATAGGGCTAGAAGTAAGCAAGGCATTAAACACAAGTAGTAGCGCAACACCATTGAGTTGACTGGGCTTCAGCACTACCCCCCCTGACATTTTGGGCTATATTGACTCAACTTGGCTAACCTTTAGAGCAGTTGCCAGACCGAACAGGACACAGATTTTAAACGGCACCTGGTTTTTGCTGTTAACAAGAACACAGCAATTACCAACGTAAAGCATTTCACTGTTAGTACCTGCATTCAAATTCCACATTGTTTAGGCGATTAAAATCGTGATGTGGGTTTAGTACTTGCATGCCAGGGGAGTGATTGGAAGGGTAGAGAGGGAACAGGAGACTTATAGGAGAGAGCTAACTGCTTGTAACATTGAATCTGCACTAGAATAGTCTCATTAAAATGCGTAAATAATTTGGATGCGCCCACACAAATAAGTTTCCCCCTCCCCACTGCATGTGAAGTTGGCGCCTCTCCCAACATTTGAAGGGTTAGCCCCCCGAAATGAAGGTTTTCTTGTGCCCCTGTACACAAGCACACACACCATTCACCTTATACACACCCAGTCATCCACACATTTAAGTGTGCACCCTTTCACCATACACTCACACAGGTAGCCACCTATACATTTATGTGTGCACCCTTTCACCATGCAGGCACACCCCCACAGCCACCCATACATTTAAGTGTGCACCCTTTCACCATACACACACAGGCAGCCGGCTATACATTTGAGTGTGCACCCTTTCACCATAGACTCATACACGCACACCTCATGGAGTTGAGGGGGGGCCCTATTACTTAAAAAAGAAATTGGGGCTCATTACGGGTCCAGCGGTAACCGTGCCGGTGCTACCGGCGGGTTGCCGTCAGACCCATAAAAAATTACTATGGCCTGACTTCCCGGTGCCACCGTGCTATTTCAAGTCCGGCGGCTGGGAAATCAGGTGCCGGTAATTTCGTTAAACCCCAGACTCCACGGGAATGGGGACACAGAAGCACCTGCACCATTGTTAACGGTGCCGGTGCTTCTGTGACAGGTCTGCCTACCGTGGCTGCTGTGCCTGGCAGGGTCAGACCTGTCGGGCACGGCAGCCCCACCAGGCAGACCTGTAATATGCCGGTCCGGAAACAACAGTGCCTGTAAGCTTACCAGCACCGTTGTTTCCGGACCGGCATGGTCAGAATGAGCCCCATTGTTTCTTTTTTAAGTCACTATAACTTCATTAAGAAATTATTTCAGTTAAGGACCGAACCATAATCAAAATAATTTCTTTATGATGGCGGAGTGGCTTCAAAAACAAACAATTTCTTTTTGAAGGCATAGGGTTCCCCCGACCCCCACCCCATGACATGGAGGCCTCCAGCCTAGGGTCTTCCATGTCATGGGCTACGGGGGCCCTCAGACTTCAAAAAGAAAGTTTCTTTTTGTAGTCACTCTGCCTTCATAAAGAAATTATTTCTGTTACAGAAATGTTCTTTATGAATGCAGAGTGAATTTCAAAAGAAACTTTTTTTTTTTTTAGAAAAAAAAATATTATTATTTTTTTTTTTTTACTGGGGCCCCCTCCCAGCCATGTGCTGGTGGGGCCCCCCAAACACCGCGGGCCCCCCCGCACCGCGGGGGCTGCGGGGGCCCCTGTTACGCCAGTGTCTCTACAAGATGTTAACACTGCTATCGACCTTAAAGTTAAAACCAGAGGACCTACGAGAACGACCATCTTATGTGAAAAAAAAAGGTTATTTGAAAATGATTGGTATGCGACTGTAGATTCTTTATTCAAATAAAAATTGTACAAAGAAATTGCTTACTTCCCTACTAAAAAAAATACCTCACGAATCATGCTTAATCCGATTTCCTTGCAATAAGGCATGGGACAGTTATCTCTCTTTCAAATTGAATCAATTTCAAACCAAAGGTAAACACGGGATTGGAGAGGTATAGTCTCGGATGAGAATAAAAAAAAACATGCAGATTCTGTGGAGACACAATACAGATTGAAACCCCTAAACACATAACCATGTACTGCCCGTACTTTGAGGCAAAAAGAATCAACATCTTTGGCACCGACAACCTGGGTATCTGTACAAGTAGTAGAGCCTGGTTATGGACACGTTGCATTTGGGGGTCGTGCACTACTTTAGTATTATCCTTAACACAGCTTTTAGATCTAATCAATGATGAGATAGAGATGACAATTAAAACATGAAGAACAAGATCTAACTCTCAATTCATTTGTAAACCTTAGCTTTAGCTTTTATACTAAACAGTCAGTAATTATACTGATGAATCCAAATCAACTCGCGTGTAAGCCTGACGATACTGACTTTTTGATACTAAATTATGCGATGATTTAGCAATTTATAACACACCGATGAAATTAAATGTGAAGATGTTGACAACCACATACAAAATCTAATGGTCTGGAAAATGATGATGAAATTTTTATCATTTTAAATGTTGCCTTATACATGAATTTATATGCAATTTAATAATGCTAAAATTGTAATATGTCAAAGATTTATGTAAATATTTGTAACCTGACTGCTTAAATATCTTGTACATGCCAAAATGGCAAATAAGGAAAGATTGATGAATAATGGCATGGAACACCCCATTGTATAATTTGGCTAGAAAATGATAATTTGCATCCACATCATGCTGCGCTGATGCAACTCTTAGACAATCATGATCTGGAGCTTATTACTAGGGAACCCTCCCACAAGAAGGGACACTTCCTAGACCTTCAAGAAGAAATGAAGCTAGCAGGTAATCAGGCAAAAGCCCTGTTCAATGTAGTGGCAAGGCTCAGGAACCCAGAATGCATGGCAGTACCGACTGCCGACTCTAAGGAACAGGCAAATAAGTTCAATTATTTTTTTTGAAAAAAAAAACATTGATATTCAGAAAAGCATCACTGAATTGATAACTGCGGAAGAATGGGGAGAATCTGGAGAAGAGGGAGAAGTAGTAGAAAGCCAGGAAACCGAGGAGAACTTTCGCTTCCAACCTATTGAGAAGGAAGATATAGAAGCTTTAATACTCAAGTTAAAACCCACTAAGGACTTGGCTTTTCCTATACCAGCATGTAAATAAATCCCTATCAGAGGGCTATGTTCCTTGCTCACTTAAGCGAGCGGTGGTAAAACCGCTATTAAAAAAGCCCAAGTTGGACCCCATGATACTAAAAAATTACCGTCCTGTGGCTAATCTATGCTGGCCTACTAAAATTCTTGAAAAAATTGTTTGTAACCAATTCCAGCAGTCGTCAACAATAGAGACATCTTGGACGAACACCAATCAGGATTTTGCCCTAATCATGGGACAGAGACTGCCTTACTGGCAGTCCAGGATGACCTACTAGAAGTTGCGGACAGAGGAAGCAACACAATACTGTTGATGCCCGATCTGTCGGCAGCATTCGACACAATCAACCACAAAATTATACTCCAACGGATTGGAAGTATAGGCAGAGCAGCTAAAGTTGTAGTGGATTGGTTTGATTCCTTCCCACAAGACCGAACTCAACAGGTGGCCCTGGGAGCCTTCCTCTCAGAGTTAATACAACTGAGATGTGGAGTCCCCCAAGTCCCCCAAGGCTCAGCGCTTTCACCTCTGATTTTCAACCTATATATTCGACCACTGTTTGACATCCTGAGGAAACACGGTCTACGTTTCCACTCTTACGCCGACAAAATGCAGATCTATGTGGAGACAGATAATCTGCCAGCGGTATTTGAAAGGATAGACCGGTGTATGCAAGATGTCAAAAAATGGATGGCTTGTAACCAGTTACAGCTCAATGCAGCCAATACAGAGGTAATCCTGTTCAGATCAGAGAACAAAAACAGAGAGGAAGGAACCCACATAACTCCACAGATCTTAGGTGAAAACATCCCGTTCTCTAGGAAAGTTAAAAAATCTTGGTTCCATCTGGCAAGAAAACTTGGCCAGTGAAGCACAAGTTGGGGCAAAAATAAAAGCAGTATATTACGCCCTGCGCTTGCTTAGGAACATACTTCCTTTTTTAACACCCAAGATCAGCCAGTGGTGGTGGGAGCCTTGGTAAATGCCCATCTTGACTATTGTAACAGTCTCATGACAGGGATTCCTATGAAACAAATGTCAAGACTACAAAAGGCCCAGAATGCGGCAGTGAGGTTAACTGCCCACCTGGGCAAAAGAGATCATGTTTCTACATCTCAGAAAGCATTCCACTGGCTGATGGTAGAGGACCGTATTAAATTCAAGGTGGCGTGTCTGGTTTATAAATGTTACCACAAACTCGCACCCAGATACCTGAACACGAGAATCCACCAGTATTACCCTACCAGAGACCTCCATTAAAGGAGACAAACTCCTGCTATGTGTCCCTCGGACAAAATACACCTCTAAAGGAGACAGGAGGTTCTCCGTGTTCGGCCCCAAGCTGTGGAATAAGCTGCCTTTTGGCATTCATTCATGCACTACACTGGCAACGTTCAGAAAGGAATTAAAAACCTTCCTATTCAAATGAACTTAAGTAACCATGGTGACCCTAAGCCTCCACAGCTAAACATATAACATATAGTTAACATATGCGCCCGAATGCAATTGCTTGCTTGGTGCGCGTTAGAAATGAATCAAAATCAAAAGGTAGCAGCAGCTAACAATTGTTCGCAAGGATAATGTCCTTTCATTACTGGGTCTAAAATGTCCTAATGTTGTCTTCTGTGTGAGGATTGCTGTCATCACTTCCCCATTTGAATGTGAGAATAAATAAAACTCCTCATTATAATCCGGAATCCCTAATGGTCTGTACAAACCATCTACTTTAATTCTTCAAATACTTCAGTCATCTCATCTGTCCATGCTATTTTACTTTTACCTATCTGTGCTTACATGAGTCCTTTTAAAAGTGGTCGAATATATGTACTGTAATTGAAAAGCCAGGCCCTGCAATAATTACATAGGCCTAAAAACTGTTGAATTTACCTGTCTCAGGTGTTGGAGTTTTCATTAATGGTTCTGCTCTCTCAGGCGTCACCTTTCTCCCCTCTTGAGAGAATAATTGTCCTATGTACAGGACCTCTTCCTGGCAATGTTGTAATTTCTTTGTCCAGTTTGTATCCTTTCTCTGCTAGTATTGTCATTAGTCGAACTGAATCTTCCCTGCGCCTTTCCTCTGTCTCACTGTACACTAATATGTCATCTACATACTGAATTATTGTGCTCTCGAGTTTTACATTACCTAGGTCCATCTGAAGAACTCTATTAAAGATCAATGGGTACTCACAGTACCCCTGAGGTAATCTTGTATGTTTCCAGCTCTGATTTCTATATGAAGATAAAGTTACTTCTTGTGAGTCTTCATGATGTGGAATTGAAAATAACACGTTCTTTTTTTTAAATCTGTGACTGTGAAATATTTGGCTTTAACTGGGATGTTACATAATATTGTAGCTGATTCAGAACCAGCAGAAACTCTGCTTTAACAATACTGTTTATAGGGCATAGATCCAGAACAAATCTCCACGACCCCCCTGTTGCTTTCTTCAGCCGTGTTACATGGGGATTCTGATGGCACTAATATTCTCTGTTGTATTAAAGTGGAAATGGTTTCAAATAAGCCTTCATTTGCTTCTCTGGAAATGGGCAACTGTTTTGCTCATGGCAAAATTGCTCCTGGTTTTATTTTAACTGCTATTGTTCCACTCAATAGACCCATGTGATATGGACTACTGGTCCATAAGATGCTTGGCACATTTTCTAAATCTTCCTGGAAAAATGACTTCTTTTTCACAAGTGCCATTCTCTGTGGTATCTACCTATTTCCAGCTTTAATCGAATAAGTGAGACTTAGGAAAAATACTAATTCATCATCTGAATAATCCTCTCCAAACAATTCTTCATCTGTCAAATCTGTTAGCCTGTATCCTTCGCCAAAAGCTATTACTGCTCTCCATCCTCTTCCCTCATCTGTCCCATGAACAACCACCCTTTCCTCTTACCACTGCGGATTATAGATCTAAGGGGATAACCTGTCCTTCCTCGTCATCCATAGGTATTTCTGGCCTAAATGGTATTCTCAACAATTTACGTACCAGTCTATGAAGCCATGTTAACAAAATGTTTACACCATATGAAAATACTTCTGGGTCTAGAGGAACCCCTCGTAATGCCTTTTGGCCTGCAAATGCTAATATGAATTCTTGTACATTTATATAGTGTATTCATGGAGTGGAACACACTATCCCTTGATTGTCGCGTTAAGTTTTGTAATCAAGTCCCATACTAATATATTGACCTGTGTCTGTCACGAATATAATAGTTGCATAGAAACGTCATGTTCTCCTATTGAAATTGGTAATTGGTCAGTAAAAGGAACCAAACTCATAGCCCCAGAGAATCCCTGCCCATTTATGGAAATGCCAGGCATTGGGTACTCTAAGGAAAAGCTTGGAATCATTAATGAAGTACGACACAAATGAGACACATTTCAAGGGTGTTTATTGAACTTCAATGGGTTGGTTGAATGTCTATGTAAACCTAGATCTAAGGATGGGAGCAAGCTATGACCATCAAATAATATACCAGTGCTAGTGGAGTCTTTGTCAAAATAAAAAGGGCCTATACTTAAAAAAAAAAAAAACTATTGCCAATCCTTACCTCTAAATAACAAAAGGTGTTGGAAAATGATATATGCAAAGAAAAAAAGTGTTCAAGAAACAATATGTCAAGATAACTTGAGTAGTTAACTTCCCTTCCCCACATTTTCAGCACGGGACAAGGTGGCACACTCGATTTTCGCACATACCCTGGCTTCTCTAGCATGAGGATGCAGTTCAGAACACAAGTACCAGGCTTTCTGCGCTAAAGTCTTTTTTCCTATAAAAGTATCTTATTCACAGCAAGCCTGCAGTAGCAAACAAATACCAAGTTCCTTTCTTGTCAAGATGTTCACATTTACAAAGTCTTTGGGGATCTGACACTCACCCCGGGTCTTGTTCAGTCCAGTTTGGACCCCTTTTCATCAGTTCACAAGGATCACCCTCAATCTGGCTCTGACCCCTTTTTCAGCAGTTCACGACGGGTCTCCCTCAGTCGGGCTCGGACCTCTTTGCACCAGTTCACTGGGGGAGGACTTTCGAATGTGCAAAGCTTTAGCTCAGCATCACCACCTCTAACATAACTGTTAAATGTAGATTTCCCTCTGTTTGGGTCTGAATCCAGATTGTCTAAGACCTAGTAAATTATTGGATTCAGGATATTGCTGTATCTGCAGATAGGCTGCTTGGTCCAAGATTTTTAACAGGAATGGTACCATTGTGATGGGTCTGTAGTTGTTCTGGTCTAATTAAGTTTTTTAGAAGCGGTAACACCCAGGTGTCTTTCAAGTTGTTGGGTAGTATACTGGATTGAAATGAGGCATTAATGACCGAAGTGATGAAGGGAGCTAGTTCCTTCGCTGCCTCCTTGATAAGGGGTGCGGGACATGAATCTCCCTGGATGGTTTAAGCTTTAAGAGGATGACAGAGGTGTGAAATTAAATTGGGGGCAGCACATTCCTAGTAAGGGAGGGTGGGTATTGAGGAGGATCTACATTATTAATAAGTGTTTTTTAGTTTCTATTTTATTTTGAAGCATAGCGATTTTGTCTTGAAGTGCGTTCTGGTTGTTGGTGCACCACAAAGTATCTTTGATGCAGATGTCAGGAGGTGGGGATGGTAGTTCTAGCTCCTTCAGTATATTGAAGAGCTCCTTTGTGTTGGACTTAGCCTTGGATATACGATTGTTATAGTCCTTTTTTTTTTTTTAGTTTGGACAATAGGGGCCTTGTAGTTGAGTGAAGCTGCAGTAAAGTTATCTTTGTTAGCTAGGGATGGGGTACTCTTCCATGAAGCCTCTATCTTTTCAGTTTCCTGAGCACTTTGAGATGTGGGGTGTACCACGTGTTGAGGTGTGCTCGAGGTTTGGGTTTACGTAATTTTGAGTGGCACCAAGGTGTTGATCGCCTTAAGGATGTTGTGATTGTACAGGTCGACAAGAGTCGTGGGGTCTGATAGGGTTTTGGAAGGTTGTGGAGGGTTGATGATCGGTTGGAGAAGTGACAGAAGTTTCTCAGTGGTCAGGTTACATTTATTTCTAGTCATCATAGCTGGTGCTAGGTTTTGCACATTAAGAGATGGCGAGTTTTTGATGGTGAATGTGATTAGATGATGGTCAGTCCATGCACATGGGGTGTTGGAGAGGATATCAACGTTGCAGTTTAAGTCGGCTAACCAATCCAAGGTTCTACCTTTCATTATGGGTAGATGTGGATATTCAATGTGCAAAGCCTAGTTCATTGATGGTGTCCTTCAGGGCCCAGGCTTTGGAGTCTTTGGTATCTTGGAATCCTAACTTAAAGTCTCCTAGAATAATGACTTGTGAGTTGTTTTTAGTATTATTTGACAACAGGTGAGGGATCATTTTCAAAGGTGGTGATTGTTCCTGGCAGGCGGTAGATAAGGTGGGTAGTGATAGTAGATGTTGATCTAGAGCCAAACCAATATTCCTTGTTCTTGCACACATTTGTATTTTAGTGCCTATCTGTTCTGCAGCTTTGATCTCTCTTCTTGGGGCTTTTAGCTTACTATTATACAAACACAACGTCCATCTTCCGAAATGGCTGCTTTACCCGCATTATGTTTTCTACGTTTAGCAAGCTTGTATATATCTCATCTACCTTGCATTCTGTGTACCTAAATCTACGGCATCTCTT
This sequence comes from Ambystoma mexicanum, assembly GCF_040938575.1. Lineage (NCBI taxonomy): Eukaryota > Metazoa > Chordata > Amphibia > Caudata > Ambystomatidae > Ambystoma > Ambystoma mexicanum. The sequence continues at coordinate 1,175,993,729 of NC_090921.1, read as the reverse complement.
CTCATTTATCTTCTTAGTATGTATGATTTCTTTGCATTCACATATTCGTTTACTTTGTTACTTCAGTCAAAATCTTATTTTTTAAGTATTCATATACCGTTTCAGTGTATCCTCGTCTATTCTCTTCATGACATCACTTTACACCTGTCAGACATTACTTATAGTTATATGTCAACTGGTGTCAAAATACTTGCATCTACCACATCAGTTTGAGGGTCCCTTTCTGTACGGTTGTCTGAGTGCAAAACATCTTTCATATCTTTGATGCAGTATTGGGGTGATACCTGGTGTCATGCAAAGTGCTTTCTTGCTGTTCTTCCAATATGACGGAGGTGAGGGGGTGAGTTCCATGAGTGACGTGTACATCTGCTTCTCTACAGTTCCCATGTGAGTATGTGCATGAATGGGATAATTAATGCTCTATGATTGTGTGCAGGTGCCTCTGGCTGGGGTAAAGGTTGGTGGATCTCTAGGTCCCACCTGCAAAGCTTTAAAGCCCTAGACTTTTTTTAAATGTTCATTTCATAGACTGATGCAGGTAATTCTGGTTCTGCTAATCAGACACCCCTTTCATATTGCTCCAAGCCAATATTCTAGTGCACACGTTTCTTTGCTGCAACAGTCTGCTGTGAGAACCAGCCCTGCAGTGGCACAGGGAAGGTTCAAAGTGCACATGTGCATTCCTGACAGTTGCTGGAATAAAAGGGGACAACAGGCAGAAGTGAAGTTTTAATCTTCTGCACCTCTGTTTCCAAACTTAATAGTTGTATTTAGTCAGTCTGGTGACACATGCATCTTTTAATTTAAGCTATGCCTGGTGTCTGCATGGTGAATACTGAGGGCAAAAAATGATACAGCCATAACAATTTCATATCATGCTAGTGTCGGCTCTGAGAGCAGGGCCCAGCTGTGACAGGACTGATGTGTATTAGTGTCTTGTCTGTCTGTCTCCACAGCTGCCCTCTTGATTAAAAGCCAGGCATATGCCTTTTGATCCTCCTGCTGGAAGGTCAACACCTTCCTCTCAGGACACAGGAAACCTCACCAAGAGAGCTCCTGGTAATGGGTGCATCAAAGGCAGCCCTGATATACCAAAGCATCACTCACATATGGGTTCTGACCACTGGAGTCTCTTTGAAGTTAGCAAAAATGGCAACGGGCAGAATTAGGGTATCTAGAATGGAGACATAGAATGAGAGAGGGGTTTCTTCATCTTGATTTCTGTTAGGGCTCTCTACTACTTCTGTCCCACCATTTCTTATTGCACAAGGAACTATGGTTATGATGTTTGGAGTCAAGGGTCATTGGTTATAACAACAGACTGGACACCAAAATCAGGCTTGCTTTGGACCAATCCCCTGTGACAGTTTGCCTTTATAAGAAGGAGGCACCTCCTTATTTGATTCATCTTTGGATTCTTACAAAGACAAGGATTCAACTGGACATCTGTTGGGAGTACAGCCGGCTCTAAAATCCTCTTCCTTAGAAGTGAAGACAGATGATATCCAAGGCCGAGGAGAGCTTTGTCATCTAACCATCCCATGGAATATTATGTGTGAACTGCTATGGACAAGGCCCCACTACCGGCTCACTAGAACCAGGACCCTGTCCCCTGCAGGTCAAGAACCCTGTTTCATTGTATTGAGATGTCTAGATGGCTGAGAGACAGTTCTTCCATGTTCAACACACTTCGAGTCACAATATGACCCATGATGCTGCTTTTGGCCCCCTACAAACATTCAAACTGCTTTCAATTTTTTTAGCTATCCTGATGCTAGCTTGCCTCATTGAGGTGGGCCGACTGCCCTTGACCCAATGACTGGCTCGACATTCTGGGAGCAAATGACCCAAGCCGTTTCAAATGCTGAAAGCCATCGACTTGCTCATCTCGAACATTGACTTGACCTCGAAGAACCATCATCTCGCCACCGACTTGACTGCTACCATCGCCTCGCCCTCTTGGATGCTGACTTGACCCAGCTGGACACTGCACCTTGAAACCGACTCAATGCCGACTGTCAGTAAGATTGTATCAAATGGAATGTATCAATGACATCTCAACCGTGGAAAAAGTGCTTAGATGCTCAGCTCCCTGGTTTTAAGTGTCAAAGACAAGAATAAAGGTACTGTGAAGAAGCCTTGTCCCCCAGTAAAACCTTTGTGACTTTTAAGCCCCAATTCTGTACCTTTTTCTCAAAGACACACACTTGAATAGACATTGCTGCCAGTCTATTGCCTGAACAACCCTGCTCATCTACCAAGAATGCCATTTTGCAAAAGTCTATATTTTCTGTGTTTTTTTGTGTTGGGGGTTTTCTAGGGTTTTCTAATGAGTTGATTGCATATTATTGTTCGAGTTAAAGTTTATATGTCTATAGAACCTTGGTTGGACATTCTTTTACTTTGGAAAAAGTGTACTTAGGTTGGTGGGGTTGCTACTGCTAACAGCTCACAATGCACCTGAAGATTTACCCTGCTGTGACAAATCGGGGGAATTAATCTCTTCTCCCCAAGGGGGAGCCCCTTCCTGTGAGGCTAGGGACATGGGCCTGCTCTGCAATACCCTCCATGGGGGTAGAGGCAAGGGGATCTTGCCGGGAGAGATTCCCCCTTTTGTGGACAAGGACTCCTGTTACAGTGAAGAACTCCCTAGAGATAACAACCTTATCGCCTACGGGGCCCACAAAGATGTTTAACAACTGGGACGAAGAGACACTGAATAGATGCCAGAATCATACTGACAAAAAACATGTCCCTTTAATTCTTAAGGTCCCATGCAATTGGACGAGTAGGTTAAATAATGGACGTCCGGCATACAGAGACACGAAGAAGGTGGAAGAAGGTAGAATCAACACAAGCCGACAATCCTGAATGTTTGAATCTTGCTTGAAGCAGGAACACGAGAGAGAGAGGCGGACAGAAGAGAGAGCCTAGAATGCCAGACCTAGGGTGCCAGCCGAGCACGAGAAGCCCGGAGAGGGGAAACCAGGAGAGCGAGATGCTGGAATGCCATACCCAAGGTGCCTGCCAAGCAAGAGAAATCCTGAGATGGGAACCGTAGGGAGAGGGAGAGGGAGAGGGAGAGAGAGAGAGGGAGGGAGAGAGACACTCAAAGCCAGGTGGCCAACTGAGCAAGAGACAGCAGTGGGACAGGATCCCAACATTAGGTTGTGGTTGAGACCATGGGAACCCTGTGGTGGACAGTCTGTATCTGCAATGTCGCTGAAACTGCCAAGCAGCAACAGACATGGGGTGTCTTGACGCCTTTTTGTATGGACAAGGACATCGCCAAGAGATGAGAAAACTGAAGGAGAAGTTGAGCGCTGATGTACAGGCTACAACAAGAAATAAGCCATATGTTAAATCGGCTCAGTATAAATTATGGCCTAAAAGTCACTTTTAAGGAAATGACTGTAAACTATGGGGAGAAAAGAGGAACTAATATAAGAGAAACAAATAACACCCAGAGAAGCCAATTGTGGATAGCAATACCCTGGAGAACTGGTAGAGAGCTAAACCAAGATATAAAAATGAAGAGAAAATAAATAGGAATAATTATAGTGAACCTGAATGTAGAGAAATCAGACAACAGACGTTAAACAAGAGACCAACAGACCAAAGTAATACAAATCTTTATTGGCCAAGAGTACGGCTATTCCAGCATAAGAACCAAAATAGCGAACTCTGAGGTTAAGGGCAAACTACAAGTCGCCTTGAAGAGTTACAAAGACTGATGCAAGATATCCAAAATAGAATATGTAATGAATTCTTTCTACTGAAAGGATGCTACAGACTGGTAGTAGTAATACCCTAAGGAGAAGGGAGTAATTCTCCATTTATGGTAGGGTCAATTAGGGTAGTTCTGAACAGCTGACTTTTTCCTTTTGGACTTTCACGACAGACTGAGAAGCACATTTGTTAGTAAAGTAGGGAGGGGCCACCCATAGTCATAGAGAAAGTTAGGCCTTCTATCTTCTTTTGGATAAATACAAATACATCATGCCCTCTAAAAGTCAGTGTCCTCCTTCTGATTCGACACACAGCCCTCAGCCCACATTACCAAAAGAGGTGAAGGCTGGATACGCTTCAGGCAGAGGCTCTGTCACTTTTATTATTGGGATTACTGCTCGTTTAGTAGAAGTGTGGGGCTGAGTAGGGAGTTTAGCCTCTACTCTTCCCAGTAATCCTGCAGAGCACTAGTTATTTTCTTACAGCATGTTTCCTAACATCAGCATATCCTTTATACTGGTTTATGGGCGAAGTAAACCCAAAGGACAGCATCAGAAGCCCGAGGCCTGCCCATATCCATCTCCCCCACCACCCTCATGATGCAAGCAAAGGCTTAACTGTTCCATCCATAGTTTTTAGGTGGCTCATCCCTCCTAAAATGTTGCATTTCTTAGTGAAAAGTATAGAAACTTCCTTACCACTGTGGCACCACCTTGACCAAAGTGTGATAATTACTCCAGAGACATTTGTCTGCCCGTATGGTGCAGTCAGGGGGTCGGGGAGTGGGTGGAGGCTGAGAGGAGGATAACAATAATTTTGCCTTTGTTGCTGGCATAAACAAAGGAGCCAAAGACCACCTGTTGGGAAAGGACAGATACTGTATACGAATGCAAACTGGCATGTGCTGAAGGAAGCTATGGCTGAATAATATGAATTGTAACTATTCTACAAGCGGTTCATCACTATCTGCTTCTCTCTAGTGATATTAAATGGGAAAAGTGGGCAGTGAATTGTGGGCATTACTCGTTTTTGTGGACTTGTATGCCTACCAGTTATGCTTTGCTACTTGACATGCAGATTAATGTTGTTGAGCAAAGCATGGGCATATTAAGGTGTCGCTGGCACATATGGTTGTACATGGGAATGTGGGACGTTAGTAAATGAGAGTATTTAACGAAAACGTTAAACTGATGCATGTGGCCGCTCCAAAGGCCAATCGGTAATCACTCAATATGCCCTTTTAAGTTGTCCTCTATGCCCCCACCAAACAATGGGTGCTAGCCCTGCCCCTATCTTTCATCCGTTTACGACTTAGAATTCTGAGATATGCAAAATATTCCTTGCAAGATGTTTTTCTATGAACGCCAGGCCATAGCCCCTGGCTCGGCTCTGGCTCAGCCTTATCCATGCATTTCTGTCTCCCACACATCTTAAGGTGAGAGACATCGGAAGGCCACTCACTTATGACACTGCAGTTGGTGACAAGGCGGCCGAAACACCCTGTGTCAACCTTCCTATACAGCGACCAGCAGCACTACCTTAACTAGGACAGGCCCTATATAACAAAGAAAATGAACTGGAAATAAGCGACTGTAAATATCAGTGTGCAGATTAACGGGCCGATTCATGGAATAATTAGCGCGGCGCAAGTGGGCAAAAACGTGCGAATCGCAGTGGAATAGCGAAAATCGCAGTGCAAGTGCGAAAATCGCATGAAAAGCAGCGCACGTCGATTCATGGAAGTCCGTGCGCGAGAAAACCAGCGGATGTGCGATAAAAAAGTGCGCCGCGCACGTTGGCGCACAGGCCATCTAACAGCGTGCGCCAGGTCACAGCGAAAATCGCACAGGCCACAGCGAAATTCGCACATAGCGCGGCGCACGCAACAAAAGTAGGCGGAACACGGGCGTAACACTCGGAATGGGGAACAACTTACAAAAACGTGGGCGTCACGGGGGAAGTACAGGGTACAAGTGCGCGGAACGCCCACACGCTCGCCTACAACACGTATTCATGGAATAGAATAGGGCAAAAAAGCGCACGCTCAAGCCAGCGCACAGGCACAAACACGACCGCCACAAGAAAGCAGGCGGTAGCGTCTCTGCGGCTGTAAGAAATGTGCGCCAAAAGGTGCGCCAACAAATAGCACCTATATACTCCCATGATGAATGTCCTATACTGTGGCCCTCCAGGACAAATGACGTGCAAAGGGGTACCCACAAACACGGACACCCGCTGACAAAAAATACGTGTGCGTGTATACCGGGGTGCGCGGGAAGTCTCACACGCGATTTCAGCAGGGTACATGTATGAAGTTTTTCACGCGATCGGGCCTGGGGGAGCGGGCTACGTGTATTACAGGGGTTCGCGTGAAGTTTTCCACGCGATCGGGCCTGGGGGAGCGGGCTACGTGTATTTCAGGGGTTCGCGTGAAGTTTTTCACGCGATAGGGCCTGGGGGAGTGGGCTACGTGTATTTCAGGGGTTCGCGTGAAGTTTTTCACGCGATTAGCCAGGGTACGTGTATTTCAGGGGTGCGCGGGAAGTTCCACACTCGAATAGCCTGGGCGCGTGTATTTCAGGGGTGCGTGGGAAGTTCCACACGCGAATAGCCTGGGCTACGTGTATTTCAGGGGTTCGCGTGAAGTTATTCACGCGATTAGCCAGGGTACGTGTATTTCAGGGGTGCGCGGGAAGTTCCACACGCGAATAGCCTGGGCGCGTGTATTTCAGGGGTGCGCGGGAAGTTCCACACGCGAATAGCCTGGGCGCGTGTATTTCAGGGGTGCGCGGGAAGTTCCACACGCGATTAGGCTGGGTGGGTCACAGGTGTTCCCTGTACACCCTCGACGGCCCCTGCAGGCAGCCCACAAAACAGGGGACTACCCTGCACACCTGCTCATGTCCCCCTGCACCCCCACCCCCCAGCAGTGCAGGGGCAGCCTCCACCAGGCCCCCACCCATGTCTCCCACCACCCCCACCCCCCAGCAGTGCAGGGGCACACTCCACCAGGCCCCCACTCATGTCTCCCACCACCCCCACCCCCCAGCATCCAGGGGCACCCTCCACCAGGCCCCCACTCATGTCTCCCACCACCCCCACCCCCCAGCAGTGCAGGGGCACCCTCCACCAGTCCCCCACCCATGTCTCCCACCACCCCCACCCCCCAGCCACCAGGGGCAGCCTCCACCAGGCCCCCACTCATGTCTCCCACCACCCCCACCCCCCACCATCCAGGGGCACCCTCCACCAGGCCCCCACTCATGTCTCCCACCACCCCCACCCCCCAGCATCCAGGGGCACTCTCCACCAGGCCCCCACTCATGTCTCCCACCACCCCCACCCCCCAGCAGTGCAGGGGCACCCTCCACCAGGCCCCCACCCATGTCTCCCACCACCCCCACCCCCCAGCCACCAGGGGCAGCCTCCACCAGGCCCCCACTCATGTCTCCCACCACCCCCACCCCCCACCATCCAGGGGCACCCTCCACCAGGCCCCCACTCATGTCTCCCACCACCCCCACCCCCCAGCATCCAGGGGCACTCTCCACCAGGCCCCCACTCATGTCTCCCACCACCCCCACCCCTTAACAGTGCAGGGGCACCCTCCACCAGGCCCCCACCCATGTCTCCCACCACCCCCACCCCCCAGCCACCAGGGGCACCCTCCACCAGGCCCCGACTCATGTCTCCCAGCGTGCTACGTGTATTTCAGGGGTGCGCGGGAAGTTCCACACGCGAATAGCCTGGGCGCGTGTATTTCAGGGGTTCGTGGGAAGTTCCACACGCGAATAGCCTGGGCGCGTGTATATCAGGGGCGCGCGGGAAGCTTTACACGCGATTTCAGCAGGGTACGTGTATTTCAGGGGTGCGCGGGAAGTTCCACACGCGAATAGCCTGGGCGCGTGTATTTCAGGGGTGCGCGGGAAGTTCCACACGCGAATAGCCTGGGCGCGTGTATTTCAGGGGTTCGCGTGAAGTTATTCACGCGATCGGGCCTGGGGGAGCGGGGTACCACTCACCGTCTCCTTGCGTGTAGAAGAACGCGTAGCCAACACCCGCTGTGAAGTAATAGCGTGTGAACCCCAACGGATGGAAAACACACGCACCGCACGAAAAGCACGTACAGAACAAAAAGGCACGCGGGATCACCAAGCCCTGCCAGGGCAACGCCCGTGCGCAAAACGTCACGGACGCGCTTACGCTGTAAGGGCCTTTGGTCCAATGAAATCGCGTACGGGCAACGCCCGTGCGCAAAACGTCACAGACGCGCTTACGCTGTAAGGGCCTTTGGTCCAATGAAATCACGTACGCGTGCTGACGCGCTTACGCGCTAAGGGCCTTTCTTCGTTTTTCACGCTGACGTGCAGGATTTTCACGTGCCAAATCACTCCGTATCAAGCTGGCCACGCAAAAACACACGGAAGACCATGCTCCTGCCCAGAAGGCCGAATTACTGCCCCCCAGTGCCCCGAGCAGCCTCCCACGTGCCATCTGCTGCTGCCTGCCTGCCTGCTGCCACCGTGCCCTGCCATTTGGTGCCTGCACATCAGCCATCTGCAGGTGTCCAGTTGCAGTGTCCACCCCTGCTGGAACAGAAGACTCCCGACTCGGATAACATCGCTCCACAGCCCAGCCCCAGGACCCAGTTGCCCACCCACTCCTGCCCCTGGGGTTGCCATGTCGGGCACATCAACATCTGGCACCAGTGGCAACCCCCAGCCAGAGGGGCAGAGGGGCACCAGCTTCACTGCCACCGAAGTTGGTGTCCTGGTGGAGCAAGTCCTGGGGCAGTATGATGCCCTCTTCGGATCGTCCCGCGCCAACAAGGAAGGACGGGACAGGATCTGGGCCGACTGTGTGGTTGCCATCAACGCGGAGGGGGTGGCAACCCGCACCATCCAGAAGGTCAAGAAGCGCTGGGAAGACTTGAGGCCCAGGACCCTCATGAAGGCCCGGCGCCTCGTGGAGGGGGGCCAGGGCCGCATGAGTTCCATCCAGTTGAGGGTCCTGGAACGCGCACACCCAGCGCTCCACGCCCAGGTCCTTGAGAGGGAGACCCGTCTGGAGTTGAGCGGTAAGTGGCCAAGCATTGCTGTGTGAGACAGGGCATGATGCAGTGTGCTGGTTGTCTGATACTTGCCTGCATGTGTGACATAGGCCATGTACGCATGTATGTGTGCAGGGACATCATGGGAATGCATGTGCGACCTGTAATGTGTGAACCGCACGGTTGTTGCATGTGTTTGAATGCGACATGGGGAGCCCTGTGCAGATTGCACACATGAGAGCATGGCAGTCTCTGTTCCTGGACATGGGTAGGGGCGAGGGATGGGTGCTGATGCCAGATACATATGTGGTATCCATGTCTGTGTGCCTGACCTGCGTGTCTGTGACTTGTGAGTGCCATGGATGCATGACACATGTCTGTGACAATGTACAGATTCACTGATGCAGCCTAGTCATCCTTGTATGCACTGTGATTGGGGTGTACGGGGCCAGATGGATGTGACTGAGGTGAAGTGTGTGCATGTGATAGGCATGACCCATGATGCATGTGAGTCACATTACATTGTATGATTCGAGAGTCCATTGGACATGCATTGAAATGTCCATGGCACGCACCATGACTGTCACTGTGTGTGTTTTGCCTGGACTGACACATGTGTTGTGGTGTGACATGATGGAAGTGTACTTTGACAGTGGCACTCATCTGCTATTGCTTCCTGTCTAGGGGACCATTGTACAGTACCCTGATGCTTGTGTTCTATGTCTCCCTCTACGCAGCGGCTAGTGAAGGAGAAGGCGGAGACGGCGCTGTGGAGCAAGGCGGCGGGGATGCCCCCACGGCTGCAGCGGAAGTGGTGGGTAAGCCCCCACAGGGGCCTGCTACGGCAGTAGACGGCGAGGAGCCATCCAGGTTGGTGGTTTCCACAGAGGAGGAGGAGGCCGCCACTGAGGCGCACATGGGGCCTGGTGGGGGCATCCCTGCTGGTGCAAGTGGTGCAGTCCAGGGGCAGGAGGCAGCACAGGTCACCGTGGAGGGGCCTGTGCATGTCGCTGTCCCTGAACCTGTGGGTGCACCACCTTGCACCAGCAGGGATGCCCCGTCCCAGGCCCGTCCGCAGGTAGAGGGGATGTCCATGTCATCTGACTCCCCTCCACCTGCGGACGAGGGGACCCCTGGCCGTGTGGAGAAGGTCCTGATTGGGGTCGCGAAGCGCACGGCTGTGATTCGTGATGCTGTGCGTGCTTCCCAGGAGGAGCACGCACGTCATCACGAAGAGCACCGTGCCGACGTGGCCCAATTGGGATCGGCCATGTTCGGGGGTTTCCTGCATGTGTCGGCCAATCTGGCGGCCCTCTCCTCCTCTGTGGAGACTATACGCCAGTCGTTCTCCTTGCCGTCTTCCGGCCCAGATGCCACCAGGGCCCCCTGTGGAGCTGCCCTGACCAATGCAGCCAGCTCGGTGGGGATCCCATCCCTGCCACAGTCGGGAGTCAGAGGTCCAGCAGGGGTGGACAACACAGCAACTGGACCCCAGCAGATGGAGGATGTGACGGCATCATCGGGCAGGGCACGTGCACGACGGCGTCGGTGGTTTCCATCATCCTGGATGCCGTCGTGCTGGCAGAGGCAGTGGCGTCGGAGGCAGCAGCAGGCTCGAGGTGGGAGGCATCATGGCTCGGGGCCATCAAGATCAGAGGGGCAGGCATCGGCCGGAGGGCAGGAGAACCCAGGGATGGTAGTGTCTTCCGTGTGGGAGCAGTTGGTCCAGCGGATAGGTGCGGAGCGGCAGCGGGCGGAAGAGGAGCGGCTCACCATGGTCAGGGCGGAGTTCTCCATGCGTCGGGCGTTGAGGCGGGCTGAGTGCCTCGAGGAAGCTCGCAGGGAGTTTGAGGTCAACATGGGGTTATCCCTGCGAGACCTCGGGGCCAGGACAGAGTCCCGCCTCCAGGACATCGACATGGAGTTCGATGATGCCCTGGCCGGCAACATCACAGAGTGAGCCGCAGGACTTGCCCGCTGCCATTGTATATAGTTATATAGTTAGTGGTAGGTTTCCTCTAAATTTTTTTTTTTTTATTTGGTTGCGATTGGACAATGCACCACTTTTTTTGTATATAGTTCAGTTTTTAGTTAGTTGACATAGTTAGGTTTCATTTGGTTGGGCTCATGGACCCGGGATTGTCTTGTAAATAGTTATTCTATGGATTTTTTGATTTCTTGGATTTTTTTCATGGACATTCATCTTCTTTCTGTTGTTTTGCTTTGTGGTTTTTCTAATTTCATTTCCATTCAAGTTGATTTTCAATACATTTTTATTTTCATCCTTCAATGTGTCGTATCATCTCATTGCTTTCATGCATGTCATGTTGGGTGTTTTAACATTCACTTGCAGCCATTGTGTGTGACAGACGTGTTCATTTGCATTATTTACATTGGGTGTGTAACATGTAATTGCCTTTGATATGTGGGTGGATGTGATAGTTGGTTGGGCCTTTTGGCAGGGGAGGATGGCCATTACGGACATGATTGGGGATTGTTGGGACCCAGGTGCAGGGGGGCATGGATGGGACATGGGCGAGGGCCTGCTGGCAGGTGCCCCACAGTGCTGGGGGGTGGGGGTGGTGGGGGACATGAGTTGGACATGGGCGGGGGCCTGCTGGCAGGTGCCCCACAGTGCTGGGGGGTGGGGGTGGTGGGGGACATGAGTTGGACATGGGCGGGGGCCTGCTGGCAGGTGCCCCACAGTGCTGGGGGGTGGGGGTGGTGGGGGATATGAGTTGGACATGGGCGAGGGCCTGCTGGCAGGTGCCCCACAGTGCTGGGGGGTGGGGGTGGTGGGAGACATGAGTGGGGGCCTGGTGGGGGCTGCCCATGGTGGCAGGGGGGTGGGGGTGGTGGGAGACATGAGTGGGGGCCTGGTGGAGGCTGCCCCTGGTGGCTGGGGGGTGGGGGTGGTGGGAGACATGGGTGGGGGCCTGGTGGAGGGTGCCCCTGCACTGCTGGGGGGTGGGGGTGGTGGGAGACATGAGTGGGGGCCTGGTGGAGGGTGCCCCTGGATGGTGGGGGGTGGGGGTGGTGGGAGACATGAGTGGGGGCCTGGTGGAGGGTGCCCCTGGATGGTGGGGGGTGGGGGTGGTGGGAGACATGAGTGGGGGCCTGGTGGGGGCTGCCCATGGTGGCAGGGGGGTGGGGGTGGTGGGAGACATGAGTGGGGGCCTGGTGGAGGGTGCCATTGCACTGCTGTGGGGTGGGGGTGGTGGGAGACATGGGTGGGGGCCTGGTGGAGGCTGCCCCTGCACTGCTGGGGGGTGGGGGTGGTGGGAGACATGAGTGGGGGCCTGGTGGAGGGTGCCCCTGGATGGTGGGGGGTGGGGGTGGTGGGAGACATGAGTGGGGGCCTGGTGGAGGGTGCCCCTGGATGGTGGGGGGTGGGGGTGGTGGGAGACATGAGTGGGGGCCTGGTGGAGGCTGCCCCTGGTGGCTGGGGCGTGGGGGTGGTGGGAGACATGAGTGGGGGCCTGGTGAAGGGTGCCCCTGGATGGTGGGGGGTGGGGGTGGTGGGAGACATGAGTGGGGGCCTGGTGGGGGCTGCCCATGGTGGCAGGGGGGTGGGGGTGGTGGGAGACATGAGTGGGGGCCTGGTGGAGGGTGCCCCTGCACTGCTGGGGGGTGGGGGTGGTGGGAGACATGGGTGGGGGCCTGGTGGAGGCTGCCCCTGCACTGCTGGGGGGTGGGGGTGCAGGGGGACATGAGCAGGTGTGCAGGGTAGTCCCCTGTTTTGTGGGCTGCCTGCAGGGGCCGTCGAGGGTGTACAGGGAACACCTGTGAGGACCCACCCAGGCTATTCGCGTGTGGAACTTCCCGCGCACCCCTGAAATACACGTACCCTGCTGAAATCGCGTGTAAAACTTCCCGCGCACCCCTGAAATACACGCGCCCAGGCTTTTCGCGTGTGGAACTTCCCGCGCACCCCTGAAATACACGTACCCTGCTGAAATCGCGTGTAAAACTTCCCACGCACCCCTGAAATACAAGCGCCCAGGCTATTTGCGTGTGGAACTTCCCGCGCACCCCTGAAATACACGTACCCTGCTGAAATCGCGTGTAAAACTTCCCGCGCACCCCTGAAATACACGCGCCCAGGCTATTCGCGTGTGGAACTTCCCGCGCACCCCTGAAATACACGTACCCTGCTGAAATCGCGTGTAAAACTTCCCGCGCACCCCTGAAATACACGCGCCCAGGCTATTCGCGTGTGGAACTTCCCGCGCACCCCTGAAATACACGTAGCACGCTGGGAGACATGAGTGGGGGCCTGGTGGAGGGTGCCCCTGGATGGTGGGGGGTGGGGGTGGTGGGAGACATGAGTGGGGGCCTGGTGGAGGGTGCCCCTGGATGGTGGGGGGTGGGGGTGGTGGGAGACATGAGTGGGGGCCTGGTGGAGGCTGCCCCTGGTGGCTGGGGGTGGGGGTGGTGGGAGACATGGGTGGGGGCCTGGTGAAGGGTGCCCCTGCACTGCTGGGGGGTGGGGGAGGTGGGAGACATGAGTGGGGGCCTGGTGGAGAGTGCCCCTGAATGCTGGGGGGTGGGGGTGGTGGGAGACATGAGTGGGGCCTGGTGGAGGGTGCCCCTGCACTGCTGGGGGGTGGGGGTGGTGGGAGACATGGGTGGGGGCCTGGTGGAGGCTGCCCCTGCACTGCTGGGGGGTGGGGGTGCAGGGGGACATGAGCAGGTGTGCAGGGTAGTCCCCTGTTTTGTGGGCTGCCTGCAGGGGCCGTCGAGGGTGTACAGGGAACACCTGAGAGGACCCACCCAGCCTAATCGCGTGTGGAACTTCCCGCGCACCCCTGAAATACACGTACCCTGCTGAAATCGCCTGTAAAACTTCCCGCGCACCCCTGAAATACACGCGCCCAGGCTATTCGCGTGTCGCACTTCCCGCGCACCCCTGAAATACACGTACCCTGCTGAAATCGCGTGTAAAACTTCCCGCGCACCCCTGAAATACACGCGCCCAGGCTATTCGCGTGTGGAACTTCCCGCGCACCCCTGAAATACACGTACCCTGGCTAATCGCGTGTATAACTTCACGCGTACCCCTGATATGCACGTTACCCGCTTTGCGTTCCTTGTTTGGCAGCCCTGTAAACTGGTCCAGGGTTAGCGCAGCCCTTTGCGATGATTTAGCGATTTTGATGGCTTTTCCTTGCGCGAGGGCGTTCTTGGGGGCGTTACTGGCGCTGCTGCAGGGTCGCTGCGATACTCTGCGCCACGGCTGGTTTGGGAGCCTAAAATCCATGAATACGCTGTGCGCGAAAATCGGTTTTAGCGCACGTGCCTGGCGCAGACAATCGCACGCGGACACTCTGCGCCAGCCGCTTGCGACACTTTTCTGCGAAATTCTATGAATTACCCTGTATGTGTCTAAAAAAAGCTATATGTAGGTATTAGTGTATAAAATACTGTGTGGATGCCTTTTTTGTCTGGCCAAATGAATGTGTACAAATGAATTGTTTAGAAATGTATTCTTTGTAAAGATAGATTTATACAGGGCTTGTTGGTACCATAGATGTTTTTATGAAAAATTAAACATTGTTATTGTACTGGCTATAAACAAACTAAAAAAGAGGGGAGTGTGACACAATACATCCTTGACGATTTGCGTTTTGTTTATCTATATTATCCCTGGGCGTTCAAGGCTTACCAGGAACCCTTATATAAGATATCTTAAAGTTAACGTGACATAATTCTGATAAGAAGGCAAGTTTGTCAGCAAGGATGTGCACTGCTTTTGATCCCCGAGAACATTTTACAAAATGTTAAAAACCGATTGTGCTCTTGCTTGGCTGATTTTATGGTGTGGCTGTGGCCTAAAGTACACCCTCTGGGCCTCATTACGACCCAGGCGGTAAGTTACCGCCTGGGTCGTACCTTTACCACCATGGCGTAAACTACGTTTACGCCATGGTGGTTGGCGGACTTACCGCCCCATTCCGAGGTGAGTGGGGCGGTAAGACCCCATTAACCCATTTACCCTTCCCCATTCCCATTTTTGCCCCATAGGGCATAATGGGAGTGGGGAAGGCGTTAATTACGCCACCGTAAATTACGGTGGCGTAATTAACAACAAGGTCCCTTAGCGCCATGGATTTTAACACCTGCTAAAAGCAGGTGTTAAAAGCTCCATGGCGCTAAGGGACCTCGGAATCAGGCGGTAAGGGTCGGCGCTGTTTACGCCGCCGTAAACCCCTTACCGCCTGGGTCCTAATGAGGCCCTCTGTCTAGGTCCTGAAGAAGAGGGTGCAACTAAAATGAATTAGTACATGGAGATCCTTATTGACTTCCTTTCTGGAGCCAATCAAAATGTTCAGACTGCAGTCAATAACTACTGGTATTGACTGTGTTGTGTTCAAAAGAAGACAGGGAAACAATAATGCAATTTCCAGGCAAGATTTATTTAAACATAACACTTTCTATCTGGGTGGACCTTTTTTTCTCTCGCTACAACATCTTACTTAACACACCAAAGAGCATTCTAAAACATGGGGAAAATGTGTTCACTTTCTTATACAGCAACCATTTACTTTTACATGACAATTCATGCATTTTCATGTTAAAATTACTCCAGCTTAAGCAAATTTGCATTAAAAATGCTGTTGTTTAAATACCACAAAATAGAACCACATTTAGTTTACGAACTCAGTTTTCCTATTTACTTTACTCATTATTAAAGTAATGTTTTGTTTTACTTAGCCAGTAATACTCCAAAACGTGCGTTGCTCCTACCATCATGTGCTTATAGCCGTATAGACGTCGAGAGGGGTCATCATTATCGCTTGGGATAAGGCCCCTTCCCCCTCTTAGGACCCTCAGCCTTGGTGGCAGGTCATTATCCCGTGATAATGACACCTCCATCAGTCCATAAGGATACATTTTTGAGGTAGAATCTCTGAGGTTAGTGGCATCATGTGGGGAAAAGTCATTGGTCTTCTTTCAGCTGTTAGAATATATTAAAGAAAAAACCATGGTCATTATGAGTTCTTCTGTATTTTCTAAAGAAATACAGAATGTGGTAGTTATTTTTAGAGCATGCTGTATTCTATGCAGGCCACTCTCAATATGACTTTCCTGCCACTAAGGTGACATTGTCAGCAATGTTTCCAAAAGACCCAAATATCTCATATATCTCAAATTACATTTTTGGTAACACCAATGCACTTTCACCCTGGATTAAGTGATGGGAATGTCTAGTACACTAGTGGTTCACAAAAGGGTCAGTATGTATCTTTCTTTGCATTGTGCATCTTCCTGCACCAAAGGGGGTGAGGACGAGAGCATCCCTAATGCTCATCCTTTATACCCCTCATCTTTTTGTACCATAAATGGAAGGTGAAAGGCATATCTCCTCACTTACTGGACAAAACGTTTAATCAAGCATGGACAGGAAAACCTTTTTAACATCTACCTTTTAAATGTAGGTAAAAACTGGTATTTTGTGTTTGCATTTCAACTAGTAATCATTTAGTATTTATCCCATAGGGTATTTCTAAAATAGCACCCGAGGTAAATACCTCAGTATTCATAATAGCATGGGCTGGAAAAATCAGACCATATTTCTGAAATCCTGACTGTTTTTACAGTTACCACCATACTCCAATATGCCCAAAGGAAGATACATAAGCCAAAAAGGTGAAGCAATTCGAGGGAACGAGGCAAACCCCTCCACAGTGAAATTGGGAGATTTATGATTAAAATAGGTGAGGATCAGACACAGGTAAGGCTCACATGCTGGAAAGTCTCAAAATGTCCCTGATTGTTTCCCCTTCCTATCAGCAGTATTTATGTATGCTATTGGTGAGTTATATCCTGCTGAATGCTGCACATACCAGCTTTCAAGCGCTGGACTAGAGATTGAACCCAATGTTGCATAGCATCATCTCATTCCCAAGGGGGGTGCATTGCCCTTGAGCTACTCTCCCAACCAATTGGGAAATTGCCCAATTCCTCTGGAGGCCTCTCGGGCCAGTCTCCTTCTGATTACACTTCTGTAAACTAGAATACCCGAAAGAGAAACCCGACAAGCAGAGTCACATGGTGCGTGGGTATTTGTCCCAATGAAGAGGCCAAGCATACCAGTGAGAAGGAGCGAGGGAAGGATTTAGTAAATGAAGCAGGAGAATAAAGGTGGGAAAAGTTCCTAAAGAAGGAATAATCGAATGAAGGATAGATGAATCTGATGGCAGAAGGGAGAGTAAGAGGGAGAGACAGAGTATGGGCAGCAAAGAGAAATCACAAAGGTGAAGTGTATGTGGAAAGACAATTAGTGATCTGACTTCAGTGAGCCAACAAAGAGGGAAAAGAGGAAGAGTCCCTGCTTCAGGGAACTCAGGAGGTAAGAGGGACACCGCGCGGGGAAGACAAATATCCACTGATCAATATATTTCTAAATTCTATAGAGTGCTTACTCACCAAATTTCAGATGGGGAAGGGGGGAAGATTTGTAAGTTTACTAGAGAGTCAGAGATTGGTGCCACATGGTTACAGCAAATAGATGAGTCTGCATTACGCTCTTGATGAATTTCAAGGTTATAGACATGTGAAACTTCCCTTTATTAGATGACATCTTTCTTCTTGTTTTTTCCCCCCAGACTCCTCTGTTGGTTGCTACAACGGCTAATCAGCCTGAGATCGTCCATGACCTCATCACCCTTGGTGCCGACGTTAATGCAGCAGATCAGAAAGGGCAGACAGCACTGCACTTGGCAGCGACCTATGGGTTTCCCAACATTATAAAGGTGATCATTACACTTATTCATTGTGAGGTCGAGAACAAAGCAGAGTCTCTCCAAAAATACCAAATATCAATACGCTTCCTACACATGTGATGCCCAGCATACATTTGTATTCCTGGACTATTCCATCAATCCCTTACATTGCCAGTTCAGTTAACAATATCAAAATGATAGGTCCTAAATGTACCCAAATTCTATCTGTCCCCATGATCATCAAAATCCTCCAAGACCCCCCCAAATTCATACACCGCAGAAGAATTGCTCTTATGCTTTCCAACGTTGGTCTATGTTGAGGGCAGCTGTAGGGTTGACCAAACATTAGACCATGATGGAGGGCAGCTCAAGTGTCTGCTGACATGGGACCATGAATAGCCTCAAAGCATGAAAAAAAAACTTTACACTCGCTTTCCATTGCTCATATATTAATCTGGCCTCACGAAAATGAGACCAGGGTAGCATTCAATTAACGTTCGGAGTGTCTCCAGTACTGAGTTCGTTTTGGATTTTGGTGGCTATAACTGTGAATCCTGATAAACATTTCTATATTCTGCTGTATGACTGACTTACTTATCCAGGGGCCTAACCTAGTTTGAAAGAGCGACCATTTTAGAATTATCAATAGCAAGTTATCTTCTTTCTGGAGACCTAATTACTAACACTGTGTTTTAATTTTTTTAATTTTCTTGGTTAAGGTCATTATATCACGAAGGGCACTGGATGTCAACATAGAAGCCCGGAACTTTGAAGGTGATGATATTACTAATAATATTACTTCAAATCAAGAAATTCTCTCAATGGGCAGGGTCCCAAACAGGAATTGAAAAGTGGTGTTTGGTTGATGGGAGGTGGGGTGTAAGGTTTCACATGTACCTCTTCCAGTGTGACTGACGGGTACTCCGGGTGAGCTGGAGCTCTGTGCTGCTCGTGCCAATGGGTGAGCCAGAGGACAGGGACAGGGCTTCTGGATGAACCGTGTTCAGTGAGCCTTCCGAGTATAAGGGCCCGCTCCCCCATTATGGGCTGAGAGGTGCATGGAGGCTGTACCTGCTGCTTCTAGAAGGAGGTATTGCGTTCAGTGTTAGTAGATGGAGGGGTTTGTGGAATGTTCAAACGTGTTTCTTCAGTGTGAGTGACAAAACAATTTTGAAAGGTTGATGTTTGTGCAGAGGTTGCAGCTGCTCCTTTAATTTTGAAGGGCAGTACAAGGTATTGGCGGGTTTTGTGTTGTGGGTTCTGGATGGGGTGGAGGGTCCTGTAGTACAAATGACATAAGGAAATATTGGGGGACTACTCAGGTTTCCATTTGGCCCAGAGGGCAATGCCCAAAGTGCCAGCATGTGATTCTAGTATGGGTCAGATTTTTTGGCCAGAATGGACCACTTCAACTCTAGTTGTAACCAATATTACTGAGCAGATAGGTTTTCACATGAACTATTTGCAATATATATATTAACACAACACTCCCTTTGGATAGGAATGAGTTGTAATGTGCAATTGTGGGCCATGTTTTCATTAGCATCCTGCTTGGGGGAGCCAGTAAATCAGGTGGCTAGGTACGCAGGCTGAAACCAGTGATCTCAGTCCACGTTCCAAGCTGCCTGATGGCTGCCGCCCCTGCCTGCCCTCTTTCCCCCCACCCGACCCATGTTTAAAACATCCCCCCTCCCCACTTGCCTCATTGTGGCAGCGGTGGTGAGTGCCGCCAGCTGCTGCTTCCTTCCTTTTCTGCTGCGTGTGGCTGCCATGAAAAGGGAAGAGGGGCTCTGCCACGAGGCACCCCATTCACGGATTGAAAATACTTTCAATTAGCTAATGGCATTAAGCACCCGTTCCAAGGGCTGAAAGGGGTGGTAATGGCCCGAGGACCTTGGCAAAAGCCCTTGCTTAGCTCGGGCCTTTAGTTTGGGCTGCCAGGCCGTTACTACCCATTCCAGCCCTTGGAACGGGTGCTTCACACTACATTGATGCCTGGACTGATTTTATGCCCCAGTCCCAATCTAGGGCTCCTCTGAAAAGGCAAGGGCTCTGAACTCCATTCCTGCCCCTTTCATTGTTTGGTTCTTGAATCCTGAAAAGTGGTGCTTGTTGGGGGGCGTCATGAAATGAACAGTCCTTACCCCTTCTTGGATGAGGGAAAGAAGGGAAGTGAAAAGATAAGATGGCTGTGGGAGTGTTAACAGGTCTTACTATCGGGTCGGACTGGGGCATAACATTGTCGCAGGCACCAATGAAAATGTGGCCCACAGTTGCAAATGGCAATTCGTTCCTTTTGTGACAACCCATTTGAGTAGTACCTAACAGGTAGTTTTTTGCTCAAATTGTGCAATTTAAAAAGAATATTAATTCAGTAACACTGGTCAAAACTACTGGCTGCATGGTGAATTAACTTAACAAACTGGCCCACAATGGTTACAAAAGTGTCCCACTTTGACCAAAAAAATTGGCCCACGCTAGCATTTTCCGTTTTTGGTTTGGGCATTGCCCTATTTCCTTGTAGGCTAGTCAGGCCCTGCTTACAATACCCGCCCCTTCCTCCCTTTTGCCCAGTGTGGACTGCTAGGAGGTTCCCCATATGAGTGAGTGACACAGTAATTGGTGCCCACACAGCCTCTCGAGCACTGGGTAGTAATTTTTAAGGAGACAATCCCTCACCTGTTTCAGAGTTTTCCAGCCCAGTGCTATTCTGTTCATTACAGGTGCAGTTTCTCCAAGATGAGGTATACACATCAGTATTCAGAAAAGATGTGTGTTTGACGTTCTGTGGTGAATGACCTCTAAAATAAATTTAATAACAATAACCAATGTATGTAAGAAACACTCAAGGTCGATTCAAATTCCTTGCCTAGATCTATTTTTATCCAACTAGCACCAGCAGTCCAGGAAGGTCTGCTATATTTAAAGGTCGTTCTACCAGGGATAACCCTCCTGCTGCGTTATCAAACCTCCTGGGGTCCCCCATAGTATGTTATTGTGTCCCATACGTAACCTACAGGAATGATCGAGAACAGAAACGCAATGCATAGCGAGCAATGCTTATTGTTTTCTGGAGTGCAGAATGATCATTGCATTTTGGAATCGGGAGATCGCACAGGTCTATATTCTATCATTAGGCAAAGGAGGCACTGATGGAAGGGTGTAGGGTGTGGAATGTCGCTGCGTTTTCAGCCCAAGCTCTTTTGAGGCGGGCCAACTTGAAGACACCTTAGTCTAGCCTGCAGAGTAGAGTCTGCAGAGGGAGGTAAAGAAGTAGTAGTATGTAAACATTGATTTTGCTGTTGGTTTGGTTGGGGGCAGGGGTGGGGGGGGGGGGGTAATGGCATCTCCTTGCTGTGATGAATTGACCTTATTGGCGAGTTGTGTGATATCAGAAGCCTGACTCACCTTCTGTGATTTGATCCACTCTCAGGCTTCACCCCTTTGCTTTGCGCCATCATCTCACAGAATGCCACCTTCAACGAGCTGTTGGACACGTGCCCAGCCACAGGTCCAGTTCAGCTCCGCAACGAGGAAACGCTGACCTGCATCCAGCTCTTGCTGCTCCTGGGGGCCAACTATGCCAGCCAGGTATGCATCAACCTGCCTTTTTATGGTCCCCTGTCCTTGACCATGAACTGTCTTCAGGTGACCCATGTGTTCATCGTGCCAGTGTGCCACCGACCTTTTTTGAAAGTGTGATATTTTTCACCATACTTATCTTCACTTTGCTCAGCAGCCCTATGTGAACGCCTTGAAAGTGAAAAGATGGAATGCCTACATCTTGAATGAAATAGAGTGGCTGACAAATGATAGAATTGCTGTCTATCTCTTTATAATTACAATAACAGAAACATGTAAACTTGAATTGCTTAAAGCAGCCAAACTGAACGGTCATGTAATTAATCTTTTAAACAAACAATGATATGACATGACATTTATAACGCACCTGTACACAAGTGTTTCTGGGCGTGACAAGGCAAGGGAGGGAAGACGAGACAAGCGATCTTATTAGGCCTTGATTCATTCAGACCGCGCAAGTGCGACACTTTAAGGTGCGGGGCGGCAAGTGCAAGGGTGAGGGAAGGGGCAGTGCAATCAGAGCAGCAGTGCTCTGGGTAAGTGCCAAGAAGCAGGGGACCGTAGATGTTACAGCCCCTAAGTGTGTGCTAGGCCCTGAAGCAGTGCAGGGGAGACTGATCATGCAGGACTCATAACCTGTGAGATTTGGGGTAGTCCAGCGACTAGTTGGGGCAGCAGGCAGGTCAGCGGGGGAGCGTGAGAGAGAAAGCAGAAGAGAAAAGGAAGCTCTTGAGCTGCTTCCGGAACTTCAGGTGATCCGGCTTAAGTTTGAGAGGGGCAGGGAGACCATTCCAGAGGGAGGCACCTGCAAAGGAGATAGATCTACCCCCACTCTCTGCCTGTGGAAGTGTCTGACCCTCAGATAGTTGGAGGTAGCTGAGCAAAGGGCTTGAGAAGGAAGATATTTTGGAAGAGAGCGTTCCGGGAGGGTAGCTCAGTGGCAACGTGCTCACCTTGGAAGCAAGACGACACGAAGCAACACAGGTTCGATCCCCAGGTCCGCGCTTAGAATCCTCTGGGTGTTTAAGCGCATTATAAAAACGCAACTAAGACAAAAAAAAAAACAATCACGCAATGAAATACAAACAATTCCTGGAACAGTGCCTCGATGCCCACGGGCTGTGGGCGCTTTAAAAATGCAAAATAAATAAAGCGTTGGATGTAGTGTGGGCCTGGCCTCAGAAAGCCTAGTGGACAATGCAAAGGGTCTTAAACCTGATCCTTGCCGCCACCGGGAGCCAGTGGAGAGATTACAGGGCTGTAGATATACGGGCCCTGGGCTTGAGGCCAAGGATAAGCTTCACAGTCCTGTTCTGGATTAGTTGCAGAGGGTGGAGAGTGGAAGAGGGCAGGTTGAGAAAGAGGCTGTGCAGTATTCCAGCCTATAGAGAACCAGAGCTCTGGAGACAGTGAGCATCTGGGGGAAAGTAAGAAAAGGAAGAATACCTCGGAGGAGCAGCTGGTAGTGGGACTTCTTGGCAACATCTGTGATGTGAGGAGAGTAGGAGAGTGTAAAGTCGAAGATGACACCTAGGATTTTTGCCTCACAGGAAAGCAAAGGAAGAGTACCCAAGGAGGGTCAGAGCGAGAGAGTTAAGGCAGAGATCATTGGAGGCGCACCAATCCTGAATCGTGGATAGACAGTCGGGAATGAGCAAGGGAGAAGATGAGTCTGAGGGGAGCCTGAAAGAGAGCAGAGTGTCATCCGCATAACACAAAGTTAGAGTAGAAGGTAGAGATAAGGTGGGCCAAAGGGGCCAGGTAGACATTGAAGCGTGAGAGGTTAGAGCCCTGGGGAATAACACATGTGGAGAGAAAGGATCCGAGTGGGACTTGGGAAGGTCGATCCAGGAGGAAGGAGGTCAGCCATGCCAGGGCCTGATCTGTGATGCCCAGGTTCTCACACAGTCGGTTGATCAGGATGGCGTGATTGACTGTGCCAAGTGCAGAGGAGAGGTCAAGGAGGATGAGGACAGAAGGAAGGCTGGAGGAAAGATTAGAGAGCAGGTCTTCACGGGTGGTCCACCTGACCTCGGGCATATGCAACCCTTTACTCTCCAGATGTTTTGGACTGCAACTCTCAAAAGCCTTAGCCGGCATAGTCTATGATGAGGGATAGTGGGAGTCATAGCCCAAAACATCTGGCGATCCTCTGGTTGCAGACCTCGGATTATAACCCCTACCCTGCTTACCTCTACTAATACGACCCATCTACATCCTACCAAAGTCCATTCAACTAACGTTGACTAAATCCAAGCCACATACAAAGCACAAACCAATTACAACCTAGCAGTTGTCTCCCACCCACAAATGGCAAACGTCACCCGTTCATAGCCTATCAACGCCTTCCTGCCTACAAATATCCAGCCTATAATGTAAGGCAATAGAAAGAATATTTGTGTAGTCCATTTACTGGTAATGAACCCTCTTAGATCTTTGGTGAAGGAGAGAAAGAGAGGCTGAACGTTACCATAAGTGAGCAAGCACACTTTGCAGAGATTTCAGGACCTCGCAGAGGCCTGAACACAGGAGTTGCTCTACCCCACCATGAACAACTAAAAGTAAAGAACCATCATACAGTCGTGACAAAAGGATCTTAAAGGCTGTTTGACTGTACATCAATGCAGCTACTGACGTAGGTATGCAAAGCCAATTCCAGGTAGGCCTTTGAGCAGCAGAGAGCCCCCTTTAAACAAGTGTCTTTCTTGGATCAGCAATCCATGCAGATCTCTCTGGGACAGAAAAGATTGAAGATTGACTGTTCTCAACCGGCCCACCACTCGCACAAATTCGCTTTCTACCCAACCCTGCCTACCATCTACACCCTACGATTAGTCTTTAAATCCCAACCATCTTCGACCCACTAAATGTTTGCCGTCCCAGCTTTTGGGGTATCCAGAAACTATGGGGGAGGAGCCTGTTAAGCTTGTTGTGCTTTACCATGGGATGTCACCTTTTAATGTGCCCGCTTTAATCTGTTCTTTTCCATTGTTTTTGCACCAGGACATCAAAAGCAACAAGACTGTGCTTCATTTTGCCGTGCAAGATGGAAATCTGCCAATGATCGCATTCTTCCTGGAGCTGCCCAAGCAGGACCGGCACAGCTTTGTGAACATGAAGGTGAGTACTTTGCGATGAAATGAAAACAAAAAGAGTGGCCTGATTCTGCCCCCGCCATGCCGGCATTCCAGAGAGACTGACCTGCTTGGCTGATCTATTATCCATAGATCAGCCAGTCAGCCGAGTGGCTGAGGCAGGTATTCCTTTTTGGCAAACGTAGGCAAGGTTCTGGCAACACGTCAATGCCCTTAATCGTGTGCTTGTTTGGCAAGCCATGTTAACATGCATCAGGTCCTCTTGGGATCGACTCCTGAACCCTTATTCCCATTGTAACCTATTCTTTTTCCATCCATCATTGCTGCCAAACTCTTTGGGTGTGGCCTTCTGTTTTGCACAGCTCCCTTCCTTCTTTCTATTCCCAATCCCCTTTCCTACTCCCAGAATTTCCCTCCTCACGTGGCCGCTGGCCTCTGTTCTTCTTTGCACAAACATCCGGATGCAGACTTGTGCCTCGCAAGCAGCTTTCCATTTCTTACTAATGTGTTAAGAAAATAGAGGCGGAACTCTAACGATAGACCTGCAGTGCCTAGGAGATTGCAAAGTTGCTACTAGAGTACCCGAATCGGGCAATTTGAAGTATCGGCTCCTTTATTCACCAAGGTCATACCGTGATATGTACCGACCCTGTCGGGAAAGCCGACGGCTGGGTTAGACCTACTTGGTCAATGGAAATGTCACACCTGCCAATGTTAGCCGACACTCTAGGAAATCATGTGCTGAGAATTGGCCAAAGCTAAAGCCACTTGTTCTGTGGTCTTAAACCCAATCTGGAGAATCTCCATCACATTTTAGCTCTCGAGTCCCTTCCAGAGGAGACTAGCTATTGTGCCACGCTAATCCCCTATGAGGAAGAGTACTAGCAGCAAGCCTAGACACCGGTAATTATTTCTACCTTTTTGGGCATCATCGGGAAGCGGCAATCCAGATAGTTTTCTAAGGTTAACCACCCAAATGATTGAAAAATATCCAACACTGTGTGAGATCCACTACTGACAAAAAAAAATGCTGACCTAACTTGCTCTTTTGGCTGTGAGCCCTCCCCAATAGGACATTTGTACCGGTTTTATATCCTGCCAATATATTCTCTGCCATTGGTCATCTTTTTCTCAAAATCCCCATCTACCATCACGTTCGTCTCCTATCCACTGTGTCTATGCTTTCTTTCTTCTTTCCCCAGCGCCATTTATTACTCTTTCGCCCATTCTCTCCATTCTTTAATCTTTTTTTGCTGTAGTGCCCAACTCTTTTTCCTAGAGTCTGTCTTCCCGCCTTCACCTTGTCTCCTCTCTCATTCTGCCATCTCCTCATTACACTATATTCACACAAGTCCTCTGCACTACCTTCTCAGACTTCTCTGCCTGCGTTTCTTGGTCTCTTCTCTGTTTCTCCTTCCGTCAACCTCTGCCACGGCCGCCTCCCCATCGTCGTCTCTCCCCACTATAAATTCTGCTTCGTGATTGGAGAAAACCCATTTTCCATTTCTTGGCAGGCTCATGGCAACACCGCCCTGCACATGGCTGCAGGCCTGAATGGACACCCATTTCAGGAGAGGATCATTCGTCTACTGCTGGACCATGGGGCTGATGCCAGCATCCGCAACCTGGAGAATGAACAGGCTATTCATCTGCTGCCCCCTGGAGATGCAGCGGAGCAGGTAAACTGAAAAGACCATTTCATGCAATCTCCACCTATTCATCTCTCAGGTTCCCTCAAGTGCCAGGGACGAGTTATCTCGTCCTTGGGATTACCTGCCTGTTGCCAAGGGCGAGATAGCTCGTCCCTCACTTAAGGGGTTAATGAAAGAGAAAATGTTAGAAGGTATTATATGGCGATATACCAAAATCACCAAAAAAGGCCTTAGCACTGGGGGGGCGGGGGGGGAATGCCAGTAAGTGTTAACAATCCAGAGAACATTTCCCACACGTTTGCTGTTCCCCCATCATCAGTCATGCACTAGTTAATGGGCTGAAGGGTCCTAACCCCTGCACGATTTAAGGCAGTGCTGAAGTAGTGAGGTAGTACTCGTCCGACCCAGCCTTATGCAGCCATGGTGAAATTAGTCATTTGTTTATTTATTTACGTAGCACCAAAGCCTGGCTAGCCTGTGGGCATCAGAGCGCTCACAACAACAAACGACCTATAAACCTAAATTAGTACAAAAACTACATTGGCCCAATCAAGGCCATTAAAGGACATTAAAATGCAGCTGAAATGTACTGACCGAGTGGGATCTGCATTTTCATGGGATGGATCTGCTCTTGGCCATTGTCCAATTAAAATTCCGCTCACACTTTGACGGCAGGTGTAAGCTGCCTTATCTTAGGCTGCATGGCTCTTGACTATCTGGAGCTGTGAGTGGCAGGCTTGGCAACTGCCCATGCAGGCTTCCCACTAGTAAATAAGCCCAGTGAGGCTGCCCACCAGAGACTGCATCTCATTCCTGGGCCGTGATCCTTCAGAAGTATAAAGTTATGAAAAGAATGTAATAAAAATGTGCTGAAACTTCCTGTTCTAAAAAGTGGATTTCATGATCTAGTTTCGAAAGTGAACCAAACCATACATGGGGCCAATAATGGAAAGGTTTACTAAGAGTTGGAGCGAGAGGCCAAGGGGGTGTGATTAGAAAGGGGAGGAGTAGAATACAAGGAAAATGTGAGAAAGCCAAGTTTGAATAAACTTGTGCCTTAGCTGCTCTTGCATTCCACCTAAATGCCTCTTCAGTGTGTACCAGAGGCTGGTCTTTCCCTGTGGCTGCTGAGTAGCTCAGTCTCGGAACCTCAGGCAAGGGCTGGACTGCAGCAATCTGCCTGCCCCCTGTGCTCTATGAGAAGGTAGAGCTCACCAGCATTGCAGTGCCATGACCATGTCCACAAGGTGGCTGGGCCCCATTAGTCATGCCACTTATACTTGTGCCGGCCGCTGCCAGCAACCTGAACTAGCAGAGCCCTGGAGCCACTGCAACTTCATCTGTTTGCCAGTGCGCGTGGGGAAAAAGGGAGAACTTCAGCTGGGCTGAGCGAGATAGATTGCGCTTAACAAGAGTGTGCCTCAAATAACCTGTTCTATGGAATTTCCTTCACTCAGGAGGGTTTACAACCACGTTTACCATGTTAGTTCCCACTCGAGGAGCTCCCACAAGTTTGTTTAGATTGTGATTTGTGTTGGAATCTTTGCATGCCCGAATGGGAACAAGGGGGAGAAGATGGGTCTTTACGCCATGCCCAATCGTGAATCACAAATTGGCTCCGAGCTGTTCCAGTCACTGTCAAACGGGCATCAGTAGATAGTTTACTCCCTTCTGTTGTGAGTGAAAAGGATGTGGCTCCTTTAAGGGAGGGAGCACGCCAGGGCGGGAGGAGGGTGGAAGGGGATGGACGGGGGAAGAGGTTGGGCAGTTACGTGATGTAGAAATAAAGAATGGTTGACTTGCTACATGGCTCCTGTCCTCCTTAGGCCGTACTGCATATGTATGTCTGAGACGTATGAGTGAGCCCAACAACTGGCGACGGAGCCGCCGTCCCAGGGGTGCAGCAGGAGGGGCTCATTAACCCAGCAGGACAGCGAAGCATCCTCCGTAATTTCGGCAGCAAGGTAGCGATGCGGTCATCCGACCGCAGCAGAGGTGGCCCGCCGCCCACAGCACCAGGCCCAACAGTGTGGGGGGACACCACAGGAGCAAGACCCCTGCAGAAGCAGCGGAACATCGCTAGAGCAGACATCCAGCAGCAGAAGAGAAGCGCCACAGGACCGCAAGCCCAGCAGCAGGAGAGAGACGTTGCCAGACCTTCACCTTAGGTGGCATTTGCCAAGGGCATGCTATACTCCCCAGAGAGCTGGGCCAGCATAGGAAGTGTCCAGCCAATCATAATACAGTCAATTCTAAGTAAAAGGGATGTCCAAGTATATCTAAATAAATATTGCATTCTTCACTAAAAACACAAGCTACGCCCACATGGAAAAGACCTAGAAGAGACTACCTGGATGGAAACAAATCGGCAAGCTGGATAACTGGCAATTGCAATGCAGGGTGGCCTTTGAAGTAATATATGGAACGTACAAAAATACTTTATGCAACTTGTCATCTTGGGTTCTAAGGACTAAGCTGTCTAAGACCAAAGGTCAGGCCATAGTTTGCCTGGTATTGGCCCCTAGTCCACAGACTCTGTTTGTGGTGTGATTTGACAGCATCACGGGAGGCTCTTTTACTAGGATAGACCTCACAGCTGCAGTACTGCAAAGAGAGGGTTGTGACAGTGAAGTCTTTTGCGAAGGCAAGCTTGCGACTCCAGGGCAAGATGTGCAGGAACCCAGGAGTCTGGAGGCAAGGCTGGTTCCTGCTGGATCCGGGCTTGATTCAAATGAAGTCTTCCTTTGTCTGAAACCAGAGGTGGGACCTCATGGTTCAGGTACAATTCTAAAAATGTTCCCTTACAGATTTTTCAAAGCTGAAGCGGTCTTCTGCTCTTGGGGCTCTGGCAACCCCAGGCACATTCACTGTGCCCTTGTCTTCTGGTCCTAAAGAGCATGCAAGCTTCACTTCTTCCAGCAGGCCATGCATAGTATTCCTCAGGGACGTAAGGTAAGGGACT
Source organism: Ambystoma mexicanum (assembly GCF_040938575.1). Lineage (NCBI taxonomy): Eukaryota > Metazoa > Chordata > Amphibia > Caudata > Ambystomatidae > Ambystoma > Ambystoma mexicanum. The sequence goes on along the minus strand of NC_090921.1, from coordinate 1,175,964,933 downwards.
CTCTATTTTTTTCGTTCTAACTGTCTCTCTCCATTTGAAGGAGGCTTTGAGGCTTTGAGTCTTTGCGATCTCATACAGGTCAACAACCAACGTGAGTTTGTCTTGTGCCATTTACACGCAAATGCTACAGGGGATTGTTAGATTGCAAGTACCCCATTGGGTACAGTGGGTTCACTTCCAATTTACGGTGTCCTGATCATTTTGCAGCAATCCAAGGGTGCCTTACTCATGGCAGAGGCGCTGGGTGGCAACCGCTGAGCATGCTGGGATATTGACAATGTTAGAAGTCATCCTTGCTGACTCTGAGTTTCCAGCCAGCCAGCCCTAACTGCTACCCATGCCTCCCCTAGAACAGAGACCATAGTCACCATTTCTAAATCCCTTGCCTCAATCGCTGTCTCCTCTACTGGCTCCAAGAGTAGCCCACTCCTTCAGAATTCACTTGTTGTGCACACCTCAATGAAGTGTGACATTCGCCCTGCTTAGCAAAGTGCCTTCCTAGGAGGGACTGTATACAGTTGGTATCCCTTTTTGTGTGAGGGGGGCTGCCGAATACTTGATTCCAATAGTTCGACCTGGGTCTCAAATTACACACTTCCCCAGCTCCACCACAGGCTGGTACGTTGTTATCCCTTTTTCATATTACACTGTAATTGTAATTCTGTCCACGCCACAGAATATGCCTTTGGCAGTTTGCTGCTTTACGGTTAGGGTGCTAGCCTTCCACGTTGCGAGGTTATAGTGCAAAGCCACCAGATTTGGCTGAATACGTAAGAATGCCAGTAGAGTTTTAACATGGGGTTTCATTTTCAAAATAAACCCCATTCTGCCTAGACATGCTTATGGGCTTGGCAGTCATGTTGGTTAATTGTATACTTTCTTTGAATAATACCTTTTGTTCTGATGTGCCAAATGGCAACTGTAAAATGACCCCCCTTTCCAGTGTCAAGCGGCATTTAAAGAAATGTCCAAAGAAGCAGATATCCAGATGTCCATGCACACAACTTTGTTTCTGCAGGATGGCCATCTTGCCTCACAGTTTCTGCTTTGTCATTAGACTGTGCACAGAAAGTTGTTTGCCTGTATGTCACTAAATTGATGTTCGTGCTTCAGATGCTCACCCCATGGGCCTGAAAGCCCATCCGGGTTGACACCAGTGACACCACATTTTATGCACGGATAGTACCATGAAGGTGATCCTGTTTGGCAGATCTTACTTGCACGCAGAATTCATTTTTCTAGTGAATTCCAAAGTATGAAAAAATGCTTGCGGGTTCTGTGAGGAATTCGACCACCTGTACAGGCAGAGTGCGCTCAGAGACTCAGAAATGAGTGAGGCCATTCCGCACCCATTTCATCTGCTCCCTGCACCAAACACATAGTCACCTGTACTCTGGGAAGACACAGCCTTCAGGCGCTGTGTTCCCCTGTCATATTCACATGAACTGTGACATCCCTGGGTATAGCAAAGCATTCCAAGAAGGGGGAAGGCACACCTTCCACTAGCCATGAGCAGCCTAATTAAAATATCATAGGCTCCATGGATCTGCATCCCTTTGTCCTCTGGCTGGTGGCAGTGCATACTAATGAGAGATAATTGAGGGAAGCCTGCTGAGTGGGTTTGGTTGCCGGAGAGACAACAGGAAGACAGGACTAACTCCCATTTGGTGTGCAATGTGTCAACTTGAAGCTAGTTCCCACCCTCTGTATGAAAAGCAGTGAAATGCATGTCTGGGTCCACTACCATAGGCAAAACCCTGCAGAGTTGACCCCTTTCAGAGGGGAGAAGTATGTGGTTTGGAGGAGACAGGAAGTCTGCTCCCGGAACATACTTCAAGAGAAAACCTGCACTTTAATTAAGTCACAGAGGGCTTAGTTAACCAGAGAGACGCTTTGCTCTACAATATACAGGAAGATGGGTGGGACTTAGGTATATGTTGTCACCTCCTTGTCTGTCCTGTTGCAGAGCACTCTGGTCCTGACCTCATGCATAACAGAAGATTGTTGGTGGGGACCCAGGTTTGGTTCATTAAGGTAGGCTTAGCCTACACCAATCACTGGGGCCCATTTGGCTTTAAAAGAGGGCTTAACTCCTCCCTTAACAGATCATCTGAAGACTTTTCAAGGAGTAAGAAGGATTCCTTTGGACCCGAGCTGAAGGTACAGTCTACCTTACATCTTCCGCCAGTGAAGGAAGGCATTCCAAGAGGGAAGCAAGATCCCTCCCCTAAACATCTCCCAGGGAACAGAGGGAGATACTGGACTCAGAGCAGCCATCCAGCAGCTCCAGAAATGGTACCCAGCCAGCACACAGCGTGCCCTGCTCTGTTCTGACAGCAAGCTTCCTAGGTGGGAAGTGCCAGAGAGTCTCTGGACCAAGGACGAGGCTGTTGCTTGCTAACACCCTCCTGAGCTTTGGGCCGTCCACCTTGAATGGACATGAGCCCTGCGAAGAAGCTAAGAGGAGTGCCACACAAGCATCATCCAGCATCCGTCTTTTTAAGGACAATTTCGAGACATTCGAGTCTTCCAACCGCATCCGGCTGCATCGCAGACTGTTGTCACGCTGCAGTCACCAGAGCCGTCTGAGATGCCTCGACCAGCATTCTAGATTCCAACCAGCACAGAGACAACGATTAATGTCCGAGCCGCCATGCCAGACAGCCTGCAGACGTCCGTCTAGCCTCGCTTGCCGAACTGCCTGCCGCCTGGTACCTGCAGCTATCTCCCGCCAGTAACTTTGTCTCACGGGCTGCAAAGCGCCCTGTAACAGCTTCAATGCTGGCAAGCACCAAGATCTTCTTCAGCACCAGGTACTCTCCGAAGGCTCCTGGAGACAGTTACGACCCTTTGACCCTTTGGTGTTGGAACCAAATGATCTTGAACTATAAGACTGATTACTTTACCAACTACCCTCCTGTCAGTATCCAGAGTGTATCCCTTTCCTTTGTGAAACTGTCTGTCCTCTGTGTTCCTTTGCAGTGTGGGTTGTAAATGTAGTGTGCTAGATCTGTCTGTTGTAGTAATAATAAAGTAGGTATTGTTATACAACCTTGACTGGACAGTCCCTTTTATCATTGGGTTACAATTGTATTTTCGCTGTGTTGCAACAAACCAACGATTCACGACCTTGTGGAGATAAGCCTGCCGTTCTGTCCACGCTACCAAAATTGGACAAGGAGGTCTTATAAATTTACCTGTAGTCCAATTCGTTCGGATCCCTTCTAGTGTACTAGAGGTGTGGGGCTGATTGATGGATTAAAAACTGATATTCATCCCTGAATCACTGTTGCCCAGGAAGTTGATCCATCGCATTTTCTCCTAGCCACAGGTAATCTGTCAACGTTTTAAGCCCCCTCAGAGATGGAACACAACACTTCCAGTTAGAGATGGGTAAGCCCCATCACCCGTTTAAGTTTTAGGAAATTCTAGAAACCGGGCCTCTTGACGGGGGCTTTATTGTGTAGTGAGATGGGGAAACTGCTTCAGCCATATCTCTTAATTTCATAACTCCTCAATACACCAATGCATTGACTGGCCATGAAGTGCCTTCTCCCCCCGCCAAAAGCCAGTGGTTGAGCTATGCCCTTTCATGATGGTTTTGAGTCTCAAATCAAAGAAAATGCGTTTTAAAAAAAAAATAAAATAGGTGCTAGGGAGTAAAAGTCTTCCATAGATTTCACTGTGTTTAAAATATAAATTCCAGGTGTGGAGCCTAAGAGGTATACTTCAGCATCATGACTGTATTTTAATGTTCCTTCTACATCCCCCAGAGTTCCTTCGACTCCCTGCAGCCAGATTGGGACCTTGACAATTGTTACTGTGGCTTCTGTTTTGTTATGCGGCTTGAAAAAAAAAAAGCAGGCAGTACAATGTTACCTGTTGTGTTACCCATATGTCCAATTCCATTCTCCACATGGAAATTTGCACATTCCTCTGCCAAAAAAGTGATTTCAAATAGTTGAATTAAGTATCTTGTAGCTGTCAATGTGCTGAATCCTTTAAACTTCAGTCCCCTCTTCATTACCCACAGCTTGCCCCCCTCCCCGCCCCTTTTCTGGGAATGTACTCGGGGCTTCTTTCTTAATTGCTGCCAATCCGTTCTGCTATTGATGTCCCAATGGTCCTGAAAGGGACAGTGCCTCCCGCATCACTATTCTGTCCTGGGACTCAAGACATGGCTTCCTTCCCATTGCTGCCAGTCTCACCTGCATCCCTTCCCTGCTAGTAAAAAAGGGCAGCAGAAAGAGGTGAGGCTCCTGTGATCAGAACAGTTGCGCACATCACCCAATGCTGTCCTACCTGTATAGCCAATATCAGAAGGGTCCTGTCCCTAATGCTGTCAGTACCCTTTGCCATCGCCCTCCTCCTCTTGGTGGATTGGGATGGATGTAGCCTTTCATCTCCATTGATGATGTCAGTCCTGCTTGCCTTTTTTTCAACTTTTCTCCACTGCTAACGTTTATTTACTGACTTTATTTTGTTTTCTTTTTGGCAGATGCGGCAAGTGTTAAAGAGAAGTCGTGCAATGTCAACCTCCCGACACCGGTCTATGTCCTTGTAGGACCACAACAGACCTGGACTACTTTTCTAGTCCCAGTTTAGCCTTCCCAAAGGTGGAAGGATATTGTATCTCTTTGGAGGAAGATGGCCTTTTTTTGCTCTGTTCTTCAAGTCTGTATTTTCCAGATACATTGTAGGAACCACATATTTTATTGCCCTCAGAGACTGTTTGTTTGAATCAAATGAACTTGGATGTGTGCAAGTAAACAAAGGGACAATGGCTCAGCTTGGAAATGCTGTATGGTCGCCTGACTTCCCTGGGTGCCCCAAACGGCCTTTATTGAAAGACCTTCAGCTCTGTTCCATAGGTTGAAAGTACTTAAGTGTCGCTTTAAGAAATCCCATGCTGCAGTTGTCTAAAATTATGTATACGTTGGGATGGGCGTCTCACCAGACCAACCCTTGTTGGTGCCAAACTATACCATCAGTCTCCACAGTCCACCCAATGCATTGCTATTCTCACAATGATTGCTTCGAAATTACCGGAGCTAAATCAGAGAGACGGATTGAGAATAGAAAATGTAGCACCCCCTTCAAAAAATGGGACTAAATTGACACCTCATCATTGCACCTTTCTTTCGGCCAAACAGAACCATGACAGCAGCGGCATGATTTTATTTATATATATATATATATATATATATATATATACATTTATTCATGCCCATAATCTTACTTTATGGTAATGATTGATATATGTCATGTACAGTGATGAAATTGACATCGGTGTCCGTTGTGCATTGGTTTCTTTTCATAACATCTAACCAATGGAAAACAGCATACCATTGGGCCATGCAATGTACCATCTCACCATGAGCTCTGATATTGAGTTCCCCTGTCCTTCTGTGAGGTGTACCGTTTCTTAAGGAACCCTGGGCATCATTCCAAGCGGAGCCATTGTCCCCTCTAGGTACTTGCACAATGAACCTTTATGATTTCTGTGAAATCGTTTCTTGCTGGTGCAGCCCGACCGGCTGCGACCTGTCGTCATTTCTGTGAAATGCAAGCATGTGCCATCTTGTTTCTTTTTTAAATATTGACAATGCAAGTAAGGAAATTGTCTGGTTGTGTCATGAAATGGACCCTGCACCCGATGTGGAATACCCTTACTTGAGGCGTCACTCATGGATGGCTGGGCTAGAGGGGTGTCCCTCGACAGTTTGGCCTACTCCGATTTGGTCCAAACCAGTACTTTTGATTGGTCACTCGTTTCTTCTGGACTATCCCACCCTGCTTGCAGGCTCACAGTGGCCTGCCTCGGCACTCCATTTGCTCAGATATATGATATTATAGGTTATTTATAACGCGCTTAATACCCAGAGGTTTCTAAGCACGGACCCGGGGTTCGAACCTGTGTTGCTCCGTCCAGCACGCCAATCACTCAAAATTACTGTTGTTTACACTTGTATACGATTATTTCTTTGTTTTATCTTTTTCCCCCTCTCTCTTACTCACCGTTTTCTATCACCATTTTGTCTGTCTACCTCTCTTCCTCTTGCTTTCTCTCCATTCACTTCTATGCATGTTTCATTCCTCAATCCCGCTATGCTTTCTCTTGCTTTCCCAGTCCTGCTTTCGAGATGTCTCTCTACATCCATGGCTATTATTATAGTCAAGGCAAAGATTACACCTTACCCATACCGGCTATCATACATGTTTTCTTTTTGTTGTTTTTTTGTAAGGGGAACCTCACAATTTAATTCTCTAAAGCATGCTGCATTAACAGGTCTCTGTTATTTTTGATATCTGAGTTCCAGAGCATTTCAGGTCCACCGTGAAGAAATCCCCGAATTTCTCTCTGAATGCCACCATCTTTTAAGGTGCACAGTAGTGAAACGCATTAATGCGACATCAGAGTAGCATTCCAGCCCATCAACACCTCCAGTGCAACTATGGTTCAACATTGGATTAGCGTTGCCCATAAATCCTACCATCCACCATGGTTGCAGTGGCCACCGTAGGATTTGGAGGTTTCTCTAAAGAGTCTTTCAAACCTCTCTGGCACCTCAAATAACACCTAAACAATCCACATTGAGACATTATCGACGTCAGGGCTGGATCCTCTTTCTATTGCAGTGATAACCCAGAAATAGTTTACATTAAGTTTAGCAGATAACGATTGCCAAGGTTTATAACATTGAGGATTCTTTGCTGTAATGATAGAGACACACAATGGGCCTCATTACGAGGTTGGAGGTAGCCTTGGCGGTTTTACCGGCAAGGCTACCTCCAAACTTGCATCCGGGTCCGGCACCCGCAAATGGGCATTACCGGGCTATTCTGGCCCAGCCGGACCCGGTAATTGCCCTTTCGCGGGTGCCGGGCCTGGTACATCCCCATTCCCATTTTAGCCCCGTAGGGCTCAAATGGGAATGGGGAGGGTGGTAGCACTGGTACCGTTACTAACGGTACCAGTGCTACCATCATGTTCTGCTCGCGGGTGCAGGTACGGCCACCAGGTCAGACATGCTGGCTGCAAGGGCACCCCCGAGCAGAACTCCTAGTATGGCGGTACAGTAGCAATGGTGCCGGTAGCGATACCGGCGCCGTTGTTGCCTTGCCGCCATACTTGTAATGAGGCCCAATATCTTATTTCCCCATCTTGAGTCCTTTATGTTCCTAATTTCAGTTCCTTTTCCATCGCTGAAGTTCAGCACTTTTCTCACCATGGCCTTCTGCTGCCCTGAAGTCATAGTCAGTAGACCCGCTCCCCCTACTGCACGTTTGTTCTGATGCTCCCTACTCCTCCGAGCCCACAGAATTTTTCCCTCTCCCCACATCCCGCTGTGCAATTTCACTCCATTCTCCATCCCGCTGTTCAGTTCCTTGCCACTAGTTCAACCCTCCCCTCTAGTTTTGTAGTAAGCCTGTCCAGCAGTGCAAACTTCCTCCCACCTCACGCTGCGTTATTCTGCCCATTTCCCGTGTGGTCCCACTCCCACTCCCTGTCCCACTTTGTTTCACCACTCTATTGCCTTTTGTAGCCTGGCTCGCACCTTCTGTTTTCCAGCGTCTCACACATATATCAAGACCAGCTGCCATGGAGGTCACCCCAGGCACCCAGGTGATTTAGTACTGCCAGCTGCCCACCAATTTATATATCCTCTCCCCTTCCAGGAGAGGAAGAATAATTCACATGCTGTATTTTAGGCTGTGTGACCAATCTGCCCCCGCTCTCAAGTCCACCATAACTTGTATGAAGGTGTTGTAGTTGCGCCATTGGCTATATGTGCTGCCTGCTATTTAACCTTTGCACGCACTCTCTCGTTTTCCCTTCCCTCCATCCCTCTCTACTTCCACTGTCTCCATCCCTCCCTACTTCTCCATCTCTGGCTCTTTTGCTCTCTAAATATCTATCTGTAGCCAACTCGCCATTCTCACTTTGCGCCCTCACCAACATTCGCCATCCTCCACCAATGGGCTAGCTGAGAATCTCGCAGAGCCTCTCCCTCTTCTCCCGAGTTTGCGCGCATGCTCACATGTCACTATTGTTCTGCTGGATTCTACAAATAATGCACCTTGAAAATGTTATTTATTTTTATATTTATTGAAGTGCACATTTTGATTTCTCTGACCCCACATGGGAAAAATTGTGTCATAAGGCTCAGTGTGTGTTGTCTGTGTTTCTGTCACTTTACACTTGACCAGTTACTGTACTTTTTTCGTTGAATGTTGACGCTCTGATGTCATGAGAACGACACTTGGAAGTGGGCGAAATGGTCTCTAACCGATAATAAAGTAGTTCTCTGCAATGATCATATGACTGCAATATTTTGTTCTGTGTCCAAAAGAGCATAATGTGCCGAAGGCCACCCAATCAGATGATTGAAGACATCGTGGCCAGAAGCCTTTGCCAGAGGAATATACAGGTAATGCAATAGTGTATAAGGCAGACGAACAACAAATCCGTCCAGCGTTTTAAACATTTTGAGCCACTTCCCTCTCAGAAAAATCTTGTACAGCTGTGTTTTCCCTTTCTATACATACAATATTGACTTTATTGCTCCATATACACATGCATATTTCATTAGAAACCGAATCAAATGTCACAGGATGCGTTTATTCAGCCACTTTTATTGGGGACTGAAGTAAAGTAAAGATGGAGTCTAGGGGATGGGTGTGGGAAAACATGGTGGCAATGCTTGACACCATGCTCTATAACATTTGGGAGATGTTCAACCAGTCCCAGTTCTTTCTTTGCATCATGGGACTTGTAGTCCTGATTTTGTAGCTCAAAAATGGAAAGGGAAACTACAAATACCAGAATACAAAGAACACCAGATCTAGATTGCCTGTAACTTGCAAAGATTTCAAGCAAGAGCACCAGTGATTCTTTTGATGTTTGAGCAGATGGCAGTCAAAAATAAGGCTTTAGTGCTGCTGCTTTAGCTTCTGGAAACTGAAGAAGGATGACCTAACTCCTTTAGGCTTTCTAAGGACGTAAATTGACAAGGGGGGTCCTGGGAGTCTCTCTGCCAGACATTAGTCCTGGTTGTGAGAGACTTACCCAGAGTCTTTAGCTCACTATCTTTCACAGAGAAGAAATATCCCAAACATATCAGTCTTTGTCCTGCCCTGGGGAAGTCCAGCACCGAAATGCTAGGCAATTCTCCTCTGAACAACAGTACCAACAGCATCCCCAGACACGTGTTTCGGTCTGGTTGGACCTCATCAGTAGGGAGGAGCTGTGCCTCTCTAAGAATAGTGAGCAAGGGGTCCATGTCTGGATTCCCCTAGTAACTTAGGGTGAGACCCAAAGTTACTTGAATATGTAAATTAACAAGGGGGGTCCTGGGAGTCTCTCTGCCAGACATTAGTCCTGGTTATGAGAGACTTACCCAGAGTCTTTAGCTCACTATCTTTCACAGAGAAGAAATATCCCAAACATATCAGTCTTTGTCCTGCCCTGGGGCAGTCCAGCACCGAAATGCTAGGCAATTCTCCTCTGAACAAGAGTACCAACAACATTATAAGGACGTAAGCATTCTGGGAAGTCAGGCGAGGTCCCTTCCCTGACTCTGGGAACGTCTAGTGGCATGGCTAAGAGTACCAAGTGCCTACCCATTTGAGAGAGTGATAAAATGATCACTGCTATTGGTAGGATCCTTTCTCATGCCCACTTATAGTCCCCAGCCCAAGGCAGAAGAGCGTCACATGATGCAAAGCGATAGAGATGTACCGTGCACAGTAGTTCCCTGCACAAAGGCTATAAAGAAGGTTGAAGTTACGCTGATGTCCATGTGTATTTCTTTCTGAGCTCGTGTACACCCAGGCACCCTCTCAACTCTTCAATATTTCCTCCTGTCCGCTTCATGAAAATGGCGATGAGGATAAGATTACTGCTATAACCCCGTTCAGGCCATACATCCAGGCCAGCGCAAAGGCTGTACTGCGTCTGTACCTGACGACTGTGTCCAATTCGCTTAGGGGCACATTCAAGAACAAATTAAAGAAGATGCGCCCAACACCGCTGCTTTCCTTGCAGCCTACAATGAGCGTGCACTCGACAAGTCGCTAGGAGATTGCTGGTATACTTAGTGGGTGAGGAAGTCAAGGATCTCATCCCCACTTTCCCGTCAGATGAGGTTGACTCATACACGAGACTCGGGAAAGCACTAAGTGCATACTATGACCCCCCAGAGCAACATTGATCATGAGCGACTGACGTTTAACAAAACGTGCCAGATAGCAGGTGAATCCCTGGACGCCTTAGCAATCCGTCTAGGCAAACTAGTAGCACACTGCTACTTCCACAAGTTTTACAAATGAAGAAGCCATCAGACTTAGAATCATTGAAGGGTGCCCGTCTTTGTCATTTTGAAAGAAACTACTCTGAGAACCACGCTCTCTTGTGACAATACTACTGATGGCACGAACCGAAGCCAGAGCAGACATCCAAGAAGCAAAAAATAGAGACTAGCAAAGGATCCATGAAGGAATAGATATACCAGATTACACCAGGAGGAAAGAAGAAATACCCCAGCAACAATCCACCTGAAGAGGTAACAATCATCAGGACGATGTTATCGATGCAGCCTACCTTTCCCTCACGAGGAAGGAGTGAGGTGCCCTGCGTTTCGACAAAAATGCACACATTGTGGTAAAGAGAACAACCTGGTGGCAGTCAGCAATTCTGTACCCAGTTCACCACAGGGAAATAGCTTCACATCAATCAGGCAAGACATTAATGTGCGTAGCTCCACACCGAGAAGGGACATGAATGCAAGAAGAGATCTTGTAAATCACGTGCGAGAAGTGACCGGCAGATCTCATTCACCCCGGCTGTCCAGAGAGAGAGAGAGATGAGTTACGCATGCATGATGAATGGCCTAGCGACATTACCTGAAAGTGACAACATGCTCATAGAGGAACATCAACCAAATGTATCATTGACACGGGTGCCACCCTGAACATCATGTTTGTATCAGAGTTTTGGAAAATAATTCTACCATCATGGTGAACAGTCGGAATGGAAAGTTATCCAATTGGCCGCGAAGGGCTCAGTACGAAATCGCTGACATTTTCCACGCCGCCAAGCTATAAAGGCAGATATACGCTTGCCGAGATTCATGTCCTTCAGGGAGAAGTCCCTGGAAGCAACCGGCTGGCGCACCCCACAGCCATCGAGATGAACATTGCAGCAGTAACGTATACCATGCAGCAGAATACACCAGTAATGCAAACACTTCCAGCTCTATTCAAAAGCATAGAATGCGGACAAGGAGACCCAGTAACTCTTCACATTGACGAGTCAATAACAATGGTGACAAGATCTCTGCAGAGAATACCAATTCACCTCCAATCTTAGGTTGAGAAGGAAATGTGATGTCTGTAAGCGGATGATGTCATCAAACCAACCACTGGTCCAATACCATAGGTATCCCATATTGTAGCAGTACCAAACAAGGGAACAACTGATAAAATATGCATATGCGTAGATATGAGGCAAGCCAACAAGGCAATTGGACGTAAGAGACACCATGGGGTGCACCTGGATGACATGATCAGTCTACGAAATGATGCCAAAGTATTCTCAAAATTCGATTTGAACAAAGGATACAACCAGATCAAATTATAAGAGCACTTCAAGTACATCACCACGTTTGCCAAACATATATGGGTGTTTAGTTAAGAGGCTTAGTTTTGGCATATGCTCAGCAGCGGAGATCTTTTAAGAGAGTATCCAGAAGGTCATTTGTCACTTGAGGAACTGTTTCAATTATAGTGACGACATCTTAATATTTGGTGGCACCAGTGAACATTAATCAAAGGCTGCAGCAAGTCTGTCGTACTTTACTGTAAGCAGGGCTGACTTTGAACATGCGTATTTCACAAGACGCATCTCACATTCTTCAGACACATTTACTCATACAGGGGGGATGAGTCCAGACCTAGGAAAAGTGGCTGCCATTTCAGAAATCTTTTCCCCCATAAGACATCAGCAACATCAAATCATTCCTAGGGATGGGCAGTTACTGTAGCAGATGTCTCGGGGATTTCATCACCACCAGTGCCCCACTCAGAACTAGCCAAGCAAGGGATAATCTTTCAATGGTCTCATGAGTGCGTTCACCCAGATCAAGAAAGAAATCTCATTGGTGGGCCATATGGGATACTTCGACCTGGCCATGTTCACAGACCTGGCGGTAGATGCCAGTCCGGTTGGGTTGGGAGTGATTACGGCTCACCATCAACCAGGACAAGAAACTCCAAGAACAGTAATAGCGTATGACATCAAACGTTTGCCGTATGTCGAAAAACGCTACTCTCAACCTGAAAAGGAAGGGCTAGTGGTCAAATGGGCCGGGGAACATTTTCAGAAGATTCTCCTTGGGGAAACTGTTTCCCATAGTTACCAACCTTCAGTCTTTGGTGACCATATATGGAACTCCCCAGTGCAATATGCCACCACACATAGAGAGATGAGGTCAACGCCTCCAGGCTTTCAATTTTACAATCATACACAAACCAGGAAAAGAATATAATACAGCAGATGTCATGTCACCGCATCCACTCCCAGATCCATAAACCAACGTCTCCATAGCTGAGGAATAGGTCCACTTTCTTGCCCAATGTGGGCCGCCAGCCCAATAACGCTGACAGTTATCAAAGAACACAACCTATGCGATAACACATTGAGGACAATTCTGGAGCTGATCAAATTCCAGAGGTGCAGAGAAATATTTCCTGAAGGCATCAGGATGGACAAATGTTCATGCAGCTCCTACAGGAGCCACTCCAGATTGTGTCTGCTGGTGTCAGCGGGGGAAGCAAGAAGCCTGCAGCCATCAACCTGCTTTGCCTGCTAAAGTAGGTGCAGTGGGCAGGAATCACTGCACCCCACTAAATAGACGCACCCATTTAATTACTCTTATTTCTCTCTTCACCCCACCCATAAGCATCTCTGTGTACTGTATTGTTTAGCCTTCTCTCACATCTCTCTAGGAAAGTCACATTTTGTTTTGTTGCATTCCTGCCGTGTTAAAAACTTGGCCTTTTATCCCCTCTTCTTAGGAAAGTCAAATCTGGGTATTTTTGCATTGAAGCTGTGTTAAAAACGAGGCCTTTTCCCCTCTTTTTAGGAAAGTTGAATCTGGGAGGTTTGCATTGCTGCTGTGTTTAAAAACTATGCGTTTTTCCCCTCTTCTGTGAGGGTTGAATCTGGGTGTTCTCGCAGTGGATTTCCCCCCCCCAATCTTCCTTCCATGCTGTTCCTGCATTCCCCTGTGGTGTTACCTTCTTGTGCCACCTCCTATGTGAACCCTCCCCCTCCGATGCTTCCTGTGGTGAATGGCTCTGGGCTGTGCTTCTTTTCCTCCCTCGCTGTCCCTTCTTGCCTCCTCACACCCTCTATGGTACTCTAAATCTCTCCCATTTTCTCAAACTGCTACTATATCTCCTATCCTATCCCTCTCACTAAGTCTGGAAGGAAAATGTTCAAGAGGGATATCCTGGTCTCCAACCCAGGCCGGCCTCCCTATCGCTGATACCCACATCAGCACTTCCTCTAGACAGACTCTCACCGGTATCCTCTTTGTCAGCCCTGTGATGCTTGAAATGCATCGGAGGAACAGGGCCTGCGTATCCTTGTCCTTTACTGCTTTTTATCGTGTGTTCTGTCGTGTTTCCCGCGCAGGAGTTCATGTGGCGGTGCAGCTCTCTTTTGGTTTGGTGAACAGACCCATGGGATACCCTTATGGCACCCATGGGTGGGGGGTACAACCCTGTGCCCCTAATGTATGTTTTTGGGCACATGTGTGTGACCCACAGAGCAGGGTACGGGCTGGTGGCAGCTCTGTGTTGAAATGATTGGTGCCCTCAGCGTCCTCCATTTTGGGATGCCTAGGCCCTGTCATTGGAATCAGTAGATTCCTGATGGAGACAAGATGGCCCCCGTGGCCTCTTGCCTTCCATTGCCTGTTACCTTGATCTTCCCGAAGTCCCGGGAAGCCCTGACTCTGTCCCTTCCCCCTGACTGGCTGTTGGGTGGAAGTTCCATATATGGTAGGGTGGGGAAGTGCCGACCAGACTGGCTGGAGCCTTCTCAACGACTGTGTGTTGTGGGTACGCCTGTGGGTGGGACCTGGGTGAATGGAGTGTGTGATGAAAACACATTCTATGTTGTGGGTATCTAGTATCTGGTGTTTGACACAATGACTGAGACAGCCCTGCCTGAAACCGGTATGAATGCAGTATGGAGTGTTGAATGGCTCTGTACTTGTCCCAATACACATAACTTGTTGTGAGTGTCCGGAGAGAAGTGAATGGCCTGAATGCAGTGTGTGCCTGATTGGCTGCCTGCCTGCATGAATGCCCTTAGTCGTGATTGGATGCTTGAGTGTGACCCAGCGGAATTAATGGGAGATCAACAGTATATCTGGGACCTCTCACTGCTAGGAATCGTGTTGAAAAGCTGAAGTCCACTACGACGAGTAACTGGAGTAACTGAAGCTTGACCTTGAAGCCCTGCTGGGCGAGAAGAATTGCTGTTGCTCTCCTTCACAATCTGAAAGCTGCTGTGCCTCCAAGGACTGACCCAGAGAGGACCTGGTAAGGTGCCCTCTTCCCGAGCTACGAGGGACCATCGTGCACCAGCTGACCTTTGCCAAAGCTCCCTGGTAGACAGACCTTCGACAGGCTGCCTACCCGAGACGGGGACTGGGGCGGAACTCCAAGGAGAAGCGCCCGGACTGTTGTCCGCCACTGTCGATGACCGCGGTCGCCGACCGGAGCCGACGTGCTCCCATTTTGCTTAAGAACTTCATTTGATCCAGGGACACTCTCGTCCGCATCGTCGCCGCTGTATCCTGCTGGAGAAGGCCTGACCGTCGACGCGCCGAGGAGCATCCACTGGTGGGTTTCCCGCCACCTAAAGACCACAGAGACGCTGACGACTCAACGCCCTTGCTGGCCCACAGTTCTTCAAACTCTTTGCAGTCCAGAATTATCGACACCGAGGTGCCCCGCACGCCTCTTCCTTGCAGGATTTTTACGCTTCCCCGTCAACGAGCACCGCTAGGAACGAGGCTGCCACTTCACCGTCGTAGCTCGACCTGTTCTCCGTCGGACGTTCAATGACCTGTGACTCCTGATTTAAAGGGAGGACACTCAAGAAGGGCCGTCGATTCCCTGACGTGGAACGCTACAATGCCAGGTACTTTGGGGTTGCAGAACTATTGGGAAGTCTAGTGTGAACAATATAAGGACTGGGCTTGTATCTTTCTTCTTCAGGTTGCCCAGGTGGGGGGATCTCCACACAGAGCTCTGTTTAACGGTAGCGACCAGTATTCTGCCAATTGTTCAAACATCTTGCTTTCCTACCTCTCTCTGCTGCTGGTTTCCTCTTTTATTTGATCTGTGTGTCATTCTGACCGTATGCACTTTAATGAGATCTGATAACGTTTGTGGTACCACTTTAGAACTGTATATATTTAACATTGTTGATTCCTGAGCACAAAGTGAGTTATTGTGATAGTGTACATGACCTTGAATATTAATTGTATAAAGACTGTGTTTTAACCAATACCGTGTGCGGACATTCCTTTGTGGGTGCTTGGGAACTACACTGTACTTAAGAACCAGCCTGCATCACCTCCTGAGAAGCTAGGCCTTGTTTGCTCGACCACGTACCAATAATAGAGAATCTTGGCTGGGGTCCTCTGTGCCTCTCCTCTAACATATAGAGAGCGGAAGTACAGACACCCCCCTCCGGTCTTTACAGGCCCCTCTCCAGACTTGGAGCCCTCATATGGTCTCTGTTCTCTCTCCTTTCTGCTCCTCTCCCTTTAATGGTGGCACCCAGTGGGAGGTCCTCTTGGCCTCCTTCCAATCCTCCAAGACCATCATCAATGTCTATCTAAATGGTACTGTCATGGTCCAGGGCTCTCAGCCCAATCTCCTCCTTCTTGATAGGCGTCTCCTGTGTCTTATCAATTTCCTCCCTTCTCCTGCCACTCCTTCTAACACCTCTTAGGCAGCAGAGGAAGGAGGTGGCATAGGAGCCACAGCTCTGGCCCCTATGCCAACTCAGACTACTGCCTCTGCACATTCTTGTGTGCTCCTACCACCTCTGCTGGATGTACCTCACTCCTGCATGCCACCAGGAAGTCTTTCAAATGTGGCAACCTTCTCGACTTAGCTACGCTCAACTCTCACTATGTTGTCGAACACCCCTCTGACATCTGCCACCTCCTCAAGGACCTTGAACTGGATGTGCTTGCTCTCATTGAGACATGGTTCTCAGCCAGCCCTGTCACAAGTTTTGAGACTCTCCTCCCTGAGGGCTACAAGATCCTGTCAGAGCCCAGAACTAACAGGCCCAGAGGTGGAGTGGCCCTGATTTTTCCAGAGTGGGTGCCTGATTCTATCATTCCTACACAGGCCTACTCCTCCTCTGAATGCCTAGTCTGCAGGCTCACGGTCTCTCCTGGCCTCTCTCTGACTGTGGCGACCATCTGCAGGTGACCTGGCAAGATCACCCTCTTCTGCTCAGAATGGACTGACCTCTCTTCTCCACTCCTTGCTTTGACTGCTCACTTTCCCCTCCTCAGAGACCTCAACATCCACCTGGATGCTTCTAATCCCTCCTATTGTCTGTTCTGCAACCTTTGCTACTCTCTCTTCCTTTCCATTTGACCCTCTGGTCTGACGCACTTTGCCAGACACACCTTGGGTGTACTCATCTCCTCAGACATCCCGCTCTCTAACACTCTCACCACTTCTCTCTCTTGGACTGACCACTTTCTGCTCTCCTCTCACCTGAAACTTCTTGACCTGAAGCAAAGCCTACCCCAGCACTGCCACCTTCCTTCTCAGTCATTCAGCCCATTAAGCGAGTGTCCATGGACGCCTTTGCCTTTACTTTCTCTGCTCCTCCTACTCCTGCGGCTGACTCCCACTCTGACAGTCCTCTATCAACCGTTCCCTGCCCGTATTTTAGAGATTATTTTGGACAACCCCTTTGGTTGTAGGGCGTATTTAGCCACTAACACTTAATGGATAGCGTTAATATTGTCAGTTTTTCTGACAACCTCTATAAAAAACTGTTAGATACTCCATCACTCTTAGGTGTAACAACAACACCGGTTGGACCAGATAAAAACCCTGGCCCTAATGATCTAGATATCCTGTTACAAAAAAAGAAAAAACTAATTCGAACAGAGTCCCATGGCCAACTAATGCTCGAATATTTAAAGGCTGGTGTGATACCAGAGGGCTTACAAGTACGCAATATACCACGTGTCTTCCTCGATAACCCTAGGTTTATGAAGAAATTCAGCGGCGTTGGAAACAAATGTTCACGCGACTGGATTATCCTAGTTATTGAGACAGCTGAGGAAGAAACAAAAAGCCAAAAAAGAACTGAAAACTCTCGAAGAAAAAATCAAAACAGATTGCGTAATTTCAGAAATTAAGACCCACCTGGAGAAAATAGAAGAAGAAATAATTAAGTTCAAGAAATTCACAATCGATAAAAAACTTTGGAAATTACAAAATGATATAAAAAACTACAAAGAAGACAAGACTTATCCTTATCTAGTAGCTGGCTTTTACGATCAACAAAACCAAGCTACATCAAACAACAGACAAAATCCAAGAAGGAACAAGAAATTTGTAACTTTCTCGAATAGGTCTCACAACAGTGATTCAGATTCCACAACCAGTTGACAGGCTGGTGCGAACCAACAACAGGTTTTTCAAGGGCGCGGAAAACGCGGCAGGCTGAGATATCAAGGGCCCCATCAAATGCGAACCCGCCAATGGATACCGCCAGCACAGACATGGTAATTCCAATTTTCAATTTGAGCGACCACATCCTATCCTCTGACGAAATTGACATCCTCAGCAAGGGACTAACCTTTATACCAAATACACAACCTGATAGATTCCACACAGAGGTAGAATTAAGAAAATTCTTCCGCACCATTCGCCTTTGCTATTTCTTAAGAGATAGCCCAGAAAAAGATGCTCCACATTCAACAGGGTTAAAACCTCCATCAGTCTTTACACCCCTATCATCTATGGTATGCCCCGAGATTCTCGCTTTCGAAAACCGAATCTTGCTAGAAATGCAAAAAATGTTCAAAGCCAACAAAACCCATTACAACGATAACCTTACCAAACAACAACGCTTGGCCCTAAAATCACTGGAAGGTGATCAAAACTTTTTGATCAAACCAGCAGATAAAGGCGGTGGGATTGTCCTCTGGAGTCGCCTCTTATACAACAAAGAAGTAACCAAACAACTGTCCAACATCAAGTTTTACAGGCAGATACCAGCCAACCCAACTGATAGATTGCTGTCTGAAATCGAAAGCCTGATGTGTCATGCTTGGCAAGAGGGTTGGATAGACGATGACGAAAAACTCTTCCTAGTCAATCATCATCCAATAATTCCAGCATTCTACCTACTTCCAAAAGTACATAAAAACATGGCGACCCTCCCAGGGCGACCCATAGTCGCCGGTATCGGCTCAGTACTAGAACCTTTATCAATCTATATCGATCATTTCCTGAGACCCTTTATCAGCCACATGACTTCCTACATACAAGACACCACTGCAATGATCAAGAAGTTAAGAACTATCACAGTGAATGAAAATGATCTATTAGTGACCCTCGATGTAGAGTCACTTTATACTAGTATTCCGCAAATGGAATGCATACAGGTTCTATCCACTTATCTAGACAAAAGACTATGGGCCTCATCACAACTTGGGCGGTAACGGTAACGCTATTAGCGCGGGCGGTATTAGCCCTACCGCTGAACTCCCCGGCGCTAATAGCGCCAGATCACGAGTTCGGCGGTAATGTAAGTCCCTATTTCCCACTGAGCCCATTCGGGAATGCCCCATTCCCCATTGGGCTCAATGGGGAATCTTCGCGCTAATACCGCCGGCAGATTTCCCGCCGGCGGTAATAGCGCGAATTTTCGGCGGATTTCCCCCCACGTCAGAGCTGGGGCAAAATTCGCCGAAGCCCTGATTCGGCGGACCCTTAAATCCGGCGGTAATAGCGCTACTGCCGGATTTAAGGGTTACCGCCGAAGTTCTGATGAGGCCCTTTGTCTCGAACCACCGACTTCGTTCCTGTTAGAATGCATACGGATAGCATTAACAGAAAACTACTTCATTTATGAAGAGACTTTCTTCCAACAGTGTCATGGCACTAGTATGGGGGCAACTTTCGCCCCTGACGTCGCGAACCTTTTTATGGACTCTTTCGAACAGCAATCCATCTATCACACCTCCAACCCATTTAAAGACTCCATCAAATGCTGGTGTAGATACATCGATGACGTCTTCATGATCTGGAAGGGCACCATTGAACAACTCCACTTTTTCAAAGACTGGCTAAACAATCGGAATCCATGCCTTCAATTTACGATCGATCATGACCTCAACAAGATACCTTTTTTAGATCTCTACATCTACAAAGGCTCTACTAACTGCCTGGCCACTACCCTTTACAGAAAACCCACATCTAAAAACACCCTTCTAGATTACAGCAGCTTCCATCCTACTGGTATGAAGATGAATTTACCATTCGGACAGTTCCTCAGATTGAGAAGAAACTGCAGCACAAAAGCAGAATACGAGACCATGAGCAATGATCTGAGCCTGCGACTCAAACAAAGAGGCTACTCCAGCCATATCATACGGCAAGCACGCAGAAGAGCCAAACACACAGATAGAGAACAGTATCTGACACCAATAGCAAAAGAACCACACACAACAAGGATGACATGTGTGACTACCTTTACTTCTCTCAGTAATTCAATCAGAAAGACCATTCTCAAACACTGGGATCAACTCCACACAGAGGTCTTCAAACCCGAGAAACCTAGGTTTGCATTTAAGCGCAATAGGAATCTGAAAGATCGCCTAGTACACACGTATGAAGACAAAACTAAAGAGAAGACAGGCTAGTCCACATTGTGGAATCTCCCCCCTGTCAAAGGCAATTTCAGATGCGGGAACTACTCAGTGTGTTGCCTAACCGACGACCATCAAATTCATTGACCTAAAAGACAACAGATGGACCTTTCCCAACTCAAGCAATTGCAAGACGAAATGGTCAGTTTATGCCATAAAGTGTCCTTGTAACCTGATCTACATTGGCAAATGCAAAAGAGAGATCAAACAACGGATCTGCGAACACCGCTCGTGTGTCAAAAATGTGGTCGATGACAAACCTTTAGTAGCACATTTCAAGCAAAATCAACACAGCCATACTGACATCTTCTGGGTTATCCTACAAACTGTCAGCAACCCCTTTCGAGGGGGTAACCGAGTGCTGGCACTCCGTAAACTTGAACAGAAGTGGATACACCGCCTTGACTCGGTAAAAAACGGCCTCAATATATCGATTGAATGGAATCTCTTTTTTTAACAAGTAACCGGCCTTCCAACAGCTAGAGCCATAACATTACGACCTCTCTTTTTCTATATATATATATATACAAAGCCTCTGAGATACTCTCTCCTGTGAACTGTCACTGTATTGTATACTTGAGGTCCAGCTCTACACTTTTTAGATGGCAATACAACCGTAATATGCCCATAGAATTAAGTCTCTGGCTAGAATACTTTTATTCTGCTTTTTTTCACCTAAGTTGCCTAAAGCTTTTTCTTTGCCACATGGTACTAACAATATGTATGTTACAAAGTCTTTCAGTATGTACAGAAATTACTATTCCTGATTATGTCAAATTGCTATGGCTTTTTTGGTCTATCAACACACGTGCTTGTTCCTGCACACCTTTAAATGTACTTGTTGCAAGTCATAGATGACCATGACTCCCGATACTCCTGTAAAACAGCCTGGTGCTTTTCATCCCGTTTTTAGGCTCAAGTTATCATGAACCACACATGCGCACCTTTTTTCTAAATATATTGTCTACACTGCCATGTACAAATGAAATTTATATGTACAGAAATTGACGTTTTTCAACTATGTCTAAATGCTGTGCTTCCCTTGTTCAACTATTAATTCTTATGAATATGTAAACAAGTGATACAATTTATTTGCATAACACTCTGAGTAAAAGAAAGTTTTTTCTATGCCACACATTGCCAGCATGTCCCCTTCGATTTATGTTCATCCACTGCAGGTCCTGTGTGTAAAAATGTATAAAAAACGTTTTACACGTGATAATCCAATAAACACGAACGCGCCGGCACTGTGTTTACAGACACTATTCCTTGAACTCATGCGCCCAAAGCAAGCCTCGCTGACTCTAAATTAGAGTGGGCATTGCTGCTTGGGGCGCATGCGTCAGTAACAGACAACACTTAGAGTCTGCTACAGCTCCCTTGAAGAGGTAAGCCACCCGTCAACATCGCTTTCCTTTGTGAATCTCCGTTCATTTACTGCTTACATGGCTTCTTTCTGTTCGTCTACTTCACTTGACGACATAAGCCTTTATTGCACGGTTTTTTTGATGTTTTTTTTGTTTTTTTTTTAAAAACGACACCTTCGTTCAACCGTGCATGACTTGTTTTTTCTGCCTAGAACCACCTAAATAATGCACAAGATGTCTCTGCACCCGTTTTTCTCTTTTCTTAGGCATGCAGACCTCTCACACTTCTTTTTTTCAACCTGGCATGATTTTTCCTCTGACTAGTAACATCTAAGTTGCAGACCTCTCATTTTTTAACCTTGCATGATCCTTCCTCTAAGTTTTGCACAAGATTCCTTCGAACCCGATCACCCTGGCCCCAGTCATGCAGATTTATCACATTTTACTCACACTTAGCAGCCCATTTAGCCCGCAGTAAGGCACTAGAACGCTAATGCACTGGCACCCCGGTTTTTCTTTTAGCTATACAGCCCTTTCTTTGAATAAAATCCATTTTTTAGTCATTCTTTCTCTACAGCACGTTTCTTTTGGCTTTTTTCCGGATAGAGTACTCCTCTACCTTTCGATCTTACCTGGAATCGGCTTCAGCCATACCAGGTACTAACAACTGATTTCTTACTTTTTGTCAGCCATGTTCTGGTATACATAACTTACTTTGGATCTCTTTAAAATTGCTACAGAGACCCACAGTCCATCCTAAGGACCACAATCATCCGCCAGAGATACATTCTACAACTGGTTCTTAAAACAACATACAGCCATGATGCTCCCACTACCTTATGTATGTCTTCCTAACGCAGTGTTTGTTTTGGGAATACATTTTGCATTTTTATTTATCTAACCTTCGCCCCCCCTCCACCCCCTCTTGTTTTGCCACCTATAGGTGCCTGGCACTCTTAGCGCCACCACGCTCTAAGTTTTCCCAGTCCTGAAGAAAGTCCGGTGCGAATACCAGCAGTCTGCTATTTGTTCAACCGCTGGCATTTCAAACCTCTCACCAGACTAGAAACACCTGACTTGTGTGTGTCGACAATGTTTACGTGTTGTTTCATTTCTTGACAACATATGAAATCACAATCACTTCAGATGTACTAACACACCTATATGCATAATCACTCGAGATGTGTAAAAAATGTCTTTTCCTGTGCCTGAGATGACAAAAGTTGTTGTTTTAAACATTTGTTTTTTTGAGAAATTAATACATTGTATTTTTATGTTTTGAAAACAATTCAATTCCCCTTTATTCTTTGAAAGAGCTAATTAACATATCTTTCTTTAGCTCCACTGCCCACCATAGGAGACTATCAGAGCATTAATGACAAGGGTAGCTTTTGACTCCACATTCCTTCCTACAATTTAGTCCTCTATAACCTGCATCTTTCTATCTCCAACACTCTGGACACCCTTGCCCCTGTCATGAGAATCCATCTGAAGCCTAACACCAATTCCAACTCTTGGTATGACTCCGACCTTGCCGCCCTGAAATGCAAGTGCAGGGTGGCTGAGAGGAAATGGAGGGCTTTGGGTGCATCCTCTGACAAACTAGCCTGCTGCCTGCTCCAAAGGCAATACAGACTGTCTCCTCCAAGAAGAAGGTCCATTTCCAAGCCCGCGTCTCAGCGGCCTTGAACAACATGGCCAAACTCTTTAAAATCTGCAAGGAGCTGGCCAATCCTACTGCAGTCTCCACCTCTCTTGTTCACTCCCAAGCCCTTTGTATGGCTCTGGCTTCTCATTTCACCATGAAAAGACAGGACATACTGTTCTCACTCAGGCCCCCTTTGGCCGCCTCTCCCTCTCCTCTTCCTTTTTCCTCCTTCTCTCTGACAACACCTGACGATGTCTCTAGACAATTCCGATCTATGAAAATGTCATCCAAACAGGTGCTCCTCTGCCCTTCCAGAACCATCAAGGACCACATTGCCACCCTCACTCCTACCTTGGTAGATTTCTGCAATCACTCTTTTGCCACTGGATCTTTCCCCTCTCTCCTCAAGCACTCCCTTGTGCACCACTCCTAAAAAAGCCTTCTGCCGATCCTACATGTCTGGCAAAATATCGCCCGATTTCTATCACTCTTTCCTGAGCAAACTCCTGCAAAAGCGGACCATCTCCCAGCTTACTCTCCACACTAAATCTGTTGGTTGTCTCCATGACCATCAGTCTAGCTTCAAAGCAGCCAGAGGCATGGAAACTGCTCTCCTGAACACATGTGATGGTTTGCTCTCCAATCTCGACTCCAGCTCTCCCTCTATCCTCATCCTCCTTGACTCTTCCTCTGCTGTTGACCCGTTCAATCATGCCACCCTGATCAATCAACTCTGTGTGAACCTGGGCATCACGGATCAGGGTCTGGTGTGGCTGACCATCTTCCTCCTGGACCAGTCCTCCCAGGTCCAACTTGGGTCCTTTCTCTCCTCCACCTCTCTCCCCCATTTGTTGTCCGCCAGGGCTCTATCCTCTCACCCTGGCTCTTCAGTCTTTATCTGGCCCCTTTGGCCCACCTGATCACCACCTTCTAACATTCAGTGTTATGTGGATGACACTCAGCTCTCTTTCAGGCTTCCTTCAGCCTCCTCTCCTACCTCGCTCATTCCTGTCTATCCACGATTCAGGATTGGTGGCCTCCAACAATTTTGCATTATTGTCATTAAGATGGAGATCCTTCTCATTAGGACTCCTGCTCCCGCTTTCCCTCTCTCACTCTGGCCTCCCTCTTTTGGGCCCTCTATCCTCGCCTTCTTGTGTAGCAAAAAACCTTGGTACCATCTTCGACTCCACTCTCTCCTTCTCGCCTTACATCAGCCCTTGTCAAAAAGGCCCACTTCCAGCTGCACCTCCTCAGAGGTATTCTAGCTTTTCTCACTTTCCCCCAGATGCTCAATGTCTCCAGAACCCTTGTTCTCTCCAGGCTGGACAAGTGCAACAGCCTTTTTCTCAATCTGCCCAGCTCTACTCTTTGCCCCTTGCAACTAATCCAGAAGAGGACTGCAAGACTTATCCTTGGCCTCAAGCCCAGGGACTGTATCTCTCCAGCTGTGAAATATTTCCACTGGCTTGCGGTGACTGCATGGATCAAGTTCAAGACCCTCTGCATTGTCCACAAGGCTTTCTGGGGCCGGGGCCTGCACTATATCCAACTCTCTCTTCCGAAATACATTCCTTCTAGAGCCCTTTGCTCAGCAACCTCCAACTCTCTGAGGATTAGACGCTTCTCCAAGCGGAGAGTGGGGGGTAGATCTCTCTCCTCTGCAGGTGCCTCCCTCTGGAACGGCCTCCCTGTCCCTCTGACTTTAGCCGTACCACCTGAAGTTCAGGAAGCAGCTCAAGACCCTCCTTTTCTCCTCTGCCTTCTCTCTCTCGCTGCCTTGGTAACTTAATTGTCTGCTGTGCTGACTGGTTCCCTCAGAGTCTCACTGGGTACCAGGCTCTTCCATGACCAGTCAAAAAGGCCCTGAGTACACTGAGTACTCAGTGCCTATGTTAGAGGACTCCATAAATATGTTTTTGGGGCATATACCGTAACATTTGAATTACCATCTGCTTCCTTCGTTGTTAATTCATGCAATCCACTGGGAAAACGCTCTTCCTGGCTAACTTGGTCATTAGCACTGCTTTTGGAATCGGCCACAACAAATACACTAGCCAGACATTTAAAGACAGCAGTGCCATATTAATGCTTCCAATCTTTACTATTTAATGTAGTGCTTCAGCTGTGTGCTGTAGCTGTTTCCTTGCACACTGCCTGGTGTGCTTTGCAGGTCCATGGCTGTGGGCTTCTTGTGCAGTTTATTTCAGACACCAAGCCCCAGAGAGAGCTTCTGACCTTTTGTCATCAATCAACCAGTGATCCTGCCTTGTGGTTTTAAAGGGAGGGTTGATGGAAGTGTAAATCGCCTTTCAATTCAGGGTCAGCCGCACACATCGCAGGCCGATTGGCAGTTATGCTCAGAGTAGATTTTTTAATTGCACTGTCAGAGGACTCGGTTTCTGAAGGAACTTTGAATGGAGTTGGCCGTGGAGCTTCAAATAGAACAGTAAGAAGTGTTTGTATTGCATCGGCAAATAAACCAGTCATCGATCATAATTAAGGGCGGAAGACACGGCAAGTCACTGATAAATTAGTTCACATTTGTCTTTTTTTCATCACTGGATCGACCAATCAACCATAGCAATTCAGGGATAAAACATGAGATACAGCCAATAAACAAATAAGTGCCAGCAAGGGCTAGCCTTTTGGTTGTAGCCCCTGAGCTTCTATCTGGCGGCTACAAACAAAAGACCCGCAGCTATAGCTGCCCAGCCCACCTAGCGACAGCTCTGTCCACATCCTTCGTTCACCATCTTCTAAAAGGAGGCGTCCCTGTAGTCTCAAGTCAGGCTTAAGGGTTTACCATACCCTTCTCTTTATGATTCTCAGGGTTTCCTCAGCCCCAAGTCTCCTGTTTAAAGGGATATTCTGCATCCCCTTCTTCTCTGGTCTTCCCACCTCTCTTTGTTTCGGCTCCCATCAGGGCCTCCTCCTGTGGTCTTCTAATCTGCTGCGGGCCAAACACAATACTGCCTCCCTTTAATTCTCACAGGGCCGGTCCTTAGGAGGGTGTCTGTCAACTTCATACCTTAGGATCCTGGCTCCTACCCTCTTCATCACCTTCTGCTTTAGTGCGTTTCCTTGCTCTCTCTCACCACCTGCTTGCTCCTCCTCCCACTGTGGGGTTGACAACTTCAGATCTGGGTCTTACCCCTACCATCTGCCTTCTGCTCTCTTAAAGGAACCTCGTGCTCATGTTCTTACCAAACATGTGCTCTGTTAAACCAAACTCTTCATGCTCTTGCTGTCTTGCACCAACCTCCTCCATAAATTACCAACCAACGTCCTGCTCTCTTGCCAAACTCCCTCCCCCA
The DNA here is from genome assembly GCF_040938575.1 of Ambystoma mexicanum. NCBI lineage: Eukaryota > Metazoa > Chordata > Amphibia > Caudata > Ambystomatidae > Ambystoma > Ambystoma mexicanum. The sequence continues at coordinate 1,175,938,604 of NC_090921.1, read as the reverse complement.
CCCAAATGACTTATTTCTCCTGCATTCTCCACTGCTCTCCTTTAACCTTCTCCAAACTCCTTCCATGCTTACCAACCTCCAGACTCCTGTCACTGGCTCCTACTCCAAACAGACACCCTGCCTGACAGTGTCTGGGTTTATGAGCCCCTCTCCTGGGGTTACTGTTTCTACGAGGGTCTGCACCTAAGTGGACAAATGTGTAACTGGTAGAGATTGGTTGACTAGGTAACCCGGGTGTAATGTGAACTGGGAGGGTGGACAAACCTTTTTTAACATGTTGAAAACAGGCAAGAAATAAAACGACTTAACTTATTAAATTCTTGTTACTGCTCTCTTTAGTGCTGAAACATACTGCACCCCTAGCACGGGAAGGAACTTAATCTTGAAGGAATAACCAATAAGGGACTAATTTCAATCAAATAACTTATATGCTAAGAAATATTAAAAGCATGCAAATAAAATACCCATGTAGACGATGTCTTAACAGTGAAACAAGTTTCGAGGACTTTAGTTTCTCAATGTACAAAAAAAAACATGATGATGGAAATGCTTAATGATGAGTACACGTAGGCAACGGGGGCAAGAGTGAACCATTCTGGGCTTTCAGGCTCCTCTCATGTTGCATTGTCTTACTTGTAGTCAGGCATGTGTGTGTGCACATGACTGTGGCGCTGCCCCTTTGAGGGTGCGCGAACGCGATGGAGTGACATTTCACTCTGTCGCGTGCCATATAAATAAACGGGGCATTCCCGACGGCCACAGAGCGACCGGGGAGCCCGCATCAGCAACACCATTTCCTTGTGTGTGTGTACGGAGGTGGGAGGGTCACGGGCCACCTGGAGAGTGGCAACAGTGGCGACGAGTCGGGAGTTTGACCCGGGCACGGTAGTGACTTTCGGCGGTGAGCTCTTTCATGTACCTCACATACATCTCACCGTTCAAAACAATGCAGCGGAGAGGGGCATAAACCATGCGGTTGGCAGCCATTTTCCAATCCGGGCCTTGGAAGGTTGCGGCTTCTTCATGAAGTGACGGTGAGCCATTCAGGCCTAATTTTTGGAAATTCTTGTGGCAGAGAGCCAAAAGCCATATCTTGCACAGGATGTGCTTTGTGAGGTGACTTTCAAGCATTTACACTGATTTTCGTTGAATGTTGGGTGTGGAGCCTGGGGATGCCTGCTGCTGTGTGTGTTCCCTGGGCCCACACTGCTCAATTTTTGCGGCCTTTAACGTGGACTGCATCTGCTCCCCATTGGCTTGGGGCATTGTGACTGTTGGGGCCTCTACAGCAATGGTTGCCCTTTTGAAACATCTGTGGTGGTGAAACATCTGTGGCCTGCCTGTGTCCATTGGAGGGGAAAAGAAAGGTGGCCCACGCTGCAAGATGAGGTGGTGTGAGTTGCGGCCCCATCCATTCTATCAGGGGTGCCTGTGCGCTCGCCACCATGAATGACGGCCAAGCTGCAAACCAACAGCAAGCTCCTGCAGCGGTAGTTCAACAGGCACTACCAGCACTACCACTGAGACCACCGGGGGCATCCAATGCCTGAGTTTGATATCTGAGGTTCACCTTCCAGTCTGGGGCCCAGGTGGAAAATGTGGATGGACAGATTAGAAATGTATTTCAGGTCCACCATGGAGACCAACTACAGCAAGATGGCTACCCTTTTGTACTGTGCTGGGCCTGCGGTACATGAGGTGTTTCTGTCCCTCCAACCTCAGGATGGCTCATAAACTGCGGCAAGGGACGCTGTCCACAACTATTTTCTCCCCATGGCAAATGCCGACTAAGGATGTTTTCTCATGGACGTGGCGCGACAAAAAGACAATGAGACTCGACACATTTTATGGGAGGCTTTGCAGGCTCGCAGTGCCCTGTGCCTGGAATGACCCTGAAACGATGATAAGGAACCAGCTCATTCAGGAGTGCGTCTCTGGCAAGCTGTGCCGTCAGATCTTGAGGGAACCCGGCATTACCTTCCCTTGCATCCTAGAGCTGGGAAGGTGCCATGAGGTGTCTGAGCTACGGGTGTCCCGCATGGAGGCTGGAGTGCGCCCCAACAAGGCTGAGGACATCTGTGCTGTTGGCAGAGGTAGAGGAGCCAGACGCCCGGCAGGCAATCAACGTGAGAGGGGACAGGCACCAGTCAACTTGTGCATGAAGTGCAGGTTTGACTTCCACATCCTGCGGAATGCCCAGCCATCGGAAAGTCATGTGGCCGATGTGGTGTTGCTGATCATTATGCCCGCATGTGCAAGACCCCAACACCAACGATCGTTCCAAGAGGCCCAGTTCGGGCTGGCTTCTTCTGCCAACAGAGCTCGTCAAATGTGGCCCAGGTGGACCAAGAAGACGACAGCAATGGCCTGGAAGGTGAGGAAGAAGAAAATGTGTTCTTTGTGTCGAGTGTGGGTGTCTTGCGCAGCAGCCCCGATGCAACGTACTGCTCAACGAGGACTCTGTTCTGATGCTTGTGGACACTGGCGCATGTGCTAAATGTGACAGACATTGACTTTAGTTCACATTTTGTGCATATGTTTTATAAGCAAGAGTGTGAATGAAGTAGTGATCTTAGGCGAGGAAAGTGGGGAGTGGTTTGATCACACTACTAGATTTGGTGGGCTTTAGCATTCATGTAGCCACGTATATTACTGTTGTGTGGTTGAAGGGAAAACATGTACCTTTCCTAATCAAACAGTTTTATTCCATGTGGCCAGGCACTCATATATTTAGATCTCCAGAGATCACTGTGCAACCAGTATGTATATGTTAGAATTCTGGCAGGACTATCTATCTCTGCGCTTTCTTGATAGTAACCCCTACTGGTCTACAAAACACTTTATCTGTATGCACCTATGAACACTGAAAATAAATCCTATGCTTAAGGTAACTAATTTAAGGTGTTTACAACGTAATGTTGCAATTCCTGATATTTTTGCAACATTAGAGTAATACATTTGATATGTATACAATTTAGAAACAACATGTTTCCCCCATAGCAAAATCAAAAGTTGGTTGAAAGAATGTCACGCCGTTCACAGGCCAGCGTGGAGCCCATCCTAGACACTGGCTACTCAGAATTACACCATCATTATAGATTCAAAGCTAATATGACTTAAGAAGCTGGCCTTTGAGCAGCTTGGTGATCAACCACAAGCCTGGGTGAACATATTAGGCAATATTCTTAATCATGCACATTTTGCCGAATATGGCTTAACTGAAGTCCTCCCAACTTTTTTAGGGGTTCAGACAAAGTAGTAGGATAAGTTCAGCCTTCAAGATTAGATAAGGCATGATCAGTCTGTAGGCAGAAGCAGGGTGTTTGGTATAGTTCTGGGAGAATGAGAACATTGAAATAGTATTTATTTGAGGGAGAGTGTGGGGAACAGGAATGCTGCGGGTGCCACAGGGCATCATCAATAGCTTCAGCTGGAGAAAGGGAAACAGCATGCCGCGACAGCACAGCAGAAGGACGCCACATACTGCAGCTGCAAGAGCAGCCGCAGCGGGAAAAAGAGAAACAGCTGAAGTAGCCATTTCAGCACCCGCTGTAGCAGGGAGAGGAGCTTACAGCGGGTACGTAACCCGAAAGCTACCTGGACACTTCTGCTCGGAATGCAGAAGCAATGCTCTCCCGGTTGGGAGCTACTCGCAGTTTTTCGAGAATCGGTGACACCAGCCTCGTGCAGAAGCACAGCGAGTGGAAGGGAGACAATTTATTACAGAGGCCAAGCCTTTGTTGACCCCCATGGACAACCCACTGCCAACCAGTTGGGGAAAAAGAGAAACCTTATCTTGATGGCTGGATGATGGAAATCCAGAACGCCAGGGATGCGCACTCCCAAGAAAGGACTGCAGAGTATGCAGCAGGAGGACATTAGCTAAGAACAGTGGACATGGCAGGGGGCGTGGCTTATAGGGAAGACAAGGGATTGGTGGCCTCCACAAAGAAGGACTTACATTGGCTACAGCAGGCAGATGGGGCTATAAAAGGAAAGAACTTCTGTAACATTGTTGGCCTTTCTGCCTATTAGGACGTTTGCTGCTCGAGAAAGACTTGGAGAACTGTTGGGCCAATCAGGAGCCTTAGAAGGACGGAGATATGATATGATAGGTTATTTATAACGCGCTTAATACCCAGAGGTTTCTAAGCGTGGACCCGGATATCGAACCTGTGTGGCTGCGTGTCGTCTTGCTTCCAAGGCGAGCATGTTGCAGCTAGGCTATCCTCCCGAGACAAGCCCTTATGCTGATTATTTAACCAGGAAAACCGCTGCTGATCGGGGAAAGGGGAGAATTAATCCTCCACCCTTGTCAATATCACAGAGAGGTAGAACAAAAAAATTGAATTTAGTTTAGGGAAAGGCAGAATTGTCTGAGAGAGTTAGAACATTGATTTATTTACATTTGTATTATTATTACATTTAGTATATTATCAACCTTTTGCATTCTATCATATCTAGTCATCATTACAAATCTTAAAATAATTCACATTATACAACTTCCACATACACTCACAGTTTGAAAATGTTTTTATGGTTCCTCTTTTTCCTTTACTCTTTCAAATACATTTTTTTAAAAGCTGATCAACGGAATTGTCGATGAAGTATCCTGCCCAGCACAAACCACTTTCCACCACTCTTCTGCTGTCATTGCAGGGAACTTTGACAAAGACCGCTCAAAATATAATGTCCTCAAATTAGTTAGACCTATACATGATAAAAATGTGTTATGGCATTTCCTTCAGATCAATACTCTTACAAAACCTACCTATATCGGCTTATCCATGAGCCATCATGCGAGTTGTCAAATTTACTTGTGTCAGATACAGATTGAAAGGTAAACTTAAAAAGCTATTTCTAAAATTTGAGTGAGAGAATTTCATTAAATAGTGAGCTAAAGCATTAAAAGCTTTTTCTTCATGCATAAAATGATAAAAATGTAAAACCTCTGGCTTCTTCACGGGTCTGAATCTAGTAATTTAACCACAATTTCTCTTTTATCAACTCTGGGTTTGTGACCAACAAGTCGACACAAAGTCCCAAGACCTCTAATATTTCTAAAGAGACAGCTTTCCACTTTACCAATGTTCAATCTCAATCTTTCTTCAATACTTTATACAATATTTGACACAATGAGGGAGAATCTTCCAATAAGCATTTACGGAAGAGAGATCGCTTTTTTCCAACCTAACATTGTACCGACTGATAGAAGACCACATTCATATCTTATCAATTGTATAGGTACATCGTTAGCGACTGGTAACATCTTCTTCCAGAACACACCCTCTACTACACCCCACATCCTATCTGAAATACATAAAGAGGTTTCAGCCCCATATGTTAATATTGGGACGGTTCTAAGTGATCTGACCGCAGCTGATTTTGCTGCAGCCGGAATGTTCGCATGAGAAAGGTGCGAACTACCAAAAGTTTGCACCTTTCTCATGCGAACACACTTAGTACGGGGGCTGCAGGGGTGTCCCCTGCTCACTATACTGTAAAGTGAGCGGGGTGTTGCGGGGGACACCCCTGCAGCCCCCGTTTTTTTTTTTTTGCGGGTGTGCTGCGGGGGTGTCCCCCGCAACACCCCGCTCACTATGCCACACCGTATAGTGCGGGTGTGCTGCGGGGGTGTCCCCCGCAACACCCCGCTCACTATGCCACACAGTATAGTGAGCGGAGTGTTTCAGGGGACACCCCCACAGTCTTTTATTTATTTTTTACTTACCTGCAATGCTACCACCAAAGGTTCGAACTTTTGGTGTTCGAACCTTTGATGGTATCATTTTTTGGTCGTTTTGTACGGTCTGACCTTTGTTTTCGGTCCGATCGTACAAAACCATTGGGACAACCTTTGCCTTATAGTATTTAACTATTGGTATAAGTGAGAATTGGCAGCATCGATTGAGTGATAACACACTTTGGGCTGCCAAGCTCTTTGCCCTCATTTTTAAAAGCTCAACACCTGGAGCATCCACACTACTAGAATATATGCAGATTCCCAAGTATGAGAAAGATGGCACTTTTCTCAAGGGTTCCCCACTTATACTCCAAGAGAAGTTCTTTATCTTCCTTCTTCCACCAGATTGTAGCACCAGTACGGTCAGCTTCGCAAGCATTCACTACTAACTCATTGGGCCTCATTACGAGTCCGGCGGTAACCGAGCCGTAAAAACCAGCAGGTTACCGCCAGACTCGTATTACCATTCCGCCTCCGTGATTCCCGGAATCACTGGTGCATTACAACCCCGGTGACCCAGTAATTCCGGAGGTGGAATTTGGTAAATCCCCATTCCCATGGACTACATGTAATGTAATGGTGCTGGTGTTTCCACGTCCGCCTACAGGCGGGTAGTGTTAAACCCGCCAGGTTAGACCTGGCGGGAGTGACACCTCCCGCCTGCAGAACTCGAGATCAGCCAGTTCGGAAAGAACGGTGGAGGCGTATTTACCACCAACGTTCTTTCCGGACCGGCTGACTCGTAATGAGGCCCATTGGCTTGCACATAGGTTTGTAGCCTATCCAGCTGTCACTGGAAGCCGATCGCCGTCTGGTCCAGCTGGGCTAGGTCATTGACGTATAACATCCAGCTCACAGGCGACCCATCAAATCGAGGCAAGTAAAACTTAGCCTCCTTCAACCAATCGCCCAGCAGGTTGAAGAGCACAGGCGCTAGTGGATAGTCTTGCTTTAAACTTGTAAATGTTTATATTTCATTTGGCAGCAGACCCTTTTTCTCTTTTTCTTTAATTGTACTTTCAGGGATGTATTAGAATACAATGCCCTGATTATTGCCAATAAATATCTAGGGCAACCCCACTGGGACATTTTAGACCATAGCCGTGCAAAGTCAATTAAGGCCAAAAAGACAGTTGATTTATCCACTAACACTCGACTCTTGAATAGATTTATAATAAATAATGACTCAGTTGACTTGGCAAATAATCTTTCAAAGTGAGTGACCCGCCTGTCCTCTGATCCCGCATTTATTTGCAAGGCTATTTGTTGGGTGCCCTCATGTTTCCGGAGTCGCCACATTTCATCAGTCTGTTTTTTTTGTAATTGCCATAAGCATTTCCTCTACGTCCCGTTGTTTTAACATAGCCTTATGGGAGCAGAGCTAGTTCTTACATTCCTGCAACCTCGTTTTCCATTGGATGTGGTATTCATCTATAGAGAGAAGTTTAAACCCTCTAATATCCACCCTCATCTCTCTCTTTTTCAGTATCACTTCTCTATCGTAAACGTGTGTATGCTTATTTCTGTTGTTTCCATGACCCTGGTGTCCTGTTATAAAATTACAAAGCACTGGTATATCATCTTTTCTTTCATCTTTTCTTTTTTCCCCTGCTCCGGGCCTACTCCAATAGAAGCCTTATATTGGCCCATAAATTCAGCAACCAAATCTGGCCTATTTCTCAACCTGCTTCTTCATTGGGAGATTTCAACTTTAAAGTTATAATTTTTCATTCCTTTACTCATTGTGTGGTCAACCTCACTTTCAGAATTGCATGATCACTTGAGGGTGAGCGTGTCACCTGTAGGATAGAGACAAATGGGGCAATGTTTCCAGAAACAAACACATAATCTAAAATAGCAAATTGTGAGTCTCTAAATAATGTTGCCTGTGCTGGTATGTCCCCCAATGTTGGCCCATTAAGGACATGTAGATCTCGTAGTTCAAGAATCTTTATCAGTTTCCATCCACGGATCCTTGCGGGTGAAGACTCCACCCCCAACTCATCAATTCTTCCACTCTTACCACTCACACATAATGGATTTAGGTCACCTCCCAGAATTATTGTTGAAAACGCCACTGCGTTAAGGCAGGTATCTAAGGAATTTACCAATACCTCTAAAAAGGCTTCATCCGTTATAACCCTCGGATTCCAATAAACATTGCAAACAATGATATTATTCCGGCCAGAAAACCTATCGGTATCCCATTGCAGTTTGGCAACCTTTTTTTAGCGATTTGGATTCCCAATCTGCAGTAACTCCCATCCCAGACAATCTTTGACTACAATTTACAACCCCGAAGAAGGCCTTCCCCTCAGGCCCTTCAGGGCAGGGTTAAGCAACGTCATGAAACCATCCAGGATCAGCTGTTTACATAACCAAGTTCCTTGCATCAATACCACATCGTATTCTTCAGAACTGGACAATCCCTTATTAAATAGGTGCACAAAACTCCTTGTGTTCCAAGATCCAATGGTTAAAATTATGGTCCTAGGAGTGTCAGGCAGCTAATTTTTACTCAGCACCAAATCTTAGGATAACCAGGACCACGACTCCTCTTTTGCGGCTGAACCTTTATTCACTAAATACACTACTTTTCTCACCACGGTATCTTTAGTTACTGCACACAGCACCTGCAGAGGATAATTCCTTCTTTCATCCTGGCTCTCCCTCTTCCCAACTGGTTGGGAACACCTGCATCCGCAGGTGGGCTGGAAAAAGCTGGCTGTAAAAGATAGCTGTCACTTGAAATTGAAGGCTTAGGGCCTGCCACATGCGTGTGTCAGTCCACGTGCCAGGCCCACACTTTACCCTTACGTCACCAACGCTCCACACCAGTTCCTATTTTTCCGCCTAATGGGTGGGTCAGAATTTTGCTGCGCTGTGGCTCCCTCCTTTTGGGGCATTACTTTTTGCTGTCCATCCCTTTTTTCTTAGCGATTGGTCATTCATTTTTATTTCAATTCATGGTGCCTCCCTCTCTGCATGCCGTATGCGACAGGATTCAAGCAGTGCATCTGTTGTTTGAAGCAGTTCTCGGCAGCCGATCCCTATCATGCCTGCATCCAGTGTTTGGGTATACATCACCCGGTGAGTACCTGTGTCTTTTGCTGTGGGATTCAACCGAGGTCTCTGCAGACTTCTCTTCTCTCCATGTCACACCTGGGACTGGTAACAAAGATGACCAAAGACTTCGTATGCAAAAGGAGGGAGGCAGACATTGTTGAGAAGGGGACAGTACTTTCAGGTGAGGTACGTGTTTCAGAACCGGCCTTCGGAAGACTGCCTGGGAAGACCACCTCCTCAGTTCTGTAGTCTTTACGGGACCGTTCAGGGGGAAAACCTGGGCGTGTTCACCTGAGAGTACCTCTGGGTGGGAAAATGCTACTACTTCCAGGTGGGAACATGTTAGTACCTCCAGGTGGGAAAGGGTCTGAAAAGATCCACCTGGTACCAGAAGAATTGTTTACACCAGACAAAAGTATTACGGTACGAGGGAAACCCTCTAAGGCCTTGCTAAACTGAACAGGCAAGGGCTCCTTCAAATAGTTGCATGCCTCCGGGGTTGACTCATTTCCTTCCGACTCCCCTGTATCTGCTACAGCAAAGAAGGCTTCTGAATGTAAGCCTTCCAGTACTTGGTACCAAAAGACATCTTATCCTTGGTAACTGCAAGTAAGTCCTCAAGCTCCGTGGTACCAAAGAAGTCACATAAGTCCTCTCACAAGAGGCATAAACATTCCTACTCGAGATACTGTCCATTACCGACTTCTCCAAGAAACACAAGCAGAATCAATCACCTGTTCCTTCTATCTCTGATTCTGTACCGGAGTGTCAAACAGATATTTCCATTCTAGTTTCTGACTCAGAGGACTTTGATGCTTCAACATTTTTTACTGTTCCTCCGGAACAATTATTCAGTACTCCTGTGAGAGTGAATTCTCCTCAAATTTTGCCACAATTTTCTACTCAGTGTGAGGACAATTTGGCTCAACCAACTCGGCTTTCAGCATCTCAATCGGGACCACAGCTGGTTTTAACTAATATTCAAGTGCCTAGGCCTGTGGTTTTCAACATTTATACCAAACCATCAGTCTACCAAGGTTGAGTCTTCTACCTCACCATTTAGGTTACAAGAGCTCCAACCTAATCTTTCTCAAATGGCAAATGACATAACTAATATAGTACTGGAAACCATGCTTTATGTGCAATTCTTAGATATTCTGGCTCAACGCATTGAAGACAAAATGTTGCCTATTATACCTCCTCGGGGATCAGTGCTCACCAATCCTATTCCTGAGCCAATCACTGTGTCAGTTGACAACGAGGATTCAGCTCCTCCGTCCAAGAAACAAAACCTTTCCAAAGACTCTGACATAGATACAGATGAAGAAACCGCTCCATCACCATCTAAGGTGTTTCATGAGATTGTTGCAAAAGCCATGCAGGCTTTGGAAATCATTCCTAAGGATAAGCCTGAAATGGCTGGTGTTTTTGGGAAACTGCCAACTCAGCAGTCTAAAATTCCACTTCCTATATAAATATCTGTTCTAGAGCAAGAAGCGCATTTGGGAAACCCTCATTCAGATCCTCACATCTACAACATTTTCGACACCAAGTATAAGGTGCCTAAGTTTGAGCCTTTCTTGCTCATGGGAAATCTTCATGCACAATCTGCGGTAGTTTTAGCTGCCCTAGGCATGAAGGGAAAAGATCCTTCTCCATCTCCAGCTTCAGTTCTAGATAGCAATGCAAAAGCCTGGGAGTGTCAAGGTAAAAGGTCCTACAAATCAGGCAAGTAAAGACTGCTACTTTTTTTTTTTTATTACGTGTATTTGGTTTATTATAAACCTTTCACAATCAGCGAAAAGAATTTTGTTTCACAAAGAAATCTATCATAACGAAATCAACATCAGGAAAGTACAAAAACAGAGGTCAAATGCAGGGAAAAACCAGAAAATCCTTAATAGGCTAAATCTAATTTAAAAACCGTTTTAATTAGCAATGGAATACTTAAAACAAGTTTTTGTTTTTAAACAATAATAATAAGTTTAGACCAAACTAGACAGTGAAAAATAAACACTAAGCACTAAAACAACGCATCCTTTTAACCATATCAATTCACTATTTACAATGCATTTTCTTCATCGATATGGTCTAGCCTTTTAAGGGTTTTTTCTAGAAATTTGACCGTTACAAAATTTATTTTTTGAATTTGGTAAGCATAAATTAGACTCCACCATTTCTCCGCGTCTAGGCCACATAGGTCAGCAATGTTGCTGGTTAAATACAAATTTCGAAGATCTCTTAGTTTTGTGCAGAATAACACTAAGTGATTTAGTGATTCTTCACTTCTTTTACACAATCTGCACTTTGTGGATATCTTTTCTTGGGTGTATCTTGCCTTTGTTGTTTTGTTTTGAAGGCTATTCAATCTGAATCGCAGTAGCAGATCTCTTTGTTTGCAATTTGGGAATTTTCTCAGATAGTCCGGTATGATGGACATCACACCACAATTGGTTTTCAAGAGTGTATACGTTTTTGACAGAGCTCTTTTCATTTCGGTGTTCGACCAGTCCTCGGCCCAAAGCACTCTTTTTACAGCTATTGAATTTTCTGCTAATGTTTGGGTTTTGAGGGCAGATTCTGTCAGAGTTTGTTAATTTTCTCTTTTCCAGTCTTCTACTACTTTTTCTTCGAAGTTATTATTTTTACAAAATATTTCAAATTGGGGAGGCGTCAGGTTGCTCATTGTTTTTCTGTACAACATCAGCTTATTGTAGTGGATGTGTACGTATAGAGCTGTCAAACCAAGTTCATGTCGAATTATCGTCATTGGTGTTGCTTTCGGTATCGGTAAGATGTTTTTCCAGAAGAGTCCTTGCAAAGTGTTCCAGAACTTCTCTGAGATATTCATACAAGTCTCTGCTCCGTATGTTAGTGTTGGTATTACTTTGAGCCTGTAGAATGTTATCACCGGTCGGAGGGAGAATTTTCCATATCTTTTGTTGATGATGTTAGCTTGGGCTGTTAGTTGTTTTGTTTTTGTCTTTAGCAACCTTTTCCAGGGCTCTTCATTTTTTATTCCACTTACTTGGATGCCCAGATATCTCATTTCGTCGCATGTTTTATCCACGTTTTGTTAACTTTCCATTCTTCGTTTTTGCTTTTTTTCCATCTTTTGTCACCGAATATTAGCATTTCGGTTTTATCTACATTTATTTCTAGATCATTTTTTTCTATGTATTTTTCAACCTGTTTTAAGGCTCTTTGTAGACCAATTTGTGAGTGATCTGATATTATCAGGTCATCGGCATAAAGCAGATGGTTGACAGGTCTTCCATTTAATCTAGGTGGAAAGGTCCTGCTGTTTTCCAGGCAGTATTGCAAGTCTTCAATGTAGAAGCAGAACAAAGTGGCTGCTAACGGGCATCCTTGTTTGAGGCCTTGTGTTGTTTTTATATCCTTTGATAGGTTGCCGCCTTGATCTAATTTGACTCTTATCGAAGTTTTTGGCGTACAGTTCCTATAGTTCCTACACTTTTAGAAGGATTTAATATCCTTAATTGGGAGAACCTGGAGCGCTTTATTGACTTGCTCCCTGAGGAAGCCGCTGATGAGTTTTCCTTTGGGATTTCAGAAGGTAGAGAGGCGGCTATCCAACAGCTTCAAATGGTTAAGGACCTCCCTGACACAACAGCACGAGCAGTCACTAATGCAGTCTGCATGTGTAGACACGCATACTTATCAGCCTCTTTTCTTCACCAGGATATTCAAGAGAAAGTTGTCAACCTTCCTTTTGACAGCAAAACACTTTTTGATCCCTCTACTGCTGAGGTCCTTCAAAAATGTAAAGCCAGTGTTGCTGCTGCTAAAACCCTTAGCTCAATTTCGGTGAAACAATCATATCACCAAAACCTTAAGTAATTCAAACCACATCCTCAAGGTAATAGTGGTCCCGCCACAGTCACAAAATCGTATTACTCTTCTAAGAAGAGAAGATAGGAATTGTATGATCGGACCGAAAAAAAAGGTCCTACCGTACAAAAACTCCAAAAAATGCTTCCACCAAAGGTTTGAACACCAAAAGTTCGAACCTTTGGTGGTAGCATTGTAGATAAGTATATAAAAAAAGACTGCAGGGGCTGTGGCGGTGTCCCCCGCAACACCCCACTCACTATAACCACAGCACACATGAAAAAAATAAATAAAAAATAAAAATCAGGGGCTGTGGGGGTGTATCCCGCAACACTCCGCTCATAATACTGTGTGGTATAGTGATCAGGGGTCGCGGGGGACACCCCTGCAGCTTCCAAAAAAAATAATTAAAAAAAGAAAAGAAAAGGACCCTGCGCCGCCGGTTCCCGATCACGAAGTGAAAGGGAACTGGCGCTGCAGGGACTCGGCATGTAAAAAAGGTAAGTAGGGTTTGTTTATGTTGGGGGTTTGGGTGGCGGAGTGTTGTGGGTATGTTGTGGGTGTGGGTGGTGGTGTGGTTAGGTTGGGGTTTTGAATGCGCGTTCACATGGGAAATATGCAAACCTTTTGTGGTTCACACATTTCTCATGCAAATTTTTCCATCGCTGAATTTTCCACGATTGAAAAATCACACAGATCCTAGAAGATATAGGCCTAAATCAAAGCTGCGGCTTTCCCCTTTTTCAGATTCTTCACAAGAACAAAAAAAGTCTATTTGACTTCCTCCCGCAGATGTACATACCTTCTGCTCCAGCTATTCTCAAGGAGCATACATCATGGTAGCAGGAAGGGTGTCCAACTTTCTCCCTCATTGGGAAAGCATTACTCAAGAGGAATGGATTTTGAATATTATTCGACATGGTTACCATGTTGCCCTTCCGGCTGTTCTCCCATCCTCTCCCTCGAAGCTCCAAAAATCATCCTGAAGCTCCTCTAAGATATCCAAAAACTCCTTTCCTTAGGAGCGATAGATTGGTTCCTCAAGAGGAATTAGGTCAGGGGTTTTATCCCCGTTACTTTCTGATCCCAAAGAAAACCAGCGGGATACAGCCAATTCTAGACCCCTCGGATCTCAACCAGTTTCTGTTAACCGAAACCTTCCATATGGTTGACATTCCTCAGATTCTAGCCCCTCTTCATTTGAAATATTGGATGGCATCTATAGATCTACAGGATGCCTATTTTCACATTCCCATCTTCAAAGATCATCATTTGTTCCTGAGGTTCCCCATAGAAAGGTCTCATTACCAGTTCACTTGTCTGCCCTTCGGACTCAAATCTGCTCCCAGGGTATTCACAAAAATTCTGGGAACAGTGGCAGCTTACCTTCGGTTAAGGACAGTACATCTACTGGCTCCTCAAGGCTCTTTCTTCTGAGGAATTGCTTCAAAAGATGCAATGTACATGCCACACTCTTATCAACCGAGGTTTTTCCATAAATGTGGCAAAATCCAAACTCATCCCTTCGCAAAGGATCCAATTTCTAGGAGCAGTAATAGATACTACTCTACAGAGAGCCTTCCCTCCCCTGGAAAGGGTGGGAGCAATTCAACAAGTCATCTTGAAGGTCCAAACACATCTGGTTCTAACAGCTTGGTGGTTTCAAAGACTCTTGGGGCTAATGGCCTCTTGTATAAACCTAGTTCCCTTTGCATGGCTCCATATGAGAACAGTTCAGTGGCATCTTGCCTGCAACGGTAACCAACTGTTGCATTCTCAGGAAATTCAAATTCAAATTCCAAAGCAAGTTCAGGACTCACTAATCTGGTGGAACTCCCCAGAGAATCTATTAATCAGGTCTCCTTTTCAGCCTCCTCTTCCCCAAATAGTTATTACAACAGACTCATCCAAGTATGGTTGGGGAGCCCATTGTCTAAGTCTAACTGCACATGGCCGTCTCAAGAAAAAAGGGACATCACAAATGTCTTGGAACTTAGAGCCATATTTTTCACTCTAAAATCATTTCTTCCCTCACTTCAAGGAAAGGTGGCGAAGATTCTCACTGACAATACCACTGTAATGTTCTATATCAACAAGCAAGAGGGTACTTGTTCCCTTCCCCTGTGTCTCCTTGCAGAGAAGATTTGGTATTGGGCCGTTCACGATCACATTTTCTTGTTGCATCTCATCGGGAGGGCAAGAAGAATGTCCTAGATGACAAACTGTGCAGGCTTAAGTCTGCTGCACATGAGTGGGAACTGAAACCGTCAGCAGCAAAGAAAATATTTCCGATGTGGGGCCATACATCAGTCAACCTCTTTGCCAAATAGCACAACACTCGATGTCCTCAGTTTGCCTCAAGCCAAGGTCGGGGTCTTCAGCCCTTTGGAGATGCCCTAAACCTGAATTGGTTGAACCTAGCACTTTACGCTTTTCCACCTCTCCCATTGATAGACAAAAATTGCTCAAATTCAAAATGTCACAGAATCTAACAATGATTCCTGTTCCTTCATTCTGGCCTCGCCAGATGTGGTTTCCAGACCTCCTAGAGTTAGCCGGGGCTTCCAAATTAGATCTCCCATTATTGAGGGATCTGTTGACTCAACAGAAAGGGCAGGTTCTTTATCCCTCCCCTCAATTGCTGAAACTGAAGGGCTGGGTCCAGAAAAACTAGCCTTCTTCCACTTACAATTGTCAGAACAAAATCTACATACAGCATCACAGGCAACCAGGGGGAGGAGGGGCACACAGCATCACAGGCGACCAAGGGGAGGGGGCACACAGCATTACAGACGACCAAGGGGAGGGGGTGGGGGGCACACAGCATCACAGGCGACCAAGGGGAGGGGGGCACACAGCATCACAGGCAACCAGGGGAGGAGGGGCACACAGCATCACAGGCGACCAAGGGGAGGGGGCACACAGCATTACAGACGACCAAGGGGATGGGGTGGGGGGCACACAGCATCACAGGCGACCAGGGGGCAGGGGGCGGGGGGCACACAGCATCACAGGAAATCAGTGGGAAGGGGGTGGGGGGCACCCAGCATCACAGGCAACCAAGGGGAGGGGGGCACACAGCATTGCAGGCAAGGGGGTGGGGGGCAGACAGCATCACAGGCAACCAAGGGGAGGGGGCACACAGCATTACAGACGACCAAGGGGAGGGGTTGGGAGGCACACAGCATCACAGGCGGCCAGCATCACAGGCAACCAAGGGGAGGGGGCACACAGCATCACAGGCAAGGGGGTGGGGGGCACACAGCATCACAGGCGACCAGGGGGAGGGGGGGAACACAGCATCACAGGCGACCAAGGGAAGGGGTGGAGGGCACACAGCATCACAGGCGACCAGGGGGAGAGCGGCACACATCATCACAGGTGACCAAGGGGAGTGGTGGGGGGCACACAGCATCACAGGCGACCAAGGGGAGGGGGTGGGGGGCACACAGCATCACAGGCGACCAGGGGGAGGGGGGCACAAAGCATCACAGGCGACCAACGGGCGGGGGAGGGGGGCACACAGCATCAAAGGCGACCAGGGGGAGCGGGTGGGGGGCACACAGCATCACAGGCAACCATGGGGTGGGAGTGGGGGCAGGTTTCACTGGCTAATTTTGGCATGTCGGAGCAAAATGGCATATTTGGCGGAAAGTCACATAGCAGAGAGCAAAAGTCCATAGTGGTAGTGGCTGATAGTATATCATACACAGATGGAGGAGGGGTTTGTTGCTTACCCTACAGTAGGAGTAGTCACTCGATGTGGGTTGTATGAACAGCATGTGAGGCCCCTCAGCCCCGTTGCGGGCCAGACAGGCCCAGACAGGATGTGGCCTTGGGCTATGGACCTTCGGCGTAGGGCCGGCTTCCGCCCTCCGGCACCTCAATTAGCCTATGAGGGCTTCCGTGAGAGGTTGCTAGACGACCAAATGCAAACGCTCTTTCGGCAGCCATTTTACGACTCCTGCTGCAAGACAGGTGCTGCCTGTGCACATGTGGGGTGTTGCAGGGTATGGTGGTGGTGGGTTGTTGGGGCCACGGCCACCCAGTGAGGGTAACCCCTTTTGATAGGAGAATACCTTCCGGATCTTGCAGATGAGAATCCAAGTGTCATGGAGGATCTGAGGTCTAGCTGCTCCTGCAGCTAGTGCGTGCGGTTCGACGGCAAGGAAGAACAGCCTCTCCAGCTGGGAGATGGTCAGGGCTGTATCTCCATGGCTTATGATATGAAGAGGCTTGCGACTCAGCAGAGACTTCTGGCTCATTTCACAAGAGCGAAGGCAGCATCTGTAGCCTTTACTAGGCATGTTCCCACTGTTGTAATCTGTAGAGCTGTTACCTGGGCTACCCCTCTTGCTTTTTGCAAGCAATATGTTATGGACACATCCTCTAGAAATTATGCAAAATTCGGCCAAGCGGTGCTTCACAACTTGTTTGCCTGAATTCCGTACATGTTGTCTCCTCCACCCTTACTTTTTCTAAGGCTTTAGTCTAGACCTAACCAGTGGGGAAGGAGGGAGAGCCAGGATGAAAGAGAAATGAAAAATACCTTCATGGTGATTCAGATTCTTAGTCCAGGCTCTCCCTCCTTCACAACACCCACCCATTCCCTATAGTAAGCATATACTTAAATTCTACTGCCAATGGCGGATCCACGGGAACTGGGTATGGAATGTTGGTGACATAGGGGTAGGGTGTGGGCATGGCACATGGAGGGACGCACGTGTGACGTAGGTCCCTACACTTTCAATTTCCTTAAAGTGACAGCTATCTTTTGCAGCCACCTTTTTCAGGCCCGCCTGCGGATGCAGACTTTCCCAACCAGTTGTGAAGGAGGGAGAGCCTGGACTAAGAGAACCTGAGTCCCCGTGAAGGTAATTGTTCATATTTTTCAATCCTCGAAACTCAATCATTTTCTCCTTGCAGATTATTAGATACCATTAAATCTATACTCTTTTCTTTACTAACCGCACTGAAAATTGAAACAGAATAGGCCATCTTTTTGTGACTAGTAAGGATGCCACCTTGAATGGCATATTGGCATCTGACATTTCTGGTCAGTGAGGTAGGAGAAAATCCCAGAATTGGTTGGAGGCAGGGAGAAGATTACATTTGGTGATGGTAACTCAGCGTGACATTTATTTTTGCGACAAGAGAGCACACTAGCAAAGAAAAAATTATAGGATTGTCTGAAGGCAGAACATTACATTCGGTGGCTGCAAGTGAGTGTGTAACAAAGAAAGTGTGCGCTTTATCATATGGCACCTTATTAACCAGAAAGGTCTATTAACCACCATCTCCTATTTCCGGTAATAAATTGTTATGGTTCAACAAATACAAGATGATAACGCAGGCAGGTAACCAAGCATATGGAGAGAGTACTAGAAAACAGAGAAAAAGATCAGAAAACTATGTTAGCCAACCTTTTTGGTCTGTTTTCTGCGTATACGTCACCCTGATAACTGATATTTGGTTATCTGGCATGTATGCTTCTCCGACATTCCGTTCCCAATGGTGCAGAATAACAAAGCTTTCACTGTACCAGAGAGGGAGAGAATCCCATTGATGAATTTGCATGGCATACATGTCTGTCACTGTTCTGGTGAGTGACTAGAAGGGATTAGAAAAGTCCAAAATTGTTTGGCAGTAGACAGGCATTTATATTCAGTACTCTAAGGGCCTCATTACACGGTAGGCGGTAAGGGTTTACCGGTACCAGTATTTTACCGGTACCGGTAAATCCTTACCGCCTTACTACGAGGTCCCTATGTGGGTTGGGGAATTTAACGCCTGCTTTTTGCAGGTGTTAAAAACCAACCCGCAAAGGGACCCAGGGAGCTAATTACAGTACCGCAGTTTGCAGTGCCGTAATTAGCGCCTTCCCCATTCCCATTATGCCCTATGGGGCAAAAATGGGAATGGGGAAGGGCAATGGTGGAAGGGGGAATTACTGCCCTGCCAACCTTGGAATGGGGCGGTAATTCCCCTTTCCACCAAGGCGGTGCCGGTATTTTACCTGCATGAACCATGGCGCTAGTAGCGCCATGGTTCTCCACCTACCGTGTAATGAGGCCCTAAGTTTGACCATTTTTGTGACAAGACAGAATGCTAGTGAAGAGACAAATCAGAGAATTGTTTGGTGGTAGAAGATTCTATTCAGTGTACGGAGCTGACTGTAAAATAAATGAGCCTTTTTCTTGTGGCTGCTACACATACTAGTAAATGGAGAGAATCCTACTGACCTACCTTGCGTGACATAATCAGTGGTATGAGAAAAAAACCTGTTAAGTGCAACATGTCTGGCGAGCAAAGGGTGGGTGTCACACTCAGGTTTTCACAAGGGTTTCTATAAAGGGTTTCTCTAGAAGGATGTAGGCTACAACTAATGGCTTTGAAAGAAAAAGAGAAATGGGTTGTCTCACAAATGTTTTCTCACGTGTTTCTAACAAAGAGTTCCTAGTTTTCTTTTTTGCTTTTCAAGGTGGACAGAAGAAAGATAAAGAAAAGCTGTTAAAAACATCATAAACGTTTTACAAAGTATTTCACTAAGGAGTTTACAAAGGTGTTTCTTTTTTGTTTTCTTTTATTTGAGTTGAAGAAGCACATGTATCTGTGTAAAATTGAGAAAGTAAAAGAAAATATAAAAAAACAAGCAATCACAGATTTTTCAAAATATGTTTCGCAAAAGGGAAGTAAGAATATAAGGAACTGCTCAAAACAAAAACAATAGGTGATGAACACAAATAGGGAATAATAGGTAAAAGAGAGGCAAAATACGCTCTGAATGGCTACTGCCCAAGCTTTCCTGATCTTGCGGCGTGCAATCAGTTCAGGTGAGACTTTAGCATTCCACCGAATCACTCAAGAGTGCGCATGTGCATCAAATCCCAAATACATGAGTCATGTCGACATACAAGTTTGAAGGGTGGGATGTTTGCCCAGCACTTGCTACCAGAGTCCAGGCAACACGCATAGATAAGCCGGAGAACTGAGAGCATTAGTATAATCTGCGGAAATCATCAGGAAGAGCAAACAAGCAGGAAGCTGCCATTGAAAGACAAGTCCCAGTATGGGTCAGTATCATAGATGGAGGCACTCACTTTAGAAAGGTGGAACCAGGCAAACCAAAAACCAGTCACTCCCTCATCTGCCACATCAAGTACAAGGACCTGGCCTGTCCAGGGGAACAGAAAGCACCTGCGCTCACTGCTAGTCTGTGAATCAGATTGTTGGAAGCCAGTTGATAAAGTGCAGAAGTGATATCAGTCTCTCAACATGAGTGGGAAGAGGAACCAGAGATCCAATCCCAGACACCATAAAGTATACATTATTATATTTGCACTGTGCAATAATCCGACCAGTCATATACTGATAAGGTTAGGTTTATGCACTCACATAATGGTTTAGTAAGGGAGTACCTAACCAATAGGAGTTTCTTGGTGTAGGGAAGGCATGGTATCAAAATCATGACACTGACAAAATGGGTACAATTTGTAAAACCTTTATTGAAAATGTTGGGTTTGGAGAAACTCCTGGTTTGCCCTATAACTAAGATGGGAGTAGTCTCGACCATCAAATAAAAAATAACGCAGTCCTAGTGGAGTCTTTCAAATCAAAAAGGCCTATGATAACAAAGCCTAATACCTGCCCCTATCTCTTGTACAAAAAAGTGTAAACAGGAGAAATGTATGCAAAAGTAAAAATCAGTGTTCAAATAAATACGTGTGGTTGAACCAGCTCTCCTCCTCACTTTAGACCTCACGGAGTAAGGCTGTCCCTTTAGGCAGGATGATACGCTGTGTCTCGGCTTCCAATACAATAAACAGTTCCAGAACGTAGATCGAGGCCTGTCTGGCCTTCCAGGTGTAAGTCTCTTTTCTCTATTTCCAAAATAATGTTTCAGCCAGAAAGTTCACAAAAGGCCCCTTTCTGTCGGGCTCAGACCTTTCAGTACACAGTTCTTGTACGTCTGCTGGGCTCACTATAAAGTTCAACACAAACTTGCAAGGGGGTGCCCTTCCCCAAGCTTATTTCAATTCAGGTCTCCCTCTGTCGGGCTTGAACCACTTTGGAATGTGTGTGGTTTACTTTTCAGACCACTTCGACTCAAAGTTTACAGTTAAATTTTTACTTTCCCCTTCAAATAAATTACTTTTCACAGAGACTTTCGAGTGGGCTACTTTCTTTCACTGGACCACTGTGCTACTTAGTATCACTCTCTTCTCAACTGGACTCGAGTCCCACAGGGCCTTGCTCTTGCCGCTTTATCTTTGGTGCTTTTCACCAACCGGACTCTTGTTTCATTCACTCACTCACTGGTAGTGTTCAGGCTTTCCACTTCTTCCATCGGGATTGCGGGCAAGGCCTTTAGCATCAGCCTCTCTGCTCCTCTCCAACACTCTTGTTTGCCCAAGAGGAAAAAGACCCATTTCTTGACACAAAAAGGGATGCTTTTTTCCGCTCCTTGGCTCCACGTCACAAACCCTTCTCGGCTTTCGTAAGCATGGTTCTCGCTCATGGTCCTTTTGCTGTCCTTTGCAGCTGGACAGTCCTTCGGCCTTCCGTGCTTCACTGCTTGTTCTTGTCATCCCTTGCTGAGCAGCTCCTTCTCGTGTCAAGCCTTGCCCCTTGAGTGCTTGGGTTTTGCATAGGGATCCTCTGCCAGACTCAGCCTTGCAACTTCCTTCCTCTCTTCCCAAGAGCAACTGCCTTCCCCTCCCATGCAGGCTCCTTTTAAGCACCTGTGAGAGGTTAATGTGCTGCAGGTTGTGGTCCGTGTTGGGCCTGCCTGACCTTGCCTGTCCTCATTAACAGGACAGCCTGTTGTCAAAATGGGAGAGTCTGCCCTCTGTGTCTTAGTGTCTGGTTTGTCAGTACTCTTTATCCTCTCAATCCCTCTCTTCCTCGTCTTAGTGTTGAAAAGGGGGGAATACCGTGTCTCACCATTTGGTGTTCCACGCCCACTTTCCGAGGACCCCTCACCCAGGTGATCCTCCAAAACTGGTCCACCCCCAGGGACATAGGGAATAGACGATGAGACACCCTGTGGTTTCTCACACTGGTCACTATAGCAGTTGTAAGCCATTGTCCAGATGATGATACTCATGTTTTCTCAATAGGTGGATAGATGCCTGTAAGAGAATGACTGACAAAAGAATGAAATCATTCTAGCTTTGACTGGGTCATAAAGCTAGACATGTATGTTTTTTTTTGTGAATCTGCCCTTGAAGCTAAGCCTTAAAGGAGTAACAAAAAAAACTACACCATGTTGAGACTCTTTACAATCTCGTTTTTGCCCAGGAACTAGGACAGAGCCAGCTTTTTTGGCAATATGGGATGACATTTTCAATTTAGAATCTACAGATTATTTTGACAAAAGAAATAACCTCCAAGCAGATAATAACTACGGTTATGAAGTGCTGCTCATTACAAAATGAGAAGGGAACCTTTAATTTACCCCCACAACACATCCTTGATTGGAGGGGTGAGCAGGCCGGGTGCGGCAATAGCAGGGTATCTTATAGCAGAATTTTGCAAAGGTAACTCAGCAGGTTTAGGAGACTGTTGTGAGATGTTATGTTAATACCTTCCTGTAAACCATATGGCTTTTTTCCTATTCCTGCTACAACATGTGTTGTCAAATGTGTTGTTTTGACTTGAGGGATCAGTATAGCCCCCTAGCTTCACTCATTGTGGCAGTATACATTTTCCCATAAGATGCATATGATTGCTCACGGCTGTGTCTGGCTGGGAAGGTCCTGGATGTGGATCCAGTGATCCTGATTCTTCTGGCCCATGAAATAATGAAGGAAATTGTTTTGGGTGCTTTCAGCAAGCGAGTATAAACTGCTGGATATCCTCTGCCTGCTCTATCACACCATTGATATGCCAGACGAAGCAGCCCTATAAGGCATCCTGGTGGATATGGACGTCCAGAGTGGGCGATCCTACCACTCAGTGTGTATGCTGGACAATGCAAACACTGGGCCCAGAGGTGGAAGTCCCTACTGCTACATGTCCACCCCATGCTAGTGAAGCAGATTGATAGAGATCACAGCATGGCAGCCAGGGACATCCTCTTCAACGAAGATCACATCTAGAGGATTGGAAAATACAAACCTCAAGAGGGATTTTGAACAAGCGGGGAATATAGGGTTCATTTGTACCTACACAATGCGGATCTGGCCATTGAATATGGTCAACAACCTTCATTGGATTTCTGTTGGCCATGGGGCTCTTCCCTTTGCATCACATGTGTTGTTTCTGTGCATGCTATGGAGGTGGTAGGGGCCAATCAGCACTCAAGACTGAGTAAGACTAGTTAGTTTTTCCCCAACACATCCCGATCTGCCAGTAGCATGGCGCTTTCATTTTTATTCTATTGGTAACACCCTCCATGATTCGGAGGTCTTGCTCCCTCAAAGTGATTTTAACTGAAGTGAAGTGCCAAAGGGACACATCAAAAGCCCTGATTTTAGACATTTGCTAGAAGGAAACCAGACACAGCACAGAAGTGAGCTTCCAGGTAAAAGGGTTGGTTGTACAGGGTATCATTCCTGGCCAGACAACAACGAGATGATGTAACCAGATCAACATCCCATCAACCAACAGAAAGGCCCTTAACCAGCTCATGCTAGGCTGAAATGGCAGAGCGGTACCAGTTCACAGTATAGCTTTTCGACTCACAGCACCTGGAAAAAGTGCCTTCTAGCGAAGTAAGGAAAAAACAAGACTAAGAAGCCAGGTAGGGAATGGAAAAATTGAGCTCCACTTATTCAGATTTGCAAGTCAACATAGGGACAGCATCCCACCGAGCCAACCGAAATCTCCCTTCAACTCACCTGGCCTGTATTAGCCACATAGTTGGACCTCCTTCAGAACAAGTCACTACTGTTTGACCTATATATAAAACAATACACATTTTGCATCCCACCCAAGTCTTTCCACCCTGCTCAGCTACTGATGACAAATCCCATGAAGTTGTCCTTCCAGGTCACCCGCCTCGATAGGACGATATCCGGGGTCCACCTCCTCAGGCGAGGGGTATCAAGCCACTGCCTCTTGATGTACCTCCTGTGGGGAATAAGGCTCCATTGTTTTAGCCAGTACAGAGTGGCTTAATCTAAAGATTGCGGCTGGGTGGCTTCACCCAGTGCACACTAGAGCCTCCTAAAATTCTGCTTCAGCAGTCCTTCAGCGCATGCTCCTCAGAGAGCCCTCAAGTGCAAGCATTGTCCAAAGTCATTCCATAGGTGGGGATTATCCCAACAATGTCTGCTAAAATAAAAACAAAAATACTAAACACTTGATCTTATATAATGCTTTACAAATGTTTCTGGTATTCGATGTAAGGTGCAACAGTCCATAATTTAACAAGACTCTCCCTGCCAACATCATCATTTCCCCATATTTAACTGCACATTATATGGTGTCTTCATGAGACTACCATGACACGGATCCCTCTCTCAGGGTTTGCAAATGTTAGCACTTCCAATTTGTTGAAATGGCCCCGCCAATGAATGTGGCTTCATGGATTTCATTAAGGAACTTAATAAATGCCCCACTAACCCTGCTTTCAGTGTCTATTGTATGGGCCAGGAACATGAACACTGCTCCCCATTGGTCCCCACTTTTGGGCCACGCTAGACTGTATATCTTGGAAATCTTGTATACCCTGAAATTGACCAAACGAGGGGAGGGCACATCACACTACCAGCTTGACACTCCCTCTCATCGCAAGAGCACTGCTGCAAGCCCCACCGCCAGCACTGTTCCCTTCCATGAACAGGTCGCTCCTGGCAGATGCGTCCCAGGCACTTCCACATCTCTGCTCCACCCCTGCTCCTTACACCCAACTGTGGTCTCTCCTAGCATATGCAACCTGGGCCGCTGCACTGATTCTTTACCAGGCTGGACCCGGCATATACAGTCCAGCCTTGACTCTGCACACGTCTTCTGCACTGTTTCTTAGCTGGACTGCACCTTGCAGATGCTGCAATACACAGTATTTTAAGTCACGCCTCTCTCTGGCCCTTCATTTACATTGCTAAATGGTCTCAGGCAGCCCAGCCAAATCTCACAACCACCTCAGGCAGATTTCTCAGTTTAAAAACAAAATCCCCAAACGCAGAACTGTAGCTTAATAGACCCCTGCCTATGCCCATACACAGAGTTATTATCCCGTAAATCTGGTTAACTGCTCTCGCATTGCTTGGGCTGTTAACCCAGTCTTCAGGGCCCATAAGTCCAGATACAGCCCTTAGGCTGGATCTATACATTTTAGATAGTTGAGTCTATCACTCTCGAGCAAATGAACATCTGCTTCACAGTCTAGGAAGTCCTTAATTTCCCTGTGTCTAGAAATATCTTCTTACTTGGTATCCCCATGCTTCCCACTTCTGTCCAACACACAAAGCACTTCTCTGCCATTCCATAGAAAAAGTAGGTTTGGGAACAAGGCTGTTAATGGGGAAGACAAAGATGTCCACCCTCCTTCCTTATTGGTCCTGTCGCTCAAATCCACGGTGTTTCATTATGAGATTATGCTCCATTAACCTAGGTCTATCCCACTGCCTCCATACAAGCCAGCTCACTGCTACTTGTTCTCTGTATAACGAATGGAGTTCACTGCCCAATTGTGGCCAGTCGACAATCGCCTTTTGTACATAAATAATTTGTGTTCATTGAGGCATCCCTCTCTCATGAGCTTGTATGCCATCATAAAAACCACTATGTCCTCCTTCCTATTACATATTAACATGAGAAAGTGATGCTGGAGCTGGGAGAGTTTGAACACCATCAGGGGGGATTTACCTTTAAACCAGAGAGCTTGAAAAGGAATGTATCCCTTATAAAATAATCAGGAGTGAGGAAATCTTATTAATCACATTCAGAATGATGATCTCCACCAACAGACATATTTCTTGTGTGGCTGCAAAGGGCTCTATCACAAATGTAACTGAAAGAAAGAAAATTGACAGCCACGTGTTGTGCCTCTAGTTAAACCTAGTTAAAAGGAATAGATTCTCCCCCGCACACAAGAGCATCAGGGGTCTGGTAATGTCAGACAGTGATGCATTAGGCATCCTGCCTCCGTTAAGCAATATGGGGGCTATAAGGACCCAGGGAATCCACACACTAAGTAATGAGACCTTTGAAGGTGCCGACCAAAATGCTAGCTTAGTCCTAAATCATACTGAAAACATCCACTACAAATTTCCAGGGAAAAGGACAGTAGGCAGGCCAGAGATTTGAAATTCTCCAGTCTTAAAACCCTGTCCCTGCTAAGAAGGAAGCAAAGACACGAGAGGTAGGAAATGGCTGCTTACAACACATCATAAAAACATGGCTTGAATTCAGAGTTCTTGGTAACTCTGAATATTACATCCCTTTATACAAATATCCCAAAGTAAGAAATGCTCTTTGTCGTACAAAACATCTGGGGAGAACGACAAACCACTCTAGAAATTCCTACCTATTTCGTTATTCAACTTGCTTAACTGGTACTAACCAGAAATTATTTTATCATTGAAGACCAATTTTATGAACAGACATCAGGCACAGCTATGGGAGCGACATTCGCTCCTAGTCTAGCCAATATATATGGAAGAGTTTGAAAAGATGTACATTTATTCGAGAGACAATCTGTTCCATAATAACATCCTAACATGGGTACACTACATAGATGATGTTTTTGCCATTTTCCAAGGGGAAGAATTCCAGCAGTTTCAGTTTTGTAAATGGTTAAACTGACGGAATAGACACCTTAATGCACCCATAATTTCAGCAAAACACAGGTACAGTTTTTAGATCTGACAATAAAAGAAGAAACGGCAGAATCCACACAACTGTATTTCAAAAACCTATGGATAGGAATGAATTGTTATCATACAAAGGCTATCATGCCCAACATCTTCAAGATAATTCACAGTTTGGACAGTAATTGAGAAACAGACATAACGGGTCCAGTGTTGAGGGATATGAGAATATGAGACACAAGCTAAAAGCCTGACAATGCGGTTATCCTCATGTAGTCGCCTGAACAAACCTTTGAGGCAGGCTTATAAAAGAGCAAAATAAGATACCATGAGAAATAATGTTACAATATCTTCAAGGTACAAATAACCCCAATTAAATGATTACAGCATTACTGAGGTATTCGCCTTTGACAAGTCATTTAAAAAAAATATGGACCATTCTCAATGTGGGTAGTGTCCAGTTTCATGTAACTATATTCACCATAAAACAGAGAAAAAACCTGAGAGACATGTTAGTGCATTTGTATCAAGGAAGGTCTACAAGAACAGATAACCAATTGAGACTTTGGTCTTTACCAGAGGTGCATGGACATAGCCCTTGTGGTTCATGCTAGGTCTGTGTACAAACATGTCATATTAAATATAATGATATAGGCTTGCACACACCATGGGTACAAAAAAAGTCACAAACTGCATTTCTAAAAATGTTATTTATCTCATTACGTGCCCATGTACAGAACGACTTCACATGAACAGTTTTGCAAAAGATCATGAAACCACCCAGTGGGTGGAGCGGTAGGCGCGCCGGGTGTGGTGTGGTAGGAGTCTTTTTCAAACCCCCCCCTTTTCATTAAACACATGGAAAAAGAATACGTTTTTCAGGTGTACCAGTGTTTATTTGTATTTCAAACGTACATTTTGTACTACACATTTTCCATTGTTATCATTTATTTGTATTTAGTTATTGCATATTGTCTGTTTAATTAAAGTATATTGTATTGACCCTTGATTGGACATTCTGTTATTTTGGACTGCTATACTTGGCTGTTTGGGTTGGCCAAGAGGAGTATGGCCTTCGTTGAGTCAGGTTTCCACAAAAAGCAAAGGATGTGCATCTCCTAATTGTGCCTGTTTTAGTTATTATTGGGTTCACTCTTGGAGTGCGACACTATGCCCCATGTCCGCCACGCCCCAACCAAACACTGTCCCCCGTGGCCCCCACCCCAAAACCATGCCCCGGGTCCCCAACCCCTAACCAAACACTGTGCCCCATGGCCCCCAGCCCCCAACTAAACACTATGCCCCATGTCCCCCAACCAAACACTGTGCTCCAGGGCCCCCACCCCTCAACCAAACACTGTTACCCATGGCCCCCAGCACCCCCCCCAACACACACACACACACACACACCCCTCTCCCAAATAGGTACTTATCGCGGACGTGCTGCAACACTGGCAAGGTCTCTGCTACTACGGCTGGCGTGGCAAGGCGGAAATGCCTTCAGGCATCAAGCCTTATCGACCACGCCAGCCGTAGTGCTGGCACTCTATTGGTGCAGCACACGTGCACTACGTGACTCATAGCAGCCACGCGGTGCGTGTGCACTGAGCCAATGAGGGTCAGTGTTTTGACCGGCCCGGAAGAGTACCAAAGACTTTTCCTAATGGAGGGCGGCCGATGCTGCTTGCGGGCCGCCCTCCATTAGGAAAGTCTTTGTTTCTGGCGGGCTGGACAAAACAGCGTGGCGGGTCGCAACTGGCCTGCAGGCCGTAAGTTGCGCACCCATGATCTAAATGGACTAAATAAAGGGTATCCCATGGCAACAACTAGCTACTTTATAAAGAATATATTACAAACCCCTAATCCAATTTCAGTATTGGATTCCACACATTGACTCCATGATGGTCAGAAAATACATTTTTCCATTTGCAAAAATTGTAAGTCAAGCTTGGATTTCATAATGGTCAAGAGAATGAATAAAGTGATTGGTCGAATAACATGACAGACAATCGCTTACACATTACTTGATCACACCACCACTTGTGTGATGGATACCGTTTTATTGGTCAAATATGCTGTAAAAAATAACTGTGTTCTTTAATGCTTATACATTCTAGTGCACTTGTCCAAAATCAATTGAACTACATATGCATCTCTACATAGTATTTTGGATAACTTATTAGGAAGTCAACAGCTAATGTGACAAAATCAAGAGAAAGCATAACATGAAACACAATCTCTTATGCACTACTTGATCGCCATCACTTATGGAATGGACACAGGCAATTTTGTCAAACATGCTTTCAAAAATAATTGTGGTCTCTATGACACAACAACGTGACAGTGATGATATTTTAAGATGAGACAAGTTGGCACGCTGAGAAATCACAAGATGACATCCATGGCAAAGAACAATACTTCAGGTAATTAAGATTAGTTTACAGGTCGATTTATTAAGAGTATTGTCTCTTCATTGTGTCTTACAACAGCGAATGGGATGTCAAAACCTTTTCCCTAACGATATAGACAGCATAATCCGCAAAAGGCGGGTACGTGCTTTCGGCACCTGCCCTTTTTTTTTAGTATAATTGATAATATAATCAAAAAAGCTGTAAGAAGTGTTTCTGAAAGAATAGTCACAGAGAAAAAAAAATCTCTCTGCTTTGTGTCTTCCCCTATAGACAATAAGATGCCTAAACGAGAGTGACTCCAGTAATTAGGCATAGACTGACAGACCCACAAATGTTAACAGAGAAGCTTCTGAAATCGAGGGAGCATAAGGCCCAGAAGTAAACAAATACATAGCTCAATGTCGCTGAAACCGGTCAACATGATAGGGCTATCCAATATTGACCAGTGATACCCAAAAAAAAGGAATCTTTTTAATATACAAAAACAATGTTGACTAACAGAAAAAATGGGAAGGGCAAATAAAGGTATACAAGTTCACACACACACACACACGCACGCACGCACGCACGCACACACACACACACACACACACACACACACACACACACACCACCCCACCCCCCCCCCCCACACACACCCCCCCCCCCCCCCCCCGCCATTCTATCATTTTCTAGATAATCAGCGTTTACTAGGATTAAGCTTTACACTGGAGGGATAGGTTAGCACCTTTCTATAGGCCTAAGAGTTAGTGATGTATAGCACCAGACATTCTAAGTCATTCTTTCATCAATGTGATAAAAATGACAAATTAGGCTGATGAAAGAATCTGAGCACCCGAGTGGGCTCATTTTGTTATGTTGAATTCAAAACAGTCAGCAGCCTTTTTTTAATCCCCCCTCAGAGTTCTGATCTACAAAACCTCACTCCCAATCAGATTACTGCAGATAACCAACTGAACACCACAGGTAATCAGGGAATTGACTAAATGTGGGCGGGCACTCC
Organism: Ambystoma mexicanum; assembly: GCF_040938575.1. Lineage (NCBI taxonomy): Eukaryota > Metazoa > Chordata > Amphibia > Caudata > Ambystomatidae > Ambystoma > Ambystoma mexicanum. Next base: position 1,175,908,772 of record NC_090921.1, on the reverse strand, counting down.
AGAATCTTGTAAACGTTCCTACATAAACAAACTTTGAAAATGAATGTTTAGGGTGCAAATCCCTCATAAGGCGCTTCACAACAGACATTTTGAACACATAAAATAGGCCCGAGCTCACTGCTCATAGTAACGACTGCACTATCCTTAATGACAACACTGTCATGAAATAGCAACTCACAATATGCACATTTTCTCAAAAATAATCAAAATTAGAACAATCTTCTAGTTAGTTTATTGAAAAATTATGTTTTTATTCAACAAAGGTGCTACATAAATGACTTATACAATACAATTCACATATGCAGGCAGGTGATGATTGGACAATGTGTTTTGGAACCCTAGGGTCCTTCTTCAGGGCAAGATCTAGACAGGTAATACACAAAAGAAAATAATGAATACAAAATAAGAGAACATTAGTCAATAAAGTAACTCAGATAGTCATAAAAATAATGAATAATGAAAGAGGCATGGAGAAGAATTGTAATAATACTGAACCTAGCCTGCATCGCAACTAAATAAGACAAAGTGAATACACCAGAAAAAACCTTTGGAAACCTGAGGAAACAAAATGTGTTAAAAAGGACATTACCATTCCAAGTTAAAACAAGTGAAATTAACTCTTTTATACCCACAAGAAATAACTTAAATTGATAGCTTTAAAGATCCTGGTAGCCTAGCACAGTGTGTGTAATCTCACAATTCTGACAGCAACAGGTTTCCATAGTAACTACCAGCTCTCTCCGTACCTCGGTTCTGGAAAACATATTCTGCATAATCCCTCTCAGATAGACTCATGAACATGCTATCCCACAAAGTGCTCTAAGTCAGCAGCAAAATCCTACAGGCGATATCAGTGTGTCTCATCGTAATCATCCAGATTCGCAAGGACTTACACTGAAACCTCATTTAAAACTGGACATAGGGCCTCATTACATGGTAGGCGGAGAACCATGGCGCTATTAGCGCCATGGTTCATGCCGGTAAAATACCGGCACCGCCTTGGTGGAAAGGGGAATTACCGCCCCATTCCAAGGTTGGCGGGGCGGTAATTCCCCCTTCCACCATTGCCCTTCCCCATTCCCATTTTTGCCCCATAGGTCATAATGGGAATGGGGAAGGCGCTAATTACGGCACCGCAAATTGCGGTACCGTAATTAGCTCCCTGGGTCCCTTTGCGGGTTGGTTTTTAACGCCTGCAAAAAGCAGGCGTTAAATTCCCCAACCCGCAAGGGGACCTCGTAGTAAGGCGGTAAGGATTTACCGGTACCAGTAAAATACCGGTACCGGTAAAATACCGGTACCGGTAAACCCTTACCGCCTACCGTGTAATGAGTCCCATAGTGTCACTATACAACTGCGTCATCACTTAACAAATGTCATGACGTCACTGTATTTGCATAGTACTATTGTGGGAATCAATGTATTTCTGATACTGATCAAACAATTCTTTTTAAATTATGTATACAGAAAAATAGCACTTACAAAAATGAAAATAGACGCAATGAAATAGTAATCCTTCTCCCATACTGTGAATATAGTGTGGCAACCCGATATTGTAATACACGTAACAAACCCTACTCATACTACGTAATTGGAAAATGCCATGACATCTCTATGTTTACATTGTACATTGTGAGAAGACATGTCCTCATAACAATTATAAAGCGATTCTACTGAAATCATGTTAACAGTGAAATGACGTTTTAGCTAACAATAAACAAGATGAAATGATAATCACTCTCCCGTACTGCACATATTGTGCAGCCACGTGGCATGGCCGTTCATGTGACGGAACCTCCTGCTCACTATCCTTATTTATGTATGCATTAATTCAATCGAGAAACCCCTCATGTGTTGGTTCCTGAAAATATCACCAGCCCCTCCCAAAAATGAGGTAAATTCTCCAAGTTTCTCAGCTCATAAGCAAACAAAAAAATCTAAACATACAGCCCAAACAACAAAATATTATACGCACAAGCCAAAAGTAAAAAATATACACTAAAATTAAAACAAATACATACACAAATGTATACTCAAAAAATGTGAGCACCATGCATTCATTAAAATGTGTGTGACCTAGTACTGCAAAGAGAACATAACAAGAAAAGTAAATTCCTTTATGCAGATCAAGTTCCACGTTTACCAGTCATGGAAAGCTAAAACCTAGAGCTCCCTGCACAATTTGTATGAAGACATGGAGCTAAGAATGAGACAACAAGACCATTCCAATATGATTCTTCTCATAAGAAACAATGCAAGTTAAATTACTCAATCATGCCTCCCGTCCAATCGATGGCCCTAAAATTCCTCTCTCTACTCCAATCTTCTATGCATGTCTGTTTTTAGAGAGTTGACACCTGTTAGTCAATTAGAAAAGGGCCTCTCTTTCCTCATTCATGGGAGAAGGGGAGTAGAATTGCTAACGACCATGATAGAGGTGTGAAATTAGAGCTAGGAGAATGGACAGGAGAATGGCCAGGAGAGCAGAGAAGAGTTACAGGGACCAGGGAGCTGGAGAGAATGCAGATACCAAGGCATACTAGACCTCATTCAGTTAGAAGGGTACACTATCATTTGCAGAGTGAGAGAATTGAAAGAGACAGCCTTTGGAGTGGGGTGGGGTGAACCAGACCCTGGGACTGAACACATCTCACAGAGAGGGACAGTCCTTGATAGATAGGGAAAAGGTGACAGAGGATGAGAAATGGAACCCCAGGCAGCACCATACCCTGAGAGGGAAGCAGAGGAAGAGACACAGATCCACAGAGTTGAACCTAAAAACCTGCTGGCCGCTGCATCTCAGACACTGGTGGTGAACAATTTTCTACCAGTATTCTGAGGTTCATATATATATGACCCTAGCAGGGGCCAGAGACCGCCATTTTTGCCTCCATTATCTGAAACTAGGAGGGTGGCACACAGCCAGAGGGTGAGAATATCTGGACTAAGAGGAATACCAAAACCAAAATGGAGACACCAAAAAGGCTGGTTTGTGCTAGAATCCTGAGATAGAGAAGTCAAAAATCAAGCTGGCACTATAATCCTGAGACTGTGAATTTATTGGCTTGGGTCTTCAAGGCAAGGATACAGAGTCTTATATATAAGACCTGTTGTCTGAGTAATTCTCTTTTCAGTACACCCGTCCCTTTTTTTTTAGCTGCAACAGACATCCATTGGTCGTTCATCTCATCCAGTACCGAACAAGAAACTGGGGCAAAAGAAGCAGCTATGACGTATTCAAAGTTTTTAATTTTTCCCCTGTGAGAAGCAAGGACACCCAGGACAAAGAACAAACCCCACACATTATTATTTACGCCCATCCTAACCACAGTTTGTCAACCCAACTCAAACAGGCCATCCTGTTTTGTTTGCAGAGAATTCCCTTATCCTAATAGGTATATATCCAACCCCAACCAACTGACTTGGTCAGATAAAGGAGGTGTACTTTGCTTTGTTGTTGTGAGCATTCTTTTGATCCTATATCCACATGGCTTCCATGATCATCCTCATCACGGTAGTCAAAAGGGCAACATGTTCAAGTACCAGAAGCATTAATGCCCAATTTACATGGTGAGACTCCTTCTTGCATAAAAGGTGAAAGGGTTTGCTTGAGGTCATGTACTGGGGACATTCTATGATGAGCAGAAGCCTTCTAATATGTATCAAACACATTCCTATACAATAGAACCTGATTGCTCTGGGTTTAACGACTGGTGGCTGAGCAGGAGGGATGAGTACTAAAGAGTCGAGTGGTGACTGATGCAGGAGTTCTGAAGAGGAGCATTAAGGTGTGAGGATGACAACTGATGGCTGGGCGAAGGCATGAATACTGAAGGGGACTTGTGATGACTGATGCATGAGTTTGGACGAGGATGATTAAAGTGTGAGGTGGGAGGATGACAACTGTTGAAGGCGGGGGAATGAGCAATAAGTATCGCGTGTTAGGAGTCAGGATGAATGAGAAGTGGCAGTGAATGAGGAGGAGTGAAAAGGGACGACTGGTGAGTGAGGAGGAGGAGGAATGTGAAGGAAAGGTGAGGAGGAATGACAAGTAGGAGTGAATGAGGTGGAGGAGCTAAAAGTGAACGCTGATGAGTGAGGATGATGACTGTGAATGAGAAGGACACCGAGGAGTAAGGAGTAGATGTGATGGGGACTGAAAATGTACTACAATGGATGCTTCAAAAGGTATAACTAAAGCAGAGGGGTTTGTTTTCCTGTATCTCATAGGAAGTGTTTTTTTTTTATCAATTTTTGTGTGGTTTTTTTTATGAAAAAGGAAAAAGGCTTGGATAATTTAGATGTGTATGGTAAACTATTACCCAAAGTGGATGTTCTCCGTTTTATGCAACCCATGTTTGTATTATGCCAGGCCTAAACTAATGTATGCCGGGGGTACTGCTCACTAAAGGGTGTTACCTGGCCTGGATGGGTTTGACTGTGTCCAAAACGTGCTAGGGTACTACATACATGTACCAGGGTAATCTCTACGTACGTTAAGCTGCTACCTAAATGTGTCATAGTGCCGCTCAAATGCACCAGTGTGCTTCCTTACCACGTGGTAATGGCAAAAATATCATGGCTCTGCACAATATGCTGTGTGTGCTGCTAAGCAGTGTTCCAGAGTGATGCTGGGTGTTGTCCAAATGCCGCTCAGCTGTGGCAGTGCACTACTAAAATGTGTGGAGGATTCTTCTTAATGTGCCACGGTTCTGCTCTAATGCACCATCTCCCTCTCGCCCCCCGCCTCTTGCCCATTGCTTTAGGAATCTAGCTATGGTGTGTGATTATTGGTTTGTGACTCAACCAATGGTGTCTCTTCATTCAGGAAGGGAGGTGGGGCTTTTTGGGAGATGTGCAGTCTCCCACTGTGTCTGGGGTGTCACACAGACTGACTAAGCATACCCTTTGCCTTCTGCATTTCATACTCGCCCCCTTGCCACTCTGCCACTCTATTACCTGTTTGGCCCCCACTTCAGTGGCCAATTGCTAGCATTACATGCGGGACTGCACTGAGTGACACACTTTAGGCTTCAATACATCCAATGGTGGGCTGCACATAGTCCTGGGAGTGAGGGGAAAACCCCAAACGGCATACACTGCGAGCAGGAGATTTTTGGAGTGTTTGGATTCTGACGTTGAAGCTGCATGTTGTAGCTGTCAACTCCTGCTCGCCACCGTTTCAAAGTAGCATTGAACGTCAGTAAATCCTACCATTGGAAAGCCACCCATCTTAAATTTAAACGTATGCTCGCATGTATATCACAGGTCACTGGATCCTCCATTGCCCCCTTTCCATAGCTAATTGCCTACGGAAAGACTCAATCTGGGGGACATTATCCAATATCCTAGTAGTATATTTTCCCTCTAACCATTAGAACCCAAGGCACAACTCCCCTGTCATAAACACACAAGGAAACAACTGTTCCCCACTGCTCAACCCTCACTCTAAAGAGAGCGACCAACAGCCTTCATTGACAAGACTGTTCATCGAGATCTTGGACTTGTTCTCGGTTTTGAACATGTACAACCACTTCATTACTGCCTTTTGCTATGTACTTTATGGGTACTTGTTTGCAACGTTCGATGACCCGATTGGAGCTGGGGTTTGTTTTCCACATCTTTCTTCCATGGAGAGCATCTTCCACTGAGACATGTTGGTAGTTTCAGCTGTAGCCGGGGACTTTCTGGGTATGGCATCTGTTCTACACCCTACATTTCTCTAGCTCCCTCTGGAGCAGGGGTGCAGAGTTATGGATTTGCAAAGGCCTATGGGCTTGCAAAGAAGAACAAAACCATTGCCTTCCCCACAGTACTCTCCTTCAAATCTGCACTGAGCTACATTTATGCACATACTTCGACAAAGAATGTACATAAAAAGATGACAAAAGAACAAACGAGTCAGGACATTGTTGGGAAAACCGGTTTTATTACAGGAATGAAGACAACCACCAAACAGACAAGAGAACTAGTATGTACAGCACAGGGATAAGGAAGGGGAAGCAGGGAAAGAAAAGGAGAGGCATGAAAAACTAGAAAGAGTACAAGGACTAAGAGGACTACGTAGGAGTAGGGGTGCTGGGATATAGGTATGAAAGCCATGGGCACGAGCAGTAAGAATCAAGAATAAGAAACTGAAGAAAGACCAACGCGGGGAAAGAATAGAGTCATGAAACAGAAAAAAGAATCAAGACTAAGAGATACAGAATGAGGGAACGTGAGGAAACCGGACATGAAGCCATGTTTGGCTTGAACGAGGAAGTACTTTGAAAACAGTAATGGAAATTGAGAGAAAGAAAAATGGAAATAAGAATAAAAGTGAAAGGACAGAGTTGAGAAGCAACAATAAGAACCTAGCAGAAGATGACCAGGGAGAAAGCCAATCACACTGGTAAGATCTGAAGAGTTGTACTCTATCTCCTTCCCTCTCATCACCCCTCAGTCCCGCTGCCGCACCAGCAGCATTTTGACAGGAATCCTCTTCAGAGATGAGGTTACTTTAAATAATGTTCACAGTTTACACAATGCCTGTCTCACTCCGGCTTCCCTGACCCATTCTCATCCACCCCCCTAAGGAATAGAAAAAGATTTAAATATGTTCATGTCAACCATCTTTGTTTCTTGTGCCCCACAGACATCACACCAGTTGGCCTCTGATCTCATAGGGAACAGCATCGTATTCTGGTCCCGTGGGAAGAAACTCTGCCACGTGATCATCATAGCTTCTCGTTGGCCCTTTGTGTTCATCCATTGGCGGCCCTCTCCTGTGATACACTCCCTGTCAGAATACAACAAAGCAGGGGAGGGAAAAAGTTATTAAGGTGGGCTATTTACATGTGGAGCAAGTCTCACTCAATAGGTCTGAGATTCACTTCTAGTCAAGATGGTAGTTGATAGTTAGGAGTTCCTTGTTCCTCTATCTCCTTATCTGCCATATAAAACCATGTGCTTCCTTCCAGGTGGGAGGGGGATTATGGGGACTAATGGCTGCAATCCTCACTGTAGAGTGCACTGTCAGTCATAGAAAAGACCAACAATAGAGAATCTCTTTCCATTTCAGGAGCTCCTGCCCAGGCTCTTGTCATCTTGATGGTACAGCAGTCAGAGGGGAACTTGTATGTTGCGAAACGGTGAAGATTTCCCATCTGAGGGCTACCTCTAAAAATCCATAAGAACTGGGGCAGGCTGATCTTACATGCCATACAAAGTCTAAAATGTGAGTGACTCTTCAATAGCCTGCCACCCCTTCAGAGGCAGCGGTCTGGAAGCCTTCAGTTTTAAGGCCTACTCACCTCCAATGGTTCCACAGTTTACAGGCTATGTATAACATAGCAACTTCAGTCTACAGAAGAAACTGGGTCATGTGATTTGGTTAGGCAAGTAGGGTGCCTTTGATAGGATTGTCAATTCATTGTTTCTATTTGAAGAGGATTGTTGTTTCTGGCGACATTTCGAACAGCATCAGTGAAAGTTGGTGAGTTTGTATGTTAAGAAAGGTTTAGTGACATTAAGAGTTCAAGTCTTAAGGTGACAACTCAATGAATGCTTAAAATAATAGTTTGTCAGGGGGGAACCAGCTTCACGGTCATCACCCCCCCACTCTATGGAACTCCCTGCCCTCATCCAAAAAGAGCCCTCCTATCTAAACTTCAGAAAAAACTAAAAGCCTGGCTATTCAACAAATACGACTAACTTGTCATTGAGTGACCTCCACTATCTCTACCCTCCCTGACAGACCTTGCACTATCATGTTGATTTGCACTGTGTTACTTGTTTTTTCTTTGTTCTTACTGCGTTCATTTCTTTTCCCTGTTCACTAAGTTGTACCTGCACCGTGATACTTACGGGTTTAGTGGCCGTCAATAAATGCAACCAATAAATAATTAAATAAATAAATCGTGAATAAAGGGGCATGCAGGTATTCTTGAAAAACAACAGGTGTATGGTTGTTTTTATGTTTTTCGTTGAGCATGATAAGTTATGTTAATGTTATGTTAATGTGCTTTTCTACCGCACCAAATCACCACAGTAGTAGTTGTAGAGCAGCTCGGCTTGCCCGTGGAGTACTGTGCCCCCGCCACAGGTATCCAGACTTTGGTCTGCTCAAAGAAAGATAATGATAAGAGAATGGGAAATCGGGATATAGATGCTACAAGCACAGGGAGAGAGTGATGCAGCAGGGAGAGGTAGTTTGTGATAGCATGTGTGCACGCCAGTCCTGTTAGGTGGGCCATGGATTTGCAAAAGAGAGGTGGAGGCAGTGTCATTAAATGCCGGGATAATTGGGTTGCGTTGCTAAGGCAGATTTGTAGAATTAGTAAACCATATAATGTTGGATGCACGAGGAGCTCATCAAACGTGTTTGGGCAAGCCTAGAAGTTTGGTGACTCATCTCTCTAGTTTCAAATCTTTTGTGGCAGGATTTGGCAATATAGTTATACTTTTTCCATGTATTATTCCAGCTGTGGTGCTCATTTTTGCCTGCCCTTCCCGGTGCTATAGAACATAGTACAGTCTTCTTTGAATTGGGCGACTTATAAGCATGTTTCTGGGGTTCCTGTGATGCATCTGGGTTTCTTTGTGCAGAGGGACTCACATGTTTCATTGTTTTTTGATGGCAGCTACAACATTGTTCAGATCATTTGATGGATGAAAGGCTAGAGTGTTTAACTTTATTTAGATAGTGTGTGTGAACATATTGGGAATCTATGATGAATAGAACATGTTATTTTCGGATTATCAATCTGTATAACAGTAGACGTTGTTGTTCCTCTCAAAGGGAAATTCTAAGATATCCACATTTTCTTTCAGAGAGACTGATTGACTCTCCCTTGGACAGTTTCGGAGTGGAGCCGGGTATATTACTGACGGTAAAGGGTGGGCAGCTCGCATAGAGAATGTTCTCACCATGTAATCCTCATTCCGCCGGTCCCTTCTGTCAGCATAGGCAGGTGCACGGGATTGTGGATAAACCCCTCCGACTTCCTCATAAAGGCTCTGACCTCTCACTTCTTCATACTCGTGCAGGTCAGGTGGCTCAAACCAGGGTGTCCGGAATCTGCTGTCTAAGATAAAAGTGTAAAGCAAATGATGACTACAAGCGTCTGCACGTGCCACTTACTCCCAGTGAAAAGGTCTATGGCGCTTTGGGCACTCCAAAGCGTTTTACTAAAGCTCCTTGCATGTACAAAAAAGCACCTTAACATGTTTCTATACCCGTATAGGTATCTGCCTTTGACTGCATGGTCACAGGTTCGCATCCCGGCAGATATACTGAGCCCATCCTCCTTGCAAATTTAACAAAACGTGTAATATTTCCTCATGTGGCTATATGCACCAGTTATGTGTCTTTAAAAAAAGAAGGAAGCGCACACACACCACGGCTGTGACTGTGATTTCCACAATCCCACCTGTTCTGTTGTGTTCCTCGTGGATGAGCTTCCACATGCCTTCAGTCTCCTCAAACCATGTGGAAAACAACCTATTGTTTTAACCACTTTCACCTGCAGCTCTGGAATGATGGGCCATGCTATATACAATATGCAGAAAGGGCAGGTGACACTTAGCATCATTCACAAAGGAAGGCCGCCGAGTTTGACGTAACAGACGGGGCCCGAAAGACATACCTCCAATACCAAAGGTGCAAGTGAAGGTCAAGAGAAGAGCCTGTTCTTTCTGAAGGAGACTTTCCCCAATTTGCTCAGGACATTCCCATAGGGAATCAGGGAATGCACTTAACACCAACACATGTCCCAGTACAAAACATACTTCGCTGTAATGATCCCTTGCCCGAGGAGGCATACAAAGTCTGCCATCTGTACGATGAAGGCATGTTGGGGCAGGCTAAGGAGAGTCAGCACCCTTATGGTGGTGGGTGAAAAGAGAGAGGCCCAGTGCCCACCTGAACACTTACCTGAATGCCACTCACTGAGATGCTAGTGGAGTGTCCTGGGATAACAGTTTGGAATGTGTTACAGTCCACCACCTCACTCTCAAGGAATGGGCTGAGGACTCCCGTACACATGGAGCCCATCTCCCTTAAAAAGCCAATGAAAGGGTTCTTCGAGACCGCTTAATAATTGTTCAGGATGATATGGGCACTTTACAGAACAGATGAAAACTAGAAATGTGTGGTTGCTCTGCAGACAGCTGTGCTAAGTAGAACATAGCATGCAACTGTTTAATGCACAGTGAGCATAAGGGGATTACACTTGACTCCTCAGATTGAGGCGAGATACAGTATTTGCAATATGAGCCAAGTGCCTCCTAAGGACCCCCAAATCCAACACAGAGAGGAATATGTGTTTTTTTAATAGACTTCAAATCTAAAACAAGAAGATTATGTTTCTTATTAAAACGACAGATTTTAACTATGCAACGAAGCTCTGCAACTAACCCTCAGAAGATGAGCAAGCGTTTCCCAGCACCATTGAATCTACCCCAACCATTACGTTTCCTAAACACTTCCAAATAGTCATACATTTCTTGGGATTCTCCAACTGCAACCCTAAATGATTGTCTTTCAAACTCTCATTCCAACCCTCAAAGGAAGAGGGTGTGCATCCTAAAGACTTCCAAATCCTTTCTGAAAAAATGCATATTTCCTAATAACCACTCAGTATACACCTAAAAATGTCCTAATGACCTCTGAGCCAAGCTATGAGAATTCAAAGTTTCTTAAACATCTACTATTCCAACCATGTGAAGATTATCATGTTTTTCCTAGGTTCCTCTCCAAATTCAACACTGAAAAAATGATTGTGTTTCCTAAGTAACTCCAAACCCAACCACAAAAAAACATGATTGTGTGTCTCCTGAGTGCCTCACATCCAACAATGACAGGAATTTTTGTTGCAAATCTCACCAAGCCTCAATAAGAAAATGGGCTCCTAATAGCCTATTACGATCAAACATGGGGAAATTATCATATGTTCCCTAAACACATCCAACCACAAGAAACATGTACGTTTTGCAAACACTTCTAACTGCAACCATGAACAAGTCTTCGTGTTTTTATAAACATTTCTCTTACCAAACACAAAAATATGAGAAGCCTCCAAAATAAAGTAAATGCAGCCCCCTGGATGGGGTTGCTAGTCAGTCAGGGAGCTTGGAACACAGGCTGTATCCTCTGGTATAAGCCCTCGTTCTGTGCTCCCCCACAGATGGATACCCCTCGCCTGTGCCTCACCTTCTTCCTCCACATCCCCCATGCAGCCTTTAGCACCCGTGAGTAACCACACGCGGGGCTAAAGGCTTAGACATTTAAAAAAAAAGGAAAAAAGTACCTTTCTCCTGCCAGGGCGACGCTGCATCTCATACATGAGTCCACTTTCAGTGTTGATTATGCCATCATAATCAACACAGAAAATTGGCTCCTGTACGAGACGTGATGTCGCTTGACAGGAGAAAGGTACGTTTTTCCTTTTTTAAAATGTACTTAGCCATTCACACCCACGTGTGGTTACTCAAGGGTCCTAATGGCGCTATAACCCTCAGCGGCGTGCCGAAACTGTGTAACAGCGTCACCACCCGCTTTAAGGGACCCTTGCTTCACTCAGGCCCATAAGTTGGGCGGAGGAATGTTACTGACAGGTTTGGCCTGCTCCCAAGAATCAGATCGTCCCTTTATAACCTTAACAGGATCACGCATTTCCCAAAAACGTCAACATTCAATCAGAATATAATTCTGTGGTTTGTAAACACCCTCTTCCCCAACACAGACAAGTCCAGGTACTTCCTAAACATGTCTGTCTCCGTTCCTGAGAACAATGTTATGTAGTTCCCAAATATCTCCAAATTCCGTTAGGGGTTGAATATGTATAAAATCCAATTAGCACATAGAATTGATTCTTGATTGTCTCTGAGCCAATCAGAATGTTTAGACTGCAGTCAATAACTGCAGTTTGTGGTTGCATTCCAATAGTTCTAATTTCAGAGGAAGACAGGGAAGCAGCAGAGAGCCTTTCTTTTCATTCAAGAAAGAAGCACGTGATTCCCCATCAAACATTCTTTCAACAAGACACTCCCTCTTTGCGGCTCTTCTTTTCACTGCACTTTCAATTTGACAGATAACAGCATCAAACTGATATCTAAAACATGGGAAACAATCACTTTGTATACAAAAAGCTTTACTTTTATATTGCACCCAATGCATGTTAATGTTAAAACTGCTCCCATCCTACCAAACTTACATTTAAAATGCTTACCATATAAAGACAAGCTTTTATTTAAATTCTACAACATAAAACTACATTTAATTTAGATTTACTTAACTCACAAAAGGTAATTAACTCCCAAACCTATATTGCTATTACCACTATGAACTATTAACCTTATAGACCACAGAAAGGCACATCATCACTTAAGTTAATGACCCTTCCCCAACTTATAGACCTCAACCTTGTTTCAGGGCATATCTTGGAGGCGGGTCATTATCCCATGAAAATGACTCCTCCGTTGGTTTACAAAAGCTATAATATTACCACCTGTCCACATAGAAACAAGATTCTAAGATTCCAAAACCCTTAATGTTTCAAGTTCAAGAGAAAGAGCTTAAAGCTAAATTATATTAAGAATTTAACAACGCACTAGCATGCCCCCTTTCAGACATTTTGGGGTGTTTTTTTAAAAAAGGAAAATGTTTCCACCTGTTTGTAGCTCTTACAAATTGTTAACTTGTCAACAATCAACTCTTTGGAGAACATCCTTTGATTTCCATGAACCCTGCAATCCTGCCACAGGAAGTAGAGTCAGTATTTCCTAAACTTCTCCAGTCCTCCAAAAGTGAGCCGATCTGTGGTCCCCCAGTGTTGCCCTGCACAGAATATCTACGGCCCTTTTGTCATCCCATTCTGTTCGTTTTTGGAAGTTTACCAAGCCCACACTTGGGTAAGACCTAGGAGTTCATCTTTACGTATTTGTTTTAAATTGACGGTTTATTCTTCAAACGCTTATGTTTAGACCACATGACACCGGAGACCATGAAGGTTGTCCATTCCTCATTAAGCAGAGGTGCATTAGACCATTCTATCTAATGGGTTATGTGGTTACTGTTAGGAATCACATATGACAACATGAAACTTCCTTTTCGCCTTTTACACAAATATTTTATATGAATTTGGTACAAAATATATTTAGGTTCATTTACTGTTGAATTATATTAATTTCTAGATATAGGTGATTAATCCTTTTTATTAGGATTTCAACCATGTTGTTTTTAGCTTAAGAATACTCGAAAATTTCTAGTACTTTAATTTCATAATTTTCAAGTGGCAACGATCCAACAATCACTCCCTATGGTAATTCATGTTGATTGCTTAAATCGTTATATAGTATGCTCAATATCTGATACTATCGTTGTTTAATTCTCTTTGTAGAGTTCTTATATGAAGCCCCTGATGAAGAGTGTCTTTACTCCAAACGCGTTGGGCAATCCCTTACATTCAAATTGGATCAATCCATGGACTATTGAATGTTTCTGCTTACTGAAGATGTATGAATTCATTTGATTAACTGTTTGTCATTATGTTCTTACTAACTGATTTTACGTATCTTTAATTAAGAGTAGCATAGGGTGTTCAGGAATTCATTACTGAATTTCTTTGGAGACCTGAGGCTACAGTTTCTCAACTATTTGCCTAACCTTAGGCCATAGGAAAGTGTGCAGGGGACGTAAATTCCCACATTGGGAACTTTTCCCTTTCATTTTATAGTTACAGCCTAGATGCCAGGGTTGTCTTTTTCTCCCCTGCACCTGAAACTCATCAAACATCTGATTCCTAATCCTAACATAACTAAATTTGATTTGATTTTTCAAAATCTTTACAAATCAATTTGGAACTTTCAGGTGTGCATGTTGTCAGTTTGGAGGGCTCAGGTCATGCACCAGAAGTGATAAATCCAGTGAAATCTCCCATTGGAGTTTGCATTAGGAAACATTGTTATTATAATCGAGGCACCGCACGGCTGCCTCAGACGAGTTTCGCAACTATAGGCAAGATGGGCCCCCAAACATTATTTTGAAATGGGCCCCCAAACAACCCGAGCATCATCAGCCAGCCCTGTGAACAACAGCCAACCCATAACCACAAAAAGAACATCCCAATGGAAGCATGAAAGGAAGGCCTGTGAGAAAGGACGCCCATCTACTGGCTTGTTGATTTATGTATTTACAGGAAGCAAGTCAGTGAAACAACACAGCTTGCATTACAATAGGTAATTACATCCTGTGGAAGAAATCTGAATGAGTAACTCTAATTTCTAAAAACATGCCTAACTTGAACATCATTAAATGGCATGACATTTCTGCATTTGTATGTTAAAACAGGGGGGCGGCATGACCATTTCAAACCTCATCTACATGTATTATTCCCAATGAAGGTTTGAGTGCACAGCTTTAGGGAATAAAGAAGAAGTGTGCAGACATTAATTAGGGCATGTGTCGTCCAAAACACTGTTTCTGATACACAAAACCAATGAGACCTCTACAGTTTATGAAAGAATAGACACACTGCCTGCAGTGCTCTTACTCGGGTTAGAGCCTTACCTCAGTGCCTTTTGGAGGTGAACATTTATGTTCAGGATTTGCAGAGAAAAATACCACACAGAGTAAATGCCTTCTTTCCCTGTCTATGGACGCCCCCAAAATCAAACGAGTGTGAATGGGTGATCAGGCACTCTGGTTTGTTTATAGCCCCTCCCCTGGAATCCCTGCCACCCCACCTACCTATGGCACCCCGTCTGCTTCTCAGAAAGGCTGACTCCACAGCCCTACCTCATCCCAGCTTAAAACTCTCATCATCAGACCAACAGGTAAGCGCCATTCACTAAACTTAACTAGCTCCAGGAAGCTAAAATTATAGTGTCCATGCGCTCAACAAAATGCCCTAAAGTAACATAACCGTAGACATGATAATTAAACAGAGTGCAACCTTCTTGCAATCTTGTATGCAAGCTCCTATTCTAAGTTTACAGTTTGATCCTTGATACTTTCTGTGGCTGCAAGGTAATATGTTCATTGAGGTTGCCCAATGATTGAAAAATTGAGGGTATGGAAAAGGTACCTTTGGGTAGCACCTACAGGTTCTTGGTAATGTATATGTCAAACAAGTAGACAGGGTATCGTTCATTGCCATTTATTGTTTACAGTATATTGGTGACATACATATTAGTTCAGATAGTCTTGATCATCTTGAATTCAGTTTAATTTTTTAGTTGTTGGCCCTTAATATTGCTTCATATTAAGATGACTGTATTGGTAATTGTCCCTTGGTAATCTGAAGCAATATTAAGGACTAACAACCAAAAATCTAAACTTAATTCAAGAGTACCAAGACTATTTGAACTAATATGTATGTCACCAATATGCTGTAAACAATAAATGTCAACTAGAGATACCCTGTCTACTTGTTTGACATATACATTAACAATAACCCTAGACATGGTAGACCCTTGTGTTCTTCTAGTAAAGGGGAACCTATAGGTTCTAAGGAAGGAAAGGCGATGTAATAGCTATTTGGTTGTAGTGTGGTATGGCAGTGATATTTTGTATATTTTTTATTTATCCATTTTTTCAATACATTCTGAATAATCAGTATCCAACAATACATGGTTTTGGTACATTAAACGTTAAACATATAATGAACAATTGATATATTTAGAGGACCTGAACAAAAAAACAAAAAAAGCACCATATTAGAAGATCCAGAGTCACATTTGGATAGACGTGTAACAGTAGTAAACGACAGGGGAGGGGAGACAAGGCAAACACAGAGCGAGCTAGAAGCGGTTGGAAAGAAGGTATGGACAATAATTCAAGCCGAGTCAACATTTTTCAATTTGTAGAATAACAGCAAATAATAAATACTTAACGCTAACTAAGTTGTTTTCATCCATCATGTGTCCCCTCTGAAAGATACCTTCCCCCTGGCTGATAAGATCCCCATATTTTGTAGGCAGCCCTGATGGTTGGGTCTTTCAGCATTAAGATCTGTTTTTTTGGCACCAGTAAAGCCTTATATATATATCCATGCTCTAATACCAAAATATAGCTTTGGAGTTGGAGGTATGCACCCCAATATACAGCACAGTGCAGTTTGTGGTAGTGTAGTTTGAGCGACCATCTCTATCGGACTAAGAACTTCCTAATATTGGCTGAGTTTCTCACAACTCCAAAACATATGGGAATATGTACCAACCGCCTTCCCACAAGTCCAACATATATCAGATTGCAAAAGCTTACATTTTGTCATTATCCATGGCGACCAATGAAAACAATGAATACTCTTCTGTGAATCTCAAGTCCATATCCAATCTAAATAGCTCTGATATTTTTCTATTGTAAACATGTGTAAATGCAAAAGTGAGACGCTTTTGCTCCATGACATGAAAAGGGCAATGCATTAGCTACAGTTCCACTGTTAAGTCAGTTTCATAATGGCTAAGTAAATGTATGTAAGGAATTATGCCACTCTCAATTCTACAATGATAGATAATTGTAATGTGTTCGTTTCTTAATACAGACGATATAGACCACGTGAGATGGCCTGTTTGCTATTGTAATAATAAGTGGCGTGATCTGTCTCTTTCCAGAAGGATTATTATTAACCGTTTCTCAATTGTTTTCCAGGTGCATCTGAGTTGGGACTCTTTTTAAGATCGAGTACTGCTGCCAGGTGGTTAAATATAGAGGATTGTTAGAGCCAGCTCTGGGTGCATCTCTGCAGGAATAATGTTGGCATGGCCCAAGAATGAAGGCCCAGAAGAAAGGCCAAATCCTGTCTGTGCAGGAAAACAGATCTCACCAACTCTGGCTCCCATTCTACCCACGGACATCCCGCTCCACGCTAAGAGCAAGGGCTACCACTGTGGGTCTTACACTACAATGAAGGAGGCGGTGATCCTTACAAAGATGGCCCCCGCCATCCACCCACCTCAGCAGACTACCGATGGCCCTCCCGAAGCCCTGCCCACACATGGTTCGGCTGGTTGGCAGACAACCCCAGGAGGCAACACTGTGCCGGCATGGCCCTGGAATGAAGTTCCAGAAGAAAGGCCAAATCCTGTGTGTGCTTGTCCATGCTTGACCGATAATCAGGCAAGCCCCTACCCTCAGTTCTCCTCTATGCGCCAACTCCATGGCTCCCCTGCTTCCTCTCGCCAAAACAAATGGCCCACTCCCCACCTGCAGATATTACACCCACTGCCATAAACAGTGAATCACCAGCCACCGACACCCATTCCAAGATGGCTGCTGCCTCACCTGAGGTACCTTACGGCGCAAGAGCCCCCCGCCCTCCCCCACTGAAGATCTACCACTGCTAGAAGTCTTCAACTGCCTACACAAAGGTAAGCCACTACTCAGGCCCCCTGTCTGTACGTTGGCATCACCTTACATTGTTATCAATAATAGGAAGCTGTTAGTCTCTCACTTGCGAAAACCTACTCTGTTCTTACCCACGCTCTGCCACAATCCCATTATTAGTACCAGCTCCCTACCTCTATCAAATGGAAACCTTATGTCTCAGTGTGCACTGCAGCCCACTACGTTCCTACATGTGCTCCAATTACCCATCTCTAGCAGCCCACCCCACCGAACCTCCCACCCGCCTATCGCACAAGGAGCCTGGTATGTCGCGGCTGGCAGCAGTAAACTGCTACGCTCTTCATGAAGCAGTTACCATGTCTCCCCACGCCCTTTGCCCAGCAGGTCACCCCGCCTGTGATGCACCTACCATTGTGCCGTGCCTAAGCCTGGACCGCCTTTTCCACATCATAGCGTGTACTCACACTAAAGCCACCCCTGCAGGGGCCTTCCTCCCTGGTGTCCTAACACTTAACCCCTGTGGAAGCATCATGAAGCAAGGCACAGATACCAGATTCAAAGTTCAAACACAAATGGTTTATTAATTTAAATGTCAGGATGGTTGAAGGCCTAACTTGCCCTATGCTAAGGTGGGATTTCCCGACCTAAAGAAACTAAGGATAGTCTGAATCAGTACGTTCAACTAAAATGTCTGTCTGTGTCCAAAACCTATACGTGCCCTCACAACTAAAGCTAAACAATGTGTAGGGACGCCAGCAATAAAAGAAATAGTGTTCCAAATAAAGTGCTGAGCTTCTTCCAGCTCCTGGTTTACTTAACCTCTCCCCTTCTCTGAGTTCAAGACAGTTCCACAAAGTCTCTGGGTTTCCTTCCCAAAGTAGACAACAGAGTTCCAAATAAGGTTCTTGAGGTTCCCTTCCTCAAGACAACAACAAAGTTCATAAGGTCTTAGGTTTCCCTTCCCCAAGACTTCAGTTTGTTCAGCTTGCCAACTTGTACTGAGTTTCACTCTTTCAAGATTCACAACCAGTTCCAGATCCACTTTACACTCCTTCTGATTCCTTGCCAGTTTATGCACATTGCTTTCCTCTGCTTCCCTTTAGCAATCTCTTTCATACATTCGGCTTTGCTTTCTGTAGATTTCCTTGACTTTCACAGATATGGTATCCCCGCTCTAGGTGCAGTTACACGGTCCACCCATTACAGGTAACTAAACTGGTAGCCCTTTGCTTTCTTGCCCACACAGGATCTTTTGTCACTGCACCTGTGTTCTGATTCACATTCACCTGGCTTTATCCCTGCCAGCCTTTTGGCTTTGCAACAATGTATTTTCCTCTTTGCCAGTATCTTGATTTTGCCACATGCTGTTCTTGCATACGGTTCACTGTGTGGTGCTCTCTTTCCTTCACCACATTGCGTTCACACTTTTCATGGCTTACTTTTCATTGTATTTCACAAGATATGTTTTTAATATATATATTATGTGTGTTTCACACAAGCTCGCCTTCCATTCACAGGCTTATCAAAAGCTTTCCCTAAGTTCGGTTTTCAATAGTTCACAATTCTTACTCTTTCACTCACAGTTCATCTTGTTCGTTTTGATCACAACCCTGCACTTTAGGTTTCTTTCATCTCGCATATATAACTTATTTTGGCCTGCAACTGCTTTTGCCCCTTAAATAGCCCCCAGGAGCACCCAGTACAAGTGTACCCTTTTTTACTCACCATTCCCTGGCAGCTCCTCCGCGCGGCTGCTTACCTCTTCTTTTGCTCCGCATACACGTCTTCATTGTTTTGCGAGCCCCGATCGCATTTCAGTCTTCTTTCTGTGAGTTGTCAGCAGCTCCACTCACCTCTTGCAGACGCTGCCGGTAGCTTGCAGCAACTCGATTTCTTCTGTACCCCACAGCTCCTGCTGTGGGCACCCGATGAGGGAGGCTCATAACACTGTGACCCTCCCACAGCCAACCCGGGCCTCGGCGCCACAATCTCTCCTGGGGACTTGTAGTCGTCCTGACCTCCAGGAGAAGTTTGGAATGAACCGGCAGTAGTAAACGACTAACCCCAAAAAGGCCTGCATATCTTCCTTAGTTTTTGGCATGGGGGTATCAAGAACAGCTCTAACCTTCTCCTGCTGTGGTTGGACATTACCATTACCCACAAACAATCCTCAGTACTTAACCACAGATTGAGCTATTTTGCATTTGCTGGGGTTAGCAGTCAGGCCAGCTTTTCTTAGCACTCTCATGACTGTGTAAAGGTGGTACCAATGATCTTCCCATGTCTTGCTATGTATCAGAATGTGGTCTAGATAGGCTCCGCAAAAATTCAAGTATGGTTGTAAGATTTATCTATCAACCTCTGAAATGTTGTGGGAGTGCCATGTAAAGTAAATGGCAGAACCTTAAACTGAAACAGTCCTATGGGAGTAGCAAAGGCAGTTTTCTCTTTGTCTCCATGCAGCGGAACCTACCAATACCCTTTCATGAGATCTATTGTTGAAAGGTAGACAGCATTACCCAGCTGGTCAATAAGATCGTCAATACATGGCATTGGGTAAGCATCAAAGGCAGATATGGCATTCATCTTTCTAAAGTCTATACAAAACCTCCGACTTCCACCGGGTTTTGCCACCAAGACCCTCTTCGCCAGATCCCTCCTCCACAGGATTTCTATTCCCTGAGGCCTGAAATGCTTGGCCCGGCTTCACGCCTGCTGGTCTCTCTATCCTGCTTGTTGGCCCCACCTTTTATGCACATGCAGTCATTTAACAGGTTGCAGGTGTGATTCCTCAGGCCCAATTGCCTGACCATAGTTAGTGGAGTACTCTGGACATGCCTCACCCTTAAAACAGGCTGCTGGCCTCTTCCTCATCTCAGTACTAGAGTGGTAAAATGACAGGTTAGTGTGTACTACTTCTAGTGGCCTCTACCTTGTCTCAGTACTATAGGGGTATGAATGAGGGGAAATAATTTACAACAGCCTATAAAGGCAGGGGGAGGTTGGTTCTCAAAAGGGAAAGGGGATACCATGAGTCGTCTGCGGACATCCTCTTCCCCATTCCCCAAGGACCCTCCACCCAGGTGATCCTCCCTAACATCTCCACCCCAAGAGTCAGGATCCAAAAGCGATGGGCTTTCCCTCGCCACCTGAGAAGAGGATCCAATGGGAGTAGGTGTGAGGATACCCTCAGGTTTCTCACACACCTTCTTGTGTCACTGTACCCAAGCCCTCAGCCCAGCACAAAAGCCTATGCTCAATTGCACCATACGTAACATAGAGCTGAGCAGTCCACCACCACGCTCTTCATTTGTATGCCCCTTGATTAACTCTAGGACCATTGAAGACCATGCACTCAACATCTAGGATCTTATAACTGCTAACAATGTCTACATCCTGCCTATCACTGAAACATGGCTCAACCCATCTGCTGGTCCTGCCCTATCTATCGCAGTTCCCTCTGGCAACGCCATACTTAGAGAAGATAGGACCTCCAGCAAGGGTGGTGGTGTCACTTTTATCTACAAGGACCCTCTCCCATTTCGACTGACTGCTTTTACCCCTACCCAGCATTGTGAATCCATCTCCACCAAACTCAACTGCTCACCTAACTCCTCCATCTCACCCCACCTTCTCTACCGAACTGCAGGACGCCTTGCCACCTTCAAAGACCACCTGATTCAAGTCATCGCCACCAACCCAAACCTAGCGCTCAGCTCATTATCCTAGGAGACTTTAATCTGGCCTTCAACGGCCCTCTAGATATTGATGCCTCAGCCCTCACCAAAGCTATCTCTGCTCTTGGCTCCACCCACTTTCACAAGGTTGCACCCTAGATTGGCTCCTGGACCACAATTGCAATATATCCATACTCTCCAATATGTCGAACCATTGGCCCGACCACCATTGCATAACCTTCACCATCTGTCATTCCAAATAAGCGTATTAACACCCCCACCCTCTTACCCTTCACATTAGCATGCAGCACCCATAACCTACCCAGGGATCATCTACTCCCACTGATGTTGTCTCTCTGATGGAGCACTACAATTTCTTGCTTTCCAAAGCTATTAACTCCCTGGCCCCTCTCAAGCCAAGTAAATCAAACAACACCAAATGCAAAAATACTTCGTTCAACGCAGAGCTCCATGCACTACAAGCAGAAAATCGAGCAGCAGAAGGTCCCACCACAGCCAACAAAGCCCTCTTCCTAGACCATTCTCTGAGGTACAAACAAGCCATGCACACAATGAAAGCAGCGTCATACAATAGCAGGATAGTGGGGGCCTCTTCGAGCTTCAGAGAATTATTCACCATCCTTCGTGAACTAGAATCTCCCATTGCACCCCCTTGGACTGTCACAAAAGGCATAGCAACATCCAAGATGCCCTTACTGGCAAATCACACAACTCCAATGAAAAATCAAAGCTAAATCAGTCACCCTGTCCAACGGTCCACCACACAACACCCTTAACATCTCATCCACCTTCACACACCTCTTCAACTTCAAAACTATCTCTGTGCCCAACCTGGCCACCATCATGAAGGGAGTCAAACGTACACGCTGCAGAGGCGATATCGGTCCAGTCACCTTTGTTAAACAATGCATAGAACCACTTCCCCCACTAATCACTGCCATCATCAATGCCTCCGTCACCGCCGGCACTGTCTTAAAGAGTCCTTGATTACCCCCTCGCTTAAGAAACCCTCACTTGACCCAATCATCTACAATCACTACTGTCCCATTACTCCTGAAAATCCTCTACGGTGTGGCCTACATCCAAATCCAAGAATTCCTGAAAGCATAGCTCATCCTCACACCCGGCCAGTCTGGTTTCCACCCCAGACATGTAACAGGAAAAGCCTAAAGAACCAACTTGAAAACACCAATGATTCATGAAAGCTTTCTCTCTTGTTGCTACTTGACCTATCAGCACGATCAATCTTGTTGATCATAAGACCTTATGCCACCATCTGAACTCGGTAGCACGCTTCTCTCTGGAATCTGCCAGCTGGATCTCCTCCTTCCTTGACAACAGAACATCCCTCTGCCCCCAAAGCTTGTGGGGTCCTGCAGCAAGGCTCCTGTGTTTCCCCCACACTCTATAATCTATATACAAAATCGCTATTTGACCACTGCGATTCACTGCGCATCACCTTCACAAACTAAGAAGACACCCAAATTCTCATCCCCCTAATAGGTGTCCATGCACAGGACTGCAACAATGTGAATAGTGTTTACGAAATAATCCAAACCTGGATGGCACAGCACAGTCCCTATCTGAATGATGAAATACAGAGCTCCTTCTAGTTGGCACGCCAGCCCGCCTTGCGAACCTTGACCCTGTGTACAGCTTCTTCAAAATCGAGATTCCTGTCTCCTCCTTTATGAAAACATTGAACATCTATCTCAACACCTTGCTCAGCATGTCTCGGCCAATTATCCACATTACTTCCACAGCTGCCTGTGCTATGAAACTCATACGTGCAAGCAAACCATTCCTCTCCACTGACAATTGCCTCACTGTGGCCCGTGACATTGTCAGATCCTAGCTGGACTATTCTAATGCCCTGCTCTGCAGCAATTCTCTGGAGAAAAAAAAACGGAATAGGCTCCAAGTTCCCCAAAACAATGCTCTTCATGCAGTGCTGGACCTGAGTATGTTTGACGATATCTCCGAAGCTAGGAGATCTGTTCACTAGCTCCTGGTCCGGGAAAAATCAAATTCAAATTCCTATCAATTGCCCATCACTGCCTGTCTAACAACGCCTCCTACCTGGCACAGAGACTCAAATAACACACACCTGCCAGACAGCTTAGATCCTACCACAGTCACTGCATCTTCATCCCGAGATTCAGATGCAAAAAGAGCCGGGGGGTCCAGCTTCCCAGTGGTGGCAGCCAACCTCTGCAATACCCTTCCACAGCACTTACGATCCAAACCCGCCAACCAGCTGTTTAGAAAAAAGCTAAAGACACACTTGTTCAATTAACCCTTGACACTGTATGTACTTACTGCTCTCAGCATGTCTGTAACCAGCGCCTAGATGCCCAAGGGCTTTGCGCGCTTCTACAAATGGAAAAATAAATAAATAGAGTCTGGAGTTCGGAGATACTATTGGCTGGAGAGTGTTTGGGGTGGCAGAATACTATTGACTACAGAGCATCTGCGGTGGTGGTATACCATTGGTTGGAGAGCATGTCGGGTGGCAGAATGCTATTGGCTGGGGAGCATCTGGGGTGGTGGAATACCATTTGTTGGAGAGCATCTGGGGTTGTGGGATACTATTGGCAGGAGAGCGTTTAGGGTGCTGGAATACCATTGGCTGGAGAGCATCTGGGGTTGGGGATACTATTAGCTGGAGAGTGTCTGGGGTGGTGGAATACCATTTTATTTCAATATTTATTTATTTATATGGCATAAGGAGCAATGTTCTTTTGATCACAAAAGACTGTACAATAGATAAGAAATCAGATTTGATGGAAAACAGCGAGCTTCTTACAATTGGGTGAGTTTATTTGACTTTCTGAGCAGGTTGTGGAGGGGAGTAAATGGAACAGTCACCAGGGGCAATACATGGATGGACTAACAAAGATTAAGGACAATCAACATTAGACAATTTTATGTTCAGGTAGGTGGCATGGCCAGCTGTGGTAGGGACATGGCCCTGCTGAATGAAGTGTTAGAGTCCGGGCAGAGCAAGTGAGGGACAGAGGTAATTTAGAGGCAAGGGAAAATGTTAGCTGGAAGGCAAATCAGAGGCAGGTGAAGAGGGTAATTCAGAGGCTAGGAGGCAGGGTTTTTGATGGTTTCGAACAAATCGGTGTGCACTGTTTCTCAGATACTAGTGGCTGGAGAGCATTTGGGATGGCGGAATACCATTGGCTGGAGAGCGTCTGGGATGGTAGAACACTATTGGCTGGAGAACATCTGGGGTTGTGGAATGCTATTGGCTGCATAGCAACAGGAGTAGTGGAATGCCATTGGCAGGAGAGTGTCTTGGGTAGTGACATACTATTGGTTGGAGAACATCTGAGGTGGTGGAATACTATTGGCTGGAGAGCACCTAGGCTGATGGGATACTACTGGCTGGAGAGCATCAGGAGTGGGGGAATACTATTGGTTTGAGAGCGTCTGGGGAGAGTGGATACTATTGGCTGGAGAGCATCTGGGGTGGGGGATACTATGGGCTGGAGTGCATCTGGGGTGGTGAAAGACAGGGTTTTGGATTGGGGCTTATCTTTTCTTTGTGTTGACCAGAGCCTGGGCACTTCTGCATAGATTGGGTCACATTCTCCCATTTCTCTCTGAGCGGAATCACTTACCTGCAATGCTCGGTGTGCCATCTGTTTCCCCCTCAGTAGTCTCGTAGTGAGGGGAGAGGGAAGGTCTGTAGTCTCTGACAGGGTAGTAATGGAGTCCTGCATCTGAGGAGCTGTCCTGTGGAAGGGATACAGAGAACATTAAGAGGACCACCACAATATGTGCACACCATGCTGGTGAATGTTAAACACACAGACAGAGAGGTACGTGGCCATCAGTTATAGACATAGGTATATGAATACCCCATACAGGCATGGATGCATGACAGTCAGGCCCACGCATAACCATGACCAGCACCCAATGAAGGCATGACCTTCATGTAAAAAAATGAATGAATGTCCATCACACCTAAACATATCCACAAATTTGTTACACTATCATCACCTACTTCTAGAAATACCAAGGCACCATATGGATAGATATATACATACATGACCACCACATATACACATAGATACATGGCTGCCATTTACACACACACATGGATACATGACCACGATATTATGACAGATATGTCGATCACACACAAATTAAATACCCAACCATCACATATAAACAGATACAGGATCAGTACATAATGACATGACATAAACACATTGGTAAATAGAAGAGCATCACCCCCATTTTAAATGGTAACTAACACAGAGTGACAGTGATTCACGCTACCACACAGACATACATCAATACTAGCATATATGAATAAAGACATGTGGCCATACAATTTAGAAAAAAGCCATTACAGTCACACACGTAGTGCTATTATTACTCTCCTATTACGCCTTTCCTCTCTGGGCCTTACCACATTTTTGGGGTTCGGCAGTCTCATTTTATGGAACCCCTACTCTTTTTGCTTCTTCTATCTTTATTTTTGGGGGGTTTTAATTTACTTTGGTTGTCAGAGTGACTTCTGCTGAAGTGCCCTGCCACTACCATCCCTTTTTTCTATACTTCAGTATACAGCATTGGGTTGCATATAATGTGTCCAGTCATAGGGGTGTCTCTCAGGCACCCCATTTCAGCCCTAGGGTGATTTTATCACCCTACATTGGTTTTAGGGGTTAGGTTGGTGGCTGCTAATATTTAGTTTTGCTACACCAGGGTGCAAGCTGAATTACTGCATTAGTAGCCTGATGTGCCTTTATGATGGCCAATGGAGTACTAATCAGTCTTTTTAAGTCCTACTCTCTGTCATTCTATTTAGGGGATTCCTTTGTTCAGGGAAACCATGAGGCAGGCCTTAAAATTGCCAAATGGGCTCTTGGTTAGCCCAAGATGACAGCCTCCCTTGCGGTTTGGACTAGTTTAGACCAGTTCCTGATCCTGGGCGGCCACTACATTTCCTGTGGGGGTGGGCTTGAGTGTTTGGCAGTTTCTGGGGCCAACCTGATTGGCTAGCCACCAAAACCTTTGTTTTTAATCCCCTAATGGAATAGAGGAAACCCTGTTCCTGGGCCCACAGAGCTGCTGGATTTTTGGAAGATGAGCTGGTCTATGTACCTGCTTGATGATTTTCAGCTGTTTACCGCCATTGCTGCATGTTTAGGCCCTCTTCTGGCCATACTGGCTGGAAGCAGCGGCCTGCGCATAACTCTGGTTTGGATCCTTGGCTGCTGGGCATCCTTCCTGAGATTGCCTTATCCTGATTTTGGCCCTGCTCATCTGATGGGGTCAGGTCCTCCATCCAAGGCCTGTTTTCTGGGCTGTTTTACCACATTGTATTGCAGTTTCCTGTCAAGGCATAGCTCCTTGATTTTGGAAGCTGCCGCAACCTGGAAAGGTGTTGGGACTCCCAAAATCTTCTTGTCTCGGTCATCTCTCGTCGCCATCACCATTGTGCTGGTGCTTGGGGCGTTGTTATTAATGTGCTGACCATGTTTGCCTGCTGAGTCACTATGGTCTGCCATGTGCAGGATCCTCCGTCCTCCTCGTGCCATGTCCTTTGTGGTTTTCATTTCTGGGGGGTGGGCCCTACTCCACTGAAGGATGATTATTCTTTTTTTAGGCCATTAGGGTCATCGTTGGCTCGGGGTGCCAATGCCTGGGTGACCAGAACCTTTATTTCGCCATTTAAAAAGCTGCTATTTATCGCATTGTTTCTCCTTCTGGGAACCGAATTTCTGGAGGCAATCACTGTAAGTACTTAGCTATGTACCCTGGGTTGGTGGGTTAATCCAGATACTCCTTCTCAGGGGTCCCTGTGGTCTGTGGTTGTTGGGTTCTGCAGGTCCCCTTCAACTGCATTTCTCCATTGTATTATATTGGGATATGAATCCTGCTCTGCTTTTCTGCTCCTGGGTCTCAACACCCTACATTGGATCTCTTCTTCTGGGTCTCCACTGAGGCCCATGTGGTTGATTGCTGTTTCCTTAGTACAGGTGGAAGGAAAAAGACTTACCTGGTGTTTTCCTTTTGTTTCCTATGCAGCGCTTTATACAACAGTGGGATGGTAGGTAGAAGCCTCAGGCTGCAGCGACCTGGATTTCATTTATTTTGTTTTATTTTTTGTTTAGTTTTGCGCTCTGGGTGTGTGTTCTCCCCTTCCCCTACTCTCTCCCCCTTCCTTCTTCCATACTTCCCGATCTGTGATTGGCGACTGGGCCGCCCTGAAGACCTGTGAGGGACTAGACCTCCGGACCTGCCTCCCAACCACTTGCTTTTTTTCAGTGGGGTGGCAGGTAGAAGCCTCAGGTTGCAGCAACCTTAATTTAATTTATTTTGTTTTTTTTGTTTTGTTTTGTGCTCTGCGCATGTGTTCTCCCTTTCCCCCAATCCCCCCTTCCTTCTTCCACACTTCCCGGCCTCCCCTCTGGCCCCCGACCTGTGATTGGCGACTGGGCCCCCTCAGACCTGCCTCTCAGCCACTTGCTTTTTTTCAGTGGGCTGGTAGGTAGCAGCCTCAGGCTGTAGCGACCTGGATTTCTTTATTTTGTTTTATTTTCCATTAAGCTTTGTGCTCTGTGCGTGTGTTCTCCCCTTCGCCCACTCCGCCCTTTCCTTCTTGCACGTTTCCCGACCTGTGGATTCATGACTAGGCTGCCCTAAAGACCTGTAAGGGACTAGGCCCTCGGACCTGCCTCTCAGCCACTTGCTTTTTGTCAGTGGGCTGATAGGTAGCAGCCTCGGGCTGCAGTGACCTGGATTTAATTTATTTTGTTTTATTTTTCATTTTGTTTTGTGCTGTTTGGTCTGTTCTCCCCTTCCCCCAACACCCCCTTCCTTCTTCCACACTTCCTGACCCCTCCCTCCCCCGGCCCTGACCTGTGATTGGCGACTAGGCCACCCTGAAGACCTGTGAGGGACTAGGCCCTCGGACCTGCCTCCCAGCCACTTGCTTTTTTCAGTCGGCTGGTAGGTAGCCCCAGGCTGCAGCAACCTGGATTTACTTGCTTTTGTTTTATTTTTCATTTAGTTTGACGCTCTGCATGCAGGTTCTCCCCTTCGTCCACCCCCCCTTCCTTCTTCCACTCTTCCCAACCTGTGATTGGCGACTAGGGCACACTGAAGACCTGTGAGGGACTAGGCACTCGGACCTGCCTCCCAGCCACTTGCTTTTTTCAGTCGGCTGGTAGGTGGTAGCCTCGGCTTCAGCGCCCTAGATTTAGTTCAATTTATTTTATTTTTCATTTTGTTCTGCACTGTCCGTGTATTACCCCCTTTCCCCAATCCCCCCTTCCTTCTTCCACCTCCTCTCTGGCCCCTGACCTGTAATTGGTGACAAGACCTTTCCTCGTGACCTGGAGGACCTTTTCTGCAATGTTCGCAGGCAGCCTTGTCCGGGCAGCCACTTCGCTAAGGGCCAGATGCAAAGGGCAGCTCCTGAAGAAGCAGCTACACTCCGTATTTGGCTGTGTTCGGCTGGGAAGCCTTCCACCATCTACCAGCAGCGACTGACAAGGTAAGTGTGGTGTGGGCGGTGAGTACAGCCATTACTGTACTCTATTAAAACCCCACCACTCTTATTACCCATTATAAATATAGCCTATTTGTCTAATGTATCCATATTTAGCATTTATCCTAATTGTGTAGGGTAGCCTCATCTCGCTTATAGCCCATTTGTATTAGTCAGCCATATCTCGCAGTAAGTTTATCAACTAATATCATATGCCTACATGCAGTTAGCCCAATTGGGCCAGCTAGCCAAATTCTGCTTTTAGCCCAACTGTACCATGTAGCAATTCTCTGCTGTTAGCCGAATAATGTCATGTAACAATAGTCTACTTTCAGCCTAATGGTGCCAGGTAGCAAGTCTCTGTGGTTAGCCCAATTCTGTCATTTAGACACACTCTGCATTTAGCAATTGCAAGGACCACAAATGCGCCTCTCTTAGATAGATTGTGAAGCTTAGCCACGCGTCACATTTAGATAGATCTGTGAAGATTAGCCATGCAGCACATGCAGATACAATTGTGAAGATTATCCACACGTCACATTTAGATGGATCTGTGAAGATTAGCCATGCAGCACATGCATATACAATTGCGAAGAAGATTAGGCACGTGCCACACTTAGATAGATCTGTGAAGATTAGTCATGCAGCATATGTTGATAGAGTTATGAAGATGAGCCATGCATCACATTAATATACATCTGTGAAGATTAGCCATGCAGCATATGTAGATAAAATTGTGAAGATTAGCCACGTGTCACACTTAGATAGATCTGTGAAGATTGGCCATACAGCACATGTAGATAGAATTGTGAAGATTAGTCACACGTCAAATTTAGATAGATCTGTGAAGATTAGCCATGCAGCAAATGTAAATACAATTGTGAAGGTTAGCCAGGGGAGTTGCTAGGTCTGGAAAAGACCCGGGGCTACGCTGATGTCGGAACTGTTGGGACTGGGGGCTAGCTAGTCTTTTGGCTGTAGCTCCTGAGATTCTATCCGGGGCTGCAACCAAAAGATCAGGGGCTATAGCCCCCCTAGCAACGCCCCTGAGGTTAGCCATGCATCACACTTAGATAGTTTGATGAAGACTAGCCATGCAGCACTTTAGATATATTTGGCAAAGATTAGCCACATGTCACACTTAGATAGACTGTGAAATTGACGATGCGTATCACCATATAGAATTGTGTACATTCGCCACATAGAATAACTTAGAGAGTAGCCAATGTACTAACCACCCCGCTCCTGCTTCCTCCAACACACCACCAAACACTATACACGGCCACTGGGCTAGCCAACCTATACACAAACACACACCCAACACAAGTAACACAAGCTTACTACAAAAATCCTGATCACTGCACCCATACAGATACAACATGCCAGTGTGCACAACCTGAAATACCATCCAATCTATACATAAAACACACAGAGCCAATGCCTATTTAACAAACAGTAACATAGAAACAAACCAGGCATTGAACCTTGCCGGTACTTATACAATAACCCAGTGCATGCAACCAACCATCTGCAAACCAACACACACAGATGCCAGTTTCTCTTGGTTCTGGACCTATCCTATCACTCTTCCCTCACTAACCAACCCAGCCCTCCTCTCCTGCAGAGCCACGTGAGCACCTGGAGACTGCCCTTTGGTGGTAGCTGTGTGCAGTATAAATCAACATAACATACCATAACACTGGAACTCTTAAAGGAGACACTGCAAGGTACTCACCTGTATTATGACATTTTCGTAAGGTCCTCCTAAGGTCCCTGGAGTTCCCCACCAATCTCTGGATCTTTAGAGACTTCCCCTGGTATACTAGGGACTTTTAAATCTGTGCATTACACTAATTCACAGGCTTTGGGCCTCATCACGAGTTGGGCGGTAAGGCTGGCGCTATTAGCGCTGGCGCTAATAGCCCTACCGCCAAACCCCCCGGCGCTATTAGCGCCGGATCACGGGTTTTGCGGAAGGGTTATTGCCCATTCCCCATTGGGCCCATTCGGGAATTCCTCATTCCCCATTGGGCCCAATGGGGAAAATTCACGCTATTACCGCCGGCGGATTTCCCACCGGCGGTAATAGCACCGAAAATCAGCAATTTTGCCGCGGATTTCCCCCCAGCTCAAAGCTGGGGGGAAATCCGCCAAGGCCATGATCTGGTGGACCCTTAAATGCGGCGGTAATAGCGCTACTGCCGCATTTAAGGGTTACCGCCAGACTCGTGATGAGGCCCCTTGTGTGTTTATGCTGTTTCCCTCCTTGATGTGTAATATGCTCTTCTGGGCATATGGACGGTCTATCTAAAGGATATCCTGGTCATTGGTAGCCCTCCTGGCTGTGTTGGACACTGTGTTCCCTTGTACTCAATATCTAAATGCTATACTGTGTTATTTGCATATGTGTTAAGTATAATACTTCATGTAGAATGTAATGGGAAGGCTGCACCAAGTTCTGTTTTGTACTTTTGGATTCTGAACCCTATGAGCATTACTGTGTGTAATATTGTCTATGGGTATTTCGCTTAACTTCCATTTGTAAGCTTATATGTGTGGGGTTTACCACCAGGTATGGGGCCTACACTTTAGTTTAAGGATTGAGTTAGGCCTTACCCACCATTTACAGTTTGTTTACCTATACTATGCTCTGCTATGTTTTTTGTGTAACACAAGTACTTATTTTCTTCTTTCATACATATTTACTTTTGGGTGACACACTGCCCTCACCAGAGGATTGTCCAGAAATATCCCTAACAACCACCAGGGCCTGTTCTACAGAAAATCAACTCTGGGTGGCTCATGACATGCAACCAGCATAGGGCACTAGAGGGTGCCATAGTTGCCCAATAAGCAGCAGATCTGATCCCAATCAGCGAGGGAAGGTGGGCTCCAGAAAGGTCCTTCAGCTCAAGTGGCATAAATCCAAGCACTGACCATACTTACCATAGTGAACTAAGGTACAGGTGGAATGTTGTTGTGGGGAATATTATAAACCGGGTAGATTATTTCCTGGTTTCCAACTGTTTAATGAACCGAGTTCCTGAACTAGCAATTGGGGACATTGTCGTGTCAGATCATGCACCAATCTCACTATTCATCAGAACCCCTTCCCCTTCCCCTTGCCCACACAGTATAACTGGCACCCAAATCCAGCGATACCAAGTAGAATGAAAGTCAAAATGGAAATCTCTAAGAGACATTGCTGATTTTCTGTTGAAAATGAATAACTATTTCAAGGACTTCAAAAATGTTTGGCTTTCGTTGAACATCTCTTTAAGAGCATTAGTCTTATCTCTGAAACCCTCTTTCAAGAAAGACCATCTGAAGAAGCTTGGAAAAATAGGGAGAGGCCTGAAATAATGGAGACAAGATCTGGACAAGACCAAGGCCTTGACCTAATTCCTAGGCTACAAACAATAGAATATAAGGGCAACAATTTTCAAAAGGCAATAGATCAATTTACACTGTTCCACCTCCAACTGGCATATTTCCATTCTGGAGAAACATCTGTAAAAGCTGTATCCAGCAGATGCAAAAACAGTACATGCCTCTGGGCTAATTCACTAAATAAATAGGTCAGGCAGCACGTTAACTACCCAGGGCACTGACATCTGTATCAGATATAAATCTTCTTTCCATTCCCTAAATGGGAAACAGCAAGTGGACACACAGCAAGTTTACTACAGTCTTCACAAGCGTAATCTGTTAAACGTTACTCCCCACCATTCGCAAGCTGCCAAAATACACCTACAAAAGTGCAATGAGGGTTCTCTTGCCCAAAGACTTTGGGCCTCATTACGACCCTGGCGGAACAGGTTAACGGGCTCCGCAAAAGGAGGCGGACCCGTTAAACCCGTTCCGCCACATTACGAGGTCCCCTCGCGGGACCCAGTAAGGACGTCTGGTAAAACCAGGCGTCCTTACCGGGTCCCGCGAGGGGAAGAGGGAGCAAACAACGGGCCACTCGTAATCGGCCCGTTGTTTGCTCCCTCTCCCATTCCCATTCAGCCCTATAGGGGCTGAAATGGGAATGGGGAAGGTCCAGGCCCAGGTTCCTGGAGGGAGGAATTACCGGGCCCTCCAAACTCGGAATGGCCCGGTAATTCCCCTTTCTGGGAACCCGGATGCGATTTCGGCGGCAGCCATGCCGCCAATAGCGGCATGGATACCGCTGAGGTCGTAATGAGGCCCTTTGAGTGTGGGGAGAGAGCCGGAGATCCTAAACTGGAAAGATATGGGAGACATTTCTAGTTTATGGACTTTGTATTTCATTGTGGTTATCCCATTGCTTCTACAACAGCTCGGATTTCTTAGGTAAAAACAAGAGATGCTTGCATAACCCACCAACCAAATCTCACAAACCGTATGGGTGGGGAATGGAGAAAGGTTGGTTTAGGAGATCCGGGAGATAAAAAGAAGGATTACTTTTCTTTTAAGTTTGAGTTCAAGTTATGTGCCTGGCCTTAAATCAAGAATAGTACATGAGAGAGAAAGCTGTCTGTCCTCGTCTTGCTTCCATGTTTACTTCATGACATAAGGTGCTAGTGGAAAGAGAGCTTGAAGACTATGGAGATGTAGGAGCAGGAGAGGAGTCTGACATCCTTGTTTACAATCCAAAGGGATCTACAGGAGCACAGGTTGAATTGGCCGCCCATAGAATGTTCACCGTCCACCCATCATTCTTTACGGTATTGCTCCTTGCTGTCTCTCTCAATTTGAAGTGTGAATGGTTCTCTTTTTCTTCCATTCTTCTTTCTCATCTTATTTTTCATATTGCGTCTCCCCCCTTTGGTCTTCAAATCGCGGGCCCTGCCTGCCACAGCTTCTGCCTTTATCTCACAGAGCTGTAGCTGCCACTGAGTTAAACAGAGCCCTGGTCAGGACAGTTCACAGCTACAAGAATTGATAAACCAAACCGCACCACTGGTAAAAACATATTTTTTTGTAAATGAATAATGAACAGATCAATAAATATTTGCATAAATCAGTCTCCTAATTATGCTCTCAAATTGAATGGATCAGAAAACACACAAAAACATCACCTATCAATCACTGCAAACCTATATGACTGTATTCAAACCCCCGTCCAACCAATCACTACCTAGGGACCCACTATTACAGGGATCGATCTGAAGACCCATTGTTACCGTGTGCTGCTGCCTCCCTTCACCGCTCGAAGGCCTTGGCAAACAGAGCAAACGAGTCAAAGTACCTGAGATATACCCTGCCCCTGTTACACTCGGGAGACCATCCCTCGTTCCCTATGTAAGTTCACCTGCAAAGAAGTACCAATCCCTCCATATGTACTGGGAACAATCAGGCTATGCATAGAACGTGGAGTAGAGTTTAAGACTCGTTGGTGCGAGCCCCCACCCCAATGAAATATCTGTGCCCCCCCCTTCTGTGGTAGTCCTGGGGAGTAGGGTGGGTACACTGAGGCTAGTGGTTCCACCATCAAGGAGTACGCTCGTTATGATCATTCCACCCCTTCCTGACCGGCATCCATTTTATGACTCCAGAGTCAGATGAAACTAACCCTAACATGGATGCCGCCCACATGTGCCACAGTAAATTAACCCAAGCACATCATTTGTATTTGCGGATTTGCTGAGCATGGGAACTCTAGCAAGTGGTATCTTGGCACTGTTATGCATTAACGGCAATGATTGTGTCAAGTTCTAGGGTTTCATTCAAGGCTGTAAACACCTGTGTCTTCTGAATTGTTCTAAAAACAAAATGGTTGCGTTATTGTTTGTTGAGGCAGGTAAATGTTTTTCTTCTTTGTTGCCAATGAAGAGAAACGTGTCCCTCTCACACTTTCTCTTTTGCACTGGGGATAGATAGGCTGCAGTAACCTCAGGGGCTTAGAGCTCTGGAAAGATTGCAAATAAAATAGCTGTTTGTCAGTGAAGTGGTTTTGGTTTTAAAGAGGGCCTTGTGGACCAAACACATAGGGCCTCATTACGACTTCGACGGCAGAGCTTCCGCCGAAATCGGGTCCGCTTCCCAGAAAGGGCATTCCTACATCTAGAAGACACTCTGGGGGATCCCTGGTGGCCCCTTATCACAAGTGCCCCTGAGGAACGTGCTGTGTACACTCTGTAAAGCACACACTCATTCCTCGGCCTAAGTGCCGAGAGGGGTCCCTGACCCCGGAACCAATTCCCTCACGTTGCGGCGGCACCTCGGGCAGAGTAAGCCTGGCATAGGCAAGGAATATAAAGAAGAGAGAGAGCTCAGTGTGGTGCCAACATTTCCATTCAGACCTTTCTCACAGGCGCTGGCACGCCCCTTCTTAACTTCCTCTTTCCACTCACCTCTGGTGCACCTCTGACAGCCGCCTGGGTGCTCGCTTTTTTTTAATATCCCCCTGCTCTCACTTCCTCTTTCCGCCTGTCCCTTTCTGCTTCTCCTCTCTGGCTCCTCTACACTCTGCCTTGGCAGCCAGTGTAAGCAGCAGTACCTGGTCCTTTCGCCGTATTCCCTCTAGTGTGCTTGCGATTACTCGTCACCTCGGTGGTGATTACGTTGTTGTTGGGTCACTACTGCCGATCATTCCTCTCTCGCACGCCCCTCCCTCGATCCCTGTGCCCTCCTTTTCTCTACCTCGCCTCTTGTACACCTCTCACCTCTTCCTCCTTTCACCCCGGTTTCTGCCTTGCAGAGGCTTCAGCTGCACTGCCCTTAAATCAGACCTTCTTCACCCTCTAGAAATTGAGCCATTTGACATCTCCCTCTTTGGATTCTCAGTAGGTTGAGAGCTGGATCTACTGATGTTCTTGTAGACGAGGGTTCCTTTCCTTCCTGGTATATGTATTTAATGCTTGGTTTTTTTGTTGCAATGTGCCTTGAAGAAACAAGTCGCTTCAGCGCGTAGAATGAGGTTAGGGGGAGGGGAGGAGTGGGGCAATGCCAATCAAGGGGGCAACACAGGACATAGTTAGCAGTTAGGAGTGTGTAGGCCCAGTCACAGGTGGAGCGGAGGTCACATTCCCAGGGAAACATTGCTTTTATTCACTCCATGCAATAATGTGTAGCAAACACATTAAGGTGTCGATTCATGGAATTAATGTGCGCCGAAAATTCCCGCGCAGCGGTGCCAAAACGTGCGATTCGCAGTAAAAGTGCGAAAATCGAAGGGAAACCAGCGCACATCGATTCATGGAAGGCCGTGCGCGAAAAAAATATCGGATGTGCGCTAAAAAAGTGCGCGGCGCACGCCGGTGCACAGGATATCTAACGGCGTGCGCCACGGCCACAGCGAAATCGCACATAGCGCGGCGCACACAACAAAAGTAGGCGTAACACGGGGCGTAACACTCGGAATGGGGAACAACTCGTCAAAATGTGGGCGTCAAGGGGGAAGTACAGGAGGCAAGTGCGCGGAACGCCCACACGCTCGCCTACAACACGTATTCATGGAATCCAATAGGGCAAACCAGCGCACGGTCAAACCAGCGCACAGGCCCAAACACGTCCGCCACAAGAAAGCAGGCGGTAGTGTCCCTGCCCCTGAAATAAATGTGTGCCAAAATGTGCGCCAACAAAAAGCACCTATATACAGCTATGATGAATGTCACATACTGTGGCCCTCTAAGACAAATGACGTGCAAAGGGGTACGCGAAAAATACAGACACCAGCTGTGTGAAAAATAGCGTGTGCGTGTATTCTGTGCTGCGTAGAAAGTCCCACACGCAATTTGCCTGTGTACGTGTATTCTGGGGTGCGCGGAAAGTCCCACACGCGATCTGCCTGGGTATGTGTATTCCGGGGTACACGGGAAGTCCCACACGCGATTGGCTGGGTACGTGTATTCCGGGGTGCGCGGGAAATTCCACACACGAATTGCCTGGGTCCGTGTGTTCCGGGGTGCGCGGGAAGTCCCACATGCGAATTGCCTGGGTCCGTGTATTCCAGGGTGCGCGGGAAGTCCCACACGCGATTGGCCTGGGTACGTGTATTACGGGGTGCGCGGGACGTTCCACACGCTAATTCTGCAGGGTATGTGTATTCCGGGGTGCGCGGGAAGTTCCACACGCTAATTCTGCAGGGCACGTGGATTCCGGGGTGCGCGGAAAGTTCCACACGCTAATCCTGCAGGGTACGTGTATTCCGGGGTGCGCGGGAAGTTCCACACGCGATTTCAGCAGGGCACGTGTATTTCGGGGGTGCCGGGTAGTACTACACGTGAATTGACCGTGTGGGTCCTCCCAGGTGTTCCCTCTACACCCTCCACCGCCCCTGCAGGCAGCCCACACCACAGGGGACTACCCTGCACCCCTGCTCATGTCCCGCAGGCAGCCCATCCACCATGGCCATGCCCCCAGCCAACTCACATGTCACCTTGCACTACTGATCACCAACGCATGTCCCCCTGCACCCCCACCCCCCAGCATCCAGGAGCACCCTCCACCAGGCCCCCACTCATGTCCAACTCATGTCTCCTAGCACCCACACCCACCAGCAGCCAGGGGCACCCTCCACCAGGCCCCCACACATGTCTCCCACCACCCCCACCCCCCAGCAGTCAGGGGCACCCTCCACCAGGCCCCCACACATGTCTCCCTGCACCCCCACCCCCCAGCAGTCAGGGGCACCCTCCACCAGGCCCCCACACGTCTCCCTGCACCCCCACCCCCCAGCAGCCAGGGGCAGCCTCCACCAGGACCCCACTCATGTCTCCCTGCGCCCCCACCCCCCCCAGCAGTCAGGGGCAGCCTCCACCAGGCCCCCACTCATGACCAACTCATGTCCCCCTGCACCCGCACCCCCCAGCAGTCAGGGGTACCCTCCACCAGGCCCCCACTCATGCCCCCCTGCACCCCCACCCACCAACAGCCAGGGGCACACTCCACCAGGCCCCCACTCATGTCCCCCTGCACCCCCACCCCCCAGCAGTCAGGGCCCCCCTCCACCAGGCCCCCACTCATGTCCAACTCATGTCCCCCTGCACCCCCGCCCCCCAGCAGTCAGGGGCACCCTCCACCAGGCCCCCACTCATGTCCCCCTGCACCCCCACCCCCCAGCTGCCAGGGGCACCCTCCACCAGGCCCCACTCATGTCCCCCTGCACCCCCACCCCCCAGCTGCCAGGGGCACCCTCCACCAGGCCCCCACTCATGTCCCCCTGCCCCCCCACCCACCAGCAGCCAGGGGCACACTCCACCAGGCCCCCACTCATGTCCCCCTGCACCCCCACCCACCAGCAGTCAGGGGCACCCTCCACCAGGCCCCAACTCATGTCCCCCTGCACACCCACCCACCAGCATCCAGGGGCACCCTCCACCAGGCCCCCACACATGTCTCCCACCACCCCTGCCCCCCAGCAGTCAGGGGCACCCTCCACCAGGCCCCCACTCATGTCCAACTCATGTCCCCCTGAATCCCCACCCCCCAGCAGTCAGGGGCACCCTCCACCAGGCCCCCACTCATGTCCCCCTGCACCCCCACCCCCCAGCAGCCAGGGGCACCCTCCACCAGGCCC
Organism: Ambystoma mexicanum; assembly: GCF_040938575.1. Taxonomy (NCBI): domain Eukaryota; kingdom Metazoa; phylum Chordata; class Amphibia; order Caudata; family Ambystomatidae; genus Ambystoma; species Ambystoma mexicanum. The sequence goes on along the minus strand of NC_090921.1, from coordinate 1,175,870,745 downwards.
CCACTCATGTCCAACTCATGTCCCCCTGCACCCCCACCCACCAGCATCCAGGGGCACCCTCCACCAGGCCCCCACACATGTCTCCCACCACTCCCACCCCCCCAGGAGTCAGGGGCACCCTCCACCAGGCCCCCACACATGTCTCCCACCACCCCCACCCCCCAGCAGTCAGGGGCACCCTCCACCAGGCCCCCACTCATGTCCAACTCATGTCCCCCTGCATCCCCCACCCCCCCCAGCAGTCAGGGGCACCCTCCACCAGGCCCCCACACATGTCTCCCTGCACCCCCACGCCCCAGCAGTGCAGGGCACCCTCTGCCAGGCCCCCACTCAAGTCTCCCAGCACCCCCACCATCCAGCATCCAGGGGCACCCTCCACCAGGCCCCCACTCATGTCCCCCAGCCAACACGTCATCACAATCCAGATCCCAGGCTCCTATGCCCACCCAAATCCCACCCCACGCCACCCCAGTCCAAACACCTAACCAAGCTTTACAACCATTCAAAATGGAAATACCCATTACATGATAGATAACAAATAAGCAGTATGCGCATGAGTACAAGTCCGTCAGACCCACACAATGGCAACACATGACTGTGAAAACCCACATTCTGACAGGCATGAAACCAATGAGAGAAGTCCACACATTGAAGTAAGAAACAAAAAATGTATTACAGTGTAAATGAAGTGAATGAAATATAAACAAACAATAATGGCAACAAATATCAAAAAGCAGCATGTCCACAAAAATAATAAATAACGAAAATGGGACTCCAAAATAACCATAAAGAAATTGTGTCCAAAGTCACTGTCCAACAAAGAAAATCCAAAGGGAAAGTAAAGTGAAAATCCATTGCTCCATGGTGAAAAAAATAATAAAAGATGAAGGTCACAAATCCACTGTCAAACTATGTACAAAGAGCAAATCCAGGGTCCATGATCCCAGCGATGTAAATGAAACCTACAATAAAACCTACCTAACTAATAACTATATACAAAAAAGTGGGGCATAGTCCAAGCGCCCCAAATTAAAAAAAAGAAATAAAACCTAACATTAATTAACTATGTACAAAGGCGGCCGGCTAGTCCAGCGGCTCACTCCGTGGTGTCCCGGGCCAGGGCATCATCGAACTCCTGTTCGATGTCCCGGAGGCGGTCCTGTTCCATGGCCCCGAGGGTCCGCAGGGACGCCGACATGTCCTCCTCCAACTCCCTGCGGATTCCCTCGAGGCACTCGGCCCGCCTCAGGGCCCTCCGCATGGAGTTCTCCGCCCTGACCATTGTGAGCCGCGCCTCTTCTGCCCGCTGCCGCTCCGCACCTATCTGCTGGCCCAACCACTGCCACACGGAAGACACTTCCCGTCCTGGGTCCTCTTGCCCTCCGGCCGATGCCTGCCCCTCCGATGTAGATTGCCCCGAGCCATGATGCCTCCCACGTTGACTCCGCTGCTGCCTCCGACGCAACTGCCTCTGCCAGCACGACGGCATCCAGGCTGATGGAATCTACTGACGCCGTCGTGCATGTGCCCTGCCCAATCATGCCGGCACATCCTCCATCTGCTGGGGTCCAGTTGCTGTGGTGTCCACCCCTGCTAGACCTCCGACTCCCGACTGTGGCAGGGATGGGATCCCCACCAAACTGGCTGCGTTGGTCAGGGCAGGTCCACAGGGGGCCCTGGTGGCATCTGGGCCGGAAGACGGCATGGAGAACGACTGGCGTATAGTTTCCACATAGGAGGAGAGGGCCGCCAGATTGGTCGACACATGTATGAAACCCCCGACCACGGCCGATCCCAACTGGGCCACGTTGGCACGGTGCTCTTCGTGATGACGTGCAAGCTCCTCCCGGGAAGCATGCACGTCATCACGAATGACACTGTGCGCAACGCGACACCAATCAGGACCTTTTCCATACGGCCACGGGTCCCCTCGTCCGCAGGTGGAGGGGAGTCAGATGACATGGACATCCCCCCTACCTGCGGACGGGCCTGGGATGGGGCATCCCTGCTGGTGCATGGTGGTGCAGTCACAGTGTCAGGGACAGTGACATGCACAGGCCCCTCCACGGTGACCTGTGCTGCCTCCTGCCCCTGCCCCTGGACTGCACCACTTGCACCAGCAGGGATGCCCACACCAGGCCCCATGTGCGCCTCGGTAGCGGCCTCTTCCTCCTAAGTGGAAACCACCAACCTGGATGGCTCCACATCGTCTTCTGCCGTTGCAAGCCCCTTTGGGGGCTCACCCACCCCTTCCGCTGAAGCCGTGGGGGCATCCCCGTCGCTCTGCTCCACAGCGCCGTCTCCGCCCTCTTCACTTGCCGCTGTGTAGAGGGAGACATCGAACACAAGCATCAGGGTACTGTACAATGGTCCCCTAGACAGGAAGCAATAGCAGATGAGTGGCACTGTCAAAGATCACTTCCATCATGTCCCTCCACAACACATGGGTCAGTGCAGGCAAAACACAAGCAGTAACAGGCATGGCACATGCTATGGACATTTGCATACATGTCCAAGGGACTCTCCAAACATACAATGTTGTTATGGAACTCACATGCATCATGGGTCATGCCTATCACATGCACACACATCAACGTAATTTCATCCATCTGGCCTTGTACACCCCAGACACAGTGGATACAAGGATAACTAGGCAGCATCTGTGAATCTGTACATTGTCACAGACATGTGTCATGCATCCATGGCATTCACAAGTCACAGACACGCAGGTCAGACACACAGACATGGATACCATACATGTACATGGCATCAGCATCCATCCCTCACCCCCACCCATGTCCAGGAACAGAGACTGGCATGCTCTCATGTGTCCAATCCGCATAGGGCTCCCCATGATGCATTTAAACACATGCACCAACCGTGTGGTTCACACATTACTGGTCTCACATGCATGACCATGATGTCCCTGCACACATACATGTGTACATGGCCTATGTCACACATACAGGCAAGCATCAGTCAACCAGCACACTGCAACATGCCCTGTCTCACACAGCAATGCTTGCCCACTTACCGCTCAACTCCAGACGGGTCTGCCTCGCAAGGATCTGGGCGTGGAGCGCTGGGTCTACACGTTCCAGGACCCTCACCTGGATGGTACTCATGCAGCCCCGGCCCCCCTCCACGAGGCGCCGGGCCTTCAAGAGGGTCCTGGACCTGAAGTCCTCCCAGCGCTTCTTGACTTTCTGGATGTTGCGGGTTGCCACCCCCTCCGCGTTGATGGCAACCACCAGTCGTCCCAGATCCTGTCCCGTCCTTCCTTGTTGGCGTGTGACGATCCGAAGAGGGCATCATACTGCCCCAGGACTTGCTCCACCAGGACACCAACTTCGGTGGCAGTGAAGCTGGTGCCCCTCTGCCTCTCTGGCTGGGGGTTGCCACTGGTGCCAGATGTTGCAGTGCCCGACATGGCAACCCCAGAGGCAGGAGTGGGTGGGCAACTGGGTCCTGGGGCTGGGCTGTGGAGTGATGGTATACCAGTTGGGAGTCTTCTGTTCCAGCAGGGGTGGACACAGCAACTGGACCCCTGCAGATGGCAGATGTGCAGGCACAAAATGGCGGGGCACAGTGGCAGCAGGCAGGCAGCAGCAGATGGCTCGTGGGAGGATGCTCGGGGCTATGGGGGGCAGTAATTCAGCCTTCTGGGCAGGAGCGTGGTCTTCCGTGTGCTTACGCGTGGCCAGCTTGATACGGAGTGAATTGGCACGTGAAAATCCTGCACGTCAACGTGAAATTCGAGGAAAGGGCCTTAGCGCGTAAGCGCGTCAGCACGCATATACGATTCCATTGGACCAAAGGCCCTCAGCGCGTCTGTGACGTGACGCGCGCGGGTGTTTCCCTCATAGCACGTGATGACAGAGCACACGTGGAAACACTGCACGTCAGAGTATCATTGCGTGTAATTGGATGAAAGTGCGCGTACACGCAATTGGCCTGGGTACGTGTATTGCAGGGGTTCGCGGGAATTCTCACACGCGATTTGCTTGGGTACATGTATTACAAGGGTGCGCGGGAATTCTCACACGCGATTTGCTTGAGTACGTGTATTACAGGGGTGTGCGGGAATTCTCACAGGCGATTTGCTTGGGTACGTGTATTACAGGGGTGCGCGGGAATTCTCACACGCAATTTGCTTGGGTACGTGTATTACAGGGGTGTGCGGGAATTCTCACACGCGATTTGCTTGGGTCCGTGTATTACAGGGGTGCGCGGGAAGTTTTACACGCTCGCCAACAACACGTATCCATGGAATTGAACGGGGCTAAGGCATGCGCACAAAAAAACATGCTAATCCGGAAACACGTACGCCAGCAGGAAGCAGGCGTACTTCGACCCGCGCAGCATAAAAGTGCGCGCAAACAAACAACAAGCTCAGACGCCAGGATGAATATACCGTTCCTAGCAGCAGTGGCTGTGGGTTACCAAAGGAGGAGGAGGAGGTGGATAGTGGGGGCCCGAATTTTCACACCCAGAACCAGCCTTTTTGGGATGCCTGATGACCAGGTGTATGGGAGGTACAGGTTTCCACCTCCACATAATACTGGACCTGGTGAGTGAGTGGGAGGAGGACCTCACATCACCCACCCTGTGCTCCCAAGCACTCAGCCCCCTTGAGAAGGTCCTTAATGTACTGCACTTCTTGGCCACTGGATCATTTCAGCGGACAAGTGCCATAGTGGGTGGGGTGTCACAGGCCACGCAGTCATGCTGCCTACACCAGGTCTTGAACATCATCGCTGCACACCCATCAGTCCGCAGGCACATATACCTTCCCAGGAAACCTGCATAAAGGCAGGCTGCCACCCTGGATTTCTACGTGTGGCACAATTCCCCAAAGTGCTAGGTGCCATTGACTGCACCCATGTGGCACTACGTCCCCCCAGGGCATCTGAGCACATCTATAGGAACCGCAAGCACTGGCATTCCATCAACGTGCAGGTAGTATGTAATGCCAAGGGAATCATCACCTCAGTATATGCCAACTATCCAGGGTCCACCCATGACAGCTTCATTTACCAAATGTCTACCCTAAACCGGGACCTAGAAGCTGGGCGGCATGGCGATACATGGCTGCTTGGTGAATATGAATGCCACTGCACATGCATGCATGTCAGATGCAGAGTCATGTCACTACCCCACTAATGATACCCATCACCTCCTCACCAGGGGACAGTGCCTACCCTCTGAGCACCCACATGATGACGCCAATTCGGAACCCCATCACGCCTCCCGAGGTAAGATACAACACAGCCCATATTGCAACCCGGGGCATAGTGGAGCGCACATTCGGAGTGCTCAAGTCACGCTTTCGCTCCCTTGACCGTTCTGGCAGGCAGCTGTTATATGCGCCCCCAGTAGTGTGCAGGATCATAGTGGCAGCATGTGTCCTGCACAATGTTGCAACACGCTGGGGCCTGGCTGTGGACATGGTGGTGCCCCCACATCCCCAACCACATGCACGCCCGCTGCGCATGGGAGGGGAAAGGGCACAGGGTGAGGCAGCCCGTACGCAGCTGGTGGCTAATTACTTCACATAGAAATCACACCCCTGTGGAGGGCACACAGCCCTGGCACATACCATCTGATAATCAATGATGACTCGACCTGACAATTATGACGAACAAAGGGACAGTCAACTGTCAAAACCATAGCAGCCTGAGATTGTTCATGTGGAAGTGTCACAATGTGTGCATCCCTACCTACACAAACACCACCAATGCAGTGTCATCAAAAGACACTTCCATGCAGCAGAAATGAATACCCACTTGTAAAATACTACATGAGAACAGTGCCATGTCACCCAACCCCTCCCCGGCACGGCCACACAACACACCATGGCATGTCATGCAATGTGAGAGCAAACAAATTAATCACCACAACATGCCCCAAGTGTCACCAACTACAGTGTCCCTAATAGAAACTGGCCACGCATGAAATGTTCACTGTAATGCAGGACCTACAACAAACATTACCAAATACTTACCAAGAATACCAATCACCTACACAACCTCCAACCTACCTTAAACATGACAGTACAGACTTAAAGAATTGGTAGCCTCACTACGTGATAATGCCAGCACTTCGAACACTTCCAAGTAGACAGTGTTAGCGCCACGCAAAAGTGTAGGTGCACTGCTTACAACATGGTCTCGAGTTCCAAAGTAGACCGCCTTGTGAAGACATGAGAAATGGACCTGCAAATTAGGAGGATGAGATGTATGCAGAGGCACATATCAATACATCATGCAGTGTACAATACAACAACAATATGCACTAGGAATGTATACACAGTATTGACTACAGACTGCCCACACATCAAATGGGAGTCCAACGTCACCGTGTACGTCAATGTCACTTGGGCACACCCTTTGCAAGCCCATGGAAACGGGAAGCAGGAGGGGTGTGTGTCACACAAACCCAATCATCTTACCCAAATTCATGACAAGCCTGCATGTGCCCAGCCACAATACAGCGTATGCCCACGGTAGCCACACAAGGCAACACACTGTCCAAAAAATCAAAAGTTAAAAAAAAAAAAAAAATGGCCATTTATGGGCCCAGAGGGGTGGGGGAGGCCACCCAGGAGGTCCGAGGACAGGGTGCACACCAAAACCCACCTGTGTGGATCTTGCGGAAAAAAAACACCTCCATGGGCTCATGGCCTGAACGGCTACCCTATTGTGGGAGAATTGCTACTGTCGCTCTCCTCACCCTCTGCAGCTGCCTCAGGAGGTGGTGGCACTATGGGAGGCAGCCCACGCAAAGCCCTAGTCTGGTCCTCCATGGCAGCAAGCATGCAGGTCTGGAAGGTCTGGTTCTGGAGGATAATCGTGCGGAGGTCCCCATGCAATAACTCACGGGATGACCGGACCTCCTCACGAGTTGCCTGCATCTCAGCTGAGAGCATATGTGTGAGACGCTCCAGCTGCTGTTCTGTCCTTGTGTTTGTTGAAGCCTCAAGCTCAACAAGAGTCGTCCTGAGGTGACGGAGTTCCACCCTCAGGGCTTCCCTGTGGCCCTGGGACTCTATGGAAATGGCTTCCCGCAGAGTCGCCAGTGCCACCCACCTGTCCCTGTCGGACGCCAACATGTCCTCCCTGTGTGACTGGCAGATGGAGTCTGTTGCCTGCTGTAGTCGTTCCATCAGCCTTTCTGGGGGGACAATGGAAGTGGCCACCCTATCCATGGCCTGAGCCATCATCTCTGATGATGCGGCCTGTTGGGTTGCCATACCGTATATGGATTGCTCCCAAGCGGTATTGCCAGGTGGCGGACGGCCACCACGTCGGCGGGCACCACACATGTCTGGGGAAAGGCGAACTGCGCCTTGCTGTGCCGGCACTGCCTGAGGCTGCAGAACTGCATTCCCCCTCTGATCTGCTGGCCCAGGAACAGGATCAGATGTTGCAGAGTGTGACCCTGCATCCGTACCTGCCAACACTGACATCCCCATTGAGGGTTCTAACCCTGGTGCAGGTGGGTCGGACAGAACAGAATCCCTCCCAGGAACACTCCCCTGCGACGGCACATAGGTCTCATCATCCGAATCGACACCTGAATACAGCTCGGGGGAGGTGCACCCAGAGACACCCCTTGAGAGCACGATCTGCAGCAGTTGTGGGTTCTCACCCACCACCACACCACGTCCCTCACTGGTGGTCGGTCGGCACTGAGACCCCTCCTGGGTCTGCACCATCTCCACAACCCCAGCAGTATCAAGTGCGTAATCCCCTGCAAAGACATAAAAGAAAAGAAATGGAAACACGCATTAGCACTATGGCACACAATTAGGGCTGAGAAGCAACAGAAACACTACTTGATTGACACATGTCCCACATGACTAAAACCCTCCCATGCATGCACCATCACTGCGTGTGAAGGGGAGGCAGATGGCACACATTGATGACACCAAGATGGAAGATGAACACATTTGCTGCATGCAGCCTAGCAGTGGCATCACACATTGGCCTGTGATTGGCAGGTCAAATACACATGCCATCACACAGATGGCATGTACCCTAGCCGTGAAGAGGGAGAGGAGGGCACCAATTGTTCATTCAGTCTAGTTTGCTATTGAAATTGATTTTTTCATTGAAATGGTTCAAATGTTTAACCTGGAGCTGCCAGTCCAAAATGGTCCTATCGCACAGGGACATGTCTAAACAAATGATATCCAGGAAACACAGTCAGTCCACTGTACCACATGTGACAATAGGACTGAGAAATGCCTAGTAAAAGTGGTGGAATGCAAACAATCTGCCTGAATAAACAGAGAAAAATAAGCAACAATGTTGTGGCAAGATGACACTTCAAGGGCAACTGGTGTGGTGTTGGGCTAGATGTCTACTGTTGGCAGAAGGGATACTGCTATACCCAAATGCTGGTGCGCAGAATGTATTGGATGAGGCACATGGGTGACCCAAACCATTCAGGCACACACACCCTCACCTGGCACCCAAACAGAAGCCCTCACACACACACCATGCACATGGATGACACACACATGCATGTGCACTCACCGGACAATGCTGCCTCGTAATCTGCCAGTTCTCCCACGCCTTGGATCTGTTCCTCTGTGACGTAGGTCCCAGCAACATGCTCTTGTGGAGTGAGTTCTATGTCCTCTGCTGGAGACGCACCTCCAGTCACTAGAGTAGCGGCATGACTTGAGGCCCGCTTATTCTTTGCCCTGCGCTTCAGGTCATTCCATCGCTTGTAGCATTCAGTAGCTGTGCGCCTCACAATTCCAAGGGCACTTATGATGTCCGCGATGGTCTGCCAGTGTGCCAGACGTTGTGCAGGTGTGGTCTTGGATCCTGCAACAATCACCATTTTAGCGGTCATGTGCGGACACATACTCTACAAGTGCATTCAGTTCGGCCTCATTGAAGCTGGGCTTCCTTGACGGGCCGGACTGTGTAGCCGTGTCTGGGGCATCAGCCTCTACTGGACGAGCACTCTTCCTCTTCCGCTTGGAAGGTGTTGGGGATCCTGAGTGTCCTACGCCGCTCTGGACACTAGGGGCAGGAGCCCCGGTGGACTCTGTACTAGGAGTGTGGGATTGCACACTCAGAATGGGAGTTGGTGCAGGCATTAGCTCAAGTGTGATGGTGTCAGGGGGAATGTCAGCAGGATGGACTAGGACTGACACTGTCCTGGCTGGGTGTGTGAGAGGTGGGGTGGATGGAGCCGCAGCTGCCCCTGCAGCCTCCCCAGCCTGCCTACGCGGGGCAGCAGATGACCTAGCTGCCCCTGATCCACGTGGCCTGATGACACCAACGTGCACCGGCGCACGTGGCCTAGACCTGCTGACCTGGAAGTCAGCCATGGAGTCACCCTGTGCCAGGTCTGGTTCCACAGTGGGCTGGTCCAACAAGGGCTGAGCATGAATGGTGTCAGCCACGTTACCCTCAACCGGGGGGGGGGCATGGGTGTCCCTGACTGGTCCTCCACACATGGTGGGCTAGGGGCACCCTGCAAGTCACGGCCACGTCCCCTACCGGTTCCACCACGGCCACCACTTGGGGCTCGGCCACCTTTGCCACCCTTACGGCTTGTTCGCCTCCCAGCCATGGCACTGATGTTATTGTGCGTATGGGAGTCGCTGTGAACTATTGTCCTGGGCAATTGGGGGTCAAAGGGGTTGGGTACCAGATGGTAATCGTACCCTAGTGCTCTAGCAAGGCTGTATGTCACCCCTGGGGAAAGATGATGGGTCACGCAACGCACAGGCACCCCAAAAAAGGGAAGTAAGGTGCACGCAACCCCTCCTAGACCACGTGTGTGGAAAAAAAAACCTGCACTACGCTATGGCACCCAGAAACACAAGAATGAACGTATGCGTGTCACACGCAGCCTAGAATGACCTCTGAAGGGGTACGCAACACACGAGGCAAGCACAGATGTTGAATACGTGCGCGACTCACCGTCTGCCAGGAAAAAAAGCGTGAAAAAGATGCGCGTGTGCGCATTGGCAACACCCCCACCAAAAGAAGAATTGTACGTTGTCTGAGGAGACAGGACAACAGTAGAAGGGAACGCTGTTTGAGGAAACAGGCCCAGGAAAAAGAGGAAAAGAGAAAAAGCTGTCAGAGGTAACAGGGAGTACGAACTTGAAACGCCGTGAAGTAAATCGTGTGTGAACCGACAAGAAGTACAGATTTCACCCACTCGCTCTCCACGAAAAGCACGTACAAGGAAATGGTGTTCTACACGTACCTTTTATACACACGTCACAGACGCGCATACGCGCTGAGGCCATTTCCACCAATTACACGCTTTGACACTCGGACGCATATTTTTTTTTTTTTACACGCGCCATTCTCTACAGCCATGCGCGTGACGTCATAGACACGCCTGGTGGCCTTCGGGCCAATGAATTAACATACGTGTGCTGACGCGCTTACGCGCTAAGGGCCTTTCCTCGAATTACACGCAGACGTGCTGGATTTTCACGTGCCAAATCACTCCGTATCAAGCTGGCCACGCCTAAGCACAACGAAGACCACGCTCCTGCCCAGAAGGCTGAATTACTGCCCCCCAGAGCCCCGAGCATGCTCCCACCTGCCATCTGCTGCTGCCTGACTGCCTGCTGCCCACGTGTCCTGCCATTTGCTGCCTGCACATCAGCCAGGGGTGCTGTTGCTGTGACCACCCCTGCTGGAACCGAAGACTCTCGACTGGGATACCATTGCTCCACAGCCCAGCCCCAGGGCCCAGTTGCCCACCCACTCCTGCCTCTGGGGTTGCCATGTCGGGCACTGCAACATCTGGCACCAGTGGCAACCCCCGGCCAGCGAGGCAGAGAGGCACCAGCTTCACTGCCACCGAAGTTGGTGTCCTGGTGGAGCATGTCCTGGGGCAGTATGATGCCCTCTTTGGAAGGTTGCGCACTGACAAAGAAGGACAGACTCGGATCTGGACGGACATCGTGACTGCCATCAACGTGGAGGGGGTGGCAGTCCGACTATTCCATCATGTGAAGAAGCGCTGGGAGGACTTCAGGTCCAGGACCCTCAAGAAGGCCCGGCGCCTCCTGAAAGCAGAGGATGCTAAGGGGCACCGGGGCCACTTGTCGGAAGATCAGATGAGGGTCCTGGAACGCATATGCCCAGCGCTCCACGTCCAGGTCCTTGAGAGGCAGACCTGTCTGGAGTTGAGCGGTAAGTGTACATGCATACTGATTGTAAGCTGTGCGTGTGGTGGTGTGGCAGGAGTGTGCAGGTTGCACATGTGGTTTTATGTGGCCAAGTATGGGGTGGGTACAGGGCCGTGAGGCTGACACCTGCAAGGGCTCTCATGTGTGACACATGGATGGTGCTTGTGTGTGTAGGCTTGCATGGCAAAGGATGTGGAAGAATGATTGGCAGGTGTGACATGGATGCTGATCTGAACACTGCGACAGTTGGCGGAGGTGTACACATGCATGCAAGTGTGGTGGTGTGTATGCATGTGTAGTGCACTCCCTGTGTCACATGTGATGTCTGGCTCACCTTTGCCTGCTCATGCTGTTGTATGTGTATGGATGGTGCTGGCTGTTGCGATATGGCTGTGGTATAGCTCATGTGTGCAAGTTGAAATGACATGTGTGTTGGGGATTGTGATGGCATGTCTGAGGTTTGCCAATGCCACTCATGTACAACTGTCATGTGTTTATGAGTCCATTATACAGTGCCCTGATGCCTGTGTTTTATTTCTCCCTGTCTGCAGCGTCAACTGATGAAGAGGGCGGAGAAGGTGCTGTGGAGCACAGCGGCAGGGGTCGCACCACCAGCCGGAGACGCAAGGTCCGGCTCCCCTCCCAGGTTGTGATCTCGTCAGGGAGTGAGGAGTCCGGTGCCGCGTCCGAGGCCGCAGCTGCCGAGGGGAGGTCCAGGAGGCGGAGGTTGGAGTTGGACTCCTCGGCAGCAGAAGGGGCAGCTGGGACCCCACAGGGCCCAACGGAGGAAGATGGCACGGAGTCATCCAGGTTGGTGGGGGGTTTGGTGGAGGAGGAGGCTGTGCAAGCAACAGAGACGGGGTCTGGAGGTGGGGATTCCACTGGTGCTAGTGGTGCAGTGCAGAACCAGGGACAGGTGGCAGCACAGGCTGCCGCGGAGGTGCCTGTGTGCAATCCTGTCCCTGCTCCTGTCACTGCATCATCTTGCACCAGAAGGGATGCCTACCTCCAGACCCGTTCTCAGGGAGGGGATTGGCTTACACCAACTGGCCTTCCTCTCCCTGCGGATGTGGCTATCCTGCAACAGGTTGAGCCTGTCCAGGGTGGGGTGGCGTTGCGTCAACGGGCCATGCGAGCTGACCTGCAGTCTTTCCATGATGAGACTGCACGTCTTCTCGCATTGCTCGTTGACTGCGTTGACCCACTGGGACAGCTCACCATGGCCGGATTCCTCCGTTTCCTGGACCTTGTTCCGACCCCCTCCTCAATGGAACCCCCTATTCCCCAGTCGTCCTCCATGCCATCCTCCCACCCATGTATCACCTGGGTGCCCTGTGGAGCTGGCTCTGACCGTGCGGCCAGGCTGGTGGACAACAGATCCCTGCCACAGTCGAGAGTCGGACGTCCAGCAGGGGTGGCCACATCAACAACTGCACCCCAGCTGGAGGAGGATGTGCAGGCACCATCGGACAGGGCACATGGACAGCAGCAGCAGCAGCAGGAGGCTGTAGGTGGGAGCCACGATGGCTCGGGGCCTTCGACATCGGAGGGGCAGGCATCAGCCGCAGGGCAGGAGGACCCAGGACGGGAAGTGTCTTCCATGTGGCAGCGGTTGGGCCACGCCATAGATGCGGAGCGGCAGCGGGCAGAAGAGGCACGGCTCACGATGGTCAGGGCGGAGAACTCCATGCGGAGGGCCCTCAGGCGGGCCGAGTGCCTCGAGGCAATCCGCAGGGAGTTGGAGGAGAACATGTTGTCGTCCCTGCGGACCCTCGGGGCCATGGAACAGGACCGCCTCCGGGACATTGAGCAGGAGTTCGATGATGCCCTGCCCCGCAACATCCAGAAGTGAGCCATTGGACTAGCCCGCTGCCATTGTATATAGTTAATTAGTGTTAGGTTTTAATTTTTTTTTTTTTAATTTGGGGCACTTGGACTATGCCCCACTTTTTTGTATATAGTTATTAGTTGGGTGGGTTTTATTGTAGGTTTCATTTCCATAGTTGGGATCATGGACCCTGGATTTGCTCTTTGTACATAGTTTGACAGTGGATTTGTGGCCTTCATCTTTTATTATTTTTTCACCATGGAGCAATGGATTTTCACTTTATTTTCCCTTTGGATTTGCTTTGTTGGACGGTGACTTTGGACACAATTTCATTGCGGTTATTTTGGATTCCCATTTTCATTATTTATTATTTTGGTGGACATGCAGCATTTTGATTTTTGTTGCCATTATTGTTTCTTTTCATTTCATTCACTTCATTTACACTGTAATACATTTTTGTTTCTTACTTCAATGTGTGGACTTCTCTCATTGGTTTCATGCCTGCCACAATGTGGGTTTTCACAGTCATGTGTTGCCATTGTGTGGGTCTGACGGACTGCTCATTTGTTATCTATCATGTAATGGGTATTTCAATTTTGAATGGATGGAAAACTTGGTTGGGTGTTTGGACTGAGGTGGTGTGGGGTGTGATTTGGGTGGGCAAAGGAGCCTGGGATCTGGATTGTGATGACGTGTTGGCGGGGGGACACGTGGGGACTGGGGGGTGGGGGTGATGGGAGACATGAGTGGGGGCCTGGTGGAGGGTGGCCTGCACTGCTGGGGGGTGGGGGTGATGGGGACATGAGTGGGGGCCTGGTGGAGGGTGCCCCTGGATGCTAGGGGGTGGGGGTGCAGGGGGACATGAGTGGGGGCCTGGTGGAGGGTGCCCTGCACTGCTGGGGGGTGGGAGTGCAGGGGGACATGAGTGGGGGCCTGGTGGAGGGTGCCCTGCACTGCTGGGGGGGTGGGGGTGCTGGGAGACATGAGTTGGACATGAGTGGGGGCCTGGTGGAGGGTGCCCCTGGATGATGGGGGTGGGGGTGCTGGGAGACATGAGTGGGGGCCTGGTGGAGGGTGCCCTGCACTGCTGGGGGGTGGGGGTGCTGGGAGACATGAGTTGGACATGAGTGGGGGCCTGGTGGAGGGTGCCCCTGGATGCTGGGTGGTGGGGGTGCTGGGAGACATGAGTTGGACATGAGTGGGGGCCTGGTGGAGGGTGCCCAGCACTGCTGGGGGGTGGTAGTGCAGGGGGGCGTGAGTGGGGGCCTGGTGGAGGGTGCCCTGCACTGCTGGGGGTGGGAGTGCAGGGGGACATGAGTGGGGGCCTGGTGGAGGGTGCCCCTGGATGCTGGGGGGTGGGGGTGCAGGGGGACATGAATGGGGGCCTGGTGGAGGGTGCCCTGCACTGCTGGGGGTGGGAGTGCAGGGGGACATGAGTGGGGGCCTGGTGGAGGGTGCCCCTGGATGCTGGGGGGTGGGGGTGCAGGGGGACATGAATGGGGGCCTGGTGGAGGGTGCCCCTGGATGATGGGGGGTGGGGGTGCTGGGAGACATGAGTGGGGGCCTGGTGGAGACTGCCCTGCACTGCTGGGGGGTGGGGGTGATGGGAGACATGAGTGGGGGCCTGGGGGAGGGTGCCCTGCACTGCTGGGGGGTGGGGGTGATGGGAGACATGAGTGGGGGCCTGGTGAAGGGTGCCCTGCACTGCTGGGGGGTGATGGGGGACATGAGTGGGGGCCTGGTGGAGGGTGCCCCTGGATGCTGGGGGTTGGGGGTGCTGGGAACATGAGTTGGACATGAGTGGGGGCCTGGTGGAGGGTGCCCCTGGATGCTGGGTGGTGGGGGTGCTGGGAGACATGAGTTGGACATGAGTGGGGGCCTGGTGGAGGGTGCCCCTGGATGCTGTGGGGTGGGGGTGCTGGGAGACATGAGTGGGGGCCTGGTGGAGGGTGCCCTGCACTGCTGGGGGGTGGGGGTGATGGGAGACATGTGTGGGGGCCTGGTGGAGGGTGCCCTGCACTGCTGGGGGGTGGGGATGATGGGGGACATGAGTGGGGGCCTGGTGGAGGGTGCCCCTGGATGCTGGGGGGTGGGAGTGCAGAGGGACATGCGTTGGTGGGCAGTGGTGCAAGGTGACATGTGGGTTGGCTGGGGGGCATGGGCATGGTGGATGGGCTGCCTGCGGGACATGTGCAGGGTAGTCCCCTGTGGTGTGGGCCGCCTGCAGGGGCCATGGAGGGTGTAGAGGGAACACCTGGGAGGACCCACACGGGCAATTCACGTGTGGTGCTCCCTGCGCACCCCTGGAATACACGTACCCTGATGGAATAGCGTGTGATACTTCCTGCGCACCCCTGAAATACACGTACCCTGCTGCTTTTGCGTGTGATACTTCCCGCGCACCCCTGGAATACACGTGCCCTGATGGAATCGCGTGTGTTACTTCCCGCGCACCCCTGATGTACACGTACCCAGGACAATCGCGTGTGAAACTTCCCGAGAACGACTGAAATACACATTCCCTACTTGGCGTTTGCTGTTTGGCAGCCCTGTGAACTGGTCCAGGGTTAGCGCAGCCCTTTGCGATGATTTGGGAATTTTGAAGGCTTTTCCTTGCACGAGGGCGTTCTTGGGGGCGTAACTGGCGCTGCTGCAGGGTCGCTGCGCCACTCTGCACCATGGCTGGTTTTGGAGGCTAAAATCCATGAATACGCTGTGTGATGAAAAGGATTTTTTCGCACGCGGCTGGCACAGTGTATCGCACGGGGACACTGTGCGCCAGCCGCGTGCGCCACTTTTGTGCGAATTTCTATGAATTACCCTCTTAGTAACACTATGTGCAAAGCAGCCAGAAGAGAGTGAAGCTGGCCATGAGCCAGACACTGTGCCAGGAAGCCAACATCTATATAGTTCAAGGGTCTTACTTGTACAAACAAAAATCTAAGGGATTCCGTTTGAGTAAGGTAACTTTGTTGAAAAGGAAAATAATTAAACAATTAAGGCTTCTCTATAGCACTATGTCCCTCAATCCTTCCCTCTCTACCTTTGACTCCTTCCCAGCAGGTGAAAAGCCGTTCACAGCTTTTGCGATTCCCTGCGCTTCTTTCTTGGCTGTTGTATCTCCTGCTTGTTTTGTTGTTGTTGTTATCAGGATGTCACACTTCTTCTTTACTAAGCATTAGCGGCACCACATGTGGTGACTTTCGTTGCCTAGACAAGGAGTAGGCGCAAGACTCTTTAAGACTCTGCTGGATTGCGATGCGATCTGTTTTTTTTAGGGGTAACCCCTTGACCTTGGTAAGAAGCCTCCTTGGGTACTACTTCTCCACCAAGCTAGGACTCTCTATTAGAGCTCAGGTCCCGGCCATCCCTCTCTCCAGGTGCTGGTCTCCATGTGCACTTCTGCCTCATTATTACTACTCCTTTCACTCTGTTGGACCTTCACATCCTCTTTTTCCCTTTGACTCTCTATCCAACTCTCTTCTTAGATGACCCGTCACGTTCTTCTCTGCTCCTCCTACACCATTCCCTTTTCCTCTCTTTTCTTCGTATCCTCCCTTGTAATGGTTGGCTTCTCCTCCTTTCCCATCTTCTGGTTGCTCCTCCACATTCTCTTTCACCTTCTCCTCTCCTCCTCTGTACTGCTATTCTTCAGTGACGTCATCTACTGCCCATTCTGCTCTTATCCCCTTTATTGCTGGTCTTCCCCCTCCTCTGTGCCCCTTATCTCCCACTCTGTTGACTCCAATCCTTTCCCTTTTACTGAGGATTGTCTCCACGTCCTCCTTACTCTGCTTTCTTGAATCATTTACTTCCACTCTCCCACCTTCATTTATGTCCCTCCTCCTCCCCCTTACTGCTCCATTGTCTCTCCTCTGTCACCTTCATTCTCCCCTACGATCTGTTCTTTTCCTTCTCTATTCTTAACCTATGCTCCTCCTCCCCCCAACTCCCCCACACCATATCTTCCACCATCTGCCTTCAACTCCTGCCTTCCACACGACTCCCACCCCTCCTTTTCTACAGTAGAGGGCCTGTGGGTTTCTTACAAGTTTCATTGATTCGACCTGTTTGTTGCCATGGAGTAGAATGTTCCATTGACCCTTTTGTTAGGGGACTGCAGTTTCCCAGTTGTTTCTGCTTGGTGGGTTGGCCTGTGTGCAGGTGTGCAAGTCTGTTCTTACTTTATTGTGGTCCGGCTTCTTGCATCTGCATTCCTACACACTGTCGCAGCGGGCATCCAAAAAGTATTCAACCTCTTCAGTTCATGTGTTCAAGTCGCAAGTTTTTTTCCTCGTGCCTGGGCTGTTGAGCTCCTTCTGTTCAGGGCCCTGTGAGCACCGGTGGGGCGGAGTTTGGCAGAATTCTGCCACTGAAGCCAGTCATCAATTACAATATCCTGGGCTCGGGGGACAACCTCCAACGTGGACTTGTGATTACAGGGGATCAATTTGCCAGATTCCGGTTGCGAGATACTTAGACCATTTTCAACAGCACATTTCATGGGCCTTGCGACATCAACTTCATTCCTGGCAAGTTCACCCCGATTAGGACACTCCTGAGTATGGTAGACCACTGGTTACCCTTGACATGTATAAGGGAGTCTTTGGACTGGTGGCAAATTAGCTGGTGAAGAGGCTCCACACAAAGGTCTGGGAGTCCTTTATATGCCTCTTGGGTGGCCAACCGAGTGTGTACCCCAGACCCCATCGTCTCCACAGTCCACATCCCTAGAGTAAGCCATGGGACGGCGTAACATGTGTGTCTGAGTTGGGAAATGCTTGTTTAAAGAGAGCATTGAACGTTGTCCTGAACTAGATGAGGCTTGCGATCCTCATCTTCTCACTACGTTTTAATGATTTGGACAGTGGAGAAAATACGTTTTCCCACTGCATGACCTTGTGGTTGTTATTTAAGCTGCATCTCTCTCTTTTCACCCACATCCCCTTTCTTATTGACTCCACATAGTTGCCACCTGTTGTAGGAGTTGAATTGCTTCTTCATCCCCTCATATGCTCTTCTATCCTTGTCCTTATCCACTCTCGCCTCTTTATAGCTCGCATGGATTCAGGGCCTTTACCATTTCGTTCTTTCTTTTCCTTTATTTTTCTTCCCATACTATTTCCCCTTACCTCCTGGTAGCTCCCATAGGTGACGGAGCTGATCTCGGAGCCACTGTCGATGAGCAGTGTTTTTTTCGCTCCAATATTGATGAGTTCACCATACTCGTTCAGGGCGGTTCTCTGGTCGCTGAAGAAAAAGGGGGAGAATAATCTGTGGTTAGGACTGTGAAGACCATAGCGGACAAACCTGCACATAGCAGGGCAGAGGGTGACGGGGCATTGCCGATTCAGCCAGAGTCTCATTTCCATTCACCCGCAATGGGAGCCATCTTCATCATCATCATCTGACAAGTATTGTCTTGATATATCATAGAACTACAATAGCTTGCACATGAAAATCAACATTCACACTAAAGGCGAAGGCCATACACACTACAAACAAACCGCACACACACCCTAACACTAAACACAAAACACACACACTAAAATCAAACACACACACTAAAAACAACACACACACTGAAAAGACAATGCATACACACACTAAAAACAACACACACTACAAATAAAACACACACACACAATAAAAACAACACACACACTAAAAATAAAACCAACCAACCACCTGAACTGTAGCCCTTCATCACCTAATCCTTCGGCCTCAGCGTGCCCAGTTGTCCTGTTGATACAACAATCGACTGGTGCAAATCGGTACATGCAGGCATGCCGCTGACCTACCAAACACTTACAGATAATCCCTGCCATGCTTGATTCCAAAATACTCCCGCCCCAACACTCACTTGACTCTATACCCGTCAGGCCAACCACCAAAGGTTTGCTGCCATGGCTCCCAATACTGTCAATCACTCATCTAACAGAACCACCCCAAACCTTTTACTGTTCTAAGAAACACTTATTTCACTCCTACCCCGGCAACAAATGATCTTACCCGTGCCTCATTTAGGCATTCCACCCCAACTGGGTCATTATTCCACCCATTGGTTTTTCAGTAATTATCCTAACATGACATTTAGGCATTCCACCCCAACCGGGTCATTATTCCACCCATTGGTTTTTCAGTAATTATCCTAACATGACATTATTCGATCCAAGTAACCCATAACTCCTGAGCCTGCAGTACTATTGCTGCAAGCGGCCATGCCAACTCTGCCTATGACATTGTTCAACACATTGCTGCTGCCACAATAGGTTTAAATCAGCCACTGACCTAGATTGCTGACCGTAACACCCTAACTCTTCCTCTTGTCCCTGCACACTCAACTATCCAACTCTACGTTCATGTAATCTGCAACCCTATCTAACATTAACTCATCTTCATCAATCAGGGCATTAACATTCCATCCAACCCTACCGTGACCTCGCCAAACCCATGACCTCGCCTTGTCTCGCTCTGCTGCCACTCTACCCAAACCCGCCACTGCCTTACACACCACACCTTACCATTGCCCTGATCCACACCTGCCTCACTGCTCCAACCTTCACGACCACTGCACCACCTCTTTTAACTCTAATAACGTGCCCCAGCCTACCTTGTGCAAAAGTATGCCATAGTTCACCAACCGCAGCTTGCAAAATTCTGCTGTTGACTTAAACCATCAAACCCATAACTTACACTACTCACTGCTCTACACCAACCATGTACGCTGGCTTCCTATATGTACGTTTGTTGACCACCACAATATTAAAGTGACCCCGTCCTTCCACAGTACCATCTCAGCCAACTCGCTACTTCTACTGCATTCAATGATAAATCCATACACATGGCTACCAAAGTCAATAGGACCACACATGCACAAAGAACCAGGTGTACCCCTACCCATTACACGCCAAAGGGCCCTGGACATCTTTGCACGCTTTGAGCCTAGGAACAATGTAACACTAAGACAGCCTCCCTGCTCCTATGTTGGAGATCTTGCCTAAGTGCCCCCAAACTCCTATACATCCCTTAGAACTGAAAGAATCAGCTTGTATTCTAGATGCACATATAATCCATGGATATGGGTTGTTTAACCTAAAAAACTTGGCCTACTGTCCATTTGACGGAATTCTTTTTGACCTACTGCAGAGGTAGACCCCCTGCAATCCCTCCTGATGTGGGGGAGACTCCTCGCAACCCCCCACCCGACTTCCACCACCTCAACCTATTCCCTTACCCCAGCCCACAACTATTTCTTTATTAAAGTGTACCATTTGACCTACCGAATTAGGTCAAAAAGATGCAGTCAAATGGGAGTAGGTCAAATTGGCATTAGGTCAAATTGGACAATACCTAATCCACAGTCTCAAACTGAACTCAAAGCAAGGCAGCAGGTGTTTTGGAATGTTCTGTGATCCAGCCCACTTGGTCACTGATAACGTTCAAAACTGCACACAGGCCTCCATTCCTCATTCCATGCTAAGGAATGCATGCAACGTCGCTAAGGACTAGCAGCATGTCACTTTGTAATATCATGAATTTAAACTGAAGCTGATGTGCATAGATGACACGTCCCACAATCATCCTTTAAAAAAGGAAAGGCGTGATCGATATAGAATCCCGCCTCTTGCCATCACGTCACCCTCCGCATGACACCACCATTCTCTCACCTGTCTCCTTTCTTCACTTTGTCACCTACAGAAGAAAAGACATGTAAGCGACTATCAGAGCATCTGAATTTCAGTGAATGTACAATGTATTATTGAAAGTGTACACAATGAAGAGCTTCACAGTGCACACGAAGAAAAAATAACCATTTAAACATGGAAGTAGAAGAAAGAGAAAGAACAATTGAACAACATTCCACATCGTTTCTTTTATTTTTTTTAAAAACTGGGTTAGAAAAATAAATTTGGAAAAAAAATTAGCAATGAGCCACTATGACAATGGAATGGTAAAAAAAGAATGTGGTAAAAATAAGTTTGGTGATCTAACTTGTATACCTATTACATTTGAATTGGCCAACATGCACAATTCCACTCGCAAACCTCCAACCGCTTTGCTAACCTTTCATGGGTGCCATTTTTCTTTCTTTCTTGTGTAGGTAGGAGCGAGGTGACATTCAAAGAAACCCCTCTCTTTTCCATCCTAAAACCATTTCACTTTTTCGGCTCCCTTTAGCTTTTAACAAATATCTCTGGGGTTCTGGAGGTCATAACTTTTTTAATGACTTTATAATGCTGTTTTATTTTATTTATTTGATTGTTTAAAGCGTGGACCTAGCTGGAGACCAGCTGAGGGCTGTGCACGGTCTGGGTAACCACCAACTTTTAACAGTAACCTAGTGCTGCGAGGTGAGGTCTGTGCGCTGTTCTCTGTATGCATTGGGATTAACCATTGGTCAGGTGCTGTTGAAAAAACCACGTTGTGGGAGATTTGTGAAATTGGAGAATTGTGGGGGTTTTAAACAACACAAATATGTTTTTGATCAAGGGATTTTTACTATTGGTATTTTTTGCTAAAAGTATTCCTTTTATCGAATCTATTCATCAGATAACATGAAAAATACACGAACATTGCTTGCATTAACTAAACAAATAAACGCACAGTCCCCTGTGTACCAAAACGAACACCCAGCAGAAGCTCTCATTTTAGTTTTGATGCAACCCACTTCAAGACACATATTGTCAGGAATGTCGTTCTAGCTCCCAATTTTCAGTCACACCTGGGACGAGAAGGGTGGATATGGGGTTGGAAAAGTCACTGATGCGAACAGTCAAGTCAGAGGTCTCTCAGATTATCTGATCAGCCCTCACCCCAGGCATTCATGCCAACCTAGCGCAGAATAGAATTTCATACCACACAAAACGTTGGCTTTCATATTATTCCAGCTCATGCCACATTACCACTCTCACCACCCTCATCATTTTTCGTGCTATCTAGGGATGTCCTCAACAGCCCTACTGGAGGAAAACAAAATACTGCCCCATTATTCAGAACCCCAAGTTTAGAAACCACAGCAGGACCTGTGAATTTGGCTGGGAATACTCCTCTTTTCATAATATGAATTTCTTTCCTCTTCAAATGGATTTGCCTATAGCAATCACGAAATACAGATATTGAAATCTGCCAAAATTGAAACGACCTTACTTTCTCCAACTCCACCAGAATCAGCTCTTTATTCCAAGGACTCCTCTCTCGGATAACCCCCTGTTGGGAAACCTCAAAACCTTCTGGGTGCCCACCAGTTTGGAGCGCCCACCAGACAGCACACCTGACAGCAGAAACATCTGGATTGCTTCTCTCAAAGTGTACTCTCCTTCTAAGAGAGTCTCAGCGGGTAAGTCATTGACTATTTCTGCAGGTTCTCCATCTTGGACTCCATCTAAAAAGGGAGGTGAATGTACACTTGTGGAACTCCAGCCAGGACACCAGACCCTCTGCTATCTTCCTCACAGTTATCACCTTTTTGCCAGCCAAACATCTAACAGCATTGACTTCACTTCCAGTGCTGGGAATGTTCACCTGCTCTGCATCCAGCTTGCTTGCACGTGCACAGCTTTTAATGTACAATGCGACTGCTGCCCGGTATCCCGGTACAGATGCAGGCTGGTGAAACCTCAGTCTGAACAACATGACCATCTAGATTTCAGAACTCGAAAGCACATAGGTTTCACAGGATGACGCATCCCAATAAATGCAAACATTGTGGCCCTTTGATATTATATGAAATTTTATTTACATCGCGCTCGTACACAAGTGTTTCAGTGGCAAGGGAGAGGAACAAGGGAGAACAACAAAAAAAGGATCTTACTAGGCCCAGTGACATTGAGAACGTGCAAGTGCATGGGAGGAGGAAAGGGGAAAAGTGCATGGACGGGGGGAGAAGTGGAAAGTGTGGGGCCAAGAAAAACAGATAAATAATAAAATAAATAAATAATAAAGAAAACAAAAACAATGGTAGTGCAGCCAGCAAGTGGTAAGTGCTGGGTTAAGGCAGCATATAAGATATGTCTGATTAGTGCAGGAAAAAAGGGTGTGGGGGGATGTATAGTTACAGATACAGACCCCAGTGCAAGGATTGCCCGGAGGCAGTGCGGGTGGGTGGCAGGGTGATCAGGTACCTTGGCCCGGAAGACAGAGGGTAGGCTAAGTCCACAGTGCAGAGAGAGAAAAGATCAGCAGGGGAGAGGAGAGGTGAAGGCAGAAGCAACGAGGAAGGTCTTGAGGTGCTTCCGGAACCGGAGATGGTTCTCCTCAAGTTTCATAGTGGCAGGGAGGCTGTTCCAGAGGGAGGCCCCAGCCGAAGACAGAGATCTACCCCCAGCTTTGTCAACATCACTGAAAGAAAATGAAATGCTCACCCCCTATCTGCTACTGTGGGCGCCAATGGCAGATGCCAACGAATCTGGGACGAAATAAGTGCTATGCTCCCACTGAGCGACAAGAGAGTCAGCCATTAGCAAGACCTATATTTCTGAGGGACAGGGGAACTGTGAAGGATATCTGAGGGCCAATGTGATTGGTGGAAGTACCGTGAGTGACAGGAGCATTCTCAGTGATCGGCGATGAACATCCCAGAGGGGACCATGAATGGAAGGGCTCACTACAAGACATAGGGGTCTCTTTAACAGAGATTCAGCAGGGGTCTTTGAGGAACAATGGTGAAAGGACACTGTGAAGGCTTGGGACATGTTTAGAGACAGGGCAGAGCTCTGTAGCGGACAGAGAGCACTGCGGGGGGAAGGGGGTTTGAACAGGGAGCAATGTAAGGTGAGAAATATGAGGCACAGTGAGGGCATCAAGCACTGTGACCACAGTTAGCAAATCGTGTCTAGTTGCCATCATGTCCAGTTACTACTGGCAGAATCCCTTATTCCCAGTTAGCATGTCTGGTTGACATAACGACCATTTTACACAGCCAGAGCAGATTCCACTGCAATGGCATATTACATCCTAGCCTCTTTCCATTGGGGGAGAATCCATTATCTTCAATTAGCACAGAATTGCACTGGTTGTCATTACCCAGCAGCTGTTACCTTCTGCTATCAGGATAAGAGTGCTTTTTTGCCTACACGATGGGGCAGAACAGGTGCACCCCCAGTCTCTTTTCCTGCCTGTGGCACAGCCGGGCCAAAAACTGCAAGTATCGCCAGGCACAGTCTACTGGCTAACCTTGCACCTCACTCTGAAACAGCCATACATAGTGAAGGCTCCATCCCATAACTGCGGAGGGTAATTCCAGTATCTGGAAGTACGGTCTTTCGTGGGGTCTGGGCAGGCTGCGGAACAGACTGTGACTCACTTCTAAGCAAGGCACTATTCAGAAGCAGCTTGGCTTTGGCATTCTGCCCCTAACAGTGGACTTTAGGTGGCGCAGTTGTGCACTGACCTGCCCCACAAGCCCTAGCTTCATTCCATGTGGGTGGGGAATTCCTATACGTCTGTTGTTGAGCATCCGGGACTGCCTATGTCTGTGCATGTTTTCAGCTTTCCTGCTCTGATTGTGCTGTTCATACTTTCACTATCCTTTATTGGTGGACTGCATTGTCGATCATGTGGCTGTCTCGTTACATTGGCCTAGGCCCTAGAAGAGGCATACAGTTCATGCTTCCGTGGTTTAGCTGGTGGGAGTAGTTCCCCGCGGTCATTCCTGGGGAACACAGCTGCGCTTTCTGGGGATGGCAACCAGGAACGTCAAGTGTCTGACATTTGCAATGGTTGGCTGCCTTTTGGTCACTGGAAAGAGTACCATGTTAATGACAGCAGAAATAGCTCCTTTTGTGATTTGTCCATTGGGAGTTTTCTTATGGTTGATTTAATGTCCAGCCCAGGTTCACTATGCACGTGTCAGGAAGGAGTGTCATGGCTGCTTCCTGAGTCAGTGCGCTGCCTGGCAATGTCATGGTGAACTGGATCTCCCGAGCCAGAACTCCTCCTGTCAAGTTTGGGTGACACCACCTTTCAGAGCTGCTTGTAGAGGTGTCTGGTAGCCGTAAGTGTTTGCGAGCCAGCTTGAACAGTCGCTCCTTGTGATTTCCTGTAAGGCCAAAAGATGAGCTTTTGGTGCAGGATCGTGGCCCAGGCATGGGTTTGCCGAGAAGACATGTGTTGAGCTAGGACTGTGTGCAAGGAACAACAAGCAGAGTCAAAGGCCTTCAGGGAATCCCTCGTTCACTCCTCGGCTACTTGCAATCTTCCTTGGGCCTAGAAATATTGGTTCCCCTGCACGCATTCCTATATCCTCTACACATGGCCCTAGGAGGCACCTTTCTTTTTACGGGTGTTGAGGGTCTTTATCTGGCATGGAGGACCCTTACTGTCAGCTAAGGGGGTGGGGGCTGTGGGAGATCTAGGGGATCCCCTATCTATCATCTTCAGGGTCCCATCACCGAGCATGTGCCCTCCTCCCTCACTCCCCATTGCCCCAGTGTTCCCCATTCTCCCTTTTCTGTTTGTGCACTAGGCGTCTTCCACTGACTAGTTTCTCCACGGCCTTGCGGTCACGTGGTACTGTGACAGTGCCATGGTAATAGCTCCCCCTCTTTACACTCAATACTGATGTGAATCTGCAATGATTTGCATTAATCAACTGCCATGTATCAGCAAGCAAGGGATATTATTCTACGCTTGCGAAAAGGTTTACCCGCTGCTTCTACCAAGATTGGTGATGAGAGACAAGGAGGCATATTCAACAAACCCCTGACAAGGTGATATTCCATCTGCTGACGTAACTCAGTTTACCCGGGCGCTTTTTCCTGGAGTATAAGTTGCACAGTGAAACTTCGATGGCTATCTAAGCTTACTTCCAGTATACATCAGCACCAACCAAAAAGCAAGTGCAAAGCACATCTGATGGAATAAATGGGCCCCGCTACACTGAAAATTCCCACGGCAACGGCAAACCATTTGTGGCCACTTTTTGCGATTCTTCGTACTCTGTGTTGCAATCTGCAATAGCAAAGGGAACACGAGATTGTTTATGGTGTCAGCAGTCAGCCCATTGAATGTTAATGACCCTTTTGCACTGCGTGCGTGGTACAGTGCTATTGTGTTGCTTCACTGGGAACTCTGGCTTCACACAAAGGAAATCTGTAGTGGGTTCATCCACCACATAAGACACTGGACCCAGGCCTCAATCTAAGTAGTTTTAATGCCCATTGGAGTACAAGAAGATAAGTTACATAAGGGTTCGTAGGTACCTGGACAGGTTGTACACAAATTGTTCGAGTCACAATTGCTCGAATGACAATTGACCGTTTCACAATTGACCGAATTGTGAAGGTCAATTGTTACATATATGCGGGGAAACCCCCCGCAACCCTCCATCCAACGCAAAACCCCCACCAAAACCACTTATATATATATATATATATATATACATATATACATATAACCGATATACATATATATATTCGGTCAATTGTGAAAAGGTCAATTCAGACCGTTGAAATGAGGTCAATTGTTCATTCGAACAATTGTGTTTGAACAATTTGGGTAATACCCCTGGACGTAAACCCATAGATAGACACACTGGCCATGCACACCCAAACAGCACCCAGATCCAACAGCCACTCTCAAAACACTCGTACAGCCACACATACCACATTCCACCCTGACCTCACAACTTTCTAATGCCTCAGTCAGGTATCAAGACAACCTGAGGTCATGACACCTCTAACTCCAGCATACAATCAATTCATCCATCCATTCCAAATCTAATGAAACTACACAAAATAGGACTTCCTTCCACAGCTGGCATATGGCCACTACGTACACTGATTAAAGGAAACCAAAAGACAAGAAAATAACCCAAGGTGAACCCAACACTGCATGCAGTCAGAACCCCACTCATAATGGTAGATAAAAACCACATGAGCTCAGCTGGAGACAAAACAAAACACAGACTAAAACTATTGAGCAAAATGTGGAACATATCAACTGCGTTAAAGATGCCAACCAAACAACAAATGTTTGCAGATAGCACCCACGTGGCACCTCATCACTCCACTCCGCTCTCACACACAGGGGAATTATATGAAGAACACTGTCAACATGCCCTTTCCTGCAGCAAGCTCTGCACCCGATGACTGCAAAATATCGGCAGTAAAACCAGAACATGTAGACCACAACCACTCGCAACACCTTACTGCATCCACCAAACCAATAATCAACAGAACCCAACTGGCCATTCTGAAATAACTAAAAATCACGACCTACAATCCACTCAAAATCCAACCAACCATTCTGAAACCTGAATAACCACCATTAAATCCCCAAATGAACAACATACCTGATCCAACATACTACAACAAACTTCCAGAACTAAACATACCATTCAAGGAAAACCCCCTACAAACCACCCCCAAAACAAACGAGAAACAAAACAGACGGATAGACATTTTCGAATAAATTACATCTTCTAAAATAGATGGCAATGCACCACCCAACACTCCCAAATCAAATCAAATAAAAGAACAAAAACAAAATCAGAATCCCAGAAAAACGCCCTGCTACCACATGTCCAAAACCAATAAAGAAAACATATGCCGGAGAATGATGATGGAGACTTCCCCACATCCTCATGTCCCAAATTCCTCAAAATGAACAGAATGTAACAAAACAATCCAATGCATCCTATCCTGAAGTCCCACAATACATGTCCATGTCCACTTTAGTTTGAAATCCCGTGCACTATCGCAGCCCCATTACAGACCATTTGTACACCACTCTGCACCCCCAGCCCTGAAGGTACACCTAACCCAACATTGGCCCTACACTTTGTCCCACTCAACCCACTTAAATAAACCACCCTTGTTTCCCTTAACCCAGAGGCCACTACACAAACACAAACAGCATTAATAACGCCGGCCTCCCTCAACAAAATTAAATCTATTTGCTATTCATCCTACTCAACACTGAGGTTCTTTACGTCCTGAAACAGAACCCACAACTCTGGCTCCAACTCCTGCAAGTTGTCGAAGAATATGTCGCAACTAGCACATACATAGCGTGCTGCTAAACCACCTTGGCTAAACAAAGGCCCGAACCCACTGAGCTCCCATAGACCCCCACCCATGTCCTGGACACTTGCATTTGGTCTGCTGCCCCTCCTCCTCTGGATTGATCGCCACCTTACCCCTTTTCGCTAGCTGGAGATCCGATGTAGCTCTCCTCACTCCCTTGACACTCATAACCACCAGATCCTAACCATGATGCCTCTTACCGCGAACAGAAAAATGGCCATCCAATAACTCGGGCTCCGGCCCACCCATACACATTGGAAAGACAAAGGCCCCCAACCCAATGAGGGAAAATCTATTTCCTCTCCTTCCATCTGTGCATCATGTGCAACCGCCATCGCCTGTATGGCTGATGTCATCAGTGTGCCGGTGGTACCGCACAGAGCAGAGCTTCTGGCTCAGACACAACTTCCCATCCATCCAAAGCACTTTCGCCTGCCTCCCTTTGCCGCTGCACAATCACACCCTCTGGCCGTTGGTCTCGCTCTAGACTTTCTCAGAAAAATATAAACAGTTGTGATCCACATGCTGCACCAAAGGACCGTTCAGGAAAAGCACAGCACCCTTCGTCCATGCCCAACATGCACCAGCTCCTTTCAGGATGGACACTGCACTCTCCGGCCATGTCCCGCCTGCACCGGCTCCCTTCACATACTGGATTGCGACTTTGTGACTCCCAGGTCCATGACTTTCTTCCTGCTGGCCACGCCCCACTTCGAGCTCATAATGTAACTCGCACCACCTGACCTGCGAGCCCTGCGACCACAACCTACTCCTTCCTGGCCTCTTCCAGCTGGTAATGTAACTGTCACTGCCGGGCCTACGAACCTTGGACCCACGGTGCTGGCCTGCCTGGTCCCCCCATTCCTGACAGCACTATTTTGGGGTGTGGATGGGTCCTTGGAGGGCAGTGGTCGTCGCTTTGCTGCTCCCTCCACCATAGCACTCCTGGTATCTGCACCTTGTACTCCTGCAATCCGAAGAAGCCCACCTCATCGCCAAAATAGGGTGGTTTTGTTCGTCACATAAGACACTAGAACCAGGCCTCATTGTAAGTCTCTATAATGTCTGTTAGAGTGAAAGAAGGTAAGTTCCAAACAGGTAAGTAGGTACATGGACATAAACCCATAGACAGACACACCGACCATCCACACCCAACCAGCTGCCAGATCTTACTGCCTCTCTCAGAACACTCATACAGCCTTTACCACGTTCCACCCTGACCTCACAACTTTCTAATACCTCAGTCAGGCATCCAGACAACCTGAGATCATAGCACGGGTATCCGGTCATATTTTTGAAAACGTATTTTCGAATGACCATTATGTGGCAAACATTTTGCCGAAAATTTATTTTTCAAATGTTTTTTTTTTAATTTTATTTGTTTTTTTGGGTTTCGTTAGTGAATAAAAAGTGTAAATAAACAAAAAACGGGAGTTTGGGGGGAACTCCCCCATTTTAAAAATCAAACAAAAAAAAACATTCAAAAAAATATTTTCCGGCAAATTTGGTGTCGAGAAAATGGCATTCGAAAATATGGGTTTCGAAAATATCACTATAAACCCATAGCACGTACGGCTTACACAGTTCTACGATCAGGTTAACATTCGGGTTCAATTCCCTCCCGCACAAGCTATCTGCTCCTCCTACCAGTACCATCCACCAGGATCAGGCATCAACCACGGCCCACTCAAAAATACAACCAATAACACAAAGTTGAAAAGTTATGCATTTCAGTAGCAGTGGGAGTTGCTTTATGACCACAGCAGTGCGCATGTCCTCCCAGGATTGTCCTTCCCGTGCTATAGTACTCCTACACTCTGAGCGTTCTCAAGGCGGAGCCTTTTAGAGCTATAGAAGCCCTTCAGTGTGAGATACCTCTCTACAGTGCCCTGTCTGTGCTTTAGGACCCTGGAGTCTGGGCTTCCTCAAGCAGTACCTCGTCAGAGCTACAGGACCCCTTCAGTGTGAGATGCCGCTCTGAAGTGCCCTGTCTGTGCTATAGGACAGCCACAGTTATCGGTCATTAGTGAAAGACCCCAACTTGGTGAACTTCACCCCCCACACCTCCCAGCAGTGACCTGTCAGGTCTAGGAACTGTTGCAGAGAAAGGGTCCTGTTGACAATGGAAGGTTAGTATTTCCAGCAAGGCTAAGTGCCTGTTCCGTTGACTTAGCTAGGTTTAAGGCATACAGTCACATCTGTTACCTGCAAGTGAGCGGGCTCGCCTCTTCCGTATAAAACAGCCAATGAAAGTAGCATTCGATATGAGGATGACGGCCCCCATAGCTGCGAGAGTGGCGATGAGATACAGAGGGAGCTCAAAGGTTTCTGGTGGAGAAAAACATTGTTTAGAAAAGAGTGGATGTAGATGGCATGGCCCACTATACCACCTGCCCATCAGTGATGACAATGTGCCTGCGAAGGAAGCCCACCCAGCACGGTTCTTTGTGCCGCCATATTTTCCGTCGGCCTCGGTGCATGACTTCATGTTCATAGTTGAGAAATGCCCCTAGAAATAAGCCAACCGAGGACCCCAGGTTCTCCCTCATATGTTATCTTACATGACTGGTGGATGCAAGCGAATTGCACTGGGGAACAGAGATTCAGGAAATGCAGTCCAGCACTGTCGCTGACATCAGGTGTAACAAATACGCGAGGTGTAGTCTACCTAATCTCTGACGTTTGGTCTTGAGCACCAGTGATGGGTGGAGGCTTACGCTCAGCTCTGAGCCCAGGCCACTAGTATCAGAGGTGGCCGGGTTCTGACCTGGTAATATCCATCACGTTATGACCTGGGTGTGAGGGGTGCATGAGGTGTGGACTACCATCACCTCTGAATGCTGGTCTCTGTGAGCAGTGATATGTGCTACATGACCTACCATGATCTCTAAAGTCAGATTCTGAGTTACAGAGGCCCGGAGAGGGGGTTGGTCTGCTATCAACTATGATGTCATGTCCCGCATTCCAGTGCTGGGTGGGGGTGACCCACCATCATCTCTCAAGTGAGGGTCTAGGTACCACAGAAAGGGAGGCGGGCAGCCTATCAAAATCTATGATGCTGGTTCCTGGGATACTTGCTAAGAGTATTGGAATTTTCAGGGCTTACTAACATCTGTCAAAGCAAGACACATTTCGATGACGGGCTAGACACTCCGTATCCTCAACTCTCAATCTAGAGTTCAGGTGCGTCAGCTAATGTTACCTCTCAAATCAGGTCCCCAGTGCTTAGCTGGGGCATGGCCTACAATAATATCTAATGGAAGGTACTAAGAAAGGCCGTGTCCAGTCAAAGGATCGAATGAAAAGGATCGAATGACAAAAGGTTCGAGTCAAAAGGACCGAAAAACAAAAAGGTTGAATGCCTTTTTTAATGTATATATTTTTTTTTGGCTTCCGTAAAGGTAAAAAACGTGTTTTTTACACCAAAAACGGGGGTTTGGCAGACAGACCCTCCCAAAAAAAACAAAAAAAAAAATCAACCCTTTTTTTCCATCCTTTGGACTCGAACCTTTTGTCATTCAATCCTTTTCATTCGATCCTTTAACCTATACCCAGAAAGGCAATGAGAAGGGAGTGCAGCCTAACATTGCCTCTGACAATGGGTCCCGGATATCAGGGATGGGCTGGTCTCGCCCTAACACGAGTATCCTTCGTAGGCGAGATGCGAATTACAAATCACCAGCTTATGCATGCCTACATCTCTGATGGCAGTTCCCGAATACTGTGGGCGAGTGGAGTGTGGGCTACATTTATCTTTCAACTCGGGTCCCAGTAACAAGTGTTGGGTGGTTCCTGGTCTTCTGCCATTGCTGTAAAATGTCTTTTACTGGAGATGTGTGGGACATAACCTTCTGTCATTTCTGAAACCAGTTCATTGTGCTCAGTTATGGGTTGGGCAATCATTATCATCATCTTATCCTTAACCCCATTGCCCCTACTCCTTCCCATCCGCCCGCCCCCCTCAACTCCCACCCTGCCCCGGACCTCCACACCTACCACACACATGGCCTCCTTCTACTCCACTGATACAACACAGCCAGGTCTCTCCCACCTCTCTGCCTTCACTCCTCCCTCAGTCTCTGGCCCATATATCTTCTGTGCCACTTATTTCCCCATTTCTCTTATACCAATCATCCCTGCCCCTGGCACCCACATCTATGCATCCTATGCTTCCCTCTCCCCCCCGTCCCCACTCTTCACTGCCTGTATTCTGGATCTCCACCCCCCCCACCACCCAGTGATCTATGCCCCCTGACTTCCTCACCCCACCTCATGCCAACTTCTACCACACACTGCGAATGGCTGTGCTCCATCTCGAATGATCTCACCTGGTGGAGGAGGCAAGGGGATTGTGGGCCCATCAGTGCCTGGGTGGACCTCTTCTTTTGCTGCCAGAGAAAAGGAAAGGAATCATGTGAGGGTGACATTCACAAAGGCCCATCACTTGAAAAGGCATGCATGGTAACTCTGCGTTGGGCAGTACCTCATCACTAACACCGGCCTGGACCATAGCACCTCTCGCAGAGCTATGAAAATGACAACATTGAATTGCACCTGCCCACACGTCAGCCAACTGATTGGACTATGATGATGGCTGGCGCACGCACGCACGCACGCACGCACGCACGCACGCACACACACACACACACACACACACACACACACACACACACACTTTATGTAGAGAGAGAGAGAGAGAGAGAGAGAGAGAGAGAGAGAGAGGTTAACTAGCCACACCACTTCATTGTCTCCTACCAAGCAGCGCTGAAATGGATGATAGCTTGGAGCACTTTCACGTGTAACTTCTTAGTCTCACTGTGTCGGAGGAGTTAGGTAAGATGGGTTGGAACGACATTTGGCATAGCAGGTTGCAATGCACGAGGTGGCCGAATACAGTGACTTTGGAAGGGACGCGGGGCTGAGCTGGCAGGGGAATCAGAGAATGGAGATCAACCGGATTGTTTCAGTGGTGTGGCTTACTGCCACCTCACAAATTACTCCACAGTGCTACAGGTGATGCTCTCTCCAGCATGATATGATATGATTGGTTATTTATAACTTATAACGCGCTTAATACCCAGAGGTTTCTAAGCGCGGACCTGGGAATCGAACCTGTGTTGCTCCGTGTCGTCTTGCTTCCAAGGTGAGCAAGTTGCCCCTGGGCTATCCTCCCGAGACATGGATGCGTTTAACTTAGATGGGCTGTCAGCACTATCTCGCCTCATACATACACACACACACCCGCGCGTGCATACACACGCAATGTCCTCATGGTCCCCACCTTCTGGTTACTTTCTGTAGTGACAGTCTGCATGCACCCTCAGCCTTGAAATCTGGTGTCAACAGTTCTCAGCCAATGCTGGAAATTACCTTCGGTGGTTACAGTCAACACAGCCCCTCCATCGGCGTAGTCACTCTCTCCCAAGGAATTGATTGAGTTGATTGAGAAGTTGTAGGCCGTGCCCGATGTCAAGCCGGTGATGGTGAAGGTGTCCGCCTGGGGTGGGAAGACATCAACGTACATGAAGCTGGCAGCCTCCATCCAATGGTACCTGGGGAAGGACCGCCGCCATGGATAGAGCCAAAGAGGTTAAGAGATGGCACCTCAAGGAGACCAACACTGCAGCAAGATACCACTGCGAGACAACTGTCATGTAGGTATGACTGTACCTCTGATGTGAATCCTAGCAGTCCACCTAAGTAACCGTCCAACTCCAGTCATTTAGCCCCAAGCTCATAACCCACCTACCCCCAATCTTCCATTTTTAGCACTAGCCTAATGGAGCTTTAGATTTCGGATGATTGTGGCCTATAAGAAAAAGAACATTAACTACCCAGCGGATCAGCCATTTCCAAACATGGAGTGTGTGCCTGCCACACAAAAGAGTGCATGATTTAGTGGCAGGGTTTGAAATAGAAAGTCATCAATACAAAGATTGCTGACAGCTTCGAGGTGGTGGACAGCGTGTGCCTGCAAGAGTTTGTCGGTTGATAGCTACTGAAATTGATTTGCAAAGTAACTGTGCCAGAATGTTTATAAAAAGGAAATTATATATAGGACGTGCATTTTTACAACGTCATTGAAGGTAGATAAGGACAACCAAGCACATCATGAATCCTGCTCATTTTCAACCCTGCACTGTTCTCAACACTACCATATACCTGCTGTGGCTACATTTGAGAATCAGGACCATACTTCGAATTGTTGACATGGCTACAAACAAGACATCTGCCACTGTCCTCTCGGTGTTACAACCCAAGCCTCCTTATCAATCCTGTCCTTTACAAATGACTCTCTTGCACTGTCATAATCAGTGCTTAATTTGTAAATAAATAAGTGCCAGGGTGTCGTGGACAGAAGACACAAACACGAGGTAAGGTGTACGTGGGTTTATTGGGGGTCCGCAACAGGAGCTTTCTTCTCTCAACACTCCCTCAACTATCTCTCTGGAATCCCCCAGGTGTTCCAGAGCCGCTATGAGTAGAGCTCTGGAACGTATTCACAACACAGGCCCCACATATTTCCTAGCACACCTGTGTCACATTGGGGCGGGCAGATCCCTGCCGATTGTTGCCACCACCCACAGATCTTCCACACAATAACATATTTGTGGTGAAGGCTTCAACTCCCATTGGCTATGTGAGGGTGAAAGAAGCACTGACCATGGCAGGTGTCGATTTACAGATCAAATCAATTTATCAATTTAATATGAAATAACACTGCATACTGGCTGTTCAGTTGCGTATTGAAATGAGAAATGTCTATGTGCTTGTTAAATACATCATCATTAACAGTTTGCTCTGATTCTAGAGGTGGCAAGTGAAACATGATGCTATCTAGCCACAGGATCAAGAGCAAACTTGCTCTCCATCCATGGCAAATTGCTAGACAACTGGAAGGAAACTCATAACTGAACTGAAGAACTTGCCAGTGAAACACTCCAGCAAGATCTTCTTGTATTGGTTGGCACTCATGAAAGTCAATCCTTTTGAGCAAGTTGCCTTTTTCCAGCCTTGCTGCTGGCTGGTGACTGTTCTGCTGTTTCAACCCACCCTACTGTGGCAGCGCTGCTGGTTATTACAGCTGAGCCACATCAATGCCATGCAGGCTGACTGGAGCAGTGTGTGGGAATGATCACCTCGCGTGCCCAGAATTGACATCTTAAAAATCATAGCTTTCCATGAAAATGGAAAACTAGCAGTACCCTGCCTCCCTAGGCCATCAGGTTCATGAGTAACAATAAGCTGGCCCACGACTGGCAGCAATACATAAAGTTTCCAAAACACCACATCATAATCAGAGTCTGAGACAATATGTGCCGGGGGTCCGAAATAAGTGCCAAGACTGAGCCCCGGCAAACTCCCCCTCAAATTAAGCACTTGATAACGTAACTCAAATAAAATATCTCTTGTGTGCTCAACACAAATAAAGGTTTTCACTATAAACCGTAAATCTAATACAGGCTTCTTGACGTTATCATGGCGTGTTCAACACGTTTCTGTCAGCCGCCATGTTCTCTTTGTGCCTTCTTGCACCGAGGTCTGATTTCCGTTTTAGTTGCAAGCTACCTGCCTTCACTCTAGCCTTCATCCCGTGCAGTCCCATTACAACCGAGGTGCCTGCTTGCCATGCCCTCGACACTTACCTCACTCGGAATTTCTGCTCCAGCCCGCCGTCAAAGCCGGCGCTCCAAGACAGCGTCGCAGAGTTGTGGGTGAAACTCACCACCTGCAGGTTGGTCGGTGGGTCTGGGCGACCTGTGCAAGATTAGAGAGAGAGAGAGAGGCAATGAGCGTGTCCCATTCGTGGTGGTGAGGGGCTGTCAAAATAAACTCTGGCGTGGCCTCTCTCTGTTGAAGGACATTTCAAAGCTTCAAATGTATGCAGGGCTTAGTAACAGGGAGTATCTGCCCTTCCCCAATATGGCTGCAGGACAGCATGCACCAGCACTTTCCAGTATGGCTGTGGGGCCATAATTTGCTGCAAGTCTCCTCGCAGCCCTTCCATGAATTATCCGTTTTCTCTACACGACAAATGGACCCCAACCATGTTCTTTCATCTCACTGTAACCTTCTGTCTCCTGACATGTCCGGTTCCACGCCTTAAGCTCTCTGGTCCCTTCCACGACCTCATCTTCCCCCCTACTCCCTGTGTTCTCATAGGGGTGGGTCCCCTTTTATGCTCCCCCCCTGCCCAGACTGCCACTACTGTCCTCCTACATAGCCTACAATCTCTCACTAAGGCCCCTTCGCCCCCCTTTTCACGTCCTTCACCCTGATCATTGTCATCTGCCAAGGCTGACCCTTCGCCACATGAGACGGGTGCTCCCTTCCATGCCCCCCCTATCCCAGGCATCCTGTCTATGTCCTGCCCACGCCAACTCTTCTCCCTTCCCTATTAAACCTCATTGCCCAACTGCGTACCCATCCCATTTGTCTTGAGCCCCCAGTGTACATTTCCATGTCACCTCTAGTCTGCCACCCTCCTGGTCCCCTTCCATAACACCTTATTTTGCTCTAAACTCCACTGCCTCCTATATATCCCTATTTCCTCGATATCCTATTGTCCTCTCCCCCACAATTGCCCCCTTATGTGCCTGTACCCACTTCCTCTAAGCCCCACCGTCCCGCCAATAGCGTTCTCTACGCTTCTAGCCCCCACCCCGCCCCCAAGACCATGGACTCACTGGTGCTGACGAGTTGAATGTCGAAGCTGTCCACTCCCAGGGGATTAGTGGCCGTGCAGGTGAAGAGCGCATAGTCCAGCACTGCGCTCACGTTCACAATGATCAGAGTACTGGTGTGGACGGAGCCCTCGTGCAGGGTCTTCTCTGAATACCTAAGGGGGAGGCCGCGTGGGCAGCAGGGGTCAGGGGAGGAAGGTAAAGTAGAGGAAGTAAGAGCAAGTAATCTCATTTCTATCAATGTGATTACAAATTATTGTTTAGTAGTAGGTCTAGTAGTGACCGAAGCAATAATAGTAATAACAAGAAAAAACTATTTTTCTCTTGAGGTCAGCATCAATCTTCTCCTCAGACCCCCTCCCCCATAGACCCGCCTACATTTCAGGATGAAGCTGTTACTCCAAGAAGAGAAAAAGAGAGAGCAAGGGAGACATAAAGAGAGAGAGAGAAAGAGACAGAGCGAGTGGGAGACATACAGAGGGGGAGGAAGGATGATCGAGGAGGGAGAGCGAGAGAGGGAGATGGAGGGAATGAGAGCGAGAGGGATAGAGAGAGAGAGAGAGACAGAGAGGGAGGGAGGAAGAGCGAGCGGGAGAGAGAGAGCAACAGATACACACACACACAGATACACAGAGCCAGACAGACACACAGAGAGAAAGCGAGTGTGTGCGTGTGCCAACTGCACAGGGCTTCTTGTAATTCCCAAAGGTCTTGGAGCCCCAACACCACTTTCTGAATGTTGCAATTTGTTTGCTTAGGGATGCCTTTAATTCTTTGCGCTTTGAAACAACTACGGTGTTGAGCAGGCACAGTACAAACACATCTAAAAATGATAGTATTAGTAATATTCACGTTGGCCGCAATGCTTGCATTTTGCTTGGCATTGTCAATGTTCCGCTTGGCCTCTAATTTCTTTCGCTCCTCAGTCTGCAGAATGAGACACACTCATTGCTGAAATGCAGCAGGACGGAGGAGATGGAGGGGTCTCTCTTGAGGGCCAGAGCTGAACACAACCTATGCCACCCACAAGAAGTGCCTCATGGGGGGCCCGCGTCCCCAGAAAAGGATCCTACTCTAGACTGTGTAAAGAAGGCCTCCCTCCACTGGGCACTTTTTCTGAAAAACTCTGAACCCCCAGCATGCCAGGGATGCAGAGTCTCGGATCCTCCTAATTTGGTGAGCAGCTAATGGACATCCTCACCCTTGCCCAGGGTTCTGCTCTACCACATTTGAACTAAGGAAATTGAGCGTGGTTATTTGTTTGCCATTAACTACCTACACTACGGTTGTATTATACATGATTTTCCAGGCTGAATTTCACCGTAGGTCCTTAATAAACAATCCTAGGATTGAAAGGCCATTAGCCTGCTCAATGAGCAGGTAAAGGCTAGCATGCCCTTTTTAGCAGCATGAGTCAAGCAAGCAGAGACCTCTTGTTTAGGGTGTCTTACTTTCTAGGGTGTCTCTGATTGTGGATCAGTGGACCTTCACGTGTTTGTGTCCACATGTTGGTCACATTAGCTGTGAATCAATTACAGTGAATTTCAGTGGCAGGTAAGTCATTAGGGACACTGATTAGGGAGCCATTTTACCTAATGGAACTTCCCACTCTAAGTACAGGGCCTTAGACTCTAGCAGCCGCCAGGCTGTAGCAAACCCTAAAGGTGCTGCGATTCCCATTGATCCCAGTGGAGAGAAAAGATGGAAGCCTTGGAATGGGGAGATGCAGGGAGGAGGTGGGAGGAGAAATTATGCCAAAAAGCTTTAGGAAGTTGATCAGAATCTCCTAACTGAAAAAATGGCATAGAACCAGATAGGGAGCAGCTCATCAGGAACTATCCAGCCAGGTCCAGAGATGGGCTCTAGGCCCTAGTCCCTGTCCTAAGTCCAGCGAAGGACAAGGTGCTCCGCTCACTGTACATGTTAGTCTTACCTGAGTACTGTTCAGACCGAGCATGACTGTTACCTGGGGCTGCTGGGGTCCAGAGAAACCCCCTTCTTGGCCCAGCTGAACTGAACGTTGGGGATCCCCTCAGCTTTGCAGACTAGGGCGGCAGCATGGGTCCCAGCCCCCGAGGCAGCCACCTTGCTCAGGTGCACTCCCTTCTGGATCTCTGGCTTAACTGCGTGGAACAGCGGAGGAGAGAATTAATTGCTGGTTGGTGAAAGTCACAATACAGCGGATGCATTCACAGGCCCAAATACTAACTCAGTCACCCACAATCTCTGCCGAACCCCCACCAGAGGTGGATTGCTCTATAGGGAACTGCGCCATTACTGGACAGGCTAGTGACAATGGGGAGCAGTTAGTCACATTTCAGACTCGCTCAAACGTCTCACTCTGAGTTGATGTGATTTGCTGACTTGTCGTCCCCAATCTTAGGAGACCAACTCAACTCCTCCTTGCAGGGTGGTGGCCGGTTCTATTTCATGCACCTCAGCCTTCCACTCTGAGGGCATCTGCCACCCACAACGTCTATGGTCTTCTGTACCCCTTTTAAAGTCATAGGCGATCTACTCTGCTGACCTGTCACTTGTAAATTCATCAGCTTCCCTATATCCCTGTCAGTGCTTGAAGTCTGTGGTTATTTTTCTCGAGTGCAAGGACATAACGTAATTTTCTACATGTGTATAGCACTCCTCTTACGTTGGCAACCCCGTAGTTTAATGTTACCTTTGTAAGTCACCCATTTCTTATATGTTTTTGTTGGTTTTTTTCTCCCTTGGCTACGCCCCACTTTGGTCACACCCTCATAAAATGACTGACGACTTGTTTTCTTCTTTGTGCTATTGTACGGGCAGTCTTCCAGGGAATGCCTCGGCGGCCTTTAATTATGTTATTGTAATGTATTTCTGATCGAAATTGGCATACCTATTTTGCAAAACATAAAAATGCAACCATCTATGTGCTACTCTTCCGTCTAATGTCTACACTCCTTTCCACCGCAAGGGCCGGGAGGCTAGTTTGCCACCATCATCTTTTAATGGAAGCTTGATGGTGTGGCTGTTGAGTTTTTTACCCATCCCTACCCTTGTAACTGTCAAAGCATTGACTACCTGTGTAGATCTGAGAGATGAACTTGTGATTAAGAAAACAACAGAAATGGAAATCTGAAGCACTACCCTGGGAAAAGCAATCAGAAGGTACATGGATCTCCTGTTTTTTATCAAGGCAACTCCCAGATACAATACACAGACAGCGCAGAGCAATGACATGATACGTACATCGCACAATAAGCCTGGCATCACTCTTCACAGGAGGTGCAATCCCATTGTCCACAAAGCACTCGTACCGCCCTGCGTCGGACCGCTTGGCGTCCTGCACGACCAGTTTCCCTGTGGCTCCACTCACGATCTTTTCGAACGATGCCAAGTCCCGCTCGTCTTCACCCTGACAATAGGAGGACAAAATCAAGAGGTCAGAAGATGACATGTCAATTCCTATGTGGTTCCCATGTTCCAACTGAAACATTTGGCAACTTCCAGGTCTTATTTAGCATTTCAGGGGAGGGATACCATCGCTGAGTCGGTGTAAACGGTGTTAGAATCCCCCTCATCCATATGGCTAGTGGGACAGCCAAAGCAAGAAGTGGTCCGCGGTGAGTAGCCCCTCTCCGCTCTGGTCTAATGCCTGTCCTGTGGAACACATGGTCTCTATGCGGAGGATGCGTGATGTTTTGTATGTGGGAAGAATGGAAATTGTCCACCTATTATTCTTTGATATGTGCCTGTGACCTGTGCAGAGTGAAACAAGATACATTCAACTTCCGATCATCCCCTAAGTGCTTGCGCTCAATTAGTTTCTTAAATACTTTTCAAAGTCCCCCTATTTCCTAGGGATTTTCCCCCAACTTATAACACATAATGGTTGAAAGTGTTGTCTAGTTGCAAAGATTTCAACTGTAGAACAAGGAGACTGCTATTCCAGTCTCAGCTACCCCGTGTGACCAAACTGAGTTCTCCAACCCTTGGAAAATAGCTGTATTTCGAAGTGCCGCAGATCCGTAATCCGCCACTTACAAACAAAATGGCGTTATGACCAGCTGGCTGGCCCTGCGAAGAATAGGCAAGCAAGGTATTTGTTTCGAGTTGCATGGTCTAGGGGAGGCAGGCATGCACGCATTAGTTTGCACAGGAAGTGAAGTATACAGTCGGCAAGCTTGCAGATGCTTTTGAAGCCACGCTCCTAACCCTGGGGAGAAGCTGGCAAAAGGGAGCGTAATGTCTCATAACAGAGTCTTGGCTGCATGATACATCAGGTCGCATTCTCGT
Source organism: Ambystoma mexicanum (assembly GCF_040938575.1). NCBI lineage: Eukaryota > Metazoa > Chordata > Amphibia > Caudata > Ambystomatidae > Ambystoma > Ambystoma mexicanum. Next base: position 1,175,829,756 of record NC_090921.1, on the reverse strand, counting down.
CCAAGGCATGCCATCAGACTGGTATCTTACGTGTTGACAGGAATTCCACTCACCTGGGCGGAGGTTTAGCAGCGATCTTCTGAACAACAATATCCTGTGCCTTACTAACACTACAACACAACATCCAAATGGAGGCCTTCTTTTTACGTGTTACCTTTTCACACACCCAAACAGTGTACATGCTTCTGGTGTACCATCCACCTACGCACAATGGGAATTCTTGCTCCACATTCTTAGATCTTGCTGCTGACTTTAGACAACGGCATACCGATTTGGTCGTTTTAGGGGATTTTAATCTGCCATCTTTACAATCCACACCAGACAGGATTGCCGATTTTCTACAGTCCATGAATGATCTAGATCTTCTGCAACAAATTCTAGGCCCCACTCATACACAGGGCAACAGGCTGGATTTGGTGTTTTCAGCCCCTGGGCTGATCACTACTTCCTTTCCGTATAAGGAATTAACCCACTACGTGCCAGTCTTCGTGAACACACAAACAGTCTTTGCGAACACACCAACTGCCCATACTGCACACACTCCTGGCTCCATGTTAACTTGATCATCGCCCATGATTGTAATGTGTGTGAACTACTATGCCTGCAATTGTAAATATGCAACTGTAATTTAATTTGTAACGGTAATTTTCTTGCACTGTCATATGTTCCCAAAGAAATGTGCCCAGTTGCCTCAGGGCTCGGTGTGCTATATAAATAAATAAATCCAAATACAAGGTTTTGTGGACAGATCACTTTGTGGTACCATTTATTATGAATTTTTCAGGTCCCTCTGTATTGACATCTCAACCTTTATCATTTAGGCGCAGATGGACACTGGTTAGCCCTTCTGTTATCTCAACCAAAGTCATTACACTTTGTGATGGGGAAAATACTAATTTATCCCAGCTGTTATCAGCTTTAAATACCGCGGCTGATTTATTAGCCACACTAAAGCTTTTAAAAATGTGGGCATGTCCCTCTGAGTCATGGTTTTCCCCACAATTGGCAGATCTCTGCCTTCTGCGCAGGCAAGTGGAGAGAAAGTGGCAGCTGACTATCCTGTTCCTACCAGACTTAATCTTCACAAGGCGACATGTACTACATACAAGCAGGCCATCAAAGAAGCTAAACAATCGTATTTTTCTGGCCAAATCACTAATGCCCTTAATCAATCTAAAGAACTTTTCAGAATTGTCAGCTCCCTATCAGCTGCTCCTTCTGCACCTAGTAGCACCCCTCCCACTCAGCGTTTGTGTGGTGGACTATCTGACTTCTTTATTGATCAAATCAATCGCATTCGTCAAACTAAATCAACAACGGTGCCTAATCTATATGCAGGCAGTCCGGCCTTAATAGCAGCATCAACTAACTAACTCTTCATCTTGGCCCACTTTTTCGGTGGTGGACACAGATGTTATAATCAAAGCTACTGGGAAGCTTAAATCCACTTCGCCTTTGCACCCTAATCTTCTTAGTGTCTTAAAGCAAATAATACTGAACATTGCACCTCTGTTTGCCATGGCTGTTAACAATTCCTTTTCTTCAGGCTCGATTCTGACCTCACTTAAGAATGCCATGGTGATTTCACTTCTTAAAAAAGTTGTGCTTGATCTCTTGCTTCTATCCAATTATCCTTCTATTTCCTTATTTTCCTATCCTATGAAGTTGCTGGAGTTTGTAGTTACTCCTATGCTTAGTTCTTTCTTGGAAAGCTCCTCCTTTTTCAATCCATTCCAGTCAGGCTTTGGGCCTGGCCAGGCACTGAATCAGTGCTGGTATCAGTTACGGATGATTTGGTGAGGCTAGCATATCGGGGTGGGGGAGGGCGTCCTGATATTACTGGATTTGTCTGCTGCCTTCCACATCATAGACCATACTACCCTGCTTCATAGGTTGTCAATGGCCGGCATCTACGGAATCATGCGTGACTGGTTCAGGTCCTTCTTGGCTGACTGTTTTCAAACTCTGTCATTGTGGCCATTTATGTCGTCTCCCCAGGTATTGTCATGTGGTGTTCCTCAGGGGTCTGTGCACTCCCCTATTCTTTTTGATATGTATGTTCAGCCCCTTGCTCATTTTATCCAGTCCTATGGTCTGTGCTGCCATATGTATGCTGATGACACTCAGATCATAGTCCCGCTTAGTTTGGATAATCCGCCCGGAGCTGCCAATTTTAGGACTTGTCTAAAAATGGTGGGGGGCTGGATGGGCCTAAATTGACTTAAACTGAATGGCGAAAAAACGACGGTGCTCATTGTCGGACTGTCTTCAGCCATCCACTCCTGGACACCTGACTATTAGCCCCCATCCCTAGGCCCTTTCCCACAACCTGTGGCAAAGTCAAAGAATTTAGGTGTTAGGATACTGGCTTCCCTCTCTGTGGAGGCACAGGTCAGCACAGTTTGCCAAATAGGCCATTTCAAACTTTGAGTTTTGCGTAAAATACTTCTGTTCCTTCCTGCTGTCTTGCGGGCCCTTTTGGTGGCCTCAGTGATTCCCAGTGCACTGGATTACTGCAATGCCTTTGGCTCAACCAGTCTATCTTTTGGATCCATTGCAGACATTGCAAAACACTGCAGTTTGGGCAGTTCTTGGCCTCTCCTCCCACTATCGTGTCTCGACAGGAAGGCGCATCCTTCATTGGCTCCCGCTGGCCCGAGTTGAGTTTAAGGCATTGTGCCTAGTCCATCGTGCCCTCAATGGCCAAGGGCCTGACTATTTGCAGAAAAAATTCTGCCGGCATGTGCCGGGACACCCACTTTGCTCTTCCATGGATTTCCGGGTATCAGTGCCAAGAATCTGCCGAGCTAGGTTAGGTGGCAGAGCTTTCTCTGTCACCTCCATTCATTTATGGAATAGGCTTCCTTTGGAACTTCGAAGTATGTCAGACAATCTGACTTTTCATCATCACCTAAAAACCATTCTATTCCAGTAACTGTGTATTATTCTGTCCTTGACTGTGTCTCATTGCATCTCTTTAGTACCATGATGCCTGCGGGTACGTGCGCTTTACAAGACCGACTAACATGACAAACATAATATCCCTGGCATGATATCCTGCCCTCCCACCCAAACAGATTGTCATTTCTTTTGCAATTGTAGAGGAGCAGCTGCATGCCTCTGCAGGAAACCCTGCCCCCTACTTCCCATATGTTGGAGACCTAAGATCGTGCCATGTTTGATACCTGAAGTTGTGCCAATACTGCAGCGTGTGTTCGAGAAAAGATACCCTATTGAGACACCCCTACCGAATGAATCCACAAAGGGATGACAGCTTAAGGGAGGAAGTCACTGAAGGAATATGAGAAGGAGCAGAGAAAAGAAGCCAGTGATGTCACAAAATAGTATCTACAATGTTCCGAGATACTGGCTGAAGAAGATGTATAGATCCTGAAGAGACAAATGACGAAGTAAAGAATCAAGTAAACTTTTAAATACAAAAAAGGAGATTACATGTGCACGAAATGCTGCAGAAAATCAACTATTCAATAATTGTACAGATGCTGAAATGCAAGGTAGACTAAGTCATCATAGAAGCTGGCTATATGTAGTAAATAGGGCATAGGCGAATGCGCCATTGTATTGAAACTGGACATCGGTATCATGAGTTTGGTAAGCCAAGATCCATGAAGCGGGAAGGGAAAACTGTGCCACAGCAAGAATAAGCAGAATCGTGGAGCTGCATGGCGAGGTTGTCTGGCCTGGAGTCAAAACTAAAGCAACCAAGGTCAGCTATCTATTCTGGAAAGTAGCGAACGTGCGTAGAATGCAAGATCCCTTGTTAAGGTGCAAAAAAAGAACACCAGGAGTGCTAAATTTAATTAATTTAAAGCATTCGAAACCTCCAAAATGGACCAAATCGTGGTCTCCTGTCCCGTGGGCCAAGGATGAAAATAGAGTTTGATCTTGGAGTCCCAGAACAGGATAGTGAGTGCTCTCACTCCCATATATTCTGAAAACAAGGATACTTTTGCAAGGCCAAGTTCAAAGACAATCTTCATGGCAGAAGGCATGGGCAATGAGAGATGCTGGGCTAATTGGGTGGGGAGGTAGTGTCATGCCCCATCTTTTTGCACCTGGGTCTGTGCTTACGTGCTGCTAAGTGAATCGAATGTTCCAGACCTGTCACAAGCGTGCCAACCAATTGAAGTGGCCTGTATAACAAAGGACCTTATAGTTTGAAAACCAATGAGAAACTGTGTATCTAATGTTTCTGAAGATTACATGTTTTAGAGAATAGAAACATGGTTGGCTCTAGAATTGGAGTTGACCTTTGCTAAGCTCTATTGTTCCTTGTGCATTCGGATAGAAGTCGTATGTTGCAAGATCACATGAGCTGTAGGGGTTTAGCCAAAACCCCAATTGTTGAGTAGAAAAGGAGGGTGTTCTCCTGGCTATCTTGCTTATGTGGTTCATGACTAGGAGCGAACTGTGGACCAGCCATCAGGGCCCAACAGGAGCCACGGTCTCTACAGGACAGCAACCCATAACTATGTCCCAGGACCCCACAGGGGGCACCAGACTGCACACAATAGACTTGATAAAGACCCACGGGTCGAAACACGTGTCGGCTGACAACCAGGGGATGTAACTACACGCATACCAACAAAATGTAGAACAACCCATCACTTGCACAAATAAAAGTGAGACTGTTTGCAACAACCAGTGTGTAATTACATGTTTTAGAGGTAGGCATATGTTGTCCACCTGATAGTGGGCAGCCAATCACAATCCTAGTTCCTATAGAAAATATACTTAGATGTTCCCCTTAAGCCAATCCCAACCCTTAGTAGGTTTTTCATTATTGTCACATAGTATGACATCACCTCTGACGTATTTTTGATATAAAAGCTATGATTTGTGTGAAGATCGCTGAGAGAACTTGAGCGTACATCCATTGATGTTTGTTGTAAACTCTCTGTTTTAGATAAGGAACAAGTTACTTACCTGTAACTGTTGTTCTCCAGCATGGGTCTGGCATGGATTCACATGCTCATGAATATTCCCCGTCGTCAGGCTGGGAATCCTCAGTAAAGAAAAAATCAGTATCAGTTTCGTTTCTGATCTGTCTTTCTTAGTAGTAACCAATCATTGATCTCTGGGTCATACTTCCCCCAGCCAATGACTGTCCTCTCCCTAAGCCCCTCCCCTGGCAGCCATCCTCAGATTTGGTAGCACGTAAAGTGGCAGTATGACCAAGTGAAGAGCCACAGAAGGGAAGGAGGGAGGGTTCGCATGTGAATCCATGCCAGACCGATGCTGGAGAACAACAGTTACAGCTAAATAACTTGTTCCTCATCCAGCATGGGGTCTGGCATGGATTCACATGCTCATGAATATAAGAATACATAGCAGTATACACATGCACAACCACGGGAAGTGGCAACAGGCTCAACATTAAGCAATACAACAACTCAACATTAAGCATCTCTTACCTCCTCACCAGGCTCACCTTAAGCGAACAGGTTGCGCAGCACTGCTTGGCCGACCCTGGACTCCTCCCTGGAGTCCTGATCGATGCAGTAGAATCTTGTGAAGGTGTGCGTCGACCTCCACGTAGCAGCCCTGCAGATGTCCAGCAGGGGCACACCAGACAGGAACGCCGTGGTAGCAGCGATCGCTCTGGTCGAATGGGCTCTCGGACGGCCAGGCAGCGGTCGGTTTGCCAACCGGTGACAGTGCATGATGCAGCCGGAGAGCCATCTGGAAATGGAAGCCTTCGAGAGAGCCTTCCCTTGATTCACAGGTCCAAAGTTCACAAACAGATGTGATGTCTTCCAAAAACTCTTCGTGCGGTCCACGTAGAACTTCAGAGCTCTAGCCACATCCAGCGAGTGCAAAGTCCTCTTGGACGAAGGCGACGGGAAGAAAACTGCCAACATCAAGGGCTCGTTGAGGTGGAAGTCCGACGGCACCTTGGGCATAAAGGAGGTGTGCGTCCTCAGCACCTCCCTCGTGTCGTGAAAAGTCAAGTATGGAGGCTTGCAAGATAGGGCCTGGATCTCTCCCACTCGTCGTGCGGAGGTGATGGTCACGAGAAATGCTGTCTTCCACAACAGGAACTTCAACGGCACCGAATGCATAGGCTCGAATGGGGCCCCCATGAGCCTGGTCAGCACCACGTTGAGCTCCCACACCGGGGCAGGGGCCTTCACTGGCGGGAACGATCGGAATAGTCCCTTCATAAATTCCTTCACCAGGTGATGAGACCACAAGGATGCCCGTCCTGTAGTTCTGGTGTATCGGGAGATGGCCGCCAGATGTATCTTGATGGAGGCGTGAGCCAGTCCAGCTTTGGCCAGCGACAGTAGTTACGGCAATACTTGAGGGGCCGTAATCCGCAGAGGGTTAATCTTCTGTGCACGGCACCAGACAGAGGACCTCTTCCACTTATGTTCATAGCATTTGAGAGTTGAGGATGCCCTGGCTTTGGCAAGAACCTCTCTGCAGTCAGCCGGGATATCGTATCCTCCAAACTCTAGTGCTGCAGGAGCCAAGCCTGCAAGTTCAGCGACTCCAGGTCGTGATGAAGAATGGCGCCTCCTTCTCTGGAGAGAAGATCCGCGTCCGTCACCAGCTTGATAGGTGGGGACGCTGACAAGTCCAGAAGGTCTGGGAACCAGATCTGTCTCGGCCACGCCGGTGCGAGGAGGATCATCCTGCACCTGGACCTCTTGAGCTGGTTGATGAGACGGAGCAGCAATGGCAACGGAGGGAACACGTCCAGGAACAGGCCGTCCCAAGGGAACGAGAAAGCATCTCCCATGCTCCTCGGCTGTGCGAACCTGCTGGCGAACCTCTGGCACTTGGAGTTCGTCGCCATCGCGAACAGGTCGATCTGGGGTTTGCCCCATCATTGAAAGAGCCGATCCACCTGGTCCTAGCATAGTTCCCACTCGTGGCACGAACGCAGCTCTCTGCTGAGTGAGTCGGCGATGGTGTTTTTTATTCCTGCCAGGTGGAAGGGAACCAGCACGTCCCCTGGGCTACGGCCCAGTGCCACAGATCCTGGGCCTCCTTGGATAGGGCTGGGGATCTGGTACCTCCCTGCTTCCGGATGTAGAACATTGTGGTGGTGTTGTCGGTGAAGATCCTCACCACTTTGTCCTTGAGGGACAGAAGGAACGATTTGAGCGCCCAGAACACGGCTTGTAGCTCCAGGATGTTGATGTGGAGATGCCTCTCCTCCGGGAGCCAGAGGCCTCTTGCGTGGAGATCTCCGGTGTGGGCCCCCCATCCCTTCAGGGAGGCGTCCGTCGTTACCGTCTCCTGATATGCCGGGGTCTGAAAGTCCATGCCTGCCGTGAGGTGCGCACGGGCACCCCACCATAGAATCGCCCGACGGAACTCCTCGTCGAGCGGGATCCTGTCTTCGAAGCTGCCCGCCGCTTGAATCCAGCGGGCGTCGAGGAACTTTTGTAGCGGATGCATCCGAAGTCTACAAAGGGGCACAAGGTAGATGCATGAGGACATCATCCCGAGGGAGGACTTGATGGACCTCACTCTGGCCACATCCGTGGCTAACAGGCGCTGCACCTTGCCCAAAGTGGCCTTCGTCCTTTCTTCCGACAGAGATGCCAATCGCTTCACTGTATCGAGCTTTTCTCCCAGAAACAGTGCCACCTGCGACAGGACCAGATGGGATTTGGGGTAGTTGATGGCGAATCCCAGCTCTGTGAGCAGGCGGACGGTACTCGCTGTGTGTTCGACGGCGAGTTCTCTTGACCTTGCACGGATTAGCCAGTCGTCCAGGTAGGGGTAGACGTGGATCCCTTGCAGGCGCAGCCACGCCGCCACACGTGCGAGGAAATTGGTGAATACCCTGGGTGCCGACTTTAATCCGAACGGCAGGGCTCTGAATTGGTAGTGACGCCCCTGGACTACGAATCTGAGGAACCTTCTGTGTCCTTTTAGAATGGGGATGTGGCAGTAAGCATCCTCCAGATACAGTGACGATAGGAAGTCGCCCTCCTCCAGCTGTCCCAGCACGTGCTGGAGGGTGACCATCCTGAATTTCTGTGCCTTGATGTACTTGTTCAACCGACACAGGTCCAGGATGGGGCGCCAACCGCCTGTCTTCTTTCTGACGAGGAAGTATCTTGAGTATACTCCGGAGCCCCGGAGCCTCTTGGGGACGAGCTCGATGGCACCTTTCTTGAGCATCGCCCTTACCTCCAACAGCAGTTGAGGGACGTGATTCTCCTTCCTGGCCACAGGAGGAATGCGAGGACACTTCTTTTGAAATTCTAGCGAGTGTCCGTGGGCCAGGGTGTCCAGCACCCAACGGTCGGTGGAGAGGGACTCCCATACGCTGATGAACTTCGTCAGCCGGCCTCCCACCGGGGTGCTTTGGTGGGGACCCGACGCTACGGCCGGTTCAGTCATGCTTGGAAGAGGCCTTGCCGCCTTGGCCTTCTTGCCGACGGCGGCGAGACCCTCCTTGCTTGCCGTGGCCTCTGTAGGCCTTCTGGGACGAGGAGCGGGCCGCCTGGTGGTAAGTAGAAGAGCCACTGCTAGATCCCTTGGAGGCTCCCTGTCTGCCTCCGGAGCTCCGAAAGGGCCGCCGTTGCTGAAGGACTCCTAGGGCTTGGGCTGTTTCCGTGTCTGTCTTGATGGCCTGGAGGGACTCATCCACCGTCTTTCCAAACAGGTTGTTGCCGTCGAACGGCATGTCCAACACTCTGGTCTGGACGTCCTGGCGAAAGTCTGTCGCCTTGAGCCATCCTCGTCGTCGGAGGCAAACCCCGTTGCCCAGTTGGCGAAATCCGGTATCAGCAATGTCCGTTGCCACCGTTATGGCATGATCCGACGCCACCTCGCCTTCCTGCACAATCTGTAGGGCCTCCGCCCTCTTGTCGTCCGGTAGGAAGTCTAGCAGAGGAGCTATCTTGAACCAAAGCTCCCTGTCGTAACGGGCCACAATCGCTAAGGCATTGGCCGCCTTAATCATCGTCGCCGCCGACGAGATGACTCGTCGTCCCATGGAGTCCAACTTCTTGCCCTCGCTGTCCGGCGGGGAAGTGAAAGTTGAAGCCGCCGTACCCGCTGCTTTCTTCTTGGCCGCTGCCGAGACGACAGAGTCTGGCGTGGGCTGGGCCCTGAGGCACAAGGGGGCGGCATTGGGGACCCGGTACTTCTTCTCGTACCTGTCCCTTTTGGCAGGTGTCGTGGAAGGGTTCTTCAGGATAGCCAGCCCTTTTCCCAGATGTCATCGAGCAACGGCAGCACGAGAACCATCTTTCTCTTGGCCTCTCGTCGTTGGTAAAGAAAACCTTTCCATTTTCTGCTCCTCAGGGCAGAGCTGGAAGAGCTCCGATGCCCTGGCTATCATGGCATGAAAAGAGCCAATTTCGTTGGCGGAGAGGCCCGAGGGGGGGGGTGATGAGGGGATGTCCGTTGTATCATCGCCACCGTCGCCGTCCGTCCCCGTCACTGTATCCATCGCCTTATCCTCCCGAGGGTCCGGCGAGGGGGATGAGTGGTCCACAGGCCTCGCGGGCACAAAGGGCGGCACGGGGTGGACTCTCCTCCACTTGTTCGGAGGGCTTCCCGGCGGTCCTGGTTCTGGATCCTCCGTCGGGGTCCATGGTAACCTCGTCCTTATCTCAGTACATAAGGATTGGATCACCAACAAAATGGCCGCCAAGCTATCCTGGGGCTCGGGTAATGGCTGCGACGGACGGGATGGCTGCTCCACTGGGCCCTCGTCGTCGCCATCATTGCTATCTTCGATCACATCAACGGGAACCTTCCCCTGGGATCGAACCTTCTCGAACCTCTCGTTGAAGCCTACGAACCTCTCGTTGAGGCTTTTCACGGTATCCACCGGATCCTCCTCGGAGGCTGAATCCGAGTCTATAATGGCCACTGCCCCCCCCCTCTTTTTCCACCGGGGTCTTCACGGGGGTCTTAACGATGGTCTGGAAAGAGGATTCCCTCCGCGGTGGCAGGGAAACTCTGGGCCCCGAGGCCGCCTCCACTGGCGTAGCCCCTGCCGGCTTCGCCTGGGCCGCTGCAACAACCTCAATAGAGGCCTTTGCCGATTGGATCAAGGCCCTCACCACCTTAGGTGCATCCTGGGCCTTCGCTTTGGGGGGAGGGTCATCGCCTCACTCCCCCTCGGCTCCCTTCGAGATCGACCGGGGCCTCTCCAGAAGCTTACCCGGGTTCTCGGACTTCCTCTTCCCCAAACCAGAGCGCTGGCTCGTGGTTGATCGTGCCGGGGAAGTCGCGCCCTGCCTGGCAGCCAAGGAGCTAACCTTTCGGTGCTTCCGGTGCCCGCGGACTCGCGGTGCTTGGCCTTCTGTTGGTCCCCCGTCGCCGAGGCACCCTCCCAGGACTTAGAAGACCGCTCAGACTTTTTCTTCGCCTTCTCACCTGCTGTGCCCTTCTCCAGCCAGGCGGTGAGGCGGGAACGACGATCTTGCTTGGTCCGTTCAGACAGGTTCTTGCAGAACGCACAGTCCTTCTCCACGTGCGTCTTGTCCTCATGAAGACAGTAGAGACATCTCGAATGCTCGTCCTCCTTGAAAACATTTTGCAATCCGCATCCTGGGCAGCTCCTGAACAGCTTGGATCCGGGCGCCGAGCTTCCCTTGTCCTGGGCAATGTCGGTTGAGGTAGGCCACAGATCTTCTGGAATCCTCCAAGAAGCGTAACTCGATGAAAACTTCACCCTTGAGGGGCGTAGAATAATTCCGAAACGGGTCCCCGTTATCGGAAGAAGAAACGGTGGAGCTTGAGGTTCGATAAAACCGAAAAAATGAGAAAATTCTCCTGAAAAAGCGTGAAAACGCAGTAAAAGCTTGAGAGCTAAAGCACAAGGACTCCCAACACTTGAACGTGCGTTAAAAATCTGAGGATGGCTGCCAGGGGAGGGGCTTAGGGAGAGGGCAGTCATTGGCTGGGGGCAGTATGACCCAGAGATCAGTGATTGGTTACTACTAAGAAAGACAGATCAGAAACAAAACTGATACTGATTTTTTCTTTACCGAGGATTCCCAGCCTGACGACGGGGAATATTCATGAGCATGTGAATCCATGCCAGACCCCATGCTGGAGAATTGTTATTAAAATAGTACTTTGCCATCTTCCTGAGTTCGTTTGGTCATTTGGATTTGGAGTTATTCTGTGTGATCCCATCCATTACATATGCACGTCCCTAAAGGGCCCTAAGATCACAATTATACAAACTGAAATTGCAGAACATGCAATGTAGTCGTGACATAGAGTTGGGCCGAGCATTAGGACACAGACTGAGTAACAGCTCTGGCATGCCACAGAAGCATGTTCTTCTCTGCAAACGCCCCTTTAGTCTGACATACTCATCTAAGGCCCATACTCCTGCTTAATAATGCCTTGCTTGGGGCCCCAAACCATCTTGATTCTGGGGAGGAAACAGGGAGCCTCTCCGTGTTACCTCCCCGTGCAGCCACCTTCTCCCCCACCCCCAAAGACATCCTGCCATCTCAAAATAGAAACAATTCTTTAGAATAATTTTTTAGATTTAAATCAAATGTATAATTTACATTTTTTAAAGAGATACAAAGAAAAGACGTAAGTAAAGTGAGATAAGAAAAGCATTTTTGAGAGTAGAATTCCTAGTCAATTAGAAGGTAGACTGCGATTCACACAGAGACAAGTGCACATTTGAGAAACTCTGTTTTTATTACACAGTGCACCAATTCTAGAGATAGAAAGAGCAATTATAACATGTTGGTTCTAAATTCCAAAACCTACATCATAGGCACACAAAGAGAGGCCTATATTTCATTTTTTGATTGAGACCAGTACACTAAGCATGATTCAGGTTAGATCTACATGTTCAGTGTGGAAACATTACATGGCTGAACAATTTTGTGCAACACTACATTTTTATATACATTGTGTGCAATGTGGTAAAACAGACATAGAAGACGGACAAGAGGACATTGTTGAACAAGTTACTTAAGTAACCAATTTCAAGAAAACATACTCTAGACCCTATTCCTACGATTAATTCCCTATTCTTGAAAACAAGAAACGGGTCTTCATCAGGGCATCTTACAAAAATAAACTCTGTCCCCTGTAAAAAAAAACCTCTGTCCATTCCTGATCCAGGCTTCATAGACTGGCCACAAAGAAATCCAGTTAAAGAAAAGATATGTCTCAGCTCTGGGCTGACTCAATGCATTGGGCCTCATTACACGGATGGCGGTAAGGAATTACCGGTACCAGTAAAATACCGGTACCGGTAAATCCTTACCGCCTTACTACGAGGTCCCTTTGCGGGTTGGGGGATTTAACGCCTGCTTTTTGCAGGCGTTAAAAACCAACCCGCAAAGGGACCCAGGGAGCTAATTACGGTACCGCAATTTGCGGTACCGTAATTAGCGCCTTCCCCATTCCCATTGAGCCCTATGGGGCAAAAATGGGAATGGGGAAGGGCAATGGTGGAAGGGGGAATTACCGCCCCACCAACCTTGGAATGGGGCGGTAATTCCCCTTTCCGCCAAGGCGGTGCCGGTATTTTACCGCCATGAACCATGGCGCTAATAGCGCCATGGTTCTCCGCCATCCGTGTAATGAGGCCCAATGTCTTTGTCGGATATTGCAAAAGTGTCCTACTTATACCTCCTTCTGGGATGTAGTCTCCTCACTTGGGTAGATAAATGTTCACAACAAAGTTTGCTCTCTGTCATTCTGGTGTTGTTCAAAACTGTATGATCAGGTAGACTGTGGGCTTGCCCTACCTTTCCTGCTTTATCTCATCTCTCGCCCCCTAATGGGGTTTCTAACCTCTCAGCCCCTCGTGGGCTATGGGCTTGTTCAACTCTGCTCCGTACGATTCATTCACCCCTTTGCTGAGTCTTCTGTTTCTCAGCCCCAGGTGGACTACTGCTTTTTCAGCCTGCTTAATATGTTTTTTCATGTCCTTGTGAGGTGTTTGGTTTCTCAGCCTCAGGTTGGCTTTGGGCCATGCTTAGTATCCTTCTTTCAATCTCTTGCGGGGTCATCCTGCAACGTTGAAGCTGCTCGCTTTGGTGTAAATGAAAGTGTTCATATACACCTGTGCGATGTATATGAACACTTTCATGTACACCAAAGCAAGCAGCTTCAACGTTGCAGCAACGTTGAATCTGCTTACTTTGGTGTACATGAAAGTGTCCATATACAACACGGGTGTATGGACACCTCCATTTACACCAAACAAGGCTTCTTCTGGCACTCCTCCAGTTTAACGGCACCAAAAGGGTACCGTAAATGTGCGCTAGTTTAGCGCACATATTAAACTGGAGGAGTGCCACAAGAATAGGCTTCCAAAAAGCCTGTTTACGAATGTGGCGGTTGCTAGGTTGGTTTCCAACCCATTCAGCAACCGCCACATATATTCCAAAATTGGCGCATTCCTTCCGACTTCGGAGGAATGCGCCAACTTCAGAATAGGTTTTAAGTACCGAAAAGGTTGAGGAGGGGGTTGAGCCATTCTTATGTTTGCGTATTTGGGGACAATGTACAGAGCTTGGAAGAATAAATCATGGGGTAGCAAGAAAAAGCCTGGATGACAGAATGCATTGAAACTCTTCTTCTAGTGGAGATGTGCCCATGCTGTAATAGGCTTTTGATGGAAGGTTGGCGTTACTGACTCATGCAGTATGTATTCAGTAAGCATGGGATTTGTGCACTCTTTGGGTTATACATGGCCTGCAGAATGCAAAAGGTGCTTACAATATCTTTCTAATCTTGACACTCTGTATGTTACCTTTATTATTATTATAATTGATTATTTATAATGCGCTTAATAGTCAGAGGTTTCTAAGCTCGGACCCTGGGATCAAACCTGTGATGCTCTCCTTCGTCTTGCTTCCAAGGTGAGCGCTTTGCCCCTGAGCTATCCTCCCAAGCACTGACCTTAAATCTGCTCATGATCGAGTAGTCAGAGGCCTACTTTGGAGTAAACTGCAGGAGTGGGACATAGATGTGGATCAATGGCAACTCATAAAGACCTTGCATAATAAGACCCATGTAAGAGTAAGGCTTGATACATTAGGCACACACTCGGAGAAGATTATGGTTGCAAGAGGACGGAAACAGGGGTATGCCAGAGCACCCCTGAGATTCAATCTGTACATGGTCGATATTAAAGAGTTATTAAATCAGGCCCTCACATTCCCTCCAAAAAATAAGTGCAACTCATTGTTCATTTGCTTGGTTACACCTATGCTTTGGTGCCATTTGACCACACCCAGTTGGACTACAGATAAGCATCAAGGTGCTGTGGCAATATTCTTCGGAGAATGAGTTGGAGATCATCATAATTAAAACTAAGGTGATGATCTTCACCATTAAAACAATTGGATTAAATGTATTTGGAAGATGGGTGGCGAAGAAATGGAAGTGGTCAATGAATATTTATACTTGGGCAGCTATTTCACCAATAAAGAAACTACATTATCCTCCATAATGCACATATTACTAAAGGGCATTTATTGGGAGGCATGGCAGGTTTTAGTTGAGACCAACAATAACTACCTTTAAGAAGAGATAACCCTGATAGCTTTGTATGTGTTGGAAGCATGGTTAAATGTTACTCTTTTTTGGATTGAAACTATCAAATCTCGATAGTGGTAGAACATGTTAAGTTTACCCCAGGGCTGCCCGAGGGTGTTTGTGAGAGTAGAGTCAGGACTTTTCTCATTGTTGACAATATGGAAGATCAAAGACGCCACATTCATTGGCTCCCAGTTTAAGACAGAATCAAATTCAAAGTCCTCTCGCTTACCCACCAATGCCTCTCAAACAATGCCCCAGCATACCTTAGCAATCAAATTTCCAAAACCCAATCTGCCAGACATCCCCGAGCCTCCTACTCCAACCTAATCTCTACACCGAGATTTAAGAGACAGAAAGCTGGTGGATCCAGCTTCCCAGTGATTGCTGCCAAACTGTGGAACACCCTGCCTTTAACACTGAGGAATGACACATCCTTGTGGTCATTCCGTAAAGGATTAAAAACTCTCCTGTTCAATCAAGATTCCCATTAATTGTCACCAAGCTTAGTCCAGAAGCCCATATCTAACATAGGTTTCCACTAGCAGAAATAAGCAACTCCTGTAGATCATGCAACAAATTAGGGCCTGTACATTTGTGTAGATTAGTGTAAATCTCTTTAAAGTCTTTAAATAATGTATGATAATGTTTTTGCTTGATATGACTATAAGATATGACTGTAACCCCACTTATATACTGTACCATATGATATGCCTGTAAACCAACCACAGATGTATAAGTTGAATTATATGTCTGTAACCAACTTCTTAAGATCAAGAGCCTAGATACCTCTGGGTTTTGCCCGCTATATAAATGTTCAAATAAATAAAATAAATAAATAAAGAGCAAGCCTCTTTCGAAAACCTATGTTGGCTAAAAGAGGGTAAGTTATTCTTCCTGACTAGTGCAATGTGGGAATCGGGACACTCAGTAGCTTGTAGATTTTAAAATTTCAAATGAATTCTTCAAGGAAATTGGCGTAGTACATTACTTGATATAAATAAACTAGCTTACCCTGATGGTATGGCCTTTAATATAAGGGAAATTAAAAAGAAAGGAACATGCTGACATCAAAGCCAAAATGTGTTTCACTTAGAAAAGAAAGGAACTGGCCAAGGAAAACTTAAAATCATTACCAGTACTCAGACAAACGTTGCCTTATGCCTGTGAATACCTTTCCAGATGCATATCCACGCATAACCTATATGAAATTCCTGTTTAACTAGTTAGAAACGAAGCAGGTGGAGGGTCCCCAATATCAACACACTGAAGGTGAAAATGGATGTAGATTCTACAAGTTGGAACAAGAGGTGGAACATATGAAGCATTGGGTCATTCAGTGTCCAGAGTTAAATTATGATTAGTACACTACTATTATGTCTTAATAGATCATTAAAAAAAATTGTCATTAGCACATGGAGATCATTATTGACCTCCTCTCAGCCAATCTGAATGTTTAAAGTGAAGTCAATAAATAATGGTATTGACGGCAATCTGACAATTCTCTCTTTAAGGGCAGACAGGGAAACAACAGTGCAATTTTCAGGCAAGATTTCTTTTAACAGGGCACTTCCTCTCTGCGGGGGTCTTTTCTTTAGTTTCAACATCCTATTTAACTCAGGAAAGAGATAGATACATAGGAGAAAAGGCTTTCAACTTCTTATAGAAAACGGTTTACTTTTACATGACACCTAATGCATGCACAGGCGAAACCTGTTTCAGTTTTGCAATTAAAAGGCTTAACTTATGAAAACAGCCATGTTATTTAAATACTACAAAATAAAACATGTATTTACTAACTCGATTTATCTATTAACTTTGCCCACTATTAAAGTTTATTTTTTCCTACTACAATACCAAAACTCAAAAACATTGATTGCTACAACCACTATGTGCTAATAGACTTATACACCTTGGATGCAGTCATTATCTGCTGTGATAATGACCCTTCCCCAATTTATAGCCCTCGGCTTTGCCTTGGGCAATAACTTGGTGGCAGGTCATTATCTCATGACAATGACCTCTCCCTCCGTCTTTATTCCGCCTTGAATGGTAATGATTTTTGGGCCCGTTGTATGATGGGCAGGCAAATCTCTCTGAAATTAATTAGCACTTGTTCGTTTTTTAAATAAAAAATAACAGAGAAAGTTGTTACAAGGATACACTGAACTAGAAAATGGTATGGAAACCGATAATGTGTTTTATATGATTAGACTGTGACTCGTAGAATTGTATACTTAAGTTGATTTGTGGATTTTAGCATTGAATAGAAAATTGATTGTATAAGGCATTGGACATATGTACATTCTAATGCTTTCTAAATGACTGTATATTAGTCGTTATATGAAATGGGCTTATAGGGTTTACTGCACACCAAATAACACCATCATAGAACGGCCACGTGGGGACACTTGCACCGCCGGTGTACCTTTTCCCCACGTGATGGAGACACTTGCACCGCCCTTGCCTAGGGTGTACCTTTTCCCCACGTGATGGAGACACTTGCACCGCCCTTGCCTAGGGTGTACCTTTTCCCCACGTGATGGAGACACTTGCACCGCCCTTGCCTCGGGTGTACCTTTTCCCCACGTGGTGGAGACACTTGCACCGCCCTTGCCTCGGGTGTACCTTTTCCCCACGTGGTGGAGACACTTGCACCGCCCTTGCCTAGGGTGTACCTTTTCCCCACGTGATGGAGACACTTGCACCGCCCTTGCCTAGGGTGTACCTTTTCCCCACGTGATGGAGACACTTGCACCGCCCTTGCCTAGGGTGTACCTTTTCCCCACGTGATGGAGACACTTGCACCGCCCTTGCCTAGGGTGTACCTTTTCCCCACGTGATGGAGACACTTGCACCGCCCTTGCCTAGGGTGTACCTTTTCCCCACGTGATGGAGACACTTGCACCGCCCTTGCCTAGGGTGTACCTTTTCCCCACGTGATGGAGACACTTGCACCGCCCTTGCCTAGGGTGTACCTTTTCCCCAAGTGATGGAGACACTTGCACCGCCCTTGCCTAGGGTGTACCTTTTCCCCAAGTGATGGAGACACTTGCACCGCCCTTGCCTCGGGTGTACCTTTTCCCCAAGTGATGGAGACACTTGCACCGCCCTTGCCTCGGGTGTACCTTTTCCCCAAGTGATGGAGACACTTGGACCGCCCTTGCCTCGGGTGTACCTTTTCCCCAAGTGATGGAGACACTTGCACCGCCCTTGCCTAGGGTGTACCTTTTCCCCAAGTGATGGAGACACTTGGACCGCCCTTGCCTAGGGTGTACCTTTTCCCCACGTGATGGAAGTTTGCAGCGGATTCGCCAAACTCCCCTTAAAAGCTGGATTTGGAACCTAGAAAAAGTGTTAAAATAAAATGCAGATGGATTTCTGCTTTCTTGTACCAAACTCCTGAACATGCAAACATAAATGTCTCATTAACATTCTTTGGCTGAATTATCTGGGAAATACACGTCAGAAAAAAAGGCTTCTGCGAAGTTGGTCTAAAGTTAAATTAGGTGTTTAAGTACCAACTAATTCTCATCTGTAGTAAGTCATTTGAGTTGGACAGTGCTGTCATTTTCGTATTATTGGCGAGTAGCCCTGTAACAGCTAGACTGCAATAAGAACATTATGTGAATGATCTTCATACAGCTATTGCAAGAGTCTATGGTCCTCATTACACGGATGGAGGTAAGGATTTACCGGTACCGGTAAAATACCGGTACCGGTAAATCCTTACCGCCTTACTACGAGGTCCCTTTGCGGGTTGGGGGATTTAACGCCTGCTTTTTGCAGGCGTTAAAAACCAACCCGCAAAGGGACCCAGGGAGCTAATTACGGTACCGCAATTTGCGGTACCGCAATTAGCGCCTTCCCCATTCCCATTATGCCCTATGGGGCAAAAATGGGAATGGGGAAGGGCAATGCTGGAAGGGGGAATTACCGCCCTGCCAACCTTGGAATGGGGCGGTAATTCCCCTTTCCGCCAAGGCGGTGCCGGTATTTTACCGGCATGAACCATGGCGCTAATAGCGTGTAATGAGGCCCTATATATTATTATTATTATGCATGCATTATTACTATTACTAATAATGTGTTGCAAAGTAGATATCACCTAGTGTGAGCCGAGCTACAAAGCTGAACAATACTGTAATTTTCGGAGGAGAACTCTGCTCCTTTACCTTGAAATGCTGCCTTTTAATTTAGGTTTTTATGCACAATTAATGAACACTTCACCAATAGGAAAATACCACTGCGGCTGAGACAATTTCTAATTATCAAGTGTGCAACATAAAGATTTTTTTTAAATTGTTATCACTCTTCACCATGGGTTTCCTAATAATCTCCCTCACCCTATCTGCAATCCTTCAGTTTCAGTATGTGTGTTTCTCCAATCAAAAACATCCATGCAGTATTGCAATGCTTGTAAAAGATGTTTTTAAGACTACAATGTTCTCTCTCCTGGTTGGTTGTTCTAGTTGCCGTTCAACATATTTAAAACAAATCTTTCATCTGTACAACATGTTTCAGCTTGCACCAAGTAAGGAGTTTTCTTCAGGGAATCGAATTCCAATGTCAGAGTTAAGCAGCTGCCTCTGCTAAACAGGTGCAAACTATGGGCTTCCAAATAGGGGTCCTGTTCATCACCTCAGCTCTCTCTGTGTGGGGTTGACCCCCAGGATTGTTTACGTCTTATCCAAATCCCCATTCTTCTGCCTGTGCCTTGTGTTGAACATAGGTGGTGGTGTGTTGTTGTCATCACAGCCCCTTGTCATCTTATATCTTCTTTCCTGCAGCTCTCCAGATGACACACAGGGTGGTTCCCAAAGCAACCATCGAAGGATTTGCAAAGAGGACCAGCCCTCCTCCAGCTCTGTGGTCCTCATCATGATAGACAGCTATTTTCTAGAAAAGGACATAAAAAATGAGAAGTCTGGTAGATTGTAAAAACCTAAGAACTCAAGCACTGCTGGTGTACCCCTTTCCTGTCACTGATGAGGCTTGCACTGTTTTATCACTCCTCGCTCTGTTGGTTAACATGTAAAGCAGAACAATGCTTGTTTTCTAAATATAAAAACAACCTATTGCACTCATCCTTTCCATTGTAGGTTTGTGACTTGAAATGTACATTTTTGACATTCTTGGAGTATTCCTGTGGGGCAGAAATGAAAACGTTTTCCTACCTTTCCTTTACTCAACGCTAGCCCTCATTTACACCTTGACAGAGTGTCTAAATGAGAGATGCACATGGGTGCTTGTATAGCAGTGGATCCAGGTGCTGTAGAACTCAATTAATTGTCAATTAGCGAATGTTAGACTGGAAGTGGTGTGAACCACTTTGGAGAGCAATCTTGAGGTGTGAGACTATTTCATACAGGTAAGCTGGTCACACATGTTTCCAATTCTGGTGTGTTGCATGAACTTCCCATCCTAATGTGTGGGGGAAGCAAGCCACCTGGTTCTGGGCTAGGCCGGCCACTCCCCAATGTGCCTCGCAGAGAGTGAATGAGGATGGATCCTGGTGGCTCACTGTGCACCCAGAGACGTGCTCTCTTAGTCCCAGGTATGACCCTCTGTATAAACCCCATTTAAGGCCTCAATTCCAGAAATCACTGCCAGAAGATCCAGCTGTCTCCAAACTTAAATATATGAGCTCACGGAGCACTGAATGCACCCCGCGTTACTCCTGAGCCCTGTTAGGTGGGGGCCACTGCGGTAACTGGGAAAATAGATGCAAAGAACGGATTACAGATCCCACAAAACAATACAACAGGCATGAAGCAGGTGAGACCACTGAAAATACCAAAAGATGAAGCCACATTCTGCGGACACTTTTAAACCTAGCACACACCCTAATTGGCACAAATAGAACTCATCAAACAATGACACAATACCAGACCTTTACCAATAATTACCTAATGAGGGTAGGTGAGAGAAAAAAGGGATGACTAATCCCCAGCAGAATACAAAATCAAAAGGGGAATATCAGAGAGAAGCTTAGATAGACCTTCCCCAGTCTGGGGTGTATAAAAGAGCCTGGGAAAACCAAATGAAGGCGAGAACCCTGCAGAATGCAAAGGTGCCTGTTCTTGCTCTATTGAAATAAGCGGCAAGCTCTACAGGAAGAGAGGACATTGCTGCCTGGTGGAAGGTGGTGCCAGAGAGCAGTACTGGGAAGCAAACCGCATGGAAGAAGGTATGAGAAGCCTGCAGGATGTGGAAGATGACACTTTAAAGCCCTGTGGAAAGTGTCTGATTAGAGAGGTCCAGAGGGACCTCTCTAATCGTTGGGAAAATCATTGTGCCAGAGCCTGAGGCTTTCCATCTACAACCCCTGGGAAGAGACGGAGAGAAACCTGGCCTGTCTCAAGAGGGTGACAGAGTAGCATCTGTTCGACAAGGATGCAGAATGAGGGGGAATAAATACCCGTTATTCCTGAAATGAATCCTGAGAAACCTAAGGTCTATGTGGGACCTGAAGTGAATCCTGAGAAATCCAAGGTCTATGAGGGACCTGAAATGAAGCCTGATAAATGCAAGGTCTCAGAAAGATCTATAGTGAAAACTGAGAACCCAAGGTCTAGTTAAGACTGGAAGTCAATACAGAAAGATAACCTGTTTGGGGAGAACCCTGGAGCAAAGGTTGAGAGAGGGACCGAAACAGCGCTGATAGACCTAAAGGCCCAAATTGACGCACTTAAAGGCAATGGAAAAACTGCATTGCTACTCCTACTTGATCTTTCGGATGCTTTCGATTTGGTGGACCACAAAGTCCTCTGTAACCATTTGGACTCAGCCGCACACTTCTCTCAGGAGGCCATAGGCTGGATACAATCATTCCTGAATAATAGGACTATGCAAGTCTTCTCGCCATCACTTGCGGGGTGCCACAGGGCTCATGT
Source organism: Ambystoma mexicanum (assembly GCF_040938575.1). Classification (NCBI taxonomy): domain Eukaryota; kingdom Metazoa; phylum Chordata; class Amphibia; order Caudata; family Ambystomatidae; genus Ambystoma; species Ambystoma mexicanum. The sequence continues at coordinate 1,175,808,331 of NC_090921.1, read as the reverse complement.
GTCTCACCCACAATGTATAACATATTCAGCAAGCCCCTGTTTGATGATCTAGATGGTCTTGGTATCACCTACACTGATTATGCAGATGATACCCAGCTCCTCTTAACACTTACGGGAGATTATGACATGGATTTAGCCTTGGTGAATAGAATCTACCTCATCATCCAGGCTTGGATGGCTGACCACGGTTTATGCCTGAATGATGATAAAACTGAGCTCATCATCCTTGGCACTACCCCAAATCTCAATAAACATGGACACAATTATTCCACTTTTAACATCGATGGCAACACCATCAAAGTTGTTAAAGAGGTAAAAACATTAGGATTTTACTTAGACGCCTACCTTACCTTTACCAAACAGGTAAACTCTATGGCCTCCGCTACTGCTTATGCTTGCAAGCTAATTAGAGCTGCTAAGCCATTCCTTTCCACAAACAGTTGCACAATTTTGGCCAGAGCTCTAATTCTGTCCTAATTGGACTATTGCAACTCATTATACTTGGGAGTTAATACGCATATCACCAACTCACTCTCTTACCTTGGCTGGCTTCCCTTCCAATCCCAACTTAAATTTCACTTCCTCTGTCTTGTCTTTAAATCTCTTCATGACCTTGCCCCCCCATACCTCTCCTCTCTTCTTTCATTCTACACCCCCTCCCGCTCACTCTGATCTGCCGATCTCTTCCTACTTTCTGTTCCCCCACCACCATGTGTCTCGTCTCGTTTCCGCTCCTTTCAGATCCTTGCCCCCCTACAATGGAACTCCCTACCTCTTTCTATCCGCTCCCATCCCCACCTATTCCTCCTTCCGTGCCTCCTTGAAATCACTCCTTCTCCACTCCCCACCCTGACACTCTTATCTCCTCCTCCCCTTTCTCTCTCCTCCCTCTAGTGCCCCCTTCATACTTCCCTTTACCTGCCCCTTTCTCTCCTATGTCCTCCCTTCCTCTTGCTTCCTCACTCTATTCCCCTTCTCTCTCCTTCCTCATTTCCTTCCCCTCCCCCTCCTTTTTACCTCAAAGGCTTATTGTTCTACATACTGTTTTACCGCTTTGATTCGTATTTTGTAAATTGCTTCTACTGTTATGTTCTATGTATTCATGTTGTTAACTGCAAAGCGCTTTGGAGTAAAGCGCTATATAAGAATAATAAATACAAATAAATATATATCATCAACAAAATTCAGATCCTCCAAAATAACGCCCTTAGAGCAGCGTTAGGTATTAAAAAAAAAGAACATATATCAGAGATAAGGAGACAGAATAACTGGTTTACCACCAACGATAAAATCTTACTAAAAACTGCCTCTTTAACACATAAGTGCCTGAACAACACCGCCCCACACTACCTCTCAGAAAGATTCAACATAAAATTATCCAACTGGCCAACAAGAATGGCCAACTCTAATTGCCTGATGGTTGCTAGGTTTAAACTCACCAAAGTGGGAGGGTGCAGCTTCCCATTTAAAGCTGCTTAGCTATGGAACTCCCTGACCCACTCCCTGAGAGCAGACCAAACCTACCTGCACTTTAGACACAAAGACTCCGGCGCTAAACCATGGTGCTATTAGCACCATGCTCGATGCCGGAGTCCGCCATGGTGGAATGGGGAATTACCACCCCATTCCAAGGTTGGCGGGGCGGTAATTCCCCATGCCACCATGGACCTTCCCCATTCCCATTTTTGCCCCATAGGGCTCGATGGGAATGGGGAGGCGGCAATTACGGTACCGCTAAATAGGTCGAGCATCAGCAGTATTGAATTGCTTCCCCTATCTGCTGCTTCCAGTAGGTCATCCTGGACTGCTAGCAAAGCCGACTCTGTCCCATGATTGAGGCGGAATCCTGATTGGTGTTCATCCAGTATGTCCTTACTATCCACAAACTGTTGGAATTGGTTACAGACTATTTTCTCCAGGATTTTAGTGGGCCAGCATAGATTCGCTACCGGGCGGTAGTTTTTAAGTACCTTGGGATCTAGGTTAGGTTTTTTTAATAAGGGTTTTACCAGTGCACTCTTGAGTGCACAAGGAACATAGCCTTCTGTAAGTGATTTGTTCACAAAAGTTGTTATGAATCGGGTAAGATTAGAAGCTAGACTGATAGCAGTACAAGCTGGCATAGGAAATGCTGAATCTTTGGTCGGTTTTAATTGGAGTATTAGATCCTGAATGGTTTTTTGTTCAATAAGTTGGAAGCTAAAGATCTCTCTCTTTTCTGATTTTGCTATATCTGGTGTCTCTTCTCCTACTTCCCCCCCATTTTTCTGCCTCCAGTACTTCATTGATATTACTCTGAATATCCACAATTTTTTGTTCAAAAAAGTTATTGAACTTATTGGCCTGTTCCTGAGAATTAGCTGTCGGTATTGACATGCATTTAGGATTCCTAAACCTAGATACTACATCAAATAAAGCCTTCGACTGATTATCTGCTGCGTTGATTTCTTCATGGAGAAAATATTTTTTCGCCGTAAAAATTGCGTTTTTATATTGTCTTAGGCGAATCCTCGCCATCTCTGCATCTGCCTCTAGTTTAGAGGCCCTCCAGATTTGATTGGCCTGGCGCACTTGTTTCCGCATTAGGCTCAATGCTGGATTGAACCACGTTTTGGAATTTTTAACTGATTTAAGTTTGAGCGGTGCATATTTATCACAAATGTCCTTAATCAGGTCTATCCCTTTACTAAAAAATTCCTCACAGGTCAGATTGATGTCTATATCTGCCAGTCTATTTTCAACTTCTTCCCCAGGGATTTTTCCTAAGTCAGCCGCTTTACGGCTCCACACAGGTTTGCTTTCCCGTCCTCTCCCCCTCTGGTGTCCTATATCCATAAGTACTACCTGTTGTAAGTAGTGGTCTGACCACAACAACGGGACAGTCTTGGCCATTTGGACAATTCCCCCTCTTGCAGCAAGGAGATCTAGACAATGTCCTCTCTTATGGGACGGTTCCCTGGTGATGAGCTCCAGGTCATGATTGTCTAAAAGTTCCGTCAACGCCGTATAGTAGGGGTGCAGATTATCTTTTTCTAGCCAGATATTCCAATCTCCAGTATGTTATTGTGTTTACTCCCCAACAATGTAAGGTGAGCATCCAGTTTGTCCAGAAAGTCTAATAAGGGTCCTGGTGGCCTATAGCCCAACAACACTTTAATGGCTTGGGTAGGGGACATCAGAATAGAGAATTCTCCAAACTGGATATTGTCATTCCAGTCTAGTTTCTCCATATGTGATATAGTTAAACATGACTTATAGCGTTCCTCCCTCCTCTCCTCTCCTCTCTATTTATAAATTGAATGGTGTACTTCTCTGGAACCAGTTCATGAAACATTGTTTGTGACCCTTCGGTGAACCATGTCTCAGTTAGGCACAAAAGTTCCAAGTCTAATTCCAAAATAAGCTCTCCCACCTCTACAGCCTGGGCTACTGCTGAACATGCATTCAGAGAAGCCACTTTTAAGGTGAGGGTCTCCATTTGCCCTGATGGCTGGGTATTCTTTAATAATCCTAATTGCCGAATTTTATTTAGGCATCTAACATGTACATGGCCCTGTCCAACATTCCATGATGTCATTTGGCTAACAGAGTAACTTACATTGGGCCTCATTACGACCCTGGCGGAGTGGGTTTACGCCAGCGGTATTCGCGGCGGACCCGTCCGCCCTACTACGAGTTCCCGTAGCGCCATGGAGCGTTTTCCGCCTGGTTTTTCCGGGCGGAGAAATCCATGGCGCTACGGGACCTTGTTGTTAATTACGCCACCGTATTTTACGGTGGCGTAATTAACGCCTTCCCCACTCCCATTATACCCTATGGGGCAAAAATGGGAATGGGGAAGGGTAAAATGGGGAATGGGGATTTACCGCCCCGCCAAGGTCGGAATGGGGCGGCAAATCCGCCAACCCCCATGGCGCTATCGGCAGCTTTCCGCCGTGCTCCATGGTGCATTTTGCGCCACGATTTCCGCCAGGGTCGTAATGAGGCCCATTGCCTTTTAGAGTCTCCATAGTCATATCAATGTCTTCCCAGCTTGATGTAAAAAACAAAATGCACTGGGTCCAGCAGCGTTCCACGCCGCTCGCCGCTCCAGGCCGCAAACAGGCCTAAACAGGGGCCAGTTAAGGGCTGTATCACGTGACACGCGTCACATGTCCCGCCGCGTGAGGCGCGCGCAGCAGCAAACCCTCGGGTATCTGGGAAACGGAGTCCGTGTAGGCTAAACGGTACTCATGTCTTTCCCGGCACACGATACGAGAGAAAGTAAATAATATTGCACATATGGTGCTTTTAAAACAATGAAAACAATGAAACCAGGGACTCGCTCCCTCAGAATGAGGATTAGCGGTTCAGTTTCAATTCGATTTCAAATCCCCTAATTGAGAGTCTAACAGTTTAAAAGTTGCACATAAAAAGTAAACAGTGAAGCAATACCACGGTCTATCTGCCTAGGGCTCGAGGCCACTTCCCGCTTCCCCCAGCTAAAAGAACTAAGGTGGCCTCACGCTGACGCGGGCCAGTTAAGCGCTGTATCACGTGACACGCGTCACGTGTCCCGCCGCGTGAGGCGCGCGCAGCAGCAAACCCTCGGGTATCTGGGAAACGGAGTCCGTGTAGGCTAAACGGTACTCACGTCTTTTCCGGCACACGATACGAGAGAAAGTACATAATATTGCACATACGGTGCTTTTAAAACAATGAAAAAAATGAAACCAGGGACTCGCTCCCTCAGAATGAAGAAATGGTAGTGGTGTATGTACTGCCCTTCTGCCAAGGGACATCTAGCATTTGAACATGTAGGTCTGGCAGAATTCCCTCAAGGAACAACTAAAAAGCACATAATGAAAATATGCACAATTCATAATCTATGAAAATCACCTTCTGTCCATATGATAAATCATGGAAACACATTAGACCTTATTGTTTCATCAGATAATAGAATCAAATTAAAAAGATTCCCTGTAAAACCAGGCCAGTCAGTTGACTGGGACATTCTACCTGAATGAACATTCCTTAAAAGACACCACTAAGTTAAAGAAAAACTAAAAACACCCTATGAAGACATTTAAAACACTTAGGGCCTCATTACGACCCAGGCGGTAAGGGGTTTACGGCAGCGTAAACAGCGCCGACCCTTACCGCCTGATTCCGAGGTCCCTTAGCGCCATGGAGGATTTAACACCTGCTTTTAGCAGGTGTTAAAATCCATGGCGCTAAGGGACCATGTTGTTAATTACGCCACCGTAATTTACGGTGGCGTAATTAACGCCTTCCCCACTCCCATTATGCCCTATGGGGCAAAAATGGGAATGGGGAAGGGTAAATGGGGATTGGGGACTTACCGCTCCGCCAACCTCGGAATGGGGCGGTAAGTCCGCCAACCACCATGGCGTAAACGTAGTTTACGCCATGGTGGTAAAGGTACGACCCAGGCGGTAACTTACCGCCTGGGTCGTAATGAGGCCCTTAATACCAGAATTAACATTCCTTCTACCACTCACTATAATTTATACACTGCCGATGAGATCAACAACTTCTACAATTTACAAATCTCTGTATATTCTCAAAAATCTCGCTTCAGTGACACTCACAGCAATTCACCAAAAACCAACTGATCGCTGTGACAAGTAAAAAGTGTGACAAGGCTAGTAGCCAATCCTTGTCAAGATGTGACAGCGATTCCTATCAGCTGGGGGAAGGAGACCGAGGCCTACCAGGGAGCCACTAAGAGCCAGTTCCACTCTTGGGGTGGATGGTAGCAGCAGATAGGGCCCCCTTCCTGTCCTCCCCTTGTGCCAGAATACTTGCATGCAGACCCTTAACTCCTGCCATTATCTAACAAACCACTTGACAGTGTTTCGCTTATTCTTTCACATCTGCAGTTATGGAAGATGTTCAGCCTGACCCCCACTTGAGAGCAGAAGCAGCAGGGAGACTGACAGCACCTTCAGAAAACCTCCAGCGCTATCAAGTGTCCCACATACCACGGAGAGACAGCGTAGAGCTGTCCCAATAACAAGACAGAGTAAGAGAGCTGCGGGTGGAAGCCGCCGGCATACGCAGCAATTACAGAGGTGGTGCGGTCCCACCTGAAAACAGTAACGGGAGACTGTGCACAAATAATCGTCCACTAAACAACAAGAGACAGTTAAAATGGCTTACCGACACTATAAGGGAGACAGGCTCCCAAAACAAGGAACATAACCATGAACTTGGTACACCACTACTACTCAGCGAACACCCGCAGAACCAGCAGGCAGGGCTTGAGCCCCTTTTCAAAGCTTCCCATACACATGCATGTCCCAGGGCAGAGAGAAGAGCCAAGATGTGACAATGAAAGAGAACCAACACTTAGGAAAGGAGGGATCTTTAAAGGAGGAACTGGAAGTAGGATGTGTGGGTCTACCGGGTGGTCAGAGGTAGAGGATGACCAAGAGACCAGCAGGCGGAAGGAAGGACCAGTGGCTTGTGCAGGAGATTGTTGGATCAGGTGAGGTATTCTTTTAGGAGTGAAAGTGGTTCTGAAGTTTGATTGTGTTTGTGTGGGGGGAGTGTGAGTAGAATAAGTAGTGTAAGGAGTGAGTGTGAAGTGACTGATAATATGTGAAAAAAGGGTGCCAGTGTATGTTAAAGGGAGAATTGTAGTAGTCGGAGGAGTGCAGTATGGGGAGGAGTGGTGCAGAAGTGTGAGGTGTGGTACATTAGTGGGAGAAGGAGTCTACTAGTGGGAAGAGGGGTGCACTTAGGAGAAGGAGTGTACTAGTGGGAAGAGGGGTGCACTTAGAAGAAGGAGTGTAAGTGTAGTAGTAGAAGGAGGAGTGTAGTAGTGGGAGGAGTGGTAGTAATGCAGTGGGTGGAATAGTAGCATGAGAGGTAGAGTATTAAAAGAGTGGGAGTGGAAGTAGTGTGGGAGGAGAAATAGTAGTATCAAAGGAGGGGCGAGTGGTAGTTGCAGGGAAATAGATAACATGAAAATGAAGAGGCAGGAGAGAGGAGGAGTGAAACACCAAAGTGTGAGAAGATTGGGTGAGGAGTGTAGGGAGAAGCAAGACGCAGAACAGAAGAGGACATTGAGAGTGGGCGTGATTGATCTTAGGCAGATGAAAAAACAACTATACTGTTGCAGGAACAAATGATGATGGAATTCCCACAGGCGATGAGAGAAAGAGGGACAGCCTTTGGGACCACAAAACATAATAAAAACCCTTGAACTGCCTTTGAGACTCGGAGTGTTTTGTCAACAGTCAATTAAATCAAAAGAACCATGAGAACACTACAAAAATAACATCATAAACCACAGAATACCTGCGAGCCTCAGGTTACAAAGAAAGGCTCACAGGACTCACATCATCAAGTCAAAACAACTCTCGAGCCAAATAAACTCCCTGCCAAATCACCCAAGAACTCTTCTCTGCACAGTCGAGCTATATCTGACCCTGAAATGAAGCCTCCCCTCCCCACCTTTGAAGGCATTATCAACAACATTATGGTGATATTCTACAACAAAATAGAATACAAAAAGGAATTGACAAGAAAGGCAAAAACATTGTACTATCCACCCCACCACACACAAAACCAACCCCAAATGGTGATCCGTTCTGAAAATCAATATCCTGACCATAATGCATATTTCTCCACAAAACCATCCTCTTACACTTATAACGTCCTTCTGGAGAACATAATCATATACTCTGACCAACACTTAGTTATCCCTTTCTAAAAATCATCAACACATCCTTATTACAAGGCATTTCCCCATCTTCGCTGACAACCTATTTAGTCCTGTCTCTTTCTAAAAATATCAAATGTGCAATCTTGTGAACTCCACATCCTTGAACCAGTCTACAAACTTCTCTTCTGCTGCAAACTTTTCAAAAAGCTGTAGCTACCTGGCTTCTTTCCCACATCTTTGCTAATCACCAACAACTTTCACAACAATCAGAATTCAGGACCAAATGCACTACTTAAAAAACTACTATGTAAGCGATCGCCGCCACTCTCCACAGCTTGCACAAAGGCAATGTTATGTTCTTGATGTGCAGTTGTATCGCTTTGCTGCCTTCAATACAATTCACTGTAATGCATTTCTTAACTCTCGATTGCTGTATGACCTGCACCTGTAGGGTACTCCACGGATTCACAATATTCTTGGAAGGTAGTTTCCAATTTCTGTCAATAGGATACTTTGGAGTCTTTTTACCAATGCTATTAGTTTTATACAGTGAACCCCCTAGGACAGTCTTAGGTACTCACCAAATTTTACTAATAATCTGGCAACACAGAAATATTTCTGAAAGCTTCTCATGTGATCACATCGCAAATCTGAAAACCTTCCTGGAAAGTCTCAAATCACACCTATCCAGCTTTGTCATGCAACCGATCCCATCCAAAAGGGAGTCCATTTTCCTTTGTTCTAATGCTTCCACCCTGCTAGTAAATCTTGGTTTAAAATTTCTCAACGATTTCCAAATCCATTAAAATACTGCAAAACACTCAAAACACTTCCACAGGATGACATCAGCAGTTCATTTCAAGTTCTTGTCCTTTCATCCATCGGAAGTGGCAATGCTATCCTTGCCGGAATACTCTCTGGATCCTATCAAAGCAGTCCAACAATCGGCTGCACAGCTGGTGTGTGGGGCCAATAAATCCGATATCATTAACCCAATCCTCAAAGGTCTGCAATGGCTTCTCTTGAATTCATGAATTGCCTTTGAGATTTGATGCATTAATAAGAAACCTATTCACAGACAACAACACTCCAACCTCTATCACATCAATTAAGAAGGTGAAACCCGCAAAATCAAAAGCAAAACCGGATTCATTCCTGAAATCCCACAGGTCAAGAAATTTAGAAATTAGATCATTAAGCTTTTTCCTGCTTGGCCAGGAGAATAGAGAACTATCCGCCAAAGAAATGATATGATATAATAGGTTATTTATAACGCGCTGAATACCCAGAGGTTTTTAAGCGTGGCCCCGGGGATCGAACCTGTGGTGCTCTGTGTCATCTTGCTTCCAAGGCGTGCATGTTGCCCCTGAGTAATCCTCCCGGTGTGCAAGCCACACCCATCCTTCTCGACAGCTGTCGAGTTCTAAAGAAATCACTGCTTCCCACCCTATCTACTCAGATCTAAACCTTCACCACGTGACCTTCCCTCCTTCATCACCTTTCCTCAGCAGACCTCCTGCCTGCTCACTAGCCCTCCTCAATGTTATTCCCATGTTATTTGGAAAGCACCCTGTTGCCAGGTGGCAAAACACATACTCGAAATGAAAAAAACAAATAAATATTGCCTATAACTTTTGACAGTTCGTTATTGCATTTTTGGGAGCTTATTTATTAGAAAATGTGCTAACATTTAGCTTTGTTTGATTTGAGGAGCTTTGACAGCAGTTGTTATCTTAAGTGACAAAACGACATATGACAACCTAACTTTCCTAGGCTAAGTTCAAATATCATCATATAGGTCTTGATAAAACTCCACAAATAGGCTTCTTCTGTGTTCATCAGGCCAGAGCTGGGTGTACAAATCACTTGTGAGCCTGTGCCCACTTCTTTACTGGGTTCTGCGGCGGAGAATGGCTAAAGTGGCCAATGCAGGATGCCTTCAGAACAAATGTATGGCATGGATCGAACCAGTGCCATCCCATGGCAGAGAAATGTTCTTGGAGATCGACCCAGCCTACACCTGGACAGATTCAGATTTATTCGATCAAAAGCAAGTCCAAAAAATTGAAAATGCAATATTACCAGTCGATGGTTCAAAGGAATGTTCTCAGTATTAGTGGCCCTGCATGGCCCTCCACTATTTCCAATGGAGGAGCCTGGCAGAAAGACAAATAGATCTTGATCCCTTCGAATGATAACACTTGCATGATTCCATTTGAAATTCCAAAACGAACAGTTCAAGTAGCAAATCCTTCCGTGAAATGGAACACAACACAGACTTAACATGGCAGATTTATTTGCAAACTGGGTGAAGCTGTAATTCATCTCTTATTACCTGCCTGCCAGTTTAAATCTGCTGTAGGCAATGCATACCAACCCGTGGTCAAGCACTGATGGTAGGCGGTGCCACGCTTCACTGCATTATTGGTGAGTGCAGGGGTGTACAGGCCTATCAAGAACTCCAGACATTTCCTGGTAGGCCTCTGCACCCTGCGCCTCTTTTGTTTGATAACTTACATCCACATGTTTTCATAGGAAAAGGATTGGGCTTGCTGTGAATGTGTAATATGGGGCCACTTTGAACATTATTTCCAGGGCCTCTTTTGGGTTCCAGTCCACCCCTGGGTAGGTGGCACATTAAAAACGCCCCTTTATGGCAAGACTACTCACTGGCATATTGCACTCTTCCATTCTGCTCATTCAGCCTGCAGTTGAACTCAGCAAGTAGAGACATGCAAGCAACCTAGTATCTGAAAAAGGTTAGCAAAAGACTGGTCACCGTGGAGGCTGAACTAGGCTGAACTATGGATCGCTAGATCGGGGTCCTTTCATTGCAGAGCGCCATTTCACAGCACATATTTCCGTGGTCTCCGTCCTCGTCATTCCTTCCGTGGCTCTCTCCCTGCAGACTTCTCTCCCTCTGGCGCACATACTCGTTCCAACGCAATTCTCTGCACACTTACCTGTCGCCCTTTTTTCTGTTCTTATCTTGATTCTGGCTTCCAGATAGCTGGCTGTGAGACCAAACCATTCCATACGTCGCCTAGGGGGAGTTCATTGGCCATCCTATTTTCTCACCTCTCTCTCCTGAGTACACGGAACAGCCCCACTGCCCCCATGTTTAAAATCTTTCTTCGGGGGCACTCTTGTTATCCATAGGTTCATGTTCAAATCCCACGTTCATCCTAGTTTCTTGCTGCCCAATGCCACTCACCACATAGACCTGTCCCTCCCCTACAAATGCATGGGGCCAAAGTAAGATGGTCCATGAAATCAATTGCTAGTGCTTCGTTTGCCGGTGTGTTTGGCAGGCCTCAGTGCAGGGACCTGTTTCTGATCACTAGCACATATTTCCACGGACTTAGTTTCATTAGGATGTAGTGTTTTGGCAACTTTAATATTTTAACTGTCATTCATACTCACATATTAAGCAACAAGAGTTCAAACAGACCACATGCCTGTTTATCCTGGCAGGGTTTGAAACTGAGGGCAGCCGAGAGCTATTTAGAAGCCTATTTATTTTAGCCTAGAAGAGCCTGGCTAGCTTCGAACCAACAGCTATCAGGAGCTACCTTTGGCTCCCCAAGCCGACTGATACCGAACAAACACAACTATGTGAATTTAACTCATTTGGGACAATCTATAAATAAACATTGGGACACATCTATGTGACATTTAAAGCCCAATGGGTCATAAATAATGGACATTTTATATTTTTGTATCCTGTGTGGAAGTTGGATTTGCGTAACACTATGGGCCACATTACACGGTAGGAGGTAACCATGGCGCTATTAGCACCATGGTTGCCGCCAGTATTTTACTGTGTCCGCCTTGGTGGATGGCGGAATTACTGCCCTACTCCAAGGTGAGCGGGGGGCGGTAATTCCCCATTCACCAAGGCCCTTCCCCATTCCCATTTTTGCCCCCATAGGGCGTAATGGGAATGGGGAAGGCGCTAATTACGGTACCGCAAATTGCGGTACCGTAATTAGCACCAAGGTCCCATTGCGGGTTCGTTTTTTAACGCCTGCTAAAAGCAGGCGTTAAAGTACCAACCCGCAAAGGGACCTCGTAATAAGGCGGTAAGGGTTAACGGTCACCGGTAGTATTACTGGTGACCGTTAACCCTTACCGCCTTCCGTGTAATGAGGCCCTATGTACTAGCTCCTCGTTCCCCATTGGTAGCTCCTGGACACCCAGGAGCTGCTTGTAGCTCATGCTTATCCAATCTTAATTTCGAGCCTGATCCTGAGCCGGCTCATTGCTCATCATGAACCCGATGAGCGACTGTTTTAGTTCTCCATTTTGAAAATTAAGAACGAGCCAGAAGGTACCAGTGCTCGGTGCTCATGCTGGATAACCCGCATGCTGCACCAGTTAGTCTGCATGACGTTGGTGTCGCATTGCTCCTCTGATAACCAGCAGAAGTGCCATAGCAGGGTGGGTGGCTCTGGCATGTGGTGTAAGTAGCATCTATGTGATATTGGGGAAGCTAACTAGATCAGCAGATAGGCTCGCACATGCCTGTGCCAGAGCTCTCAAGATTTCCCCTCCCTACGTGTGAATGTCATGCAGTCCTGATGTTATTGTTTTCATTCTGGGACTGCAGTTTAATTCCATTTTAAATTCAGCGCATTTGCAGTTGAGGGTATTCAGTGGACAAATGCCAGGCTTTGTTCAGCTGGGCATTGCCCTTTGTCTTCCGGCATGCAGCCAGCATGCGTTGCTCCCTTATGCAAGCAAATGCAAGTGAGTCGACTCACTGAATATTAAACACAAGCTGGCATCTGATGCCCTTTCCAATCCCCTTTTTACATTTGTACAAATAAGAGGGTGTTTCCGCGCATTTCAATGTGCACCCCAAATTCCCAAAGAGATGCGCTTTGACTTGCACCGAAATTAAATGCATTTCCCTGTAAATGTTGGGAACAGGATGCAGAAAAAACACAACAGGTTATTTCTGATCTTGTAATGCATTTTCTTAAAAAGTGTGACATCAACGGTTTTAAACAGATACTATTACACTTGCATTGTTATCGCTCAAACAGGGAGAGAAATGCGTTTTTGTGTACATTTCACAATGACGGGCACCATGTACTGTGAAATTTGCTCCCATTACCCACAGGACTGCTGGGAGACTAATACATTAGTGCTGGCAGCCTCTCCCGACACTACAAGGAGCGTGCCAGTGCATTTTTTGTGTACTGCCCCCCAAGAAATGTGCTGGTCACCAATAAGGTGATCTGTGCATTTCTTATAGTGACACAGTAAAAAAGCATCTCTTCTGCACTTCTCTTACTTTCTCCACTGTATGAGATTCTGCTCCTTGGTTTCTCATTTCAAGACCCAGCTAGAATGTTATGTTATTTCATATTATTGGTATTGATTGGTAATAGTAAATTGCACATCTCCCTTGGGTAGTGGATCCGTCACAGTACCGGATTAACAAATAGGCAAAGTAGGCACAGGTCTATGGGCCTAACTCCTTTTAGGGGCTCCACGACAACGGACCAAAATAATATTGATTTGATATTGAAAGAAAATTACAATCAAGCTTTCTTAAACTTTTTCCAAAAGATAGAAAAAAATAACGAAAACTTTACATTAGAGCAAAAATACCATGTTGGTGTAATGCACCCATTAACAACTTAAAGTGCATAAACCAGAGACATCAGAATCACATAACAGTTTGTCTCTTAAAAGCTCATCTTTTGGCAGCTGTCAGTTTTCAAAAGAAATTGGTGTAATGTACAGTAGTGATGGTCATCTCCATCTAGCAGCCGACAGGCACACTACTTAGTTTAAGTCCTCCCACTAGAGCGCGCGCACGAGAAACCCCCAGAAACAAAGCTTTCTGTGAGTTAGTGTATTGGGAGTTCCCGCCGACTCCAGACCCTAGTAGAATATTACCGAGTAGAAGCTTCGAGAACACTGATGAGTATATATACCCGACGTCTGCGTTACTAAGTAAGTTAGCTTTTTGGAGTTAGAATGAAGTCTGATTAACTTCCCAGTCTACCGCAATAGAACAATCTATCTTGCTCAGGCACTTTTACTCATTTTTGGCTGAGAATTATTTTACAAAACATAAGTATTGTTTGTCGTTGCTCTTTTGTAGAACCATAATGTCAGCGCCCGAAAATAACAGGTACCAGGAGATAATTTACGAGGTGGGCCCCCGGAATTTCGACTGCCTAGGGGCCTCCACAGGGTTTAATCCAGCACTGACCCATCATTGCCATTGAGCTGCGCTAACTATGTTGACCCTGTGAGGTACAGCAGTAGATAGTGTCGGCAGTGTACCAGCGATCTGCCGTCCTGATATGACAAAAGAGTGCTAGAAAATATTGGAGCCTTAAGACTTACAAATTAAGCACTGAATCGCGTGTAGGAAAAATGACCCACTCTTTCTTCACCAAGTTCGCCAAAAAGGCCCATTCCTTAGGCCTTCTAGCCGCTATCTTTGCAGTCCTCAGGCTAGCTTACCGTCAGTGATGCTAATCAAATGAAAAATAAAAAAGTAATGGCGTCTGAAGCTGGAATGACCCAGCCATGATAGCGTTTTGACTGCATCTGATCTTCCCGACCCTGCGCGTTCGGGCCCTTGTGTTTCCCTTTCTCTTGTCCCCCTCTCTCTCCTCCTCCCTCCATTCCCCTCTCTGTACTGCCATATTCTAAAGCATCGTTTGCAAGTGTCCCACTATGAAAACATCAAATACATACGTAAATGGACTGATTGCATTCAGCTGAAGGAGTAGAGCACCCCGCTGGTTCACCACACCCTCTAACAATGGCAAGGTGGCTTGAAAATAAGTTGGCCACAGTAAACGAGCAGTTTAAAAAGAAGTACAATTTCATGTTCCTCTTTCTCTGGAACAAAAGTGGCATCCAAGAAGAATATTGGGATATAACAATTCACGGCAATACTGCATAAACCCTCTAGTAAATATCACTCTAGCATCACAGATGATGATTCATTTGTATTGTGTCAGACACAAGGTCCTGCAGGCTTTGGCTCTCCAGATGTGTTGGACTACAACTCCCATCAACCCTAGCCAGCATTGTCAATGGTAACGGCCCATCGAGTGGTAGACTCTTAGTACAAAACATCCGGGGAGCCGCAATTGGCTGGAAAGATGATGACTGCCCTGCTTCTTCATAGATAACAGCAGTAACACTTTTCCAACATGGATATTTGTAGTTACATGGACAACCAACACTTCTCAACGCTGTTACCTGGAAAACTTGACTTTCTCACACCTTTGTCCCCTACATGCACACTACTCCCACATAGCGCTGCTGCAACAGGGCTGCCGGCTGATGCACCTCTCCATCTCGAGGTCTAGTCAATTTGGGGACAAGAGAATGTCTAAGTAAAGTTATTTGGCAGAGAAGAAGTTGTGACCAAGGTAAGGAGGGCTGCGAGTAGATCCATTTGTTCTTGCAAAAGACAAGATCATGAGTCGTATAAACATGACCTGGAATCGCCTCTTGCTCCCCCTTTTTATTCATGTCCCTTTCACCTTCTTGCCCTTCACTTCACTGTTTCCAAGCTAGACTTCCTTAAGAAAACCAAAATACAAAAATACATTAAGTATGCTTCCTGCACTGATATACACTGCCTTCTTCCCTCAAAGTCTTCCACTAGGCCGGAACGGCATCAGGGCCTTTCAACCTTTTCGATTGGCCCAGAGGAGGTGCCACATGTTGGCAATCTTATACCACTGAAACATAGTCATTTAATACCCGTAACATGTTGCTTTACTGAAGTCCTCAGACAGTCACCTGCCACTTAGAGAGTATAACAACGTTTTTATCAGCTCATTTCCATTTTACTCAAAACTCCCCATCTTCAGCACCATCCTGTCAAACAGCGATTAGCAGCTTTCAGGGGACATTTGGTGTTTCAGCTCCCTGATGGCAGTCTGTCCAGTGATAATCTGCTGCGATTCGCCACCTCGCTGCTTTCTTTTGACAGACTGTTTTTCACTTGTTTAAAGCAAAGGCGGGGGGGGGGGCATCTTGTTGAAATGGGCCCCCACCAACTCTGACAGATCTCCAGCCAGCTCAGCGATGTGTACCAATCGGGCATGGCTGATCCCGGGTCTTGGCAGGGGTGGCCCCACTCACCTTCAGCCAGCTCTGCTGCTAGGTCTTCCGAAGGCACCATCGGGTGCAAATGTCACATTGTCTGATGCCAATGGGGGACAGAAGTGACATTGTAAAGAAGATGGAATAGATATTTCAAAACACCACA
This sequence comes from Ambystoma mexicanum, assembly GCF_040938575.1. Taxonomy (NCBI): domain Eukaryota; kingdom Metazoa; phylum Chordata; class Amphibia; order Caudata; family Ambystomatidae; genus Ambystoma; species Ambystoma mexicanum. Next base: position 1,175,792,402 of record NC_090921.1, on the reverse strand, counting down.
GCTGTTCACAATGCGGGTGCTTTTTGTATTCCCCAACGTCTATCTATCCTCCTCCTGAGGTCAGCCCTTACCACGTGCGTAGAAGTGCTCGTCCAACAGGCCTTTAAGAATGAAGTTGGTCCTCACTCAATACCCTTAAAGTGTCTCTGTTGTATGATCACTTCCTGTTTCCTCTGCCTGTCCCATAAACGTTTCTGTCCCGGAACAATGGGTACTTTTAACATATTATTTTAATGTTTTGACGTTTAGGATACGTTTTCTTTTTGTTCCTCTGAATACTTCCTGTCTCACACAGCTAGGACACCACTGCAAGCAGGTCTTTTCCATGTTTTAATATCCTTCCCCACTCACCCCTTTGGCCAGTGACCTCATTGCAAACCCCATTCCTGAGGGTCAGGAGTGAGGATGCCGTTGCAGTTCCCCAACAATGTGTTTGGGGCATTAGCCATATCCTCACGGGGAGTGAAGCTGCCGGTTGCCTAGCAATAACGCTGTATCTTAGAAGATCCATCCAGGATCCTGGCTTTAAAGGATGCTCCATGGAACTCGGCTCTCACAGACTATTCATAACAAGCAAGATGCTTAGTCAAGTCGTCGCTCAAATGCATAGAGGAGCAGCCACAGTCACTGATCCCTAGGCCAGTGTCTCAATAGATTCTGTTTCCACACACCATTGTGACTGAAGGCTGCATAATGCCCTTAAGAGGGATTGTGGAGGCTGTTACCTAGGGGCTGTCGATCCAGCCCAATCCCTTCCGTTTGATTTCCAAGCCCTGGGAACGTCCAATCAGCATGCCAATGAATGGGCTTCGTTAATAGCAGAAACAAGGTTCATCTTTGTCAGATGCCCCAAGCGACCTCCTTACAGTCTCTTTCTATCTGTCAGCGGCAATTGCTGCTCACCATCTATGGCCCAGACAGCAGTGGGAGACCAGATATCCGGCCTAGTACAACTACTGCTTTGGGAGAATGTGTTGGCACAGTAAAGACGTGCTTTGAAGTGGGAGAGACGATTCACACTGCAGATTAGAGGCTGGTGCAGGTGATACCCTTGTCCTTTGGCCCTGTCGGAGGCGATCACCACTAGGCAACTCTATCCTGTCTACTTGCCTCTGCAGCATAGGTATTAGTGGCACAGCAATGGGTTGAGTCAGGTTCTTTCGCCCCCTGGTGACCTTTTCCCAGGCGACTTCAATCCCTGGATACCCCTTTCACTCTCCTCTGGGACCTTCACTCCTGTTATAAGGTAGCTGCAGTCATACTCCTAACAAAAACTATGTCTGACCCCCAATCAATTTCATAACATGCCCCGCCTAGTGTGCTGGATTGGTTTGGATTGCTTCTACCTTCCCGGCCCCACTGAACTGGGCACAACTGAAAGCAGCCCCCAACTCCACCAACCTCCAGGGGGCATCTTCTATATTGCATATGCCCAGTCCAGCTCGGGTGCAGAATGTGGTAGACAAGATGGCTCTGAACGACGCCCCTCCACTCTCTCCTTTCAGAGGTTGCCTGACTGCATACAGTTCAGCAGGATTCAGAAAAAGGCAGGTGAAGGAAGGCACTCCTCATCTGAGGCGTGTGCCTGGGCTGCTCAGTGAATTATCAACAGAGCCAACTCGGTCACTTCAGTGAAAGTCCAGTCTTGCAAGTAAGTGTCAGGTCCTGACACTAGCCGTGACATTTGCGATAGAGTGAGATAAGCTCAGAGTGGCCTGAGAAGTTCCTGACCAGCTCAACAATCTGCTAAGACGTCCTCCAGGCCCAGGGCTTTGCAATGCCTGAACGTGAACTCATGCGCCTGGTAAATATGGCCTATCCTGTGCATCAAGTGCCCGGCTTAACCCGCTCACCCCTATGATAAATGTGTGCCGGGGGGCCCCATCAGGGCTCACTCTCCCCACTTTCCCAGGTGCTGTCAACTTCTGCTGCAGTGCCACTCCCTGCTTTATAAAATGTGCAGCACAGCAACCCTCTATAGGACCGAGCTAAGCATTTCTTAGTCTTTTGTTGATCTCACGAAAGAGGCTCTACAGTCCCTATAGTGTACCATGGCCCACTCTCCTCCCAAGCCTCTGCACCTTTCTGTTCTCCAGTTGCACATGCTAAGATCATAGCCCCCTCATTACCAAGCCAAGGGTCATCTGTGTATCTACTGCCAAGATCCCCACCACCAGCAAGATTCCCCTGGCAAGACACTATCCTCCCACCAGCAAAGATTCATAAGATCCCCCACCAGCAAAGATCCATAAGATCCCCCACCAGCAAGATTCCCCTGCCAAGACACTATCCTCCCACCAGCAAAGATCCATAAGATCCCCCACCAGCAAGATTCCCCTGCCAATCACTATCCTCCCACCAGCAAAGATCCACAAGATCCCCCCACCAGCAAGATTCCCCTGCCAAGACACTATCCTCCCACCAGCAAGATTCCACTGCCAAGACAGTATCCTCCAGCCAGCAAAGATCCACAAGATCCCCACCACCAGCAAGATTCCCCTGCCAAGACACTATACACCCGCCAGCAAAGATCCACAAGATCCCCCCCACCTGCAAGATTTGCCTGCCAAGACACTATACTCCTGCCATCAAAGATCCACAAGATCCCCCTCCAGCAAGATTCCCCTGCCAAGACACTATCCTCCCGCTAGCAAAGATCCACAAGATCCTCCCACCTGCAAGATTCCCCGGCCAAGACACTATCCTTCCGCCAGCAAAGATCCATAAGATCCCCAACCAGCAAGATGCCCCTGCCAAGACACTATCCTCCCACCAGCAAAGATCCATAAGATCCCCCCACCAGCAAGATTCCCCTGCCAAGACACTATCCTCCCACCAGCAAAGATCCATAAGATCCCCCCACCAGCAAGATTCCCCTGCCAAGACACTATCCTCCCACCAGCAAAGATCCATAAGATCCCCCCACCAGCAAGATTCCCCTGCCAAGACACTATCCTCCTGTCAGCAAAGATCCACAAAATCCCCCACCAACAAGATTCCCCTGCCAAGACACTATCCACCCACCAGTAAAGAGCCACAAGATCCCCCCACCAGCAGGATTCCCCTGCCAAGACACTATACACCCGCCAGCAAAGATCCACAAGATCCCCCCACCAGCAATATTCCCCTACCAGGACACTATATTCCTGCCAGCAAAGATCCACAAGATCCAGCACCAGCAAAATTCCCCTGCCAAGACACTATCCCCTGCCAGCAAGATTCCCCTGCCAAGACACTATCCTCCCACCAGCAAAGATCCACAAGATCTCCACCACCAGCAAGATTCCACTGCCAATCACTATCCTCCCACCAGAAAAGATCCACAAGATCCCCCCACCAGCAAGATTGCCCTGCCAAGACACTATCCTCCCACCAGCAAGATTCCCCTGCCAAACACTATCCACCCGTCAGCAAAGATCCACAAGATCTCCACCACCAGCAAGATTCCACTGCCAAGACACTATCCTCCAGCCAGCAAAGATCCACAAGATCCCCACCACCAGCAGGATTGCCCTGCGAAGACACTATACACCTGCCAGCCAAGATCCACAAGATCCCCCCACCAGCAAGATTCGCCTGCCAAGACACTATACTCCTGCCAGCAAAGATCCACAGGATCCCCCACCAGCAAGATTCCCCTGCCAAGACACTAACCTCCCGCTAGCAAAGATCCACAAGATTCTCCCTCCAACAAGATTCCCCTGCCAAGACACTATCCTCCCACCAGCAAAGATCCATAAGATCCCCCCACCAGCAAGATTCCCCTGCCAAGACACTATACTCCTACCAGCAAAGATCCACAAGATCCCCCACCAGCAAGATTCCCCTGCCAAGACACTATCCTCCCGCTAGCAAAGATCCCCAAGATCCTCCCTCCAGCAAGATTCCCCTGCCAAGACACTATCCTCCCACTAGCAAAGATCCATAAGATCCCCCCACCAGCAAAATTCCCCTGCCAAGACACTATCCTCCCACCAGCAAAGATCCATAAGATCCCCCCACCAGCTAGATTCCCCAGCCAAGACACTATCCTCCCGCCAGCAAAGATCCACAAGATCCCCCCACCAGCAAGATTCCTCCTGTGACAAAACACTATCCTCCCATCAGCAAAGATCCACAAGATCCCCCACCAGCAAGATTCCCCTGCCAAGACACTATCCCCCCACCAGTAAAGAGCCACAAGATCCCCCCACCAGCAGGATTCCCCTGCCAAGACACTATACACCCGCCAGCAAAGATCCACAAGATCCCCCCACCAGCAATATTCCCCTACCTGGACACTATATTCCTGCCAGCAAAGATCCACAAGATCCAGCACCAGCAAAATTCACCTGCCAAGACACTATCCTCCCTCCGGCAAAGATCCACAAGATCCCCCCACCAGCAAGATTCCCCTGCCAAGACACTATGCCCCACCAGCAAGATTCCCCTACCAAGACACTATCCTCCCGCCAGCAAAGATCCACAAGATCTCCACCACCAGCAAGATTCCACTGCCAATCACTATCCTCCCACCAGCAAAGACCCACAAGATCCCCCCACCAGCAAGATTCCCCTGCCAAGACACTATACTCCTGCCAGCAAAGATCCACAAGATCCCCCACCAGCAAGATTCCCCTGCCAAGACACTATCCTCCCACCAATAAGATTCCCCTGCCAAACACTATCCACCTGCCAGCAAAGATCCACAAGATCTCCACCACCAGCAAGATTCCACTGCCAAGACACTATCCGTCAGCCAGCAAAGATCCACAAGATCCCCACCACCAGCAAGATTCCCCTGCCAAGACACTATACACCCACCAGCAAAGATCCACAAGATCCCCCCACCAGCAAGATTTGCCTGCCAAGACACTATACTCCTGCCAGCAAAGATCCAGAAGATCCCCCACCAGCAAGATTCCCCTGCCAAGACACTATCCTCCTGCTAGCAAAGATCCACAAGATCTTCCCTCCAGCAAGATTCCCCTGTCAAGACACTATCCTCCCACCAGCAAAGATCCATAAGATCCCCCCACCAGCAAGATTCGCCTGCCAAGACACTATACACCCGCCAGCAAAGATCCACAAGATCCCCCCACCAGGAAGATTCGCCTGCCAAGACACTATACTCCTGCCAGCAAAGATCCACAAGATCCCCCCACCAGCAAGATTCCCCTGCCAAGACACTATCCTCCCACCAGCAAAGATCCATAAGATCCCCCCACCAGCAAGATGCCCCTGCCAAGACACTATCCTCCCACCAGCAAAGATCCATAAGATCCCCCCACCAGCAACATTCCCCTCCCAAGACACTATCCTCCCGCCAGCAAAGATCTACAAGATCCCCCCACCAGCAAGATTCCCCTGCCAAAACACTATCCTCCCATCAGCAAAGATCCACAAGATCCCCCACCAGCAAGGTTCCCCTGCCAAGACACTATCCACCCACCAGTAAAGAGCCACAAGATCCCCCACCAACAGGATTCCCCTGCCAAGACACTATACACCCACCAGGAAAGATCCACAAGATCCCCCCACCAGTAATATTCCCCTACCAGGACACTATATTCCTGCTAGCTAGCAAAGATCCACAAGATCCAGCACCAGCAAAATTCCCCTGCCAAGACACTATCCTAACTCCAGCAAAGATCCACAAGATCCCCCCACCAGCAAGATTCCCCTGTCAAGACACTATCCCCCGCCAGCAAGATTCCCCTGCCAAGACACTATCCACCCGCCAGCAAAGATCCACAAGATCTCCACCACCAGCAAGATTCCACTGCCAAGACACTATCCTCCAGCCAGCAAAGATCCACAAGATCCCCACCACCAGCAATTTTCCCCTGCCAAGACACTATCCACCACCAGCAAAGATCCAGTCCCTAACCCAATATTTAACATCAAAGCTGACATCCAACTGTAGCTGTAACCTTAAAGATGACTTTCCAAGACATACAGTAGACTTCCACGTTAAAGGGCAATAACATAATTCTAACAGCACGGCGTTCCCCATGAGCGATCCTATCTAGGACCTCCATGCATGATACCAGAATTATGCTACACCACAAGAGCACTGCTTCAAGACCGCAAGGATGACCTAGAGGCCCGTGGGAGGGATGCGACTTAGACTCCAACAACAAATAGCAGCACCAAGAGATGCTGGATTCCACAAAAATGATCTCCCATTGCAAGGGGGCAACAGTAGACTTGCATGAGAGATGCTGTAAACTGACAGATTGATGCAAGGCTACCCATGGTGAATGAAGCCAATTGCTAGTCATTTATGTTGTGGCTGAGCCATTATCCAGGAAGACACTGAAGGCACTAGACCTCGAGTGCGATGTTAGACCCTAAACTATGATTCTAGACCCCGAATGGTGATGCCACACCTAAGGGTGATCATAATCCCCATGTGGAAATTCAAGAGCACAATGTGTTAGCAGATGGGAATGGAGCCTGAAAGTGAAGGATGGATGACTTGCTTTCCTCAGCACATCAAACTTAAGTTGTAGATGAAGGCATGGAGCACACACAAACATACAGACATAGAGGAACTTCCTACCAGCCACTTCCATTGGAACATGCTGTCTGTGATTGGATTGGCATCCACAGTGCAAATGATCTCTGCCGTTTCTCCCAGGTCGACTTCTGTGGGATCTCCAATGCTCTTAATGGACGGCGAGTCTGCAAGCGGAGATATGTTGACATCAGCACATGAAGTGATATCAGCACAGAGAGTTGGGTACATAGCCTGAATGTTGAGAAACGACCATAAACTATGTGGAGTATGAATGCAGGGAGACCAGAAGGGAGTGCGAGCACGGCTATTGACTAGCATATATCCTGTATGTAGATCCTGTCTGCTGCACTGCACTCACAAAGTGTCAATCATCAGATGCAGAAATAGGGTTATAGTTTGAACATTTAGCAGATGGGGGTCTCAGACCTATGTGTGCATACCGGACAGGCAGACAGGCTCTTCCCTTGGACCATCACCACATAGGCCTCCCATGAAAAAGGCCAGCTGTGCACAATCAGCACACACACACACTCAGCATGAGTAACTCAAAGGGGTCCCACTCAAACTTTAATCTGGAGTGTCTTCCAACATGTTAACACAAAGTAAACATTAAGTAAATCAGGGGTTTACTTTTCCCTCAAGGACAAAATGATTAATCCAACTCTCAAATATCAGCCTTACATACTCAAATGAAGCATTATTAATGGGAGGACCCTATTACACTTTGAGGAGTTTTGTTACCCGTGTGGGGCCATATGTGGGTGGTCACAATTGTGTTTTCACGAGGCGCCATATGGTTGGCCAGTGAGGTGACCTTCATTTAAGCCATTTCTCCAGGAGGGCGGGGGGAGGCGTCTGGGGGGTGATTTTACACAGGAGACCATTTCCCCAGTTGAGTCATTGGTGTGTTCCAGCAGGGAAGCGCTACAATTCCCTTGTGACTTACACTGGACATCCAGTTTGATGCTGGTCTCGTTTTGGCCCTCTACGTTTTTGCAGTGAATCTTGTAGTCTCCGGCGTCCGCTCGTGTCAGGTTCCAGATCTCCAGTGTCCCTCCATCACGTAGGTGGTGTCGGGGAGCCCCCTCTGGAAGAGAAACATGCCATGTCCACCATTAGCAATCAGGCCAGCCCCTTGTTTGAGCAATGATATGCTATGATATGATAAGTCATTTATAACGTGCCTGTACACAAGTATTTCTAAGCGCGACAAGACAAGGGAGGGAAGACAGAGGGAGGACAAGAAAAAAACCACCCAAGGAATATGCTACGCACAGAAGCTAATGCATACAGCACTGGTGCATGCTTTCACAATGAGGTGTAAGCCATGGGTATGCTTTAGGGAGGCCCATGTGAAACAACTTCCCGTCCAAGCTCATTATGCAGTCTTTAAACATTTCATAATGTCATACACGCCTGTCCACTATGCGCACACACACACTCTCAAGAATTGTTTTTTTGATGGTGCATGTACCCCATGCTTGTACAAAGACACACTTCTCAATAGTAATGTGGGATGTCATAGTTATGGTTGGTACTACATTATGTGATTAATTAATATCCTTATGCATAATGCCTGCACCCTTGATGTGTACTAATCAAGCACTATTTGCTTAAGGAGGGTATCTGCACCCAGGTGCTATTCCTAGCTACCCAAAAATAACAATAGAGCTTTAGTTGATCTGATCTAATTAATTAATCTTTTATAACACACTCCACACTGGGGACCTGTGCTACAAAACCATTATATTAAAAAAAGACAGTCACAAGGGACATGGCAGGACCATACTCTGCAGGTCCGGGGTTCGAATCAGTCACAAGTCACATGGCAGGACCATACTCTGCAGGTCCGGGGTTCGAATCTGTGTTGTTCTGTGTTGCCTTGTTACCAAGATGAGCACATTGCCCCCGAACTATCCTCCCGGCCGCAGTTCTGCAAGGCTCTTAATGAGTATTCATTATGGATATTTATCTATCTCCAAATAGCTACAGAAGGTATTCACTGACAATGTCGCCAGTGAAAATGTCATCAGGAGTCGTCGGTGTTTCAACCCGGCCCCTTGATTGCTATCAAGCACTTTCACCAAAAGGACTGGAGCTTAGAAAAGTAAATAACACCAGTCCTAGAAAGCCTTGGGAAGGCATTTGGGAGTCAGGGTGAAAACATACATACACTGGCAATGTTTTTGATGCAGGACCTTAGAGATACAGAGCTAATATTGGTTCATTATCACGCATTTGTGGTATTCTTCTATCGGTGATCCGTGGAACCTTTCAAGTGCACAAGCGTTGAACAGACGCAGACAACTGAACTAACTTGCTTATTTACACAATAGAGTGTAACATGTAAAAAGGATTTCCAAATCTGTACTAGCCCGGCAGTTTGGGAATGTCAAATGCTTCGGAATTGGAGGGCCTGTGCAAGTGCACGAGGACTGTAACTGCGTCATGGTGGGTTCATTTAAAGTTGATCAGATAGCTAAATTGATATCTCTCCCACGTTTAAAAGCTCATTTCGGTGCCAACAGGAACCTCCCAAGGCAAGCAAGCCCTTCGCGGTATAATGCAACGTTAGCAAGGGAACCTCTTGACTCATCTCCATGAAACATACGGGGCTTCCATTTTAGATAAGTGCATTCTCTGCTCAGGAGCCCCACGTGACGCCTTGAGTTCTCACAGAATACCCCCAAGGCCGCTCTGATCCAAACACAAGCATGGCATTTCTATGCTGATTCAACATGAAGAAAACATCTTCATGCAGCAGACAAAGCATAATTCAAGGGCTTACTGGCTGGATTCCAAACAAAATGCTTCCCAGAAATAGGAAATGACATACGAGAATGAAACCATTTCCGCAGGCACTACCACTTCCTCTTTCAGTCCTTCATTGCAAAACCCATCGATTGGGTGCCACTAGTGGAGCTGCAACACTGCCCATGAGACCAACAATGCTAGCAATGGCAACTCCATATACACCTGAGCCCAATGTGCAACTTGAATCATCCACAGAGAGCCCATCTTACCGGTTGCCAAAGGATTTAGTGGAAGACACCGCGGATGCCCTGGGAAACCTCTAGTGTCACTGATTCCTCATTACATCCCACTACAGCAAGGCTCATTAAAGTTCACATCCAGTATTTGTCAAACAAAGCTTCTAGGTGCTTGACAGCATCAAGGCGGTTGCAGGGTACTTCAAAGCCTGTGAGACAGAGTTAGTGGCCAGTGGCGTAACACAAAATGTGGGGGCCCCCCTGCGAGCCATGCATGCTGAGGGCCCCCCCCAAACTCAGCAACAAATCAAGGGTCGCACCACACTCTGTGCCTGCCTAGATTATCACACTTGCGCAAAACGCACAAACATGCTGCTGAAGGGATATGCCGCACACTGCACTAGGAGAAAGATATACATATGTGTTTTAATATAATATACAGCACGCTTTCTGAGAAAATTTGGCTAAAAAGCCAGAGTGTTTGCAATTGTTTTGTAGGGTAACACCAATACAATAGATGCAAGTCACCAACAGTGCACAGGAACATTAATGCTTTGCTATTAAAAATGCCATGCCACAATGAAAACATGTCCAACTGGCTGCACAATGTAGACCACTGTAGACACGTAATAACAATATGTAAAGCTTGACAGACCACATTTAGACATATCTAGACTGGTTACACCAAAATACCAGTCAAAGCAATAACACTCAAGAAGAGAACACACATTCAAGCTCGTTTCTCTGTGGCCTCTAACAACACGGCCAAACTCTTTCAAATCTGAAAGGAACTTGTCAATCCTGTTGCGGTCTTTACCTCTCCTGTTCCCTCCCAGGCACTCTGTATGGCTCTGTAATCTCACTTCTGCGCTAAAACTCAGGACATCCTGTCCCCCATCTCCTCTTTCTCTCCCTCTTCCTCTTTCGGTCCCCCTTTGGCCATCTCTACCTCTCTTCCTCCTTTCTCCTCTTTCTCTCTGACAACACCTGACAAGGTTTCTAGATACAGGAGAGAACAGGTGCTCTCCTGCTCCACCAGAACCGTCAAGAACCATATTGACACCCTTGCTCCAGCCTTGACTGATTTCTGTAATCACTCTTTCGCCACTGGATCGTTCCCCTCTCCCGTTAAGCACTCCCTTATGCACCCACTCCTCAAGAAGCCGTCTGCTGATCCTGCCTGCCCGGCAAACTATCGCCCAATCTCCATAACCCCTTTCCTGGGCAAACTGTCGGAAAAGCTGGCCATCTCCCAGCTTACTCTCCACACGGAATCTGTTGGTTGTCTCCATGACCATCAATCTGCCTTCCTCTACACTCCAGCCTCTGCAACTAATCCAGAACAGGACTGCAAGACTTATCCTTGGCTTCAAGCCCAGGGATCATATCTCTCCAGCCCTGAAATCTCTCCACTGGCTCCCAGTTGCTGCAAGTATCAAGTTCAAGACCCTTTGCATTGTCCACAAGGCTTTGTAGGCCCGGGACCCGCACTACATCCAACGCTCTCTTCCAAAATATCTTCCTTCTCAAGTCCTTTGCTCAGCTACCTACAACTCTCTAAGGGTTAGACACTTCTCCAGGTAGAGAGTGGGGGGTAGACCTCTCTCTTCTGCAGGTGCCTCCCTCTGCAATAGCCTCCCTGCCTCTCTCAAACTTGAGCCGGACCACCCGAAGTTCTGGAAGCAGCTCAAATCTTTCCTCTTCTCCTCTGCTTTCTCTCTCTCCCTCCCTTGCTGGCCTACCTGACCTACCTGTCTGCTATACCGACTGGTTGCTTGGCTACCCTCAGTGTCTCACTGAGTCCAGACTCTTTCTTGATCAGTCACCCTTGCACTGCCTCTCGCCCCACCATGCACTAAGTGGCTGCAACTGTAACCCTACAGGCCCTACCCAGAGCCGCGCTGCCCTGGCTGCACTTACTCACAGCATTGTTGCCCTGTTTTTCCCTACCCTCTCCCTTGCACTTCCCCCCTCCCTTTCCCCTTGCACTTCTCGTTCTCGCACTTGCACAATCTGAATGACACAAGGCTTAGTAAGATCGTTTGTCTTGTCCTCCCTCTATCTTCCCTCCTTTGTCTTGTCGCGCCTAGAAACACTTGTGTGCAGGCGCATTATAAATGACTTATATCATATCATTTGATCATATATGCCCAGAAAAATATACAATGCCGCAGTAAGAAACGGCTAGACTGGCAGCACCCAAATGGCAGTCTAGCCAGGCAATTCACTTAGCAGGACTACTTTATCAGAACTACCCAGTTAAAAAAAAAAGTCATACCACACTGAGGAATGACTAGACTGGCTGTACCAAAATGCCTCTCTAGCCACTAATACCACATATCATGCCTGCTTAGCCTGGGCATGGACAGCCATTATGATTTGTCGTACACTCCTGCCCCCCCACACATTCCCTTTACCTCCCACCCCAACCTCCAAAAATCAGCTCCTTGGACCAGAATTGCTTCCATGTCCCTCTTCCTTGTCACAGAGCTTACGGTTGAGGCTCCTTGCCTCATAGGTAAGTACTGGGATGAGGAAGAGTGGGACTAGGAGTAATGAAGATTGCAGGTAGATAAGTCAGGCATTACCTCCATGTACCTCTACCTCATCCCAGTTCTTGTGTATGAATGCTTTATACACAAGTACTGTCTCATACACATTGGGACGAGGAAGAATAGGGATAGGAATACCAATAAGTAATACAGGCATTAAACACAAGAATTGGTGCAGCACCATTGAGTTGACTGGGATTCAGCACTCCCCCCCTGAAATGTTGGGCTATGTTGACTCGACCTGGCTGACCTTCAGAGCAGTTGCCAGACAGAACAGGACACAGATGGTAAACGGCACCTGGGTCTCGCTGTTAACAAGAACCCAGCAATTACTAACAAAGCATTTCACTGTTAGTACCTGCATTGAAATGCCAAATTTTTTAGGCAATTGAAATCATGATGTGGATTTAATACTTGAATGCCAGGGGAGTGATTGGAAGGGTAGACAGGGAACAGGAGACCACTCATTCTCGCAGCAGTCCATAAGTGGGTGCTTTAAACCTTAAAGGAGAGAGTTAACTGCTTGTAACATTGAAGCTGTACTAGAATAGTCTCATTAAAATGCGTAAAGAAATTAGATGCCCCAAACAAATAAGTGTGCCCCTCCCCCACCTCCTATGAAGTTAGCGCCTCTCCCAACATTTGAAGGGTTAGCTTCCAAAATGTAGGTTTTGTTGCGCCCCTGAACGCAAGCACACACACCATTCACCATATAGACACATGCACACCCAGCCATCCATACATTTAACTGTGCATTCTTTCAACATACTGGCACACTCAGGCATCCATCCATACATTTAATTGTGCACCCTTTCACCATACAGGCACACCCAGTCAGCCACCCGTAGATTTACATGTGCACCCTTTCACAATACAGGCACACAGACCCAGCCACCCACACATACATTACCAGCACTGTTGTTTCCGGGCCGGCATATTACAGCTCTGCTGGCAGTTGCCGTCCTGCCCGGCAGGTCACACCTGCCGGGCAGAACGGCACCCACCCGCATAGTTTTCACTGAAGCACTGGCACCGTTATTAACAGTGCTCGTGCTTTTGTGGTCCCCATTCCCATAGAGTCTGATAGGACTTTATGGAAATGGGGACTTACCAGTTGCCAGCACCTGACTTCCCAGGCCGCCGGGGTTTTAATCTGGCGCCGGTAAATTATTACGGGTCCAGCGCACCCTGCTTTTAGCACCGGCACGGTTACCGCCAAACCCGCAATGAGGCCCATCGTTTCTTTTAGAAGTCACTCTGACTTCATAAAGAAATTATTTCCATTAAGGACGGAACCATAACAGAAATAATTTCTTTGTGAAGGTAGAGTGACTTCAAAAATAAAAAAATTATTTTTGAAGTCATAGGGCGCCCCCCACCACATGACATGGAGGCCTCCAGCGTAGTGTCTTCCATGCCATTTGGAGGGCGCAGCCCTCAGACTTCAAAAAGAAAGTTTCTTTTTGTAGTCACTCTGCCTTCATAAAGACATTATTTCTGTTAGAGAAATAATTTCTTCATGAATGCAGAGGGAATTAAAAAAGAAAAAAAAAATATTAGCGAAAAAAAAAGAAATCTTTTTTTTTCTACAAGTGGGGCCCCCTCCCAGGACATTTGCTGGCGGGCCCCCCGCACCGCGGGGGTTACGGGGGCCCCTGTTACACCAGTGTTAGTGGTGGGAGACAGCTGCGGGTACCAGGCAGCAGGCAGTTTGGCAAGCGAGGCAGGGGGTTCTCCGCCATCTTCAAAGCATGGGCATGTCCTTATGGGTCTCATGCTTGAGCCAGCTTGGGATGTGTCTATGCTCAACTGACGCCAAGTGAGTGAGGCAGAGGAACACAGAGGATGAAAGAACATAGTGGGGCCAGTCTGGACAGGTAAAGAAATCCAGCTCGACAGTCAACGACTCCTGTGGTTAACCTTCCTGCAAAGGAAGGATAACTCTGCATCTCACACAGTAGAGTAAGGACATGAAAGCATATGCTCTTTCAAATGGAAGTCCCGATTGGCACATTCATTGTAAAACACATGCTCATTGGTGTACATGGCGAAAGGTCAAAATCATATAGCGAATTGTGCTTTTTCCATGACATGTCACAGCTTTTGAAGTTACCATGTCAACCAGATATTTTGCTTCTCATACATCCTTCTCTCTTTTCTGAGAGCAATGTTTTTATCGGATAAGTGGCGTTAGCGCCACTGAATTTGACATAACTAAATAGTGCCTCTTTTAAGTGCAGTTGAGTAATAACTCCAGCTGATAGCGACCACTACTTTGTCCAATGCTCTCACCCATTCTTGCTCTGAATTATTCCCATCTCTCCATCACACATGTTATCTATACATACACTACTATACGTTTTCTTCCTTGTTGTATATTTTTCATATTTTGTATTCCTATACTTCTTTTGTTGTTTCAGTTCCTTCAATTGCACTTTTTCTTTTTCTCGTAATTCCTTTTCAGCATCCCTTCATATCGATTTCCTTCCCTTTCATATCTGTCATCTTAATTCCTGCTTCCATATGTCCCCTTTTCGGGCTCCCTGTCTCTCTGTATCCTGTGCTGTAAGGATATCCCACTTTCATCGCTGATCTGCTGTCCTCAACTCCACCTGTAGGGGCCGCACTCCTGCCCACCTACGATCAAGCGGGCACAGGCACATTTCACTGTTTCTCTCGTCTAAGCTTCCAATTTTAGCTCCATTTAAAATGATCTCTTTTGTCACCTCTGACCTTGGCAAGATATGAGACCTTTACCCATCCTCAACTGTGGCTTTGAGATGCCATTTCTAACCAATGCAGACACATCACACAGATTTGATCAAATCTACTGTGCCCAAGAACAGTGTTTGAACCTTATCAAATATGTGCAGGCTGTTAGCCCATGAATTACAAGCTGGAGTCAGAGTAGCTAACCTTTACACCAGTGCTAAACATTAAGCAAATGCTTATAGCACCAATCTTTCCACATAGGCAATGCAGAGTGGGAGAAGCTGGTTTTGTGCCGGTCCATATTGTTTAAAAGCGTTCACACTGGTGTAAAAATGAACCAGATTGTTTTGTTTTTGCTTTAGTAGAAACACCTTCAGATAAAATGGATTGGGGCAAACACTGTCCACTCTGCTCCCTATTATCCGAGTAGTAGGATTAGTGGTAAATTGATTTTCTACATGTTTGACAGAAGGGCAAAGTTCCAATAATCTGGATACGGGTTTCCTTTTAATGAGAGCAACTATAACAGATTCCTATTTGCTAGGGAGAATCTGCCAGTTGTTTTATTTTTTTATTTTAGGAGCTCGAGTAAATGGATTCTACCATGAAACTTAGATCTGCTTAACAGTCTCGCTTTCAGATAGCACACTGTGATTTAAAAACTGGTGTTGGTGGGATTGTACTCAATTGTGCCTGCCAGCCTTCGGGTGTTTAACTGAATGCATCAACAACCACATATTAGACAGCTATGTATACTTGATGCTGGGCAGAAGTAATTGGCATTCCAGCAACATGTTGCTAGCAATGCATTAGAAAGTGCTCCACCTGTTCACTAAACAATGAAATGTTAAGCCCATGTGTGGTTGCCAAATCTGCAACAAAACCGATAGAAGTCTATACATGACAGAGAGAATTCATGTGGAATATCAACCCCCATTGACCCCAGGAAAAGTCTTGCTAGCATGTCCCAAACCAAAATCATTGACCTTTTAAAAAAAAAAAATACAGGAATTCCCCATTGAAGGTAACAAAGAGGTTTCCATTTATATGCCCAATGCTTGGTGCCAGTTTGCTTAAATAATTATAAAGATATATCTGGATGGAGATAATGGGATAGGAAGAGGTACATTTAAACCTGCCAAAATCCATCTGATATTTTTATTGTCACTATCCTTTGGTTAGTCTACACTAAGTATGTGTGTTTAGTTTATTGCTGCATAGTGTAGACGTTATTGCAGCTCCCGACAAAGAGATTAAGGTATCTACAGTAGTTCTGTCTTCCTGGCCTTTTTTCTATGGGCACTAGTGACAATTAAGACCCCACTCTTTAACTTTTTTAAAGACAGACACTTAAAACGCGAACATTTCTGTAAAAGGCAATTACTGGCGTATCCCTGCCTTCATACCCAGACTGCCTCTTTCAACCAAAAGCATGCATATTCTGTGTATGAGAGGATGGAATGCCAATGTTTGTATTAGTGTTTTCTGTCTTTATAATGTGATTGTAGTCTTGTATTTGTATAGGACCTTCATGTGACATTTATTTTAGTTTGGAACCACAGTACTGTTGTTATTTAGGATGCTCCCTTGCTGGCTGACACCCTTCTGAAGATTATAGACTGCCATCAGCTCATGCTAGCTCAAACATGCAAAGTATGTGCAATTTCCCAGATCTCTCCCCACTGGCTTACAGAGAATATGTTATCAGGTTTAAGTCAATGTGTTTGATGTAAAATGCTCCGCATGAAGCGCACCCACAATATACATACCAGAAGTTATATTTTCCAGAACTTTATTAACCAGAAAGTTGTATTAACCAACTTCCCTCATTGGCAGGAATCAAATCTCTCTTGTTAAATAAAGGTTAATTTATTAAGTAAAGTTTCAACGGGAGTTGGAATTTATTGTCGGGACAACCTGCGCACCATTTCTTGGTGGTTGTGGTTTTGCCTGCAGCCTAGCACATGGCGTGTCTGGAAACCAACTCCAAAGGTTCCTGAGTGATTTGATGCTTGGGGGGGATGACAAGACCTTGTTCGGTGTGGGTGCTGGCAGGATTAGTAGTCCATAATTTGCAAACAATTGCCAATTCTGACAATCTAGTGAAAGCCCAATCTTGAATGTTAATACGATCTAGTGATAGTCCAGTCTTGAGTTGTGTTGCATGGTGTTTTAATTAGTGTTGAGATACAATTAGTGTTCAGATACAACATGATCCATGTGGCATCTTGTGCCAGGAAAAAGTGAAACACAAAGCTGACGCGCGTTTCGACCAAAGTCTTTTTCAAAGGCAAGGTAGGAGTGGTAGCAGGCCCGTAGTAGAGGTGGTGGGCTCGTAGTGGAGCTTGTAGATAATAGGTCTAGTTGCGGGTGCTTAAGGGAAGCTTGTTGGCCTCATCTGATGCCTGGGGCGATGTGGACTATGCTGGGTTCAGCCTGGAAATGGAGCTTAATGTATTAAGTATTCAGGTAATTTAACTGAGTGGCCAGGTGCTAGTGAGCTGGTAAATAAAGCAAAATGAAGATAAGCTTTGTTTTAGGGCTGTTCTTCTCAGATTTCCGGCTCCCTGCCACCCAGATGACCTATCTACATTTGATTATCTCAGATTTGCTTGTATGGCATCAGTGGGGTGCAGCCGGAAAACACTGGTTCTTTCATGTATATATACTAAACATTCCTTTGACACACCCCCTGCCAGAACACGTAGATCAGAGAATCGCCTCTTTAACTTCAGCCGGGATTCACATCAAACCAGATTCCAACACTTTCGAGGAGGAAAAGGTGCTTCTCTTTCCTACCTTCGAAACACTTGCAGTCCAAGATTGCGATGAGCCATAACCATCAGAGATTTACAAAAATACAGAAGATGCTCCTCTCTCATGGTAATGGCTAAAGTGGCTAACATCTAATCATTCAAACATCAGTACACTTGAGGATTGGTGCCTAGAGTAACTTTGTTATGGAGAGAGCACTTTAAAAGCATGCTCTACTCTCACTTAATACTTGTTAACTCACTCACTTCCCCTCTCACCTCTGATCAGATTCTCCCCTCTGAAGCTCCAGGTGTAATTGATCTTGGGGGGGTTTGCAGAAACTATGAGTGGCAGCTGCACTGCACCGTGCTCCACCGCTGTCACTACCTTGAGCTGTGCCACTGAAAACTCTGGTGGGTCTGCAGGAAAAGAGGTGAGAGTTAAGAGAGGGAACTAGGGTAACAAATGTTGATATAAAGACATGTCCTTGGCATGGCCTCCTGCTCAGCACACTGTGGAGGTAAGACATTGGATTTCAAAGAATTGATTGATTTGATGATTGATTGGTTCGTTCGTTCGTTCGTTCGTTCGTTCGTTCGTTCGTTCATTAAAACAATGTAGTTCATCAATATCTTTACAGGGGAGACTGTATGCTGGTCACCAAACTGCCTAGTGGGAAAGGATTTTCATATATCACATAGCAGGTTTTTCCAAATTGTTGGTACCTGGATCCCTGAAATGCCACCCTTTTTAGATGACAATTTGAAGACAAAGGACATAGAAGAGAGTGTTTCAAACTTCCGAGGGTGCAAGAGGGGACACACCATGTTATCGTATACATAAGGTAGTTCATGCCAAGCAGCACAACATTTGAAGGCAAGGCGGGCTAGTTTGAATCTACAACAGAGCAGCAGTCCTTAGATGAGTCTGAGACTGAGACTGTAAAGGATTTGGACATTTTGAATTAACTAGATATAGATCCTAAACACGTCACCAATATAGAAATGAGAGACAAATCAAGATGTACACCCTTCTTTGGAACAGAAAACGCTGTTGAATTCTTTCACAGAGCAGTTACCCTTGACATTCCTAAAATCATAGACAATGACAGGTGTACAATCAATTAGATATGACAACCTATCTAAGGGAGAGACAAGCATTGGTATTTTTAAGGAGTGATTACCTAATTGTGATGAAGCCAGCTGTTAAGGGGGCCAATGTAGTAGTATTGGACAGAAATGATCAGATAAGTATGGCAGAGACACATCTCAATGTACCTGGCTGTTATGAAATCCAATCCGATTAGGGAAATTATGCAAGAGGCAAACACACTGGTAGATAAATGGGCAAGGACAGGACTTCTCACTGATGAAGACAAAACTTACCTGACAATAAGCAGTCCGAAATTACCCACAATATACTTTTTACCTAAAATACACAAAAAGCTTTGATAACCTACCAGAACAGCAGCCAATAGTTAACGGTATGGGCTGAATAACTGAGAAATACTCGAAATACATAGACACTATAATAGATAAGGAGGTTCCCAGGTTACAAGCATACCTGAGAGATACAATGGATCTATTACAACTATTGGAACAATTTGATTGGGAAGAAGATCTTTCCCTTGCCACATTAGATGTAAAGGCTTTATAGACATCCATTGAGCATAAACTGGCACTAAGGACCACAGATGACACCGTTACTAAAAGAGCAGCATCTTACTTTCTACATATTGCAATGCTGAAAAAATTGGTTAATTTTCCCACACGTAAAATAATGTCCAATTTAATAGAACTATGTATAGGCAAACTCGAGGGGTGGCCATGGCGGCAAATTATGCACCTCCATTGGCTAATCTCTTCATGGGGTATTTTGAAGACACATATGTATATTTAGAACATGCCTACACACCAGGGTCGGGTACATCAATGACGTTTTTCTTATTTGGCAAGGTAATGAATCCAATATAATGGAGTTTGTGGACTACCTAAATGATAATGAATTTGGTATTCAACTTACAGGTAATGTACACTTTACATACCTTTATTTCCTGGATGTACACTTATACGTGAAAGATGGTATGATTATGTCCAAAACATTCAGGAAACATACAGAGGTAAAATCAGGTAAACTCAGTTTTGTTGGCTAACAGCTGTCATAAACCAAGTGTGATTAGGAAATTCCCACTTGGTGTATACATCAGGGCAGGAAGGAACTGTAGAGAATCGTTTGAGTTTGAAAGAGAATGTAATGTGTTGGATGGGAGACTCAGAGAATGAGGGTACACAAGAGAAATACTTACAGTGACCAAAAAGAAGAGTGTTGGTTTCAATGGGAAAGATTTACTTCATCCCAAATTAGAGAAACCTTCAGACCATTAAACGGTTAGAATGATTACCCAGTGCTCTGCTGGGAACAGCAAACTATATCAAATATTTCATAAACACTGGCACATTCTTACCCATGATCCAGATTTGCAATCTTACATAAAAGAGGGACCAGACTTTGTATACACTAGAGCACCTACATTCCTAGAACCAGATAAGACACCAAGGAGTTGGTTGCACCAAAACCTTAAGGGTTTTTATAAATGTGGAACGTGCAACATGTGCCAATACACACAGGAATGTAAGAGCATTAAGATAAATATTAAAGAAGAATTGAGGATCTCTGAGGTTATACATTGTAGAACCAAATATGTTGTGTATACTATAGTATGTGTTTCTTGATTAAACTATATCACAATTTGAGAGTTTAGGATGAGCATAAGGGAACATTTGAGCACCCTGAATAAAGAGTTATCTGTTCATTGGCAGGAACATCATCAAATGGACAATAATGCGGTATACGGTTCATTAGACAAAAATCCATAAAAAAACCCTAGAGGGGCAGATAGGTAAAAAGCAATGAGAAAGACTGAAGCAAAAACTATCTGTAAATATCGGACTGTATTAAAAGGCCTCAACTCATATCACGCGATGGGGGTCTTTGTATGATAATGTTCAACCATAGGGAACTTGACTATGGGATAACCATATACTGTTATTGTCTGGTGAGCTATTGCCTCTGTTCAGGTCATGTTTTGCTATATAGGCCCTCATTACGACCCTGGCGGTAAGTATCGGCCATTACCAGCATGGCGCAAATAACGTGTCCGTGCTGGCCAGAGACCGCTAAAAGTGGCACATTATGAGTTCTCGGGCACGAGCATTGCGCCATGCCGGTAATGGAATCACCGCCATGCCGCTAAAGAGTGTCAAATCCCACTTACCGGCATCGTATGCCGTGCAAATAGCACCTCCGCCACCCTAGCCATCCACATTAGCGGTCACCGCTAATAGCGGTAACCGCAATTAGCGGGAATCGCTATTAGCGGTGACCGTAAATAAGTGGATCCGGAAGTAGCGTCAACGCACAGGAACGGGAAAGAGCATGGCGGCCATCTTTAAAAACACAATCCATTGCCATCCTCTGTTACCAGAAGACACCTGACCCCCACAACTTCCACAAACCTCCTACACCACCCCTTTGACATCACCATGCTTAAAGTTTTGAAAAACAGCGGAGATCGGCTGCGCCAGGAGCGCTTTTCAAGGGAGGAGCTAACAATGTTAGCCGAAACACTCCAAGAGCATGCTGATGTTGTGTTCTCCACGGAGATGACCAGACCGGCGCTGCAGAGAAAAAAGGCAATATGGGCCATGGTCGCCCAGAGGGTCAGTGCCGTTTGGCACAACACCCCGCACTGCCAAACAATGCCGCAAGCGGTGGGACGATCTACGTCTCCGCGTCAGAAGCATACTGGCGGCAAATCGGAATCTCAGCATGGCGACTGGTGGAGGTGCTGTGTCGCCTCTAAAACTACAGCCGTGGGAGGAGATTTGTGCCACCACCATAGGCACGGAGAGCACTGAAGGAGTTGGGGACATGGAGAGAGGAGCCCCTACATCAGGCGATGCAGATAGGTGCCTCAAGTCCAACTATGCCAATCTCACCACGATGATGTCCAGATGATTGGGAAGTGCAATGATGCATACCAGGGTCCACCGGACACATTAGCACAAGACTGCCTACAGGCAGTGCTGACCTCCACCTTGTACACATGCATAATGCTCCCCGTTTCTGTAGCTACCCACATGCCTCCATGCATCAAACACCTAAGAGTGAGACTACCTGTATGTCACTGCCTCCAATGTGAACCATCCAGCAATCAAAATGAATGCAGCCATCACAATGCCTGCTCAATGCCCGTAGACCCATCACTAACCCTTTCCCTCCTTTGGTCCACCACAGGCTCACATTCGGACAGCGCCGATGATGACACAGGTGCAACCATTGTCAAGTGGGCCAGGGCCGAAGAGGCACAACACCGTCCCTCCACCTCAGGGGGAACAAGGAAACCCCAACAACAGGAAATGTCCCACAGCACAGCACAGGCCACGGCACCGATGGCTACCAAGTCCACCACTTCGGTGCCACCGACATCCACAATCTGCCCAGTGTTGTCCGCCGAAGGCACTGGATCCGCAGAAAGACTCACCATCAGTGAAACTGCTGCCACCGCAGCGATCTTCGACAACGAGGAAGGGGATGTTGATAATGTTGTGAGTCCCCCCACTGGCCCCCTGCATTCCCCCTACCTGTCCCCGTGCAGCCAGCATGACAACATCATACAGGGGCTATCTCCTGGAAACTCTTTGCCGGTTACTCCCATCCCAACCGCACATGTGCAGGAGGGCAGCAGTATAATGGACACGCCACAACCATCAGCCACAGGCCACAACACCCAAGAGGCAATGCAGGAAATCATTACGCGCCAACAGCAACTTACAGCCCTGTTGACACAGCATGTCACAGAATGCACAAGCACTAGGGAGGAAATGCGTGATTGTGCTGCTACTCTTAGGTCTGCTATCGAGTCCAGTTCTAAGGACATATGTGCTGACCAGTTCAACCAGGACCAGCCCCGTGCGCAGATCGGGCAGGAACCTGGGGCATTCCGACAGGGGTGCACCGGGTGCTGGGAGCGGGGGATGCCAATAGGTGCAGTCTTGTGAACTGGTGCCACATGATGCACATGTGCACAGTCATCCACACCATGTTTTGGGGAGTGGAGGGGGGAGGGGGGAGTGGGTGTGTTGGGGAGTAGAAGGGGTGTGTTGGGGAGTAGAGGGGGAGGGGGGACTGGGGGTGTTGGGGAGTAGAGGGGGGTGGGGGGAGTGGGTGTGTTGGGGAGTAGAGGGGGAGTGGGTGTGTTGGGGAGTAGAGGGGGGAGGGGGTGCGTTGGGGAGTAGAGGGGGGAGTGGGTGTGTGGGGTGGTGGGTGTTTTCACTTAGATTTACCTTTTCAATACACTTTTTGGTTATGCAGAAATCACATATGTGGACATTGCTTATTGCGTAAGTGTGCTTTATTGGTTAACAGTCTACAGTGTTCATGTCCCTGACACACCCAGTGCCCCAAGTGCCATCTCCATGTGACACCCCCCATCCATGTGTGCTAGAAGATTCTGTTGATCAGCGTCCGACGCATGTCACGTCCCTCCTGTGCATCGCTTCCTCCCTGAGGTGCTGCCCCATCCCCACCCTCCTCATCCTCTTCGTCAGGTGGTTGCTGTTCTGCGTAAGGGGGCAGGGGCACATTCCGTCTGATGCACATATTGTGTAGCATGACACATGCCATGAGGATCTTTGCCACCTTCCCATGGCGGTACAGGACTGCCCCACCAGACCTGCTGAGGCAGCGAAACCGTGCCTTCAAGAGGCCAAATGTCTGCTCAATCACCACACAGGTTCGTGTAAGGGCATGATTATAGTCCTCCTCGTGCCTGTTCTGTGGGTTCCGGACTGGGGTAAGGAGCCACTGCTTCAAGGGATAGCCTGCATCACCTGCATGTGGGCAACAATGTATGTGTAAGTCAACTCATCATGTTTGACCTCATTAAGTGACACCATGGCATGCATTTATTTCTTCATCTCAACCCCATTTCCATGCATCAATGGAGTCACACGATGTGACTGCTATGTGTGTATTCCTCTAATGGACTGTTTTGCATGCCATCGATTAGAAGGAGGGGATATTTGTGATCTCATCTTTGATGTCCTGGGTGTTAGTCTTAGCAATGCACGTAGATGGTGCGAGATATGGTTGCTTAACTTACTATAATGGGGGAATGTGCAGTGGTGTTTGGTTGCACTGTGAAGTGTAACATTCCCTTAGGGATTTTTTTTTTACTGAATGCACATATATATGTATGGCAGGGAAGGAAAAGAAAGGGGCTAAACAAGTGATGTCGTCATTGATGTCAGCATTCACATTTGAGATGACATCTTTCATGGTCTGGGTGTTAGTGTTAGCAGTGCACATGGGTGGTGGCAGGGTTGGGGGCTTACTTTACCATAACTGGTGAATTTCAGAGGTTTTTTGGTTTTAATTTGGAGCAGAAAGAGGAGGAGTAAAGTTTTTTTTAGTGAAGTGTACAGGTTTTTGTTAGGGCAACTTAACCATAACGTCCCCTAAACAAAGTTTTTTTTTGTAGTGAATTTCACTGGTTTTTGGGAGTGCAACTTAACCATAACGTCCCCTCAACAAAGATTTTTTTGTAGTGAATTTCATTGGTTTTTGGGAGGGCAACTTAACCATAACGTCCCTGTAAGAAAGTTTCTTTTGTAGGGAATTGTATAGGTTTTTGGAAGGTAGAACTTAAGCATGAAATTGTGGCAATGAAGTCATTGAGCAGAATATACATTGTAATCATGTCATTTTGAGAGATATGTAGTATAACATGACATACATTTAACATAGAACATACAGAACCCCCTCCCTATTGATATTGGAAAGGGACGGACTGAGCGCCTGTTTGCGGACGGGGTTGGACAGGATCAACATTACCCAAAGAGGCGGGGGATAGCTGAAAATGTACTACTGTCTTACACAAAACGTAGAAGAAGGACATAAAGATATTATAACTAGTAATAAGTAAATATGGAAACCTGAAGTTGGGAAAAGAAATCAACACATTTTATAATCATGTAGAATAAAGTGGAGGGTACCATAAAAAAGAAAGGATGCCTCCAGCGTAATCACTTCACAGAAACCCGGCAGCCTGGAACGACAGTGGACGGACACAGTAGGACGAAGGGACATTACAGGAAAAGAGTGAGTGCGGGTCATTTTTTTATATGGGTGATGTTTTTTTGTGGTATGTGGTGCAGAAATAATCATTTCTTTCTGTTGTTTTGACTCAGAAATGGCTAGTACTTTGGAGTAGCTGGAGGAGTATTTCCCGCTTGGGGAAATGTCAGAAGACAATAATGGTACACATTGCTCTGCATATGCAAAATGGTGACCAGTATTTTAGAGGCATTCAACTTATGTATTTTTTTTTAACAGACCAGGAAAGACAAAAAGAAAGGGCAACAAACGAGACAGAAGAAGACAGGCTAAAAAGGACAGAGCAGAAAATGGACACATTAACAATAATTTTCAAAGTTTACGGGAGTTTTTGGAGGACTGTGTGAGAAGAAAAGTTTGTTATCATTGCCCTACCTGCACCTTCCCTGCTTTCTCCATTCCCTAGTGAACCATCCCCAAACCGTGAACTGGAAAATAGACGTTTTGACGAAATATCCATCCCTTCTTCCCCTCACAAATCTTCTCCTAATAACCAGCCCGTGTTGAATCCTAATTCCCCCAGATTTGTTTCAGTTTCCGCTTCCCCCGCTATCTCTTCAGATTGATGTGTTGTGTGTGTGTGTGTTTGAAATGTTTTTGTACAATAGTTGTAGAGAAAGAGTTTGTGTGTAGAACTTTTTTAAAAAAGACATAAAATGTTCACGAACAGCGCGCCTGTTCGACCTATCCGCAAGCAATGGAATGTGGGTGTTGTCTAATGTCAAGTAAGACGGATGTGATGTGTGACTGCACCATCTGTTGAAAATGTGCGTACATAAACAGAAAGGGCTGTCCAAAGGATATGCTACCTCGGCGTACCGCATGGAAATGAGATAATATATGTTCGTAGAACACACAAGATATCCGGAATGGGTGTAAATGAGTAAAATGGGAGTGTGTTAAGGACAGTATAGCGATCCGTATCGGGCGCAGTCAAAATGGTGCCGTCCATAGAACAGGCACGGTGGCCGGCAAGTTCGTAGGCAAACAAAATGGAGTTGTCCTAAGGATACTGGAACTGTCTATACAGTGATCATAGCATGCGTGCACATGCGCAGTACAAACGTAAGTATTGCGAACATCGCGCCTGTTCCCAACTGTCCGTCTCAATAAAAATGAACTTGTAGACACAAGGCAAATTATTGTAGAGTGTAAAAATGTAATTTCACACATCCCAAACAATAGGCCACCTCAGGAGTTGCTGTGTAAATTTTGTGTACCACTTTGTAGGGATGAAGACGGTCATGAGGCACACCCCTGCATCCCTACAAAAGGCCACACCCCCGAGCGCATCTTCATTGTCCTTCTAGTTATAGCAGATTGAGGTGTGTTGCCTTTACTGCTCTAGTGACCAAAAGGAAACTAATCCGTATGGCTTCCATGGCTGCTGTTGGGTCATTCGCCTCTGCACCACCCCCAAACTCGCCACCACCACCTAACCAAGGGCCTGCAGAGAGATATATGGGTGAGGATGTAGAGATTGAGGAAGAAGAGGAGGAAGAGAATGAAGTGGAGGAACTCCGCACTAGGAGCACTTGGCGGGAGTCATGGGTGTGGCGGTTGTTTTCCGTTTATGGGAATGAACCAATAGCATGTGCGAACCTGGTGAAGTGTAACCTGTGCGAGGTAATGTTGAGTCGCGGGAGATTTGGAGCGTACAGTTTTGGTACAACAACCATGAAGCGACACCTCACTTCGTTCCACACTGCGGACATTCGCAAGGTGGTGCCATGTGAAGAGCGTAGTCGTTTGAGTTCCTCCACAGCATCCTTGGTATCCGATCCTCCCACCACAAGAGACACTCCTGTGGGGGAGCGCCTCCCTCAGGCTGCCTCACAAGCCATTCGCAATGCTGTTGACCCTTACCTTTCAAAGGTGACAGTAGTGTGCAAGTATTGTGATGCAGTACTCTGCAGGGGGGAGAGTTTTCAAAGTGCTTTTGAGGCTGCAGTCACCGAGCACCAGAAGATCTGCTCCTTACCTAAATAAAGCTCACCCTAAATATTTCTCTGTTCAGTTGCCCTTTCTTATCCCCGTGGATGGTGTCTCTTCCTTACCCTCCTTTCGCCTCTTATCCTAATGTGTCGTGTGCTGTTAAGCAATGAACATAAAAACAACAAAAATTACAGAAAGGCTCTTTTCAGAGCCGTCTTTCTCAGTATAACAATAGAACTATGAAGTGACAGCCGTAGACCCCTGCGGAGTTCTTCAAAAATTCCCGGACAGTTGTAGAGGAAAAAAGGGAGGGTGCAAGTGGAGAAAACGCAATAAAGTGTATGTTGGGAGTAAGTGGCGGCTCTGAAAAGAGCCTTTTGGTGGTGTATTGTGTGAGTCAAAAACAGTGGATTGGGGAAAACGGATTGTCAGATAGGTTACTGTGATTGCAAAAGAGGTTGCAATGCATTTTGTAAATTGCGAAGAAAAATCTGATTGCCAGCATATGTGAGGTGGACCCCATCTCTACAGAAAATGAAAGTGCTGCGAAACAAAATGTTTTCATTGTGGAAAGAGGACATGCCAACATCTCTTAAAAAGGCACACACAGCCTTATTCACATTGCGTCTCGCTTTCTCCATTTGTGGACCAAATGCAGAAGAACGCAGCCATATTTGTCTTTGGGCAATACGGGATAAAAGTATTTGACAATTTGGAAACATGTCCATGAGCTTCGCGAGTCCTTCCTTCATTGCAAATTGCAAAGAATTCCAGATACATGGCCTAAACTGTTTCCTCCACAATGAATGATCAGTATATCTGGAGGACGCTCTGTCTGTAAAGTAACACAAAGAGGTACCAAGTCCAGCCATCTCATGCCACACACGCCATGCCAGTGCACTTCCGCATGTGGAAATCCGAGATTTGTAGATAAATTGCAGCTTTCTGCATGCACCTTCAACCAATGTATCCATAAGTCTCCCACAATCCAGATAATCTGTTTTCGAGTATGGAAAGCCATGGCTGTGTGGTGTCCTTTGAGGGAGAAGACGGTCTTACTAAAGTACATCGGTCAGAACACACCTACTGAACTTTATGGATCAATCCCTAGCTCCGCTCATTCTCATTTACATGTGGTTCCACCCTTGAATCCCCGGTGGTGATATGTGCTGGCTGCTAACTACCGCCATGTTCGCTGACATGTACAGGATAGAGCGTGACGACGGTACATTTAAGTACTATTCCCCTTTTTCCCCTTTAAGTTAGGCTCTGAAAAGAGCCGGGTTTTAAAACAATTTTGGCCAGATACCGTACAGACATCTGGTATTTTATGTATTTTTTTGGTATTTTTGTCCTTGCTTTACTCTTGTAAACTTTACAGAACCTTCTCTAAAGCAAGCCTTATGTTCCAAAAGAACATCGCATTTCCCAAAGAAGATAGCGCAACACCATCTTCTTCAAAGTAATGCGCATTGCTTGGAGCAATGTTATTGTGGCTACAAAAAAACATACCAACGCGTAGCAGGAATGCACGCATGCCGCGATTGATGATACACCTCCCGATGCTTTGATCTGGACAGAAAACAGAAGTGTTGTTCCATTGTACTCTCGGGAGTAAAGCAGAAAAAATTACTGTCGTTGTTGGGAAGATGGTCATGAGTGCTTCAACCAACTGTGCCAAACCTGCCAACAAAGTACGTGAAGTCAGGTATTCCAAGTGGCAAGCACCGTAGTGCAAAATTACCACATGAGGAGTGGTCATTCTACGCATGTCTCTACAAACTTGCAGAATTGCCGCAGCATTGGCATCAGTGTCAGTGCTCCAAACCACCTCCACTCCTCGCACATCGAAATGGTGTGCCACATGCCTACTCTCGGCATAGTGTTGTAAGCCTTGCACAAAAATGTCTCCAAGCATCAAAACCCTGATCCTCTCCACCTCTGCCATTTTCAGTGTGCGCACCATCTTTCGACACAAAAGAGTAATGTGAACATCTGATTGGCTGATGCCTACAGTCGCCTTTCCATGCAGGATTTGTTGTAGCAACCCGTATGTGACACACCCTACCAGTGGACAAGCATTGCCTACGTGCGGCATGTAACTCTTACCCAGTCCTTCCACCCTTTCTACAGCGGTACCAAAGCGAGTCCCTCATTGGACACAACTAAGAGGTCGCACAATCATCCACCAATCACATAGAACATCGTGAATTTTAACTCCATCATCAACATTGCGCACTTCAAAATTACTGTCGATGATTCTTAACGGAAATTGCATACCATTGCAAAGCACCTACTTCACAAGCTACTGTGCAAGGATTGCAAATTTATACGTACAGCCCAATACATGTCCAGATGCATCAGTATAGAGTACAGGTATGTATATTTTAATCAGAGTACATGTGGAAGCCTTATAATTTAAAATAGACAAAATAATGCCGCTAAATGTCCATAGGGAACGCATAACAATGCTCCCCCTTTAAAGTGCAAGAAAGCTGATTTGTCATTCACAAATCGCATGACTGCTTACTGTCTTCCGCATAACCTGTACATACGTTTCAAACATGCCTATTTAGGCACAGCTCTCAACCTTTTTTGTCTTAAAGGCGGGTGAAATCAACCGATTTTGTTTTTGGGCGGGTGAGACGCCCATTGGAATGAATGGGCATGCAGGAGGCTTGGCGGGTGAGTCTGCCCTCTACAAGGCGGGTGACACCCACCAAAAGCGTGAGTTGAGAATTATGATTTAGGGCACACCTCAATTTTGTATGTGAAAATGTCGGATTTCTGTACCCTGTACTGCCTACAGTAATGCTACTTCCAATGTGATCGTATGAGAACAGTAAGCACTCCTGATTGTAGTGCTGACATGTCCTTCTGAGGGTCTCCCGATTTTTCGACATCGTGCTTTTCATTAACAAGTACAAAATGTTTCCCCATCTAATACTTTGCCCTATCGCTTACAAACCTCTCTCCTATGCATAGTACACTTTGTAAAGAACAAGGCATTTCCAAACCCTTAACACATTTAGTTATTTTGAAGGACTTTCAAGTACCATATTGAAAGTACTATGCAAAGACTGCACAGAGTGAAGTAAAATGTGCACGTGCACTGGGTTGAAATATGAAAGTTCAATCCTCTGACAATAGAAGCACAAGTAATGTCTGCAGTATCATCACTGCTGCAAACACACAAAGTAATTGATATTGTTTATTTAATTCACAGAGAAGACTACTCTCCTGAGAATCAACAGCATCTACACTGTAGACAACATATCCGAAGAAACCTGGTCATCTTGCACAAAAAAGTAAGTACAGTACAACCTTTATCTTGTAACTACTCCTTAAAGAGGCTGCGTGGGTTATTGGTTTATTTTGGGCACCAAAGCAAGCATTGATTTGTAAACCATTCTACCTACAAATATCCATTTATTGAACAAAGAATAACAGGCAGAATGGCTCACAAATCCCTCTGTGTTTGGTACTGAAATAACATAGGTAATCCTTAAAAGGTTAGATTGTGAAAAGAAGTTGCTGTGGCAAGTTTGCGGCATTTCGGTTATTAATAATGGTTCTCGTCATAAGTAGGCCACTTTGAACTCTTATCTGAAGCACATTGTAGTAGTATACAAACAGTAAAGTAGCCTTACCAAATGATAGTTAGAGGTCACTGTATGTTGACACACCATGCCAAAGAGCTTCCCCATCAAACTTATACACACATGCACACTGCAGACATACATTGGACAACAGACCAAAGTATATATTTTTTTCTCAAGTGACACCAAAGAATGCCTACCAAAAAGCAACTCAGTAGAAAGGAACGCAGAATTAGAGCAAATAAAAATAAAGGTGCCCAATGTAAGCATCCACCTGTTGTAGAGTTAGTAGAGAATCTTGGTACAAACCAGCTAATGCAGTTGGGTAACATAATAAAGGAAGTCTCAACTACCGAAACAGTACTTCCTCCATCAAAAAGTGTAACAAAACACAGACATGTTGTCAAAAAAATGGCTGCCAGTACAGCTAAAAATGTTCCTAATAATCCTGATAGTGTAAGAAGAACCCATAGTACAAAAAGTATTTTAGCAAAAATGTTTTGTCACAGAGTCCTTCAGAATCTACTAAGAAGAGGACCAAAATCACCCTCACCCCTTAAAACATACCGTCGAAAGTTAATTCTACAAGCACTCGTGGACAGTGCAATCCTTCTCAAAAGGAAGTTGTTCATATTAGTGTTAAATAGGATGAAAGCAATAACAAAACTAAGTACCAAACTACAAAAGAAACTCAGCAATAAACGGAATGTGAACAAAAATAATTTCTTGCATGTTTGTGGTGGTGAATGGAGTCA
The DNA here is from genome assembly GCF_040938575.1 of Ambystoma mexicanum. Classification (NCBI taxonomy): domain Eukaryota; kingdom Metazoa; phylum Chordata; class Amphibia; order Caudata; family Ambystomatidae; genus Ambystoma; species Ambystoma mexicanum. The sequence continues at coordinate 1,175,761,427 of NC_090921.1, read as the reverse complement.
CACAACAACCACAGAGCCATATTTTAATGAAGAAGCATACAAACAAAATCAAGCAAACACAATTGCCATCCATAGCAGTGGACGAGGGTATGAGAAAATCAATACTACCATCATGGAACAAGAAACACTGCTTACAAAACTATCTCCTCAAAACTCAGAATTACCTCTCGATTCAGCAGAACCACACCGTCCAGGAAACAAATGGCTGTGCACATCAATGTGTGCCATTCCAAACAAAGCTTTCAAATCTTTACATCAGTTCCTCAATCAATATGTGAAAGGAAAAGACAAAAGTAAAATGAAAGTGCTGCAAAATAAGGATATTTGTGCAGTGCGGAAAGACACAGGACTAAAAGGACATTTATTAGCCTGCATTTCTGGGCCTATTTGCAAAAGTACCTTCCATGATATCAAAAGAATATCAGTACATCATTCCAAAGTAAGAAATTTAGTGTATAAACTATACTATGCAAAAAGTCCAGCTTCAGAATTAGGCAATTTAAATACCACTCTTCTGCATGGTACACCCAAATACTTACAAGAAGAAATGGACCGTATTCAGAAAAAGTATTTTGGAAGTGAGAGCCACGTAGAAAATGCAACAGTTTTAGAACATAGTACCGACAATTCTGCACATAGTAACCTTCTATTACACACATACAGAAAAGAAATACTAAAATTTACAAGGTCATTGGCTGAAGTACCCACCCATGTGTGTGTATGTTGCCGCAGAATGTTTTACAAAAGGAACACAAAAAATGTGGACATAGCATACAAAATAGAAAACAATGAAGACTCTAAATGGTCTGAGTTAGCTTTGTACCTTTTAGCTGAAAGCAAATATGAAATAACTGAACGTCTAATATGTTGCAGTTACTGTACTGCAAAATTAGACAACAACCACACTCCTTCACATGCAATTACAAATAATTTGGAATTGTTTCCATTACCAAAAATCCTGCAACAGCTCAATTTGTATGAGAGCATAATAATTCAAACAGTTCACCCATTTCAAGCAATTATACGCCTACCTCCAAAAACAGCAAAATTACCTTCCTCTGAATTGGTGAAAGGCATTCGTGGCAAAGTAGTTTACTTGCCATTAGATCTAACGGAAAATGTACACACTCTAGGAGTGGAACGTTCAATAGAGCATTCTGTAATAGTCTTGGTAAATGGAGTACCAACAAAGGACAAAACAATTTGGTAACAATTAGTGGACTTACACAAAGTTAGACAATCATTGCAATATCTAAAACACAATAATGAGTACTACAAGGAAATAAATATTGATGAAAGCTTAAGGCAAACAACTGAAATAATTCAAGAGCCATCAGAAACTGGATAATTCGAACTTCTGGATCCAGCTACAGTATCCACTCTTTTAGACCATTACATAATTCATCAATTGCATTCCAATGAAAGCATAGATGATGCACTAGAAACTTACCAAATGCGACAAACAAAACGGTCACCAATGAGTATTTGGGAAAAAAGTATAGAAGCACGTGTCATGCCTGCGCCATGGGCGCACACATTGGCAACCATCATGGACTATTTGCTATTCATTTATCTTCAGAATACTCTTGGAACAACCCCTATTCACACGTTGGTATTTAATTCCCATTTGCGTGACTTTGGTGCCTTCTTATATCACTCAACTAACTACATGTACCACAATGCACCTTGCTACAGCTATCAATTCCTGGCCATTCCCATTCGTCAGCATTGGGACCACAATCCCCAGAAGCCCTAGGGATCAGTGCTGCTTCCACCATCTCAGGACCAGAGAGGGAGGAGGCAGATTGTATTCAGGTGTGCTGCTCCAGGTGCTGCCAATTAGCCTGCCTCCGTACAGGGCAGGGCGGTATTTAAGCAGCTGCCTGCAGGAGCTCAGTCTCTTGCATCAAGAGTCCTCCCAGCCACTTTTTGCCTTTTGTCTCGAATTTGTATGCTGTTCCTGCCTTGCAGCCTACTATACCCTGCTGCCTACAGCCCTAGCCTTTTGAGCTCCCTGCCTCACAGCCCTGCTCCTCTGGGCTTCCTGCCTTGCAGCCTGCTACACCCTGCTGCCTACAGCCCTAGCCTTTTGGGCTCCCTGCCTCACAGCCCTGCTCCTCTGGGCTTCTTGCCTTGCAGCCTGTTACACTCTGCTGCCTACAGCCATAGCCTTCCGGGCTCCCTGCCTTGCTGCTTTGCTCCTGTCAGCTCGCTCCTTGCTGCTCTGCTCCTCTGAGCTCGCTCCTTGCTGCTCTGCTCCTCTGAGCTCCCTGCCTTGCAGCCTGCTACTCTCTTCTGCTTTCAGCCCTGACCCTCGGGTCTCTCTACCTCTACGCCCTGTTCCATTGGTTTCACTCCTTGCTGCCCTACTCCTCTGGGCTCTCTGTCTGCCGCCTACTCCAGCTCTCAGTCCTGCTCCTCTGGACTCTCTGCCTAGCAGCCTACTACAGTCCTCTGCAATCCACTACAGTTTTTCTGTACCTTGTACCATTTGGTATTGCAGCCCTGCTTCTTTGTTTGCAGCCCCCCTCTTTCCTGGCTGCTGCTCCCTTGCTCTCTTCCTTGTTTGCAACCCCTTGTTCTTGATCCTCATCCTTCTCTTCCTTGACTCCTCTGTCCTCCCCTTTAGTTTACCCATTTCTATTGTACTGTTTCTACCTTCATTCCCTTCTGCTAGATTTCTCTTAGCCTGCCTTGTCCCTGGTTATTTCTGTTCTTGTCTCTCTTGTGTCTTATGTTGATCCTTTGTACAGAGCTTGACTGTTGGTTTCCGGCAGGCAACCTCTGCCCCTTCCCTTTTCGCGTTTTCTGTTTAACAGACACCCCCAGCTGTTTGTTCCCAGCCATGAGCAGACAGAGTGGGCCTCTGTAATAGTAATCCGCGCAGAAGGCTGGAGTTTCCAAAGGTCCGTGGAACACTCTTTTTCCATATCTGCATACACTCCAAGAGGGAATCCAGTTTGTTTGTATCTTTGTATTTCCTGCCCCTTTATGTTCACAACTACAGTTGCCTACTTTTCTCTCTTGATGAGTTTCCTGCTGTGTGTGTACTTATCTGTCACCTTACATCAACACAGCCACCCAAACCCTACCTGGGGGCCCTGTGCCACTCTTGACAGAGTGCCATCCTTGACAGCACGTGCTTTTCCACTGCTATTTCCTACTGGTAAAGGTGGAAGATATGATGATAGACCCACTCAGATTGGGGCATCAGAATACCGCTCATTATGTATGTATTCGCAAGATCCCAGATTTCGACAAAAATGTTGAATACATATTACACCTACTCTACTCTATGAAAGTGAATTAGCAACACTATGTTATGGAGTTGCACACATTCTGAAATCTGGAACGCACTTTCAAAGTATGTCAGCTACGCAGTTAATACAAAAAGTACCAAAAAAAATGAGGTGTTAGAATCAAGTATAACAAATTTGTTTTCAAACATGCCTGGTACAAAGGAATACTGGTTCAGACGGCACGGAGACGTGCGTTGCATGATCAGAAACCTTGGACCACCAACTTCGTTTGTTACGCTAAGTTGTGCAGAATACGCATGGGAAGATTTACATGAGTTCCTACGCATAGCAAACAGCAACAAAAACAACATAGATATATTAACACCTGGAGAACTTTCTTCTCAAGATCCAGTTAATGTCGCAAGATATTTCCATCATCGTTTCATTGCAATGCTACACTTTATTTGCAATAAAACTGTTCCTCCCCTTGGAGAAGTGCAACACTTCTTTTGGAGAAAAGAATATCAAGCGAGAGGAGCACCACATATGCACATGCTGTTATGGATCAAAGGTGCACCGAAATTTGGGCATGACAGTGATAGCACTGTTTTGCAGTTATCCAAAAATATGTCACATGTGAAATCCCTTCACAGCATACACATAGTGAGCTGCATGGGCAGATTTTACAATTTCAAAGACACAAATGTGGCAAATATTGTCGCAGCAAATACAAAAACAAAGATAAATACTACACCAAATGCTGCTTTGGTTTCCCTAGACCAGATACAGAAACAGGTGAAGTAAACAACTTCATGTCTTCAGTTCGACCTAGTGTTAAAGGTAAATCACTTAAAAAACCCGTATTATATAAAAAGAAGGGACAAATCAAAATATATCAATGATTACAATGCAATCATTGCCCTATTATGGAATGCATACATAGATGTGCAGTACATTGCAGACAATTCAACTGCTGTTGCATGATATGTTACAGCCTACTTAACAAAAGCAGAAAAAACAGAGCTTCAAGCCCTCTGGGATGACCTAGCATCATACAAAACATTATCACAGAAATTGTACAGCATAGGCATAAAAATGCTCTCTCATAGAGAATGTGGGGCCTATGAAGCATCAGATCGTTTAACCGGCACTGCTTTGTATGGAAAATCAGACAAAATAATATGGCTCAGTCTTGGTCCTGCAAAATCTAGAAAAAGAGTGCTAAAATCATATGAGGACATAGAAACAATTGCCAAAAATGATCCCAACAGCCAAGACATTCTAAAAAACAATTTACTGGACACATACTATCCGAACAGGAGTACCACTCTGGAAAGCATGTGTCTATACCACATAGCTCAAAACTTTGCATACAAAAAGAATGTAAAACCTGATGAAAGCAAACGTAGATATAGAGTGACCGATTGTGAAGGGAGCTTAGTGAAACTTAACAAACAAAGCTTAATTAATCATGTGAAATTGTCATTAAAAACTCCTCAACAAAAAGAACTATATTACATGTCTCTACAACTTTTCAAACCATGGAGAAAAGAGGAAGACATAATAGATAATTATGAGTGCTATGAAGATGCTTTCAAAGCAAATGAAAGCACTATCACCGATGTGAACTTTACGCAGTACAAAACAATGTTACATAAGAGCAACAACAGGAAGAAGACTTCAGGCCCAACTAGATAAAGACTCTTCCGACAGTAGTCAACCTTCTGTAACAGGAAGTCAAGAAGCATTAGGACAACCACTAATAGCAAATGAGGCTGAAGTAGCTATGGCAGAAGTAGAAAACACCATGTGTTTACTGCAATACCTGGACTTACTTTAGGCAAGGCAAACGTTTTTCTCTTCGTGCTTTCCTGCATTGCGAGCCGTCACGAGGCTCTTGCAGGAGTCTGAACGCTGCCTAAGGAGGCGGGGCTAGCGCCAGACAAGTGAACCATCACGTCACAATCTTCAACAATAAAGCACCGAGTGATCCACCCTTGCAGCGTTAAGCCAGGTGGGGTAAAGGGTGCCGATTGTTGTGCAGCTGTTTGGCGCTGGGGCGCCCTGTCCCTAGTCTGAGGAGGGTATGGAGGAAGATCCTGAACAATGCCGGCTCAGGAATCGCACAATAAAAAACCCTGTGATGCCTAAACAAGGTTCTAATGTGAGTGTGCAAGGGATTACACATGTGATCAAGCCGGGAGCAAATACGACATCTGTTCCCTCGGTGCTCCCGGCCACAACACTATGCAGGCGAAAATCACAAGAAACAAAAGAAAAGTCATCATTACATCCAATTTCCGTAAAACAGAACCCCCTTCACTTACCTGCGACAGGCTCTGACCCAAGCCCACGGCGCTGGTGTCCCCACTGGTGCGGTCTCCCTCGCAGTTTCATCGGGAGGGCCCAGCAGGAGAAGTGGGAGGGTTCTACACGACATCGGCTCCCGCTCTGGAGCAGCTTCCCCATGGTACTGATACCTACGTTAGCGCCGATCCCCCTTCTACCACCTTGGTGAGTGGCCGTATGTTTGAGTGGGTCAGAGGACCCCTCGCAGAGGGCCTTGGAGGCAAGGCGCAGGCAGAGGAATGCGATGGAGTCCAGTCAGAGATGACAGACACCGCACGATGCGGCACAATTTCAAACAAGCAACTTTTGATTCGGATGCTGCCCGCTGTGGGTGAGGACCATCTGACGCAACCTATGGCGGGGGTGAATAACCAGGAGACATACCAACCACAACCACAGGGGGGCACATCTCCGAAGCTCAGCATAAGAGCTATTGTACATGTGCATGCAGTGGAGCCCCCCCTTTTGAAATCGAAGAGACCCCAAAGGACCAACCTCCAGAGAAATCGCCAGAGACGCCAGGCTCTTCCAGCCGGCCCCGGCTGACATCAGGAGAAATCACAACCCAGCCTCAAAATCACCTGCAAGACTCACAGTTGGAAGAGAACCCTACTGACACCCAGGAGCCAACTACGGGGCAACCTAATCAGACCGCCCAGGACATAGCTGATCCAGCTGTGGACTGTAATGAGCAATCGATCCTGGCGGGCAAGGCCAAATCAAAGCCCAAATCTTCAGCAAATGGGATAAGAATTCCGTATCAAAAAAGAGGAAGGGCAAAGCCCAAACTTGCAACAACACAAGAAAACAACGCAAAGGCAAGTACCCAAAACAAAATCACAATGCCTGCAAAGGAGAATGGAGAAATAAAAAACACTGATGCACAATTAACTAGTAAAAAGCGGGCCGTGGCGAAAAAGTCTCTACTGACGCCCTTACTCTCAAATGCCCTGTGGAATTTCTTTAAAACACAAGGCAAAAGAAAACAATCTTCCGACACTGAACCTTCGGACGTCGAAATTCTTGAAGCACTTGAAGAAATCCTTCTACAACCTAAACTCAGGAGAACAATAACAAAGCAATCCGAGGAGGTGGCAATCAAAACAATCAGTCATAGAGAAAAACATGGAAATACTAATGATACAAGGACTCCCTGTCCTGCTGCTGCACAAACAACAGAGAATTCAAATAAAACTCTGCTATGAGAATCGTACGCACAGCCCCAGGGGATTTCGGAGATACTTGACCTACTTCAACTAAAAATGTACCCACTACAAAGAGAAATGAGCCCTCAACCATGAGCTAAAACTCATCTGAGTACCCGAAATCCCCAACAAGCATGCCCGGAAACTACAACAGAGGTACCCCCTCGTGGTCACACTGATACGGGCCGCTGGAGTTCCTTACCCAGGCCCTCGAAACCAGTGGATTTGGATCGGACCAGAAAAACAACTTTGAACCGACAATCTGTAGAGTTTATAGATACTCCAGTAAAAAACAGGAGGCTTAGTGAACTACCAACAGATATGCAAAAAGAATGACCAAACAACAAAAGAGACATGACAACAATCATGTCTGCAATAGCAATTGCAATGGCACCCTTCTGCAAACTGTATGAGAGCATAAGTGATGCAGCAAAGGACAACACAACTACCCTAGCGCTCATACAGTTGAAATTAACATTTCTGGAAGGTTTTATCACTGCAATAGATCTGAAATATGACATATCTCAAAGGAAGTGAGACAGGATGGACGAGGAACCTGAGAATATTTCAGCTTCTATCGGAGAAGAACCTGGAGCAAGTTGATTATGGGAACAAAAATCAACACTGTCGATCTGGGATAAAGGCGGCAAAGAAACAATTGCGCCGCTGTTCAGCAAAGCCAAACCAGTCACAAAAACGAATTCAACACTACCGAAGTATAATGCACGACCTTCGCAGGCTGCTGACCTGCCAATTAAAAACGGTACAGGAAAGAAAACTTTATTATTAGCAGAAAAAGATTAAATAGGAAAACAAAGGCAGCCTAAGAGCCTGATACTTGACCGGAAAATTCTTGAGGGTCAATCAACCAAAAGAGGAACGGTCTCTATTGCAACAGTGACCACTCCAGTGGTGCCAATTGACTTGACCAAGTCACCAAAACCAACGACAGAATCCACGGACCCTAGTCTTAAAAATGGGTCAGTACAAAGGCAAAGAGACCAAGGTAAAGATATCCAGATACAGCCTGAAGATGACAGTGCCACAAATAAGGAACTCCAGAAAGTATCCATAACCACAAGACAACGATCTCATCCACGGATGCTGACCAGGATATAACTGAAACATGCCAGAATTCAAAGCTTGATAACCCCAATAAGCCGAAAAAAGCCGACGTTATTAACAGACCCAGAAACAGAACCGGATTCCTGTCGAGAACCATCCATTAGGGAACACCACTATTCAACCTCGACTAGCCATCACCAGCCGATTAACAGAAGATCAAAAAAATCAGAGACACATGCAAAAACCAAGAAAAGAATCCGACTCTTTAAGCTAGAACAAGCCTCAAGTAAAGACAACTATATGGTTCTGAATCGCAGAGCTGTGCTAAAAATAGCAGCAAGCACCACAGCTTCAAAAGGGTTAAAAACCGAAGACTTTAAATTGATCGAGCCATATCACAGGGAAGGCAAGGCAAAAGCTTATTTTCACATCAGAGAAGCTGCAATTCAAGATTTAACTTGGGATGCTGCAAAAGACCTAAAGCTAGCAGGTTTCACTCTATTGAAAATAAAAACTGCAAATAAGCGACAAAAAAAGACAGTTGAGATGAAAAGAGCATATATAAATCGACATGTGCCGCCAGCCGTACAGATCGCCATAGTAACTGAAGAGCAGAGCTGAAGGCTCATTTCGAGGAATACACACACAAGTCAAAACGGAAATACTCGACAGACTCAAGGGAGGTATTCCATGATCAGGATTACAATGAAAGAAACAGAACAAGTTCAACCTACCCAAATACGGGCAGGCAAGATGGTCATCAAAGAAGACAGAGTGCAAGAGACCGATCCCCACGTCGTAGCAGAATCTATAGCCAGAGGAATTATAGACAGGAATCACTGTCAAGGAAAGTACACATGACACCTGCCAACTCAAAGAAAGAAGCAACGTTAGCTAGACCATGGAATTGGTTGAAAGGGGCTTTGACTTCGAGCCACAGGAAATAGCAATCATCGAAGTAAGTTAGTAAAATCTACTTCCAAATGGCTATGACTCTAGCCTCGTGGAATACGAGAGGCCATGCACATTTAACCAACCACAACAATGAGGACCTAGGACGTTTCGACATTTTATGTCTCCAAGAGACATGGCTGCTTGAGGAACCGACAATGGACGGTTTTGAAATTGAAACCTCACCAGCAACGAAAGGCCTATTTGGACAGCCATTTCAGGGTTACTCATTGCAGTGAGAATAGGGCAAGACCTGAAGATCATCAAGACTATCACAAGATCCTAAGGGTTCCTGGCCGTCCTCATACAATGGAATCACTTCTCTAACACTGAAGGAGCATGGACTACGTCACATCTTGCTTTGATCACTGCGTATTGGAATCCCCAAAGAACCTCAACTACAGACTTCTGTCAAACATTGGCCGATGTCATCGATGCAATTGTTATTGAGTGGAATATTATGTCCATAATAATCTGTGGAGACTTCAATGCCAACTGTTTGTATCCGAAAGAGCAATCTATACCTACGATCAATGCGTCACAAGCAGATGTTAGAGGCCGAGCATGGATGAACATACAAATCCCGACTTGGGAAAGGGGAACATCCATGGACACCTTGGACTATATCTTCATTTCTAACGCTATGCTGTTAGAAATCAACAACTACCAGGTCAATAAAACACAGGCAAGTGATCACAACATGGGCGGCCAATTGCACCGAACCGAAGTATACTCAGCGCCGGTCGAGTCTAACAGCCAACAAACTCATCTGCGTCTTTCAGCAGCAAAGGTCCGAATTATTACGCAAGAATATGCAACAACAGCTGTCGATCTTCAAACAACAGACGCTACATCCAGAAAGATGCGACAGCTATTCCAGTCAACCATAGTCATGCATATGACAAAGTATTAGCAGGGAAAAAAACTGCATTGAGAAAATTAAAACGGAAGGCAAAAGCCGAAAACATCGAAGCAACGTGGGAGCAGTATGTAAAAGAAAAAAAAATATACACGTCATGGTTGAGAACGCGCAGAGCCATCTTATATCAAAACGATGCAGAAACCATGTTAAGAGCACTCTCAACGAAAAGGTCAGCAGACTTCTGGGCCCTAATTAATGCCACTAGAGGCAATCTCGGAGTCAACATGGCAAATTCAGTTACTGAATCTGCATGGGATGATTTCTTCACAGAGCTCTTTGCAACACCATCGATTAACGATAATCAACATCTGGAGACTAGCTGCCATCCATGGATAGATTTGTCATCAAAACCTGATGTAAGGCTAGTTATTCAAAACCTGAAAACTTCGAGAGCTCCGGGCCCAGATGGCCTGACCAATATCGATTTAAAAACCTACATTGATGAATGGACAGAGTTCATCAGTCTTCTATTCAATCAGTGAAGAATCAACAGACAGATCTCGGAGTCATGGACTAAAGCAACAATAGTCCCGATCTTTAAGAAAGGCTCCAGAGAAGACCTGGCAAATTACCGCCCTATAGCCCTTCTGGAAATTCTAGGGAAACTGTTTGCAACTCTTCTCTCACAGCATTTCCGATTATGGGCGAAAATGGCTCCCTGCAACTACCATCTGCAAACGGGTTTTCAGAAAAATGGCAGTACATCAGTAAATATCTTCCTTCTGAACATCCTGAAGGCCAAAATAAAACAGGGCACTCCAAATGTCTATGCCGCATTTATAGACCTATCTCAGGCATTTGATAAAGTCGATAGAGCCCTCCTATGGGGTAAACTAAAACTTTGGAAATGCCCAGAAGATATCTTGAATCTGATAATAGCATTGCATACAGAGACTTCTCTCCATGTCCACCTGAGCAGGCAAGGCACACTGTCCAGAACAATTTAAGTAGAGAGAGGTGTGAAGCAAGGTTGTCCCCTGGCGCCGGCCTTATTTGTGGCTTTCCTAGGAGACTTTAAGGAATCCGAAGAGGATGTCCGCTCTTTTTCACCAAAAGTAGGCAACATCAAGGTATCGCGCATTTTACATGCAGACGACATGATCCCCTTGGACCAGACGCCAGTAGGTCTCCAACGACAGCTTGACAACCTTGCCAGATATATGGAAACCAATAATCTCTCAATCAACAATACTAAGACCAAAATCATGATTTTTGCCAAAAGCCAACAACTACACAAACCTTCTAAAACTTGGTCAGTCAACAGGATTAAAATTGAAGTAGTGGATCATTTCAAATACTTGGGAGTCATTATTGAGGGCTCGCCTAAAAGAGACCAAAATGCAGCAATTTCTCTGGGAGAAAACAAAAAACCTGACCTCACAAATGAAGGTGATTGACCGAAAATTTGGAACATTTTCGTTGATACCAGCTATCAATTTTTACAAAGGTAAAATTGTTCCATCTCTCACGTACGGCATGGATGCAACCATCTCCATGCCGACCGCGATCTGGCAGAAACTGGAGGGCTACATTTGGAAAACAGCTTTGGGTTTGCCTAACTCAATACCAATATCAGCATTAAGAAGAGACTTAGGACTTTTGTCTCTGGAAGCAACTGTAAGCATTGCATCCATCTTATTGTACAGGAAAACCCTCCTACAAGATGACCTCCCTATGTTTAGCTTCATCGGGGACGAGCTAAAAGCTTCAAAATGCAAAGCTATCCGTCTCTGGACTGACCAGCAAAAAAAACAATTGCACACTGTTGCCTGCACAGAAGAAGATCTGTTGACAAATCCTCAAAGAGTTATCCAGAAACTTAAAAACAAAGATTGGATAACCACAACGGAAAAAGCAGTGGCTATTAAATTCTTGAAAGACTTACCCCCAACTTAAAACAAGCTAAAAATCCCCTTGGCATACTGTAAAAAGTTCCCTGATAAAAACACCTCAGCAAAACATTCTTAAGAGTGTGTTTCAATCTTTTGCATACAAGAGAAATCTTAGCGATAAGAAGCCAAGCGAAGATGACAACCTGCAGACTCTGTAAAATTTCAGAAAATCAAGAAATGGTGCGCCACCTCTTGCTAAATTGTCCAGCCCTAAATAGAGACCGTACAGCCTTTCTAGCCCCGCTGTGGGTCAACTCAATACTGGTAGAAGAAGACACATAGTGGTCATGGCTGATCTCTGGTGAAAAAGTAAGATGGGCGATGGCAACAGCTAAAGTGATGGAAGCCGCATTTGAAAAAATAAATTCTTGTAAATTAGCTGAATAAACTCTTAGCTCGAAAACTCCCCAGCGATGCCAGAGCGATGCGATTGATGGACTGATTAGACCTAAGCAAAAGCCGATTGCAAGCGGCACTGGTTCGCTTTCATTAGAAGAACATACCGTTGTCGATATTTACTTGATTGTAGCTATTAGACTCTACCTGAGGAACATTTCATCTGAGATCTGATCTTTTTGTAAAAAAAATCTTTTTTGATTACACACAAATAAAAAAAAGAAAAAAAGAAAACACCATGTATCAGTATCAAGAAGATACAGAAGACTTAACTGTACAACAAGCAAAACTTAACAACGATCAACGCACCATTTTTGAAGAGGTAAAAAAACAAATTGTACATGGTGCACAACACAAAAATAAAGAATGTACCTGCCAAAATTACAAACCTATACTGCTGTATGTCAGTGGTGAAGCTGGATCAGGGAAAACATTCTTAATCAAAATCATCAGCAAGTTCCTTCAACAATGGACAAACAACAAACTGTCAGCTGTTGTAACAGCCCCCACAGGTTTAGCTGCCTACAACATAGGTGGTGTGACTTTACACCGATTACTACTGCTTCCAGTAGAGCATCAAAATAAATTAGACTACTACAAACTTTCTGCAGAAGCTGCAATGGAATTACGTAGAGTATTGAAACAAATGAAAATGCTACTAATAGATGAAGTGAGCATGGTCTCCAACCTAATGTTGGCTTTGATTCATGTCAGATTGCAAGAAGTACTTAAAAATAATAATGAAGGTGAACCGATTTTTTTTTTTTTTTTTACAACTTTTTATTAAGGTCTCAGCAGTTACATTGGCACTCAATCAATACATCACATGGTCTTACATACAACAATGGGCCTCATTACAAGTACTCCGGTCCGGAATTAACACTGCCGGTAAAACCATACCGGCACCATTTCCATGTCCGCGCAATCATGACCCGCGGCCCCGGTAATAGCACCACCCTAAACCGCCACCGCGGAAATAGGGTTCCCGTTAAGTCCGTCTGCACAGAAACCCCTCCGTTACCGTCAACACGAAACACCGTGAGCATCACAACTAGCACGGACACGGAAATACCGGCAAAAAAATGGCGTAAATACCGTGATCACGGTGGCGGAACCGCCGCCACCGCGAACATGGCGTTATACACTGCCTGCTGAACTGAATCAGGGCACAGGTGCACCAAATCAGCCCAGCTGGACCTAGCAGGCCACTGGGAGCCTAAAAAAGGGCCACACCCAGCCCAACACAACACAGAACCATGCAGGCAGCAGGTCTAGTAGCACTGGGACTGGGCCTACTCAACCAACAGGCAGCACTGCACATGGTGGCAGTAATGGCGCAGAGGAGGAGGCGTAGGCGGAGGAGGCGCAGGCGGCAACCAGCCAACCCTGCAGCTATGGCAAACCCCATTGCCCAGCCAGCCCGACCCCGCCGCCAGCCACCAATACCACGCATCAGGGCCTCACCCTGAAACCTCACCCCAGGACAGATCCACACCCTATACCGGCTGGACCGTGCAACAATCCTGCACATCACCGCCATGATTGTGGCAACATCAGCAGCCTAATTGACACCCCCACCGCCATCCCCCCCCCCTCTTGAAGGTTGTCTCAGTTCTGCATTTCCTTGGCACTGGCACCTATCAACACACGGTTGGTGAGCTGCACGGCATATCACAACCGTGTTTCTCAAAAATCCTGGTACAGGTACTGGATGCCCTGTTGCGCCATGTGTCGGAACACATAGCCCTACCCCGCACCCTCCCCGAGGTCATTGCCACCAAGTTGGCCTTCCATGCCATAGCAGGCATGCCAAATTGCATAGGCGCAGTTGACTGCACCCACGTCGAGCTGACAGTACCACATGCAATTGAGGCGGTGTTCCGCAATAGGAAACAGTATCACTCTTTGAATGTCCAGATGGTTTGTGATGCCATGCAACTGACTACACACTGCTGCGCACGTTTCCCAGGCTCATCACATGACTCAATGGTACTGCGGAATTCCACGTTGCCACGGTACATGGAACGCTATGCCGGACAAAGCACATGGCTATTGGGTGAGTACAGCTGACGATGCTACAACCCTGTCGGAGTGGTGTGTGTGTGTCCAGGCCAATGAGCATTGTGAGTGTGCCGCTGTGACCGCACATGCATCACCCCCCTTCCATCTACCAAATACACAGCGGATGCCAAACATCATGAAGGAAGACATGACAGGGCACCACAATGTGCCCGTGCACACGCTGCCACAGCCAATCCCCTCACTGTCCCATGAACCCTGTGCCACTGCAGACACCCACCCTCAATTGAAACACTGCCCCAAAAAGCATGAGAGGCGTGTAAATGAGACGACGTGTATTTACTACTTCCGTACAGTGGAGTCACTCTGCCATGTGTGGACAGCACTGCACCCTGACATGCACACAATCAAATGTCACCCGCAGGGCACAGTAAACATGCAAGTTAATGTGTAGGCCCATATGCAGTCAGCGACATACCTCGTGATGCCCAAGACATACCTCCATACACTGCATGGTACATATGCATGAATGAATGATGATACACGAATGCACAGCAGCAGATGAGGACATGATGCCACAAACACTGACATGTTCCCCCATCTACATCCCATGTAGGTGATGCGGGATATGCACTCACGCCATGGATGATGACACCTGTACGGAGACCAAGGAACAGGCATGAAGAGGCATACAATAGGGCACATATCCGCACACGTGGAATGATTGAGAGGACATTTGGACTGCTGAAGGCCCGTTTCCGCTGTCTGAGCAGATCTGGCGGATCACTGCTGTACAGCCCAGTGAAGACGGGCAAAATCACGCTCGTATGTGCCATGCTGCACAATATATGCCTGCGCAGGAACATCCCAATGCCACCAGACGCAGATGAGGAAGATGGGGATGGGGATGGAGATGGGGATGGGATGGCACCGCCTCCCCCTGGGGGTCCACATGATGGCCAGAGAGCACGGGATGCCCTGATTCGCATTTACCTTTGAGTCACAGCACATTCACAGAAATGCACAAACATGGTGACGACAATGAATTAATAGTTGCACTGCAAAATAAATGATCAATGTCCACACATGTATGTCTTGATTTGAAATGGTGATGTATTGATGTGATAACAACAGGGAAGAAGGTGCATTGGTTAGGGAAGCTGTACACCCGGGGCCACCCACCACCCAAACGTGCCCACCCCCACCCAGAGCCCATTGTCCAAACCCCCAAAACTACCTACCCCACCACCCAAACGTGCCCACCCCTCTCACACCCTTGTAGTCCACATGTGTCCTGCACTGCCCCACACACATGCCATCACTTCCGCGTGCGCTTCTGTGCCTGTGCAACCTTGCCCGAAGGACCCGTTAGCCTACTCGAGCGCCTCCTTGGACTGGCAGTAGTGGAGCTGGATGGGGTGGTAGTGTTTGATGGGCCAGAATCTGGGATTGAGGGCATCCGTGCCAGATTTGCCTGTTGGCCAACCAACATGGCCTCTACAAGCCTGGAGGTGTGGTCGTTGCCCTCCCGCACATGGCGTGCAAGGGTCACTATGGTGCTCGCAAAGCGTCCAATGGACCTCGACAGGCGACGCACTGAGGCGCTGTAGCTCTCCCTCTGCAGCCTGGATTCCTCTAGCTGCCTCTCCACCAGCTGGGTGAGGGTAGCCTGCTGGTCATCCATCCACTGCATGCGGGCATTCAGTTCGGCCATGGATGGGGTGGACGACCTCATGGGACTCCCCAGTGAAGTGGGGCTGAAC
This sequence comes from Ambystoma mexicanum, assembly GCF_040938575.1. Lineage (NCBI taxonomy): Eukaryota > Metazoa > Chordata > Amphibia > Caudata > Ambystomatidae > Ambystoma > Ambystoma mexicanum. The sequence goes on along the minus strand of NC_090921.1, from coordinate 1,175,745,626 downwards.
CCCAGCTCATGAAAGGAGCCCAGGTCTTCCAATGTGGGCATCTCCCCCTGTGGCCCCGTTTCCGTGTGCTCTTGCGGGGCACTGTTATCACTGCAGGCCGCCCCCTCTGCAGTGCTGCTGCCTTCGGTGTTGTGTTGGGTGTCCATGATAGGTTCCCGTGGCACCTGTCTAGACTCAGCCAGTGTGGAGACGGTGGGGATGTCGGTGGTGGTGGTGTGCCGCACATCTGTAGTGGCTGGTAATGTGGCCAGAGGTGCAGAACTGCCGGCAGCATCCTCCTGTGTGGTGGCGGTGGCTAGTGTACTTGCCGATGCAGATTGGCTGGCCTGTTGTGCAGTATCACTGTCACTTGAAACGGCTGTGGGGACACAAAGGGCATGCAATTAGTGGTGTTGTGGTGGCAGATGGGTGCATCACATGCGTCATTAAGATTGTACATTGAATAGTGTTAGTCACATGCATCTGATTGCTGGTGTCTGCATTCAGTGATATTGGTTGCCATACAGATCATGATGGGTCCTTTGGCCCACACATGCACTGCCTGGGGGGGGGGGGTTGTTAATGGGTCATTTGGCCCACACAGGCACTGCCTGGGGGGGGGGTTGTTAATGGGTCCTTTGGCCCACACATGCACTGCCTGGGGGGGGGGTTGTTAATGAGTCCTTTGGCCCACACACGCACTGCCGGGGGGGTTGTTAATGGGTCCTTTGGCCCACACATGCACTGCCTGGGGGGGGGGTTGTTAATGGGTCCTTTGGCCCACACACGCACTGCCTGGGGGGGGTTGTTAATGGGTCCTTTGCCCCACACACGCACTGCCTGGGGGGGGTTGTTAATGGGTCCTTTGGCCCAGTACTCACAACTGCATATTTACATGTGGCATTCATGTTTGGGCACTTACTGGCATCTGCAGGTGGGCTCACTCCTGCCTCAGCCTGCCCGATCCCATGGATTCCCTCTAGGTGGAGGACGCTGCTGCAACGCTCCTCCCATGCTTGCAGCCTCAGTGGGGAAGGGGGTCCTCCGCCTGTCCCACTGCTGCGTTGGCGGTGCGTGGAAATGAGGTTGCGTACCCTCAGCCTCAGGTCGTCCAAACGCTTGTGGCAGTCCTTCACGCTCCTCACTGCCACGCCCACGGCGGTGCACTTGCGTGCAGCTTCGGCCCACACCTCCTTCCTCCGCTGCTGTGTGGCACGCCGTTGGTCGGCGCTGAACAGCATCTCAGCATTGTCCACAATGTGCTCCACCAAGATGGTTAGCTCCGCCTCGCTGAAGCGCTGTTTGCGCTGCCTCTGAGCAGGAATCCTGGCAGACATGCTGGTGGTCCCTTTTGGCTTCTCAGAGTTAGGATTGTGCTTGTGCTGGCTCTGGATGGCAATGGATTGTGCTTTTATATGATGGCCGCCTCTCTGTTTCCTGTTTTGGCGATCATGGTATTTCCGGTTCCGTGTCCGTGGTGGCGGAGGCGGAAACGGGTTTTGCGCCACTTGTGGCTTCGTTATTTCCATTTCCGTGGGGTTTTCCGTGACGCGGTAACAACGTTTCCGAGTCCGTGTGGTGCGCGCGACCGACAGCGTGTAATCGGATGGTTTTTCCGCAACCTTGCGGACACGGAAACGTTTTTACCGCCGTCACGGATTTTGCACGGTCCCGGACTGGCAGGTTGTAATGAGGCCCAATGTCTTCATAAAAAATTCAATAATTTACAGTCTACATAGCTGTTTCGTCATCCGAGGGCAGGTCACATACATACGCCCTGAAGGGGCTCCAGATGTCCTTTGGTCGGCTCATGCTCGGTTGGGTTAGCACATATTGTTCCTCGCATTCATTTATATAAGTTAATTTGCGTAAAAAGTTATTCATGGTCGGGGAATTCGGGCTTTTCCATGATTGCAGTATGCATTTTTTGGCGATAGCACATGACACATTAAACAGCCTTCTAATTTTTTTTCGGAGCATTTCCCAATATCCCCGAACAAGTATTTTTGGGGGGACAAATACAGGGGGGTTTCTGTAAATTCTGTCAGCGTAGCTGCAACCTTCTCCCAGAATCGAGCCACAACCGGGCACTCCCAGTACATATGATAGGATCCCGCTTGCGAGGACTTACATTTGGGGCAGTCACCTGTATCACCTGGCGTAAATTTAGCCATTCTGGCCGGGGTATAGTGCAGTCTGTTAAGGATTTTAAATTGTATTTGGCTCAATCCCACATTGAGGGATACCCTTCTTGTAAGCATACAGTACCTTACCCATTTCTCTTCAGGAATAAGCATTTTCATATCAGCTTCCCATTTCTCTTTCACTCGGTTGATTGTAGGAGTGTGGGTCTGTATCGTCGTATACAACTTGGAGATTCCCAGCCCCCCTTGTGTTGTAACCAGTTGTGTGCACGGGTGAGAGGGGGGTTCATCAGGGAAAGATGGCCAGTGTGCTTGAGATGCGGACCTCATCCGATAGTACTGTAATGTTTTGAGGGATCCTCCTCCCACACCCCTCAAGAATGCTGCAAGGGTCACGAACTTCCTGTCTATGTACATATCTCCCACCTTCATCTCTGTATCGGGGTCCCAGGCTTCCTGGATGCTGATGTCGAATGTGGGGGGAATATTTGGGTATTTCCATAACGGGGCCTCGGGGTTATAGGGGATCTCAATGTCCAGTTTCTTGTATATGGTCCCCCAGGCTCTCACTGTGCAGCTAACAGGGTCAAATTCACATGAGTCCTTGTGTCTTGTATGAAAGATAACTGATCTAACTTCTGTGGGTGTAGTAGTGTACTCTTCTATCCACGTGTGGGGTGAATTGTCTGCTTCATCATACCAATGTTTTGCGAACTGCGCCTGTGCCGCCATGTAATACAGCTCAAAATCTGGTGCTGCTATTCCCCCTTTTTCATATGGTTCTATCATCTTTTCCCACCCAATCCTGGCCACCTTCCCATTCCAAAGGAATGACACTGCCATGGAACGAAGTTTAGAAAAGAATTCCTTACCCGGCCATATAGGTATGTTCACAAACAGATATAGCAATTTTGGGAGCACAATCATTTTAAGAATGGCAATTCTACCGTGTAGTGAGATTGGGAGGTGTCTCCAGGTCTGTAATTTGGTATGGAGTGTTTGTAGCGCCTGGTCATGGTTGTCAGCATATAGGGTCTGTCTATTACCTGAAACCAGGGCTCTGTAACGCTCACCTGGTTCCCACGGGGGCGCTGGTCTAGTCTGGATTGCTGTGGCCTCTTCTAGCGTGATGCGCAGGACACGGAACACCGATTGGACAGGACCTCCAAATCGTGCTTGCCTGGCCCGTAGGAATATCCTTCTGCAGATGAGAAAGGGGATTGTGCTAGCTCCCCCCTTTCCTCCTTCGTTCCTCTCTAACTTCCTCCAAACCCCGGTTTAAGCTCACCTTATGGTTTGGAAGGATGAACTCTCCATCCTGCTTCTGGTGCAGGGGCGCGCGTTCGTCCGGTTACTTCACTGGTTTTCAGAATGGCGCTGGCAAAATCCACTTGACTTTCCTGAGCGATGCACCGTAAGTATGAAAGTTCAAAGTTCAAGTGAGGCCCCCTTTATGTTGTCTTTCTAACCTGTGATCTGTCCTTTATTTCAGGTGCAGAATGAAGGCGATGTGTTGAGGGGTTAAACTGCCGAGGTGAGTAGTGATGAGGGCGATCCCTCTAAATGTCCTTATCATTCCCCAGAAATGTCTCTTGTCCTTTCCCCATAGGGGCCGGAGTACGGTACCTGCCAACGGGCGGCGCCGACCCGAATTGTGGAAGAAAAGCCGGTAAGTATTATGGCTGTTAATCAGGCTTTCCTTCTGTGTTCCTTCTACTCACCTTTTGTTTCTTCCTCTCTCCCCTAGGTGCAGAGATGTGGCGTCCAATGCTGACAGCCGCGATGGAGCAGGGAGATGTCTCGAGGACAGGTGAGTGAAGCGTGGCGCTGCAGCGAGCAACGCAATGCTTTTAAATGGAAGTCTTTCTTCAGGGATGCTGGCGAGAAGATTCCGAATGCAGGTAAGAAGTTTGAAATAGTCCTTGGTTTTCACCTTTCTCTTCTCTTCCTTCCTTGCAGGTCTTCCAGGTTTGAGGCGGGCGTGGCTGGAGTCCAGGAGCAGGAGCAGACACAGTGAGCTTTAAGCTGCAGGAAGCAGAACAACGCAAAGCATGAGCTGCTGTCTGGGCGTGGCTTAAATAGCCTCCAAAGAAGTCCCAGGTATGTATCCTTCCCCAACTAAGTATGTATCCTTCCCTGGCCACGCCCGAGTGAAAAAATAGTCCCTATGAAAAAATAGTCCCTTTCAGGTCTCAGGGAAGCCTGAAGCGTGCAGCACGGTCTGCATCAGGTAAGTGCACAAAACACCTCCCTTTATGAGCCTGGCGCCTCGCCAGGACTGAGTCCAAAGAGCCCCTATAAGGGGCCGCTCGGCTTTTACCCGAGGGCATGATGCCTGCTTCCGGGGGTGCTGGGCCTGGCCTGGTGCTCCGGGGGTAGGCATCATGACAGCACTCCCCCCACCAAGGACCCTCCCAAGGTCGTTCCTTCTGGAGGTTTCGGTTTGTTTGGGAAATTCCGATGGAACCTTTTTACCAGCCGAGGTGCATGTACGTGATCACTGGGTTCCCAAGACCTTTCCTGAGGCCCGTACCCTTTCCAATCAATTAGATAGAAAAGTTTTGATTTTGAGATCTTAGAATCCAAAATGTTCTTCACCTCGAATTCAGGCTCCCCATCTATCTGAATCGGTTCTGGTGGCTTTGTAAATCTGGTTCCTGGGTGCACTGGTTTCAAAAGTGACACATGAAAAACGGGGTGAATCCGCATGTTAGCTGGTAGATCGAGCTTGACTACCACTGGGTTGATTATAGCTTTGATCGAGTAAGGGCCTAAATACCTTGGATTAAAAGTTCGAGGCCCCTTGAGTGATAGGTGTTTGGTAGCCAACCATACTTGATCCCCTATTTGGTATGGAGGCGCCTCTCTTCGATGCAGATCCGCATTCTTTTTGTACTTCCCTTTCGCATGTTGCCAATGTGCAGTTGCATCCTTGAAGGCTTGAGTAATCGTAGAATGCAAATGGTCCACTGCGGGCATTTCAAGGCTCAGAGGTGAGTCCAAGACCGAAGTACGAGGGTGATGTCCATATAGGGTATAAAAGGGGCTCTGACCAGTTCCAGAGTGTATCGAGTTATTGTATGCATATTCAGCCACCCATAAAATGTCCTTCCAATTACCCTCCGATTGGTGCAACATACATCGTAGATATTGTTCAAGGGTCTGGTTCGTTCTCTCCGTCTGACCATCGGTCTGTGGGTGGTGGCTGGTCGAGAGTCTTACGTCGATTTGTGCCAGTTGACAACACTTTTTCCAATAATGAGAAATAAACTGGCTTCCCCGATCGGAGACTAGTATGGACGGGAATCCATGCAAACGGATGATATTTTCGAGGAATTCCTTGGCAAGAACAAAGGCTGAAGGTAATCCTTTCAACGGAATAAAGTGGGCCATTTTGGAAAATAAATCCACCACGACCAGAATAGTATTGTAACCATTACAAGAGGGCAGGTCCGTGATAAAATCTAGTGACAGGGTGTGCCAAGGTGCTGGTGGAATGTCTAAGGGCTGAAGAAGACCGGCGGGTCTTGTCTTTTGACCTTTGTTTTGGGCACAAACTCTACAGGACATCACGAAAGATTTAATATCCTTTCGCCAGGAAGGCCACCAGAATTGTCGTTTAACCTTTTCCTCTGTTTTGGCAATGCCAGGATGTCCTTCCATCAGGGTATCATGATGACGGGAAATAACCAGTTCTTGCAATTCCTTTTCTGGCAAAAATAAGCGTCCTTGGAAGTAAGGTAAGCCATCCTTGACTGAAAAGTTAGACCCCCTTTTGATCCAATCCTGCAAGGCTGAAGAGTCCAGGAATTGTTTCACTCGTGCTTGAATGTCTTCAAGGGTTTGTAAAGTGGTTATCCCCAAAATTCTTTGTTCGGGAATTATCGGCACAGGTTCTGAGTTTGTGTCCATTTCTTCCATTCCAATTCGGGGTAGAGGGTCCGCCTTACCATTCTTATAGCCGGGGCGGTAGGTGATTACAAAATCGAACTCAGCAAAGAACAAAGCCCATCGGAGCTGTCGAGACGATTGAGCCTTGGCAGTTTTTAAATATTGTAAATTTCGGTGATCAGTGATCACGGTGATGGTATGCCGGGCGCCGAGGAGATAATGCCGCCAAGCCTTAAAGGCGGACTTAGTGGCTAATAGTTCCTTATCGGTGATCGCATAATTTATCTCCGGCGGCGAGAACTTTCTGGACCAAAATGCTACGGGGTGCAGTTGGTTGGTTTCATGGTCTCTCTGAGACAGGACAGCTCCCATGGCTAAGCTGGACGCGTCGGTTTCGACTATATATGGGAGATCGGGACGCGGGTGCTTCAAAATAGGTGCGGACGTGAACTTAGCTTTCAACTCCTGAAAGGCCTGTACGGCTTCCTCGGTCCATTCAAAACGTTTATTTTTTCGCAAGAGTGCAGTGATGGGTTGCACCACACGTGCAAACTCCGGGATAAACCTACGATAAAAGTTGGCAAAACCAAGCATGCTTTGGACACCTTTCACCGAACTAGGTGATGGCCATTTGAGGATGGCATCCACTTTCCTTGAATCCATTCGGACCCCTTTAGGTGTCAGGATGAATCCGAGAAACTCAACCTCGGTGGTATGGAAAACACATTTTTCCAGCTTGGCAAACAGTTTGTGCTGGCGCAGTTTCTCTAGGACGGCCCTGACATGCTTTCTGTGATCAGATTCCGAAGAGGAGTACACAAGAATGTCACCGATATACACGACAACACAGACATCGATGAGTTCCCGAAGGACATCGTTCATGAAGAATTGGAAGGCTGCAGGCGCGTTGCACAACCCGAAAGGCATCACCTGGTATTCGAATAGTCCATATTTTGTACGGAAGGCCGTTTTCCATTCGTCGCCTTCTTTTACTCGTACCAGATGATAAGCCCCCCGGAGATCTAACTTGGTGCATACGCAAGCGTCCTTCACCTGGTCAAGGAGTTCAGGGATCAGAGGCAGAGGGTAACGATTTTTAACAGTTATCTGGTTCAATGTGCGGTAATCGATACAAGTTCTAAGGTCGCCTTCTTTTTTAGGCACGAAGAACAAAGCTGAGGATGCCGGGGACTTTGACGGGCGAATGAAACCATTGGCGAGGTATTGATCTAAATATTGGGGGTCATTACAACCCAGGCGCTAATTGCGCCAACTTTACCACCATGGTGTAAACTAAGTTTACACCATGGTGGATGGCGGATTTACCGCCCCATTCCAAGGTGAGTGGGGCGGTAAATCCCCATTTCCCATTTTCCCTTCCCCATTCCCATTTTTGCCCCATAGGGCATAATGGGAGTGGGGAAGGCGGTAATTACGCCACCGTAAATTACGGTGGCGTAATTAGCATCATGGCAGGTTAGCGCCATGGATTTTAACGGCTGCTAAAAGCAGCCGTTAAAATCAGAATAGGCGTTAAGGGTTAACGACGGCGTTAACCCTTAACGCCTGGGTCGTAATGAGGCCCATTGTCTCAAATGCAGATTCTCTGGTTCAGTAAGGGCGTAAATCCTGCTACAAGGGGGTTGTGCACCGGGCACCAGATCGATTTGGCAATCTTACGATCTGTGGGGAGGTAACGTGTTGGCCTGTTCCTTTTGGAAGACGTCCTGAAAGTCTTGGTACTCTGGAGGTAGTTGCACGGGGAGAGAGGTTACTGATGCTAGATTAATCTTTGGATTTTCTGGGTAGCAGGTTTGTGCACAATCCGGGAAGGTTATTCTCTTCACTCGCCAATCAATTCGAGGATTATGTGTCTCTAACCAAGGGATTCCGAGAATAAGCTGAAACTGTAGAGCCTTGATTACATCAAACACAACTGCCTCCCGATGGCCATCCGGACCTACAAGTGTCACCTCAGCTGTGGAATGTGTTACCGGTCCAGAGGCAATTTCGGTTCCATCTACTGTGGTGATGACATCTTTGTTGGTTTTAGGATGCAGAGGGAGGTTTATCCTAGAGACCAATTCTCGATCCACATAGTTTCCTATAGCCCCGCTATCGATGTATGCCTTTATAGCATGCAACCGTTTAGGCTGTTCCGGATCTACGAGGACCATTGGCACAATGAAATGCGAGGTCTGAGAGTTAGTTTTCAAGCTCGGCAAGCGGACCCCTACGCTTGCCGGGCGTGGTCGTTTCCCGATACAGAGTTTCCATGGATTTTATCAGCGGCTCCTACCACCTTCTTGGGCGGCTTAACCGGGCAATCTCGTAGAAAGTGTCCAGAGGACCCACAATAAAGGCATAATTGCATCTGTCGTCTTCTTTCCCCTTCTTTTTGAGTTAGGGGTCCTTTAACCCCTCCGATTTGCATAGGCTCCGAGCCATCAGCCCCCTTGGGGTTAGCGTGGGTCTTGGCCAACACCCGGGTTTCAAACTTGGACTGATCTGCTTTTCTGTTTTGCAGCCTGTGATCCAATTGGACCACTAAGTCTATATATTCAGTGCATTCTTGGGGCGGATTTACAACTTGTGCCAAGACATCTTTAAGTTCTCCGCGTAGACCTCGATAGAATAACGTGATTCTTTTATCCTGTGGCCAACCAGTTTCCACAATTAGTCTATTGAAGGTTGCAATGTAGCATAGAAGGTCTTGATTGCCCTGTCGCAGAGATAGAAGTTCGTCATCCAGAGCCTGTCCCTGGGAGTGTCGAGCAAATAACCTTTCTATGCTTGTTTGAAATTCTTGAAAATCACGAAGAATCGGGTCATCTTGAGTTACCAGTGGGACTGACCAATCGGCAGCACAGCCGCTGAGATATGACAACACAAAGGCTACCTTGGTCTGATCATTAGGGAAGGCCCCAGGTCTGCATAGGAAGTGCAAACGACACTGATTCATGAATACGGCGAATCGTTTGGGGTCCCCAGCAAAGCGTTCAGGTGGGGCCAGCGGCATGTTTCCAGGAAGATTAATCTGCACCGGGTTACTGGAAACCACAGGAGCGGGGTTCCCCCCGGAACCGGGTAAAGGAGTTTGTCCAGCTTGACCTTGCAAAAGCTGTCTAGCCAGGTCATCAGCTCTATCCTTTATTACAATCACTTCCCTCCTGAGGGCACTAGTCTCTTGACGAGCGGCGTGTACTTTGGCCCGTAATTCCCCCAGTAATTGGGCCAACTGGTCAGTTTCGGAAGTTTCCATAGCGCCTGGGTGGGAATTTGTAGGAAGTCTTCGCGTTCTGTAACGCTCACCTGGTTCCCACGGGGGCGCTGGTCTAGTCTGGATTGCTGTGGCCTCTTCTAGCGTGATGCGCAGGACCCGGAACACCGATTGGACAGGACCTCCAAATTGTGCTTGCCTGGCCCGTAGGAATATCCTTCTGCAGATGAGAAAGGGGATTAACAGTCTGCAGAATAGTGTGCTAGCTCCCCCCTTTCCCCCTTCGTTCCTCTCTAACTTCCTCCAAACCCTGGTTTAAGCTCACCTTATGGTTTGGAAGGATGAACTCTCCATCCTGCTTCTGGTGCAGGGGCGCGCGTTCGTCCAGTTACTTCACTGGTTTTCAGAATCGCGCTGGCAAAATCCACTTGACTTTCCTGAGCGATGCGCCGTAAGTATGAAAGTTCAAAGTTCAAGTGAGGCCCCCTTTATGTTGTCTTTCTAACCTGTGATCTGTCCTTTATTTCAGGTGCAGAATGAAGGCGATGCGTCGAGGGGTTAAACTGCCGAGGTGAGTAGTGATGAGGGCGATCCCTCTAAATGTCCTTATCATTCCCCAGAAATGTCTCTTGTCCTTTCCCCATAGGGGCCGGGGTACGGTACCTGCCAACGGGCGGCGCCGACCCGAAATGTGGAAGAAAAGCCGGTAAGTATTATGGCTGTTAATCAGGCTTTCCTTCTGTGTTCCTTCTACTCACCTTTTGTTTCTTCCTCTCTCCCCTAGGTGCAGAGATGTGGCGTCCGATGCTGACAGCCGCGATGGAGCCGGGAGATGTCTCGAGGACAGGTGAGTGAAGCGTGGCGCTGCAGCGAGCAACGCGATGCTTTTAAATGGAAGTCTTTCTTCAGGGATGCTGGCGAGAAGATTCCGGATGCAGGTAAGAAGTTTGAAATAGTCCTTGGTTTTCACCTTTCTCTTCTCTTCCTTCCTTGCAGGTCTTTCAGGTTCGAGGCGGGCGTGGCTGGAGTCCAGGAGCAGGAGCAGACACGGTGAGCGTTAAGCTGCAGGAAGCAGAACAAAGCGAAGCATGAGCTGCTGTCTGGGCGTGGCTTAAATAGCCTCCAAAGAAGTCCCAGGTATGTATCCTTCCCCAACTAGGTATGTATCCTTCCCTGGCCACGCCCGAGTGAAAAAATAGTCCCTATGAAAAAATAGTCCCTTTCAGGTCTCAGGGAGGCCTGAAGCGTGCAGCATGGTCTGCATCAGGTAAGTGCACAAAACACCTCCCTTTATGAGCCTGGCGCCTATGGCGCCAGGACTGAGTCCAAAGAGCTCCTATAAGGGGCCGCTCGGCTTTTACCCGAGGGCATGACGCCTGCTTCCGGGGGTGCTGGGCCTGACCTGGTGCTCCGGGGTAGGCATCATGACAGACTCCCAGGTATCTGATGTGTCGCTCCGACCACTTAAGGCCGCATATCCGAGCCGGGCAGTTTGTGGATGGGGTGAGCGGGAACATTTCTGATTTAGCACTGTTCACCCAGAGTACTCCGCGAATTCGTTGATCTCTGCCATAAAAGGGGCGATGTTTTTGTCTGGTTCGCGGACGTACAGCAAGGTATCGTCCGTGTATAGGGATATAATTTGAGTGGCACCTTTCAATGGTACACCCTTGTTAATATGTCTCAGACATACCGCAGCCGCCATGGGCTCTACTGTCAACGCGAATAGGATAGGGGAGAAGGGGCACCCCTGTCTGGTGCCACGTCCCAGCTCAAACAGCTCGGATATAGTTCTATTTGTGCACACCCTTGCACCCGGGGCCGTGTACAGCAGCCTAATGTACTTGATATATTTGGGGCCCACCCCGAACGCCTCCAGCACCAGAAAGAGGTACTCCCAGGAGACCGAGTCAAATGCCTTCTCGGCGTCAAGGGACACTGCAACTGCTTGTCTGCTCGGGTTGATTTGTGACATTATGCCGAATAGCCTATGCAAATTTAGGGCAGTGGACCTATGGGGAATAAACCCACTTTGATCTGCATGAACCAGCGTAGGTGTTATGGGTAACATGCGATTTGCCAGCACCTTCGTGAAATTTTTGGCATCTACATTTATCAGGGACAGGGGCCTATAGGATGACATGTCTTGTGGTGGGCGTCTGGGTTTGGCCAGCACTGTAATGATGGCCTCACGCATTGTCAGGGGTAGCATTTGTCTTCCCAGAGCCTCTCCCCAAATCTCTAACAGCACAGGCACCAATTCTTCCCGGAATTCTTTATAGAATTCAGCACCGAGCCCATCCGAGCCGGGTGCCTTTCCAGACGTGAGCCCCTTTATCGCCTCAGTAAGCTCCTCGGCAGTGATAGGTTGTTCGAGTGCTAGTTTGCTTTCTTCTGGGATTGTGGGGAGATCCAGCATAGCAAGATATCTTTTAATCTCATCGGGGGATTTCCTATCTCTATTCTTATACAAATTTTTGTAAAATTGAGCAAACTCATCATTTATTCCCTGTTCACTTGTTATTATCTCGTTTTGTGCCGTTTGGATCGCTGTAATCGGAGTCATGTGTTTTTTGTATTTAACCAAGTTGGCCAACATTCTCCCTGCTTTATTTCCTTCTCCATATCTGCGAGCCCTGGTGGGGGCCGCTGTATATTGTACTTCCCTTATTGCCAGTCGGTCAAAATCTCTAAGTAACTTATGTATTGCAGCCAGGGTGTCTCCACCCTGCTTGCGGCTGTAGATTTCTTCTAGTGTGTTCAACTCTTTCTCCACCCCCTCCAGCCCACGGAGCACTTCCCTCAAAAGACCAGTGGTCTTAGATATTAGGGCCCCCCTCGCCCAGACTTTGAAAGCCTCCCATACTGACGATATGTGTTCTACAGAACCAATGTTGTCTGTAAAAAAGTTAGCAATATCAATGTGTAGGGTCTCAACAACATTCAGGTCTTTTAGTATGTCTCTTGGCATTCTCCACCTCCAAGTTGGTCTGGGGGCATCTTTCAAAATGATCTCCAACATCACCGGGGAGTGGTCCGATAGTGTACGAGGAAGGATTTCGCAATTCTCTAGAGTATGCGCTATGTTTGTGGATATAAACCAGTAATCTATACGTGACTCACTATCATGGACAGAAGAGTAGAACGTGTACCCTCTGCTGGCTGGATGGAGCACTCTCCAGGCGTCCACTAGAGATAGTTTCGGGATAATTTGCTTCAGAACTAGTGCCGCCTTGGTGGGTGCCCTGGTTACCTTAGTAGATCTATCCAGGGTCTGGTCTAATATCACATTAAAGTCCCCTCCCCATAGTACCGTAGTCGCGTCATGTTTGGCAAGGATCTCGAGCATATGTAGGTAAAAATCAGGATCGTCCAGATTGGGACCATAGGTGTTCAATAAGGTCATTTGTTTCCCTGCTATTTCCCCCCAAACCAGAACATATCTACCCATCGAGTCCACCAAGTGGCCTTTGGCAACAAAGCTAAGAGAATTATGTATGAGGGTGCAGACCCCTCTGGACTGCGATGAATAGTTCGTGTAGTAGCGTAATTTGCCCCATTTTGCCAGTATTTTCTCGTTAACCGAGCCCTGTGCATGCGTCTCCTGTAACATTAGAATGTGAGGCCCGTGTCTAGTGACATAATTGCCAACCTTTCTGACCTTCATCGGATTGTTCAGGCCCCGAACATTCCATGACATTATTCTTATTTTCAGCCCGTCACCCTTTTTTTGCATTTTTACATTGACCAAGCAGTAATGACCATCAAAGCTCAAGTGATTAACTTTAGAGTAGCACCCGCGCCTGCGAGACCATGTTTTAATTAACCTACAACTTCCAACAGTGCATTCTCCCTCTCCAGACTCCACCACATCCCAGTTCCCTAACATGCCCTGGCAGCAATAACATTCTGTAACTTCCCGATTTCCCCAACCCCACCCTCCACCCACATCATCCACCCCAACTTGACGATGTACCCTTAAACCTTTTAGGAACTTTCCTGTGGGTGCCACGTTGTCGCCACGGGCAACCAGAGTGGGCTCACGACCCGCTTCGAAGATTACTCAGAGCCCCCCAGCGGGAGCAGAAGTCCGTTACACATCACTAAAGCAGCAACAGAGGATATGTGCGCAACCGGGTTCAGTCAGCAGGGCCCCTGTCTCCACCTCCCGGAGCTGATCTTCCGTTCTGGTCCGGTCCATGGCCTCTAGGTGGTAGGGGTATAGTTGCTTCCACATACGCCAGTGCGGCGGCCGGGGTCTCAAAAAAGTGTGTTCTTCCTCCATACTGGATTCGCGTTTTGGCCGGGAATATTAGCGCATATGGGATCTGTCGTGCCCTCAGTAGCCGCTTGACCGGCTCGTATGATCGCCTGCTAGCCTGTACTCCCGCAGCAAAGTCCGGATAAACATGTAAGCGGTTCTCCTCATATTGTAGTGTCCCAATTTCTCTAGCCTTTCTGAGAATTGTATCTCTGTCTCTGTAATTCAACAGCCTGGCAATGATGGTGCGCGGCGGGGCTCTGGGTTTTGGCATGGAGGCCAGAGTGTGGTGTGCTCGCTCAACCAGGAATTGGCTCGAAAAGGATTCTGTCCTGAAAAGAGTCTTAAGAAGGTTTTCCACTTGTTGTTCCATTGCGCCTTTCCCGAACTTTTCAGAGACCCCAACAATCCGAATATTGTTCCTTCGGGATCTGGATTCTAGGTTCTCGCATTTACTTTGCAGCGCGTTCATGCCTGCCTTAAATTGCGCTATGTCGCGAACGTGTCGCGCAATGGTGTCTTTGTTTGTACCAATTCTATCTTCAGCCTCAGTGATTCTGAGGCTCTCCTTGTCGACTCTGGTTTTCAATGCTCCTATGGTATTAACAATGTCATCTAGCTTCACATTTAGGGATAGGAAGCCATTCTGAACTATCGTGGTAAGGCGATCAACCCTGTCACCGCTGTTCACGCCAGGTTCAGCCATTGATGTTGTCGCCAGGTCTGGTTCTTGGGCGGCTGCGTGGCTACTGGTGAACGAGTCCATCGGGCCTTTCTTTTTCCCGGTCATCCACTCTGCTGCTTTTTCCTGTTTCCTCGCATACGGGACCCAGGGGGCGATCAGCAGCGCACACGGGCAAGCTCCACGACCACGGCACAGCAGCCCCACCTCTCTGTGCCCCTCTGGCCAGAGCGTCAGCGGCGCGTGGCGCCGATCAGCCGGACGTCCCACGCGGCACACTCCCAGGCCTTCTCCCGCTCAACCCGCCAAGGCCGATATCTCCGTGAGTTTTGGCCCGCCGCTCTCAGGATTTCAGTCGGGTGTGGACCGGGTCAAGGTGCACCCTCTGCTCGACTTCGCTGTCCACTGGTGGCTCCGGAACAGGATTCAAATATAACTCGGATTTCTGTCGGGCCGGAGCTCTCGCTTCAGGCGGCCATCTTGGTCGTGCGCAACAGCGCCCCCCCAGGTGAACCGATTTTTAAAACCTTAGGCCACAAACTCTGCCGGAAAACTGTTGGTAGCATAGGAAATGTTAACCTTTGGCAACATTTCCAATACAGAGAATTAACTGAGAACATGCGCCAATCTGCAGATCTCACTTATGCCAACATCTTAAAAAGTATTAGAGTTGGTGTATTATCGCAAGAAGCACAAGCTGTATTGTAAAACCGGCATATACATGCACTTTATGGTGATAATCCATGTGCAACTGATGTTATGGAACAAATAGCGCACAAAAATGTCAATTGTATGGCCTTAATGCCAACTCTTGCAAGCTGATTCAAATTCAATTAAACAATGTTAAAGAAAGAAATGCAAGCAATAATAGAAATTAGCGGCACAGACAAACTAGACGTACATGGTATGACAGTACCCATGTGTGAGTAAGCCACAACAAGACTAAATGGTTTAGAAAATTCAATCTCCAAAACAGCTGGGTTGGAAAAAATATTGAAATTATCATTAAATTGGAGAATAATGCTTAAACGTAACCTTGACGTAGAGCAAGGGCTAGTTAACGGAGCACTGGTCCAGGTTGTTGGCTTTCAATCATACCCACGTGATAGCAACAATCAGTTTGTAAATACTCGCTTTGAAGTTTCAGAAGTGAAAAGGATAGGGCGCTCAATTGCTCGATTCCTTCTCTTCAAAGACATGTATGTACGTAGAGAGCAATTTTCTCTAACTCTTGCATATGCAGTTACCATTCATAAATCCCAAGGTCTTACCCTAGAGAAAGCATTAATAGATATAGGAAACACAGTGTTTAAGGAAGGCATGAGCTACGTTGCATTATCACGCTTACGTACACTTGACGGTCTATTACTAATAAACTTTGATTCAAGTAAAGTCAAAGCTGATATTCCTTGCATTCTAGAATACAATAGATTGCGCTCACTGTACATCCCTCATCTGAAACAATACCCTGCTCCAGATAAAGTGAAACGTGGCAAAAGAAAAGTAAATGAAACAGAAATGCAACAGAATGCAATAGCAAATTCCGCAAAGAAAAGAAGCTACATTTTCATCAATTGCCGCAAACATAGAAGAACCTATTAGGGAATGTAAACCCAGCACGTCGCAAAGAAGCAACAGAAAAAGCGAAAAATGCACTCAGATACAGAACTTGCTGGCCCATTCAAATTTACAAATGAAAGTGGGGTAAGTTGCTATGCAAATGTAGCAATCAATATTCTATTTCAATTGCCACCAATTGTTAACAATATTTACCTGCACAGTACAGACCAGTTGTGTTTGCAAATGTTAGTGCTGCATAGAAATGCAACAAGCAAACCTGACAACACATACGCAGGGTAATTCATAGAAATTCACACAAAAGTGGCGCACGCAGCTGGCGCACAGTGTTCCCGTGCGAATGTCTGCGCCAACCGCGTGCACTAAAATCGATTTCCGCACACAGCGTATTCATGGATTTTAGCCTCCAAAAGCAGCCGTGGCGCAGAGTGGCGCAGCGACCCTGCAGCAGCGCCAGTTACGCCCCCAAGAACGCCCTCGCGCAAGGAAAAACCATAAAAATCCCCAATCCAGCGCAAAGGGCTGCGCCAACCCTGGACCAGTTTACCAGACTGCCAAACAGCAAACGCCAAGCGGGGAACGTGTATTACGGGTTTTGCTGTAACTCCCACACGCGAAAGGGCCTGTGCGAGTGGGGTACGTGTATAACTGTTGTTCGCATGAATTATTACACGCGATTGGCCTGGGTACGTGTATTCCAGGGGTGCGCGGGAAGTTTCACACGCGATCGGGCCTGGGGGAGCGGGGTACGTGTATTTCAGGGGAGCGCAGGAAGTTTCACACGCCTGGGGCAGCGGGGTACGTGTATTTCAGGGGAGCGCGGCAAGTTTCACACGCGATTGGCCTGGGTACGTGTATTTCAGGGGCTCGCGGGTAGTTTCCCACGCGATTGGGCCTGGGGAAGCGGGGTACGCGTATTTCAGGGGTGCGCGTATCGTTTCACATGTGATTGGCCTGGGTACGTGTATTTCAGGGGTGCGTGGGAAGTTTCACACGCGATTGGCCTGGGTATGTGTATTTCAGGGGTGCGCGGGAAGTTTCACACGTGATTGGCCTGGGTGCGTGTATTTCAAGGGTGCGCGGGAAGTTTCACACGCGATTGGCCTGGGTATGTGTATTTCAGGGGTGCGCGGGAAGTTTCACACGTGATTGGCCTGGGTACGTGTATTTCAGGGGTGCGCGGGAAGTTTTACACGCGATTGGCCTGGGTACGTGTATTTCAGGGGTGCACGGGAAGTTTTACATGCGATTGGCCTGGTTACGTGTATTTCAGGGGTGCACAGGAAGTTTTACACGCGATTGGCCTGGGTACGTGTATTTCAGGGGTGTGCAGGAAGTTTCACACGAGATTGGCCTGGGTACGTGTATTTC
This sequence comes from Ambystoma mexicanum, assembly GCF_040938575.1. Taxonomy (NCBI): domain Eukaryota; kingdom Metazoa; phylum Chordata; class Amphibia; order Caudata; family Ambystomatidae; genus Ambystoma; species Ambystoma mexicanum. The sequence continues at coordinate 1,175,728,500 of NC_090921.1, read as the reverse complement.
AGGGGTGCGCGGGAAGTTTCACACGCGATTGGCCTGGGTACGTGTATTTCAGGGGTGCGCGGGAAGTTTTACACGCGATTGGCCTGGGTACGTGTATTCCAGGGGTGCGCGGGATGTTTCACATGTGATCGGGCCTGGGGGATCGGGGTACGTGTATTTCAGGGGAGCGCGGCAAGTTTCACACGCGATTGGCTTGGGTACGTGTATTCCAGGGGTGCGCGGGAAGTTTCACACGCGATTGGCCTGGGTACGTGTATTTCAGGGGCTCGCGGGTAGTTTCCCACACGATTGGGCCTGGGGGAGCGGGGTACGCGTATTTCAGGGGTGCGCGGGAAGTTTCACATGTGATTGGCCTGGGTACGTGTATTTCAGTGGTGCGCGGGAAGTTTCACACGCGATTGGCCTGGGTAGGTGAATTTCAGGGGTGCGTGGGAAGTTTCACACACGATTGGCCTGGGTGCGTGTATTTCAGGGGTGCGCGGGAAGTTTCACACGCGATTGGCCTGGGTACGTGTATTTCAGGGGTGCGCGGGAAGTTTTACACGCGATTGGCCTGGGTACGTGTATTTCAGGGGTGCGTGGGATGTTTCACACGCGATTGGCTTGGGTATGTGTATTTCAGGGGTGCGCAGGAAGTTTTACACGCGATTGGCCTGGGTATGTGTATTTCAGGGGTGCGCGGGAAGTTTCACACGCGATTGGCCTGGGTACTTGTATTTCAGGGGTGCGCAGGAAGTTTTACATCCGATTGGCCTGGGTACGTGTATTTCAGGGGTGCGCGGGAAGTTTCACACGCGATTGGGCCTGGGGGAGCGGGGTACCTGTATTTCAGGGGTGCGCGGGTAGTTTCACACGCAATTGGCCTGGGTACGTGTATTTCAGGGGTGCGCAGGAAGTTTTACACGTGAATGGGTCTGGGGGAGCGGGGTACGTGTATTTCAGGGGTGCGCGGGTAGTTTCACATGCGATTGGCTTGGGTACGTGTATTTCAGGGGTGCGCGGGAAGTTTTACACGTGAATGGGCCTGGGGGAGCGGGGTACGTGTATTTCAGGAGTGCGCGAGTAGTTTCACACGCGATTGGCCTGGGTACGTGTATTTCAGGGGTGCGAGGGAAGTTTTACACGTGAATTGGCAGTGTGGGTCCTCCCAGGTGTCCCCTCTACCCCTTCCACGGCCCCTGCAGGCAGCCCACACCACAGGGGACTACCCTGGACCCCTGGTCATGTCCCGCAGGCAGCCCATCCACCTTGGGCATGCCCCTCAGCCAAGCCACATGTCACGTTGCAATATGATCAACTCATGTCTCCCAGCACCCCCACCCCCCAGCAGTCAGGGGCACCTGCCAGCAGGCCCCCACTCATGTCTCCCAGCACCCCCACCCCCAGCAGTCAGGGGCACCTGCCAGCAGTCCCCCACACATGTCCCCCAGCACCCCACCCCCCAGCAGTCAGGGGCACCTGCCAGCAGGCCCCCACTCATGTCCCACTCATGTCCCCCCCAACATGTCAACATGACCCACAATCATGGCCCTCATGTCCACCAAAATCCCACGGCACGCCACCCCTGCCCAAATAACCAACCAAGCATAACATACACCCCACATAGAAATGCCCATTACATGGAACAACCTAAATGGCATGTATGTACATGAGCACATGTCCGTCACACACACACAATGGGTGCCAGTGAATGTGAACACCCACATCGTGACATGCATGAAACCAATGAGAGAATACCACACATTGAAGTACGGGAACAAATGTATTGAACAAAACATGTGGTGAAAGAAAATCAAATACCAAACAATGGACATAAGGAAAACAATGCAGAATGTCACATAATGATAAAAAAAGGAAATCAGAATCCAAAATATATGTAATCAAAAATGTCTCCAAAGTCTCCTTCCAACAAAGCAAATCCAAACCAAAATGAAAAAAGTAAAATCCATTGCTCCATGGAAAAATCAAAGAAGAAAAGGCCGACAAATGCACACTCCAACTATTTACAAGGATGAAATCCTGGGTCCATGAGCCCAACTGTCCAAAGGAAACCTACAAAAAAGCCTACAGAATAAACAACTATATACAAAAATGTGGGGCATAGTCCATGCGCCCCAAAGGGAAGAAAAAAAGAAAGGAAACTTAACACTAATGAACTATATACAATGGCGGCGGGCAAGTCCAACGGCTCACTGGTTGATGTCATGGGAAAGGGCATCATCGAACTCCTGTTCAATGGCTTGGAGGCAGGCATGTTCACTGGCCCCGAGGTCTCGCAGGGATAATGCGGTGTCCAGCTCCAACTCCCTGTGAATACCCTCGAGGCACTCAGCTCGCCTCTGCGCCCTGCGCATGGAGTTCTCCGCCCTGACCATTGTGAGCCGTTCCTCCTCCGCTCCGCACCTATCTGCTGGCCCAACCGCTGCCACACGGAAGAAACTCCCATTCCAGGGTTCTCCTGCCCTCCGGCCGATGCCTGTCCCTCTGATGTAGATGACCCCGAGCCATGATGCCTCCCACGTCGAGCCTGCCGCTGCCTCCGACGCAACTGCCTCTGCCAGCACAATGGCATCCAGGCTGATGGAATCCACCGATGCCGTCGTGCACGTGCCCTGCCCGATGATGCCAGCACATCCCCATATTCTGGGGTCCAGTTGCTGGTGTGTCCACCCCTGCTGGACCTCCAACTCCCGACTGTGGCAGGGATGGGAGCCCCACCGAGCTGGCTGCGTTGGTCGGGGCAGGTCCACAGGGGGCCCTGGTGGCATCTGGGCCGGAAGACGGCATGGAGAACGACTGGCGCATAGCCTCCACAGAGGAGGAGAGGGTCGCCAGAGTGGCCGACACGTGTACGAAACCCCGACCATGGTCGCTCCCAACTGGGCCACGTAAGGCACGCTGCTCTTCGTGATGACGTGCGTGCTCCCCCCGAAAAGCACGCACGTCATCACGAATGTCACGCGTGCGAAACGCAACACCAATCAGGACCTTCTCCATACGGCCAGGGGTCCCCTCGTCCGCAGGTAGAGGAGTGTCAGATGACATGGACATCCCCCCTACCTGCGGACGGGCCTGGGATGGGGCATCCCTGCTGGTGCATGGTGGTGCAGTCACAGTGTCAGGGACAGTGACATGCACAGGCCCCTCCACGGCGACCTGTGCTGCCTCCTGGCCCTGCCCCAGGAATGCACCACTTGCACCAGTGGTACCACCCCCGCCAGGCCCCATGTGCAGCTCAGTAGCGGCCTCCTCCTCCTCTGTCGAAACCACCAACCTGGATGGCTCCACATCCGTCTTCCGCCGTTGCAAGCCCCTGTGGGGGCTCACCCACCCCTTCCGCTGCAGCCGTGGGGGCATCCCCGCCGCTTTGCTCCACAGCGCCGTCTCCGCCCTCTTCATCACTTGCCGCTGTGTAGAAGGAGACATACAACACAAGCATCAGGGTACTGTACAATGGTCCCCTAGACAGGAAGCAATGGCAGATGAGTGGCACTGTCAAACATCACTTCCATCATGTCCCTCCACAACACATGGGTCAGTGCAGGCAAAACACATGCAGTAACAGGCATGGCGCATGCTATGGACATTAGCATACATGTCCAAGTGACTCTTGAAACATACAATGTTGGTTTGAAACTCACATGCATCATGGGTCATGCCTATCACATGCACACACTTCACCGTAGTTTCATCCATCTGGCCTCGTACACCCCAGACACAGTGGATACAAGGATGACTAGGCTACATCAGTGAATCTGAACATTGTCACAGACATGTGTCATGCATCCATGGCATTCACAAGTCACAGACACGCAGGTCAGACACACAGACAGGGACACCATACATGTACATGGCAGCAGCACCCATCCCTCACCCCCACCCATGTCCAGGAACAGAGACTGGCATGCTCTCATGTGTCCATTCCGCATAGAGCTCCCCATGTTGCATTTAAACACATGCACCAACCATGTGGTTCACACATTACTGGTCTCACATGCATGACCATGATGTCCCTGCACACACACATACGTACATGGCCTATGTCACACATACAGGCAAGTATCAGACAACCAGCACACTGCAACATGCCCGGTCTCACACAGCAATGCTTGGCCACTTACCGCTCAACTCCAGACGTGTCTGCCTCTCAAGGATCTGGGCGTGGAGCGCTGGGCGTACGTGTTCCAGGACCCTCAGCTGGATGGTACTCAAGCGGCCCCGGCCCCCCTCCACGAGGCGCCGGGCCTTTAAGAGGGTCCTGGACCTGAAGTCCCCCCAGCGCTTCTTGACTTGCTTGATGTTGCGGGTTGCCACCCCCTCCGCGTTGATGGCAACCACAAAGTCGTCCCAGATCCTGTCCCGTCCCTCCTTGTTGGCGCGTGATGATCCGAAGAGGGCATCATAATGCCCCAGGACAAGCTCCACCAGGACACCAACTTCCTTCTGACTGAAGCTGGTGGCCCTCTGCCCCTCTGGCTGGGGGTCGCCAGTGGTCTCATGTGGTGTTTGCCCCGACATGGCGACCCCCGAGGCAGGCGTGGGTGGGCAACTGGGTCCTGGGGCTGGGCTGTGGAGCGATGGTATACCAGTCGGGAGTCTTCTGTTCCAGCAGGGGTGGATACAGCAACTGGACCCCTGCAGATGGCAGATGTGCAGGCACAAAATGGCAGGGCACGATGGCAGCAGGCAGGCAGGCAGCAGCAGATGGCTCATGGGAGGCTGGTTGGGGCTCTGGGGGGCAGTAATTCTGCCTTTTGGGCAGGAGCGTGGTCTTCCGTGTGTTTTCGCGTGGCCAGCTTGATACGGAGTGATTTGGCACGTGAAATTCTTGCACGTCAGCGTGTAATTCGAGGAAAGTCCCTTAGCGCGTAGGCGCGTCAGCACGCAGACGCGATTTCTGTGGACCAAAGGCCCTCAGCGCTTAAGCGCATCTGTGACGTATCACGCACGGGCCTGTACGTGCTTTTCGTGGGGTGCGGTGCGTGTGTTTTCCAGGCGTTGGGGTTCACACGCTATTACTTCACAGCGGGTGGGTGCTGGTTACGCATTCTTCTACACGCAAGGCAGACGGTGAGTGGTACCCCGCTCGCCCAGGCACAATCGCGTGTGAAACTTCCATGCGCACCCCTGAAATACACGTACCCAGGCCAATCGCGTGTGAATCTTCACGCGCACCCCTGAAATACACGTACCCAGGCCAATAGCACACGTTATTTTTCACACAGCGGGTGTCCGTGTTTGTCGCGTACCCCTTTGCACGTCATTTGTCATAGAGGCCCACAGTATGAGACATTCTACATAGCTATATATACCTGCTTTTTGTGGGTGCACATTTTGGTGCACATGTTTTTCATGCGAAGGGACGCGATCGCCTGCCTTCGTGTGGCGGACGTGTTTAGGCCTGTGTGCGTCTTTGCCCGTGCGCTGTTTTGCCCTATTCGATTCCATGAATACGTGTTGTAGGCGAGCGTGTGGGCGTTCCGCGCACTTGCCTCCTGTACTTCCCCCGTGACGGCCACATTTTCACAAGTTGTTCCCCATTCCGCGTGTCACGCCCCGTGTTCCACCTACTTTTCTTATGTGCGCCGCGCTATGTGCGCTTTCGCTGTGGCCTTAGTGCACGCCGTTAGATGACCTGTGCGCCGGCGTGCGCCGCGCACTTTTTCAGCGCACATCCCAGATTATACTCGCGCACAGACTTCCATTAATAGATGTGCGCTGGTTTCCCTGCGATATTCGCACTTGCACTGCGATTTTCGCTCTTACACTGCGAATCACATGTTTTCGCACGCTTGCGCCGATATTTTCAGCGCACATTAATTCCATGAATCGGCCTGACAGTGTTCATGGAGTAAGGCAACAATTGGACGACTGTGCTGGAATGGTGAGATTCACTGTGAACTCACAAGAAAACCACAAGAATTTCTAATGTACATACAACTAGTATTGGAAAACAAAAGCATACCTGTAAATTAAATCTTCCAAATATCGTACATGTGGAAACATACATGCACTCTCTGTAGCAGAGTGATACAGGAACAAATCCCAAATGAGCGATTTGTGTATGTTTCCATACCAAATAGTGAGAGCATTCCATTTCAGCAACTGGTACAAAAAGCAAACCATGGCAGATTATGTAGTATTTGTAATTCAGACAATCGCTCCACCTTACTGATACAATCACATAGTGCCTACATAATACTTATGTTTCTACGTTATAATGCAGATGGCACCAAAAACAACTGCAAACTGACTGGATTCACACACAGTCAAGTGTCACTTGGAAAGAAAACCTTTACAACAGTAGGAATAATCTACCATGCAGGAGCTACAACCAATGCAGGTCACTACACTGCATATATTAAAAAGAATTCTGGATGGTTTGAATGTAATGATAGCACCATTACTCTAAAGCAGAGGTTGCCAGCTAACCTAACAAATGCGTATTTAATGTTCTTGAAGCTGAAATTTATGAAATAATGTGTACTTCAAGATTGTCAAGAAAGTATGTGAAAGACTACAAACAGTTTGAATACGCCCACAGGTATCTAACTACCCAACAGGATGGAAGAATGACACAAATAAATGATTATCACAGATCGTTGGAAACAAATGCACAGGTAGAATACGCCTATAGGTATCTAACTGTTGTTAAAAATTGGCAGGAAGGCAACAAAGAAAACATTAATGGGAAAGATGAAGGAAACAGGATATAACAACGACACAAAGGAATGAGTATCACAAATCTGTAGGAACAAATGCACAGTTAGAATACGCCTAGAGGTATCTAACTGTTGTTAAAAATGGGCTGGAAGGCAACAAACATAACATGGATCAGAAAAATGAAGAAAACACTGAAAGGAAAAAATGAAGTACTTAGTAGCATAAGAAATTAAGTGTTTTTTAATCCGACAAGGATTTTTTTCCCCAGACCCAAGGATTAGAAAAGCAAACACAGAAACTGAGCGCAATGCACAGTACACTGGTTTGTAAACTAAATATGAGGGTCCAAAAAAAAAATAAGTTAACCGTTTATTATGCAATGTAGTAAATTTGAAAAAAATGCAAACACTAACACACCTTTTTCTTTCATCACAGAAATGGAAAAAGTGATACTTCCGCCAAGTACGATAACCAATTTAAAAAAGTATGTGGATTCTGAACAAAGTAAGGAGTAAGTATATTGGCAGGCATTTTGTACACATGGGAATCTACTCATCTAATCTATGGTACTAATATGTTGCAGTGCCTGTACGCTGCCCTTCCATCTTCGGTGAGTAACCTACCACCTACGCCTTACAACCAAGGTACAAGGAGTATACACCCACAACCATCACTGCATATGTAAACCATGGTCCTTGTAAATTAGATGCTTATAAATTTAGTTTTCGGATCATCGTCTGCAGCCATGAAGTTAAGACACAAGGGCAGCAACACAACTACCACATTCCACCACACCCATATTCACTTGTAACTCCACTGCTTATGACTTCAGTCTTGCGTGCATGGGCTTTAGCCACGCACCCAAGAGTGGAGGGTCTCCCCACAAACACCTTGGTGATGTGTGGTAGTGGGGGTTATTCTATAGGTGTGTTATCCTTCAGTACCTCTGCGCAGAGGCTTCCCTCCTAGGTGTATGTCTGTAGATCTTACATGGGATGGATGTGCAGTGTCTTCCAAGTCTAGTACTTACCACTTTGTTCTTGGTTGCATGGCCTTCGGAGCACGCACTCCCCACAACTTGCCAATCAAAACGCAGCACTACGGGTGTATGCATGGGTGGCACATGTGTGGCACATGTGGCGGTGGTTGTCGCCAGGTCCTACAGTCTTGGAAGCAAAGCCTTCAATGTTTCCTAACACCACACGTGTCTTTACAAATCTAACAACTCCCCCGTGCACTGCACGGGCTCAAATACTGGCCTTATTGGACGCCTCATTAAGTGTAATATTGGGTGAATGGCCTTCGGCCCTGCACCCAAGAGTGCAGGATCTCCCCACAACCACCTCAGTGATGTGTGTTAGTGGGGGTTATTCTGTAGGAGTGTTATCCTCCAGTGCGTCTGCCCAGAGGCTTCACTTCTAGCTGTATGTCTGTGGATCTTACATGGGATGGGTGTGCAGTGTCTTCCACGTCTAATACTTACCACTTTGTTCTTGGGTGCATGCCCAACACTGCACGCACTCCCCACAACTTGCCAATCAAAATGCAACACTAAGGGTGTATCCATGGGTGGCACATGTGGCAGTGGTTGTGGCCTGGGCCTAGAGTCTTGGAAGTAAGGCCTTCGGCCTTCGGCCGACGGCCATGCATCCAAGACTCTAGGCCCTGGCCACAACCACCGTAGCATGTGCAACCCATGGCAGCGTACTAATGAATAAAATAATAGCCATTGCAAAAAATAATGCATTCACGGCATGTTGTCAATTTCAATGTTCCCTAACACCACACGTGTCCTTACAAATGTAGCAACTCCCCACTGCACGGGCTCAAATACTGGCCTTATTGGACCGCTCATTTTCTGTGCGTACAAGGAGGCCATAGAACATGCGTCATTAAGTAGGTATAAGTGTAATGTGCGTACAAGATGTCCATAGACATTACATCATGACGAGCGACCCCCAGAACAAATGCATTGATCACCCATATCTTAAGACTCTAGCCCCTGGCCACAACCACCGTAGCATGTGCCACCCATGGTGGCGTACTAATGAATATAATAATAGCCATTAGAAAAAATAATGCATTCACAGCATGTTGTCACTTTCAATGTTGCCTACCTATACACGTGTGCTTTCAACAGTTACAAATTTCCTGTCCACTACATGGACTGAAGTGTTACAGATTTCCTGCACACTACATGGACTGAAGTGCTATTGTTATTACCCCCCACATTTACTGTATGTACAAGGTGTCCATATAAATTACATCATGACGACCGAAGAACAAATATATAGATCACCCATTTCTTACTGTTTGAACCTTTCCCAATGCTCTGTGACACAGCAAAATAGGTTAATGAAAAAAGCATGTGTACGCTGGTTGTTGCTCCGCTTTCCGCGGATCCAAGATGTCGAGCACATCCAAACCATCTGACGCACAACACGTCTCGCAGCAGCCAATGGGCAGAGACGTTGCGTGTACGCGGACATGACACCAGCCCCTTAGCCAATCGGTATTGTGTTCGTCGACCGAACAGGGACGTGTGACCGCGGAGCAAACATAGATATTACTAATTATTTCAGACCTACTTTTTGATAATTATAAAGAAACATACTGCACGTATGGTGACCACATTTACAAAAGCATGCTTTCTGGACCAAGCCCCTGTACCTGCGCAAAGTTTTTCCCTCATTCAGTCTATGGGAAAAAAAGACGTTTTGGGACCCCCCCCTATAACTCTGCTTCCCTGGACGAATCCTCACCAAACTTTATAGTTATAAGCCGCCCAAAAAGTGCTCTTCCTATGGAAACAGCAACTTAACCATAACTACATGGCCACCAATGCTAATGTGGCCATGTAATATATATATATATATATATATATATATATATAGAATATTGGATTTTGAAACAGTGTTTACTATGTGATACACTAGTGTCAGTTGAAAGTAGGTCTTTCATGATTTAAAGGGGAACATTCTATGTATATAATGGTTGATGGTTAAAATGTCAGTGTTTGATGCAATTCCTCCAAATACAATTAAAATACTTGTAGGTAGATCTTGTACAATGTCTAGGGGAACATCATAGCTATATAATGTTTATAATGTTATCATATCTATAACACAGTGTGTCATCCTGCTGACAGGATCGCACATCTTGGACGAAAACTGTATTAACAGCATTTATGATATCATACATAATTGGATGGCTCAAAATGGTCTCGCGCTCAACAGTGAAAAAACCAAACTCATGGTGGTCGGATCAGAAAATAAATTAGCCAAGCTAAGCCACATTTTTAGCAGCTTCACCATAGCTAATCACAAGCTAGACGTTCAGAAAAAAAGTAAAACCATTAGGAATAACATTGGATCAAAACCTAAATATGAAAGCACAAGTCAGTAGCTTTGTCTCGGCATCAACATATTACATAACATTGCTTGCACACCTCCGCCCGTTTTTACACAAGACATTACAGAGATGATACCTAGAGCTATAACAGGCTCAAAAATCAACTACTGCTGTAGCCTCCTAATTGGCATTTCCCAATCCGAGATCAAACGTCTGCAGGTCATACAAAATCGTGCAGTCAGGGTGATTAAGAATCTGAAATGGAGGGACCATATATCAGAGGCTAGGGGTAGTCTACTTTGGCTACCAGTGAAAGCAATAATCACTTTCTGAATGTCGCTGATTACCCATAAATGTTTGCTATGCTTAATGACAGCATATTTGAAGGATTGCATTGTTGAGAAGCAGAATCAGAGACAGCTCAGATCCAGCAACACAGCACAGCTAAAAACTTGTCACTGCAAAACCAACAAAACTCTTAAGGGAGCTTTCATTAGGGCCGCTCCTTTGGCTTGGAATAAACTTCCTTTGGACATTAGAGACACACAATCGATAAACACGTTAAAAAAGAAACTGAAAACACTCCTGTTCTGCTAGATCAAGAAAATCAGCACACCAATCAGTGTAGCCTATTAACAATAACCCTTCCGCTCTAACCTGTTATGTTCTATGTTGCGCCCTTAAACCCACGGATAATCGGATGTGCGGTACAAATGCGAAAGTAAAGTAAACTATGATGGCTAAAATGTTAGCGTGTGATGAAATGCATCCTAAACTAATGTTAATACTTTGTGGAAAGCAGACACCACTACAGATACAACTTATATGGGACAGAGGTTAGTGGGTCCGTAGGGGACTACTCATAATCAAAATGAATGTACTAGACTTGGTTTGTGCACAGTAATACTGCACGCAGTACATTCATAAGGGATGTGCTTGCCTAAATATGACTAATGGGGGCATCTCTGTACCGAGATATAACTAACATCAGTACAAGGATTTGCCTTACAATTTGAATTCATTAAACCAGAGTGTGTAACTACTTTTACTTGGAACAGAGGGTGTAGTGCGCAACATTTCCTTTTTTAGAATCCCTTGAATCGCTATTGTCATAGAAATGATCGCGAGTGTGACTTCTGGAATATTTTGAAAATTCCTGATTGACATAATTTACAGAAAGTGCTGCATTACAGGCCCTGGCACTTTGAGTGACTGCTAACATGCATGCACTTGATGCTGGAATGAGATATGGTTTTGTATTTGAAATATGGAAACTAGGGCGAGCCAATGACTGTGACGACCATTGTCATTATATTCAAATCGCATGTGACGTAAGATGCTCGGCGTTTGTTATGACATCACCACGAATAGAAATAATGCCCTGAATTCAAAATGGCTTGCTATTTTACATGCGGAACGCTGCGTTTTTCTGAATGCATTTTTGGGAAGGTGGACTGAAAGAGATCCATCTACAAGTAAGTCAATACTGGTCATGTTTTAGCAACTTGATCATCATTGTATGGGTTTATTGGCTGACATTAAGCATCACATTTAAAGAGTGAACAAGGTTTTTTCCCCCTATTATTATTTTTAGAGTTAAAATTACCATGCAACTCAAATATCCTTTGGATGGATTTAGTGTTTGAACAATGCGTTTCACTTATAAGAGTGAATAAGGAATTGTCCTTATATATTTTTTGAAGAGTAAAAGTTCTATCAGATTAATTGCTATAGAGTATAACAATCAAACTTTGACCTTACTTTGGAATAAAGAGTTAATGCTCTTATTCACCATGCTGGGTGTATTGGTGATTGTTAGTTTCTAACTGGTTAGGACCTACTGCATTAAGAGTCATTAGATGTTCAGGAGTCTGTCCTGATACATTCTGGTTTCACCATCACCATCTTGTGGCCAATGCTGGAGTTGACTTTTATGGACTTCATTGATTCACAGTGTGTCACCCTTTCTCAGCTCTTATGCTGGACTTCCATTGCATCTTGTACTCATGGTGGTCCTGAATCATGCTGTTCCCATCTTCGTCTTGTATTCTGGCTTGCAACACCATGTGTGACTACTGATATCTGCATTGTATTCGCTCTCCCCGCATGCTTTTCCACACTTTTTATTTTTTTTCAAATTCAATTTTATTAATTTTAACATCAGAAGTGAACAGCTGGGTGGGTTAATAATCAATCATACATGATTACTACTCAGGACCCCTGCATCTCACCTTGACAACATTTTAACAATAAAATACACGTCACTTTCTGATGGACGAACAGTATAATTCCCTTTCCCCACCACCCCCCTCTTGTCCTTGCCCGTATAACTTCCAGGTTGCGGCGTTCTTTGTAGCAAACTAAAGTGGACGGTGTAAAGTAGCTCGATGATCATTGTTGGTGCCTTGAGTTACAGGCGTAGTTTGTGACAGGCATGGTTAATTTGCGGTCTGATGTTCAGTATTGAATTCCTGATTGGTCAGGGTGGTTGGCACTTTCAGTGTCGTGGTGAGTCGTTTGCGACTGGACCTGTGATGTAATGGCTCACAAAGTTACTCTAGGCTTCTTCGTGTCGTGCGGCTTTGTCTTGGAGGGCCGCAGTTATTTTCTCCATTGTGTATATGTTCATGGCAATTTTCAGCCAGTCCTTTTCGTCGGGTAGTTTTGGGGATTTCCATTTGATAACTAGGCCTGCTCTTGCTGCCAGTAGCAAGGGGGACACCAGTCCTTTCACCCGCACCAATTCGTCGTCTATTTCTTCAAGACCAAATAGCATCAAAAGGGGGGATGGCTCTCTTTCTATGCCGTCTATTTGCTTAATCCATCCCAGGACCTCTTGCCAGTAAATGCGCACTTTAGGGCACTTCCACCACATGTGCCAATAATCGGCAACCATACCACATTGCCGCCAGCATCTCGGGTTAGAGGTTTGGAACATCCTAGATAACCTGTGGGGATCGTACTGCCAACGATGGAGTAATTTCACAGCATGCAATTTGTACTGGGTGGTGATTGATCTTTTGGCTGGCGTTTCGCAGATCTTGTCCCAGGCTTTTTGATCAAAGTCTCTGTTAAAGTCTCTTTCCCATTTTTCTTTGATGCGGAGGCTCGGAATTTGGTCTTTAGTGATTAAGGCCTTGTACATGTGGGTTATTAGGCCTTTGGTCGTGTTGGTTGTGTCCAAAATTGTCTCGAAGGGCGTAAGCTCTCTGCATGTGGTGGCCTTCCATTCTCCTCTCAATAGCATACCCTTCAATCGTAGGTACAGGAAGATCGGAATCAGGTGAATTTGGAGGGCTTCTTCTAGTTCCGATATTGAGATGAATCTCCCTTTCCTCCACAGTTGGCCAACTCACTCCAGTCCAGCATCGAACCAGGTTTGATATCTGGCATGTTCAGAGATTTCTTCTTGAATCCCGGGGGACCGGAGATGGCTTAGTGGGGAGGGCCACGTCGTGACTCCAGTCATCTCTTTCACTTTCCTCCAGATATTCCACATGGCACCCAGTATTGGGTAGTCGCGTAAGCGTCTCGTAAGCTTCGATCTGGGGACTCATAGCCACTCTGCGAGGGTTATGTGGACCAAATTATCGTTATCCACCCATTGAAGGTCTTTTCTATCGCGCAGGTGTGGGATCAGGATTCTCAGTTGGGTTGTCTGGTAATATCGTTTTATGTCCGGAAGGCCTACTCCTCCCAGTTCTTTCGGGAGTATCAGGGTATCATACGGTAGTCGGGGTTTCTTTCCCTCCCATAGGAATTCCAACATGACCTTCTTGACCTGTTTAAAAAATTGTTCCGGGATTGGTATAGGCAAGACCTGGAAGGGATATAGGAAGCGTGGAAGGCTCACCATCTTGATCGCGTTTAGGCGCCCCATCCAGGAAATTGTGAGAGATTTCCATTTTGAAAGATCAGCTTTGAGGGCGTGTAGGAGTTGTGGGAAATTTGCCTCGTAGAGCTGTGTTAGGTCTCTTGTTATGTTGATTCCTAGGTATCTCAATGTGGGGCCCCCAATAGTGAGGCCAAGGTGCTCAAGCTCTGCCTCCTGTTCTGAGAAAGGTTCACTGGAGTGGGAAGAGGATAGATTTGGTCTTGTTGATTTTGAAACCAGAGAGTGTCCCGTATTCCTCTATGAGGCGTATCGCCAGTGGGATTGATGACAGTGGGTTCAATACATGGAGCAGGATGTCGTCTGCATACAGGGCCAGTTTATATTCTCTATCATTTACTCGCATTCCTTGCACGGCGCTGTCTGCTCGGAGGGCTCGGGCGAGTGATTCTAGGGACATTGCAAAGAGTATTGCCGAATGGGGGCAGCCTTGTCTCGCTCCTCTACTGAGCGGGAACCAGCATGAGAACTGCGAGTTCACCATTACAGAGGCTTTTGGGGTCGTATAAACAGCTTTGATTTCTCGTCGAAGGGTAGGGCCCAGGCCTATTTGCTTCAATGTAGCCTCCAGGAAGCGCCATTCGACTCTATCAAATGCCTTCTCGGCATCAATCGAAAACAGTGCTGGCATGCTTGGTGATGTTCTGGACTCATGTATTAGGTGGAGGGTCTTGCGAGTGGAGTCTGCGCCCTGCCTGCCTAGGATGAAGCCTACTTGGTCATTATGGATTATTGCAGGCATGTGTGACTCTAGGCGTGCAGTGAGAACTCTTGTGTAAGTTTTGGCGTCAATGTTCAGGAGGGATATTGGGCGGTAGGAGGCACACTGCTGAGGGTCCTTTCCCTCTTTGGGGATGACTGTTATTAGCGCCTCTGAGAAGGATTCGGGTGCCATCCCAGATTGGAGGATGTTGTTGAAGAGGTCAACCATGAAAGGGAGTAGGGCGTTCTGGAAGGTCTTGTAGAAGCCTGCTGTGTATCCGTCGTTCCCGGGAGCCTTCCCAGCTGGAAGTCTTTTGATAGCATCTTCGATTTCCTCTGCTGTGATGGGGGCGTCCATGGCTTGTGCAACTTCCAACGGGAGGGTTGGCATGGATACTTTAGACAAATAGTGTCCTGACTTGATGGTCGTGTAGATAAATAATACCTCTGTCCCCACACGAGTAAGAGCAAAAACACTACTCGAGCAATCTTTGAGGCCACAGGTGTAGAGTGTCGTCAGCCTGGAACCAGGAATGCCGGAAGAACCCCCCGACCACTATAAGGCAATGAAGGGTTATGTTAAGCAGTGATAATTGGCAACAATGATAGAGACAGTAGGGACAATGCAGCAGCAGCTTACCTGTAGTGGGCAGATGGGAAGCTGTAGGCGTAGACAGGTAGTAATGCTGACAGCAGCAGCAGGCTGAGGTGTTCTGAAGGCACTCCGGGAGACACCTGAGTTCAGTAGGGAACAAGAACATAATCCATGATCAATCCAAAACACAATCTGAGGTCAGGAGCCAAAAAGTCAGAACTGGAGACAGGGAAATCCAAGTACCAAGTCCAGTATCCAAGCCAGTGGTCAATAATCCAGGTAATCAGAGAGCGCGCCAAAATCCAGGTAGGGAAAATCCAGAAGACAGTCCAAGCAAACGTTCCGTGATCGAGGCAGTGCAAAATAACAAGAGTAACCAAAACGGCAAGTAGTTCTCCGTGAAGAAGCTGTGAAGCAATGTTTCCGCATTTGCCCCCCCTTTTTCAAATACAAGCGTAGTCATGTGACGCGGTCACGTGACCGCAGCTGCGTGTCACGTGGAACGCAACGCAGACAGGGATTGGTGTTGCAGGCGTCTTCTGGGCATGTGACGCGTGGGTTTCCATACGCCCTTGTTTTGCCGCAGAGCATGAAGGAGTCGCCATGGCAACTGCCACTGTGGAAAGGGGCGCAAAGACACTGGTCCACCAGTCGGGAAACCCCTCCGACTGTGCTGCTGCCACTGTCGCTGCCGTTTGGAGTGCATGTGGGAACGGGGAACAGTAGCAGGTGAATGTGTGGGAGAACAAGGAACAGGAGTAGGTGAGTGGTTGGACATGACAGAGCCCCTCCCCAAAGGCGGAAGGATGGTCACGGTGAAAGTGGGAAAGCAACCGAGGGGCGTGGACATCCCAGGAGGGACCCCATGAGTGGTCCTCGGGACCGTAGCCCACCCAGTCCACCAGGTATTGCAGGCCCCCCTGAAGACACGCGAACCCAGTATGGCGCGCACCTCAAACACATCAGGAGAGGAGACAGAGACTGGAGCGGGAGGAGCAAGCAGTCAGGTGGGACCCAAACAATTCTTGATCAATGAGGTATGGAAGACTAGATGGATCCGCCAGGAGGAGGGAACCGCCAGGCGTAGGGCCACCGGGTTCAGGATCTTGGAAACCCGATAAGGACCCACAAAACGAGGGAGCAACTTACGACAACCAGGGATATGCAAGTGGCGAGAGGAAAGCCAAACCCGATCCCCCACCCGGTAGCTAGGGGCATCCACCCGTTTTCTGTCGGCCGCTGTTTTCATGGACGCCTGTGCCTCGTGCAGATGGACTAGCGTCTGGGCATGGACTGAAACCAGATCACGGGCACAAGCCGTGGCCGCAGGGGTATCGGAGGAAGAATAATCTGGAAAAGGAAGGGTACGGGGATGTTGACCATAGAGGGCGAAGAAGGGAGAAAAACCAGTGGAGGAGTATAGCGTGTTATTGTATGCGAATTCAGCAAGGTGCAACAGATTGAGCTAGGTGTCTTGGAATTGGAGGGACAGACAGCGTAGATACTGCTCTAATGCCTGGTTAACCCTTTCTGTCTGTCCATCACTCTCTGGGTGGTAGGCGGAGGAAAATCGAGCATCGATGCCAAATAGTCTGGTGAGGGCCCACCAGAATCGGGACGTGAATTGCGTTCCACGATCGGATACCAAGACATGGGGTAACCCAAAAAGGCAAAACACGGACTTGAAGAATACCTTGGCCAACATTGGAGCTGAGGGTATCCCTTTACATGGTATAAAGCGTGCCACCTTCGTGTAGGAGTCAACCACCACCCAGATGGTGTCATAACCCTGAATATGGGGTAGGTCGGTGATCAGGTCCATTGAAACAGTATGCCAGGGTCTTGGGGGAATGGGGAGAGGTTGAAGAAGACCTAAAGGGCGACCCCTACGTGATTTACCCTGGGCGCAAACAGAACAGGTGTTTACATAGTTCTCAACATCACGTTTCATGGTTGGCCACCAGCACCAACGTTTGAGGAGGTCTAGGGTACGTTGTTGTCCGGGATGACCGTTAATGGCAGCATCATGGGACCAGTCTAGTACCTGATTTCGTGTCTCAGCCGTGGGTAAATAGAGCTTCCCTTGTACGAAAGGTAGCCCGTCTTGCATAACCGGATCCCAGTCTGCTACCGTGTGCGGATATTGAGAGACCCATTGACGTATGGTGGACAACATGGAACGCGATGGTGTGCAGGCGCAAACAACATGCCCCTTTCCCAGTAGGGTATCAGGAAAAGACGGGAGGTCCCCCCCCCAGGGGAGCGAGACAGGGCATCCGCCTTTCCGTGAACCTCTCCGGGTCTATGCTTAATCACGAAATCTAATGCAGCAAAGATGCCAACGCACTTGTCGACTGTTCGTGCACTGGAGGGAGGCAAGATCTTGTAGGTCTTTGTGATCCGAGAACACCACAGTCTGGTGTTTCGCGCCCAGAATGTGGTGCCTCCAGACCTGTAATGCATCTTTGATGGCTAAAAGCTCCTTCTCTGTGACTGTGTAGTGCAGTTTGGTTGACGTGAACTTCCGTGAGTGGTATGCCACGGGGTGCAATCGGCCTGTAGTTGGACAAGGTTGTGAGAGCACAGCACCCAATGCGTACGAAGAGGCATCTGCTTCCAAGACAAATGGGAGCTCTGGGTCAGGGTGTTGAAGCACTGGTGCTGTAGTGAACATTGCTTTAAGGGAATCGAAAGCAGTTTGCTGTTCTGCGGACCAGGAATAAGGGACTAGGGAGCTGGTCAGGGCAGTGAGAGGGGCAACAATAGAAGAAAAACCAGCAATGAATCGCCGATAAAAATTGGCGAACCCCAAAAATTATTGCAATTGTTTCAGGTTCGCTGGAACCGGCCAATCGCTGATCGCTCGGACTTTGGATTTGTTCATGGACAGCCCCCCAGGTGATATGTGAAACCCCAAGAACCCGACCTGACTGGTGTGGAAAAGGCATTTTTCGGGTTTGGCAAACAACGCGTTTTTTTTGGAGCCGGGACAGCACTTCCTTGACATGTATAATGTGTTCCTCCAAAGAAGAGGAAAAGATTAATATGTCATCTAAATAGAACACCACGTAGACGTTCAGGATGTCACTGAAAATGTCATCCATGAAACGTTGAAACATGGCTGGGGCGTTGCAGAGGTCAAATGACATCACTGTATATTCAAACAATCCCTGTCGAGAGCAAAAGGCCGTTTTCCACTCATCCCCACTAAGCATGCGAATCAGGTTATACGACCCCCGGAGGTCTAGTTTAGTGTAAATAGAAGCATGGATGAGTTTATATAGCAGCGTGGAGATGAGAGGGATGGGGTAACGGTTTTTGAACCGCCTGTAGTCCACACAGGGACGGAGGTCCCCCTCTTTCTTCGGGACGAAGAAGATTGGACTCGTCGCTGGCGAAGTCGAAGGGCGGATGTGGCCCAAACGTAAAGCCTGCTGAATGTATTCCTGTAGGGCTTATTCTTCTGCCTGTGTTAAAGAGTAGATCCAGCCTTTTGGAACCGGGGCCTCGGGGACCAGATCAATGGGGCAGTCGTATGGTCTATGTGGAGGAAGGCCTTCCACGGAACCCTTGTCGAACATAGCCTGAAAATCATGGTACATCGTGGGGATTCCTGCCATGACTGCTCCTACCACATGCGGGCCCAAAGACACGGATCATCCTCGAGGACCAAAGAAGCTACTGCCCCAAGAGCATTCGCTCGGTTGGAGATCAGAGGGGACTATATTAGACAATAGTGCTGGCATATCTCAGACTCAAAGAAAACCTGGTCTGTGCCCCAGTTGATTAAAGGATTGTGCTTCTTTAACCATGGGATGCCTAGGATAATCCTAAACTGGGGAGTGTAGCAATGAGGTCAAAAGACAGAGTTTCCTTGTGAACTTCTTGGATTACGACCTCAAGCGGGGCTGTTTGTTGCATAATCGGACCTGAAGCGAGAGACGTCCCATCAACTGCCTTAACCAGCTCCGGATGTCTTTTGGATATCAGTGGTAGATTTAGCGAGTTGGCTAGTGCAATGTCTATGAAGCATACAGTAGCCCCTGAATCATTCACTATGTGCACTGGATGCGTGTTGCCTGTGGTAGGATTCAATGAAGCCTGGACCACCACGGGCCGGACAGGACCAAAGGCAGGGTCAGAAGGGTTTTGTGAAGGACTCGTCCCAACCCCTGATCTCAAGGGCGAGTCTTCTGAAAACCCGGAGTCTTATTTTTTGGGTGACGGGGACACTCCTTAACGAAATGACCATTGAGACCGCAGTAGAAACAGGCATTGTCTGTTCTCCTACGTTCTCGTTCGGCCTGGGTGATGGGACTACGTATCCCACCTCTCTGCATGGGTTCACAAGTAGGGTCCGGTGTGGGTGGTGGTGGGAGGTGGGACAACCCTGTTTCCGCCCTGCGTTCGATCCGTCTCGCGTCCAACTGTAATGACAAGTCAACCAGGTCGGCATAGATGGCGGGGAAAGATGGTACAACTGACAATGCGTCTTTCATGGTGTTACACAGACCCCGATAAAACACTACTGCCTTTTTGTTTTCGGGCCAAGAGGTTTCAGCCGAGAGTTGGTTAAACCGAGTAATGTATTCTATAAGCGACTGTCTGCCCTGAGTGAGATCCAACAATTCCATATCCGGGACTACGCCCTGTACCTAGTATCGAAAACCTTGGCCATTTCACTGACTAACAGATCAAAATCGTAAAGGGCAGGGTGATCACTTTCTAACAGAGGGTTAGCCCAGGTGGCTGCCACACCTGATAAGTGGGAAAGCAGAAAAGCAGCCTTCGTTACTGAGTCAGGGAATGCCTGAGGTCGACACAAAAAGTGGAGCTTACATTGGTTTAGAAAAGTGCGTTACTTTCTGGGGTCTCCCTGGTATCTTTCGGGGCTGCAAGAGGAAAGGGCGTTGGAATAACCACAGGGGCAGCTGATGTAGGGGGTGGAGTGGCAGGAATTCGGTTCAGAGACGGGGAAGGATCCCCAAATTCAGAATCTGCAGGCAGAGGATGACGGGAGCTTTGTAGGGTGTCAAGGCAGTTATGTATAGCAGTACTAGCGGCGGCCATGTCAGTCCTGAATGCAGTGGTGGCGGCGGCCATGTCAGTTCTGAGTGTTGTAACTGCTTGCATTAGAGCAGTCACAGGGTCCCCGGCTGAGGTATCCATTATCTGGACGACCACAAGCCTTCACAGGCTGTCCTGACTTGATGGTCGTGTAGATAAATAATACCTCCGTCCCCAAGTACCACACGAGTAAGAGCAAAAACACTACTCGAGCAATCTTTGAGGCCGCAGGTGTAGCGTGTCATCAGCCTGGAACCGGGAACGCCGGAAGAACCCCCTGACCACTGTAAGGCAATGAAGGGTTATGTTAAGCAATGATAATTGCCAACAATGTTAGAGACATTATTGACAATGCAGCAGCAGCTTACCTATAGTGGGCAGATGGGAAGCTGTAGGCGTAGGCAGGTACTAATGTTGACAGCAGCAGCAGGCTGAGGTGTTCTGAAGGCACTCCGGGAGACACCTGAGTTCAGTAGGGAACAAGAACGTAATCCGTGATCAATCCAAAACACAATCCGAGGTCAGGAGCCAAAAAGTCAGAACTGGAGACAAGGAAATCCAAGTACCAAGTCCAGTATCCAAGCCAGTGGTCAATAATCCATGTAATCAGAGAGCGCGCCAAAATCCAGGTAGGGAAAATCCAGAAGACAGTCTAAGCAAACGTTCAGTGATCGAGGCAGTACAAAATAACAAGAGTAACCAAAACGCCAAGCAGTTCTCCGTGAAGAAGCTGTGAAGCAATGTTTCCGCGTTTGCTCGTCCTTGTTCAAATACAAGCGTGGTCATGTGACGCGGTCACGTGACCGCAGCTGCGTGTCACTTGGAACGCAACGCAGACAGGGATTGGTGTTGCAGGCGTCTTCCGGGCATGTGACACATGGGTTTCCATACGCCCTTCTTTTTCGCCGCGGAGCGTGAAGGAGTCGCCATGGCAACCGCCACCGTGGAAAGGGGTGCAAAGACACTGGTCCACCAGCCGGGAAACCCCTCCGACTCTGCTGCTGCCACTGTCGCTGCCGTTGGGAGTGCATGTGGGAATGGGGAACAGTAGCAGGTGAATGTGTGAGAGAACAACGAACAGGAATAGGTGAGTGGTTGGACAAGACAAATAGTTTGTAATCGCCTCTGCATGCGGTGCGGTCTGCATGGTGTACAATTTCTCGTAAAAGTTGGCAAAGGCTTCGAGGATATTGGGGGGGCTATAATCGAGGGGCGTTCCTATGTTGTGGACCGTAGCCACCCATCGCTCTCGTCGTTGGCCGCGGAGTCTCGCTGCAAGTAAGGCCCCGGCCTTGTTCCCATGTTCATAGTGTTTTTGTTTCAAGTATCGGAGTTTGTGCACAATGTCCCCTGTTTCAAGTTGCCGTAATTCTTCCCTTTTGACGTTGGCTTGTTTGATCCTGTGTAATCTGTCGAGACCCGGAGTTTGGGCCATGAGGTCAAGTTGGGTGATTTCATTTCGAAGTATACTTTCTATGAGTTGACGCTCTCTTTTCTTCGCCACTCCCTCCCTGATGAGAACTCCCCTCCAAGTGGCCTTGCCTGATTCCCATACAATGTTCGTAGAGACGTCACCGGTGTAGTTTTGCTCAAAATAGTGGGTGATGTCTTGTTCTAATTGTTCCCGGAAGATTAGATCCTTGAAGAGCGTCTCATTGCATCACCATTTGGAGCTCTTCTGGGGTAGAGTCATCTGGTCGAGGGTGACCGTGACCATATCATGATCCGACCACGTAACAGGTGATATGCTAGATTCCATTGTTGCCACAGTGAGTGCCGGGGTTAAGTATACATAGTCAATTCTAGAATATGTGGCATGTGGAGTAGAATATAAGGTGAACCCTGTTTGGTTCAGATTTATGTGTCTCCATGCGTCCGTAAGATTGTAGGTGTCCATCATGTCTGCAATCCGTGCCTGTCCAACGCCCGATGGGAGGGGCATGGACAGGTTGCCTGCTTGCCTCTCTACATCTGGGTCCATCCATGTATTGAGATCTCCTCCTAGGATCACTTCCCCTTCCGCCTCATTCATTACCTTGGGGATTGTTTGTTGGAGAAACCGGGACTGTCCTGTGTTGGGTGCATAAACGGATGCGAGTGTAATGATGGTGTCCTGTATCTTGCCAATCAATACAAGTGCCCTGCCGCTCACGTCTGACCACGACCTCAGGAGCTCAAATCGTATTGATTTGTTGACCAGAATGCCTACTCCAGCTTTCTTTAGGGGGCCAGAGCCCCAGTATTGCGTGCCGAGTCTGGCATACAGCACCTTCCGTTCCTCGCCTTTGCTGTATCGAGTTTCTTGTAAGAAGAGTACATCCAGATTCGCTCTCTTAAATTCCCGGGATACTAGCAACCTTTGGTGGGGGAATTGAGCCCCTTGACGTTGAGGGTGCCAATTTTAAGAGTGCCATGCCTGTCACCTGGTTTGTCATGACCGTTGATCAGAAGTAAGTTCTGTGCATTCGCTGAACACGTCACATCGTCTTTCGTCGAGAGTCACTGCCATGGAAGGATTCAAATGAGTGTTTCGAGGCATGCAAGGCCTCAGGATTTTGTATACCCCATTTCCCTCCCCCCTTTTTTGGGTAGTAAGAATACCCATTGTTCTCAGTTCTGGGTTTTTGCCCACCATTTTCCTCATGAGGAACTGAGTCTTGCTTTGATGGCGTCTGAGTTGGACCAGGTGCGCGCCGCTGGTCTACAGTCGGACCGCCCGTGAGGGTCGTAGCCACTCGACTCCATTCACATGTATCATCAAGTTAACATTTTGAGCCCCCTCCCCCCAATTCTTAAGAAGCAACTTAAATTACATCTTAACAAGCAACAACAACTGTTATTATGAAATGATGGAAATTGTAACGATACATGCGGTTTCCAGTTTCACTGTTCGCCTACCTGCCATGTGTTACCCCTCTGTGGTCAGCTCGTCGTGGGCCAGGCCCGGCGGATGTGTAGTGCCGTACTCCCGCTAACTGCAGAGTCTCGACACCGTAAGTCCTGGGTGGAGATCTCCAGGATGGTGAATCTGTGTGCACCACCTCATTTAATACTGTCCGGGGTATCGTTAGGTCATCTGTATTTCCTGGCTCCTCTGACTTTTTCCTTTTCGGGCCCTGGGGTCCCCATCTTTCTATGTCCTGTGTTGGTTCACTTTGTGATCCTTCTCTTGGGGCAGTGCCAAGGAGATCTGCAATACAATCTCGTATTTTGTCTTCAGAGTGGAGAATTATCTTCCTGCTTCTGTGCTCAAACGTGAGGGAGAAGGGGTATCCCCATCTGTATCTTGTACCTTGATCTTTGAGCCATTTTGTTAGGGGGCTGCAGAGACATTGCAGGGCCAGGGTGAGTGAGGATAAGATGGTTATTTGGGCTCCCCCAATAGTAAGGGTGTCAGCTGACCTGGCCTTCGCGAGAACCCTTGCTCTATCTTGGTATCGGTGAAATCTGGCCAGGACCGATCTCGGACCTCCTGGCGGACCCCCAGCTCTGTGTATCCTTTCTATTGTGGGTT
The DNA here is from genome assembly GCF_040938575.1 of Ambystoma mexicanum. Lineage (NCBI taxonomy): Eukaryota > Metazoa > Chordata > Amphibia > Caudata > Ambystomatidae > Ambystoma > Ambystoma mexicanum. The sequence continues at coordinate 1,175,704,716 of NC_090921.1, read as the reverse complement.
TGTCAATGTTTTCATCTGCGACTAGGATCCTGATGATGTCATATATAGTTTGCTTGAGGCTCTCTTCAGTTTCGCCCTCTCGTTCTGGGATTCCGAAAAATCGCAGGTTGTTACGTCTTTCTCTATTTTCTAAATCATCAATCTTCAAATGGATATCTTCTTCCCTTTTCTCTATAGTGCGCATTCTGAGGTCCAGTTGGGTTTCTAGTGTGTCTATCGAGGCTTGATTATTCTCGACGCCCTCTAATCTCTCATCGATATTATCCACCCTCTGGGTCATTTTGTCCATTTTGCCACCAAAATTAGCCCCCATATTCCTGATTTCACTCAGGAGGGCGGCTATGTCTCCCTTGGTGGCTGCCGCTCCCGTCTCCGAGGGCTCCATCGACATTTTGGACTTAATGACTGGATCGTAATGCAGTGGGGTGTAGGCATATTTAGCAAGCTTGCTTCGGGTCCTCATGCGTTGCGTGGGTGCGTGGAGGCACACGCCCCTGGAATGGGGGCCCTAGCCTCTGTACCGGTGCTTGAAACTAGTCTCGAAGTGGGTTGAGGAGCAGTGTCCGCGGTGCCCCGAGGATCAGGGACGTTATGCTAGGAGGAGGCACACACCCTGGGATCAGGGGCCCTACCCTCCGTTTAGGGCACCCTCTAGTTGCGTCGACTCCAGTCCTTGGTTCTGCTGCGGTGTCCGGGGCGTGCCAATGCTATTGCAGGTTGATGTGTAGACCTTGATAGAGGTGCGTGAGAGCAGGCTCAGGGGTGAAGGGCTTGGGTCCTGGCAGAGGCTCAGGGGGTGCCTACAGAGGAGGGCACACGCCCCGTCAGTGGGGGCCCACCCCTCTGTGCTGGTTCCGATGTGGGAGTGAGTTGTCTGCCCCGGTTGCTAGAGGATTCGACCAGGGTGATATATGTGGTGCCCCCAGTGTGGATGATGTGCCCAGTGGTGGCAGATATGACACACTTAGTCGGGGGGCGAAGTACGTACCCCACCTATCAAATGCAGCACGGCCTTATGAGACAGTGTAGTGCCTTGGGGGATGAGTCAGTGGATCCTCCTCAGGAGTTTGTGGGGTCACCCCCGTGGGCAGATGGGTGGTGTTCTCAGATTCAGTCTGATCCTTGTTATCTCCACCAACCCCCTCCTCACCTGAAGTCTTTAAGGCTGAGGTACCGTCTGAATCAGAGTCCCAGGATTCATCTGTTGGTATCTCCTTTCTTCTCTGTCTCCAAAAGTCGCTGGGCTTCTTGTGCGTCCTTACCCCTGGTTGGTGCGATGGGTATGGGCTCCACTAGAGGCCACTTTGCCTGAGATGCAATTTGCCTGGCAATGGGGACCCCAGGAAGCCCACCCCAGACCAGGGAAAAAGCCTTGCCGAAAAAAACCCTGGCAGGTTGTGATATCTTGCTGGAACTACTGATCCCAGAATGCACTGAGAAACTGAAGGAGTAGACAATGTTCACAATAGCTCCAAATAAATACTCAAGAGAGCAGCAGCTGGATGCAGGGAATCCAGACGGGCTAGGTTGCAGAAGAGTAGCAGGTACCTCGCAAGAACTGCGAGCAAAGAAAGAGGGAGTTTCCAAGAAGGTAAGCCAGTAGAGCATACAGAGGAACAGCCGTCCGAGAACGGCAGAAACGGAAAGGGGAAGCCGTTCGAAGAGCGGCCAAGAGGAAAAAAGGAAAAATACACGCGAGTGCTGGGAAACACTTTCCAAAGTACTGGAAGTTGCAACGCGAGTGCGTTAGCAACTTCCGGGAATATAAGGTCAAAAGACTAGAATGCGCACAGCGAGTCCGGGGAAGGAGTCCTTCTTCTACCTCCTTTTCAGTCTCCATCTTAGGTATAGTCTCCACGGCAGGCGAGCTGTGACAGTATGACCCCTTCTCAGGCCTCCACCCCCTGGTTTTCCGGGATGAAGGCGATGGAATCTCCGTAGTAGAGGAGGAGCAGAAATGTTCTTAACAGGTTCCTATGTGCATTCAGACTGTGGGTATCCTTTCCAAAAAACCAGGTATTGCAGTACACCTCTATCAGGAATCCATAATGTCGGAAACTTCATATTCCTCAGTGGTCTTTGCGGTCTTTTGAGGGGATTTTTTCGTCTTTCGGGAATGAGGGTCCTCAATATATGGTTTAAGGAGTGAGGTATGAAAGACAGGATGAATTCTTTTGAGAATCGGGGGAAGGTCCAGTCTATAAGCCACAGGATTGATCTTGGCTGAGATACGAAAGGGCCCAAGATACCTGGGTGCAAACTTTCCTGGATGAACCCATCTGGGTAAATACTTGGTGGATAACCACACCTGCCTTCCTACTTCCCACTGAGGGTTTGGGCTTCTCTTTTGATCTGCCCATCTTTTACAGTCTTGTCGAGTTTTTGCGAGATTGGATTCTGATACTCGGTGCATCCTCTGTATGGTATCCAGTAGATGATCCACTGAGGGTGTGTTTCTAGGAGGGATACCAGAGAGAGGTATATGCTTTGGGTCATAACCATAGGTGCCCTTGAAAGGACTCATACCTAGGGAGGTATGTCTTGTGTTGTTATAAGAGAACTCGGCCATGGGCAGAAGATGGAACCAGTCGTCTTGTTCTTGGTTACAAAAACACTGTATGTACTGTTCGAGAGTGGCGTTCAAACGTTCAGTTTGCCCATTGCTTTCCGGGTGGAACCCTGAGGAAAGAGATTTTCTGATTCCTAATGTTCTGCACAGAACGGTCCAGAATTTGGACGTGAATTGAGCGCCTCTATCTGAGACTATATTGGTGGGAATCCCATGAAGCCTGACTATGTCCTTCAGAAAGACTTCTGCAGTCGTGCTGGCAGTAGGGAGTCCTTTAAGAGGAGAAAAGTGAGCCAGTTTACTAAAGGAATCGATTGTGACCATTATGGCGGTGTGTCCACAGGATTCCGGCAGCTCCACTATGAAATCCGTGGATATCTGCTGCCAAGGTCCTTCGGGCTGTTTTTCTTGTTGTAGGAGTCCTAGTGGTTTGTGGTAATCGCACTTGTTTTGAGCACACACAGGGCAGGCCTTTACATACTCCTTCACATCCTTAGCCAGGGAAGACCACCAAAATTGACGGGATGTTAACTCTAGTGTTGCTCTTTGGCCTTTTGTCCAGCAGAAGGAATATCATGACACCAGGACATTGCTTGTACTTAGAGTTCTCGGGTTGGTACATACAAGGCTTCCTTTCTAAAGAGAAAGTTGCCCTTCCCTTTCAAATCCATTTCTGAACTCCTATTGTTCTGTTGTTCCGCCTTAACCCGTCGCAAAAATGTGTTTATGGTGGCGATGAATGTCTTTCCTGCTAACATGAGTTCCTGTTCTGGTAGATCTCCTGATTATTCACCCATACTTCGAGAAAGGGCATCGTCCAGAGTGTTGTCCTTTCCTGGGAGATAGGTGATCACAAAGTCAAATTGTGAGAAGAAATACGCCCACCTGGCATGTCGTGAGTTGCGGCATTCCATCTTTTGAAGGACTTTAAGGTTTTTATGATCCGTACGGACCAAAAACGGAACTACAGAGCCTTGTAGAAGATGTCTCCATTCCTCGCACGCTTGTCGGATGGCCAGGAGTTCCTTTTCTAACACGAAATAGTTGCGTTCACTAGTGGTCAACGTGCGTGAAAAATAAGAGACAGGATGTTCTAAGCCGTCTTCCTCCTTCTGTAGTAATGCTGCCCCGATAGCACCGAGGGAAGCATCTGTTTCCACTATGAACGGGCGTGTTTGATCTGGTTGTCTGAGGATCGGAGCTGTTACAAATGATCTTTTCAGAAGTTGGAAGGCTTGTTCAGTGTCGGAATCCCAGAGGAATCTCACCCCTTTTTTCAGAAGATTGGTGATAGGAAGAATAATCTCAGAGAAATTGGGGATAAACTTTCTATAGAAGTTCGCTAGTCCTAAGAATCGTTGGATTCCTTTGACATTAGAGGGTACAGGCCAATTTGTAATGGCATCCGTCTTGGCTGGATCCATCTGTATGTTATCTGCAGATAATATAAAACCCAAATATGGTACTGTGGATGCCTCAAATATGCATTTTTCGGGTTTAGCTAGTAGACTATTTCTCCTTAAACGTTGTAAGACTTCTGTTACCAAGACATGATGTTCAGCCAGAGTGGCGGAAAAGACAAGAATGTCGTCTAGGTAAACGACCATTGAGGAGTAGAGCATATCTGAAAACACATTGTCCATGAATCGTTGGAATTGTGCCGGTGCATTGACCAGTCCAAAAGGCATTACTCTATATTTGTAATGTCCTAGAGGTGTCCGGAAAGCCGTCTTCCACTCATCCCCTTTGCGGAGTCTTAAAAGGTGATAAGCTCCTCTCAAGTCCAGCTTGGTGAAGACCCGGGCACCCTGGACGGCTTCAATGATGTCCTTCATCAATGGCATAGGGTATCTATCTCGCACCGTAAGACTATTCAGACCTTTGTAATCTATACAAGGATGTAGTTCTTTTGTTCCTTTTTTGGGAATACAAAAGAGAGAAGCTCCTGCTGAGGAAGATGACTCTCTAATGAGGCCGTTCTCTAGGTTGGTGGCAAGGTACTCTTTCAGAGCTTCCTTTTCAGGTAGTGACAACGGAAACATTCTCCCGAAAGGCACAACTGCTTCCGGTGTCAGATTGATCTTGCAATCTTCTCTGCGATGTGGTGGCAGAAGACGGGGCTGTGTGTCTGTGAACACATCTATGAATTCCTGATATGGGGCTGGTATCATGTTGACACTGAAGGAAGGATGCAGTGTTGCTTGAATGACCGGGGTGATTTCTGTTGTTAAGCAATGTTGATCGCAGTACTGTGATTTGAAGTCTACTCTGTTCAAACTCCAATCAATGTGGGGATTGTGCTTTCTCAACCAGGGAATTCCCAGTATTACCGGAAAATGTGCCGCCCTGATCAGATCGAATGAGAGGTATTCCTGATGATTAGCCATCTTTATCTTCAACTCCTGTGTTTCGTGGCTAATGGGGCCTGATGTTAGTGGGGTACCATCGACTCCTTCCACCGGTATAGATCTGATGTTCGGGCGTCTGGGTAGGAGATGTTCCTTGGCCCACTTGTCGTCCACAAAGTTGCCAGCCGCTCCACAGTCTAAAATGTCTATGCACTCCACGGAACCTGTCGGTTCCCATTCTATTTGTACCTTGATCACCATAAGACTGCAACAGTCCAAAGCCGAAGGCTGTGCTAAGTGACAGGGATTTATGGTGTTCACCCCTTCCCTTTCCCTGTTTAAGGTTGGGGTCCTTCATTTCCCTGTCTTCTGGGGGGTACTTCAGGGCAATCTCTTAATAGATGGCTGTTTGACCAACAATACATACACAAGCCGAGGTCCTTTCTTCTCTTGCGTTCGCCGGTAGATAGAGGTCCTCGTGTGGTTCCAATTTGCATAGGTTCTTCCGTGGATCTCTTTTCAGGTATCAAAGAGGGGTTTGGTGCTGATACAAAAGTGCGTGGTCTTCTTCTTTCTGCCTTCCTTTCTGCCATACGGAACTCTACTTGTAAGACTAAGGAGACCAGGTCTTGGAAAGAATTAGGTCTGGCAACTCCCGCCAGTTCGTCTTTAATGTCTTCGTGGAGTCCTCTTCGGAATATAGTCTGTTGGGCAGTTTCGGGCCATCCTGCTTCTGCAGCTATCTTTTGAAATCTCACAAGGTACGTTTGGACATCAGATGACCCGTGTCGTATGTCGAGTAGATTTTCAAAGGCGGAATACAAGACCTCCGGTCTCTCGAACCTTTCTTTTAGTCGTTGTGTAAATAGGCCGTAATCGATGAGAACCGGATCTGAAGTAGTAACAAAAGGCGTAGCCCATGCCAGAGCGTTGCCTGCCAGATTGGATATTAAGAACCCAACCTTGGTTCTGTCTAACTCGTAGGTTCTGGGACGAAAGGTGAATTGGATTGTGCAGGCATCCAAGAATTATTTTAATTACTTTGGGTCTCCATCATATTTCCCACAAGACAAGGGAAGAGGAGGTAGTTCTCCTCTGTTATCATCCCGTTGAGGTACCTGTTGTCCCACCTGTTGAACCTGTTGCTGTAATGCTGTATTGTCAGCTCTTAGAGACTGTACTTCAGCCGTCAGGGCCTGGATGGCATTTACCATTTCTTGGTATTGTTCTAGGGAGGCCATTATCTCTGGGCGTTGCAATCTCTCAGATTCAGTCTGATCCTTGTTATCTCCACCAACCCCCTCCTCACCTGAAGTCTTTAAGGCTTAGGTACCGTCTGAATCAGAGTCCCAGGATTCATCCGTTGGTATCTCCTTTCTTCTCTGTCTCCAAAAGTCGCTGGGCTTCTTGTGCGTCCTTACCCCTGGTTTGGTGCGATGGGTATGGGCTCCACTAGAGGCCACTTTGCCTGAGATGCAATTTGCCTGGCAGTGGGGACCCCAGGGAACCCACCCCAGACCAGGGAAAAATCCTTGCCGAAAAAACCCTGGCAGGTTGTGATATCTTGCTGGAACTACTGATCCCAGAATGCACTGAGAAACTGAAGGAGTAGACAATGTTCACAATAGCTCCAAATAAATACTCCAGAGAGCAGCAGCTGGATGCAGGGAGTCCGGAGGGGCTAGGTTGCAGAAGAGTAGCAGGTACCTCGCAAGAACTGCGAGCAAGGAAAGAGGGAGTTTCCAAGAAGGTAAGCCAGTAGAGAGCATACAGAGGAACTGCCGTCCGAGAACGGCAGAAACGGAAAGGGGAAGCCGTTCGAAAAGCGGCCAAGAGGAAAAAAGGAAAAATACACGCGAGCGCTGGGAAACACTTTCCAAAGTACTGGAAGTTGCAACGCGAGTGCGTTAGCAACTTCCGGGAATATAAGGTCAAAAGACTAGAATGCGCACAGCGAGTCCGGCGAAGGAGTCCTTCTTCTACCTCCTTTTCAGTCTCCATCTTAGGTATAGTCTCCACGGCAGGCGAGCTGTGACAGGTGTTGCCCAAGGTGGGCTGGCGGAGGCCAGGAATTAATGGGAGCATGAGAGTCTTCAGGCGCGGAGGTGCCAAGGGGGTGGGCCTGGGGTGCCGCAATGTACATGTGCGGTGGAGATCCATGTATGCGGCCGTTTGATGCTGTGCCCACCTCGTGGACTGCGAGACTATGGCAGCGGGGGTCCACAGGGGCCTCTTGGTGGAGGAGGAAGGCAAGGTAGCGTGGGGGTGCGCAGCAGGCCGCTGGGCGCCAGGCCCACGCAATCCGCGTCGTCTACCGGCTAAAGCGGGGGAGGGCGGGGGAAGAGAGTCCCACTATCGCGGGCGGACTAGTGCTGCTCGGGCCGAATTCAGGGTCAGGAGCGCCTCCGAACCACAGAGCACAGGGTATAAGGGAGAGCGGAGGGCACTCACCCGCTTAGTTGGTGTTTTCTGGTCCTCGCCGTGTATGGGGCTGCCGCCGCGTATGTCCCGGCGCGGAGAGAGCAGACACCGCCTCGTGCTCCGGGTCCTCTTGATCCGTGGGGGCCACGGGATACAGTGGGGGTGCAGCTGTCAGCGGGGGGAACCGTAGCGTGGTATGATGGCATCGTGGGGGGATAGTAGGCGGGGCCAGCAGTCACAGGGTTCCGCCGGCCGCGGCCTCAGTCGAGGTACTGTTCTGAGAGCCTGGGGGGGGAGGCACGAGTCAGCATACTTTTCTGGGGGTAGACTCGTCCAATCTTCTCTGGGTTTTCGCCCGATAGGTGGGGGCCAGGTTCGCACAGCTCAGGCTGTCGTTGTTGCGCAGGTGGGGGGGTCAAAAGTGGGGGCTCAGGGCACTTTTGAGGTCCGTGGATCGGAGCTCACACGGAGAGGATCCACATCCGTGCGCCCCCTGGCGGCCAGTTTTTCCCACACTTTTTTGACTGCTTACTCTCCGTTCTCTCCTCCTCTCCCTTTCTCCCTTTTCCTATCTCCTCCCCTCTTCCCCTTTCTTTCTTCTATGCACTTACTCTATCAGAATTGTGTCTGGACCTAGTATGATAGCAGCCTCGTATGTCTCCTCCCCCTCCCCCATCCTCTTAGTTGTTTCCACCCCCCCCCCCCAAGCACTATCTGAAATGTCGTCAGGACTAGTACGATAGTCGCTTGTTTTTGTTCCTCTCCTCCCTTTCTGCACCTCTCTCCCTCACCTTTTGTTTTCTCCGGCTCTACCAGAAATATTGTCAGGCCTAGTACGGTAGTCGCCTGTCTGTTTCCATTTCTTTCCCACTCTCCCCCTCCCTTCCTTATCTATGTCTTAGCTCTTGCACTATCTGAAATGTCGTCAGGCCGAGTATGATAGTTAATTTCACATCCTTACTGTTCATGGCCAGTAAGAATCTCATTGTATTTTCCCTTGTTCCCTCCCTTGCCTTGAAGCGCTTTGAAACACATTGTGTTTAGGCATTATACAAATAGACTATCATATCATATCATGTTTTTTGGTTGAATCGCAAGTCACATATTATTTGGATTGGACAAAATAATTATGTTTCATGGGACAAATTTGAGCTTTTCAACCGTCATTGTGAGCACTTGGGCTGTCTAATACAGGTAACAAAAATATGATTATAGCATGAAACTCACAATGGTTAGACACACCATTTGAATATTAGAGAACTGCATAATCTAAAAAATGTCTTTGGTAAACATTGCTACAGGGTACTTGGGAAGACATATTCCCAATTGATGATTGATGCTATTGCAAGCGGCTAACGGAGAGTGGAAATCTGGTTGTGTGCAATTGCACACCATTCATTTGAGTAAGGTAATTCTTATTCATACCTTTCACGCCACAATTTTGGGATATTTTTGGACACACTAAGGTAGCAACAGGGGTTTGGAGTTTGCGTAAACCTGTGTATAATATGGATTCCATTGCAGTCTATAACAACTGATGGCGAGTATTCTTAGCGTTTTTCTGAATAGTTACCTGTGTAAATTTACCTGATACTGGAGGAATCGAGAATGAATGGCAGCCGCTCAAAGCTGCAAAAATGAGTCAACAGTGACTCAGGCCAACACATTTTTCAGCTTGTAACCACAGAACAGCCTCTGTGGATAAGTTGCCTAATTGTTTTACTAATTTAACTGTTCACCACTTCCACTGTATTTCCCAATTGTACAAGTTTGGCCACTTCTGAAGGTATTCTCATTGCATCAGTACCTTGGGCTGCATGCTATGTGGGACAGCGCAGAGGCATGTGTACTCTGTGGATGTCTTCTAACCAATATGCAGTGATTTCGTTGACCACATTCCCCTTGTACCAAGCTATTTGAACTCTTCTTGGTCTACTTTTTTAATTTATGCCTGTGGTTTGAGGAGTTTTTGTACACTGTGGTCTACTTAGTGTTGTCTCCTTAGTGTGTTGTAGATTTCCCCCTGATAAAAAAAAGCTCTGCCCTTAGACTGTCAAGGGTGTGAAGCGTGTGGTCCTTTGCAAGGTGGACGGATGTGGCAAGGGGGTCAAGCATTGGCAGCAAAGCAAGGGCCGCATCCTGGATATTTGCCACTGACACCAAGAGATTTACAGGGTGAATGAATCCCCTGCCACCACTGGACCCAGGGTTCGACTGGCCCATAGGAAACTCTGTAGATTATCCGGTAGAACTCTGCACCCTGGGATTATTTTGTGTGGTTCACTATTTATTTTCTCATAGCAAAAGGGCTGGGCTTGCTGAAAATGTACAATATGGGGCCACTTTTAAAAATGATTTCCAGGGAATCTTGTGGTTCCCAGTTCACCGCTGACTGAACCCACCAGTGGACGGCCACCACTGGCAACACAGGTGCTAGTAGCTTCCAGGGGCAGTGTGTAGCAGGTTGTTGGGCATTCTGTTCCAAGGAGCAGGTAATAACGTAGCCACACTATGGGCCCCACTACGACTACCGGTAAAACTGGCACGGCTGCCGCCAGAGTTCTGATATTACCGGCACCCGGCAATGGGAAATTACCGGGCCATTCCAGCCCCGGCGGACCCGGTAATTGCCCATTGCCAGGTGACAGTAATCATTGCTCCCCATTTCGATTTGAGCCCCATAGCTCAATGGGAATGGGGAGGACGGTAGCACTATAACAATGCCGGTGCTACCATGTAGGTCTGCGAGCGGGTGCCGGTCCGCCCGCCATGTTAGACCTGGCGGGCTGTAAAACACCCGCTCGCAGACCTCATAGTTTGCCGGTCCAGAAACAACGGTACCGGCACGCTTACCGGTACCATTGATTTTGGACCGTCAAACTTGTAATGAGGCCCTATGTATTACCTTTAAGTAGAGCCTGAAAACCTTTGACAAGTGGTGGTTGTGATCATGACAATAGTAGGACTAAGAATCTGAGCTGGCACAAAGGGTAAAGGCAAGTCAGCAATCAGCCAGAGCATCTCATCCACTCCTACAGCTATCTGTTTTCCAACCATGCCCACACCCTCGACGAGACAACCCACTCCACTTTTTTTATGTCAGACATGTACTAGGTAACAAATAATTGTTATCATGTGAGCTGGTGTGTTGGCTCTGGCTATGGGTCATTCGTAGTCTTACGTAATTAAATGACTGTGCATTTTTTATAAATGTCAATTTCTCAGCATGCAGCACTGCAAGGCTTATCCCAGTAAGAGGCAATAGCCCGGCCCAAACAAAACCTCCCTCTGACTGCACACTGGTGGAGGCGGGTCAGCTTAGAAATTCAATAGCCACTCAGACAAGTGCTCCTGGCCAGGTGGACTACTTGCTGTACTAGTACTTTGCGGGATCATCTCTTCCAACAGGTGAAGTGTCCAGTAGATAGGCATCAATCATTTGAGCAGCTGATGCTCCCTCTAGTGGATGTCCCACAGCATCTCAATTCCACAGACTGATCAAATGCTACTCACAGTGCTATAATACCCACTGATCAATCATCAATTTAGAGCTTGAGATTCCTGGTGTAGTTGGCAACATTTGGGGTGATCAATGTTCTTCCCGCTGCCTGCTTTCTTTCAACAATTGATTTTGAGAGTATTGCAGCAAAGAATCCCAGCACATTTGCATTGCATATTTCACTTGTGATGTTTGTTGTGAGTAGTCCCGGACACATAGGAATGACAAGTGGCCTTACTTTGAACTGTGGGGACATACAAAATGCCAGCAGCTACGCAATGTAATCCATGGTTCACCATGCAAGGTTAAAAGCAGGCCCCTCACCAGCCATGTTGCACCCACATCACCATCTCAAGCAGGTTCAGAATTAAGAGAACTCACTGAGGCACCCATTGTGATGGCTAATCCACTTGCTGCACTCCTCAAAAGGTCGCAGAGCAGACATTAGACAGCAGCTGCCTCTAGTACAGTGTACAGAATGTGCCATGTACAACTCTGATCAAGACAGTTGCAGTACTCTGTAATAGCACCGCACTGCTCGTGTAGCCTGTCCAACATATGCAAGGGAAAGCTCCAAGGGAAAGCTGCAGTAGTCTTCAGGTTGTGCATTGGCAACGTGTGGCACCCCTGTAATGGTTACAGGTCATAGCAAGGTAAGCCCAGCTAAAAGTTGAGGTGACGTTCTGGGCCACAAGGCCAAATGAAATGTACAAGGCCATAATCATTGTGCCTGCACTGCCACATGTCAATTGCAAAGTGAATTTACTGGCCCATGGACTCCTGTAGTACATGCCCCACCATGAACATAACCTTGATGTGCAATTTTGGAACTGATTTACAGTAGAAAAGACAGCAGCTGAGAATTGTCCAGCGGTTATCAGCTTTTCGCATAAGCCACTGAAATCCTGGGTGTTCCACAGAATAGTAGGGAAGAGGTATATTGTCAACGTTAGTGTCAATCAGACGCTGTCTGTGATGTCACATGTGATATTTGTGTGCATGCACAGATTATCCCATATGACTGACCGGATGCAATGAGTGGTCCCTTCTATACATCGCTGTACTATTCGGGTTGGATCACGGTGTCCCAAGCAAAGACATAGCACAGTATTTTCAGTGGGAATTGTTCAGACTAGTGGTGGTATGCTACTAACTGATGCTCTGAGGAGGGTTGTCCTTCAGAACTTCCCAATCCTTCTGATGTCTGTACATGCCGTCGCAGCTTATGAGACCACATAACTCTGGTACTCAAGTACTGGTGGAGTGTCCAAGTGGCAAAAACAGCTTCTGTTTATTTTTTGGAAAGTTCACCCACACCTTTGACTTTCTCCCAGGACTAACCAACTGGCTATGCATATGCATGGGCATGATCATTCTGGTGGTGGCGGGGTTCTATATGCCATATAATGATGTGTTGTACTTTCTTGTTTTAATTTATTGAACTTGGTTTGTTGCCAAAATATTCATACAACAATCATATACAAATGTCAAAGAAATCACAAAATGTGTTTTTGAGTATCAATATCTAGACCCTTGTGTACAACATTATTGCCACTATAATTAGAGAGGTTTCGTTTCCATTTAAAATTCTTAACCAGAAATATTTCTGTTGAAGATAATTCATTATGAACAAAGTGTTTAAAAAATGTAGTCACACTCACTATAAAACTGTCCAATCATTAAACAAATGAGCCAGGTTTTCAACCTCCCCACAGCAACATCTGCATAGTCTTTTCTCTCTGGCCACCTTCTGCCTACAGTCAATAATCTCCGTGGTTAGGTATCAGTTTAACTTAAACTGTAAAAATAAGCAAGCAACCATTTCCTATTTGGAAACTTCCTTAACTATTTAGGTAGTGTTTTCCATGCTCTTTCGCTGGCCACAATATATATAAATAGTCCCAGATGGAGGACAAAGCGATGGTAGCATTTTGTATTATCCAAATTCTGCAAGCCATTTTTCTTCTGCTAACTGGTTGACATATGAATATGATTTATAGCTGTGAAGTCTTCTTTCTATAGGTGTCCTCGGCCTGTTTAGGTATTCTGGCCATATGCGTGGTGGACAGCCGTTTGGGGGGTATACGTTACATTACTCTAAGTGCACTGAAATGTATTGAATGAATAATTTATTTCAAGTATGTTTTAATTTTCTTCCTTATTTGCATTTAATTTTTATGTTTATTTTTAACAGTTTAATGATATCCCCTTCAGATGTTGTTTCTGTTGAAATGAAATGATAGTCAAATTTAAATGGAATAATAGAATATTTGAATGAATTTATTATTCTGTTTATATTTAGTACATTTTATTATGTGTAAAGTTTTATGCTAAAACGATATCACATTAAACAAATAAAATAAATATAAATAATTTGTGAATACAGGCATCAGTGTAAGTTTGTGACCCATCTAGAAGCTGTAATTTCCTCTTGACCCCAATAAGATTCACAAAAAGGTCAGATGCAGATGTGTTTACAGTCTCTAAGATAGTTACACATTCTTATACCCAGAAATCAAGCATAATAGAAGTCCTAGATTGCATAAAACTGAATTTCTTCCAGTTTTATTTATACATTTGATAGAGGAAACGCAGACTTCATATCTAAGGACTACCATAAGGACAGCATTGGGGAGATTGTACTATTTTCCAAAAAAGAGTTTCTACTTTGACCCAATCAATTTTGAGATTGGAAGGATGCACTTAAGCACCATAAGCAATTTTGGGTGGTATTTATTTATTTGCATTTTTAAAGTGCTCACACAGCCTGGGGGCGGCAAGGCGCTGCTACAGGAATATATTTTAGTTGCATATTTATAACGTGCTTAGTACCCGGGGGTTTCTAAGCGGGGATCCGGGGATCGAACCTTTGTTACTTTGTGTCATCTTGTGTCCAAGGCGAGCACGTTGCCGCTGAGCTATCCTCCCGGGGTACTTGTAGATTGTAAAACCTTACCGTAGGGATAATAGAGAATCTGACGAATTTACCATACATTTTCCTCATCTGTGCTATTTGTGCGGGCTCATGCTGTCCTTTAGGTTTATTGATCCGTAGATAGTGTAGCCCAGGTATTTTCATTGCTCTACCCTTGCCATAGCGACTCCATTTAGAAACCATTCATAGCAAAATCGTTTCTTACGCTTTTGCATGTTCATAATCTTTGATTTGGCTGTATTTCGATCTGATCTATTCAATTTCATGTAGATTCCAGGGCAGTCAAGCTATGCTATAAGCCTATGGGAGTTTGATCCACATTTACCAGATCCTCTGCATATGCCAAACACTGAGAATGAAAACCTACTAAACGGGCCGGAAATGCATTTGAATGCAGCAAGGTGAAGCATAGATCGGGACTGTAGATGTTGAATAGTGCCACAGCCAATAAACAACCTTGCCGCAGCCCCCTGTAGGTGAGGATGATGGCTTTCATGCCTGCTCAGGAGGGAGGACATGGCTTGTAATGGCCAGCCAGCCTAGGATAAGGATGCCGAAGCGTAGCTTTACATACAACCATTGCATTCAAATACTTTCTTAGACAAGGTTAAACAAATGACCTTACAGTGCTGCAGAAGCATTGGGATTCACGAATGTGTGCCTTGTGTGTCTTCTTTTACTATGATAGGATCTGTCTCAGTTCACCTCTGCACATGAACATGCATTGTGTATTGCTACAGAGGTTCAGAGGTTTACGCCTGCAAATAGTCGCTGTTACTTTTGGAAAATATGTGGAGACCTGTTCACATGTATTTTGTTTTTTTAAGAAAGGTGTTCGCTTAAGTGTTGACCATTATTTTCTTGGTTCCATGTTTACAATTATAGGTGTGCCGTGTGTTCATACAGTCTCAAGCGAACGATAATGTGTGACTGACTGTACACACTTTTTGGGAACACTTTATGAAAAATATATTATACTTTGTTGGAATAGTAGATATTTGACATTTCTGTTTCATGTTTTCCCATATTCTGTTTGTAAATTGGTTTACCCATATTTTAAAATATTTGCAAAAATCAAATCGGATTCAAGTGTGAAATTAAATAGAAACCCCACTATAACCTTTTACCCAAAACATCTGCTAAATTCCCTTTCCAAAACTAATATAAATTCAAAAGGTAGCAAAAGCATTATGGATATGCAAATTAGCCCGGTTTAACTCCAGAAAATGGTCCTTATCTTACAGGGCAGTGCTGTTTTGCACAGCATCTTCAACCCCAGACATACAGTCGGTTCTCATAGCTGCAGGCAACTGCATACCAGTTGACCCTTATTAGGAATCATTATTGACATGTAATCTGAGTGACTTGTGGTTGGAGCAGTGGCAGATGTGTAGCAAACACCAGCAGAGTAATGGTGGTTTTAAAAAGGCTTAAAAAACACTTACACCTGAAATGTGAAAGTAGAATAAGCTACGTGAACCTATCACACGTGCCACAGCACCACCCAGTAGCAACCACGGTTCAAAGCCATTTGGTGTAGTTGGAGCACTGGGACATATGTAGCAAGCACTAGCAAACTAATACAAATTTTCAAAAAAAGCGTTTGCCAAGTTTGCATATTTGTGTCCACATGAAATCAGTGCAAGCCTCGCCCACTTCGGCGCTCAGGAGGTTAGCTTTTGATGCCGCTATTCCAACGTTAGTGGTTCAGTCCCAGAATGTCTTTCTCTCCAGCGGGGATTTGTAATACGTATCCCACCCTCATCGCCAGCCCAGGTTTGAGTACTTACAGAGGATGTTGAGCTGGTAGAAGGTGAGGACCGCCTCGTTCAGCACAGCACTGTAGGCCTGGCATGTCACCCGTCTGCCATTATCCGCTGACGATGCAATGATTGTCACTCGGCCAGAGGTCGACATTCCCCCAAACTCGGCATTCCTTTTGCCCAGATCCAGTCCTTTGAGTCTGCAAGGTCAGTACAGGAAGACGTCAGATGTCACCATATCACAAATGGGGAGAATTAGAGCTCTCATGCACTGATGTTGTAAATCTCTGAGCAAGCTATGTAAACTGCTCAGATTGCTGTTACAGATAATACAATGGGGCTCACTACGAGTATGGTGGTGCGGGAAAAAAGTGCTGGTAACGGAATTACCTCTGCGCCATACTACGAGTTTGGCCCTGGAGTGGGGGATTTACCTCCAGCATGATGCTGCAGGTAAATCCTTCAACTTACCGCTGAGAAATTGGCAAAATCAGCAAAAATACCGCCAGCAGAATAACTGCTGCTTTAATTCCACTGAAATCCCCCAAGAAGTACTAAGGACTCCAAATTAATGGGGACTACTACTGCCACCACCACTGCGGTGGTAACAGTCAGTATTTATTTATTTATTTAGTTTATTTGTAAAGCGCAGCCAGGCCCGTAGGCATCCGGGCGCATAATCTTGCATGCACAGTTACAGTACAGTACATTACAGATCAATGGCAAGAAACTCAAGCTCCTCCGGTTTACAAGATGATACAGGGGAGAACTGAAGTCTCAAAATGGAATCATTAATACAATACAATACAGAAATATACAATAAAAAATGTACAGAAAAATATTCAAAAATATACAATAAAGCAGAACGACCCTGGACATTCGGGGACAGACCCTGCATAGGTGCATCATATATTCTGCGTGAAGCGCCAAGATTTGGTTTTATTCTTGAAAGCTTGAAAAGAAGGCTCAGTTCTGATGGGGACAGGAAGGGAGTTCCAGAGCTTCGAGCCAAACACAGGGAAGCTCACACCTCTGGCTTTTTGGAGTTTAAATCTGGGCAATTTGAGGCTGTGAATTTGTGCAGTTCTAATAGGTTGTGTGGACGTATGGAGAGTGAGACGGTTGGAAAGGTAGGATGGGGCCTTGTTGGTCATGCATTTGTGCGTCAAGGCTAAAGTTTTCAAGGCAATTCTATGTTTTACTGAGAGCCAGCGTAGATCTGATCTGATGTTGGAAATATGGGAGTGCCTGGGGATATCGAGAGCCGCTCTGATGGCATTATTCTGGGTAGTTTGCAGTTTGTTGAGGTTAGACTGGCTGGTCCCCAGGTAGAGGGCACTGCAATAGTCGATCTTAGACATAATGAGTGTTCTTGCTAAGGTAATGCAGTTAGGGGTGTTAAGAAAAGGTCTGCAGGCAGTGATGAGTTTACAAGTATAGGCCGAGGCCGGCCTTACTGCATTGGTTTGTCTATTCAATGAAAGAGCAGAGTCCAGATAGACGCCTAGAGTTTTAGTGTCCTTGGAGACCTTAATGACATTGCCATCAATGGTCAAAGACTTAAAGGCCTGGTCTAGTTTATTAAGACATTGAGTTGAACCTAATATAAGGAGCTCAGTCTTGTTATCATTGAGGCAGAGTTCATGTTGTGCCATCCAGGCCTGAAAAACCAGGTAGACGTCATTCAGGGATTTGGTGTCGGCTGTGTGATCTCCTGTGATAGGGATGAGTATCTGGGTGTCATCCGCATAGTTAGTATAGGAGACACCCAGATAATCAAGCACATCAAAGAGAGGTTTGGTGAACACGTTATAGAGTGTCGGCGACACACAGGACCTTGTGGGATGCCGCAGTGAATAGGAGACGGGTCCGCGGATGCTGTAGGAAAGAAGACCCGCATGGATCTGTTGCTTAGAAAAGAGTTGATCCAAGCATTGGCAGAGTCAGAGAAGTAGGCCACGGATTTGAGATGTTGGCAAAGAATTTGGTGATTGACCAGATCGAATTAGGCGGAAAGATCGAGAAGTAAGAGCAGCGCTAATTTCCCATTATCTTTTAGTACCTCAATTTGAGTTTTAAGATCGATGAAGGCTGTTTCAGTTCTGTGTCTCGGGCGGAAGCCAGATTGTCTCAGCCCAAGGAGATTGTTAGTTTCAAGATATTCTTGGATCTGCAGATAGGCTGCACGATCAAGAATTTTGAGATAGAAAGGGACCGAAGTGATAGGTCTAAAATCTGTCAGTATATTTGGGTCAAGGGATGGTTTTTTGAGCAGAGGGATCACCCAAGCCTCCTTGAGGTTGTCAGGGACTATACCAGTTTTGAAAGAGGCGTTTATGAAGGCCGTGATGAAAGGGGCTAGGTTGTGAGAGGCTTCCTTGATGATAGAAGCCGGGTATGGGTCACCTTGACAATTGGAAGGTTTAAGTTTGTTCATAATTCCTTCTACTTCAGAAATAGTAAGAGGGCAGAAGGTGAACGATTTACAATTCAAGTTGGCCTGGCAAGTTCCAGTCTTAGGAATGGTCTGAGGATTGTCCGACTGTAGAGAGTTTTGTTTACCTCTAATTTTGGTTTGGAGGGGTGCAATTTTGTCCAGACGTGCTGTCTGTATATTAGTGTACCAATTGCTGTCCTTAGTGCAAGAGTCTGGGGGTAATGCGGGAGACTCAAGTTCCTTAAGAATTTTTAATAATTCTTTAGTATTAGATTGTGCTGACAAGATGCGATTATTGTAGGACTCTTTTTTAGCCTGGAGTATGGCTTCTGTGTAGTTAAGAGTAGCTAGGAAGAGTCCGTCCTTGTGGGCATCAGATAGGTGACTTTTCCATTGAGTTTCCGCGCTGCGTTTCGCTTTGCGAACCACTCTTAAACGTGGCGTGAACCACAAATTGAGGTGAGCGTGTGGTTTAGTATTCCGGCAGATTTATCACCGGACTACAGCCCAACTCGTAATGAGGCCCAATAAAAAAAAAATGGACTTTCTTATCATCAGCTCTTGTAGTAGGAAGCATTCACCATTATACTGAGTTCATTTGTCAATTTCAGGTAGTGGCGGGTAGGTGGGTGTTAGTAAGAAGTCACACCAGTGTTGAACACATGTTGTCAGTCAGTGCATGTGGCGGCAGATACAGTGCTACCAGTATGGATTCCTACCAGTGCCTATATTTGTCAAGACAGTGAGGTGACCTAAAGATGCTGGCTGTAGAGAAGAGAAGTTAGCTGTCACTGCATGCTGTGGGAGATACAGTGAGGTAAAGAATCACTGACAGCTTTGGCGAAGACAGTGCTGGTAGCTACCGAACATGCTGTTGGGCACACAGTGAGGTCAGGTATCCCTAAGCGCGGTAGCGATGACAGTGAGGTCAGCTACGCTTGCCAGCTTTGGTGAGATCAGCTATGTTAGCTATTAGTGCATGCTGTGTACATAAAATGGAGTCATCTACAGCTGAGAGCTATAGTGAAGACTCTGAAGTCAGCTGCCAGTGCATGCTGTGGTGAATACAGTAAGGTTAGCAAACACAGCCAGCTGTGGTGAGGTTAACTATTAGTGCCTGATGCAGAGAATACTCTTACTGCCAGCTGTTGGAAAGACGGTGCTCCTAGCTATCAATGCATAATGTATCGGATAAGGTGAGGTTAGTTATGGCTGCGAGTGTGGTGAAGGCAGTGAGGTTAGCTATCAGTGCATGTTACGGTGGATAGCGTGGGATTAGCTATCTATGCACACGGTGGCGCACACAGCGAGCTCGGTTATCAGCGGAAGCTGTAGGCAGATGCTAGGTCTTGCAGACACCTTACGTTTCCCCGTCCTTCAGCCAGGATAGTGTGGAGAAAGGGTTACTGCTGCCTGAGGCACAGTTCAGTGTGATGGTCTGGCCCCTCCTGACATCCTTTGCTGTTGTAGTGATCTTCACGTCAATGGCCGGGACTGCAAGGAGATAAACACAGTTAGGATATGGCAGTAGCCTGGTGCACTAGGCACCCATGCATAATGTCTCACCATGGCTGGAGGATGCTGGACACATTATTAGAGGAAGACGTTCCTTACAGGCATTTCAGGAGATAGGGTCAAGCTGGCACCCCTTAGGGGCTGGCAGCACACAGGCAACTCTTTCACATGCCGGGCATGCCCAACATAGCAGTAACCAGATTTCCAAAATCAAAAACTGGCACAGGTCATCAACATAGAGTTGGGGCTATGACTTTGTAGTGACCATTGACATGACAGTACTCATCAAAACTAAAGAAGGACTTTAATGTACTATTAGCTCATACCAGAGCCATTCTTAAGAGCAAAACCAAGGGTGGGGAAAAAAAGTCACAGGAGCATAGGGCCAGGGGCAGGTTGAAAATGGAGGGGGTTGAACTTCTGGGGATTGTATTTCGGGAGTGAAGACCCTTCGTGAAAGCACTCCTGGCAGTAGATCAATCGCAGCACCTCGTTCCTGTTGCCTTTTCTCTACTAGAATGCCATTGTTACTGTCTGCCAGTCCTAGCTGTGTCCATAGCCTCTTGGTCAGAAATCACAACTACCCTTTTCTCTGTGACCTTTTGTCTGGCTCCATTTAAGCTCTCATTTCCACACCTCCTCTACTAGCCATTCTTTAGGTCAGATGCTGGTACGACACCTTCATAAACCACTGCAGTGACAGAAGAACTGACATCAGGGGAACAACTCTAAATGTTCGCCCACGCTCCCCAAAGCTATACCCAAAACTGGGACAGGTTTATAAAAGAGAAATAACTCGATAAGGCTCAAACTGGCCTAGAGGGCACAAATCCAACATGTAGGCAAGTTTGTATGGTCAAACTAGGCCCGTGTATTGCCAAGGTGGGCCAGACGTTACTTCATTGTGCAGGTAACTGATTTGCCCACGGTTACTGAAGAAATATTCTTTAAAATGCACAAAATGCAACCCAGTTTACCAAAAAGGTCCCCTTTGGGTACTATTCAACCACTCTGTCACAAAAGGAATACATTGTCACATTCGATTTTGGGCCACATTTTCATTGGTGCATGTGCCAATTTGTATGTTCCAGTCCGACCCTGCTCTCGGTATGCCCTCGGTCAAACCTGGCAAAACCGGGGAATCTGCTCCCCCTATACTGCGACTTGTCCTGTAGACCCTTGGCCTCCTCATTGCTGTGGCAGGGTGGCTTTGTATGTTTGGCACTTTGTGTGAGTGAATGTGTTCAGGAAATAACCTTTTCACTTTTCACTAACTAAGTCTCTGCGCACAGCTATATCTACTGTTCTCCAACTGGAAAGATCTTTGTGTGCTTCTCCGACACAGACCTCTGTGCATGTTTTTCTGAGCATCCTTCTGTGTGTGTGTGCTTTCTCTGTAAGGTTGGCCTTATATACAGACCAGTTGCCTAGAGAATTGTCAGTAATGCTATAGGAATGTGGGAATGTAGCGTGAAATGAACAGTGCTACATTTGTCAAATTGAGGAAGCACCTCCACTAAGAACGAACACGGCCAAATACCTTGTTTACTCGGCATGGTGCCCACTCAGAAGGGTCTACTTCCAAGTTTTAGCTCACTGTACTTTCATAGAGGAGAAGTACCCATTTGCATATCAGTATTGGTCCTTCCCACTAGGGTAGTCTAGAACAAAATGCTAGGCAATTCTCCTCGAACATGAACACCAACATGCAACCCCAGACAATGTACCTCTGACATCTTGGCCATCCTCGGTGAAATGTGACTGCGGTGTGGCGTCCTGTGCCTTGCTGCCCAAGCCCCTGGGACTAATGGGGGGATGGACATGGGGGTGGCAGGTATGCTGTATATCACTTGCTGTCTCCACAATATCCGTGCCCATCCCAAGAATGTACAACTCTTTGAACATACGGGCCACAAGAGTGCAAGAAATATATGCCTAAATGTCACTGAATGTGCCCGATCACCTCAAGCCAGCTGTAAAATGCAGAAGGTTGTCGGAAGACATGGAGCACGGGGGCGTCATGCATTAGCACCCTCCCTCTTCCCCACTCGCTCCTGGAGCTGCCATTAAAGAATGCAGGAGATAGGAAGCGGGGGAGACCAGGCGAGTGTGCACTCCTCTCCTACGCGTGCGCTGCACCGGTCAAAAAAGACCGCCTTCCTGATCCCGTTGATGGGATCTGGGAGACAACCTGCGCAGCAAAACCAAAATTGCTGGCTTTGCCAGTGCTTGTGTAATCATCCGATGGAGGACATTATGTATGCCTATTCGCCAACCGTATATCTGTTAAACATGCAAACAGCTTTCAGGAGACTGTGACAAGGAAGATCTGAAAAGCTTGGCTCATGGCAAACTGTAGCCTGTGTTCTTTTTGACAAGACTGTGACAAAACAATCTGTTACAATTCTAGATCAAAGGCCAAGCACATAGTCCACATTATGCCCTCCCTTCCCTCTTTCACAAGACTGAGGGGAACTCGTACAAGGTGTCCAAACAGAAGCTCAAAAGGTCTAACCCCTACTCCGTTCTGTGGCACCTCCCTGTAGGCGAACAGACGGCATGGCAGGAGAGTATCCCATTTTCTTCCCAGGTGCTCTTCCAAGTCACCCATCATGCCTTTCAGGGTCTTGCTGAACTCTCAACAAGCCCGTTTGTAGATGGAGGGATGTAGAGAACCGGTAGGTATACACATATTCGAAATAAAGTTGAGAATTATTGTGAACTGGGATCTTTTCTGGAGACCAAGTACTGTTCCCACTCCGGGTAACAAACCCAAATATGGCCACTCCTTCGCCTAGTGGGAAGTCCTCTCTAGGAGGCCCACACTAATGATGGCCTCTTCCATGAGTCCAACTTTCACTATGGCTTGCTTGGGTAAGCCCTTGCAAACAGTATCCCCTTTCCTATGGCCTAGCTCCATACACACAAAGCAACCTTTGGGAGGTGAGAACGTAGGTGTCCCAGTATTAGGGGTGCCTGGGCTCTTATTTTTAGTGTGTGCAGCTGAACTAATGTTTTGGGATTTCCCTTCATTCTTTTGGCGACCTGACTTCGAAGAGGATTGGCCAGGCCTTTGTCCTTCCCATCCTTGTTTACTTTTGTGTCTCAAGATTTCTCTTCCAGTTTAGGTGTGCTCGCCCGAGCCTTTTTCTGGACTTGAGTACTCACAATCCTGTCGGCAGCCTTTGGAAGCTCCCTAGGGTCTGTGATAGTCTTGTCCACAAGATGCTGGTGTAGGTCAACCTCACAATTCTTCAATACGTGCTCACATGCAATCGAATTGTACATCCCTTTATATGTGTCAACTTTGTTAGCAAGCATCACCTGCTCAGATATTTCAACCACAAGTGTGTGAACGCTTCAAATGTCTGCCCACTTTTCTTTCCGAGCTCTCTGAAGGTCTTGAGATACTGTTCTGGGGTTTTACAGAACTTCCTGAAGATGGTCGCAATCATGCTTTCATAAATGGGCCTTTCCTCAGGAGCTAACTGAAAAATTGCATAAGTCCCTGGTGTCGGTAAGTGATGCATCAGGGCTGCACCCCACAGTAGCTCGTCCACCTCCTCTAGCTGAAAAGCAAGTACTAGAGCTTCAAAGCAGTCAAAAATATCCTTCCCAACTCCATACACCTGCACTAAGTATTGAGGGATGTGTGTTAGGACACGTACCTGGGGGATGAGTCAGAGGGGTCCTTTGGGATGGGGTTGAGCCTGGCAGTTGTATCCTGATTTTCGGATGGGGAAGGGATGCATCTTTGCGAGTCCACCGTCCCCTGGAATGCCGTCTCGCTTGGAGAAACCAGGCACACGGGCATCGCGGACGTGGGTTCGCCGGAGAGCTGGCTTGTGTTCCAAGCCTCGTTCTCGCTGTGATTCCACTTCCGTGTGTGCGTGGGCTGGGATTGCGGTCCAAGCCTCACTCCCATGTCGGGCAGCAATATAAGCAAGCCGGTTCCGGTACTCGCGCGTCTCAACGCGGTTTGGTTCCGCCTTCCTGCTTTGCGCCCTGTATTGACTGTCCTGGTCAACTCTTCTGCCTTGCTCTGCCAGTACCTGGTTCCTGCTCCTTACCCGTACATTTTGGCTTCCTCTGCTCCAGTAAAGTAAATGAGGGCACCTGGCTATGCCCTGAAAAACCCAGTTGGGTGTAGTTGAACCAACAAAACAAGATTTCAGGGTGTGAGGTCACACCAAAACAAATAGTTTCACATAGAAGTGTGAAGAAAATCAAAACCTGCACATGTCTTGATTTAATACATTTTAATTGGCAACAAAATGACACAATGTGGGGATAGAGTACCCAAGGGTATGTAAAAAACACAATACAGGTAGGTATAATCCAGTGTAATGAACTGGATTCAAATGGATGACATACAAGTTCTGCTAATATTAAAAACCTTATTGGGTTGTGCAGGTACAAAGTGTACAAAAAAACAAATTTCGATGAACATATAACAATAAACAAAACAATGCTTGAGTTCCTCTGCTCCAGTCCAGCCCTGCTAGGCTCTTGTCTCCTGTTCCCTGCCTTTGGATCCTTCATGGTCCCTGGGTTCCCTTTACCTTTTAGTTCCTAGCTTCCCCTTGCCTACCTGCCCAGCCTGCCTTCCTTCTACCTGCCATCTTGACTTCTACCAGCGTCCTGTGGCTTGGATTCTTCGCACCCAGTTCTGCAACTCTTCTACTTCCTCCATACTCACCATAGAGTGGCAGTCCGGATTACCACGCACTAAAATCTACGAAGCTACTTGACCTTCCCTGCCAGTGCTTGCACTGTTCTAGCATCACGTTAATACAGGGAAGAGTCCATCCGTGGTGTCAGGAGCTGGTGCCCTTTCCATCCTGTGTCTTCAGGACGGAACTGGGGCTGGTTCTTTGCATCGCCTTTCATCTTCCTGTTACCAACTCAACGATCTGGCTGCTCCGGTGCGCAAGTCCCCTGGATCTTCAGGTACGCTGCATCCTAGGGACACACGCACATCTTGACAATTTGCTGCTGGGGCTTATACAGGGCACTCTGGTTTGAGCCACTACAGCTGTTTTCGCTTCAGGTGAATCTGTTAGCCTCCTTCTTCTCTTCAAGCTCCAGCTTGTGCAGCTCTTTGGTGACCTGGTCCCACTTTTTCTGTTCCTCTAGCGCTAGTCTCCTCTCCTGTAGCACAAGCTTTCTAGGCGCTACCTCATTAACAGTCGGACAATTACATGGCCACTTAGAGACCTTGCCGAGGCTGGGGACCTACAGGATGTCGCACTAGCCCCTGACCTCACTGACACTCTAGAGTGTTGAAAAACCGCATTTGGCCCCGGCGGGATGGTTGCCGAGAAACACTGCTCATGCTGTCTTCCTCGTCATCTTCCACTATGCCTCCCGGAAGGTCTTCTTCATTTGGGTACATAGGGCCTAGCCTGTCACCTGAGGTCTTCTCCCCAACCGCCTTTGCTTCTACCGAAGCTTGGAGGCTTGTCAGCAGGACATGCTTGGTCATGCCTTTTACTTTCTCTATGTCAAGACCCATGATTATTTTACAATATCTAGCAGTGTCTAATCGTTGTCTGCAACAGAACTTTTATTGTTGGGTGACTAAGATTTGCGCAAGGCTCCAACTCAATCCGACTGCTTGCCAACAATGTGACAAATCAATTTTGGGACACTAGTGGTCCAGAGACGAATATCGGTTTCTAAATGATCAATCTGCCCCACACCTCCATTACGCCAGAAGGGATTCGAACAGATTAGAAACACAAGTCAAATATAAACCTCCTTGTCCAATTTTGGTAAGGTGGACGAACGGCAGGCTTATCTCTGCAAAGTTGTGGATCGTTGGTTAGTTGCAACACAGCGAAAATACAATTATTACGCAATGATGAAAGGGACTGTCCAGTCGAAGTTGCATACAAATATCTACTTTATTATCACCAGACAGTTCTAGCACACTACAAAATACAACCACCCTGTAAAGGAATGTAGAGGACAGACAGTTTCAAATAAGGAAAAGGGATGCACTCTCGATACTGACATGTTTTGTTATGTTATGTTATTTTGCATTTATATAGCGCCTTATATACTATTGGTACATGAAGGTAGTCGGAACACAAAAGGAGCAATGGGACATACAGAACGACAAGGGGCACAGAACCACAATGTACCTTGGTTATGTTAACCGATGCCATTCTGCATGGCTCAACAAAAGGACAGGGCAGATCCATGGAGCCTTTGATAGTTAATTATGCTGGCCACGGCAGGAGGAACGTTTTTCCCTCCCTCTTCTGAGAGGAAATGGTGTACTCTTGGCTGCCATATCACAACTAGAATGACAGCAGAGTAGCACCGGTAGAATGTGTCCATCCAGAGTGCACAGGTCTTTGTGTATGTCATGCAGTGAGCATAGGAAAATGTGTTCCAGATTAGCCCATTTTCCAGGGACTGATCTACATCATTCAATTTCATAGAAAATTTCAAAAAAGCCAGGCGAGCGCACACCCACTGCAGATGGTCGAATTTCTCACACAGAAAGATTGTGTAGTTCAGGTGAGTGACGATGCACAACCATAATTATTACATAGCTCAGGGGCAACATGCTCCCCTTGAAAGCAAGCAAGATGACACGGAGCACCACAGGTTCGATCCCCGGGTCTACGCTTAGAAACCCCTGGGTATTAAGAGCATTATAAATAACCAATCATATCATATCAATCTAAACTAGGGAGAGATCCCCATAGAATGTTTCTTAAACAAAACTAAAACCAAGGACAGTATGGTGCTGAAATTTCTGGGGAGCCACCTAAAAGAAAGTCTATCGGGGGTAGCCTTGGCAGAGGCTCTGTTAGACCTTTGGCAATCAGGAGAGACACGTGACCCAGGGACTGGTCAGATGAAAGTAGTTTTAAACCATTGGCCCTGTTAGTCCCCGATTTTAGGATTCAGGCCACCCTCGTTCAAACAAATAAGGAAAAAAATGAGGGAGCAGGTGCAGTGAATATTAAGTCCCCCAGAGAATGGGGCTGAGCCTCTTCTCCATGTTGCTTCCTAATCTGTTTTAACCTCACACTGATGTCCACGTGCGTCTGGTCTGCCTCTCCTGACCTGAGGGATATATACTGTGACAAAGAAACCATCCTCTGGGTGGAACATTTATCCTTTTCCCTACGGAGTGGCTTGGAACTCAATGGGCCTCATTACGAGTCTAGCAGTAGCCGTGCCGGAAAAACCAGTAGGCTGCAGCCGGACCGGTAATACCATTCCGCCTCTGTCATTGCTGGAATCACCGGGGCATTACATCCCCGGTGACCCAGTAATTCCGGTGGTGGAATTCTGTAAATCACCATTCCCATGGAGTCCTTTAGGACTCCATGGGAATGGGGACCATGGAAACACTGGTTCCGTCTATGACAGAGCCAGTGTTTCCATGTCCGCCTGCAGGTGGGTGGTGTTACTTCAGCCAGGTCAGACCTGGCGGGAGTGACACCTCCCGCCTGCAGGACTCGGAATTAGCTGGTCCGGAAGCAACGGTGGCGGCAGATTTACCGCCATTGTTTCCGGACCGGCTGACTCATAATGAGGCCCAATATGGTCTCCACTCAAGGTTACGAGTGAAGTGGGATATGGAGGAACTGTGGTTGTCTGTCCAGTAATAGAGAACAGTGAGTTGTCCCTACAAATCAAGACGTACAGGCAACACTTCTCTTTGTATTGTGGTTCCTGAGTGAGTGTCCCTTTCCTTTATTTTGTGCGCTGCTTATTTGTTGTCATACGCCTGCACATTATGGTTCCTACAAATTCTTTTTAAACGGGGGGCTCATCAAACTAGGAATCACCTTAAGGGTCCCGACCTTCACAATGGCACAGGTAGAGGCACTATAATGCATAGAAGATCAAGCCAAGTACAGTGATGGACATGCACACCAGGCTGGTGATTAACGGTTAAAGATACTGGGAAGGGCTTTACCCCCATGACATGTTCTTGGTATATGATATGATATGGCATTTATAACGCGCCAATACACAAGTGTTTCAAGGCGCGACGAGGCAAGGGAGGGGGAACAGAGGGAAGACAAAGACAACGATCTTACTAGGCCAGGTTACATTGAGATTGCGCAAGTGCAGGGGAGGGGGGGGAGAGGGAAAGTGCGGGGGGAGACGGAGGGAGCAGTGCAGTACGAAAGAAAGAAAGAAAGAAAGAAAGAAAGAAAGAAAGAAAGAAAGAAAGAAAGAAAGAAAGAAAGAAAGAAAGAAAAAAGGTGAAAGTGCGGCCACCTTGTGACAATTGCAGGGGTAAGTGCAGACATCAAGTGTCAAGAGCAGGTGGGGGCTGTAGGGGTACAGAAACAGCCCCCAAGTGCAGGAATTTCCTGGGAGGCAGTGCAGGTGTGCAGCTGGCGGGGAATGGAGCCTGGGCCCGAGATCAGAGGGTAGCCAGGTGACCAGTGCCATTTCAGTTATGTAACTCACAGGTAGCGCTTAGACCATCGGGAAACAAGAGTTGTGCTTGTTTTTGATGCTCTTGACTGATCTGTGAAGTAGGAGAAGTAGAACATGAACAAGAAGAAGTCAGTGACATAGAGTGTGTCCCAGCGCGTGTCAGTGGTGCCCCCATTGCCCTGCTAGAGGGAATGAGATGGATTGCTAGAAGACTGTCCTAGCCGAGGCCTGTGATACCTGCATTAGCCAGGGGCCATGCAGTGCTTAATTTGAGTCTCTCAGCCCTGGCACTCATTTTTGAGCACCGGCACTTATTCTCGCAGATTCACTTTAATTATGAAGCTGTGATAGTCAGTGCATCCATCAACCACAAGGTGCAGGTGTGAGCTGTAGTGAAACCCCAAATATCTCAACGCTGTGGGGTGCAGTTATGAGTGGGGGTAGCAGCGGTACCCACCCACAGTGTCACATGAGTGTTAGAAAATGTATAGGCCAAGGCACTTCTTTCTTTACAAATGAAGCACTGCGGCCATGTGCGGCATCAGAGCTGCAGCTAGCTCTGCCACTGAGCCTTTGGTAGAGCGATTATGGTAAGGAAATCAGGCTAGTTGTGGTTGGGGTGAACCAAACATTCTAAATCGTGGGTATGTACCACAAATACTATGATTTCCCCAGGCCTCGTGCCCACCAACCAGCGCAGAAGACAGAGCAGCAGCAGGGAGAAGTTACAGCAATGTTTCGTTGTGGACAGAGGGCAAGGAGCTCTCAACTCAGGCCTGAAACAAGCTCTGTAGGAGAGCTGGGTTTGAAGGTGATCGGAGTGCTGAGGTTGGCAGCAGTAATACCCCCAGCAAAGGTACAGTTGTAACAAGGATACCCAAGACAGCGATGGTCTGACCTTAGGCAAGGGGTTTGGATTCTCTGCTCTGGCAGCTCTGGGCGGATGGGCACTAATGTCTCTGGAGAGGGTAGGGGTTCAGGAGCAGTGCTTCCCTCACAGAGGTAGGGGGTGAGGTCAGTGGCACATATGACTATGGGGCAGAGGTGCCATCTTTGAATGGTCTGTGGCCAAGATGCCTGTGATCCTGATGTCCTCCTCTCATAGGACCGCCCTGGGTGTATTGTTTTGTGCTGGCTCCCATGACATTACTATCTCTATTTGGTTGAATCCCAGCCCCTGCCCTCAGAGCTTTCTCTGCACCGTGCTGTAAGTACCCATAATTGCATAACTAGATTGTCCCTACTTCCCTTTTTCATGAACACTCACACTGCACGTGCAGTTTCGTGTGTGCAGTCAGGGGCGGGATCTTGCCGTCGTTGCTTGCATTGCAGCGGTAGGTGGCGAGGTTGTCGTTGGGTGCCGTGGTAATTACAATTTCCTTGGACACGATCTTTCCAGAGGTGATCTGGGTGCCATCCTTCAGCGGCTTGTTGTCCTGTGGAGGAAGGAGTAAAGATATGGGTTAAAGAAGGCAAGCGGAAGCCGACGTGAGAGACACAGGAATGGATGAGCGCAGTGCGTGGCAAACGCAGCCTTTCTCCTGTAAACACAGCGGCGCAAGGTCACGTGGCCCTGTGTGCACAACAGGTGCCAGGCGTGGCCCTTTAATATAAAGGGTGGACCTTCCCCGACACAGGGCAGAGCCTGGCTCCATTTAGACTGCGTTTACTTTCTGTGTGGGAATAAGATGAGGAAGCAGTGGCCTGGGAATGCGGTGCAATGCAGAATAGTAATAGACTGCTGCACATTGTGGAAATTATTCAAATGAATGCGTGTCTTTGGTAATTATGGCGAACCTCCTTGTCTGGTTTTGACTAGTTGTTGACATTTTTTTGATGCTTGTGGGGGCTCCTTCCGAACTGGCATAAGCTGTAAAATCGCACGCTAGTGAATGCTTGCGTGTTGGTTTCTATAAACACGTGTATTCAGTTTGATTGTTATTTTATGCTCACATGCTTTTTTAGACATCGCCAAATCGCCACAGTGTTAGTCTCAGCGCGACTAGGCTTGTCCGGTGGCGTTCTATGCCCCACCAGGGGTATCCAGACCTCGGCTTAGTCTGTGCGAAGTTAAAGGTGATGGGAAAAGCCATGAACACAGGGCGAGAGAGGGAGGCCTGCCACAGAGGGGGACGAATGTGTTGTCTTATGATGGATGCATGTCAGTCCTGTTGAATCGACATTATTTCTGAAACAGAAAGAGAAGGCGGCTATGTCCTAAAGTGTTGTGATAATTCTATCAATCATTGGTGTCAGCTGTATATATAATAGGTTATTGCTAGTGATCTGTGTGTTAGGCAGTTCCCACCTGGACACGTTTATATGGTGTTTTGTTCCCTGATTTCACATGGGTTAAAGTGGTTTCCCTATTAATATACACACGTGGTTCTGTATGCACAAAATGCGCTGGCTAGGGGCGTAACGAAACCTACATTACTGGGGAGGGGGAGGCTAACTGGTGATGGGAGGGGCCACTTAAAAAACGGGGTGGTTTTATCTTGGAGGCTCCACCCCCGCTGTTCTACCCCCGAGGGTCCTCTGGTGTAGAGATCAAGTATCAAATGCTATATTTTAAAGCGCAATATGCCAGTAAGAATGAAAATGTTATTGGATTTAAATACAACATACACATTTTGCTGCCTTGATCATTTGTATATGCTATGGACAGCAACTTTTGAAAAATATTCTTGAGGGGAAAAAAATAAGATTGTGCACCATAACACTTGTACATATAAGGTCACGCCACAGTAATAAAAGACTAAGCAGGCTGCAACAAAATGCCAGTGTATCCATGTAATAACAGATGCCAGGCCTGCTTTATTAGAGATGCCCATTAAAAAAAAAAAAAAAAAAAATATATAAGGTCATGCCTCAGTAATAAGTGACTAGACTGACTGTACCAAAATGCTAATCCATAAAAAGCAAGTGTGCACATATGCCCCTATCCTCGTATATGAAAGTACACATAATATGTGGTTATAAGCTGGCTCGCATCTGTGGGGAGGGGGCTGATATGAGCATTTGATTTTGCTGAGGCAGAGGAGCGATGGAAGTCTTGAAAGTCTTGAAAGTAGCAGCTTTAAAGTTTTACTGCATTTGTGCAAGTACATTTTTCTGCATCTGCACAAACACAGTAAAATTTATATGCCACCAGTTTCAGGGGGGAAGAGGGGACTAAGCCTTCAAAGGTTGGTAGAGGTGCTAACTTCAGAGAATGTGGGGGAGGAGCAAACTTGCGTGGGGAACATGTAACTTATTTACGCATTTTAATGAGACTATTCTGGTTGGTGACACCTCAATGTTACATGTAGTTAACTTTGCCCTTTACCTCTGAAAGCACCCACTTCAGGACTGCTGTGAGAATGAGCGGTCTCCTATACCCCCTACCCTTCCAGTCACTGCCCTGGCATGCAAGCACTAACCCCACATCACGATTTCAATTGCCTAAAAATGTATACATATGAATGCAGGTGCTAACAGTGAAATGCTTTAGGTTAGCAGGGCCGTTTAACGTCTGTTGCCTGTTCTGTCCGGTTACGGCTCTGTAGGTCAGCCAGCTCGAGTCAACATAGCCCAGAATTTCAAGGTGGTGGGGGGGTCTAGAGCCAGTTCAGCTCAATGGTGCTGCACCTCTGTTACTGGCTTAGTTTGATGTTTTCGAAGCACGGGCAGAGCGCTAGTTTGAGGGACACTCAGTACTGCATGGACCTCTACCCAGAGCAGGCAACCCTTTGGGACAGGTTCTATGTAGCAGCATTAGTCCGTATTGTGAAGCTGCACACAATTCTGTATTTTTATTTTTTATTTTTTTAAGGGGAAACAACTTTAGTTGCGGGGACGTTAACGTGAAAATGTAATGCAGCAAAACCCCAGAAATTCGGCAGACAATTCAGGCAACGCCACCTTAACTTTGCATCCCATGTTGCACAGCGTATGACCACAATGATGACAGAGATTACATCACTGATGATATCATTAAAGACAGCACTGGTAACATCACTAATTACACCATATATGACATCACTGATGGCATCACTTATTACATCACTGGTGACATCACCTATTAAATAATTTATTACATCACTGATTACATCACTGATGGCATCAGACATAACATCATATATGACAGCTAATAAAAGCTTTGATTATATAAATTCAAATATGAAATTGTTGGACTATTTTGCTTAACATTAAATACCTATACATTTTTTTCAAAGTACATTATTTTATGCAGTAATTATAAGGTATATTTTATTAATCTGTACATTATTTAAATGTACTATATAGTCTACAGTTTGAAGTACGTACAAGAATGGATATACTAAACATAGGACACTAAAGATTCTCCATTTGCAGGTTATCTGTTTTAGTTTAATTTTAAATCATAAGTAATTTAGAGAAGAAATAACTAAAAGCAATATAAATCGAATTGCATGTTTACAAGTAAATATTGACCTTCTAAACTTCATTTCTTTTGCACATATATAACACATTTTTTAGAATACTCATGATTAAAATTCTTATAATATATCCCAATATGTACATGTTCTTTGTTTTTTATGTGTCATTATATCTATTCTCATCTCATTTATAAAACAATATGTGTTCACACTATTTTTTATAAAAAGCATAATCAAACATTTATAGCTATACATTTACCTTGTATCAAAGGATCAGGTTTTAACATTTTTCTATTTCTATTCACATGGGTTACTACTGTATATACATATATTATATACACGTGTAATAATGCCATATTACACTTGGGGGAAGACCCCACAATAAAGCCTGGCACAGAGGAAATGTTCCCCAATTAAGGGGCAGTCACAGACGTTTTTGTGATCTTTGCATCTTACGGAGGCAGCAGCAACATCTGAAAAAAATAAGCCTATTTCTACTGCTCCGAATGCAGAGTGCATACAAGCAACTAAGTCGGACCAAACCTAACCAACGGGCGCGTATAAAAGCACAGCTATATCTTGCCTGAAAGCTTTAACCTCCTGTACGAAAGATTGCATGTGGGTAGAAAAATAGACACAACCCCTAAACCTGGGGCTAAGCTCAGGTCCTATACTAGCATAAGAAGAAGGAGCTCAGTGTTGTAACACAAAGTATGCCCTGCGAAAGCAGGCATTACATACAACTGCCGTAACTGTTCATAATATTTTATGATCTGATGCCACCAGGCAAAGTGGCGATACAATCATTAGCACTGGGATTAGCTTGGAAAAAGCTGCAATGGCCTCCCTAAAAACGAATTCGACCATTGAGGGGAGGAA
The DNA here is from genome assembly GCF_040938575.1 of Ambystoma mexicanum. NCBI lineage: Eukaryota > Metazoa > Chordata > Amphibia > Caudata > Ambystomatidae > Ambystoma > Ambystoma mexicanum. Next base: position 1,175,671,532 of record NC_090921.1, on the reverse strand, counting down.
ATCTTTCATAGAAATTTTGGCTGGAGGTGACTTCTCCCCCTACATTGTTTTAGAATGTATGTTGAGCCGAAAGAACATGTGCTATTGAATTGCTCAAACATTCTCATACTATGCAATGAAATTCCAAGTTCAAGGCTAATCTCTACTGAGGACATTGAGTCTGTCAAATGTTGTGATGATGCATGCACAGATATTGTGGTTGTTAAAGTACCATTTAGAGCAGTTTATTTTGTGCTTATAGAAAAGGGATTACAACATTCACCCTAGCAACATGAAAACTGTACACCATGGTAATATGAACGATTTAAGAAATAACCCACAAAATAAATGGATGGGGCAGTACCTGCATGCGGGGGATTTGAGAATCCCATGTTTTATTAATGGTCATTTACGAAGGGTGCACTTGGCTTCTCCGCAAAAGCAGCAGCCTGGAGTCCTGGAGGATTGCACTTGGCTCCCTGCTCTATCTGAAGATAATGATGCAAAGGTGATGGGAAGATTTGGTCTGTAGCAATGCCCAACCTACTGAAAATAGAATTTCAAAACTTTCCTTCCTGTCTTGGAAAATTAAAGGGCCTGTTAAATTAATATGTAACTAAAATTGGTGACAGTTATGATGCAGCATGCCCTTTTATTTCTTCAGGAAACATGTACAGATAAGCAGAAATTGTGGGGCGGTTTTCAAATATCTCAACAGCCTGCTACACATTTACAAGGTGGGAGATTATATTGATTGAATTGATATGAATTATGTCTTTGATTGCATTATGCCACTGGCTATGTCAAACAATTAATTTGTTACCAAACACCTATTGCCCCCTGCCCACTACACATAGGCACTGCAGATGTTAAACCTTTTTTTTTCTTCTAACTCTTTAGTCCCACGATAATGTCACAGTAATCATTTCCAATCACAGACATTTCTACGGTAGCGTTTCTCTGATTTCTGCAATAAACAAAATAATTGCCCAGAATTAACAAGACTTTCATGTCCTCACAGCAACTCAACAAGTTTCCTTCTTTTTTCCTGTTCCTCTCCCTCCACTCAATTGGTTTTTCTCTCCCATTTTCCCTCATGACTCATTGCTTTGTGTGATGCATATTTCTTTTCTGAGCGCTGGCGCATCCAACTGTAGGAAGGAAAATCCTTTTCCAAGATGGCCACCATGAAAAGGGAAGGCGGGGCTCCGTACAGAGCCCCTCTTCCCTTTCCATGGCAGCCTGAAGAAGACAAAGAGAGAACCCTATTACCATATTATCACGAGCACCATTATTTTCCCTTTCAAATCTATCCCACTTTCAAATAACTTTACCACATAGTCGGTCCCAGGTGGACATGGCCACTTTAACTACATGGCCAGTAGCCAGATTATCTGGGTCATGACATTATGCCATGACCCGGACAATCTGGCTACTGCCCATGGCCACAGGCTATACCACAGTCACCGAAAGTATATCTCTATTTTTGTGCCGACATTATGACAATTGTCAAAAAATAAAACACGGGCACATTGGCAAAATCATGCTTTAAGGTCCTTTCCAATGCTCCTTACATGAGTTTGCTGGAAATCCGCCCATGTTTTATTTTTTTCAATTGTGTCAAGATGTATGTGCATACAATAGTCATATAACTTAGCCCCCACTTGACAAAACCCATTCAGACTTTACACAAACATTCAAGGTTTGGCCTATAATCTTTCTGGAAACTTTTGTCCACATTTGTCAAACGGCAGCAAAGCTATATGCCATTTAAAAATGTTGAGACCCCCCCTCTAATTTAACCCCTTCTTAACAAAATCCCACCACACTTTACAAACACATTTATATCTAGATCTAAAATGTTTTTGCAAATATTTGTGTAGATTTGTCAAATGGCGCCACATTTATAAGCCTTTACATAATTTTGGGACCACCCTCTAATTTTGCCCCCTCATGACCGAATCCAATCAAACTTTGCAAAACCATTCAGAATCAGGTGTAGCATAGAATTCCAAAAGTCCATTGAGTGGTGCCAAAGTTATAAGCCATCCAAAAACTGCTTTTCACCAACCCTGTAATGAAGAAATAGGCATAGATGTTCTCGAACATCTAAAGTGTTCACGAACATCACAGGACTGTACCCGAACATCCGGACTGTTTGCGGACTTCGTGGATGAAATACACCATTTTCTTGGCTTCTTACAGCCATATCCCATCCCATCCTCCTGACTCCTCACCTCCCCATAAGTTTGACAAGTGCAATGTTGAGTTTTTCAATCTTTTTTTTACTGCAATGTCCGTGGACACCAGAGACTATCTGCAAATCCAACATGGCGGGCGTTTCCAAAAATCTGCTGAACTTCACGCTTTTCACCATCCTATCAGTGGACGCGTCCTATGTCTGCGGACATCACGTCGCCCTCTAGGCCAATCGAATGCCGGTCTGAACAGGGAAGTGGGTCCGCGGACCGAACCCAGATATCACACATTTTTTTTACCTGCTTTTAGCCTGTTTTAAAGAAAACTACTGAATGGATTTATACCAAATTTTCAAAAGCACGCTTTCAGGACCGAGCCACCGCTCCTGCCCCAAATTTGTTGAAAATCCGTCCAGCGGTTTCAGCTGTAGGCATGGGCAATTTTTTTTCCATTGCGTATATGGAAAAAATAACAATTGCCCCCCTTGACGAAACCTCATCAAACTTACCAAGATAATTCTGAGCGGGTCATATACTTTTTTTTGCAAAGTTTGGTAAGGATTTGTCCAGGGGGAGCGAAATTATAAGCCGCCCAAAAAGTGTTCTTTCTATGAGTTGAGCAACGGAACCATAACTACATGGCCTCTACAGCAGGCCGTGTAATTATATATTTTCACTGAAAAAACTTTGTGAAAGGGACGTTATGGTTAAGTTGGACTAATAAAAACCTATGAAATTCAAAGAAAAAACATTGTTAAACGGGCGCATGTTTCAAAGTAAAACCGAAAAACCCCTGAAATTCACCAGTTATGGTAAACTAAGCAACCATAACTTGCGGCACCACCGTGCACTGCTAAGATTAACACCCAGGACATCAAAGATGACATCACAAATGTCATTGATGACATCACTGATGACATCACATATCTGGGCCACTTGTTTTTGTTCCTTTACATATATAGGCCAGATGGTTTTGTTCACTGGCAGTCAGAATAATAAAATTAAAAAAGGTGCTATATATCTAGATGTTAACCTTGTCATGTGTTCTTTAAGTACTTTCCTTAGGGTTTGGTCTCAGCTCATGGTGCACATGCATGGGGCAATAGCAGGCCTCAAACACACAATTAATTTGTATACATGAAGATAAACTTTAATATCATTAACATTTTCTGATGATGCAGTTTCTTTCTTCCCTACTTTAGTTTCCCTGTATGTGCCTCTGATTTGTATGCATTGTGGTGCTTCATATGTATTGTTTGTTCCAGCACAAGTGCTATAAGTCTTGAATTGTTAGCCAGTTATTACATGTTTAACATTACTCAAAACTCAAGGTAGCATTCATTATTGTACTATCCAAAATTACAATATTATAAATAGTGTACTTCTATGGTGCATGCTGCAGTCAATGCCTATGTTTATATATGATTAGGTTTCTGTATTAACAACAACACTCCAATACAATGATATTAGATGAGTACATTATTTAATAGATTAAGTAGTTCATGATCGGTCGTCCGATCACCCCTGACATCTTATTATCAACAATATATACACACAACTCCTTGTAGAGACTTTTCATCAAAATGTATTTCACGTGTGATGTCATCAATGACATTTGTGATGTCATCTTTGATGTCCCGGGTGTTAGTCTTAGCAGTGCACGGTGGTGGCGCGAGTTATGGTTGCTTAGCTTACCATAACTGGCGAATTTCAGGGGGTTTTTGGTTTTACTTTGAACCATAACGTCCGTTTAACAAAGTTTTTTCTTTGAATTTCATAGGTTTTTATTAGTCCAACTTAACCATAACATCCCTTTTAACAAAGTTTTTTCATTGAATTTCATAGGTTTTTACCAGTGCATGCTATTTTCCTACAACTTACTAATATCATACTTACCCAATATAGCAATATTTGTATCCAATTTCCAAAGTTTCACCTTAAAACTCTGCCATTTCCCACCATCTGGAATAATTTTTAACACTTCTATACACTACTTGCAACTATTTCAACTAGTTTTGCATCCGTAGACACCTACGAACGTTTGACTTCATAGCGGACCTTCCGGACAGTGCCACATGACCATACGCTGGCACGCGGCATGATGACGTGTCTGAAAACCCGTCTGCACTTCACGATAAGGTCTCTGCTTGGCGGACAGTTCGGAATTGCATTTTCTACTGATCTAGGAACTTCCAACTTCAGAATTTCCCTTGCACAGCTCCAACACCTATTCCTACTCATTACCCATTAACAATCTAGTACACAGTACATACATTTAGCAAAACTGCCATTTATCTTAAAATGGCATCAGCTAATGCCATCCCTCCTCCCCAAGAGCCACCACCACTGCTGTAATCAAGGAGCATGAGAAACAGTGCCCCCTAACTTAGAAATAACACACGCGCAACATTTTCCCTTGTCCACCTACCCCTCCATATTAGTGTTTGGTTGCTCTTCCCTCATTTCCCTCCCCACCCTTCGTTCTCAGCTCTCCTGCCAAAAAAAATACATCCAAAAACAAACGACATATTGCTTTAGGAATCACCTTTCACGGTTAAAAAATAGAACTAAAAAAGAAAATGTATAGACTCCATCTACTTTATATTTCTCAGTAAAGTACTTAGACTAAATAAGATTTTCCAACATTTCCATTTGCATTTTGTGTTATGCTAATGGGAATATTGTGGCGTTCATCCTCTGTTCCAGGGACTGGAACGGTGGACACCGGCCCAGCAGCCCAAGTTATCAGCCCAAGCAAAGCGAGGGTGGATAACGAGGTCTCTGGACCATTATCCCCCATTCCAGCCCCTGAAATGGGGGATGAAGGCCATTAGCAGACTAGGTTCCCAAAGCGGGAACCCGGGTGCTAAAAAATAGGATTTTACTTCCAACACCGGGACGCCTGTGGGGTCCCGGTGTAGGAAGGAAAATCCTTTTCCAGGATGGCCACCATGGAAAGGGAAGGTGACGGTTCCATACAGGGCCCCTCTTCGCTTTCCATAGCAGCCTGCAGAAGCGAAAAAGAGAACCCTATGACCATATTACCACAAGCACATTTTTCTTCCCTTTCAAATCTATCCTAATTTCAAATAACTTTACCACAAAGCCAGTCCCAAGTGGACATGGTCACTTTAATCCTATGTTTTGTCTCTTGTGGTCATGGCCAGTAGCCAGATTGTCCGGATCATGACCTTATTCCATGACCTGGACAATCTGGCCACTGCCCATAGCCACAGGCTACCCCTCAGTCACTAAAGGTATACCGCTATTTTATGTAGCTACATTATGACACTTGTCAAATAATAAATCACTGGCACATTTGCAAAACCATGTTTGTAGGTCCTTGCCAATGCTCCTTACGCAAGTTTGCTGGAAATCCATCCATGTTTATTTTTTCAAAAGTGTCAAATGTGTGTACATACAATCGTCATATAACCTAGCCCCCACTTGACAAAACCCATTCAGACTTTACGAAAACATCTAAATTTAGATTTATAATGTTTTTGCAAACCTTTGTGTAGATTTGTCAAATGGCACCACATTTATAAGCCTTTACAATATTTTGGGACCCCCCCCTCTAATTTTGCCCTCTCCACAAAATCCTACCAATCTTCGGAATCACAGTCATATCTAAATGTATTATCAGTTTCCTAAATTAAGTGAGGATTCGTCAAATGGCACCTCATTTATAATCCTTTACATTATTTTGGGACCCTCCTCCAAAACTTTGCATACTCACTCAGTATCAGCCCAGGAATATACATGCAAAAGTTCATGCAGTTCGATTAAGTGGCGCCAAAGTTATAAGGCATCCAAGAACTGCATTTCACCAACCTTGTAATGCTAAGGTGTTTGCAAACTTTCACAGGACTGTTCGCGAACATCCGAACTGCTTGGGCACCTTCGCAGCAAAAAACACCTATTTTTTTTTGCTTCTTGCAGCCATATCCCATCCCATCCTCATCACCCCTCACCTCCCCAGGGATTATTTGATAAGTTTGACAAGTGGAATGCTGTGTTTTTTCATATGTTTTTACCGCAATGCCTGCAGACATTGGCCTCTGTCCTCGAATCCAAGATGGTGGGCATTTCCAAAAATCGGACGCACTTCACGCTCCTCACCATCCAATCAGCGAACACGTCGCATTTCCGCAGATATGACGCAAGCCGATTAGCCAATCAGGACACTGTCTGCGTAGTGAACAGGGAAGTGTGTCTGCGGACCGGACATAGATAGCACTAATTTTTTGTGACCTACTTTTTGGTCATTTTTTTAAAAACTACTGGACGGATTTTCACCAAATTTACAAAAGCACGCTTTCGGGACCAAGCCGCTGCTCCTGCTGCAAATTTGGTGAAAATAGGCCCAGCGGTTTGGGCTGTAGGCGTGAGCAAAGTTTTTTCCCCATTCAGTCTATGGGAAAAAAAACATTTTGAGACCCCCCCTATAACTTTGCCCCCCCCCGGACCAAACCTCACCAAACTTTGCAAAAGAATTCAGAGTGGGCCATATACTTTTTTGCAGTTTGATGAGGATTCGTCCAGGGAGAGCGAAGTTAAAAGCCACACAAAAAGTAATCTTCCTATGGGATTAGCAACTTAACCGTAACTACATATACCGTGGTCGTGTAATATATATATATATATATATGTATATATATATAAAATCGAAAAGATAAAGAGGAAAGGGGAACCGCACTCTCCGCGGACACAATAAAAGCAGCAAAGTGGAGAAAAAATTGCGCAGCTCACAACGTAGGAATGGTCATAAATTTAATAGGTAATACAAAATTAGGTAAAAACACGGCCGGAAAAGCAGCAGCAAAGACAGAGGCAGGACGCCCGGAGGCACGACCCGCACACAAGGCGTTTCACGCTCAACTGAGCGCTTGATCACGTGAAGGAAAGAAGGACCAGAGCATACTCATATCTGAAGGATGTAGTCCTATTGCTCTGTCAGTGGAACTGTGAACGTGCATGGAGGGATGGAAAGGGTGGCAGCCATGTTGGAATGGGGGCGGCGTTGGCCGACAATGGGAACCAAGGCGAATCCCAATAAAAAGGGGGCGGTGGATTGGAGTGTCCATGCAGTGCATAGTGCACAAAAAGGACAGTGGCATAAGAATGGTCAGAGACCCAAAATTTTATGGTCTGTACCACAAATATGCAAAGCAAAAATAGCAGCATACACATGTGCAAAGTTGCAAAGTACATTTCTAACCATAAAATGCACAGTAGCTGGAAATAACACTAGTCGTGATCCTAACAAAAGTTAGGGGGGGATGGAATGCAAATAAAGGGAGAAATGGTTGCCTCTAAATGACCAAATATGCAAACCAAGAATGGCTTAACTGGAAAGCAACAGAGGAGCAAACTCGAATTAAGAGAGCAAAGGACTTCAAAGACATAATCAAAAAAGATAATAGAGGGCTTGTTTCCCACAGAATCGTGACTGCAGCAGCACAGAAATTAGACAAAATAAGTCTAAAAACAGAAAATACAGGATCACCGATGAAATAAGGTGAATAATAATAAAAATAATACAAGCAGGCCAAGGATAAAGTGAGCGGAAATAAATGCCAAGAGGAAACAACTAAACCAGAAAAGACTCAAAAAGCATCAGAGAAAAAGGAAACAACATAGATGTATGTAGATCAAGCTTAAGTGCCCAAGAACGTATATAGCTCCTCATCTAAGTTGTGACCATTGGGAGACTTGGTGTCGAAGTCCAAAAAGAATCTGGTCTCCTATGGTCTTAGCTTTAACACACAGTCACCACCCCTGGGATGAATGGGAATGTGTGCCATTGCAAAAAATGTAAGTAGATTCAGGTCATTCTCATGTTCCTGCCAGAAGTTCTTGGCCATGGGGTACGCGGGATCAGAGTTTTTAATTGCCCTGAGATGCTGCAAGATCCTTAGTTTGAGCTTTCATGTGGTGCTCCCGACGTACCACTTCATGCAGGGACACTAGAGGACGTAGACAACAAAAGTAGTGTCACAATTCATAGGATACTTCATAGTCTGATTACATTTGGTGACTGGATGTATGAAAGATTTGCAAGATTTGCAAGCAGTGGCATGAGCACAGGCTTTACATTTAGAGCATTTGGTAAAGCCAATGGGGGAGACCGCCAACCAATTGGAAAGAGGAGGACTTCTGTCAATGGGTTGCAGAAAGCTGGAAATAAGCTTGTCTCTGAGCGATGGAACTCTTTTATACGTGATGGTAGGACGTTTGGAAAGTAAGGGGCATAGGTCTTTGTCTAAGATCAAAACACACCAATGCCGTTCAATGATCCTGCGGACATGGTTTGAGGCATTATCAAAAGAGACGATGAGTCTCGGTTCATCATGAATAGCGATCTTATCGGACTTGATGCCATACAATAGTTTATCCCTACAAAGTCCACGAGCCTTCATATAGGCAATTTCTATAGTACGTTTTTCTTAGCCTTATTGCAAGAAATCGATGGCCGCTTCGGCACAGTGATAATCAAACAATGCCAGGTCAGTACAGTTCCTACGGTAGCGAATAAATTCGCCGTAGGGAATGCTTCTTTTGCATGACATGGGGTGACAACTAGTGGCATGCAGGAGTAGACCGGTATTGGAGGGTTTTTTATGCAATACTGTGTGAAAACCAGATCTTTCAAGGGTCACAACCACATCAAGATAAATAACTTCGGTGGTGCTATGGCATTCTGTAAACCGTAGAGTGGCCACGTTGGTATTAATGCTTTTAACAAACAGTTGCCAATCAGTTTCCGTACCCTTCCAGATTACAAACACATTGTCGATATAACACCACCAGGCGATAATTTGAGTAGAAAAACTGGAGGCAAGCAAGTCACACAGAAAAGTAGCCCCCCACCATCCCATCGTCAAATTTGCGTACGATGGGGCAAAAGTACTGCCCATAGCAGTACCCCTTACTTGCCGATAAAAGGCACCATCAAACAGGAAAACATTGTTCATCAAACAAAAAGATAACATCTCCAAAATCATATATATATACTCTCTTGGATTGGTTAAGCTATGTATAAAATAACACTGCTGTCTTAGACAAAGACCATTTCCTGGAAAAAGGGTTTGCATTTGGGCTAATTATGCCTGGCTGTTGTGGCTCAGAACTGGAGGTGAACTTTCAATGATGTCTACTAGAGGCGCTGTTGTGTGTGTTACCCTGACTGTTGAGTGTGTGACTCAGCTCAAATGGATTTTCTTTCTTTCACATTTCAGGTGAAAGGGTTTTTTCAAACCTTTTTAAATCCACCATAACTTTCTTAGTGATATACATGTATAGGTTTTATAGTCAATGAAATTAAGTATTCATTGAAATTAAGTCAATGCTTTGTGCCCAAATATTTTCTTATTTGCTCCAAATCTGCCTGTGGGGAGGACGGGGGGGGCAGGGGGGGAAGGAGGGCCTTGACAAACCTTAGCTTTCGAAAATTTCATCCAAAACCATCCAGCAAGTCAAAAGTTATTAGCCTCTTTCAACCTCTCTCCTGCAAAGTACCAAGACTAATATACAGGTTTTAGGGCACAGGGGTCATCCTGTTCTCTGTTGAATATTTTATAAACTACTGGCTGGATCTACCCCATACCAGTCAAGGAATTTAAGTTAATGATTCATGCCAAATTGTTCCTTATTTGGTCCAAATCTGCCAAGTGGTTTTGAAGCTATGGCTGTTCAAAACCTGCACCTTTCTTTATGGGAAAATGAATACGAGTAGGCTGAAAACAGCATGTTTATGATTTCTTAATAACTTTTTCAGTTTCTAACAAATTGTTCCGAACATTTCCATTTTAGTGGGGCTCCTGACAAACTTTCTCTTTTGAAAATCTCATCCAAATTCATCCAGCAAGTCAAACATTATTAGCCTCACTCAGCCTCTCAGCTGTAAAAAGCAGAAAGGCTGACATAAAGGTTGTATTGAGCAGTAGACACTCCATTCTCTGTCGAATATTTTAAAAGACTATTGGATGGATTTACCCCACACCAGTAAGTTCATGCTTTGTGCTCAAGTTGTTTCTTATTTGATTCAAATCTGCCCAGCGGTTTTTACGCTGCAGTTATTCAAAAACTGCACTTTTTCTCTATGGAAAGATGAATAGTCTGAAAACTGTGGTGTTTTGTTTTCTTAATAACCTTTTAATTTTATAACATTTTGTTTCATTCAAATCCATCCTGCAAGTCAAAAGTTATTACCAATTGAATTTTGGGAGAAAATGGCTGCTTTTTTCATTTCTGAAATGCTGTTTAGCCTCTATGCTGCAAAGGGAATCGCTATAATTTGTGGGAGAAGGGGGCACCCCCTTCTCTGTAAAATATTTTAAAAAGTACTGGATGCACTAACCCCAGACCCCCAAAGGATTGCAAGTCGACGCATTGTGCCAAAGTTTTTTCGTATCCGGTCTAATTCCATCCAGAAGTTTTCGCTGTGCACTCAAGCAAAAATGTACCTTTTTTGTCTATGGGAAAATGAATCCGGACTAGGCAGCAAATGCGTTTTTAGTTTTTTTAATAACTTATTCATTTTTTGTGTGTACAAAAAATGTCAGCCAATTTCGCCACACAAGTCAAAAGTTATTAGCAATTCATTTTTTTGATTTCCTATGGTACTCACGATGCACCTTAATTATATTGCAGCAATAATATATATATCTATATCTATATATATAGATAGATATAGATATATATATATAAGTAGGAAAGTTCATTTGAGCTAAGTCACACATTTCACAAAACCACCTATTAGACATTTCTGGAAGTTCGCCTCCAGTTCTGAGCCCCAACAGCAAGGCATTGTGGGAATGCAAATTACTCAAATGCAAACCTTTTTCTCCAGGAAATCTATGAGGGCAGTGCTATTTTATAGATAGCTTTACCAACCCAAGACAGACATTTTGCAAGGATTTCAGGGCACCTACATACCTGGTTTCACCCTTTTTAGGGATCATCGGTGCAGTATAGTCCTGACAGCCTTGTGATTGGAGCATTTGGCCATGTTTCCACAACGCCAAGAAAGTTATGGTGGGTTTAGAAAGGTTTGGGGAAAAAACCCTTTCACCTGAAATGTGAAAGTAGGAAAGCTCATTTGAGCCAAGGCACACATTCCACAACGCCATCAAGTAGCCATCACTGGAAGTTCACCTGCAATTCTGAGCCACAACAGCAAGGCATTGTGGGTATGCAAATGAGCTCAAATGAAAACCTTTTTCTCCAGGAAATTGTCTTTGTCTATAAGGGCAGTGTATTTTATAGAAAGCTTTATCAAACCAAGACCGACATTTTGCAAGGATGTCGGGAGAACTACATACCCGGTTTCACCCTTATTAGGGATCATCAGTGCAGTATAGTCCTGACAGCCAGTGTTGCCAGGTCGAAAGGAAAAAATAAGCTCAATGCCCTTCCAAAACAAGCCCAAAACAAGCTGACTCCCATCCAAATAAGCTGAAAAAACAAGTGTGCACCTAAAAAGTTGTGGAAAAGTCTCAAAAGTAAGAAACATAACACAACAAGAAAAACATACATAGACAGAACACGGACATAGTGTGTTAGAACAATATTTTATAGCATTGTGACTAGAAGTCCCAGATTGCAAAATAATACGGGCCTGAAATACATTGTATTTGTATTTATTGTTTTATATAGCACCTTAATCCAAGGCGCTATATAATATTGTAACATGGCCAATTGGAAGCTGAAAAGAAACAAAGCCTTCCTGAATACATCTCTCTGAGAAAATGTTGTATATAGATTACAATAATCCTCTAACACAGTCTCGCAAAAAAAGTTTTTTAAAAATAAATAAATAAAGGATTTTAGTGGATAATGCGTCAGCCCTAGGGATATCACCAAGATAATATTGCTATAGATTGACACTTGCTAAACTAAAACAGCCCCCTTCTTTAAATGTCAGTGTGTCTGTCTGCATGACAAAACCTTTAAAGTGCGCTTTCATTTTGCATATGTTTAGGCATTTGGCATTGATGGGCCACCTGGTGGGCAAGTAACGATCCCATCAGTGCCAAACACCTAAGCATATGCAAAATACAGGGCGCACCCAGAGCAAGACAAAGCAGAAATTGCCGTCAAATGCTGCCAGCAGCCCAGTGCAGGACGCTCTGTGGGACGTGTAATGGGCTTAACTGCAATATAAACAAGCCCAATTCTACGTTCACAGACGGTCCAACAAGCGGTCAAAAACCACGACAAGCGACCTCCAAATATTATAAGCGACTTTGGGCAAAAACAAGCCCAAAGTCGCTTATAATAAGCGGACCTGGCAACACTGCTAACAGCCTTGTGGTTGGATCATTTGGCCATGTTTTCACAACAGCAAGAAAGTTATGGTGGGTTTAAAAAGGTTTGGGAAAAACCCTTTCACCTGAAATGGGAAAGTAGGAAAGCTCATTTGAGCCAAGTCACACATTCCACAATGCTACCTAGTAGCCATTGCTGGAAGTTCACCTGCAGTTCTAAGCCAAAACGTCAAGACATTGTGGGTCTGCAAATTAACTGAAATGCATACCTTTGTCTCCAGGAAATTGTCTTTGTCTGTAAGGGCAGTGTATTTTATAGATAGCTTTATCAAGCCAAAACAGACTTTTTGCAAGGATGTCAGGACAACTACATACCTGGTTTCACGCTTATTAGGGATCATCACTGCAGTATATATATAAATCATGATCATGAAGTTCATTCGGACTTGGATATAAAAACAATCCATAAAACCATTACAAAATACATACAATTAGATCACAATAAAAACATGCTATAAAAAACACAGAAAGGATGAAAAACGAAGGGGAGAGAAAAGAAAATTACGAGTTCAGTTCATTAATCATACATAGAAACGCATTATCAGGGTAATGTATCCAACAGTCGTTTCCTCTGGCAAAGGGCTAAATTAATCAAAAGGAGCAGAGATAGACTGCAGGAGCAGTTGGTTTTGGAGGAAGGAGTTGGAGACCAAAGTAAAGGACAAAGGAAGGCATAATATGAGGAGGAATTTGCATTCATTTATTGTCTTTTAGCAGGTGACTAGGCTCATTTTCTTGTATAAGGGATATTTTACAGAAATGAAATGAGCGACTCTATATCATCTAAACACTGCTCGGTTCTCTTTGGAAAATCGTTGTTTTCTAGTTCAGACTGTAGAGTACGACTCCCAAAATGCAGTGATCTGTTCCACAAAAAGCCAGGACTGAAAACACTTGTTAATGTGACATGGAGTCATGTTGCCATGACTATGCTCTTTACAGGGAGGTAATGAGTTTGAGTAAGTAGGGAAAAACATTATTGTTAACCATTATCTTTGTTGCCGCCTTTTAGGTTTTCGGATAGGGCTCAGTAGTTTGAAAAATGTATGTGTGGAGGCTGAGGGGATGGCTTCCTTTGTTTGGTGTGTGTGTGTGTGTGTTTCATTTGCTGTGAACTCATGTATGTGGAAAGACAGAAAACAATTATTGTAGCAACGATAAATGCAAAGCAAACACCATTGATGTGTGCAGTGAAAGGCTTTTCTTTCCTGCAGGCATTGAGATCACGTGCTCAGGCACATTCACGAGATGCCTCGCGTTACCATTGCATATCCTAGTTAGCATCATTTCATAGGTGTTGTCAGGGCATGTTAACATACAATATATTACAGGTATTATCATCATAGAGTTAGGCACGAACAGGCTTTCACACAAACGGGAAGCGTTTTGCCATTGAACCACGACATCAGTTACCACAATTTATAAGGCTTTTTTTTTGTCATTTCAATATGTTGCCTTTGTACTTGCCATTGTAATTTTGATTTGTGATTTGTATAGAACTTCATTGAGATGGACCACTTCCACGCTCTGTATTAATCAGTGTTCTTTTTACACACAGATGGTACCCGATTCATCGTCCGCAGAATGTAGAAGGGCGTAGTCGGTGCCACCAGGGTTTCAGACTGGTGGCACGGCAGTGTCCTATTCCCAGAACCAGGATGTTGCACATGAGCCACTCATCTGGCATGTCAACATTAGATGCCTTGGCTATCACACCATTCAGCAACTATTACCATCACGTGCCTAAGCATTCATGTAATGTACTAGATATTGCAATGCCATACTCAGGTACTCTCACTATATGCTAGGTTTTCTCATAGAGATGCTCATGTACACACAACATTTGGCAAGTACAGTGATCATTTGTCCAGGTGTGTAGGCCATATGGCAACATGACTGCTTCATCTCATAGTCTCCACTCTACTCTGTTCTTCCCCTATAGCACTTTGAAGTAGTTTCAAGGCATTCTTCATAACCTAACCCTACTTAAAATAGTTAGGCACCGCCTTCTTTTTCACCATCGTCTAACTCTCCCTGTATTTCAAACCCATGTTCCTGGCGGAGCATTGAGAACGCCGTCTGAGCGCTGTATTCACCAACTGAAGGGAGCTGTTGGCTCTTGCTACACTTCAACTGAGAGCGAAAGTGCAGAAAAAGTCAGTATAATTAAAACATGTATCAAAGTATACATTTATTGATTATTGATATTTAATTTCTATCGCGCTCGTACAAAAGTGTTTCAGAGCGTGACAAGGCAAAGGAGGGGAAGAGGGGAGAACAAAACGGTGACATTGAGAACGCGCAAGTGCATGGGAGAGGGGGAGGGGAAAAGTGTATGGAAGGGGAAGAAGTGGAAAGTGCGAAGCAGAGGAGAAACAGGTAAATAACAATAAATAAATAATAAAGGCAACAAACAGTGGTAAACCAGCAATCTGCAAGTACTGGGTTTAAGGCAGCAGACAGGGTAGGTCTGATAAGTGCAGGTAGAAAAAGGGGGGTGCTGTATCGGTACAGATACAGACCCCCAGTGCAAGGGGTGGCCCGGAAGCAGTGCAGGAGGGTGGCAAAGTGAGCAGGTACCTGGGCCCGAGGACAGAGGGCGGCCAGGTGCACGGTGCCAAGAGAGAACAGATCAGTAGGGGAGAGGGGGAGCGAAGGCAGAAGAAAAGAGGAAGGTCTTGAGGTGCTTCCGGAACCGGAGATGGTTCTCCTCAAGTACATTCATTATATTAGGTTTTATTGTTTTCATATTAATTGACTTAATGCATATTATCGTATCATATATATATATATATCAATCGAGTTCTATATTATATATAAAATCAATTACATCAACACTACCATAATAATAAATATACAAAATATAATCAATCACTATACCAGCTATAGATAAATATTTGTAATTTTTTTTATAAATACACATAATCACATATGTGTATATATAATTGTATTCTTCTCATTTATTATATGAATGAATGTATATTTTCTCATATTAAATATATATAAAACAATGCATATCTATGTTATCGATTTCAGCAATAGCAGATGTACGATTCTTGTGTACGTTACACAATGATTGTGTGCTCCTTCATTTATAATGGATCACCAATCCCTATACAGCTGTTGCATATTGGTGTGTGTCCATTTCACCTTTTGCATATTTAGTGGGGGGGTAACTGACACCCTGTGGTGCTGTGACAACCCCAATTATCAAGGCCCCAAAATGGGCTGAAGTCATGTCTATGTCTTTAGGCAGTGGGACTATATGTGGCCCACTCCTGGCATCTTGCATGTCACGACACAGGTATTTAGTGCTTATGAGGGCATAGATGGCAGAAGAGAGGTATGCATTCTGAAGTCCTTGCTGTCCTCTTTTTTAAAGACAGGGCATGGGTGTGTGTGTGTCCACGGACTATGAGCATCATGGTCAACGTTTCAACCTCAACAACCAATAAATACAAGTCAAGTGGGATGGGACAGGGCCATCTGCCGCAAGATGCTCTGCCAGTAGACCTTGGTTCTCTGCTGGCTGCGTCTGATCCTTCATTGCATCCAGTGGTAGGCCATTTGGCCAAGTTAGGCAGTGGGGCTAGACGTCCACCTCAACTGTTTCATACTACAGGCGACAGTCGTACCAGCCCATGCCAGGGCCACTGTGCAGATCCACTGGTATGCACAATATCTTCCTCTTTGCATTTTAATTACCCAACCACTTCACCACCGCGCTTCCTTCTTGGATAATGTCAATCATTATAGCCAAGTCTGAATACACGTGGTAGCAGAGATCGGTTTATTTTCCCTTCTCCTAGTATGTATATCTAAGGTAAATGTGGTTGTTGGTATTAGGTGTATGTATATTCAATGGCCCACAAGCTGCATGTTTGTGCCAGGCGGGGATCCCGCGCTCGCACTGCATTGCTCACTAGCTTGGATTGTTGCAGGGTCTTGGCACTCCTGGAGTCATAAAAGAATGTCCATTCAAGTTTGCAATGTAAGACATTCCTGCACAAATGTATCCCAACCAGATGTCAACCATATAGCTGGTTCAACTGCCTTTGATTAGGGTTCTTGTGTCATCCAACTCCAGGTTGTACGTCTCTATAAACCATAGTAAAAGCAATCAACATTTTGCCCTTGACAATAGCTTAATTTTGGCTTCTTCTGGTGATCTCGGGTAGTTGGCCTCCTGGGTGATATTATGGGTATCCAGGAGTACTTCTCCGGGTCTTTCGTTCCCCTGGATCCACACGTAGACTTCTTCAGCCAGGTTTGACTATTTTCAGGATTAGTTCTTCTGCCTCCATTTTACGCTGTGTTCTGCCCAAGGCTGTTGCCACCTGTCTTGCTGCTCGTGAATGGAGCTGCCAATGTCATCTCATGCACCATGACAATCTGAAGCAAATTGTGCGATACACGGACACACACGTGCGTATGCACACACTCACACACATTCCATGAGCAACTCAACCTGTCTTTGGTCTTAATCTGCTGCAGACACTGTCCTTATGTGCTAGTGTTTTTCCAGTCAGATTTGTTACCTGTTATAGCTTTTCTCCCTTTTACCACACCTCAAGGGATGATTGTTAGAAATGTTATTCAGATGCCAGCAACCTACCAACATTTAGAAAATACATTGCCACATTCTTTCTTACATATATTTCTTACACATGCTTCTAAAAAGCGGGCCCAAATGTACTTCTCGGGCCAAGATTAAAGGAATACACTTGAGGTGCTCTCCACTTTTCTAATATCGACTCTTGTGTTCATGCCTCCCACCTGCTCCTGATCTGGCCCACTCACATGCCTGCTCAGATCAGAAACCCTCCATGCTGCTGCCCAGATCTGCCAGGGAGCTGTCTTAGTTTGCGGTGTAAGACACATCCTTCTGTCAGGTTTCTCCCCTTTTTCCCATTCCATACCTTGATCCAGGTTAGGCGTGGAGTGGGATTCCCGCCGCTACAGAAGCAGGTCATTTTCACTGGCGTGCCTGCCCGGAACCGGCGCTCTGCCGGAGGAGCCTCGACCCACACCTTCTGAGGAGGATCTGGAGAGGAAATAAGGGGGTAAAAGTTAATAGTTTCAAAATCAGGTTAGCCCAAACCCTCTTTACTCACCCTCCACTCTTCTCCTAATGTCACTTTCTCTCTCACACTATTTCTCTTCACCTTACAGTCTTTCTCACAGTTTTTATTGTACTCTCTCGATTCCTCACTTTGTCACTCTGTTCTTATCTTTGATATTTTATCTCCCTTGCAAGCTCCCTCATATTTTCTAAATCACTATTCTGTCCTTTGTCTTCTTTGCACTCCCTCAATCTTTTACCGGCTCTCTTTGCAAATGTTCCCCACATGTTTTTCTTCTTATTCCCATGTTTCACACCTACTCTGCTTTTTTCCTCTTGCCAATTCCTTCCTTCTACCTAATCCCCTATAGAACCTCTCTACGCCCTCATTTGTATTGCTACTTCTTCACATACTCTGCTTCTTGCTTCTCTCTTTCTCTCTCTCCTTGCCTCTCTTTCTCTCTCGCCCTTCTGTCTCACCCCGAGCCCCTCTACCGCACCACCATGACCAATGTGTAGTGTCTCCTGTTTATGTTAGTTATCGCCAGAGAAGGACCCAGTCCTCTCTTCATGTCGAGCGTTCATGCTCCTGTTGGTAGGTGGGTGTTACCGCCAAATGCGGGCAGTTTAATTTTAAGATTAAAGGAGTTCAGACCTACGCAACCTGTCTATGTGCTTTATGTGTGTCCGATACATTTGCCTCTTCATCTCGCTTTAATATAACAATGGCGACGGAGATCTAGAAGCCGCGCGTGCTGAGGGCGAATACACTAAGAAGCACGCTGTCTTCCAGCAAATGTTTCCAGACACCTCGCCGCATAGCTGTACCCAGTTTTCCGCACCAAAATCAGCACGTCTGCTGTGAGAAGGGAGAGTGATCCGCATATGATGTTCTACAGCTGCCACGTGTCTCCCAGTTGCAACATTTTCACCACAAGTAAGGACAGTTATACATGTGTGATCCCAGCCGTGGCTTGCAATTACCAAGCACATTGGGCCTCATTACGACCCTGGCGGTACGGAGTGAATGGCGCCGTAAAAGGTGCCAGCGCCGTTCACCCCGTACCGCCGCATTACGATTTCCCCTCGCGGGACATGGTAAGCACACCTGGGAAAACCAGGTGTGCTTACCGGGTCCCGCGAGGGGAAGAGGGAGCTAACAACGGGCCATCTCATAATGGCCCGTTGTTTGCTCCCTCTCCCATTCCCATTCAGCCCTATGGGGGCTGAAATGGGAATGGGGAAGGTCCGTGTCTGGGTCCTTGGAGGGAGGAATTACCAGGCCTTCCGAACTCGGAATGGCCCGGTAAGTCCTCATTCCGAGGACCCGGACCCCGACGCGATTTCGGCGGCAATAGCGGCATTGTTAATGCCAAACTCGTAATGAGGGCCATTGTGTCCAGCCTGCCACATTTTGGATTTACACGTGCTCTACCACGTGTCACGTGCCCTGAATCACATTGACAGTCCACT
This sequence comes from Ambystoma mexicanum, assembly GCF_040938575.1. Classification (NCBI taxonomy): domain Eukaryota; kingdom Metazoa; phylum Chordata; class Amphibia; order Caudata; family Ambystomatidae; genus Ambystoma; species Ambystoma mexicanum. The sequence goes on along the minus strand of NC_090921.1, from coordinate 1,175,652,489 downwards.
CCAGATTACTGCATAGACGGTGCAGCAGGTGGACAAATATTTTATTTACGAGCCCAGACTTTGCACCCAGTGTGCCATCATCATGTTGGAGGATGAGGCTGTTGGCAGCTCGTCCACAGAGGCCTCTCCACCCCCTGTCCCTGCATCTATGGACAGGACAGAACAGAGCACTGAATCCCTGCAATTACAGGCGGCCCCGCCTTTTGATATCCCAGTCACCAGCAGTTTGGCTCCACGGTGCAACCGGTGGCTCCAAGAACTTAAAATCTACATTGATGCAACTTGGGTGTGGGAAGAGCGCCGCCTTAGAGGTATACTAATTCACATGCTGGGTCTAATAGTGAGTGACATTGTTTTTGAAATGCCAGAAAATACTGCCGCCACATTTCAAGGTATCATCGACTCTGAAAAATTACTTTGCGCTGCTACGAAATGTAGACTATGAATGCCACATCTTCCACAAATCCACACAAGAGAAGGGAGAAACGCTAGACAATTTAGTCATGAGACTTCGTAAAAGAGTGAAATATTACGATTTGGAACACTACTCAACTGAAGAGACACTCAAATCGCAAACCATTGCAGGGTGTGAGTCAGCTGAGTTCCGCAAGAAATTATTACAGAGAACCAGATCACTAGAAGAAATATTACAGCTAGCCAGGGCAGACATAGCACTCTCAATGCAGCCCGAATCCATGGGACACATCAAAATCACGCAGACACCTTCCACCGTGCCTTTATGACAAGTCTGAGTATCAGACCGGGAGAATAAAAAAGATCAGATGAAGTGCTACATGTGTGGCTACAACTTCCCTCACATTGGACCATGCCCAGCAGTCAGTCATACCTGTGACAAATGTTGGGGCGAGAACCACTTTTAGTCCGTTTGCAAGAAAATCAAATATTTACAAAAGCCCACAAACTACAATGAGCAAAGCAGGATGTGAGACTGTTTCCTTTGTAGGCAGCCAAGATCCTCTACCAGCAGAAGTCAGAGGTCACCAAGTAGAAGGAGAGAATCTCCACACAGATCCTATCAAATGAGAGACAGAAAGGAAGAGTCTCGACACAGACACTCGCTCGAGGACATGAGAAGATCCACAAGACACAAGGTGCGAAATATAGAAGTCTCGCCAAGACTCCATAATGCCTCAGATTCATTGTCATCCAGCGGTGACCGCAAACGAGGATATGTGCATGCAATAGGCAACAAGATAGCGACTGAATATAGCCCGATATTATTGCTATAGCTAAATGGCAGCCCCCAAAAGTTCATGTTCGACACAGGGGCAACTGTAAACGTGGTCAACGAGGAAACATATCAAGGACTCAAGCATAAAAGAGCTCTACAACCAGCTGACATTGGCATCTATACGTATGGAGCGAACACGTCTCTGAAGTGCAACGGAATGTTCAAGGCCTTATGCACATATAAGGATAAAACCGCGAAAATAATGATATATGTAGTGCAAGGGGAAGTGCCAGGCAGCAGCATCCTCATTCTCAATTCTGCCATGCAAATGGAACTAGTACATATAATATACCAAATTATGATGGCATACACGGCGAGCACAAAGGACATGATGATAAAACTGTCCCCAGCTCTTTTCAAAGGACTAGGCCAACTTAGAAAAAAACAAGTCAAGCTGCATATCAACCAGGACATCAAACCCATCGCACAACACTACAGAGGAATACCACAAAACATACAGAAGCAATTGGAGGACGAGTTACAAGCATTCCTTGAGCAAGACATCATAGAGCATGCACCTGGGCCTACACCGTGGGTATCTCCCATCGTCCCAATCCCGAGAAAAGAAAATGGGAAAAGCATCTACATATGCATAGACATGAGGGCCCCCAACACAGCCATTGAGAGGGAGACACGTATCACTGAGAATGAAGGACATGATGCAGCTGTTGCATGGAGCGAGATTCTTCTTAAAATTAGATCTTAACAAAGGCTACCACTAACTTGAATTACACCCAGACTATCGCTATATAACCACATTCTCCATGCATTTAAGTCTATTTTGCTACAAGTGACTCAGCTTTGGGGTGTCTTCCGCCGTGGAAACTTTCCAAAACGAGCAACACCAAGTAATCAAATACGTCCCACCATGTCTCAATTATAGCGACGACATCCTAGTGTTTGGTGAAACTCAAGAAATCCATGATGATGCACTGCATTGTGTATGTATGGCACTTTAAGAAGCCAACCTGTCTTTAAATGTTGACAAATGTAAACTCAGCAAGACAACGCTGAAATTCCTCAGGCACATTTTCTTGCAAGAAGGCCTTCAGCTAGATCCTGAAAAAGTTCAAGCACTCGTAGATGCACCTGCGCCCCAGTCAACGTCACCCGTCCATTAATTTATAGGAATGGCCAGTTACTGTACCCGATATGTACAGGACTTGCATCTGTTGGCACACCACTGAGACATCTCACAGGAAAAGGACAAGACTTTGTGTGGCAAATGACTGCGAAAAGGCCTTCCAAGAGATTAAATGAAGAATTGCATCAGCCTCATGCATGGCCTATTACGACCCGGATCTTGAAACAGAACTCACAGTAGATGTGAGCCAAGTGGGACTAGGAACAATCTTTGCCCAATTCAAACCCGGCTCCCCCTCATTGGCATCACGCCGTATCCTAGATTACGCAAGGCGCGGTCTGTCTCCTGAGTAATGTACATACTCACAACCAGAAAAAGAGAGCCTAGCGGTAGTGTGGGCATGTGAGCACTACCACCTGTTCCTGTATGCACAAAATGTCACCATCATTACAGACCATCAGGCTCTCACAACCATTCACGGCAAGTCGATTGTGAAAATGCCTCCCCGCATTTCGAAGTAGGGACGTTGCCTACAAGAATATTCATTCAAAATACTGCATCACCGCGGAAAAGACAACAACCCAGCTGACTTCCTATCAAGATATCCCATTCCTGCAAAGGATGAATCTCAATCTCGCAAAGTGGATCAATATGTCAACTATATCATCAGCAATGTGCTACACAAGTCGCTCACCATATATGAGCTGCACCGCTCTGTGGGTCAAGACCCCATGCTCCTGAAAGTCAAGGAGAGACTATCTTGTGGTAGATGCCATGACTCAAAATGGGAAAAGAGTATTGTATCTGACGTGCAACAGAAACAACTCCAAAACTTTCCTCTTCTAAAACACACTCTATCCCTATATCCAGAAGGTTTGCTGCTAAAAGAAGATCGAATAGTAATTCCAGAAGCACTGTAGGACAAAGTGATCACCAAGGCACACACCGGACACAGAGGAATCGTATCCACCAAACGACAACTGCGAACAAAGGTATGGTTTCCTCAAATGGATGCAAAAGTTGAAAAGATTCTAGGAAGTTGCACGATATGCAAGGCTATTGCCCCACGCACATTACCAAAACCCCTCAAAATGACAGAGATGCCACCCCAAGAATGCAATGAGGTAGCGGTCGACATGTTTTGCCCCCTGTCCAGCGGCAAATATGTCCTTTTAATCATGGACGAAATGTCAAGATTCCTAGAGATACACTTAATACGCTCCACAGCAGTGCATGCTGTCATCCCAGCGCTAGACAAGGCATTTGCAGATTACGGCATTCCAACCATCATAAAGTCTGATAATGGATAACCGTTCAGTGGAAATTACTTCAGAATGTTTGCCAAACATCTAGGTGTGCAGCACTGGAAAATTACCCTGCTATGGCCAGAGGCCAATGGCACAGTAGAGCGTTTCATGGCAAACCTAAAGCGCACCCTACAAGTGTGCTCCATTACAAGAGGATTGTTCATGAAAGCAATCTGAACCCTACTTAGAGACTATTGAAACACCCCTCATAGCTCCACAGGAGTGTGCCCATTAGAACTAATGTTTGGCAGAATTGTAAGAACCAACATCCCACACTTGCTCACTAATGAAGTGATTGCGGACACAGATTTAAAAGCGAGAGAAAATGGCAAGGAAAGCAAAGAAATAATGAAAGCATATGCTGATGCAAAAAGAAAGGCAAAGGAGCCACAGGTGCAAATATTGGACCAAGTGCTAGTGTGTCAAACACAAGGATAAAAAGAGACACCTGCCTTCAATCCACAGCCTCTGATAGTCACCCATGTTAAAGGATCCACGGTAACAGCAGCAGGTCCAAATGGCACCATCACCCGAAATTCCTCTTTCTTCAAACGGGTAGGAAAAGAGACAACACCGCAGAGCAACGAGAGTGCCTCCTCTGAGGACTGCTGAGACAGCTGTTCAAATTTCATGGATGCTGATGTGGAAACAGACAACAGCAAAAGAGGGACAATTGTAATCCAGTCATCCGTAGCCCGTCCAAAAGAACCATACAAAGACCCACGAGGTGGATTGAAGAAATTGGCTAAACAAGTACGTTATTGTTAAGTAAGGGGAATGTAGTGTCCCCTGTTTATGTTAGTTATCACCAGAGAAGAACCCAGTCCTCTCTTTATGTCGAGCATTGATGCTCGTGTTGGTAGGCGGGGTTACCACCAAATGCGGGCAGTTGAATTGTAAGATTAAAGGAGTTCAGACCTATGCAACCTGTCTATGTGCTTTATTTGTGTCGGATACATTTGCCTCTTCATCTCGCTTTAATATAACACCATATAGCTCACTCTTGTTCTTAGACCACTGTCTATTCTAAGCCGCATAAGCCTTTTCTGGTCTCTTTCCTTCTCTCTGTCTCTCTCTCTCTGTCTGTCTGTCTCTCTCAGCACTATGCCATTGGGTAAGCTATGTTATGATACTGGCATTTATACCGCACATGGCTGCCATTTACATGGTCCCCAGGCATGCTGGCAGATCTGATAGGGTCGGGTGGGTTAGGTCAGTGAAGAGTGAGGGAAATGCAAGCTACCTCTGCTGTTGTATGGATGTGTGCAGTTTGGAAGTAGTCTACATGCTCTCTCTCTCTTTCACTCTTTCCCTCGCTCCAATCCTCTCTGCCTTCCTTCACTAATTTCATTTGTGCCTTCTGAACAGGGACAGATAGGCGATGACTGCATAGATATCCATAAAATATGAATTTTATAAAGACCAGGACACATACACTACTAACTGCTCCTGCTCCTTTCCATTTCTATTCTTCAAACGGGGGTAGAAATGTATTCATTCTATTGTCATGCATTGCATGATAGGCTGCCCCCTATGGGCCTGTCGCTGTGAAATGCTCTGCTTGCACCCAAGCAGTCCTGGCAGTCTAGAAATACGTTGGTGCTACTAACAGATCCTTTCGACGCTGGTCCACAGCCCAGGTGACATGTGCAGTATGTCACTTTGTGAATACTTTGATGAGCGCATTTCAGAGAATGAAGCGCCTGGAAAAGTACATCCTCGCCGCTATTTTTAGATACTCTGTTCTTTGTGAATTGCGCCCATTGCTTTTGTTTCTTGTGTGGAAGGAAGGCTCGGACAAGCCTACAGGGCAATAAGCCCATGGCCGAACCAAAAATGCAAAATGCTGGTGTGTGCCAGCTTGTTTTGTCCAAGTGGACCATTTTTTAGGAAATTGTGGGCCAGTTTGATGAGTTACTTCACTATGCGCTAGTAGTTTTGATCAGTGTTGCTGAATACATATTCTTTAAAATGCACAATTTGCATCACATTCTATCCCAAAAGAAACTCTTTGGTACTATTCAAACAGTGTCACAAAAGGAATGAATCGCCATGTGCAACAGTGGGCCACTTTTTCATTGGTGCCCGAGATAATTTTATGGCCCATTCCGCCCGCTGGTGGAAGAGAATATGCATGCACAGCCACAAAAGCTTCCTTTTTATTTCTTGCTGCGTAGGTTTGCACATGTCTTGATTTCACAAACTCTGAACCACGGTGGCTGCTTTACAGCATTCTCCAAGCTTTCAATTCAAGGGTGAAATTGTAACACATGGAGTAATCTAACAAGTACAGTAAATCTCAGATTATTTTCATACATCATTCCACAAGGGTCTGATTTCTTAAAATGAGAATAACTTGTTAAACCTGTAAATATAAACCAGAGCAGCTGTTGTTGCCACTCTATGGTTTAGGGAGCAGTGGGGCATAGGTTGCCTTGTGGCCGATGTTTGTGGACAGCAGGCCTTATCTCACCCGTGCATCCTTTCTTCATCCTCAAACTCTCCTCCTCCTTATCTTTTCTAGTCATGTAAATCCACCCCCACCTTTCCTTGCACTCGCTTTGCTGTGGGCAAGATTTTCCACTGTCCTCCCTCAAGTCTCCATACCCCTCATGGCAACTACATCAGTCAATCAGTCAGCCCCCGGGGTTCTTTAACACCTAGCATTGCAATGAATGCCTGAATTGCATGGCCCATCTTTGGGCCATATGCCTACAAAACCCTGCATACTCCTTAAGTGACTAGAGCTGCAGCACCCAGCAATAACTACATGGGGCTTCCTCTCCCAAAGAAACCATGGTTAAAATCTCAACCCCGGTTAAATGAGCCCATATTTCCTTCCAGCTTTCCCATCTATAGAACCTGCCCGTTTGTGCCCGTTCGGAGCTCATGGGAGCTTTGCATGCTGTGCTTACTTAGGCATGGTTTCTACATGCCTTGGCTGACCATGACACTTGGAAGGCTCAGAGGTCTGAGCACGGATAAGCTATAGACAGGCTGGGTGTTCTTAAGCACTTTGCACAGGTTTTTGGTAACCATGGTATAGATAAAAGGAGGAAAGTACAAAGTGTGAGGCTTTTTTGCTCGCTTTTCAGGGAGAGGTTGCAAAATAGGCAAATTTGGATTTCATGAAATATAACCCCTGCCAAATGTTGAGGGCCCAAGAGAAGTAAGTCGAAGGGTTTTGCTGCTTGTGTTTTTATGGCCATGGCTTCAATATGCCCCAGCTCACCCCACAGTGAGTACATTTCAGATATACCCCCTGGTGGAGTGAACACCTCTTGTACAGCTATCTGTTCTTTCACCGTTGCGCCCCATAGAATAATGTTGGGTCCCATGATAAATGTGTTCCATCTTTTCCTTCTCATGCCTTCCTGAGCACTTTATCCCTCACCCTCATCCCAACTATCTACTCATCTTTTCTTCTTCCTTCCACTAATGAATGTCCTATCATACTCCTCCTTTGGATTTCATGCAAGCAAACGTGTTTTGAAACCATGAACTATGGCAGTAGGCGCTATACAAATGCAAGATAACATATCAAATAAAGCAAAAATAGACTGAGAGTGGCCCAGCCCATATTTGTGCCAGACAACCACACCTGGATTTTTTGTGAACACATCGACAAACATGTCAAGAGCTAACCCATGACAATTTAAGAAGACTAATTCATCTGATAGAAAAAACACACACCCCAGCAATTTTGCTCTCACTAGATGCCGAAAAGGCATTCGACCGGGTTGAGTGGTCCATACTTTTTAAAACACTAAAGCACATGGGATTTGGAGATCACTACATAAACATGGTCAAAGCCAACTACAACTCCCCATCAATAAGAATAGCGATAAACGGGGAAGTCACTGACAGGGTAAAGATAACCAGGGGAACCAAACAGGGATGCCCTTTGTATCCCCCCTTCTATATGCCATCTTCCTGGAGCCACTACTAATTAGAATCAGGGAATCTACCCTGGTAAGGGGGATTGAGATGGCAGGTAGACAGCACAAAGTAATCGCCCATGCAGATGATAAGCTGTTGGCCCTGGAGGACCCGGAAGGACCTTACCGCAAACCTTAAAATAATTGGAGACTTTTGGGGAGATCTCTGGCCTAAAAATAAATAGGAAAAAATCAGAGATACTGCATTTAGCAGGGGACAGAGTGGAACTGGAGAGGGAGGCTGGATTGTTAGGTCTAAAACTTGCTGAGGAGGACATCAAGTACCTGGGTATAATACTCACACACAAGGTGGACATACTATATAAGGGTAACTTTCCCCCGCTCCTAGCTCGAGTAAAGAGGGATTTAGAACGATGGTGTCCGCTAATGGTCTCATGGTGTGGCAGAATTCAATTGGTGAAAATGAACATACTCCCCCGATTGTTGTGCTACTTCCATGCCCTCCCTATAACAGTTCCAAATTCATTCTTTAAGGCACTGTCAAGGGCAGTCACGTCATATATCTAGAACAGGAAGCCCCCCAGGGTCGCTAGAGCCATCCTCACGGCACATATCAGAGCGGGGGGAATGTCACTCCCACACTTTAGGAAATATTATCAAGCGGCGCAATTGTGGGTGCTGAAAGAATGGCTGGGGGAGGATCAACAAACAATATGGGCAACCCAAGATAGGGCAGTCGCCAGAACTCCTTTGGAGGACCTTCTATGGAAGCATAAGCAACACAGACACCGAAACCTCCGCATCAGCGAGATTATGAAATCCACACTGGATACCTGGGACGAACAAACTCGTAAGGGTATCATGACCACACCAATGGCCCCTTTTACGCCCATCTGTCGGAACCCTCAATTCCCACCAGAACTAGAACATGGGGCCTTCGAGAAATGGGAGGCCGCAGGGTGCAAAAAAATTGGGGAAAGGTTCCAAGACAAAGAGATAAGATAATTTAATGAATGTAAAAGTATGTGGAACCTGACCGAGATGGACAGGTATAAATATGAGTAGCTCAGACATTGGCTAGCAACTCCAGAGGTCAGCCAACAGGCCACAATGGAGCTGACCCCATTTGAAAAATACCTAATAACTAATACTGGACCCAGGAAACTGGTCTCCTCCATCTACAACTTCATCAACACACAAAGTGAAGAAATCAAATGGACATACATGAAAAGATGGGAAAGAACGCTTGGGGAAGAAATTCCAAAACAGCAATGGATGGAGCTGTGGGCCGGTGTCCCAAACTCACCCGAGCAGTGCAAACCAGGGAAATATGGCTAAAAATAATTACCCAATGGCACTACACACCAGAGAGGCTCAACACTATGTATCCGGGAACATCCGATCGCTGTTGGAGGGGGTGCCTAGAACCTGACACGTGGAAGCACATATGGTGGGACTGTCAAGGGGTCAAAGGATTCTGGTCAGAAGTGAAAAAGGAAATTAATAAGATGTTTCCAGAGGTGAACCAGCTGGGGGAAAAAGTGTGGCTATGCGGAATGAAAGATCAACAGGCCAAAAGCTTAAATAAAGCACGTTGGAGGAGTTTTATGGGCCTGGTCATCGCGGCATGGGCAACAATCGCCCAAAACTGGAAAAAGCAAGACCCACCTCTGGTATACACATGGCTGCAGAAGATCTGGTCACAAATGACCATGGAAAAGATTACACACAGTCTACAGGGCACGAACGAATCCTTCATGAAGGAATGGGGGTGGTTTGGAATACTTACAGTCAGACTATATGGAACAATCGTGCCAGCACAATAGTAAAATAACAGACATATTCTGCTCATAGACTTTCCCGAGAACTAACGGAACACTGATTCAGGTCTTCCGGTGGGGTGAGGGAGGGGGGGGGGGTTTATTCGAGAGAAGTTTGTTAAAAGGCACATGGTTAATATGTGGAAAACAATAAAAATATGTTATTACAAAAAAGCCTAATGTATATATAAAACACATATACAAACCACCAATCAGCAGTGGTATTGCACCAATCAGCAGTGGTGCAATACTTGCTGTGGCTTCTAAGCCCCTGTTAGGTTTTTTGTGGGCATTCCGTGACCCTCACCTGAAGAACCATACATGCATTGCTACAGCCTGACCTCCGTGAATGCAGAGGAGGCAGAGCCACAAAATAAACGAATACCAATTCACATTTAAACAATGTACATGAAGAAGAGATAGGTAGATTAAAACAGTGACAAAGTGAAGCAAGGCTCACAATATAAAAAGAGATGAAATCCTGTTGCTCATATGGAATACTGGTAGATACAAATACACAGTGACAAATAGATGAAAGGTCAAACCGAGAAGACCATTGTCATAACGCGCCCGAACCCAGTGCAGCAGATCGCTGAGAGCCTTGCTGTATGTGCGTCAGAAATCACGATGTGCCACGACGCGTACCGCTGGAGTGAATGCTGCAGCCCGCTTCGCCTGCTCCTCGCAGCTGATCAGAAGTGCCGATGTTCACCACACGACGGATGTCTGGTGAGTGGGAGAGAGTGCCCAAACAGAGAATTCAGTAGGCTTAAACACAGCTGTTTACTGAGTGTTTACTGAGGCTGTGGCTTCGCTGTGGAATGCTTGTGCACCTCAGGGGGCCTATCTACACCAGCACCCAAAAGTCTTAGTCATGCTTGGAGTGGCTGGGAAGGTTGCAGCTCCGTTTTGGAGTGTGTGTGTGACTAGTAGGCCCACTCCACTCTGGGTGGATGCAAGTGCTGCTTCCTGGTGGCTGGGGGGCTGTGAACGGCAAATGGCCTGGACATTTCCAATAGTGCCACTCTCCCTTTAAGCAGCACCCAGGTCTGACTCTTCAGGTTTGGTGGCACAGCAACCTTGCCACTGAAGGGCATGTTCATCACTGAGATAAGGCATGAAAGAGAGAACATCAAAGCTAGATTGGTCATGACTAAAGTAAGTGGGGACACCCTACTTGGCTGTGCTGTGGCCAAAGCACTCAAAATTGTTAATTTTGTCTTCATATTATAGGCCAAAGATGTACAGCCGCTCATTGAGAGATTCACAGAAGTCTTCTCAGGCATTGGGAGAGTGAAATATGAGTTTAATAGCTGGCACATTGACAAGGCTGTGCAGCCTGTTGCCCTGAAGCTTAGGTGCATTCAGTTCCACCTGATATACCAGGTAGAGCAAGAACTGGAAAGGTTAGTGCAGATGGATATTACAGAACCAGTAGAGGATCCCACACCATGGGTCTCCCCAATTGTGGTCACTAGGAAACCAAATCAGCCTGCTTCTGTAAGGATCTGTGTGGACATGCACCTCCCCAAAAAGGAGATTAAGAGAGATGGGCACATTATGCCTACCATTGATGATATAGTAGCAGATATGTAAGGTGCAGTATTCTTTTCGAAGTTTGGTTTCAGAGCAGGATACCATCAGGTGGTCCTACACCCAGAATCTCGCTATATTATGACTTTCTCCATGCACAAAGGTGTTTACCGGTGCAAGCAGTTGAGATTTGTGGTCTCAGCTGCCGAGGTATTCCAGAACTATGTGAGAGGCTCACTGACTGTCATTCTCAGTGCCCTTAAAATAAGTGACAATATCTTGGTTTTTACACATTTTGAAGTGGAACATCTGGAAAAGCTGAGGAAAGTGCTAGAGGGAATTTGATCGCTGGGTCTAACAATGCATTGGAAAAAATGTCAATTTATGCAATGCAGAGTTGAATTGTTTAGATTTGTTTTCCAAGGGTGTGGCATCTCAGCCGACCCAGCCAAAGTACAGGAAATTAAAAATGCCAAGCTGCATGAAAATGTGTCTGAAGTGCATAGTTTCGTAGGCATTGTGGCGTACTGTGGGAGGTTCATTAAGGATCATGCCACAATCTCAGGGCCTCTTCGCAATCTGATGAAGAAGGAGTGAGTTTGGCGATGGACAACACTGGAGCAGTAAGCATTTGATTAGATCAAGGGTGCACTCACGGCTGAGAGCACAATGGCATTTTTTGATCTGGACAAGGACTCTGCATTGATTATGATGCAAGCCCGTTTGGACTGGGGGCTGTGCTCACACAGTCCAGCAAGTGGGGAGAAGTGAAACCTGTTGCATACGCGAGTAGAGACCTGTCTGCAGCTGAGCAATGCTATTTACAAATTGAGCGTGAGCCGCTGGCAGTATTCTGGGGGTCTAGACATTTCCATCTATGCATCTATGGTAAGCCAGGGGCGGTGAACACAGATCACAAGCCTCTCATTCTGATCCAGGTGGGATCCTAATCTAAGCCACCTGCCAGAAAAGAAAAGTGGATGTTGGCCCTCCTAGAATATGATGTCAGTTTGGTATATTGACCTGGAAGTGATAGCATAGTGGGCTATTTATCCAGATACCCCTGCACCTCATATCTCTGGCTTGATACAGGAGGAATGTAAAACTGAACTTTTTGTATTCTTGCTCACGGAGGGTGCCAAAGCAAATACAATGTCGATAGAGGAACTCAGGGTAGCATCAGAAAACAATTAATATTTCCAGATAATGGGAACTTGCGCGAGTGGTTATTGGAAATGTGTGCTGGCGAGTTTGGATAAGCATACTAACATTGCGAGATTGGCACTGGAGCAGTTATGGTGGATCCAAAATGAACTGTCATTCACAGATGATGGCTTGTTGCTGGGGGGGGGGTCGAGGGTGGTGCCTCTGTTCAAACTCATCCTGAAAGTGATCGAACTAGGGGACACACAAACAAAGTAGCACCTGAGGATGAAGGCGTGGAGAAATGTGGAAAGGCTTGTGTATGGTGTCAGGCTGTGGCTCCGGTACAGAAGGACACATGCATCGAGTGGATGCCACAAAGCTGCATGCCATAGGAGGTAGTACAAATTAACTTCGGATCTACCAGCATGGACACCCATTTTCTGGTGATGATTAATCAGTGGTCGATGTATCCCGAGATGGAGTTTGTCACCTCGGCGGCTCTGTCTGATATACTACCAGCAATGGAGAAGATATTTGCATACCATAGTCTGCCGGTGATATGTTCAGAATTGGAACACTCTTTCAAGGTGAGTGATTCCCAGCATTCACACAAAGGCACAGCATGTATCACCGAAAAATGTCCCTGTCCCAACAGGGAGGCTGAAAGGTTTATGAGGGTGCTGAATAAGGTCTTTAGAAATGCCCATAGCCAAGGGACATGCCTCCAAACAGCTCTGTAACAGTTCCTGCGAGAATACCGCACACCGCGTCATTACTCCACAGGGGCGCCTCCTGCCGAGGCTCTGTTTAACAGATGTCCCCAAGGTCTTATACCAGACCCTGAACATCGAATACCTGGTGAGATCGACGATCAGACAGTAAGGGAAGGGAGGAAAAGGGCCAGTGAAGATGAGAATGCCAGGAGTAGAATAAGGAACTATACTTTAGCTTTAGGGGATGCAGTGCTGGTGAGAATCTGGAATCCAACCGGGAAATTATCCTTGACATAAGAACTTCTTCTACCTTTTGAAGTGGTGGGCGTGAAGGGGACGTTGGTCACAGCGTCCAATGGATGTGACACAGTGATGAGAAATTCCTGTTTCTTTAAGACATTTGATGGACCGGATCTGCCGACAGGGAGAGAATAAGATGACCCTTCTGGAGTGGGGACTGATGACGAGGTGGAAGGTGAAGAGCCCCCACTGGCTGAGGAAGCCTGGTATCCTGATGGGTGGAGAGGGGAAGAGCAGATGTCCAAAAAATTTCCGAATCCGGGAAAAGAATGAAGATACCAAATGAGAGAAAACAGAGGCTGTCCAGTGTATCTTCAGGATTATTTCTTTTATTTTTTGTTCACTTTTTAGACCCCAATACAGCAAGTAAATACCGTTTCAAAGCACCCACAGTGCAAAGGGAGGGGAACAAGGGAATGAAACACATTATTTATTTTAAAAAAACGCTAAATATTAAAAACAGTGGGGGGGGGGAACGAACCTACTATGCCTAATATTCAGAACGCACAAGTGCAGCAAGGAGGAGGCAAAGGGGGAAGTGCTGGAGTGTCCGGGCTCGTGGGTGAGCCACAGATAAGTGCATGGTGCAAGTGCATGGTGAGGAGAGTGTTACACGGCCTGGGGCCGCGATGGCGCGGGCCTCCAAGGAGGAGGCAGTACAAGGAAAGTGCTGCGGGTAGACAGGAGCTGGGACGATTGGGTGTGGGAGGTCAAGGGCCCCAAGGATGCATGAGGGCCTAGGACACCAGTTACAGCAACTGTGCCAATGAGCAGAGGAGAGAAGAAGAGAAGGAGGAGTTAAAGAGGTAATTATGTGATGGATAGTCGAATGTTGTAGCATTTGCATGCAGGGAGTGTTGTGTGGTCTCTTTAGGAGGCCGTGTCATGCATACGTACACCGGGCAAATAAAAGGGTGCCACGCAAGGCATGGAGTTCAGTGCACGAGCAGAGCTCATGAGCATCAGTCTGGCCTCTGTGCATTTAATATATGCCCGAGGCCTGTGAGGGATTGAATGCTGTAGGGGCCCAACTGGACTTCCAACACTAAGGGTAAAGACAAATAAGTCTTACAGAAATCACACAAAAGAAAGACTGGCAGTGACACATAGAACAAAGACTTAAAGACTAATTAGCAAACTCACTCAGAATAGAGAAAAGAAAGTCTTGCCGAAATAACAGAAGAAAGACTGGTGATAGAAAAAAGAAATACCCATAGGACCATGCACAGATGTACGGCATAGCAAAATTGACTTTCAGGTTATCAGACTTAGAACTGACCCACGGAACTATTTACAGGAGCAAGAATGTACAACATGCTCTCACAGATAAATGATTTGTAGGTGTTCTTCACTATAACTATAACACATATGATGGTCGTTCTAGAGCATTCCCCTTACCATCCTTAATGCTGAGCCACTCCCACCCACGTTTCATAACTCTCTGAAGTCTTTTTACCCCCTGTTTTGGACCATCGCCAGCATGGCAGAGCCGACTGACCCCCCATGACCACCTCATCAGGTCAGTGTTAACCTGCAATTAAATTGCAGCAATGCTATGACAAAGCTCATTAAAAGAATCTTTAAAACATTCACTCTAACTTAAAATGTGGAGACTTAGATTGCAGATCACTTTCACTGGCCAGACCTCCGCAAAATCAAAGCCGGCCGCACCTTAATGGTACTCTATTCCAGCGACCGGTTCAAAGTCTTTCTAATCGCCTGGCCATCAGCAGCTATGAGCTGCTTAAGTTTCACCGTCCACCTTCACCTCAATGGCCACAGTCACAGCCTGATGGCACTCAACAGCAGCTTTGAGCACGTCAAGCGCCAGCATCTAAGCATCTATGGAATTCACCGATCACCACCACTTTGTACACCTCATTAGCGCCTACATTAATCGCTTCAAATACCTACTAGCACCAGGTCACTTCCTTGCAGGCACATGCCCCAGTAAGGTTGGATCCACGCAACCATAGACCTCTGTGCACCCCAGCTTCCCACTCCACTGGCAGCCAGTGGACCACCATGCCCAATCTCCTCCAGTTACTCTCGTCATCACTGACATGTCACGGATACCCATTCCAAATACCAAAGGTATGGCTGAAAATGACCTCTTAAGAAGCTCACTCGAATCAAGCTCACTCAAATGAGCACCATTCAACTTAGCTCAAAGCCAACCGTCAAAACCCAACAACAACATTTCCATTAGAAATACGGTGGGGGGGGTTTGGCATGTGAGGAGTCCCAATGCTGATCGGCTCTCCTTTGACCTCAGAAATCACTGGACCACTCTTGGGTTCCTTTGTGCATGGAGTGGCACAGTACACTACAAGTTATGCTTCCTCCTTCATGCCGTTGATGCTATACCAGCAGCCCAGCAGATGGTTGTCCTCCCTATGGACATTAAGGACCTCACTCCACTGTCCAGAAGCATCTACTTGCTAGGCAACGTTAACGTATTTGCAGGCAACCCTTCCATTGGATATCCAAAGGGGGTCAATGAGAATATTGCCTGACTGGGATTCACAAAAACACACAGGAAGGACCGCCGTGTCTCCGGATGATGACTCAATATGACAACCCAAGTTCTCACCTAGAAATGTATCATCCAAAAGCATAATCCAGAGAGGCTCCCTTCTGCGTTTGAGAACCAATCTTCACAAAGGTAAAAAAAAAAGAACACTTTAACTTTTCAATCAAATTCCTATCACAAAAGATCAACTAACAAACATTTGACAATTATTCACTGTATTGTGCCATCCTCAAAGATAATACTATCCATTGTGATATAAATGTATCATTGTACATGCCATCAGACCTTTTTCAGAAAAAAACAAAAACCAGTAACAAAATCATGCGAAGGACCACCCGATCGTTGGTGGTCCCAGCACACCATCTGATCAACACGCAATATAAAAGAAACGCCCGACATTTGTCTTTCCTTTAAGCAACTGAAGGAACGTCTTTAAGGTGAACCCCCGCTACGCATTCATTTCAGTTCCGGGGTCACAATCCTCCCAAAACACGAAGGCCTCATACTGGCTTTTCATCCACCCGAATTTAATCATTCCCGCTTTGGCCTGATCTCCATATACCCAATGGAGATAGTTCTCATTTAAATTCAGCACGAGTGCCTCATTCGAGCTGCTCTCATTGTTTGACTCTAACATGATTTCCTAACTTGTATTTTCTGTATTTATCAAGTCTTCTGGCACAATCCGTCTGAAGGGGCAGTATAAAGTACATTTTTTGCTCTGCTTGTTTTTAAACTGCAAAAATGTTGGTCCTGAGTATGAGCGTGAGCGGAATGACTGCACTGGCTTTTTGTGTGTAGGCAACAGAGCTATTAAAACAAGGTTAAAAATAATGCCACCATTTCAGAATAGGCGGAGAGGAAAAGACGCGTAATACTGCCTAGTCTCGAGCCAGCACAGTACCCTTCCCTCTTGCCAAATGGTGTCCATCCCTTCCTCATCTTGTTCATTCACTCCTCTCCAGCTGCACTCAGCAGGTGAGGGTGTGTCCTTGTGGATCCGCCACCAGGGGAATCAGAAGCAGAGCTTCCCAGGGACTCAACTGGTGCGAGACACTATCTAACGTGCGCCTGGCCCCACTGATCCTCAGCAAACAGATCAATGACTATGTGTACCCCAAAGACCCTGTCCTACAGCTTGAAGTAAGTGATCCTTTAGATGGGAGTCCGTGGGCTGTGGAGTGCACCCTACACATGGATGAAACATCTCTGATTGTGTCTCAACACATTTAATGTCATGTGGATCCTTGCATCCTGCCACTCAAGTGGTCACCTGCACTGGGTCCAAAGACCACACCCATACTTGAAGCTTGCAATTTAGGATTGACCTTTAATACCAACCTACCATTCTTTTTGCATGTTACCAGAGTCCCAAAGTTAGATTTCTGCCACCTATGGCTTCAGAGAAAGAACCAGCAACTACTACTCGCTGTTAAAAAAAACCTGCCTATCCTCGAGGTCCTCTTCTCGATTGCTGCCTAAGATCTATGTAGGCTGCCTGGCAAAAAGCCTGCACGAAAAGCCTCATCGTCGACTTGACGCACTTTGACCACATTGTTCCTTTCATAAAGGCCCTCCACTGACTGCATGTGAATCACTGTGTTGACTTCAAGGGAATATTCCTGACTGAAAGGCCTACCAGCCAGCCAGGAGCCTGACCATCCCTCACCAATGAGGAGAGAACAGTGCATTCTCAAGACTCTTTGCGGGACTCCCTCCCACTCCATCGATGCCTCTAAACGGACCAGGTGATGTTCAGGCGAGCCCTAAAATGACACTGTAACAGTCAGCTGATAGCTCCCAAAGTGCATGCATCCTGATCACGCATTTTCTCTCTCACACTCTATCCTTCCCGCTTTACCACAGTGGAATGAGTGTTCTACAATAATATCTGATACAGTCAAACAACAGCATCTTTAGACACTGTCTTCTCAAACTCTGGTGTTGGTGACCCTGCTCTTGGGTTGTCCTGTGCTGTGTGATGTTCCTCTATGCCTGCATGCTGCTGGATTGACTCACACTGCATAGATAAACTCACACTGTACGTTGAGGTTGACTGAGTTGACCTTGGTGTACAGGATGGCTTCGTTAAAGGCCTCACAGGTGAGCTGTACTCCATTCTCCTCACGCAACGCTGTGTGGGTCAGGTTGGACATAGTCACTTTTCCTCCATTGGCCGCCTGTGGGAAGAGCAGATGTTAGGGTACAAGGTCAGAGAGTAAAGAGAAGCAGGGATGGAACAATCTATGGCCAGGGGGAGAAAAAGAGGCAGCACTCAATTAGCCGGGGTTTCAAAAGGGCGTTGCCACCATGTGTCTACGATGACTGCTCCTATTTGCTTCCCGACAAAGAGTTTGGAATGTTTCTGTCTGGTATGAAGGGAAATCCCAGGATCCCTTTTATGTACGATGCCTCCAATCCCCCATGTATGCCTTCACCTGCTTGGGTGAAATCACACAAAGTTGTCTGTAACCATTAAGTCTTGGTGCCACAAAATGTTGAAGGTGGCTTTTGAATTCATGAAAGGATGCCATTAACCTCTCTGCCCCCATGTTGCCCTCGATAGATCACACTCCACCACCATATCAATCTGTGTGCTGTCCACTGAGGCCTTTGGTTAACCTTTTGCCACCATCTACGTTTGTTCTGGTCTTGCACACTGTCCACATGGAATCAGTGAAATTCCACTATTAGGAGGTAACATAATGGTTGTATAGGGAGCACTTCCATCAGGGGGTGAAGCCTTGAAGGAACCGTGTGGGTGCTAGAGACCCTGATGCTCTTGAGTATTGGCCTTGTCTGTCCAGTGGTGCTTGCAGAGGGCACCTACCACAGTAATTGCGTCCTGGGTTTGCATGAACCCAAGGACTCCTTGCCCAAGGCTTGTGTAATGGATATGTATGCCAGTGATGCTGACCTCACTGACAATGTATACTTACCCTGTCTACCCAGTAGCGTTTAGGGATCACTTACATCAGTGATGGTGACCTCGGTAGTCATAAGTTCCTTCCAGCCAAGCCACCAGCGGATCTGCACCGGAGGGTTACTGGCAGCCGTGAAGCACGACAAGTAGAGCTGCTTGTTCTCCTGAATGCTGTACGAGCCCAGGATGCTGACTTCTGTGGGAAGGACTGGGGGGTGAGTTAAAGGATAGTGAGGGAGGCAGAGAAGAAGGCGGGAAGCACAATCCAAAGGGGGAAGCAAGGGGACAAGGAGGGAAGCAGCGGAAAAGGAGGGAAGGCGAGGAGAAGAATGAAAGGAGAGCATATGGCGGCAAGAAGAGGGGAGGGAGGCAAGAAGAAGGGTGGAAGGAAAGCCAAAGAAAGAGTGGCCAGCAGAAAAGAAGGTCAGAAGGGAAGCAGAGGAGAGGGAAGAAAATAGAGGAGAAAGGCAAAAAGAGATGAGGGGGTAAGCAGAAGAGAGGGTGTCCATTCGGAGAGAGGGAAGCCATCAGAGTAGAGGGAGAGAAGCAGAGGAGAGGGAAGTCATCAAAAGCCGGATAGTAGAGGATAGGGAGGCACGCAGAGGAGAGGAAAGGAAGTAGAGGAGAGGGAGGGGTAACGAAAATAGTAGTGCAAAGAGAGAAAGGGGAGGAGGCTCGGATGGAGGAAAGGATGAAAAGCGTAAAGAGAAAGAAAAAAGGTGGGGAAGTTTGGTAGAGAGAAAATCAAATGTTTTAGTATGAATGCATGTGAGCCATGACTTGCATAATGAGCAAACTGTAGGCAATGGGGTATGATTGCTGGCTGTTGGGGCTTTGGAAAGGAGACTGGGTCTATGGACTGATACAAGAACACTGGCTAATGTGGGTGGGATGAGACTGCGAGATGATGTTGGAACTTTGGGTGAGGAAATTAGTGCAGCGTTAATGGCTGTGGAGGATGATCTAGGGCTGGTTGCTATGTGGAATCATCTAGAACTGCAATCTTTCTTAATTTTGACTGTTCAATTTATTTATTTATTTACAGTTTTTATAAAGCGCTACTTGCCCATAGGCTTTAAAGTGCACAGAAAAACAAAACAAAACATACAACACAAATTATCAGTACGGGGTACAGAGGAACCTGGTTTGGGCTATTATGATCAGTTGTCTTGGGACCTAATCTGGATCAAGATTGAACAAATGGTTTTATGGCTTATCTGAAACTCAAGGCAGGAGTTAGATTGCCTGAGTTCAAGCGGGAGTTTGTGCCAGGATAAAGGATCCTGAACATCAAAAGTAGAGCCACTGAAGGTTTTGAGGTTATACCTCGGCTGGATAAATTTTAGGGGGTCATAAGACCACAGATTACGACCTAATGGGAGGGTAGTAAGGCGATTCATTAAGTATTGAGGAGCTTCATTGTGATATCATTTATAGGTTAAGGAAAGTAGCTTGTCCATGACACGTGGTTTGACAGGGAGCCAGTGGAGAATGCGTCTGGCACTTGTGACATGTTCCCTTCGAGACAGCCCATGAATGGCTCTGACTGCTCCATTCTGTGTGACTCGCAAGGCCTGAAGATTGGTCTTGGATGTCCCAACCAATAAGCTTTTGCAATAATCAAGGCGTGAATTGATTTGAGCGGTGGCTAAAATAGATCTGTTTTTTAATGAAATATATGGACGAATATGATTCCGTAGTATTGGTGTAGAGGGTGTAACTACACGGCCAATGCTGAAGGAACACTGGCTGTGACATATGCAGTGGTGTAATATCAACAAACACATTGGGATAGAGTGGGAGTGATGCCACACTCCCTTTGCCCTCCCGATGACATCTCAGCAACAAACATCACTTCACCTTTGACCAAATGACATCACAGGAAGTGGCATCAGAAAGTTATTTCACCAAAATGGAAGCGCGGGAAGTGTTTAACAACACCTACAGTGAGTGAACAACTAGTAAAAATAAAGGTCACACTTGTGGCTGTTGGTAAACCCTAAAATACTTATCAGTTAATGGTGCCCCAGTCTGCGTGTCTATTCGTTCCTGACAGGATTCTGGGGTACTGGGTGCAAAACTGTCTGCATCTCTTTCCCCTTGGCTGCTTGAAACCAGTTAAGTTCCACAATCGCAGGAGTTGTTAGTGAAAGGATAGGGGTTTTAATTGTAACCCCTGGGCACCACTATGTGATTCACATGGGCATATCATGGACAAGCACTACAAGTGCTGGTTGGTGGGGTAGTACTGGCTGGATGCGCCCGAGTGGGTATTTGGTGCCAAGTCGAACATTAAAATTTCAAACAAAAACGTTAGAAAATATACGTTTGAAAAGGGTACTGAAGAATTATGCACTTGAACATTCTGATTTGGTCACAAGCTGGGAGCATGGCATGACCAGCAGCCTGGGGGTCTAGACGTCCTGCTCTGTAGCTCCTGGGCTACCCGTTAAATATCCTGTAAATGATCCGGTTTCACAGACCCAGAAGGCGGATTACTATAATACCGGAGGTTCCTGGTCCTCAGGGAGTGCTTGGAGGAGTACAGTGGTTGCAGCGCACGACTGAGAACATCCAAATAATTAGTTCCTCAGAGGGCCACAGGGCAACATTTAGCACCAGAGGTACCCTTCTTGATAACGACCCAGACGCTCGGAGGCATTGGGGAGGCACCACAGGCGACTTCCACTAACACCACCATGGACCTGTGATCCTGCCGGCACCCGTGTCGTAAGGTCCTGTGAGCGGGGAGCGTGTCTGCTCACCTGGGTCGGCCAGTGCGCAGACGGTGATGTTTTGATAAGCCAATCTGACATAGGTGAATTTCTCTTAGGAGATGAGCGCGGAGCAGCCTTGGCATGTCCGCGGGCACATCATGAGAGTACCCCACTTGGGGACTTTTTAATGGCACAGAAGCAGTGGAGAAGCGCTCATGGTGACCCACAACCAACTTCCCTGGTGGACTGAGGAAGAAGCGGCTGGCAGGCGGGAGGCGGTGATCCCACATCGCCATGTGAGGCAGCGCAGCACGGCCACGGATCGGCCTGTTGGCGTGGCATCACGGCGGCCGACACATAACAGAGTGGTTAGGCAGGAGTGGCGGGGAGTGAGGAGGCACTGAACTGCCGGCAGCAGCACATGTGACAGGTACATGGACCTGGAAGAGTCAAGCAGCGAGTGGGGGTCTGTGGTGAGACCCCGTCTTGTGACTTTCAGCCTGTGGGACATAGCTGGCACCATTTAGCCATCTTGGATGTTTTGCTGAGGCTGGTGATCTCATCCCTGATCCATGTTGCTGCTCTGCTTTGAAGAGCTGTGTATTTATCTCACTCTGACCCTATGGTGATGTCCTTCTTCCCTCCCTCTCTTGTGTACGGACCGGCAGGAGTGGGGATTGCCTTGGGACGGCACCCCTGTGGGACTGAAGGCTGCATTTCAATTCCTCTTCCCACACTGACAACTGTAACAGCAATGTGGATAGAGCTTCCACCTGGATTTGGCGGCAGTGAAGAGAGCGCTCCTCAGCGTACCTCAGTACAGAGAGGTGCAGTGTAGTTGTGGCCATACACGTTTATTGCGGGAGGAGCCACGAGGCACATGTCTTTACTGGGCCTTCATTATTTGCATTATCCCGGCAGTGCTACGACACAGAGATGTTCCACACCATCTGGGCTCGGAGCAGGAGGGACAAGTGTGCCCTCAAGTGTTCATACATAAGGGGCTGTGGGGCCTTAGTAGCCATAGATGATTACTGTCAGCGGAATTGTGGTGCACTATCCCACAGCACGACACCTTGGAGGGCACTGCCATGGTGAGGGGGCAGCCGAAGACGGAACACTACGTGGGAACGAAGGCCAGACAGAGTCACCCGGTGGCAGGAGCATCAGTGGGGGATGGAGGGACCGCAGCTGTGGAGGTGGGGAGAGTCACCATTCAGAGTCTACTGATGGCGATACAGGATCTCGATCGTCACTGGAAGGCAAGATAAAGACGAAGGGATCGATGTGTCTCTGCTGAGAGCAGACTTGCGCCTCTGCTGGGTTCCATGGAATAATAGCCCCGCAAAAATGTCTCCTGACGAAAAAGTTGTATTTTTTTGCGGAGGCATTATTACATTGAACATGCGGGGGACACCCCAGCAACCCCCACATTTTTGGGGCAGGGGACATCCATGCAGCCCATCCCCATACATAATGTCACCATATATAATGTCGCCAATGGCTTTTCTCTGCGACATTATATATGGGGACATAATGCATGGGGACATCATTACCTGATCCCTGTGAGAGGGTGATGGAGATCGAGCAGAGAGTGAGCACAGTGGAAGGCGAGTTGTCGTGCTACAGAGCCAGGTGAAGAGATCGGTGGGGGCGGCAAGAACATTGGAATCATGAGCGGAAGATGCAGAGGGCCGTTTACACAGATGTAACATCCAACTGGATGGTGTTTCCGAGGGAGAGGAAGGCCTGAGTGCAGAATTATACGTAGAAAAGTTGCTGGTGGACACATAAAAGAGCCAAGGCCTCTCTACGCTCTTTACAATAGAGAGAGTGCATAGCGTGCCGGGTGGGTCTCCACCCCCGGGAGACTATCCAAGGGCCATGGTTGCCAAATTGCTCCATTTTCGGGACCGTGATGCAATCCTACAAGAAGCACGCAAGGCGGGTCGGTTTGAAGTATAGAAGCAAAGGCAGTCTTTCAAGGCAGTCCATCGTCGCTTGCGAGAGGCGAATCTGAAATATGTGATGATTTTCCCAGCAAAGCTGAGAGTGTTGGATGCAGGGACGTCGCTTTTTTTTCTAACCCTGCAGGATGCAGGGAAATTGTTGGACTGAAGACTAACTCACACTGAGTTAGGGAAGACACAAGATTCAAATAGATGGTGGGACATGAGATGCAGCCTCTGGGTGGGGGCGGGAGAACTACCTCCGACAAAGGTCACTGGAGGAGCTGGACGGGTCAGCTGCAGAAGGCACAGACTGGCCCCCTCCTGGTGACCTTGGATTGCCAGGCAGCTGGGGGTATCAGGTAATAATGTCCCCATACATAATGTTGTTGGGAAAAGCCATTGGCGACATTATATATGGTGACAGTATGTATGGGGATGGGTTGCAGGGATGTCCACTGCTCCGCTTGTAAAAAAAAAAAATCCGGGGTTGCTGGGGTGTCCCGCACATGTTCAATGTAATAATGTCTGAGCAAAAAACTGCAGCTTTTTTGTCAGGAGACATTTTTGCGGGGACATTATTACATGGAACCCAGCAGAGGAGGGTTGAGAACCTGCAGGTTAGGAATGTTGGGAGATGGGCAGTTTATGGGGGGGAAGGGTAAGGTAGTGGGAAGGTGAATTTGAGGAGTGAGTGGGGTAGGGTCAGGAAGAGTAAGGGGTTGGTTATGGTGCAAAGGTGGTGGGTGGGAAGGGTCTGGAGGGGTTTCAGAGTTTTTGTTCTGTTGTAGTTTTCATGTCCAGTCAAGAGTGTATGCATTATGTGCTTCATTGTGGGGGTGCTTTTGGGAGGGAAATGAAGCAAACGGTGTCACTTGAGGGGGTCGATCGGTGAACATACTTTGTAGATGTGTACCTTGAATGTGAGGCTTGGGGAAGGGGGGAAAGGGCCCAGATGGGTCAATTTTTGAAACGCCATTGGATTCAACTAGCAAGAGAATCATCTAAAAAAGGCAGATGTGAGAGTTTGGAGGCACGGTGGGGTGGGAGAGTGTATGGGTCTTTGTACTCCTCCTTCCCCAGGGGTTTTTGATCTAGGTGGCTTCAGGGGTGCCTTTCCAGGTGACGGGCGCCATTGGGGGTTCTGAGGGAAGAGTGATGGCACTATTGGGCACCCTAGAGGGGGTGGATGTTTATGTGGTTGACGAGTATGCCCCTAACGTGTGTGTTAAAAGCGTCTACCCCTTGGTGAAATGATAAGTAGGCCAATGCAGGTCAGGTATATTTTTTTGGGTGGGATTTTAATTGTTTTTTGGATCACGAGCTGGATCGTAAGGGGATACTGGGTTTGGTGAAGCCTCAGGCATCTGCCTCGCTGCGTCAGATCTTGGCTGAGCTAAATTTGGTAAATTATGGAGGGAAACAAACAGGCAGGAGAGGGGGTACTCATGTCACTTCCTATTCTCATCTGGATGATCTATTTGTGGGGCGAGAGCATTTTCACTGGTTCACGGATGTTGCATATCCTGAGAGGATTCTATCAGATCATTCCTCAGTGACGGGGACGTTCGTGAGGCCATTCCGGAGGCCTGCGATCTGGCTCTGGCAATTTAGAGATGGGGCATTGGAGGACATTGCCTATCCTACTAGGCTGAGGGAGGGAAGTATTGCTTTTTGTTTAGGTAAATGATGGATCAGTGTCAGATTATGGGGAAGCAATGGGAAGCGTTTAAGATGGCACTGAGGGGATTATGTATCTTGTCGATAACAGGTGTCCGGAAAAAAATATGGGACTCCCTCACTAGGTTGGAGTGATCTATTCGGCACTTGCAGGGGTAATTAGCGAAAGGATTCCTGGTAGGGCGGACACTTGGCTGAGTAGCTGAATGCCCATCACACTACACAGAATTCTTTATCGAAATTTGAATATGCGCAATAAACTGTTAAAATACATTGGGAAGGAGATAAAGCAGGTCACCTATTAGCCTGGATCATATGACAAGAAGATCCAAAATCGATAATTACCCAGGTTAAGGGATCAGAATGGCAAGCTAGTAGTTTCACAACAGAAAATATATTAAGTGTTTTGCTTGTACTATGAACGCTTGCACACTAGTGAGGGTACCTACACGGAGCAGGTGGCCGAGGATCTGGTAGCCCTGGTAAGATTTCCTGACTGGCTGATGATCTCAGGGAAGAGATGGAGGCCCAGTTGAAGAGGAAGAGAAACCCATGCAGTGTAATAAAGCACCAAGCGAAGATGGGTTTTCAGTGGAATTTTATCAGACGTTTGCAGATCTCTTAAGTGCCCCAACCAAAGAAGTTTTGTGACAACGCGTTCCATGCAGGTTCTCTGCTGGAAACTATGTGAGCGGCGGTCATTGTGGTTTTACTTAACGGAGATATGATCTGAAGGAATGTGCATCGTATAGGCCCAGCTCGCTTTTGAATGTCTGCACTAAAATCCTGGCGACAATACTAGCGGTTAGATTGGCTAGGGTAGTACCGGGTCTGGTAAATTCAGATCTGTGTGTTTTTATAGAGGGGAGAAACAAGACCATGAACCTGCGTTGTTTGCATCATGTCATGGATCAGGTCAGAGAGTCGGGACATGAATTAGGTACTGCATCATTAAACGCGTTCAAGGCTTTTGATTCTGTGGAGTGGGCGTGGTTATTTAAAATATTGGAGGCCTTTGGCTTCAAGGCACGAATACAGGGTGATTGGAACTGCTATATACTGATCCTATGGCGCAGGTCAGAACTGGTGACTGGGTGTCATCCTGATGGGGATTAGAGGCACGTGACAGGGTTGTCCGGTATCGGCCATTTTGTTTTCATTGGCATGAGAACCTCTGGCTAGGTATTTTCGGATTTGCTTCAGGCAAACGGGGATACAGGTAGGAGGGGTGCTGTATAATAAATCTTTATATGTGGATGAAATATTATTGCACCTTAATAGCCCTTGGGACAAGGTCCTGATTGCATTAGAGGACCTAGACAATTTTGGGAAGCAGTCAGGCTTTCGAGTTAACAGGGATAAATCATTGCTTTTCCCCTTGGTAGCAGTGTGCAGGGGCCAGACAAGCAGCTTGCCGGATTGGGGTTTCAAAAGGAAAGGGGAGTAGTTTAAATATGTGGGGGTTCAAATATTCCATATGGTGGTAGACACTTTTGTTTATAACACAGGAAGGGCGTTATCAGGTTTAGGTGATTCCATCCATTTCTGGAAGACACTACCTATTTCTCTGAAAGGAAGAGTATCGCTGTGCAAGATGGTGGTGCTCCCCAGACTACTGTACTCCTTCACAAATGTTCTATGCCTGATTAAGAAAGTATTCTAAAAAATGTTAGAAGAGAAAATAGGCGAACTGTTGTGGAACACAGGGAGGCGCAGGATGGCCTGGAAGATGCTATGACCCCAATGTGAAGATGCGGAATGGAATTTGCCCGATTTCGAATTGTACTTCATGTGGACCCAGTTGAAATCCAGGGCCAGATGGGACTCCTCCCCGAAAGGAGAAGTCAAGGTTTATTAGGGGTGGGGTTATAACAGTACCTGCAAGGCATTGAATTGTCCGATGGGGGATTGGGGAACCTCCATCGTTTTTGCAGTGAAGCGAGAGCTATGGAGGAATTTGCTGAATCAGCTGAAGGCGGCAGGGCTCTACAGCACTGATTTGACTATAGGGTTTGATACACAGTTGGCGTTATCCTGGAAGTCTGCAGGGTGGGCCGCTCTTGATAGAGGTCATTGTAGAGTTTTGGGAGACCTCTTCAATGGCGAGCAGCTGATGGCTTTTGCACAATGGAAATCGACGTATCGCATATTACCAGGCCACTTTCTAGTATATGCAAGGATATGTAGGAGATTAGCCCCACTATGCGAAAATATCCCAGAGGAACCAGAGGCAAGTTTACTGATGCAGACCCTATTAACACTGGGGCAGAGGATTACTAGATTATTTACTGCCCTACAGGCGACTCAACCGAGAGGGGAATTAGCTGTTAAGAGTAAATGGGGGAAGGACGTAGGTCACTCCATGACAGAGAGAAAGTGGTCCCAGATCTGGGATCGGGTAAAAAAGGTCTCTTGGAATGCACGTTTCCACTTAAAGGGCAGCTTTCCTACTCTGGTCTCCGGTCCCCGTCCTCCGCGTACAGCACCAATGAAGGAAAAGCCACCCAGCGGTAGCTTTTGTTTACTACAGCTGGCTGGCTTTTCCTTCCTTAGTGCCGCAAAAGCAAAAGCCAGCACAGGCGGGCATCCATTTCACAAAATGGATGCGCCCATGTGCTTGCTTTTGCGAATTTTGAGCTTGAATAGCTCAAAATTTTACATAGGAAGTTAAAAAAAAAAGTGCTAGTATTTTTTTTTAATGTTGCCCATCTATTTGTTAAATAAAATGTTTTACTGGTATATCCCTTTAATCCACTTTCATTATCTGCACTGGGTATATATGACGCCGACCAGATTACATAACATCAATCCATGAGTATCTACGATGTAGCTCTGCGTCTGCTGATTTTTGGCACATGGTTTGGGAGTGCCACAGAAAATGCTGGAAGGGGTAATGGACCATCTAAATTCCTTATTAAACAGCACTTACGACTGTTCCCCAATGATTTGCGATTTGTCTGTTGGGGTTGATACACAGGAACAAATCCCAAAAGACAAGACATAGGATGGCTCGGTTCTTGATGGTTCTGGCTAAACGCAGGCCATCAATGGCCTGGAAGAAGGAATTGGGTCCGAGCATTGGACAGTGGCTTCACGATGTGCAGAGGTGGGGAATGGTGGAGATGGACGGTTTGCAGAGAAATACATCGCCAGAAGATGAGGGGACAGAGATAGATTGGGGTCAGCTGCTAAATTAACTGGCCTCCAGGGACATCATTTGGCGGTCGCCATGGGTCGCAACTACGACCCCTGAGGTCTCCCTTGCTACCCCTGTGGTCTCCCTTGTTACCCCTACAAACAAAATGTTTTTTTGTTTTTGGGTGTAAGCTCCTGGGCTGTGGCCAGCACTATGTGACTATTTGTTTCTGGAGTGTCTGGATATCGTGTTCAGGCCTCTAAACAAAGAGGGGGTTCCTCAAGTGTAATATTTTCAGTAGTGACCCTAAATAAGAAAGAATAGGAATAACAAATAATTTGTCTTTCTTAAATTCTATAAGATAATTGCTAGACACATTAAAGGTTTATTTCAGGCACACTTCATGGAGTAAGTCACTGATTTAGTCTGTTCTTAAACACCTCGACTGAGCCTTTAATCCTTCTGAGTTTGATAAATGAGTACCAACACAGGTTGGGTGATATTGTATGCATGTTTGTTCTATATAAAGCGCTTAAGCTTAAGTGCAACATAATAACACATAATTATCAGTTGGCCATGGGCATCTGCTTGCATTCACAGTAATTTGGTAATATGGGCCTATACACACTGATATTAACGATACATATGGTGATCCATTCTTGTATGAAATGTATGTCACATTATAGTGATATCGTAACCATATTTTTCGGACTGTACTTGGGAACAATGCTATGTGATGCCACTTTCTATTTTGTCAAGGGGTGAAAGGTCGTGTTTCATTGCTTCCCATGATGTCACTTCGGGGTGGGGTCAAATTATATCACTTCCTGTGATGTCATCAGAGGTCAAGGATCATGAGATGTCGCTTCCGCGACCCCTGGCATTTTGGTGAAATGACGTCCCTGTGGCCTCCACCCCAGTTTGCCCTCATGAGTTAGATGTGGGAAGTGGGGAAACCAACAACAACTGAACAGTATAAATCTAGGGGCTGGTACAAGGGTTGTCATGCTGGAGAGGTGTTTCTGTTGATACCACTTGGGGTAAATCAATGAAGGAGGGAGGGCTCAAGGGAAGGTGTGGCGGTGATGGATTACAGGGATGTTGTATATGGGTGTACTATTGCAATGGAATGAGGTTATAGGGGGAGGGTGGTTTATGCGACTGTTATTGGCGATGATGACTGGCTGTGACATATTTACATGTTTCATTCTATATGTAAAACCGAATAAAGACAAGTTTAAAAAAAAGAAATTGGTCACAAGCTGATAAATGTCTATTTTTGTTTTTTTAAAGCACCTATTTCCTCTAAGCAATTCCGATCGAAGGGGGGGCAGGCATCTTCTGATTTTAACGTCACATTGTGTTCATATCATTTGTATTTTGATACTTTCTTTTGGAGTGCAAAGGGGGTAATTAAGTTTAAAAGTTCAAGTGCTTAAATTTGTCATTTTTAACTGAGCCTCGATTTAGTCATGTTCTACCTTTGATTTTGGAGTCTTTGGTTAGTGTAATGAAAAGTGTTTATTGTGCGACTTTTTCAGGAACATATTTTTGAGAGTTTACCAGAATACTTTGTTTTCGAACCTTGATGTTCAAACCTATAACGTTTGGATGCAGGAGCGGTCTCCCTGGAGGAGTGTGCATGCATGGCTGGGAATGTGCATGCATGGCTGGGAGTGTGTATGCATGGCTGTGATGGAAGCACTGGCTCCTGTATTCTGGGGTTACTCACAGACCACTCTGAGCGTTAGGCTGGTCCTGAGCGGCATTGGCGTGACCTGGTTGAGCGCTTCACAACTCAGGGTCGCCATGTTGTCCTCCGGTTTGATATTCAGGGAGATCTTACTCCGGGCACACCTTGCCGAGTCGTCTGTCTCCCAACTGGTGGAAACCACAGCCTCGTTCTGCAGGAAAGAAGAGGTCACGTTCAAGCTTTTTGGATTGTTCCTGCCATGTGCCCCAACACGCACACTGCTTCTGCCACAATGGCTCACGCAAAACTTACCAAGCCCATGAAAGACCCTGGACCAGCCTCCTTCGTCTCTTTACGCACTGGTTCCAGCTATCCTCTTACTTCTGCAAACACGCCTGAGCTAATGCCCTGGATTCTCTTAACATTGATTCCAATGTCAAGCTCCCTAACTTCTGTTAACACTTTTTTAGGCTCTGTGCATTCTGTAATCATATTGGTTTTAGTGTCTAGGCCTTTGGAAAAATGTGGTTCTAGTCCACGGGATTCATTAAACGCTGCTTCTATCGCCATAGTACTGTAAGCATTGGCTCCTGCTCACTTAAATAAGCACTTTGGTTCTAACTCACCTGGATACTGTTAAGACAGTTTCTAGCTCTCTGCCACCGGGAAACACCTGGTTCCCTCACTTCTCTTGGATATGGTTCTACCTACCAAGGCTGTTTAAGCTTCAAAGCTTTCCTAAGCACTGATCCAAACTCACTGGCTTCTGTAAGCAAACTGATTCTAGCCCCCAGCATCTGTAAACTCTGATTCTAGCCGTGTGGACTTTCTGAGCACTGCATGTAATGCTCGGACTCAGAGACGGCTACACGTGAGGGCAAAAGGAGCACTTGCCCCGGGCCCCTACCTTAGAGGTGCCCCACAAAGCTGCCTCGAAGTTAGTGCCCATTGTGTCTCTAACTTAAACAGCAAGTCAGGTTATTTTAATTTGTGCTGCTGAGGAGCTAATTCTAATGCATATCTGTTGATGACAAGAATATTCTATTCTGATGAGTTCATCCTGTATTGTTTTCCGTGTACACACTGCTATACATAGTTTGCGCGTTCACTACGACAACTCCTGCAGCATTCTCACCTTTCTGAAATTATATTGATCATGTGCAATAGACAAAGTTGAAATGCATATTGATACATTTGAGTGCTGCACTGGTTCAGAAGATGGTTAAGTGTATTAAGCACTCATTACATCTGTGTTCACATGCAAGATTACAATACCACATTCCAGCAAGGACGAATTAGCCTTTCCTATGTCTGAAGTGGATAAACCGGTGTGTCTATGTGCTTTGTTTTCTAGCACAACAGGCGCTTTTATCAGCAATGTACCTGCACCAGATACTGGTTGCTATAGAAACCAGCATAGCATCAGTATGGTGAAAGCCTAGAAATCAGTCTGTTCAGATTGGGATTTGTAAAACCTAGGCAGCCAGCTCCAATAATGAGCATAAAGTGCTAGTTAGAGAGGTGATTTGGTATCCAAATGCAAGACTGTGGAACCAAGCGTTCATGCTTCTGCGATCCTGGACAACTCCTCTTATGTCACGGACATTACTGTGCTGTTTTCTGTGAAAGGTGTTGCCTTCTCACATGCTGGTGGCATTGTTGAGCCCATCCCCGATCTTTCTTTTTATGAAGGCCATTAGGGTGGAAGAGGTTCTAGACACAAAAGAGTGGGATAAATATTGTAGGCGCCTCTGGGACACATATTTTTAGGGGTACCCACTTGACACAAAATACAGTTTGCTTTTTTCTGCAACTCAAATGTTTTTCTGCATGTTTATAATTTCACAAGCCTGTGTTTTGGGCATATTTAAAAATTTAAAATAACAAAGAGAAACCCAAATGACCTTTTTTGTGATCCCATCAATTAGTATTCTGGTACTTACATACTTCCCTTGATGAAATAGGCAATTAAGCTAGAATCATTCCCATTTTCTACAATAACGCTGCCATAACATTTTGTTTTAAAAAAGTGTCATATTGTGTTATGTAATTTGTCTACTTTCCAAGTCAGTTCTATAATATCGTATTATTTTAGTTTAGTTTATTCTAAGCGACAGAAATGAAAGTGGTAGAGCGCAGAAATTGCAGAGGTGGTGCAAATCCCAGCTTCAACTCTTAATGTGTGATCAATGGCAGCTCATTTAATCTTGTATTCCCTAACCTGTACAAATTGCCAGCCTCAAAACCTTTCACAATTGTCTCCCTTCACAGTGATTTCGTTCTCGGGTATAATCTTCCAAAAATTGCCCATTTATGCTTTCACTGGCTATAGTGTTGCTTAGCCTATAATAATAGTGGGCAATGATATATTGCACACCACAGCCACTTGTTTCTTTGCTCACTCATGGAAACACTACTTGAAAATCATGTCCCTCTTTGATTCTCAGTCTTTCTGGATACAGACACCTTCCTGGTAGCTTCTAATCTTCACCCACTATCTATGCTGTGCTTTGTGTAGCATTCACCTGGATTCCAATCGGTCTCCTGTACGTTTGCATTCTAGGAAGCATCTAATCGGAGTCCTCGTCTATTCTGGACTATGTGCACCTTTTTTATACAATCTCTGTTCTGCAGTTATATTACGGCCGATATACCCTGTTGATGAAAAGTGTCCTGCACCTATGCTAGCCCTTAAGTCCCTTGTCGTGGACTGCTAATGGTGGCCTTGAAATGTGTTTTTATCATTCTGAGTAGAGCAAGAATGAAGAGGAGAAGGGGACTGAAAGGGAGTACCGATGCTTATTTTGATCGCTGCGAGGCAGCATATCAATCTATGGGTTGTGATCGCCATGAGGAATTCATAACCAGGTATTCTGGATCCCTTAATTCCTTTTTTTCGGTGGAGCCCCCTCCCCCCCCAAAGGTGCTTAAGATGGCCCCACCCAGGCTTCCTTACTTATTCTTTGAAAACTGCATTACACATAGCCAATACCCCACATGGTGAAGGCTTGCAGGTGCATAGGTTATAGTGAATAGCTCAGCACTTCTCACAAGAGTGTTCATCCCATCTCAGAACCAGTCCAAATGAGTTTCAAGAACCCAGCATTCACAACATGAAAAGGTGTGCTGCCTCACTCAACCAGCAGAATCTCCACCTTTGAAAGTTCACCCAGAATCATTTCAAAGAATTTAAAACCATCTTCTCTTATACCCAAACATGTTGGTGTAGGGAGATCAAAAGAGCCCGGAGGATTACTCATGGTCCTTTTATAGCAGCGAAGCTGATGTAAGGGCTAACAACGTAGATCCAAAGGTAACCCATATAGGCGGAATCCGTGTCTACGGTTTAAGGCAGCCGTGCTAGAGGGGGGCTTTATCAAGTGAAGGGATATTGGCAGTGGACAGGAAAAATACATTCTTTTGATGTCAGAGGGGGAGGGGAATGAGCTGCATTTATCTTAAGGCCGAGGTACTGCAGAACCTACCAGCATGTCCAAGGAAATAAAAGGTTTATTGGTAAATGAGTGAACATTATCTCACTATGACAGGGACCCCGAAAGCTCAACAAAGGTCTAATTAAGATTCCCTGTCTGTGATCAAATGAAACCTGTTTTTGCCATAGGCCCTGCAAACACATTGTTTGCAGTGCTTTGTAAACCTGCTTGTTCTATTATTTTATACACATTAATGCTTGAGTTTTGCCATACCGAGATTTGTAGTGAGTGTGCTTCTAATAACCCCTGCTTTTTTAACATGGGCTTTCTTATAACAAGTGCTCAATGATCTGTGACTTGTAAGATTAGTGGGTCGAAGAGTCCGGCTCTAACGACACAGTGCAGGCCTAGCTCGCGTTCGGTCTGTATCTGCTACTGGCCCACTTGCAGTGTTCTTGAGAAGAGTTAAGGTTTTGTCTGAGCCAAGTAACATAAAATGTCCTCCATTGGGGCTCGTAGTCCAGCACCAAGAAGTTAAAGATTGAACTATACGGCTCCTTACCTTGGACCATTGGAGTGTGGCCAGTGGGTTCCCACTGCTGGAAGTGCAGGTCAGCTTGAGGGTGTCGCCGGCTTTGACCTCTGGCTGGTTGTATCCTTCGATGACGGGAGGCTGTGGGGGGACTTAGAAGGAAGAGTGGTGTCGTTACATAAGACAAGGAGATTACCAAAGTCTGAAGAGAAATATCTCATCGCAGGCTAGCGCTGGCCAGGGTTTTACATGCTTCTTACTACTAGTGCAACATCCCCTGCTTGCAGGCCATATTACCAAAAGGGAGTCCTCCCCTTTCCAAAAGGAAAGTTCCCAGTAGTGAGTTCAAATCCTTTAAAATGAGTCACTACTCTCTTAAATTGTTATTCCCAATTGCGAGTCTTCTCTCCTACAGTATAATGGCATCAGTCCAACAGTGAGCCCTCCTGTGAAGAGTGGATCTCAATAGGGAGTGCAAATGTTGCTTCAAGACAATAGCCTTCATTGTGAGTTCTTCGTCTCTAAAAAGAGGCTTTCACGTGTGTCCTACATTTCCTGAAATCATGACTACCCGAGTGTGGGACACTCCCCCATTCCCCTGATACTGATCCTCCTTCACACTTAGATGAGAGCCTCTCCAATGTTGGGCCACCCCAACGATGAACCAAGCACCGCTGATTACAATGGGAGCCCACAGTTCATCAGTCCTTAAAACGTGTGACCATTTCCCCAAATTCTATCTTTATTATTCAACAGAAGAGGACTAATGAATTGTCTTATTTCGTAATAAAATGATCAGTTAATCTACAGCCAAGTATGGCCAACTTCCAGGCAGGGGCTAAGCAGGTAGGCGGCACGCCACTTGAATCCTCTGGGCTTTTCGCCAAGGCATCGATAGCAAGTAGGCTGAGCAAGGTCAGGGTTCTGACTGCTTGGCTTGAATTAGAAATATCAGAGCTCCGAGTGCCCACCCCCCCAAAAAAACAAATTAACAAACACAAGATGTGATATGAATAATTTCAACAGGGCCATCAAGAAGCGGCTAAAACTGCTTCGAGTGGTGCCAGCTAACAGCGGCCACCCAGTGTTGATGATGGCAACCCAATATATACCTCTATCCTCAACGCTTTAGATCCTCACACAACGTCCTCCTTTTGCATCATGTAGACAGGATGTGGGCGATTGGTGAAATGAACACTTCCACAGAGTAACTTACACAACACATTCATGATAAAGCCGGCTGCAGTGGGCGTAGTCAAGGCATCGTTCCGGGCGCCGCACACCAGTCTGTTCCCATTGTCGGAGCTCTGTGGGGTCACCCTGCAAAGGCACGAGAGGGAAAGCTTGAATAAAAGGAGGGGGAAGCAGAAGAAGGGCCCGAGGGACAGCTCACGATTTACATTGCTGGGTGCCGACGGAAGTAAACAAGTGGTAGGTGCACATTGCACAGCCTGCTGCAAAAAGTATGGAGATGCTGAGAGGGGGAATATAGACACTGCACCACTCGTGACAGGTCAGGGCTGATGATGGGGGGGTAAAACGAGGCAGGGGTTAGGAGTCAGGAGTGTAATGAGGAATGAAGGAGGCCAGGGGGGCGGGTCTGTGGGTATAATGTGAATGGACGGGTAGTAGGTGTTGTAGAGTGAGGGGGGGGGCAAAGGCAAAGAGCTAAGAGAAGTTGGGGTGATGCCAGGTTGAGTGAAGAGAGACTCAGGTGATATTCTAGGGGCGGGGACGGGGGGGGGGTGGAGGGCATCAGTCAAGTGGGGCTGAAAGTATTACAGCAAGTGATGATATGGAGCAACGGATGGGAGAGGTGAAAGGACAGTATGGTGATAGGGAGGGAAGGATGGCAGAGATGGAGAGCTGTTTAGTGGTGATGTGGTCTGAAGGTTGCTAGAACTGAGTAACAGTGACTTGTAGCAAGAGATGTCAGAGACGAAGAAAAAAGGGTGGTGACATTGAGCAAAGGATGCTAGAATTTAGGGATGAGGGATTGTGATTTGTATTATTATTATCATCATCATTATTATTATTATTATTATTATTATCATCATCATCATCATTGGGGGATTTATTGAGCCCAGCCATATAGTCAGAAAGCAACGGAGCTCTTTACAATTCATGGGGGGAGTACCAGGTGAGAGGAAAGTAGATCAGAAGGGATCCATGCATTTGCGATTTTTGCAAGGTGCACAGTGGATGAAGAGAACATTAAGTAAAAGAAAAAATGGTTCGTTCATTTTCTGTTTCCGTACTGATTTAGTTATCTCCTGTTCTTCAGTTCAAAAGACTTGATCATTAAAATATTTGTGGCCTTTCTTCCTTACTCATTTTGCAGTACTTGCCGCCAACAGCACATCACTGCTGTCTTGCACTTTTCCTGCTTCCTCCCACTAACTCAACCTCCCCTCCTCTTTCAGAGCCGCCAGAGCGCCAGGCGACCACTCCGGTGGTGATAGTGCGCGGTACAAATGTCCTTTAACATTAACATTAACATACTTGTTTCATAATTCTCGCCGTCGATGTTGCCCATGAAGTCTTACCTCCACTCATCAGACGTGACACTAGAAGTCCTCCTCAAAGGTAAATGACGTAGCAAGAAGGTTGTTCAAGTATGGACCTCTGATGTTTTGAGTACCAGGGCAAGACAGCAGGAGATGCCTTATGGTTTCAATCTTGTCTTGATTCTCGCAGAATCTGCACTTATTTGAGTTTGATAGCCCTCTAATCGCCAAGATTTCATTTGTTTCGAGAAGATTCAGACGAGCATATAACTTCAGGGGAAGGGGAGGGTGGGCAATATGGCAGCAAGGGATGTACAAGAATCCAGGGGAAGAACCAGGGGTGGGGGGCAGATCGCTGAGTCTCAGCAGTGAAGGGTGTGTGGACCACAGTGTTAAATGGGAGCCATTAATTGAAGTGAAGGGTCTGTAGCTCCTTCCGGAAATGCAAAACTGAGGGGAGAGCCCGGTGTTGACTGAGAGGTGGATCCATAGTCCTGGGGCATAGACAGAGAAGGCCTGTCTTCTGGTTCTTTCCTTCATGCACCAGAGAAGTTCAAGTCTGCAAGTGGGTTGGCTTCTGGTGGATTGTTGGCCTCCAGAAACGCTGAGCTTCTCAGTGGCATAGCTTGGGGACTTTAGGGTGATGGCCCTGTACATTGTCAAAGCAGACAGAGGTGAAGGGACAGGTGGTAATGTTTAGTGAAGTAGCCAGAGGGGATTACTGGGGAGGCTTATGTGGAGGGAAGGCTTCAGGAATGGAAGAAAGGTTTAGGTTTGTGATGATGAGTGAAGGGCACCAGAAATACCGTGGTGGTGATGGCAACGTGTTAAGAAGGAGGTGAGAGGTGAAGGCATGGATGCAGTGATATGATGCAAAGGATACCAAAGGTGAGTGTATGGGGTAGTGATTCATGGTGGCAGAGGTAATGAATGAGGGCCTATAAAGGTGATCCCGATGAGTGAATGGTGACAGAGCTGAGGGTCAGTGTGGTGATATGGGGTAAATGATACTTGGGTGGTTGATGATGGTGGTGTGGCATGAAGCATACTGGAACAGAGGAATTTGTGGGTGATGTGGCACAAAAAGGGCAACATTGATGATTTAGGGTTGTGATGTGAAGTGAAAGACACCGGACGATTAAGGGTTGTTGATATGGAGTGAGGATAAGGGACAGGTGTGAACAGTTTGGGCTCGCCTGTTGATGTTTGCCCAGTGCAATGAGGATTCGCCATGGACTGGTGCCTGTTGTTGATGTACTTTTGATCTGTCAACATATGTTTCTTTGAAGGGTAACATATAGCCTAATGTCAAGGATCCGCCCCCTACTGCTTAATGTACAGCTTTGATTTGATATAATATAATGCATTATTATATATTGCCACAATATTTAAAATTCTTACATTAACAGGGAGCATGGGCTGGGGTATTTCTGTTTGAAATATTTGCAACTGAAAAATCTGGGACCACATAAAAGTAAGTGATTAGAAGGAGGCGTGTGCACTGACGCCCACCTGTTACTGTCCTGTCATTGGAACATGCCCCTATCATGCACGTGAGAGACAATGACATCTGTTACAACGATTGTACATAGCGATTCCAGATGAGAAATCAAAATGGAGTGCGTCATTACTCATCAGTAATACCAAACCAATGAACTCTGGACAATGCTTGTTAGATTAAATAGCGGTCACACATTGACCTCTGTTCTTTAACCTGTAAACGCCACCCGCCCGTCCTTGACAGCATCAACAGATCACATAGCTTCCAATACTGAAAATATGTGGGCAACACCAATATTCACCCCAGAATGGGTTAGGACCAAAGGGACCACCTCAACCGCGTCAACGTCTTAAACGGCTTATCTCAGATACAGCACCAGGTGTATTAGAGCTACCCACCATGTGCCTACATGGGCCATACGGTGCAGGATAATTACTAGTGTCCTCAGTCATGATGGGCGGTCGGATATCAGGCCATGTTGAAGCACCAGAGCTAAGCTTCTTGAAATGAGAGAAGACATATTTGACTCCTCGGAAGCAAACCAACCAGTTGCCCTATTATGTTGGCCTCTTTCTGCAGCATATGACACTTTAGTAGCCACTATCTCACTGTCTTGCATGCAGCACCAACTGGTCACTCTAGATGGTGCTCTTCATTGGCTACCCTCCTTCCTCAGAGATCTTTCTATTCAGATGAACTTTGGAAACTTTATGACCCGACCACTGGCTCAATATGTCCCTTAGGCAGGGGTGGACTGGGAACCAAAAGAAGCCCTGGAAATAATGTTCAAAGTTGCCCCATGTTGCACATTTTCACCAAGCCCAACCCTTTTCCTAGGAGAAAATTTGGAAATGAAATAGGTTACCACACAGAAGAGGCCCAGAGTGCAGAGGTCTACCGGGAAATCTCCAGAGTTCCCTACAGGCCAACACAGCCTTGCCCTTAAGGCTCTTGCCTCTAATCTTCACTCTTCTGTGCATTCATTAGACCCCTGGTCATGTTAATGTAGACTGGTAGCATCTCATTTCACTTGTTCGCCACCGATGATGATTTGCTGTGGACTGTCAAACTGCCTTTATCCAGAATTGGATAAGCTGCCAATACCATTACTTTAATGGGTTAAAACATGGATCATACTCTGCAGCAGACCTCTCGGCACTATTAACCATTTCATTTGGACACTCTCTTTGTGAACCATCTAACTTCTGTCAAAAGAGCAAACAACCTAGGTATAATCATGGATACCAACTTGACACATGCAATACTAACCAAAGCTTTAAACATAATACAACCTTCCACTTCAGTTCCTAAAGACAATACTTTCATTCTTCCATCTCATTCTAAATCTGTCTGCCTCTACTCTCTGTCCTCTGCAACTCATCCACAACAGGACTGCGGCCTCAAGCCCAGGGATCGCATCTCTCCAGGACTGAAATCGATGCACTGGCTCCCAGTGGCTGCGAGGATTAAGTTCAAACAACTCTGCATTGTCCACAAAGCCTTCTGGGGTCTGGTGCCTCTATACCTTCAACTCTCCCTTCGTAAATATCTTCATTCTAGAGGTCTTCGCTCCTCCAACTCCAACTCCCTCAGGGTCA
This sequence comes from Ambystoma mexicanum, assembly GCF_040938575.1. NCBI lineage: Eukaryota > Metazoa > Chordata > Amphibia > Caudata > Ambystomatidae > Ambystoma > Ambystoma mexicanum. The sequence continues at coordinate 1,175,613,232 of NC_090921.1, read as the reverse complement.
GTCGCTTCTCCAAGCAATGAGTTTGTGGTAGATCTCTTTCTTAGTTGAGGCCTCCCTCTGGAACAGCCTTCCTGCCTCTCTGAAACTTGAGGAGGGCCATCTCCGGTTCCGGAAGCACCTCAAGACCTTCCTCTTTGCTTCTGCTTTCTCTCTTCCTCCCCCCTGCTGAACTCCTGGCTGAAACAGAAACTGCACTGGTCACCTGGCTACCCTCTGATCTCAGTCCCAGGTCCCCTCCCTACCAGTTGCACTCCTGCACTGCCCCCCTGGCAACGCTTGCACTTGGGGGCTGTTTTCTGTATTCCTACAGTCCCTTGCCAGCACTTGACGCTTGATGTCTGCACTTACTCTTACACTTGCTAGCCATACTTTTTATTTATTGGTTTTTATTTATATTTACTGTTGATCTCATTTACTGCACTGCCCCCTCCCTCTTCCCCTTGCACGTTTCCATTCCCCCACCCTTGCAATTGCACAATCTCAATGTCACCTTGCCTAGTAAGATCGTTGTCTCGGTCTTCCCTCAGTTCCCCCTCCATTGCCTCGTCGCACATTGAAACACTTGTGCGTGTTATGAATGCCATATCATATCATATATCATCCACAGGACGGAATTCAGGCGTTGTGACAGTCACATCGGACAGCCTTCTGTTGGACCGTAGATGAGTTCTGGGAACCAGGAATGGCCCCCGGGTGTGTGAATAGCAACGCGGATGACGTATATGATCTTAAGTATTGACTTGTGTAGGTTCTGTTGGTCCTTCATCACAGAATGCCCTAAACCTATCACAACTAGACTACTGCACCAGCATCTATCCGTGTCTATGGAAAAGAGATTGAACTATTACAACAAAATCAGAATTGAGCTGGCCCCTCTGAGGGAACACAAAAACCTCCTGGCCTTCATGGATCACTGTCGGCCCTTCGTCGCTGTCAACAGTGCCCCACTTGAGTCAATCCTCAATAATATACCATATGGCCTACTAAAATGCATTAGGGTCCTCCACAAAAGCAATAATGCCTGGGCAAGCCTTTAAAAAACAGCTTAGGGTAACCAAGTCTTTCCTGTCATTTGCCACTGAGAATGTTAGATTTCTGATTTTTTTAAATACATTTTAGCAGATTTTCCCTTGTGCAATATAAATGTCAAAAACAGGATAGGATAATAGGTTAAAAACGGCAACAAAAACCACAATTAAAAATAACTCCTCATTTAACACCATTGGGCAGTCCTTTTTCCCATTACAATCAATTAAAGGCTCCAACCAGTTCAAAGGTCCTGCACAAACCACAAGAATGCATAGTGCAATCCATTGATATACCCCAGGCCTCTCTGTGATCTCCTAACGGCATCTAATGTTCACTTTGGTAATTACTTGGACGATACTCAACACCTTCTGGAGCTAAGTAGAAATCACGCCCGCGACGCCACCAGGCTCTCCTTCATCTACGATCTTGTTGAAAGCTGGATGGACCAAAATTGGCTGGTTTTAAACCCTGCCGAAAACTGAGCTGATGATCTTTGGCTCTACACATGCAAGAACTAAATTATACTCAGATTATTTCACCTGATCATTGAGAATGATCAGATGAAAATCCTAACGAAGGTCAAAACTCTGGGCGTATACATGGGTGCCTCGTTAAGCTCACATGCCCAAGTGGACAGCATCATACATAGCGCTCAATACCATCTGAAAGTGCTGAGGCATGTCAAACCTTTTCTGTCCAAAATCAACCGCCCCTCCCTGGTAAGGGCAATTTGTATGCCATGCATTGACTACTGTAATGCTCTCCCAGTTGGTGCAAATAGCAATAGCCTAAGGTAACTTCAAATACTACAGATCGACGCTGTGCATGTCATTTGTGATACTCCCATAAGAGAACACGTCACACAGGCCAGAAAGGGAGTACACTGGATGAGCGTAGCAGCCATAATCTACTTTAAGGCACTATCAGTGGCACATAAATGTGTGTTCGGTAAGGTTCCTGTATTCCTGAAGGAGAATTTGAAACTGTACTCCGCTCAGGATCAGGTGGCTTGCTGTCCGTGTCCGAAAACTAAAGAGCAAGAGGCCTTGGGCGTTCTTTTATCATTCTGACCTCCCTACACTGGAACTCACTTCCAGTAAAGATACGCTTGGAAACAAACTACCAAAAGTTAAGGAACCAATTGAAAACCTTCCTGTTTGAATAATCTCTGTACCACGCTCCCCTGGCTGCTATCTTTTCTTTCCTGCAGTTGTCTCGTCTTTTTTTCTTGTTGTCCCATGTGGCTTTGTAGCGCCCTGTTGCCTGCAGGCTTTCGGTGCTTAACAAATAAACAAATAAATAAATGGTTCAACCCTTTAGTCCTCCATATTCATACAGTTATTGCTACCTAGTTGTGTTTCCCCTGCCTGTAGTTTGAGCTGCTGATACTACAGGTTATTCTCAAATAAATGACCACTTTTGTTGTTACCATGTCAATCTGATCATACAAGAGGAAAATTGACACCTGCATGTAATCCCTGATGTGCGATTCTCGCCTGATTCTTAGGTTAAATCTTCTGTGTGGGTACGGATTCTTGGCTATTCTTCCTGCATCGCCACAAACCATTGCCAGCCATCCTTTTGGTAACACTGGTTTATTAAGCTCAAGAGCTTTCGTGTAGAGGAGGTGAAGAGCTGCCTCGGATTGGTGATTGTATGAAGGTAGGGTTGCTGGTGCAGTGGGCACATGAAAATATCCTTCGATGATAAATATTTGAGCTCCTCCATTCTTAATGCCAGGTCTTTAGTGACTTAAATATTCTCATGGATTGAATGAGTGACACTTTCCTCAGAGAAATATTTTGAGCCAATATCAGAGCTTTTTTTAGACCATTTTTGTTGACTTTCATCATTACTTGGGTCTTCAAGAGCTTTGTGTTGGAAGGCGCTATACATTCTTCCCAGCGCCTGAGGAGATTTTTTTGTTATTGGTTCCCACTTAAAGATGCTCATCTATGGATCATGGTCACATTCCAAGCACCATATAACTTGGAAGGTGGGGGCTCTACGGAATTAGAAAGCCACTTAATTATGGGTGTTTCCTGCTGGGGTTCCAAAACGCTTCTGCCATTTAAAGTCAATGGGCCGCATTACGAGTATGGACGTAGCCATGCCGTAAAAAGCGGCATGGCTGCCTCCATACCGGGTTGCAGGTCTGGGTCCCGCAAAAGGGGACTTATCAGGCCATTCCTACCTTGGAGGCCCTGGTAAATCCCTTTCGCGGGACCCGGAACTGGTAAATCCCAATTCCCATTTGAGCCTGCATAGGGCTCAATGGGAATGGGGGGGATGCTAACAATGGGCCTGTTAATGATAGGCCCGTTGTTAGCATCCTGGACTGCTTGCGGGACCCGTTAAGGATGCATGGTCTGACCAGGAGTTTCTTAGCGGGTCCCGCAGCAGTCCTCGTAATAGGGTAGCCCGTAATGAACGGTGCCGGTCCCGTGAAAGGGATTTACCGGCACCGTTCATTACGGGACTGCCGGGGTCCTAATGAGGCCCAATATGTATGGATGATGTTCTGATGTGTAGCCCCCTCCTTATCCTGACGTGTGAAATTAGATGGCATTTTAGGAACACCCCAGCCTTCTTCCTCCACTGCGTGTTGCTCACTTTCAGCACTATTACACTCTAGCTTTACATTAAACTCTGCCGTGACCTAAACATGCAAATACATATGGACGAAAGGTTATGATACTTGTTGCTCTTCAAGGACTCACACTAATAGACTGAATTCAGTATTGTTTGGCCGGGAACATAGCTCAGTAGCTCAGGGGCAGCGCGTTTATCTAGCAAACAAAACAACGCAGAGCAACACACTTACAGGATTAAGAGCATTGTAAAAGATTAATTAATTAATTGTTCCCACAATACGTCTTTTTGTGTTGTGACTCAAAGAAATGTGTAACCACATAGTCCTGGGAAATGGGACATGTTCCCCAGATAAATTGGATTTGAGTCTGTATAGATTTCAACAAGTTTCCATGCCAAGATGGTCAATATCTACATCAACAAAACTCCCATATTTGTTTGTCAGACAAGTCAAGTTTGTCGAGAATGTAATCTTTACATTAAATCCATTGTGTCGTTTCTTCATCATTCGTTAGCCGATTTCAGACAATAAAGCTAGATATTGCCTACCTACGATGGTCACCTTGAAGTTTTGGCAAAACAGAGGTTTTGTACCCAGAGGAGTCTGCAACCTGTAGCTCTCCAGATGTGTTGCAGAATAACTCCCATCAGTGATAAGCAGCATAGTCAATGGTGAAGGATCATGGGAGGCATAGTTCAAAACATCTGGAGAGCTGAAGGTTGTAAACTTCTCTGCAAAACCTCAGTCTGGTCACTATAGGTAGGTAATATCCAGTCTTGTGTCAGCTCTGCTAAAAACAAAATGGCTACAGTTACAAGAGTATAATGGATTTATTGGCTCTGAAGTTGTAATTGGCATTTAACACTAACGTGTAAATTGTACTTGCTGTGCTTTTCTCTGATATTATTCTGAGAAACTCTCCCGCAGCAAACTAAGAAACAAAGGCAGGCAAACGTAATGTTGAGCAGGTAAGGCTGTGTAGCCGTGGAAGATGAAAGGGACGCAAAGAAAGAAATGGCTGGCAATTTGCATGCTGTGAGTGTCTCTCCACACTCAAGCTCCCAGAGGTTAGTGGAAATTACAGAGGCAATCCTTGATACAGGGATGGAGGGTTCCATGTAATATTGTCGCCACAAAAATATCGGCATGCAAAAATATCGCCGAAAAATTGTCGTTTTTTTGTGGCGACATTATTGCATGGAACATGCGGGGGACACCCCCGCAACCCCCATTTTTTTTTAAAAAAATGTTGCCCCTATCGCCACATATATGGTCACCCAAATAATATCGCCACAACATTTTCCCGGCGATATTATTTACGGCGACCATATATGTGGCGATATTAATACCTGATACCGGATGGAGCCATTGCAAATACTGATTCTCCCAAAAGAACAAATTAACCGATAAGCAGGCTCAGACTGGCCTAGAGGGAAATAGGGCAATGCCCGAAGCCAATGTGGGCCAGGTTGATAAGTTACTTGACCATGAGGCTTGTAGTTTTAAACACTGTTACTGAATAAATATTCCTTAAAGTGCACAATTTTCATCACATTTTATCCAAAAAAAACTCCCCCTTTCATACTACAGTTACCCGATCACCTTGGTGGAGAGGGCAGGAGCCCCCACTGCAACCGCAGAAGTCTCTGCACCCAACTGCGACTGCGACCAGCACACTCACAGAAGCTACCCATGCAGCGTGCTCACTGGATGCCTACCTTCACAGCACAATTCAGCCTCAGCGCTGAGATCATCGGTATTTGAAGGTCCAGCACCTCGCCTACTTCACCGACCGTGCCACAGCCTTGATTTACTCCGTGATTCGATCTACGTCTGATTTCCTGGTTGCAGCCTCGCTTGCTCCTAAAATGGCAGGCGCAACACGGGATGGAAGTGAGGCTAGTCTCATGTTGCCTAGCAACTGAGAAGCTTCATTAACCAATCCCGTCTGCTGGAAGGCGGAAGTGCTGGCGGCCTCTAAGAAAGCCTGAAAAAGGCCCTGTTTGCCCCTGATTACCCTGGTGAGCCACCTCCTGCCTTATTGGGGTAAGTGCTCTTACGATTCATCACTGCCTGTGATCTACATCGTGATACACACGCTTGATCCCCTTAGAACGCAGACTCTTTAACAGCACACTGCTACCTACATGCCGAGTCTAAACTGGACCCCCTATAACTATCTGTATCCACCAGCCTACCCTATTACATTAAACCTCACTGCAAGCTGCCGAACTAGACTGATACATATCTAGAAGCAGCCTATAATTGCAACGTAATGCATATTTGAAATAGCCTATCATTGAAACATGATGCACATTTGAAATAGCCTATTATTGCAACGTGAAATAGCCTATTACACCACCTCTATCTATACACAACATAAAGTAGACAACTCAGTAGACTGCAATATGACCTGAATTAACCCAATTGTATAACTCAAATTAGCCTTCTGCTATCTGACTTTTTGCAACATACGCCACCCCAGGCTAACTACCCAGCACCAATCATGGCCGCACTTAGAATAGTGACTCTTACTATGGCCACTACCGTCCCTCTATTCCACAACACACCACCCTCTAACGTTCCTCCTAACACGTGGGACAAACACACCTTACTATACCTACCATAGTCACGCACTACCATCAGCCACCACTGTCACCAACAGAATGGATCATGAAATTCACCACCCCACCCACACCTCTTATCCCATGCCCCACCCATTTGGGAAACATTAAACCTGGCTCCCGCTTCAATATGCCCAATACTGTAAGTCTAGACCTCGCATGCCCTGTGTTCCTATGAAATACTAGACTATGATCCTGCACCAACCTCAAGCACTGGCTTTTGAGGACGCCGTCCTTAGGGGACCGCATACCGGATACTCTGCTCCACGAGCATCTCACACCTATATAGCTAATGACCACAGCCTTCCCTCTCCAGACGACCTCCTACCTCACGATTCAGTGGCTCCTGCCACTACTACAATTGAAAGTGCCCTCATTAATGCACGATCATTAGTAGCCCACTCTCCTGACATAGCAGATGTGCTCACTTCCAATAACCTGGACTTCCTTGCAGTAACGGAAACCTGGTAACATGCGACTGCCGGAACATCTCTCTCAATTGCCATTCCAGAGAACTACTCTATTATTAGAGGTGACAGAACAACCGGGATAGGTGGTGGGGTTGCTGTTATTGTAAAATCTAACCTGAAAATCCAAGAAGTCACCAAATTAGACATATCATCAGCCGAACTCCTATCCTTTAAACTCCCACTTTCCAGCTCCAGAACTATACTTTTTCACCTCATCTACAGACCTCCAGGAGCAATTACATCGTTTGAGGAAGATATCTCCCACCTCTTGACAGCAAATACAAAACTAGGCTCCCAAATCCTACTATTGGGAGACTTTAACCTTGGCCTCCAGGACCACAACGACAAAAATGCTTCTGTGATTAATGACACCATCACACAATCAGGCCTGATGCAACGCATCAACAAACCTACACATGGCTGGCCGACGTCAACTGCGACATCTCCTCGACCAACATCACACTGTGCGCCTGGTCAGACCACCATTTTATCACTTTCTCCATACCTAATACTCCACAAAAAAGTGAACCACCCACTGCCCCTCAGCAATCTCTAGCAAGGAACAAAAGTAATACCACCATTGAGAATCTCAAACCACTGCTACACCCTATCACATCAGCTGCCCTTACTACACCCATTCCTAGTCAAACTTTACAATGACACACTGGAACTAGCCCTAAATCAGATAGCACCACTAAAGCTAAGAAAGATCAAACCAACTGCCCATGTGAACAAATGGTTCTCGGCAGAACTAAAAGCACTACACAACTTCAAGAGAACAGCTGAATCTAGCTGGAGGAAAGCCCCGTCCATCTCTACTAAGGAAAAATTCTCTTTGACAGCAGCCACATACAAAGCGGCTATAACAAACGCAAAAAAAGAGATCTTCAACACCAGAATCCACAACTCCAAATCTGGCATGAAAGAGTTATTCTCCATCCTAAGAGAATTGGAATCGCTTTTGCCCCCCACCGATGACTGCATCAAGGATAACAACTGGTGCAACAACATCCAACAAACACTCTCTAATAAAATAGCCCTCTTGCAAACCAAGATAGCTTCCAAAAAAGCCAATCTCGCTTCTAAAGACTATGTGAACGATACACACAACACCCCCCAGCCTAACTGCCCTCTCTTCCACTTCTCACCAGTCACAGCGAATTAAGTAATTAACATGATTGCCAGCTTAGAACCTTCCAATTGCCTAGGTGACCTATATCCGGCATCAGTCATCAAGGAGGGAGCCAAAGATCTTGCCCCCTTCATCACCACACTGATCAACTCTTCATTTATAAACTCGGCAGTCCCAAAAAACCTCAAAGAGGCCTGGATCCTACCACTACTCAAAAAACCCAACCTCAACCCCAATATACCCACAAACTATAGGCTCATTACGACTGTCCCCTTTCTATTAAAAATAATAGACAGAGTAGCATACCTCCAAATACAACAACATTTGGAAGACAATAACCTTCTTGGTCTATGACAATCTGGCTTTAGACCCAGGCATGGGATGGAAACAGCCCTCCTAGACCTAAAAATCCAAATGGGTGAAGCTAAATACAAGGGCAATTTGGCCATCCTGCTCTTGTTAGATCTGTCTGCCACTTTCGATTTAGTTGACCACCAAATACTTACCGAACATCTTTCCTTGGCTGCTGCATTCTCCCAGGATGCCACAAATTGGATTCATTCCTTCCTCTCGGACAAAACAACGAGGGTCTTAGCCCCGTCAGGTGGCGTGGCAGCTGACCCTGTCTCTATCCAATGTGGTGTCCCCCAAGGTTCCTGCATCTCCCCTACACTTTACAACGTCTTCACCAAGCTCCTCTTCAACCACCTTGACGACTTGGGAGTCACATATACAAACTATGCTGACGATACCCAGGTCCTCATCGCACTTAGAGGGAGCTATGATGATGACATTGCAAAACTGAACGAGATCTACCTTGAAATCCAAGCATGGATGGCTACACATAGCCTCTGCTTAAACAACAACAAGACAGACTGCTGATAGTCAGCTCACAGGCCAGTCTTAATAAACTTGACCCCAGATACCAATCCTTCATTATTGACGGCAACATTATAAAAGTATCAGAAGAAGTCAAAACTCTGGGTGTGTATCTTAACTCTATCCTCTCCCTCAAAAAACAAATCAATGCCACCATCTCATCCACAGCATATACCAACAAACTTATCAATGCCTGCAAACCCTTCTTATCTACAAAGAGCTGCCTCACATTGGCCAGGGCCCTCATATTGTCCAAACTGGACTACTGTAACACTCTCTTCCTCGGCTCCACGAACCACAACCTGAACAGATTACAGATACTACAAAATAACGCCCTTAGATGTGCCTTGAATCTCCCGTGCAAGGCCTACATCTCTGCAGCCAGGAAAGAATATTACTGGCACCCTATCCGTGAGAGAATTAAGCTTAGAGCATTGGTTATCACACACAAATGCCTCTACCGGACGGCGCCACGCTATCTATCAGGCAAATTTACGAGACAGAACTCCACCAGACCCACTAGATCTCATTACCTACACCAACTCAACATCCCAAGGTTCAACCTAAAATCAGCAGAGGGAGCTAGCTTTCCTGTGTTAGCAGCCAAAGCTTGGAATGCACTACCTATGACTATCAGAGCTGATAGCTCGTTCTGATCATTCCGAGCCAAGGTAAAGGAACTACTCTCATCTTAGCAATAGATTGACAGCTAGCCTAAACGGGCTCTGGTTTCATTTGCATCGAATGCGTCCTTGTATCAAAGATGTGACGCATGTACTCTTTATCTAATCTATGCCTCGTCAAGGACCACCTTGTAACCCGGTCCCTCACACTATCCGTTGTATTGGTTCATCTGCCTTCACATTGTATGTGCAACCTTCTGTAACCACTGTTGACCCTAATGATAAAGCGGCAGTGACCCCAGGGTTCGGCTGCGCTATACAAACAAACTAAACTAAACTAAACTACTCAAATGGTCTGTCACAAAAGAAATGAATTGTCATATGCAACCGTAAGCCACTTTTTCACTGGTGCCCGAGACTATTTTTTACCCCAGCCTGACCCTGCTGATGGGAAAGCAGAATCCTATTTAAGGTACCTCCCTGGTGCCAGACTTTAGAACACATTGCACAATCATTGCTAAAGAGAGAGACTTGCGTCGATCTAATAAAGAACGAGACTCAAGGAAACTTGGGTATAGGGAAGGGAAAACTTGTGTATAGGCGCGTTATAAATGCCATATCATAGCATATCATATTCAGGTCTATTGAACTAGAAATAAGATTGGGTCAGAGATACAAGAGTGAGAGTTCTGATTGTTGGACTTGACACCATAGGAATACACATGGACCCATCTCAGGTTAAAACCTTGTAGATAAGGTCCTATACAATAATGAACGAAGAAGCAAGAATGAAAAGATAAGACAGATTGAGGCCAGTTTCAATGAGCAGATTCAGAGGCGTAGCCAGGATTGTCTAGCAAATGGGGCCTGAAGCTAATGTAGTTGGGCCCACTGCACTGACAAAAATATCTGTAAATGCCCACACAGCGCTGCTGATTGGGCATTTACAGATTTTGGGTGGGCCTTGCCCTCAGGCCCTACCATGCCTACGCCTCTGAGCAGATTACTCCACAAAGGATATAAAGGGATAGATGAAGCTGCAATCCCAGCAGGGATAGGAATAACCGACCCCTTAAATGTAGGCACGTATTGTCTACAAATGCAAAAAGACAGGAGGGCCAGAAAACGCATTTCAGCACAACGGAAGCAGATCAGATGTAAAAGAGAGCAACTACGACTGGACGAGAGAGCGGAAATCAAACATTGAGAAGGGGTCATTCTGTGAGCAGTTCATTATAAACCAGTACTTGGCAGAATGTGACCATATAATTAATTTATGAAACCCGCCAACACATTTCATGCAGGAGGAGCTTAATCAGTAACAAAAGCGTGTGGCTTCCAGAGGGGAGTCATCCTGATCATCCACCCTTGTTAAGGGAGAACTTGATCGAGTTTAAGGTTATGATGGGGATCTTGCGTGGGCCTCCAGTACAACAGGCAGTTCTGCAAATAGTCGATCTACCTTTAACGTTCCCTACGATGAAACCAAAATGAAACGAGATGAGCAAGCTGTTGGATCCTTGATCAGCAGACAGGAAGACAGGCAAGAAAGCTCACATAGCCATGTTTGAAGTATTGAGCTTTCGTTTGTCTTATGACAGTATGCTGTGCTCCTTCGCAGATTGCACAGTTCTGTGCGTTTCCCAAGTGGGCTTTTCCCTTATAGCATCCTTGCTCCGTCTGTATCCCTCCTGGTGAGTTAACAACAGTGAGAAAGGACAACTCACCACATAAGCTAAGCAAGATGTTAAACAAGCACTGACAAAGCCAGCAGTTTGGGCTTTTGGGTAGCAAAGGATAGGCATTTGCTATGCACTGATATACAGGTACTGCCTGGCCATAAGACATAGGAGTGATTACCTGGGCATATGATGTCAGTACCTGGCAAATGCTTACCTAAAACTTCAAACCAAAACTGTTGGCTTGTTTGTTGCTTCTTTTCAAAAGGATTTCAGTGAAAGGAAGAGATATACATCAATTGACTAAAGGTACACTTGGTTAAGACATTTTTATTGCAGCACTAACCTTTTACAGCTACAATTAGGGAGCCGCAGGTAGTGGGTGGGAATGGCCATAGGAATTAGAATGGCAATGGACCATCAATAGTTGGGTAAATAACTAAACAACACTCACAGGCTGTGTGTTCCTCGTCACATGTCATCTCTCCCCTACCTGTACTCCAATGTAATATTTTCGACTTATAGATGGCGCTTAACCACCACCTAATAGGCCAAACGAAAAATTGTCAAGGGCAAAATAAATGAAGATTGACTGGGAGGGAGCGCTAGAGAAATGGAATTTACCATTTTTGTCCAACTCCCCACTTGACAAAACCCTGGCATTTGACTGGTGCTAGGAGAAAGCCGCGCTATGTGCAGGGATAGTACCCGGATCTTGATGGAGCATCCTTAGTTTTTACTGTGATTTTCTTGTATAGGAGGGGGCACCATGCAGTCAAGGTAAATAGGGGGGATAAGATGGTTGCAGGCAGGGGCATGAGGGGAGTCTGGGGCTCCCCCATTGAGCTAAAGCATTCTGTAGAGGGAGGTAATGCAGAGCGAATGGGAGTCCTCGAATGTTCGAAGAGAGTGGGAGATTTCCAGGTCACCACAAACAATCGACTAGGGGAGTCAATATGGGCAGCTAGATTCAGCCATTGAGAGTCACAATGAGAACCTGGCACGGTCGAAGTCTGCTTTTGCAGATTGCTGCATAATTACGAACAGACTATTAAGCAATAAGAAGCAAATCCTATAAAGAAGATAAGTTGGCTCTTTCCAACAGACTATCAATTCTGGACTTCCAGGTGATCTTGCATCTATATGCATATTTTGACACATTAATTTACTTCATATATAGAAACCCAAGAGAAACAGTGTATAGTAGTGTTTAATTTACTTTTTATATAATGTAGGAAAGTGGAAGCTAGAAGACTGATCCGAACCTCTGAAATTGATTAATTTTGCTCCTGATGAAGGGAACTTGTCTCACGGAATGCGTCAAGCTCTTTTTTAATTTAATTGTGTATTATTTATCTCACTAAACTATACATATGCTAAAACGTATTTATTGTGAACAAAGAATTGACAGAATGTTAGTCACAATCCCTACAGTGCTGAACTTTATCAATTGTTGACTGACATTATTGTCGGTATATGATGTGTGCAGGGGCATGGGAGGGCCCACCAATTGAAGACACTTTATTTTGTGTTGGTTCATTATCCGGCCAAACTTGACTGTAGCTCCTAGTATTCCAGAAAATATCCCCTCTATTGGCAGAGGCCCCTAGACCCTTTATCTTCACTTCTCATGCCTCTTTCTCTCCCGTGTGTCGGTCCCAGACCCCTTTGTCTCGGATCTCCCTGAATTCCTGTGGGTCCCAGACCCTGGCGTGTTGCTCTTGCATGGCTTCCTAGACTCTGTAAGAGTCCCAGACGTTGGTGTGCTGCTCTTGCATGGCTTCCCAGACTCTGTAAGAGTCCCAGACGTTGGTGTGCTGCTCTTGCAGGGCTTCCCTGACTCTGTATGAGTCCCAGACATTGGTGTGCTGCTCTTGCAGGGCTTCCCTGATTCTGTATGGGTCCCAGACCCTGGCGTTCTGCTCTTGCGGGGCTTCCCCAACTCTGTATGAGTCCCAGACATTGGTGTGCTGCTCTTGCAGGGCTTCCCTGGCTCTGTATGGGTCCCAGACCCTGGTGTGCTGCTCTTGCAGAGCGTCCCCGACTCTGTGTGGTCCCCAGACCCTGGTGTTCTGCTCTTGTAGGGCTTCCCTGTCTCTGTGTAGGTCCCAGACCCTTCTCTCAGGTTTATCACATGTTGTACTAAGGCCTAGTTCACTAACCTGCCATGGCACTTGTTCTCATATGTCCAATTCTTGTACTGGTACGAGGGAGATGGGGGTCTTCAGATTTTCCCAACCGCCTTCTTTATTCTCCATTATCTCTACCATTTGCTACGGTAACCAAGGTACCTTTTGTGGAGTTACCAGCTTGCTCGAGCAGCTTCACTGAACTCCTTCTTTCCGCTATGGGCTTCCGTATGCCTTCAAGCAGTCTCTGGAACTCCTTGCAGTGTTATCAGGTCTGGTCCCTCTCGGTGTGCCCCTCTCGGTCCACACATGCAATTTGACTCTCAGTTGCTCACTGACCTCAGATTCTCCAGCCTGGACAACTTGGAACACCACATGTGTTCACTGAGATTCCGTCAGCCTTTCCAGCTCTCCGTGGCGAGCCTCTAGCAGGCTCTCCATTCCTTTTTGGAGGATCTGACTTTCCTTCTGCCAGTGAAGGATTTGGTAGCCTTCTCCAGTTTACCTTCCCTTGCCGGTTGGCAAAGGTTCCCTGTCGGTTTGGTAGGCTTACCGGCCCACAGCCCTCCTCAGCACCTCCCAGCTTCCCTGCTCCTGGCTCCTCGAGGGAAGGCTTGACCATACTTCCTGGTTTCCCCCTTCTATTTCTACTCCCCCTTAGCCAATAAGGATATGGCAACCACTAGACAGTTCAATTTGGTTCACCTTAGTGCTCTCTATGCATCCACACCTCTTCCTCGTCCCAGTGGTTGTCATTAGTATATCTTTCAACTCCTCCATATTCCTCCTCATCTCAGTATTTCTACCCTTGATCTCCCTTAGGTCGGTTGTCCTCTTCATAGTTCCAGTACTTTCTAGGGAAATGGTAGGGTGACTATAATTCATGACCCTATTAGGGAAGGGGTTGTTAAGGTTGTAGGAAGGGGCCTAGAGACAGGTGATTGCCGGGGACCTTGTGTTCTCCCAATATGGTCATCACTTGTCCCACATTGGGTTTCCCCTCCCATGAGATCGACCTGCTGAGTACCACCCCCAGAGGGACTATCAGACCTCACCAGCCTGGCCTCATGGGAAGGGGATCCCCCTATGGAAGCACTTATGATACCCTGGGATTCGTCACACGAGATAGTAAATCATATAGTATGGATCTCTTGCGAATGTATGTAGCTGCTAGAGCAGAAGGTGAGTTGACTAAACCAATGAAAAGAATGCATGAAGTTATCTCTAGTCTTGCAGGCCCTCAGCTCTATCTTCTGTGGTCACCTTATTCTAAACATTGTGTGGTAATTACTTAATTGAAGTTCAATTGTCTGGGTCTGAATCGTGCTATTTTGTCATGGACAGGCAATGAGTCCAGGACGAATACATTTCCTTTTGATCCAAATGAAGATGAGCCTGTTATGCATTTTCTGTGTGTGTTTTATTCTGATCATTAGAGTGTGAGAACTTTGTAATTCCTGTTCTTCGGAATCTTGATACTAGGCAATGTCAGCCAGCCCAAGGGCTTTTGCTAAATGCCTGTGATCCACTGTGTACGTGGTCTTTACATGGAAAGCATGTGCTAAAATAGATAATAGACTTTTTCAATCTTAGAACTGCCCTATTTTTAACTATTTGAAACGTATGGATGGCTAATTCTGCACTTCTTTTTGCCCTTGAATGTATTCTCAGTAATTTCAACATTTATATCACATTGTCTGATATGGTTTGGTTGTATTTAATTTTTATGGTTGATGTGTTCTGACCGTAACGGCAGTAATGCTGAGATAAACCTTCTTGATGATGAAGATGAATTTCGCCACCATCTCGGCTTAGTAGGAACCTCAGCACAAACATAGTTCCATGAAAAACAGAAAATCCTTGCAGAACAGAGAACTAGATAAGGCTTGAGCCAGATAGGGGAAAGGAGGCCTGGAGTAAAAGCATCTCACACATTATATAAGATATACATTCAGAACAACCACTCCATGATCTAGAAAATAACTCAGGAAAGAATAAAGGTGTCAATTAATCTAAAACTGCTTCTATTGTTAAACAAGCTGACATTTTAGAGCCTAGAACACTGGAAAAAAACAAACTGATTGAGCAGACAAGAAGATGAATTGGCTGCAAAAGAAAGTGCTATTACCTGGGCAGCAAATACACCCTGGAAAAGTGGAAACAAAGCAACGACTCATCCTTGGGGCACAAGAGACGTTTGTACACGGGACAGCTTGAAAAGTTGGTTAATAAACTATTGGAATAAATTCTCCTGATGTATGGGCATTGGTTGGATGTAAACCCCTAAACTCAAAGGTCCCCGAGGGATCAATCATGGTAACTGCTGTTATGGAGACATTGGATTGAATGTTCTGTCAGTGAGGTGTAAAGAGTGCATATTGGAAATTGGCATTGTGACAGGGCCAGAAATCCATCCCTGTCTGTTGGGTTTGGGGACTCCTCTCATCCTGGGGTGGAAGTCGGTGTTTGCCAGAGCCAGTCCCACTACAGAGGCCGGGTGCGACAGTTGGGAGGGCCCCATTCTCTGTCCCTTCCTCCTGTGCCAGGTTGCTTGACAGAAGTACCACTACCTATGACCTCATGTTTTCACAGCATTTTTCTGGCCAGTGTTTTTCTCTTTGTCTTGTAGGATATCCAATATCAGCGGCCTTAATGGGACAGCCAGCAAGCCACTAGAAAGAGAGACAAAGCCCTGGCAAGCAAAATGCAAAGCAAACCATGCCATAACCAGGATGAAGCAAGCCACTCCACAGACTGCCTCAGCTCAGAGATCAGAGTGACTCAGAGAGTGGAGAACTCCAACCAAATTTGCACGCTCTTAGACAGCGAGCCACACTAGCACAATGCCAGTATGAGGCAGGGTACGGATCACCCTCCGGGGCTCACACACTAATGGATGTTACACCCACCAGCAGAGGGGCCGCAGAGTGGCAACCTCACCAAACTGACATCCTTGACTCGCCGGGAAGTCCTCACATTGACTGGAACATTGACTGTTGTGGCCACCATTGCCGTAGACCGGTGGCCCTGCATATGATAAAACGGTGTGGCTTAAGACCCATTTTGAATGTTTTCACTATTGTAAAACTTCCCCTGGGGAAAGGACAGACAGCAGTTGGCCTGGCGAACCAGGTATGGGAGAGCGCCAATGGAGAAGGAAGGGGGTGGACAAAAGGGGGCACAGGAAGCTGGAAGGCATGGGTTGTTTGGGTGAGGTCAAGAGAGGAGCAGGAGGATCAGGAGACCAGGTATAGGAAGGACGAAGCACAGGGGCATGGTGTAGACTTGTTGATGGAGCGTATGAAGGGTGGATGAGTGACATTGATAAAGGGGGTATGGAGTGAAAGAAAATGTGATGGAGAAGTGAAAGGAGGATGACTGACAGAAAATGTGTGGGTGGAGTGAGAGTAGTAGTATGGCAAGCGGAGTAGTAGCAGTGTGGAGAGGGGAGCAGTCAGAGAGGAGAGGAGAGAATGTAGGTAGTGTGAATGAGAGAAGGAGAGTAGCAGGGAGTTATATTGGATGGTCGAGGTAAATAATGGAGAGAGGAAAATTGGAGAGAGAGTGGAGCAATTGTCAGGGAAAGAGAGAGACAGAGAGAGAGAGAGAGAGAGAGAGAGAGGAGAGAGACAGTGCATTGAGTAGAAGTTAGGAGAGTAGGAGGAGGTAAAGGAGAGTGAACGCTAGTCACAGTGAGAGGGATAGTGTGGTGTGTAAGGGTAAGACCAAGTGGGGCATGTGTGCCTGAGAGTCACAAATCCACAACCTACATCCCTTTGGGGACTTTAGAACAGGGACAACCTAGATAGTTCCCTCTGGGAGTCTTAGGTAGATAAGGTGCTTTGCCTTTAGATCTTCACATTTTGCTACACATCTTTTTAGATAGTAGGGGTTACCAATCTCTAGTGACCATCCCGTGGCTGAGGGACACCTGGCTTCGGGAGGGCAAGCTCATCTCTTGACGAGATTAAGAGGGACGGGCCTTGGAGAGCCCCTCAACAACAAAAACAACAAAATCCCTTGCACAGTCTGCCAGAGTTGGTGTGTTCTTGAGGCCATCTGTGACAGTATTTATACCCTGGCAGCCCAAATATGGTGTACTAAGATATGTGTTGGAGGAAGGATGTATACGTCTTACTAGTTCCACTAGGATAGACTTACTAGTTCCACTAGGATGTTTGTGCGAACCAGCAGTCCCCACCACCCTTCGGAGGAGCAGGAGCTCCAGATCGAGTCCCTGCAGGAGCAGTGGACACACGGAGTCAGCCACCTTATTTACTATACCCATCAGCGGATAATGGTAAACGCTGCTGCCCCTGCGCTTCACTTTTTTGTAAAAAGCGCTATTGCAGCCTGTGCACTGCATATTTGTAATCCTGCACCGAAATGCCCACTTCTCCATGAGGATCACCAGAAAGCTTCAGGAAGCCCCTGCCACCATTAAGGTACAGGAGGTACCTGATAATTCCAAGATAGCCGCCCGATTGATGCCCGAAGCCCCTCTGCCTAACTGAGCCTTCTGCAGCCATCTGATTGGCCACCGGGCCCATCTTTTCCCCCACTGGCTGCCAGCAGGCGAAGCCGGCCCACTCACTCTGAGGCCCACGGGAGGTAAGGCCAACACCTGTTTGTGCCTGTTTCTTGCCGATTCTGCCTCTGCCAGTCCCCCTGGCCCACACAGGAGAGCACCAGCATGGAGGACCCGCTGCCCCAGGACCACTCACTACTGCCTTCCAGCGCCTGAGGTCAATGGGTAAGCCTACTATCAGTATAATATGCGCACCCACTGATCCCCAAGTTGGCTATCCTTCACCCTCAGGCGCCAAACCTTACCACCTGGCTGTCACCCTACCTGACTTACCTACCACCACTGGCCCATTCCACTTTGTTCACGGCAGCCGCCCAACCTTTACGTGACAATTGTACTGTATTCGAGCACTGCCTCTTAATCACTGATTGCCCGCATATGTACCTACCTAGCCAGCCATATTCGAGCATTGCCTTTGAGTTATTGCCTCTGAGCCACTATGTACCTACCTAGCCAGCCATATTTTAGTATTGCCTCTGAGTCATTGATTGCCTGCATATGTACCTACCTAGTCAGCCATATTTGAGCATTGCCTCTGAGTCACTGATTGCCTGCATATGTACCCACCTAGCCAGCCATATTTGAGTATTGCCTCTGAGTCATTGATTGCCCGCATATGTACCTACCTAGTCAGCCATATTCGAGCATTGCCTTTGAGTCACTGATTGCCTGCATATGTACCTACCTAGTCAGCCATATTCGAGCATTGCCTTTGAGTCACTGATTGCCTGCATATGTACCCACCTAGCCAGCCATATTTGAGTATTGCCTCTGAGTCACTGATTGCCTGCATATGTACCTACTTAGCCAGCCACATTCAAGCATTGTCTTTGAGTCACTGATTGCCTGCATATGTACCTACCTAGCCAGCCATATTCGAGCATTGCCTTTGAGTTATTGCCTCTGAGTAACTGATTGCCTGCATATGTACCTACCTAGCCAGCCATATTTGAGTATTGCCTCTGAGTCATTGATTGCCCGCATATGTACCTACCTAGTCAGCCATATTCGAGCATTGCCTTTGAGTCACTGATTGCCTGCATATGTACCTACCTAGCCAGCCATATTCGAGCATTGTCTTTGAGTCACTGATTGCCTGCATATGTACCTACCTAGCCAGCCATATTCGAGCATTGCCTTTGAGTTATTGCCTCTGAGTAACTGATTGCCTGCATATGTACCTACCTAGTCAGCCATATTTGAGCATTGCCTCTGAGTCACTGACTGCCTGCATATGTACCTACCTAGCCAGCCATATTTGAGTATTGCCTCTGAGTCATTGATTGCCCGCACATGTACTTACCTAGCTGCCCGTATTCGAGCAATTGCCTTTGGGTCATTGACTTCCTGCACACGTACCAGTCACTAACGTGGTATTCTAGATGGGCCACCACTATACAATTATGTATCTACCAGCCATTTACACAATTCTACTGAGGACTATCCTACACCTACTCATCATGCCAGATGTTAACGTACCTAACTCCTTGCCACCATTGACGTCTGTAGTACACCTGAACGATAACTCTCCTGACCAATATTTACGCCCGAGTTATGAACCCCTTGAGACAGTTACCGCGATATCTCACCCATGCGATACACCTAGCAGAAACCTCAGACTCCGTGCTAGACTATCTAAACTGCATGAACCCCTACGCAGATCTCTGCCTTCTACCAACATTAAAACTAGCCTCAAGCAGGTCTGTAAACCTCGCCATACTAGACAACCTTCACAACTTAATTCCTATACTTGCCCAACTTAGAACAACAAGTCAAAAACACCCATTATGTCCACTACTCTACATCCTCAAGCCTTAGAGGTCATTAAGACCCCTATTATTGTTGGAGCACTCCTTCATTTGAGATGCCTTGTCGCCCATGCCCTAGACATTGCCGACATAATTACAGAAGGCAACCTTGACTTTCTTGCTATCACAGAGATCTGGCTACACAATGCAGCAGGACCTTCGCTCATGCTAGCTATCCCGGATGGCTACACAATAGTCAGACACGACCGAGAAGGTGCTAGAGGTGGCGGCATAGCCATAATCTCTAAAACAAGCCTTTCACTCAGATTAGCACCCACCCAATCGATTCAATCTTGTGAGACCCTATCTGCCAAACTCCAACTAAATAATAATCAAACACTTACCATTCACCTCTTATACAGACCCCCTGGCCCTCTAGGCACCTTTGATGAGGATCTCCATAACCTACTCACAAATAACCTCAAACCTTGTTCTCAATCAATCCTTCTTGGGGACTTTAATTTAGGTCTCCATGACACCACAGATACCAATGCCACATTGGTAGCCACACTATTCACGCACTTGGCCTAACTCAAAGAGATGATAAGCCTACGCACCTGAAGGGAAGAACATTAGACTGGATAGCTGACTGCAACTGTACAGCCACTATTTCATCTATAATGCCCCTACCTTGGACAGACCATTCCCTGGTGTCCTTTAACCTAGCTACCGCCAGACCTAACCCGACGGCCCTTCCACTAGCGCCACCTTGCTTAGCCAGAAATAAAAAATGTATCACTGTAGAGAAAGTGATCCCAGCGATATTACCGACCCTTAACGCTCTATCAGCTAATCTAAACCCTAGTATCCTAGTGCAAGAATTTAATACCATCATGCTCACTACCCTTGATAAAGTGGCTCCTCTCAAACTTAGACCAAGTAAACCAAAAGCTCATCTAAATAAATGGTTTGCTCCACTGCTAAGAGATTTACGCATTCTGAAAAGAAAGAGTGAAACCACCTGGAGGCTCTGCCCATCAGTCAATAACAAAGCTAAATTATCCACTCTCTCCTCACTTTACAAAAAAGAAGTTTGCCAGGCAAAACGTAACTCATATGTTGACCGTATAGCTAAATCTAACTCTAGCATGAAAGAGCTTTTTGCCATTCTAAAGGAACTTGAGTCTCCCATCGCCATTCTGGACACCTGTACCAAGGACAAACCTCGGTGCATGGATATCCAGCAAGCCTTAGCAAATAAAATTATCACTCTCCAAAATAAAATCCATCAAAAAAAGAAGTACTCAAAATTCAGGATTTGACCAAAATGCCTCACACCAATATCCTACTGGCACACACTAATACCTTCCACTTCTCCAAAATGACCGCCTTGGAAATAGAAAAAGTGATCCTTTCGCTTAAACCATCAAATTGTAAAGGTGACATTTGCCCAGCACAGTTAATAAAAGACGCTGCCAGAGAATTATCTCCCTTTATCGCTAAATTGATCAACGCCTCCTTTGCCTCAGGCACTATCCCTGCCAACCTTAAACAGTCCTGGGTACTCCCCCTCCTTAAAAAGCAGAAATTAGATCCCCTCATCCCTACTAATTACCGCCCAATTACTACAGTACCGTTTCTTCTTAAGATTCTGGACAAAGCCGCATATAACCAAATTCAAAGCACCTAGAACTACATAACCTATTAGGAGAAAGACAATCGGGCTTCCGTCCCCTGCACGGAACTGAAACTGCCCTCATTGACTTGAAGTCTCAAATTGATGAGCTGAGAGACAAAGGGAGAACAGTACTCTTACTACTCCTGGACCTCTCAGCTGCCTTTGATTTGGTGGATCACAAAGTCCTCTGTAGTCACCTGGACTCCGCCTCCCATTTATCTTCGGAAGCCATTGGATGGATCAAGTCATTCCTGAGCGAGAGAACGATAAGAGTCTTCTCCCCTTCAGCAGTGGCAGATCATACCCCTATCTCATGTGGTGTTCCCCAGGGCTCTTGTGTATCCCCAACCCTATACAATATCTTCACCAAGCCCTTGTTTGATGATCTGGACCATCTTGGTATCACCTACACTAATTATGCAGATGATACACAGATCCTCCTCCCGCTTTCTGGGGATCATGCCAAAGACACGGAATTGGTGAACAAAGTATACCTTATCATCCAGGCATGGATGGCCACTCACGGCCTTTGCCTAAACGATGATAAAACAGAGTTGACTATCCTGGGTACCCAAGCCAATATCAAAAAACTAAGTCAGGAATTCTCCTCTTTCAACATAGATGGGAACATCATCCAAGTATCCAAGGATGTAAAAACCTTGGGATTCTATCTTGATTCTACCCTATCACTTGATAAACAGCTAAAATCCCTTGCATCCTCTACGGCCTACACGTGCAAACTGATAAGAGCAGGTAAACCATTCCTTTCCAATAAGATCTACCTAATCTTGGCTAGAGCCTTAATTCTCTCCAGAATTGATTATTGTAGTGCTCTATACTCTGGAGCTAATAAAAAAATAACCCAAAGGCTACAAACATTACAAAATAATGCCTTGAGAGCATCACTAGGCATTAATAAAAGGTCCCATATCTCTTCCACCAGTCGATATCATAACTGGTTGACCACAGAGAACAAAATAAAACTTAAGATGCTATCACTGACCCACAAAGCCCTTAATAACTCTGCCCCTAGTTACCTGTCTGACAAATTCCACAGGAGAACATCTCTTAGACCAACTAGAGTTGGCAACACCAATTGCTTGACAATACCGAACTTTAGACTCACTACTATTGGAGGAAATAGTTTCCTGGTTAAGGCGGCTAAAACCTGGAACTCACTACCACAAGACCTCAGAGCTGACCTGCCCTACCTTTGTTTCAGGAAAAAAGTCATTCAATTCCTTACCTCGACTGACCTCAGTTGACCGGTGTTACCTAGCTCCTACTGATATTTATCACTAGACCTTCATTCCATATAGCTGGAATTCTGATTGACCTACTTGAACTTGTATATTTTGTAATTATTTGTGTGACCCTAATGTAATTTCTAATGTACACTGTGCTATGATGCAACCTTGTGACCCTACTGTAATTTCTAATGTACACTGTGCTATGATGTAACCTTGTAAGTCTCGCATTTTCTTGTCACTGCGCCCTGCTACCCTTGGGTCGGGGGCGCACAAAAAATGAATAAAACAAACAAACAAACAAACAATAGGTGTATGCTGAGGCCAAACCATAATAACACCAATTATCCACAATGGTGGCGGCAGCAGGCCCCAAACCCTCCACGTTGTTTTTGAAACCAAATACAGTAAAATGAATTATGCTAATGCCATATTTCTTTTTTAAATTTTATTGTTTTTCTTTTAATACACGCTTAATACCTCAGTTGGGTTTCTAAGCGTGCCTCCGGGATTCAACTTAATGCCCATGTGCGTTTCTTGGCACATACCCCTGATGCCTATGGATCCCCGATTCCCATGTTTGTGATTGCACCCATCCCATGTACCGAAAGGGTGCACTTTTTTCTCACCTCACCATGGCCACAGTATGTGATAGCTTCTCCTTGGAGCCTGCGCGGACCTCAGATGTAGAACCGGAGAGCTCAAAGCCACCTGCAAAAGGAGACTTCAGTCAGTGAGATTAGCAGAGGGCTGTGTTTCCACACCATGCTGCACCCCGTCCCTGAGCTGTGACATTCCTCTCCTGCTGTGCTCTGCACCTAGTTACGCCCCTATGCTAGAGCTGTGCCCATATCCTTCTCCGGCCGCTCTCCCTGCTTGGTTCCCTCTCCGCTCAGTCATTGTCCTCTTCCCCTTCTATTATACTCCTCCCTTGCTTATTCTCCTCATGTTGATAAGTGACCTTTCTCCCCCTTCCACATGGACACAGCCGCCACAGCTAGATAAGGGTAGGACGCACGGAGCCTGACATTGAAAATCAAGAATAATTCACTCAGATGAGCAACCCAAGATTATCCAGGTTCTTAAGTGTGCAGGAGCTTGCCTATGAGTATTCTATCAAGGCCACCCTATTATAGGTATCTATGATAATCGGAGGGCTTTGGGCGACCAAGTGAGGCCATGAAGGACAGAGGTGGGTAGGCTAAATGTATTCAGAAAAGTGGAGCTAGGTTTACACATGATGACTTGCTAATGGGACGGTAACAATCAGGGGCTTACATTTCCCGGAAGGCCACAGGAACCATATTGAATGTGGCTGTGCTGTAAACTCCAGATATTCTCAGCTTCTCACTATTGACAATTCTTAATGAAGCACTATCCAGGGCTTTCCACTTTTTCTTCCAGCACTTCAGTGGCACTAAAAGTTCAGAACATTCTAGATTGTTTTGTTTTCTTAAAGGGAGCACGTTTGTGCTGACAAGTTGTAAGGCACAATAAAAATGCGAAGGAGGAGTCTAATATGGCATTAAGCCCCCATCCCATGGCTGGAATGGGGGGTAATGGCCCGGCAGCCCAAGTTATCGGCCCAAGCAAAGCGACGCCAGATAACGAGGGCACCGGGCTGTTATCCCTGTTCCAGCCCCTGGAATGGGGGATTAAGGCTATTAGCACCCCACATTGCCAAAGCGATAACCCGAGGTGCTAAGAAAAGAGTATTTTCCTTCATTCTATGGGAAGCCGTGCGCGTCCCTCTGAATGAAGGAAAATACTATGCCAAGATGGCCACCATGGAAAGGGAAGGCAGGGCCCCTTTTCCCTTTCCAATGCGGCTTCTGGGAGCCAGGAGGAAGGAGCGGATGAGGCTGCAGTGAGTGCCGCAGCCGGAATTAGGTGAGTGGGGGGTGGGAAAGGGAACAAAACAGGAATGGAGGGTGGGAGGAAGATGGCGGCAGGGGGGATCTGGCCATCGGGCAGCATGGAACGCGGCTGAGATCGCCGGTTTCAGCCTGCATTCCTTGCCATCTGATTGTCTGGCTCCTCCCACCAGGGTGATAATTACTTTTTGTGCCCTTGGGTGACACACATTCAATGAAGTGCATCGTGGACAGTTATTCTTGCCTGGACAGAGTGTGTACATCATTGCTTCAGGCTTCGTCATTCAGCAGCATGCAAGAAAGCACTTCAGAAGCTAGGCTTTCACACGATTATTTGTGGAGCTCTAATTTCTTTTGAATTTCACAGAAAAACTTGAAAGACAATTTGAGCTAATATTATCCCTTATGTATTTGCTTTTGCTGCTGTGTAATAAGCTCCTCTGTTTTTGACAATAGCTACACCTGCATCCCACAAAAACAGTCTGGCTGTTGTTGGGAAGAAGTATGTGCATTATCGTAGCCACGCAAATTGATGTAATGTTATGGCCAGATTCTGGAACGTGTAAGCGTTTCTGAGAATCCAGAAAACCTAATTTACCCCCATCCTGTAGCGATCCAGCAACAGGTTTATTTAGACTACGAGCCTCATTATAACTTGTGCGGTTGGGTTGAACGGCGCCGGTAATAGTGCCGGCGCCATTAAACCCATTCTGCACAATTACGAGGACCCCTCGTGGGACCCGCTCTGGACGTCTGGTTTTTCCAGACGTCCATAGCGGGTCCCGCGAGGGGACCAGGGAGCTAACAACGGGCCCGTTTGTAATGGGCCCATTGTTAGCTCCCTCCCCATTCCCATTGAGCCCTATGAGAGCTCGAATGGGAATGGGGAAGTACCGGGCTTGGGTTCCCTGAAGGAGGAAATGCTGGGCCCTCCATACTCGGAATGGCCCAGTATTTCCCCATTCAGGGAACCCGGACCCGGACACGATTTTGGAGGCAGCCATGCCCTTATTATAGCTACCTCCAAAGTCGTAATGAGGCCCTACGTCCCCCTTTTCCTCCCTAACATGTGACCCCTTCCTGTAGCCCTCTGTATCCCCCCAGACGTCCATGTTCACCCTTGATGGCCTCTTCTTCTAAAGTTGCCCATAATATTGCCCCCTGTCATCGTATCCTCTTGCTGTTCTGCACTGCCTTGGTTGGTGCTGTGTAAATCCCAGCCCAGCCCACGCAAGTCACAAAGTGCTGTTTACGAATATGACTGTGTTCGTTTTTTTTTGTCACAGACTTACGGGTTCATTCCAGGTTTGTAGGGGCGGTAAAAATCACTGCCACTTTGGAAGCAAAGTGGAGGAAAAACCTTCAGCACATGGCTCGAGGTATTTTTGCCAGTTTACTTTAAAACAATGGCAGAATTACTGCCGGCGGAATTGCACTGGCATTTTCAGGCAAACCCCAATGGAGTCCTGTGGGTCTCCAAAATGGGAATAACACCCCTTCGGAACATGGAGGATTTACTTCCAGTTCCGAAGTGCTACCACAGCGGTAACAGTAATTCCATTTGGCAGATTTACCACCGTTAAATCCGCCAACCTCGGAATGCACCTGTTAGTCCAACTCCATACTGTCCTCTGTTAGTCCTACTCCATACTGTCCTCTGTTAGTCCTACTCTATACTGTCCTGTGTTAGTCCTACTCTATACTGTTCTCTGTTTGTCCTACTCCATACTGTCCTCTGTTAGTCCTACTCTATACTGTCCTCTGTTAGTCCTACTCCATACTGTCCTCTGTTAGTCCTACTCTATACTGTCCTGTGTTAGTCCTACTCTATACTGTCCTCTGTTTGTCCTACTCTATACTGTCCTCTGTTAGTCCTACTCTATACTGTCCTCTGTTTGTCCTACTCCATACTGTCCTCTGTTAGTCCTACTCCATACTGTCCTTCATCCATTCCTTTTTTCCTGCCAAGATGTACATGTGGTCCTGATTTTGAACACGGCAGTACTGGGGGTATTTGCTACACTGATTTTTTCTTATATGATGAAAGTTTTTCTGTCCTATTTTCTGATCACATAGTTGTTTTTTCTTTAACATTTAATTTACAATGTTGGAAGCAGTTGGTTAAGCCACTTCTGACGGGACCATTCAGCTTTGAGCGATTTTGACATGCCAGCAAAAAACACAAAATGCACACCTCTCAACTCGCGCTTTTGGCGGATGTCCAGTGCCAGAGAATCAGTTCACTCACCCACCAAGCCCCTTATCTGTCCATTCGCCAAAAACAAAATTGTGTGTTATCAGTTGAACTGGAAAGGTCGAGCGATATGCAAAATGTGCAATTATCAAATATGCAGCAATGCTCATGAAATAGCCCTAAAAGGCACACAATTTGGTATTTAACAATCTGGCAGTCATTTTAATTGCAGCAAAACATAATAGGTGATGGCTGGAAGGTTTAGGATTAAGCTTAACATCTGGCATTGTTCTGGGCAACCATCCTGACCATCCTTCTTTGCCTGCCAAGCCAATACAAAAAGGGAAAGACCATATGCAATTCAGGCTTGGTCCCACCCCAAAAGGAGCAGTCCAGGCCAAACTGCTTCGTCACATCCCTGCTGCACGAGACCACAAGCATTCCCAGACATGGTTTGGCCTTGTTGGGCCTTAAAGAGGAGAAGGTTGGGTCTCTAGGGCCAGCAGGAAGGGGGCCCATGTCTGGGCATACCCGCCCCACTCACAGTGACTTGGGCAATGCTGTTTCAATCGTTGCAACCTCTTCTGCTTAGTGAGGTGCTTTTTACATGGATTTGTGATCACGCCCTTCTTCATAACAAATCTGTGCTCCACCCGGCAGAGGTTGTCAGCACTAGCTTCAATGTCAGCTAAATGCCAAGGACACTCACAAAGAGGGATGAAGAAAGCACCTTCACACCTCTCCTCTAAGCAACGATCAAGTAATAACCAACTGCTCAATTGAGGCTCAATAATGGATGCAGGTTAAGTAGCTCCTTCTGGAAAGGGAGTTGTGATTAGCCACAATCATTTGGCCCACAGCACTCATCAGACATGGTTGCAAAATGCCCTTGGATCTGTGTGGGTGAGAGACGTTCAGCCAAACGTCAAATTCACTGCATTGAAAAGGTCTTCCATCTTCACCTATGCCACTTGAGAAAACCAGCACCTGACCTCAATAAGCCTTGCAGCACCTCCTTGACTCCATCACTAATACTATCTTGCTTGGACAATGCCAATGCTACCTACCTTGGCAACCAACCAATGACACTACTAAAGCAGCACCACAAGGTTCGGAGCCTGGTCCTGTTGGTAGTCTTCAGTATTTTAGGGGAACATCTCTGGGAGTAAGAGGTCACAGTTTATGGTTTTCTTTTCCAGTACCTCTTAATCAATCAGCAGATCATGTACCTTTAGGACAATTTCTATAAACTGTCACCCTGCCATTGTGAATGGAGGATAGCACAGGGGCAACGTGCTGGTTTTGGAAGCAAGATCACGCAGAGAAACAGAGGTTTGAATCCTCGATCTGAGCTTAGAAACCAAAAACTATTAAATAAATAAGGGGTGGAAGATGCCTTGCCTGGTATGTCTACTCACCCCTTTTGGGTTCTGTGAGTGGTGCATGGCCCACATTTAGTCCCTCCTGTGACTCTTTGTGCTCTGGGCATTGAATGCAGGAGTGTGCTGTGTTGTGTGTGGGCTGGTGCTGGGCTCCCAGACTATGCATGACAAACATACCCAGGGCTGCACCAGAAATGTCATCACTGGCCAATAATGTTCTCCCAGTCCTGCAAAGCTTGCAGCCATTTTTACCAGCACTCCTCAACAGATCGGATTCTCTATTGTGGCGTGCCATTGTTTGGATCTACCTTCCTGGTTTCCTGACTCTGCTTTGTCTCTGGCCTTGTGTTCTCTGCTGCCGGCCTGACCCTGGCTGTTTGCAGTTGCACCTGGATTTTTTCACATTGTCGTTGTCAGCTTAGGTACTTCTGGTTATCTTCCCGTTTATGGTGCCCCCCCCCCCTTGCTCTGTCCATTTCCGCTGCCATTTTACTTAGTTTATTGTCTAATTGTTCCCTTCCTCATTGTATCTGTTCTTTTGGACCTTCGGTTCTGTATCTTTATTTCCCCTTTTGTTATCCCTCAGTTAGTCTTAGTTGAATATGAGGCTTTTCAGGTGTCTATTGTGTCCTGGTTCCTATTGGATGGGACTTGCTGCGCCCGCATCCCTATGGAACTCTGGATTGTTGTGCCCAGGTGCTGCAGGCATCTGGACATAGGGCGCCTGCGTTCCTACCGGGGGTGGGACTTGCAGCATTCTCACTCTCTCCTACGCCCGGGTTCTTCTGCTGCATTCCTTCACGTGGCATCCACATGTTGTTGGGCACCTTGCCAACCTGAGGACTTGGACTCATCAGGAAGTGCCCAAACCTCCCCTCCAGGAGGTATTTGACATGTCTCTTCTGGGATGACTGCACACACTGAGACATCATTGGGTACTTACATTACTGTTGCGTATCATTCTCCAACTGAAATACTAAAGACACTAACTGAAACCCATTCTGTTTCCTTAAATCTTGAGGCGGTTCTTTTTCCCCCTACCTTTTTGGCTCCCCACCTCAGCGTGGATGGTGCCACCCCCCAACCCCACACGCTGGCTGTTGGGGTTGTGAGGTCCATGGTGGTTCACCCCCCCCCCCCATGGCCATCGATTGGGGCACTGCTGACATCAATAGACTGCTTCATCAAAGGTCTCCTCAATTTCTGGCACCAGTGTGAGCCATCTCACCTATAGGCATCTCATCTATAGGCATCGGACCCTCACCTTCGACAACGTATGGCTTGAAGCATCGTCAGCTGCATTAAGTGAAGCAAAGCACATTTCTACATTCATACTAAGGCTCCTGATGCCCAACTCGTACTTGTCCCATCTACATTCTTCCACAGTTGCTTCTCTAACTGCCCTTCCGACTCCCTTTCCTGTTCCAGCCCCTTTCAATTCAAGTCACTCCTTTTCAACCCCTCTTCAATTTTACCCTTGGTCCCTCCTAATCCCTTTTGTTTGCAGGTCAGGACCTTTTTGCCGCCGTTTGTGCCTCCAGCGTATTCCACTTTCCTCCTGCTACTATCCTTTTATTACTCAGACCCCTCACAGTTCAAGCCCCTTGCTACCACTTTCTGCTCCCAGCCTCCCCTCTTCCTGGCCCCAACCACTTTCCGTCCCAGGTGGGATCCTATAATCAATCACTTTTGGTGAAGGCGATCTCGGCTGCAGGTTTGGCATCCATGGCCTCACAGGTCACTGTGTATTCCAGTCCAGCGACCCAGGTGACAATGCTGTCCGCCTGATACTCCTTCAGGACGGGCTTCTTAGGTGGGACTGCAAAAGAGAAAGGGGGAATATGTAATGCACTCTCAAATGTATCACTCATCCATTTAACACCCCCTGCTTCTAACGGGAACTTGGAAAGAAAAAGAAAGAGTGGGACTAGAAATGCAAAAGAATGGCAAAAGATGGAAAGAATTGAGCTGGCAAAAGAGGGTGTAAGCGAGGAGGGCAAAAGATGGCACATGGCAATGAAAATGAGAGAAATAGAGGGTATGAAAGAGAAAAGTAGAGATTCGTGATGGCCATCGAGGTGCAATGAAGAGGTTATGACCACACTTAAAGATGAATTTAAATTTGTGAGTATGAGAGTGCATCAGTATAGGAGCTGGAGGATGGGTGAGACTACGGAGGGTGGGCACACAGTACTTACTGAGGACATCCAGCAGAGCCGTGCGAGAGATAATCCCATAGCTTGTCTCGGAACGCCCAACCTGGCACTCGTAGGCAGCGTCATCCTGCAGTTCACAGCCCGTGATACGCAGATGGTGCTCTCCTGGTGATCACACAGAGGGAAAAGGTTGGCATCCTGCTGGCTAGCAACACCCACTCTATCGTTAAAGTGTTTCCCTTACTTTAAAAAGTAGGAGATGTTGTTTTTACCTTTATCAGGGTCTCCGATCATGGAGTAGCGAGTAAACCCAACAATACTCCTCTCTGGGCCCAGCAAGAGTCCATTCTTCACCCACTGGACCACACCCGATGGGTTCTCCACCTCACATTGCAAGATGGCTACACCCCCTTCCAACACAGTGGCGTTGTTCGGCTGGATTCGGAAGGCTTGCTGCTGGCACCAGGAACCTGTTGACGTTACCGTGCGGTGTAAATTTAAAACAATGACATGCCTTTTGAAGAAATCTACACATTTGGATTTGGGTTTTTGATGACAGATTTATCAGTAGGACACAGATTCAAAGAATCTCATGTGTGGCGATGGTTAAGGGGAAGGCAGCTCAGTCCAACAAACAGAAAGGTAGATGGCAGACACTGATGGGCAGACTGGTATTCGTGAATGTCTGAGTGGTTATTCACATTTTGAGAAAGATGAAAATAAAATGAAGCGTGGTTACAGAGATGAAACAATGATTAAATGAGTGAATAGGCGTAGTTTCTTATACAATCTTAAAGGTTATTTGAGCTGCTTTGAGTGCGCTCGCATCTCACTCATTTGAGATTGAGGCAGACTGTGGAGGATGGAGGGTTGTATGGGTGGAGGGAACGGAGGAAGATGTTGTGTAGAAGACTTCGATTTGTGCTAGAGATGAAAAAAAGTGTTGGATTAAATATATGAGTGGCTGGATAAAGTGTAGAACAGGATCCTATGAAACAGGTACATGTTTGGCTATATATGGGGAGCATGCATGATAAAGAGGTTCATATGAGGATGAAGATGAGAATGTTGTTGGTTGGAAGCTCTGGATGAGTAAATAAAGCTTATAAATGCTGACGCTTTATTGCTGCAAGAGGAGTCTGTTAAGCTGGAAATGGTGATACCTGGGCTGGTTTTGTGACTCGATGAAGTGGGGATTGTTTTTAGAGGAAGTTGAAGTATTTGTAAAGTTGAGAAGGGTTTTGAATAGAATGGTCGGGGGGCAGAACATGGATGAGGAGTGTACTGAATAAAAGCTTTAAATGATTGTATGGTGCTAGGGGGAGTTGGTCTAAATGGGTGGATCAGTGATTGTCGAAGAGCTCCAGTGGAAAGGCTTAGATGAGTGAGTGGAGCTGAGAATAATGTTGAATGTACAAACTGGAAGAGTGGATTGAGATATACGATTCCTTATTGGATCTGATGCATGATTGCATACACTTAGGCCTACTGTTGGGTGGAGTACGTGACCGAGTTCATTTAAAATGATGTAGGATGGAAAGGATATATGATGGAGTTCGTGGAGCAGAGATCATTGTTACGTTGAAGGGTTGGGTGACTGGACAGAGGTTAAAAGAATATCAATTGGACGAGATGGATGATTGGGTGAGGCAGACCTATTTTTTCAATGGCAAAGTCTATTTAGAGGATACACCCAATAATGTCGTAGGCTGGAGAGGAATGGCCTAAGAATGGTGTTGGGTAGAAGAGTTAGATAAATGTATAGCGATGTGAAATGGCTCCGAAAAGATCTCGGGAGCGTGATATGCAAAAGAAATCAGCGAGTGGATGGCTCTTAAAAGAATATTTGATGGATCCTTTCCCTGGGTGTACTGTTCTTTTAAGGCGGTTGTCTTGAAGTGTGCAATGGGCTATTGAGCTGAAAAGAGTTTTTCGTTAAATTGTTGGATTAGTGGAAAGAGGTAAAGGTTGTTGTGGCAAGATTTTTAAGGAGTGAATGATTTAAGGGAATTTTATGACAAGGTGCACTTGGCCAGTGGAGCTCAGAAAAGGGCTTGGCTGAAGACTTGAGTGAGTGAATGCAACTAAGAAGGGTTCTGAATGGAAGAGGGAATGAGTGCATGGAACTTTCATGGCTTTTTAATAAAAGGGTTGCATCATTGGAAAGAGCTGAGAAGATCGTTCCACAGGAGGGCTGTATGGTTCCTGGAGCCAAGAAGAGTGTTATCCATAACAATATATTCAATGGTTAAAACTGATAATGGTGTTGATGAGGTTCCGATAAGCGGATGGCTCCATAATAGGCATTGCCAAGAATGGGTCAAAGAGTAGCCAAATCCAATAAGTGTGTTGAATACAATGTTAGTGCATAAGATAAACCGATGTTGGCTATAACGTTTTGATGGATCAATACATCTGAGCCTAGCTTTTTGGTGGAAGGTGGCATTGCCTGAATGGAACTGAGAATGATGTTGGATATAAATGATTGATGAATAGATTGACCTGGGAAAGGCTTGAATATATGTGATGAATGTACAGATGGAGCTTGGAGGATACAGGATAGAGGATGATAGTTTGTCAAAGACGTGGGAAGTGGTGTTGAGCAGAATGGTTAGGTGAGGGAACAGAGAAGAGAAAGATGTTTGATTAAAGTGTTGGATGACTGTATGACGTTTAGGAGTGTATCCGAGGCGACAGAGGTGCAGAAAGATTTGGGAAGAGTGTTGGAGGGATTAATAAAAATAAGTGGCAATGGTGTTGAATAGAAGTCATTTATGCATGGAGCTATGAACATGAGTGGGTGGAGCTGCACGTAGACGAGGATACAAGTGATGGTTGTATATGGAGAGAGCTGGGAAAAGCATTGTGTAGAAGTGATGGAGCGATAAATGAACAGAGCCGAAAAGACTCTACGATGAAAGGGTTGGAATAGTGGAATTTAGCTGAAATTGATAGTGGGTCGATGGGTTACATTTTAGGATGAAAAAGACGTATGTTTTTGTTAGTGAAAGAACAGTTGCCTGTGGTTAAATACTCAAATGTTAATATTGAGAATAAGAGGACGAATAATGAAATCATGATTGCGTGAGTCATTACAAAAACATTACATAGTGCCACATATGATTAATATAAATGCTGGAAGTGCAGGATTATGGGACTGTGACATGAAACTCCATTATTTAGCAATACCACTTTTCAGGACGTTTCACCTTTGAGCCAGGAACAAAGCAGTGTCACAACGAGAGGCACATATTCCCGCTTCAAGACCCGTTGAAGCTCAAAGACCATTCTCCAACCTGCAAACACAATACAAGGTAGTATTTAAAAAGAGCTTCAGACCCTGAAGTTCAGTGACTGTTTTCTTCCTCCCATAACACAGTTTGCAATATGGCAAGAATGTTCCTTACAACACGCTCATCCATTCATTAGACTAAGGTGGAACTGAATTAGAATTTACATAAGGCAATTTTTGCAAGGTTTGTACCTTAAGCAGCAATTATATTATACACAAATAACAGAGCATAGGTGTAGAGGGGCAGGTGGACGCACTTTCCCTAACTCTCGCACCCTCACCGCCCTCATACCGGAAAAGTAGGAGAAGAGCCCTCTATGGGACTCTGTGTGTTATGCTTACACCGCATTGAGTGCAGGAAAGATGATATGCACTCAGACAATCGTATCAAATGTATCCTCACACTGAGAGAGTGGAAGGATATTGTGTGGATGGATGTCAGCATGAACCATTGGAAATCATGTAGTGCTGGGTGAAATCTGACAAGGGCTGAGGATGTCATGAAGAAGATGTATGCAGACATACTGAAACGATCTGAGAATACTTAAAAATGTTGATGTAACTGAAGTGACAAGATAAACACGTACAAAATGATAAAGTAATCATATGTAAAAGAAAATAAAGTAACTTGCTGGCCAATAAGTGTAAATACGCAGCAACGCAAGGTAGATGAGAGATATAGAAGCTTGCTATAGAGGAAAATATAACGTGGCAAGGACGGCCATAATAGGAAAATGGATGTCGACTTGTGTAAAGATTCAATCCAGCTACCACAGAAACAGACCAGGGGTGCAGCGTCAAGAGACGTTGGAGAATTAGCTTTGGGTGCTAAATTAAGAGGAGTCTATTTTGGCCTGGGATCAATGAAGCTATTTGACTAATAGCTGCAAAGCACAAAGGGAGACAGACGGATAAATCATGGACGTGAGACATATTTCCCCTAGATTAAAGAAGAAGAAAACATTTGCAAGAGCCAAGTATTGGACAATTAACAATGGATAAGGCTCCTACAAGATGGAGTGAGCAAGTCTCCAGAGGCTGAGAGGAGCTATGACACCCAGCATAATTTAATCAAATAGCAGTAAGTAAGAGGTCGAAATGGACACATTTGTGGCCTCTTCACACATGATTCAGAAGTTGAAAACAAGGGCTATACATTAAGCTGTGGATGAAGATAGCAATGTGCCTACACTCCCTTGAATGTCACAGAACAGAGAGCTAGCTAGAAAGGTCAACTACAGATGGGAAACTTTGGCTCATGGTCAGACTGATGAGAGATGATGGACTAATTTGTATTTATTATTATTATTATTATTATTATTATTATTATTATTATTAATTGGGAACGTGGGTAGTAATCTGACTTGACTCAAGCACCTGGGATTTGTTTTGCTTATGTGCTGCTAGTCGAGCCGAAAGTCCAAGGATGAGTAGGAATGCTAACCAATCAGTGGGTCTATGGGGCAACCTCCTATACAATTTTGCATAGACCAATCCGCTGCCATTTTGTCTGCTATAATCAGTATTATATGTATTTAGAGGTAGTTTGAGGCGTGCCTTACAGATAAGAGGTAGCCAATGGTGTACTAACCCATATGTGTACTCTAAGTAGATAAGTTCCCCTAACCAATACCTCCCATCAATAGGTTTTACAGTTTGCCACCTTTAATGACATCATAGATTATGCAAATTGAGGTATAAAACCTCTACATAATCAAGTTTGTGTGTTGTGTGTGAGTGTGCAAGAATCAGTCCAATATCTGCCAGTTTGCCCTGCTTTATTAAATTGAGAATAAAATAGTATTTTGCCATATTCTTTGGGTCTGTCCGATTATTTGCTCTGCGATTGTTATTGGTAATTCCATCTAGCACAAGAGACTCTTCAAGGTGCTAGAGCACAAAAGTATGTTTTATTATTACTATGCTTCATTTGGTTTGGTTAAAAATATTTCAACGTTTTCAAAACAATGATATCATTTGATTATAAATACACACATTCACTACATTCTAGTTGCAATCAGTAAGGTGTTAAAAACCATTAAAACTTTTTTTAGAACAATTAAACCTATGTTAAGATTCTAAAAAGTTTCATCATTTTCAGTATATTACATTTTACATTCACAAAGGTTTAAAGTTATTTAAAAATGATACAGCAGCTATATTCAGTGCTATGTGTTCTCCGCTAAATATCCTAGCCACAGTTCAGCTTGCGATAGTAATTTAAAAATTCCTAAAAAATGTATAAAAACTATCCAGGTGCTCTAGAGTTTCACTCACCAAGACATCACTACAAAAGCAGCATGTGTTATTTTGTTCATGGTCCTTTGACCTTATTTCCAGGACTGTTTTAGTGGCCCATAAATTAAAGTGAATTCGTAAAAATGCATTCCGATAGTTGGGATCAGGGAACATTAATAGATATTTTGGAACCTGTTTCCTCTCTTTAAGAGTAAAGCAGCCAATTTTAATTATTCTATATTTTTGGGATGTCTCCCATAGATTAATCCATTCTGATTGGTATAGTTGCCGCTTTGCGCCATCTGGATTCTCTAAGAGATGTGTTTCCTCAATATCAGATTTAGACGTTACACAGTGATCTTTCCAGAGGGCAAAATAGTTATCCTGGCAAGAAGATATGGCACTTGCTATTATTGGGATAAGAGTCTTTTTTGTGATCTGCTTGTAGAAGGCATGTTGTATATAAAGACAACATCTGCCAATCTACCACTATTTGTAGTAATGTTAGGCCAAGTTCATACCTAATCACCTGAATTGGTGTGCTCCCTGGTAAACCCAGGACATATTACCAGGGTTTTCCCTCAAGATAATCCCATTTTGGTTGATCGGATGGCTTTTTAGAGTGAGCACTGTAGCTGACCACCGGTGTTACTTTTTGCACATAGAAGATCAGCATCGGTTTGCATGAGAATTCACAGTATTCCCGAGATAGGACTTTTGCTTGAGATGTTAAGGTCAGCATTTTGGTTATCACATCGTTTATATATGGAGTTTCTCCCAAACTGGTGTTAATATTTACTCCAAGGTATTTATATTCTTGAATAACTTCCAACCTGTCATTTCCCACCCACCATTTATGCTTTACTGATAGTGATTTCTTTGAGTTTGGGAGTACTAGATGTTTCATTTAGTGGTATTGATTGAAAGTTGATTTTTCGCTGCATAATTTCCTAGGGCTTGCAGCTGCCTCTGCAACCATATTGGTATTTGACTCTGCAGCCCTATTGGTGTTTGGTCCATAACCACTAGGTCATCAGCGAAGAGTGAGCGTGGTGATTCTAGTGCTTTACCTATATCATGAATATAGAAATTAAAAAGTATCACTGCAAGCGCACAGCCTTGTTTCAGGCCCCCAGAAGTTGGTATCTCTTCTGTTAACATCCCCTCCTGGTTGAGTCTGACTCTAACTGAGGTCTTAGTATGTAACTGTTGGACCACCAGGTATAAAGTGGCTGGAGGACGATTTGCATTATTCAGCTTCTGCCACAGTACATTTGTAATGGGAACCCTTGATGGGCTTAGTCACTTAATTAGTGTTATAATGTCATTATGGGTAAAGATGATTGTATTCAGGTTTACATCATCCTTTGACAACAAGGCAACATCCTCATTGTTTTTTGTGAACACCCTCAAAAAATGCGGTATCCAGATAGTTTCATTGATGGAGTTCAGGATTTTAGAGGCAGTGGCATTGGAGCGAGATGATTTAGAGATTAGAGCCTTCAGCATTTTTTCACCTGCTACTTGTTTTAATCAGTCTTTATGGTGGCGCAGATGGTTCTTGTACCAAGTGCATAGGTTAATTAGTAGCTCAATCATATTATCAGTCCTTGAATGCTTAATCTTTCTTGCAGCTCTTAATTTTTTTTTTTTTTAAATTCTGAACATTTGGATCATATCGAGATTTATGTATTATATGGACTCAGCCACCCTTTCTTTGAATTTGCTCAAATACCTGCAGAGCATGAGTATAGGTTTGCTATAGGTTTGCTGTTGATTTTGAACAGGGCTCTGCATATCGTCAGTCATGAGTTCATCCAACTTCGTCAAATTGAAAGAAGACCATCTGACTCTATTCCTCCCCTGAGGTTCTATAGAATAGTTGTAAGACGTACTCTTTTTGTTAAAAACTGTTGACCATGAAATCTCTAGCATATCATGGTCACTAGCTGTAGTGGGGAGAATTACAAAGTCTTTCACTCTGAGTAGCGCTTGATCCGATACAAAAGCGTAATCAAGGATTGCTCTCGAAGTTTCTCTTGACCATGTGGGTCTTGGTGGAGTGTCACTTTCTGACGAACCATTTAACATTTTAAATCCTCTTATCTTCATTAAGTCTAACCATGATTTTGCCCTGGTTGATAACCTGGAATTTATAACTCTGATGCATTACAGATTTAGATATCCTACAATCAAGGACATGCCTACATCATTATCCTGAGCTATCAAGTCAAGCACATCTATGGTTAGCTGCGAGAAGTGTATATCCGATACCATTGCTGTATTCCAGTATCAGTTTAGAATTGCTATTTGAGATGTTAGAGTATTTTCTTGGTCTCTAAATGCTAGTCTTGATAATTGCAGACATGGATGAGGCGAGGCCCAAGCTTTCAGCTGGCCATTCATATCTAGCTTAATCAGTGTCATTAGTCCTGCTGGGGGTCTTTCCTTTCCATTATGAACAGCTGGGACCCATATTAGTTCATATCCCGGCAAAGCTGGTTCTGTCAGCAGCCAGGTTTCTTGAAGGACAATTATTTCAACATTTTCAAAGGGACTTGTATTAGAAGGATCAAGCAAATGCTTATGGCCTCAAGTATTCCAACTCACCAATTTAATAGTATGTACATGGTCCTGCTTTTGACATTAATTTTGTATTGTGAATGCTTGTTTCATGGATTGCCTTCGCTAACCATGTCCAATCGGATTGGTTTTCTAGCTGATTATCTAACTCAAAGTATACGGTTCTAGCCAACTTGCCTGAGTTACCTCTACAATTTATGTATACGTCATCTCTGTTATGATAACTATGCTCAATGTTTGGTTTGTCGATCTCTTTCTTGGCCATTGGTAGTTGTTTTACCTATAGCTGAAATCCTGCTTCTCCTAGGCTTTGCCTTTCCTTCCATGTTAGGTCATGGATGGAACCTTTAAAATAACTGTATCCATAGCACCATTAGTTTGGAAGCGCAAAGTTTCAATGTCGCAAGATCTAATTAGCTGCAGCTTTGGAAAGGTTTTAAATACGGTCATCAGAGTGGTTCAGTTTGGGAAGGGATCTCTTCTATGGCGGTTGCTCATTGTTACATTCAAGAGATCCGAAGGTCTCAAGTGAGCAGTTCTTGAGGTTTTTTGATGTGCAAATTAGGCATCTGAATTACCGTTTCTAACGTGAGAAACTGGGATTCGTCATAGTCACTCAGGGTATTAATCCTAAAGTCGTCAAGCGCATAGTTATTAGTTTCTATAATGTCACCTTCAATAAGTACCTCCTTT
The DNA here is from genome assembly GCF_040938575.1 of Ambystoma mexicanum. Taxonomy (NCBI): domain Eukaryota; kingdom Metazoa; phylum Chordata; class Amphibia; order Caudata; family Ambystomatidae; genus Ambystoma; species Ambystoma mexicanum. Next base: position 1,175,574,401 of record NC_090921.1, on the reverse strand, counting down.
TCATCAATTTGTAGTGGATAAGATGAGTGGGAGCATGTCAATAAATTCATTAAGGCCTCCTCATTTAATGTAACACTCACAATGTTTTGCATATCAGTTTTGTTACTTTTTAAGTCCAGCGCTGTCTCGTGTTTGACGAGGTTCTGCCCTTTCTTGGTTTTACATTTAGTTTTTTTTTTTTTTTTGGAGTTGTACAGGAGTTGTCATTTGGTCTATAAATTGTTTGTCATTATTGGATCTATTTTGTTTAGTTATTTGTTGTTTTCTGGGGGGGTTTTGTGGGATTCGGGCCTCGGGCACTTTGAGTTTCCTCCTGTGTCTTTTTTACGCATTCTAAAAACTTCATACAGGGGTTCTTCTCCTTGCTTGGTAACTGGCACAATTATATCACTTGTGTCTGGTATGATCTCTTCAGATTCAAGTAATAGTTGCTGAGTGGTTGAGTTTTTATTTGATTCCAGTGTCAAATCATCTGCCATAGATATATGGGGAATGGTCAGAGCTTCCGCCAACATCCATGCTGCATCGGTTTGAAGATCCACCTCGTTTGAACATTTCCAATGATGTTCTATTGGTCGAGTGTTGTTTAATGGATTTTTCGAATTTGATTTTATAGGTTTTCTATCCTGCTTCTTTTCAGGCACTATCCAGTCAATCTTCGAACACAATAGTCTGCAAGTGTCTTCTTTTCCCGACATTTTACAGACAAATGTTTCATATAATTTTGTTACTGCAAACAAGCCATTGTTTTTGGCACTCAGGGTGACCTCTTGAGATAGTAAGGTAGGGGGCCTTAGCCCAAAAGATGGTCTTGGTGTGGGTTTTGCAAAAGATTCCGGTGAGGATATCGATGTGTCTATTGATGTATTTCTCTGGTTTGGATAAAGGATTGGGGAGTGTGAGAGATGTAATTCATTCCTCATCGGCTGCATTTCAATATCAGTTTCAAATATTATGCTTGTTTAATTTCCTTGGCTGGTGTCTTGATACGCATGATTTATATTTTCATTTTGATCACTAGGTGGATGTTTATCACTAGGCACTGCCACATTCATTTGGTTATGGTTATGATTTTGGGATACTGCCTGTGAGTACAACATGGGGCAATCTGAGGTGTCGGCGGCATCAAACAGAACCTTTGTTAAGGAGGGAGTTTGAATTGTCTCGGATTCCATAATCGTACACTTTGCATGTGCTGTTTGTGCCTTCTGAACTGTTAAACAATTATCACACTCGTCTACCATTATAGAAACATTATTTGGCCCACCTTGAGTACTCACAGCCAGTAAATCAGCATCAGAAATTGTGCCATGCACTACATCGACACAAACATTTGCAGCCTTTCCACCATGATTATTCACAGAATTCAATGTGGATTCATATCCAGTTACGGCGTTGTGATTTAATTGTTGCTGTTTTAGAGTGGCATTTGCACTCCGTAGTTGTCTAACGTCCATCGTTAGGGTTTTTGAGCATTTCAGTTTTTGCTTCAAGTCGCTCTCTCTGCAATTGATTGATGTTTTGTTTGTCCAAATCATTTAGCTCACTTTCCATAGGTCTCGTTAATTTCGCTGCATGCTGCGGCATGGTAGTCGTTAGTTCGTATGTTGCCATTCAGTCACCACACGACTGCACTGGAGGAAACTCAAGGCGCAGCCTCTCTATCCACAGGATAGATAAATAATGTCAAGCGTGCCCCAACCGTCATGCTTGACTAAGGCAGAGTGTGTACAATGAGAGGTTATGCCGTTGGTTGTGTGCTGTGCCGTGCCACCAAGTCCCTAAACAGCCAACAGCCCTCCTCGAGAGCACTCATTCAATTGCACTCATTCAATTGCACGCAATTGCGCATGCGTGCTTGTTGAAATTGGCATGCTACAAAGGGGGCGTGGGCTACTTAGTTCTGTGAAAAAAAACAGTGGAAAAATAATGTTAATGCGCTTACAAGCGTTCTTTAGAGGGTATTTATCCAATCCAGTGCAGTTCACACATACCAAGGCTTGATTTGAAGAGTCGCGGTGTGTATTTCGCACATGTAGCAGTTCAGGAAGAAAGTCGATAGTTCAGCAGAGTAATGTGCCGGAGCAGGAGCATGCAGCCAACAGCACTCCTCGAGAATACTCACTCGATTGCGCGCGCTCAATTGCGCGTGCGTGCCTGTTGAAGTAGGCACGCTACAAAGGGGGCATGGCCTACGTGGTTCAAGGCTTGACTTGAAAAATCCTTGTGTGCCTTTTGCACACATAGCGGTTCAGGAGGAAAGTCAATAGTTCAGCAGAGTAACGTGCTGAGCAGGCAGCCAACAGCACTCCTCGAGAGCTCTCTCGATTGCGCGCACATAAGTATGAAATGCAAAGTTGTCCAATTTGTAAAAAATGACGCACTATTTACAAAATCTGCAGTGTGCTTTTGTCACCTTGGTGCTCTGATTACACATCACCAAACAATGCCATTGGTGTGCCTTTAATTCGTATTGCAGATGTTCAAAATCTGGACATTTTATCCTTTTTAATGAATTAATCTTTTATAACACGCTTAATACTAGGGACCAGTCTCTAAGTGTTTTGTATTGTATTGTATTGTTTATTTATATAGCGCACCTAACCCTCAGGTATTTGGGCGCATTGCATAGGTTACATTTGTACAAGGTTACAGTAGCAGGTTACAGCAAGATACAAAGATAATGATATGGGGTTATGAACAGGCAAAGGGATTATAGGAGTAGATACATCATATAAAGGTGGTAATATAAGCATATATACATTGCAGGTACAGGCAAATAGGAAGGAGATTAGCAGATAAATACGTAAAGCAAGAGGTAGCAGGCATTTATCTAGTCTCCTGAGTGGACAGACAATTCTTGACATTTGTCCTGGATCGGGGGAATGATGGTTCTGCTCTTAGAGCTATAGGTAGGGAGTTGCACAGTTTTGATTCTAGGACAGGGAATCTGCTGCCTCCTGATTTCTGTAGATTAAATCTAGGGACTCCGAGACAATGTAGTTGTGTGGATTTGGTAGGTCGTTCTGATTGACTTTTGGAGAATTTACATGGCAGGTATTTAGGTGCTGATTTGGACAGGCACTTGTGGGTGTGACCCATAGTTTTGAATGATATTCTGTTCTTGACTGATAGCCAACGGGAATTGCGTCTGGTTTCAGATATGTGATGGGATCTCGGTATGTTGAGGGTGGATCTGAGCACATTATTTTGCAGTACTTGTAGTTTATTTAAGTTTCGCTTGTTGGTTCCTAAGTAATGCGTGTTGCAATAATCCAATTTAAATAGAATGAGCACCCTAGCTAACGTGTAGCATCTTGCTGTTGAAAGGAAAGGTCTGCAGGTGTTTATTAGTTTGCAAGTATAAGCTGTGACAGAGGCTGTCACATTCACTTTTTTGGTCACGGTTAAGGATGAATCAAGATAGAACCCAAGTGTTTTGACTTCCTTGGAGACCAGGATGCCGTCTATGTTAAATTAATTATATCTAGTGTCAAGTTTATTTAGTTTGGCTAGGGAGCAGTGAGAAGTAAATCGGTCTTCTCATCTTTGAGGCCGAGGCCATGTGTGGCCATCCATGCCTGAATGATGAGGTACATTTTGTTCAATAGTTTTAAATCAAGGTCATATTTCCCAGAGATAGGGATGAGGACTTGGGTGTCATCTTCATAGTTAGCGTAGGTGACACCCAAGAGGTCAAGATCATCGAACAAAGGCTTGGTAAAAATATTGTACAGCGTCGGTGAAACGCAGGACCCTTGTGGTACTCCGCTTGTCACTGGTGCTAGATCAGCCGGTGCAGTAGGTGAGAATACTCTCAATGTTCTATTGCCAAGGAAGGCTTGTATCCAGGCCGTAGCCTTGACAGAGAAATGAGCTGATAAAGTAAGGTGGTTGCACAAGACTTCATGACTGACAAAGTCGAAGGCAGCTGATAAATCTAGCAGCAGAAGTAGGGTTATGTTACCTTTGTCTTTTTGGTCGTCTATTTGAGTTTTCAGGTCTATAGAGGCAGTTTTGGTGCCATGTCTAGGGTATCCAGATTGCCGCAGGCCCAGAAGATTGTTTGTTTCTAGTACTGCCTGAATTTGAAGTTGGGCGGCCCTGTCAAGAATTTTCAGCAAAAATGGCACTGGGGTGATGTGTCTGTAATTAGTAGGAATGTCCGGGTCAAGGTTAGGTTTTCTTAACAGTGGAAGGGTGCAAGCGTCCTTCAGATTAGTTGGGACCATGCTAGTTTCAAATGAGATATTTATGAATGTGGTGATGGAATGTGTGAGTTCTCTCGCTGCCTCTTTGATGATGTTTGCAGGCCATATGTCGCCCTGACCTCTTTATGGTTTGAGGCTAGATATTATATTTTCAACTTCCACAGAGGAAAGAGGAGTGCATTTGAATAGGCTGCATGGTTTAACACTTGAAAGCTGGGACTTAGGTAAGACTGGTTCAGAGGCAAAAGTGAGTTTTTTCTTTTCAATTTTAGTTTGGAGCATCAATATTTTATCAAGTAGAGCTGCTTGTATCTTAGTACACTATGTCTTGTCTTTAGAGCAGGTTTCAGTAGGGGGTGTGGGCGACTCAAGCTCTCTGAGGATAGTTAATAGCTCCCTAAAGCCGGATTTAGCGTTAGTGATTCTGTTATTGTAAGTGTCACTTTTTGTTTGGAGGATGGCTGACTTATAGCAGTTGGCAGCTTTTAAAAATATGTCTTTATTGGAAGCTGAAGGGTGGTTTTACCATGCTGTTTTGGTACTTCTTTTGTTGTTACGTAAAGTTTTGAGGCTAGGGGTGAACCACTAGTTAAGGTGGGCTTGAGGCTTAGCTTTACGCAGTTTCAATGGAGCTATTGTGTCGATCCCTTGGCGGAATGTTAGATTGTAGTGATCTACAAATGTCGAGGGGTCAGTATTAGTAGTAGGGTATTTAAGGATAGGCTGTAGGAGGGGCAATAGGTTCTGTGTTGTAATATTCTTGTTATTTCTGCTTAAAGCCGGTGGTGCCATGTGAATGGGAAGGTTAAGTTGAGTACTAGACTCTAAGGTGAACGGGACAAAGTGGTGGTCTGCCCATGTGCATGGTGGATTAGAAAGAATGTTAGTTTCGCAATTACGGTCTGGAATCTGGTCCAGGATTCTTCCTTTATTGTGTGTGGGCTAAGTGATACGATGAGAGAATCCTAGTTCTGTGATTGAGTTGGCTATAGTAGTAGCTGAACCATTGTTTTCGTCTAGGAAGCCTAAATTAAAAACACCAAGTAGCAAGATTTGCGAACCCGGTTTAGTGTCGGTTGAGAGGAGTTGTAAAATATCTTCCTCAAAGATGGATATTGGCCTAGGTGGTCTGCCCACAAGGTGAATTTTTAGTCTGTGTGAGGCTGAAAGCAGGAGCTTCATAGATAGGAGTTCAGCTGATGGAAATGGAAGGTAAGGCGGGGCTATTAGGCTGAATTGGGTCTTGGAAATAACAGTGACCCCACCCCCTTTAGAGGACTCTCTATCAAGTCTTGTGATAGAGTAGTTATCTGGAATGGCTAGAGATAGTTTTTGGCCTGCTGCAGTATGTAGCCAGGTCTCTGTTATGGCCAGGAAATCTAGCTGATTGGAAATAATAAGGTCAGCAATGTCTAAAACGTGTGCTATCAATGACCTGGCATTGATACTGTGGTATTGGTTGAATGGATAGTGCCATTTTTGGCAGTGTTATTGTGAGACTTCAAGGTCTTTTTCCTAATGGTTGTGCTCTTGGTGTTGATTAAGGATTTACAGTTAAGAGTTAGTCGGTAGGTCTGTTTGAGTCTAGATTCTAGTCTAAGTTTCTGGATTATCGTGGTGCATGGTTGGTTGGGGACCGGTTGGGATGCATAGCGTTGGATCCATTGGATAGGTGTGAGAGTGTTGGTATTCTTTACTGTTGTGGCAGTGGAGTAGCATTTGAGACGCTGTGATGGCCAAGAGGCAAGAAATTGGTGGGAGCTATGGAGTTGTGGTAGGGTGATGAGGTAGACATAGAGATGGAGATACTGCTCTTACTAGGTCATGGGTAGGTTTCTGGTTTGCATACTTCTCGTTACTAGCTGTAGTGACTGAGGCGAGTAGTATCAGTGTAGTCAATGTGGCAGAAGTGGCAGTTGTCAAAGCTGGACAGTTAAGGGTAGGTATAAGGTAGTGCATAGGCATGAAAAGCAGGTTATAAACTAGTTTAGGTTAAGGCACTGCACAAATATTTACTAGTATGATAAAGGGGGTAGCTGCTTGTAATAATTATGGGACTGGTTCAGGTACTTCCTACCGAATAGCTTAGCAGTTCAATCGTAGAGAGCAGCAGTAGTATGTTTCAAATGTATAAATGGCACACTGTCAAGTTGGCCAATTGGCATTTTCACAAGCCGGGTAGTTTGGGCGGCACATGGCGTAGTTTGGGAGCAAATAAGGGAGTCCAGCGATTGGCTGTAAGCCGCACTATTGGCTTAGTGTTGAGCACTTAGGGTGCCGCATTTAAGTGGGAATGGGTGTTATCCATGCAAGTTAACAGTTTAAACCAGCAGCTTATATATTCGATAATGCAGTGAATACCATGTGGTTAATGGTGCTGTGTATACGGGATAGGAAGCAATTACAGGCAATGCCGGTGTTCAAGTTAGCAAATGAGTGGCGCGTACATATGAGCAGAATGCATCACAGGTGAAATAGGATGCCATAACAAATAGTAACAGTGATCAGAGATAGATAATGTGTGGCACATGCACAAGATTAGGAGTATGTTGCGAGTGTGAACAGGCACATTAGCGAGCGGTGCCAGGTCAGGATGGGTAATCGGGTGGCACAATGGCATAGGCAACTAGGCACTCAGGAAAGGTAGTGAGTGGCCAAGCTCAGGGTGCATTGGGAACACAGGTGGTAGGTGATGGGGACTAGGGAAGGTCACAGTGAGTTAGGGAGAGAGCTAGTAGTCTAGTTTGCAGTTAGCTATGATGCATTACGCACAATTAATAACATTTGGCGGTGAGGGCAGATGCAGCCAGTGCTAAGTAGATACATAATGTAACTAAGCGAGTGGCTGGATAAGAATACAATGGCTGGACGCTTACCCAGGTTACAGTCCTTGTGAGTTCTTGCTTGTTTTGTGGTTTGCCGAAAGAAGAGGATAAGTCCTGGTCCACGGTCCTCCCGGCTCCGACAGGCTCGGGACAGGGCCTTTTACTCTGGGTCTTCGATGAGGGCTGGCTTCTGCCAGCCAGCAGGCACCTATTGGCTAAAATAAGGCGGCGTCATGACTGGTTGCTTAGCAACTATGTACACAGTTGCAGCGGAGGGAGTGGGGAACGCTGAGTACGGCGGCCATCTTATTTGGGGAAAAATGCAAACAATGATGTTGAAAAAGGTAGGTGCTCCACGGAGTCAGTGCTCCACGTGGCAGATAAGGCACAAGTTGGCTAATACAGCACAAAGTGGTGAGAAAGGCTGATTCAGGCGCAGGAAGGGCCGGGATGCAAAGGGTTCCAGTGGAGGTTCCACGGTTATCGAGGGAGGTTTCTTTGCCTCGTTTCAATGCAGGGATGTCAACCTCAGCAGGGACTGCTCTGGCGGCTGCACGGCAGTTGGGGCTCCATCCCTTTCAGTAGTGAGCAGGATTTGAACGTCAAATCGAATTTATTTGATATCATAGCTCATTTCAAACTTTACAAACATAAACTTTTAAAGACAATCTTATATTGCCTCCGATTATTTTTAAACTGCACAGTTATTATTAAAAAGAATGCAAGAATTAGTTCAGAATTCACAAATATTAACATGAACGGTTCAAGCAAGGCTTCAGTTTAGTGCCCTTTCTAGATTTACAGTATGAAAAATCAGCTTCAGTTATGCTACTTTTTTGACAAACTGTAATTTTGTCCTGAAATGTCCAGAAATGGTTGAACTGGCTGAAAAACTAAAACACATACTAAACGTCGGGCTAAAAGCAGGGGTGTGTTTTGGCACCCCTACTTTGCAACCTTTACATGACTGACATGGCTTTGGCATTTGATAATTCTAGCAATTTCGCACCCAGAATTGGTCCTCACCCAGTTTCCTGGTTCGGCTATGCAGCTATGACATTGTCAAGCAGTACGTTTACCTGGGAACATTAGTTAGTAATAAACGTCTAAGTATGCCTATGCACAACTTTTAGTCTCCCAAAATGTATACAAAATTCAGGCTTATAAGAAACTTTGTCACTTATTCTGGTGGTTACTCCATAGAAGGCCTGATTAAGATCCATAAAAATAAGCATTATCCCAGCCACACTTTATGGCCCTGAATCGTTACCAGAACATCGTACCTGTGGCTTAAAGCTTTGGAGGGAAAGCTGTGGAAAACAGCGTTGGCATTACCTACAGCCCTGCCTACAGACGTGTTATGATTAAATTGGGTCTGGTGTTGCTGGGACACTTTTGCAAATTAGACATTCGGCCTCATTATAACTGTGCCGGTACGTTAACAATGGTGCCGGTAAGCCTACCAGCACCGTTGTTACCGGACTGGCACAGAAAAACTCTGTGGGCTGGTCACGTCCCGCCCGTCACGGTCAGACCTGGCAGGCGGAACGGCACCCACCCACAGAGTTTCATGGAAGCAGAGTTATTAACGGTATCGGTGCTTCTGTGGTCCCCATTCCCATTGAATCCTGTCGTAAATTACCAGCGTCTGACTTCCCGGCCTCCGGGGTTGTAATGCCCTGGTGTTATCGGGAAGTCAGGCGCCAGTAATGTTTTTTCGGGTCCGGTGGCAAGCCGCCGGTATCACCAGCAGGCTTACTGCCAGACCCGAAATGAGTCCCATTATTGTCTTCTTTATAATAAAATCTTGACTGGGGAATCTCCTTCTTTGATTACTTTATACGTCCATCTCCTTAAATCTAGTTTGCAAAACAAGGTCTTGACTAGGTACGTGGTGTTAGGCAGAATCCTGTGCAGTTCCCTTAGGGAGCACTACAGAAGATTAAGTCTACAGGTGAGAGCAATAAATCCCCTTTGTTGTCAGTCTGTACCACAAAGATTTAGTTGGTAGCCGTGGTTGAGCAGTCAGATTTATCTCAAGAGGGAGTTGAGCAGTATTCATGGTTACACAATAGGCCTACAGTACTAAGGTACAAGGAAACACTGACCAAAGCTTTGTATTAAAAAGTATATATATATTTATTTTATACACTTCTAATAAAACACATGTATCACAGTCATCAAGCAAGTTAAATTAAGTCAAAGGTAAAATATCCACACTCCCAAGTTAAATTGTAGACCAAGTGAACCAGAGTGAAAACTGAGCAAAACCGCACAGTGAAAACCACACACAAGGGATCCTCTATCATTTTCTCACAAGGGAGGGAAAGCACAAGTTATAAAGAAATAGTTTCTTACACACCCTAGCAACACTTCCCATAGGTTTGTGAACCAGTTTAAGCAAGACATTGCATCAGTATAGGCAATACTTAAATGAAAACTGAGCAAAATGGCATTTCACAAGGTTTAGAAAGGGTAAGAAAAGGGTAGTTATAAGAAGTAGGTGCACCAACATAGTTCTAGTTGAGAGTGAATCTAAAGAAGACAGGTCTAACAAATGTAGCCAGAGTCAGTAGGCCTGTGCCAGAGTTATTGGTACAGGGCAGGGGCCCAAGAGCAAAATGTTCTTGTAGCTGCAGTCAAGTGTTTGGTTAACGATTTTGAAAAGGTGGATGCAGAAGTTGAGAAGACAATGTTAAGAGAAAGGGGCGGCCAACCCAACAGGTAGGTAAAGGATTTAAAACACCTTTAGTGCTACTGCGAAGAAAGGGCGGCCTGGCGGAACAATGTACCTTTAAATGAAGAAGTGTCTCCTGCGGTGGCGGTTGTTCCTGGTAGTTCCTGCAGTTCGGTTGATCCAGCAGAGCAAGAGAGGCTCTCGTCATGGAGGAAGGTTCGAGTTACTGCACTACCCAGGGATGAAACCAGCCGCGGTGCTGCCCGACGAATAAAAGGTACGCTCCTTTAAATCGCGGTCCGGGTGGACTGGTGCCTGGCTATCCGGCCTCCAAGTACAGGGTAAGCGAGATTCGACCAAGGCCGGTCCGGGAAGGTGATTGGCAAACTGGTTGGCCCCACCAGCTCAAGGGAAGAAGGCTCTTGCAGATGAAGATCTTCTCTCGTCGTGTGGAGAAAAGTGGTTAGACGCTGCAGCAGGGCTTAACCAGTGGTTCAGTCGTTGCAGATGTCTTTGGCTTCTCTCCTCTTCGGCTTCTTAGTTCCAGTGGTGACGTCTTGCTCTTCCAGTCCTCAGGACCCTGCTTTTATGCAAAAAGTTCCCCATTCATACAGCCTAGCTGTCACTCACACAGTGGAGGGGTCATCCTGGCGGGAGACCCTCCAGCCTATCAGGATAGATTGCGACATGGGTTGCTGAGGCAACCCTGTCCAGGGGTCCTACTCCCCTTCCCACACAATGGACCCACCCCAGACTCAGTGGCGCCGAAAGGAGGGCTTCTCGGCAGAACCCTGCCAAAAGGATGAACAAAGGATTCCCGACCTGGATTAGGAGTTTAGAGAAAGACACAAGAAAGAAGTTATATTAAAGTTCTGGCAAATAAAACCTACCAGAGACAAGGTAATATTAAAATGCACCGGCGGTATGTTAGAGGCTGTCAGAAAAAGTGGTATCCTCGAACAATGGGAAAATCCCATAGGGAAATATTTGCAGTCGAATATTTATGGTAGTAACCACTGCCACCAGCCAGAACCTTTTGAGAGAGAGAAAAAAAATAAACAAACCCTGCAAATCCAGCAAAGCTGCGCTGCTGGGGGACTCTATAGGTAAGGGAAATTAGGCATAGAATGAGAATTCTCCCTAACACGTGGCTGACTGCAGGAAATTCCATTGTACCACAGGCCTATGCATATGACATTGAACTACACAATTATGAAGAAGGAGCTGAAGGCCAAAGCTTTGTTATGGGATCATGCAGCTAATGTATCACATGTATGTGGTTAGAAACCCCTACTCGGATACAGTCAACAAGGGTGTCATTTCTTCTCACCATTAAACTACATAACACATCCTGCAGATCCACAGCCCCTTAGAGTTATTATGTCACTTAAGCTCAATCTGTTGCCCTCGGCCCCAGCTTCAACCCACAAACAACGGCTGTGTAAGCGGTTTTCCACTGAAATTGAATGGACATGCCACCTTTCGACTCAATATGATCTTTTAGGAGACAAGTAGAGTCTTTTTTAAGGAAAATGTAAACACTCGCCGCAAAGGATTGTTACCGACCAGTTCTGGTCAGCTATTTATTCGACTAATTCTATGGTTATTTTAAATGCGGCTTTTGGTCTTTGGATGTTGATTCACATATTTTTACAGAGAGGAAACCAATATATGACGTTTTACTGCATTTATGGGAAACACTTAATGGTAATCTCAGGTGATTTGTAGGATGACCATTTTCTGAATTGTTACATATCTGTTTTTTTACTTATTTGATTGATGTACTTGTAATAATGAATTATTTATTGAATCAATACAGTAATTTGTATGTCTTGCTTGAGTCCGCGTGTTGTTTCTATTTGCATATTCTTCACATGTATTTCTAGTGCTAAAGCTTGTAATAGACTAATACACTTAATATATATATATATATACAAATATATATATATATATATATAGCCTCACATCATTTTAAAATGCACAGTTATTAAAAATCAAGCAAGAATTTGTTCAGGAGTCACACATATTTACATGAACGATTCACGCAAGTGTTTAGTGCCATTTCTAGACTTGCAGTAAGCAGAATCAACTTCAGTTATGCTACTTTTTTTGACAAACTGATTTATTTTCCTGAAATGTCCAGAGTGGCACGAACTGGCTGAAAAAGGAAAACACATTCCAAATTAGAAAAACTGCCAAAGAAAGAGTTAACATAGGAACTTTCTTTAAAAAGATGTTTAATATATGTTTAAAGGAATAGTGTGCTCAAAAATAATAGTGTCTTAAAAGATTGATAATTATCAAAAAACATATATTAAACATCTTTTTAAAGAAAGTTCCTATGTAAACTTTTGAGCAAACGAGGCTCAAAGTGTTTACATGGGGGCATCCATTTCGTGAATTGAAGCAGCCTCCTCTGTGCATGTTAACCTCTGCTCTTGCAGCACTAATCAAGCAGCAAAAGCCCCCTGCTGGGAGCTTTTGCTTACTCCAGCCAGAGCAGAGCTGAACATGGAGCGGAGGCTTCCTTCACTTTCATTTTACGTTTTCGGTGCTCCCTAAGCCCAGGGAAGCACAGAAAACATAAAATGATATACATAGCAATTATAAATACTTCGCTGGCTGCCGACGGAGTTTTCAAAATTGCTGCCACTTTCTTCTCTAGTTTCCCCTGCATCTGTATTCATAATTGCCTGGACTTGCCTACAAGCAAAGGCGCATCAATTATAAACACAACGTTGTTGCATTTGTGATTGTCGTGGTTGGAATCAACAACATTGTATTTGAGATTGCGGTGGCTTCAGCTTTGAGTCTCCCGGGCTCGGCACAATACAACTCTGCGGGCTGGTGACGTCCCGCCCGCCACGGTCAGACCTGCCGGGCGGAACGGCACCCACCTGCAGAGTTTCACTGACAATTTTCGTTGGGTCCTAGTGTTAATGAATGTAATGCTCTGAGGTCTCGATCAATAATGCTGATAAATCACATGGCATGGCTTCCTTCTGTATATTGAACCAACCTTCTTCCCATATGTAGAGACATACAACAAACTCAGCCTGAACGCTAAGAAAATCTTTATGCCACAGATGTCGGTTCTAAGAGGTATCTTTAATTCGCGTTTATCCAGTCTCAATCACCAAAGTGTTGGTACCCACTCAATGATTGTGGAGCTACGCGATTGGATCATTTACTCTATTCTCTATTTGCCAAGCTCAGATCTTTTAGGAAATTGGGCCATACATTGTGCCTGATTAGTTGAAAGACTTTGAGGGGCTAAGCATCCTTAAAGTCCCAACTCAAGAAGGGTGCATTAGAATTACCTTTTAGTTCAGAATGTTCCCTGGTGGATAGAGGACCACATGTTAAGAAAAGAATAAAGGTTCAGCTGCCAATATGTTAGCAGAAATAGAAATGTGCCAACTCTAATATAATCACATGATTAGGATTGTGTTCTTGGGAAGACCACATCTCTGTCCCATATAACACCATAGGGGCGAGTTTGGCCACATGTCTAAATGTTTGCTACTGGTAAAGCACCTACTTTTCCCAATAACAGCCGTAGGGCTCCACAGCTAGCATTCACTTTCATTGCAACCCTCTTCCGATTGGCAAGTCATTAACACTAACTTTCTTTAGTTGGTTTTGTCCACTGTGATGAAGTCCCCGGGCTCTGTCTTTTGGGGAGAGAGTGGGTGACTACAGGGGCGGGCTGCTGTAACTCGCTAGGTGATGCTGGGCCAGGGAGGTGTGCGGATCCCCTAGCCTGGCCCACCAGGCCCCACACTTGTGGCTGGTGACCAACACATGGGGCCTACAATGCACTCTTCCCCTTTAAGGAGCTTTGCTGTTGCTAGAATCAGAACCTGTCCGGCTGCACCCTTGCAGTGCACATTCATCCTGAATTAGAACTCAGACTTGTCAGATCAATTTACAGGAATTCTGAGACAAGATATAGTCATCCAAAAGGCCTTCCATGGTCACAGGAGAAGAGGGAGAGCCTGTGCGAGGGCTGTCCACCTCATGCTGAAAGAACAGAATACTGCAAATTCATGATGGCAGCTAAGCTCATTCAGAGAAACCACATTCTGTGGCAGCATTATTGTAGAGGTCAAGGACTGACACTGTGAGTAGGTAAGAGAAGTGCCAAGTAGTTTATTAGGTGAATGCAGAGAGCAGTCAGCACTGTCCACAATGGCAACCAAGCTCCCTCATTCTAACGAACACTCGTTCCAGAACATGTATGTGTTCTGGAACACAACTTGTTGGGATTCTTTTAGTTCTCTCACTCACAACACCCAGCAAATGTTGCTTCTCCCAAACTATCACTAGTCACCACTCTTCGATCACCCTCACTGACCACCACTACATTGTCACACTCCCTGGAAGGAACCGACTTCTCCTTGCATAATGCCCACCTACCATTAGACCATACTTCTCCAGCCACCAGCAAAACACTTTTCCTTACTGCTGCAATCCTTTTGGGTCCCAAAATTGTGCTCTCTAAACATTTGGGCCCATACCTATCGTGCTCTGAAACACCTGTGTATGAGCGTGATAGAAATAAAATATCAATTCAATTCAATACCTGGGATTCTTGATCAAAACTCAATCTCCAACAAGCCACTCACGCTCTTTAACACTGACATTGTCATCAAACACACTTTTATAGTGACGTTGTGCTTCTTCCACCATCCTTATCACCTCTTCATGATCCACATTCATAGTGCATGCCCACCCCATCCATCCTGGACACAATTTCGTCCCTGGTTGTCGTCCTTTCAACAAGACAAAGGGGGACACCTTGGTACCTGTGTGAGGTGTGATGCAGTAACTCTATTCCATTTCTTTCAAGACCATACTCCACAACAACTTTGTACCCATGGCTAACTGAATGCCACCCTTATGGAACCTACTGGCATGCTCCACCAGACCATTTGCCTTGAGGTGGTACAAGGCTGTGCGTGTGTGCTTAATTACAAACTGCAGCAACCAGTTCCTCATTACTTCCGAGCAAAACTGAACACCATTATGATATGATAAGATATTTTATTTGTATTGCGCTCATACACAAGTGTTTCAGAGTGCGACGAGGCAAGGTAGGGGAACAGGGAAGGACAAAAATAACGATCTTACTAGGCCCAGTGATATTGAGAATGCGTAAGTGCAGGGGAGAGGAAAGGGGAAAAAGTGCAACGCAGAGGGGAGAAGTGGAAAGTGCTGAGCATGGGATAAAACACAAAAGTTAGTGCAGCCAGCAAGGTGGTGAGTGCAGGTTCTGAGCGCAGACAGGGGTGTCTGGAAAGTGCAGGCAAGGGGATTGTAGGGTAACATATACAGACCCAAGGCAAGGGTTGCCAGGGGCAGTGAGGGTGAGTGGCTGTGTGGGCATGGGACTGGGCCAGCAATCAGAGGGTAACCTGGTGCACTGTGCCGAAGCAGAACAGATCAGCAGGGGAGAGGGAGAGCTAAGGCAGAAGCCAAGAGGAAGGTCTTGAGGTGCTTCCGGAAACAAGGATGGTTCTCCTCAAGTTTCAGAGTGGCAGAGATGTTGTTCCAGAGGGAGGCCCTGCTGAGAAAAGCGATCTACCACCAACTCATTGCGTGGAGAAGCGACTGACCCTGAGGCAGTTGGAGGTGAAGGAGTGAAGAGTTTGAGTAGGAAGATATTTACAGAGGGAAAGTTGAAGGTATTTTGGACCCGGGCCCCAGAAAGCCCTGTGGATAATGCAAAGGGTCTTGAATTTAATCCTTGCAGCCATTGGGAGCCAATGAAGAGATTTCAGTGCTGCAGAGATACGATCCCAGGGCTTGAAGCCAAGGACAAGTCTGTCAGTCCTGTTCTGGATGAGTTGCAGAGGGCGGAGAGTAGAAGCAGGCAGATTTAGAAAGAGGCTGTTGCAGTAGTCCCGCCTGGAGAGAACCAGAGCTTTAGAAACAGTAAGCTTCTGGGGTCAGAAGAGGAAAGGAAGAATACCTCTCAGGAGGTGCAGTTGGTAGTTTGACTTCTTAGAGTCATCATAGGTGTTAGGAGAAAAGGAGAGTGTGTAGTCGAAGTTGACCCTGAGGTTCTTAGCTTCACAGGAGAGCTCCGGAAGTGGGCCAAGGGAACCTGGCCAGAGAGTGACAGGGAAGGAGGGTGCAGGTGTGCCAATGAGGAGATTCTCCATCTTACTAGCATAAAGGCAGCGAACATTGGAGGAACACCATTCCTGGATAGCAGAAAGACAGTCTGAGATAAGAGAAGGAGAAGAGGTGGCAGAGGGAAGCCTGAAAACGAGCTTAGTGTCATCCGCATAGCACTGAAAGTTGGAGCAGAGAGCGGCAATGCGGTGGCCAAGGTGTGCCAGGTACTGGTTGATCAGCCAGGGAGAAAGGTTAGACCCCTAGGGAACACCTCAGGTAGAAAGTGAGATAGAGGAAAGGATGGAACCAAGTTCAACCTGGGAGGGTCGATCAGAGAGGAAAGAGGTCAGCCAAGCCAGGGCCTGACCGGTGATACCCACGTTATCACAGAGACAGTTCAGAAGGATTTCATGTTTGACCGTGTCAAAGGTAGAAGAGAGATCGCGTAGGATGAGGACAGAAGGGATGTTAGAATCAAGGTTGGAGAGCAGGTCTTCACAGATGCTCAGGAGAGCAGTTTCCGTGCTTCTGGCAGCTCTAAAACCAGACTGATGGTCATGGAGACAACCAACAGAGTCAATGTGAAGATTAAGCTGGGAGAGGGCCAGCTTTTCTAGGAGTTTGCCAAGGAAAGGAGTGATGAAGATCAGGCAATAGTTAGCCGGGCCTAGATCGCACTTGTCTAGAAACCTTGTCAAGGGAGAACAGAGATAAGGAAAAGAAGAGGGAGGATTATCACTCACTAATTCCATAGCAAACCCCTCACCATAAAAACATTCTAACAAATTACACTAGTCCTAACAAAATAACACTAGTTCTGCAGTAGTTGCCTTCCACTCTATCCATATCGAATGGTAATCCACCGTGACAAAAAGGAACTTGAACCCTTCACCCAAACCTTGAATGGGTCCCATTATATCCACTGCCACTTTTTGCCAAGGCTCCCTGGGCAACCACAATGGGAGAAGTGGCGTCTCACACACCACTTTACTCTTGTCACTTATCAAACACTCATTGCAATTCCTTATTTCTTTTTCTACACCACTATCCATTACTGGGCAACAGTAACTCTGCCTCAGCATCCTCTTGGTGCTATTGGCACAAAAATGCCCTTGATGGGCAATTTCTATACGTTTCCCTCTGATGCCCTCAGGGGGAATCACTTTGTAGCCCCTCCTGAGTTTTCCTCCAACTAGCGCCAGCTCATCTTTTACTTCATAAAATCGTTAACATTTTCTTTCAATATTGTTCCTGCTGGGCCATCCTACCACTGTCCACTTTGCCACTTCGCCGAAAATGACATCATCTCTCTCTGCTGCTCTCCATTCTTCTTCCCTCAAGCATCTTGCTCAATGCTGGCAACAATAATTTACTCTTCCCTATCTTCCACCTTTTCCCCATTGTCTCCACACTCCACTGGAAGGCGAAAAGACAATCTGCAACCACATTCTTCTTACCAGGTAGACAGCAAATCTGAAAGTCATATTTCTGCAACCCTAATATCAATTTAGACGCCTTGGGTGAGCCCTTATACCAGTTGCGACAAGCTAACATTTGTACCAGAGGTCTGTGATCAGTTTTCACGATAAACCGCTGGCCCCACAGGAATAATTTAAAATGCATAATGGCCCAAAACACAGCCAAAGCCTCTCTTTCAATCACTGAGTAGTTTTTCTCAGCGCCCCTTAGTGGCCTAGACACACATGTTACTACATGTTTCTTCTTCCCACTGTCTTTTTGCGACAATGATGCTCCCAGACTCAATAAGCTGGCACCCACAGTCAGCAATGTTTTCTGCCCACTCACAAAACCACCTAAAGAAGGTGCATCAGCCTTCATACATTCATCTGACAATGTAAATGGAACCCCTTTCTTGCGCAATGCCCTCCAGGCAGCTGAGATAAGAGCAAAGCTGTGTACAAATTTGTGATAAAACTATACCATGCCCATAAATGAGCTCAACTGATCTTTATCTTGTGGCGCCGGGGTTTTACTGATTGCTTCTACCAGATTGTATTTCAGAGATATTCCCTGGCTGAGATCTTGTGTCCAAGATACTCTACCACACGCACACCAATCTAACATTTTCTGCGCTGCACTGTTATATCGGCCTCACACAACCTCTCCAGCACACTTCTCAACACTCTGTCGTGTTTCTCGATAAAATCAGTGTAAATGAGAACATCATCTTGAAAAACAATCACATTTTTGACACGCTCCAAAACTGTCGCCATAATGCGTTGAAAGACAGACGCGGCCGAAGCTAACCCAAAAGGCATTCTGATAAACTTAAATGTCCCTTCTGTGGTGATGAACGCTGTTACTTTTGGACATTCTTGCGACAATGACATTTGATGGTAAGCCGCAGACAGGTCCATAACAGTAGACCAGATTGATTCGCCAAGTACAGCCAGAACCTCCGATATGACCGGTAAAGGATGTCTCTCCACTAACATTTTCTTGTTCTGGTCTCTCAAATCAATGTACAAGCAAATCTTCCCATTGTTCTTTGACACTACGACCACTGGGGATAACCAATCCGTCCCATGTACTCGTTCTATCACTCCTCTTCGCAATAGTCCATCAAGTTCTCCAGGAAATTGCTCCTTCATGTGATGAGGGACGGGCCGCACCTTACGTACTACTGGTTGTGCCTTTGGCTTCATCTTAATGCAATGCTCAAAGTCCCTAAATCGCCCTAGTTTCTTTGAAAACACAGTGGAAAATTCCAAGGCCCATTTATTCTCTACCTCTGCTACCGTCACTGGGTCAGAAGCACTTGCTTGGATGCGAATCCCTAAGTTTCTTTGTTCCACCCATCCCATTAAGGATGATCCCACCCTTGCTACAAACATGTCTGCTGTGCTTTCTCTTCCTTTGTAGCCAATGTTTGCCTGAAATGTGCCCACAAGTTCAATCTCTGTCTTGCCATATCCACACAGCTGAATGTGGGGAGATTCCAACTCCTGCACTTTCCCTGACAAAGATCTTCTGAACGTATCTTTAGAAATAATAGTCCAAGGGGATCTACCTTCATCGAATGATCTGAGCCATTTACGCAAAATATATCGGTTCCATGTGTTTTATATCGCCACAAAAACATTTACATACAAGAATGGCGCTGTATTTTTGTTGTGATATTAACCCATTGAACCTGCAGGGGACACCTCGCAACCGCCATATTATTTTACAGGGAGCGGGGACACCCCCACAACCCCTGCTCCCATTTACCCCCAATATTATCCCCACTAATACTATCGCCTATGGCTGTTCCAGATGACCATATATATGGTGCTATTATTGGTGGGGACAATATTACCTGATACCAATATATCTACGGGCCCTCCCTTTCCTCCACTCAATGCTGAAATTTCAAACACGTGGCAAGGTCTCCCTTCACCATTCTGAGGTAGCTGTGCTATTTCTTGCTCCGAATGAGGGTATCTATGTTCCACTACATTGATGGTGTTCTCCTTGCAAAGGCGTGCAAAGTGACCCTTGCGCTTGCACTTGATGCAGTCTGCATTTCTGGCTAGACAAAATATGCTGGCCGCTTCATGTCTCGGGTTTCCACATCTGAAACCTTCCAGTTCCTTTCTTCCCTCACTGTTCCTACTCTGCTTCAATGCGCACACTTCCTGGTTGTTTTTTTTTTTTTCATTTTCAACTGATATCTGACCAAGGAGTTGGTCAATGCACCAAATTCACAGGTGTGGCTCTGTGTCCTCAACACAGCTACGTACCCTTCCACGAGCTCCATTGGTTCTTGTAGTCTCTGAAAAAACACATGTCTCTCAAAAGTCACATTTTTGGGGGTTTGAAATGGTCTTGAATCTTCTTGATTGCAAGAGTGAAGTCATCTAGGTCCCCTGTCCCTTCACCTTGTAGTTCTGGTAGGCTATCGAATACATGGCGGCCTTCTGGGCCAAATTATATAACAATAATGTCTGTTTCCTGGAAGGGTAAAATGTGTCCCCGCCTATGCCCACTACATAGGTCTCTAACATTTTCTTCCACCTCTCCCATCTTATTGGAGGTGTTCCAGGTTCAGATAGAAACGGGGGTGGGGGAGGTATTGCAGCTGTTGCCATCATTACATTTTTCTATGGCCGTCTTCAGCAAATAAAATGTTGAGAGCCGTCACTAAACAATTGCACTTGAAACAGTGAACACTGTGGCTGCCTTTGGTAGCACTTGTTTTTCCTAGGCTGCCACGGCAATGCTGCAGCAATGATCGATGTGGTGCAGGAGGAGACATTGTTCAACGCAGTGTCGAATGTGAGAAGGTCCACTTCTCTAATGTGAGCGGGAGCTAGCTGCGTCACCCTTCAGCCCCTGGCCTCCTTCCCGAATCCTCTGTCCCCCCTCTGAGCGCCGGTTTTCAGGGGGGGCCCTCCTTCCTCACCTGGTTTGTGGGGTGCATCAATGGGGGTGCTGCCAGGTTGCCATGCCGCTGTAAGGAGGGGCCTCTGCGCTCACTTGCTGCCCCCTAGTGCAGTTTCCCAGACCTCGTTGCCAGTCTAGAGGTCAAGAAATGATGCTGTGGGTAGGTAAGAGAAGTGCCAAGTAGTTTATTAGGCGAATGCGGAGAGCAGCCGGCACATCCACACAGGCAACCAAGCTCCCTCACACTAACGAACACCCGTTCCAGAACATATACATGTTCTGGAACACAAGTAAAACATAACAATTACCTTACTCTGAGCAGAATCCCACAAAGCAATTGCATCACACCAATCGCACACAAAACATAATAACTGCTGACAGGTGATCCTTATAGGAAGGAAGGCAGCCAAAGGGGAGAGAACAGGCCACCATCTCAGAGAATGGCTATTCAGTCATGATAAGGGAGTTCAGAGTTGTCAAGCGAGAGGAGGACAGAGATAGAGTTCAGTGGCATGCAAGGCAGAGAAGGGAGACTGGAGTGAGGTGGCTGGAGAGAGCAAGAGAGAAGGGAAGAAGGAGAATGCAGAAATAGGAGACAGGAGATATGTGACGGGAGAGAGGAGAAAATGGAGGTTGGATACAACACCATGGAGGAGGTAGAGGAGCACAATCAGGAGGATGTTTGAGATAACATCGGGGGATAGATGAGGTACACAGTATTAAGAAGTTTGGAAGTGATTGGAGAGGAAGAAGAGGATATTTAAGAAGTTCACGTAACATCAGGGGAGATGCCAATGAGCATACCAAAGATATGGAAGATGATAAGAAGGAGGAGGTTAGAAGAGAAGCTCACGAGTCGGGAAGAGAGGATAATGCAGCTGAAGAATGAAGCACTAGCGAGCCATTACGGAAGTAGTAAGGAGGTGAGGGGGTGAGGTGAGTCAAGCGGGCAGGTCACAGCCTGTGAGGAGTGGATGTGAGGTGGCAGTACATACAGGTGGCATGGCATCAAGGAGGCACAAGAAGAGAGAAAGAGAGAGAGAATGACGAAGGTGGGGAAAAGGAGCTACATGAGGGAGCCCCCAACATGAGATCATTGCTTGTCATCAAGCGGGCGCCTAATGCTGGGGTATTGGGAATTAGAACCAGGACCCTTAACCAAGAGCAGCATAAGGGAACTCCAGTCGACCTAACCATGGAACTGTGGCTGCCAACCTCTCTCTTAGTGGCCAGCACTGGAGGTCTTCTCCACGTTATCTGAGCCTCAGAGCCTGCCTTTCTCCATTCCTACCTGCAGGTAAACATGGACCACCTGAGATCCAAGAGAGGGGTCTCTCGAAAGACCACGACGATAGCCAAGATCATGAAACTACAGACAAGAGACCAAGGACCTACATTTAGGAGCACTGGAAGACAAGGGAGATGTGGAGGGGACCACTTTAATCCCCAAGATTTTGAATGACTGAGAGACACTGAGACAGCCTGTGAGAAGACCATGGAATACAACTTTCAAAAACACAGAGACTGTGTGACTTACATAAGGATCATTTGCTGTTGCCCTTTGAAGAAGCAGCCCACTTCAGCCTTTCCTCTTCTTGTTTGCTAAGTTTCTTATAAACATTGTACATTGAGAAACCCCTTTAATAAAATCCAGATACAATCTGAACCAGATTAATATGTGTTCATTGTCATTCCAGCGCCGTTTTATATTTTTAGCAGCATTTTTAGCAGCAGATTTTTTGCATCAATAACTCATCGAATTACCCCCCAAAACTCCCCTTCCCAGCTATTTAGAACCTAGTCCCCACACCCCTATCCATTATATACCTTTACCCCCCCCCCGCCACTCCAGCCCCCATATTTTTCAATGAGTTATTGCAGCAAGAAAATCGGTGGCGAAGAATAAATGGGCGAAGAATGAACGTTGTACCATTAGTTTGATGTTGACCTTTCTTGTCTTCGGTACACCACTCATCAGGGAACATTTTAAACCCCTTTGCTGACACATGACCCTTGACATATTGCAGTTAATTCTGAGATCATTTCTTAAACATGGAACATGATGTTATCGATAAAATGGTGCAGAGCCATGTGTGTTTGCTATAGTGGTACTGCGCCATCAGCAAACTTCCATACATGTATATGATAATGATCTACTCTTGGCGGAGACCCCTTCACATGTATCAAGTGGAGGGAGAGGTCTGCAGCATACAGGTTAACCAAACAAGGACCCATGCACCCTTTCTGTTTCAACCCCTCGGAGCATTCACTGTTCGTATCACGACTGATCTTAACACTTGTATTGGAGTACAATGCAATGATGATCTTTAGTGAATTACTTTTCGATTGATGACTGAACCAGTGTTTCCAAAATGATCAGACAGGAAGTGATTTTGCAGTGGTGCTTAGCCAGCCGAGGACTTCAACCACAGCCATAATCGCATGTTAAGGGCCCCAAATCAGAGTTTGCTAACCATCTAGATGTTACTCCAGTTGCTGCTAAGTCTCCATCTGCCTCCCAAATATCTCTCCCCCCAGCTCCTTAAAGACCAACCTACTCCTCCACGTCTCCAACTCTTTACACCACCTTTATTCTGCCCGACATTGCCCCCGGGACACTCCGCACCCTGCGCCCAGACATCACATACTAGGCTTCCACCACCACCTCCCATAGCACTTAGTCAGGAAATCAGATCTCCTGCCTGCCCACCTTGCTCCACAGAAAGAAAGGAGGGACTAGTAGTAGTTCCCTTCTCCAGGCCCTTGTCTGCCATTGTCTCTTGTAGTTAACTTGAAAAACATCTGCCACCTCATTTCTCTACTTAAAAAGAAGGCCCTTAGCACCTCCAACAACATGCCTGTGTGCGAATAACTGTATATCCATGCAGTGGGGCAGTGCAGGGGAAACAGTCCTGAAACATGTTAAATGCCCGTGCTTCGCTTCAGAATCATGGGTGGTGGAAGAAAGCTTTCTGAAGCCCTGCTGAGTCCAAGGGATGTTTTGTTTTCGTTTATTGTAGTTTTGTTTTATAAAATGCGACATTGCAGACAAAATCTCCAGGGATATTCACAGCTGGACTGGAGGACGCATTGCAGATCCTGACTGAGGCCAGGGACTGAGAGGAGGAAGGAAGTTGACAACACAAGAAGGGAAAGGGTCAGTGGGCCTTGACTGCTAGGCCAGGTGCTGCATTCTAGATCCTGAGGGGAGACAGAGAGGGTGCAAGAAAGGGAAGACAGACAGAAGTGAGGGGACATTTACAGATGGGGCCTGAAGGATGCATTTCAGACTCTTACTGCCGGGCATATAATAAGGCAATTCCAGGAAGTTGTGTTGGGCACCACTAGCAAAGGGGCATAGTGGGGAGGAGTATGTTGGCCATAAACAATCAAACGTGTGTCCTTTGCAATGATAGGAGCAGCAAATCACAAAGAGGTGTCGGAAAAGGGATGACGGAGATGGGAAGAGCAGGAGGGCATTCACTCATAAGTCGGAAGGCTGGTCTCCATTTCCTGACCAAAAGGGGGAAAGAGCGGAAGGAAGAAAGGGAATACAGGGAGAAGGGAAAGGACCAGGGGAAATTCAACAGCTCAGCCCCAAAACAGCATTCCATATTGTGTCCGTGGGAGGCGCATGGTGAGAAAGGGACTCATGTACAATGCTGATAGGGAGCAGAGGGGGTTCGTCCTAAGACAGCTTTACCAAAACATTATAAGAGGAGTGTTGATAGGCAACCTCAGGGTCAATTAGGAAAAGATTGACGCGTAGCAATCTGAATTCAAGCAAAACAATGGAGAACAGTCAGAACACAGGTCAGTGTGAGCAGCAACAGTTGTAGTAAGATTGCAAGTGGGCAGTGTCAAGTGGCGATCCAGGAGCAGTAACATATTCGAATGATATTCTTTCATTCCCAGAGATAAGGTTAGAGGTCAGTGATTGCAGGAGAAGTATGCAATTGGCAGTAGTTGGGATGGAACTCACTCTGAGACTGCAGCTGCCATGAATAGTTACCTGCTCAGCTCTAGGTGTAAGTCGAGGAAAGGGCAAGCTGGCAAAAATGATTTGGGCAATGCTGGGTTGGTTGGCCTACTCCCACTGTCTTCCCAGTGACTACAGCCTATCAAAGTTCCTCAAGTTTACCAAGTTCAACACAAAACAAAGTCTCAAGTTCCAGGAAAAACAAAATGGCCAAAGTTTCTTGGATGAAGGAATATTTCCCTGGTCTCTCTTCACCACTGGTGTGGCTCTCTCCCAGCTAGATTCCACTTTTGGGTGCCTTCGGGCTCCCCTTGTGTCTGTTCTAGGCTTTCTTGTTTGGTCCTCTCTGGCTCCCTTTGGTTTCTTTGTCCCAATACGCTGTAACCTCTCTCTTCTGCTTGGTTATCACAGCTCTTGTGGATTTTTGTGACCCTTGTGTTCTTCAGCTTCTGTTTTGGGTCTCTCTGGCTCTCTTGGATTTATTTGTCCCAATACGTCACTTGACTCTCTGGGATATCTGTAACCCCTCTCTTCTGCTTGTGGGTATCACAGCTCTTGTGGATTTGTGTGACCCTTCTGTTCTTCATCTTCTTTTTTGGGTCTCTCTGGCTCTCTTGGATGTATTTGTCCCAACACTGGCTCTCTGACGTATCTGTAACCCCTCTATTCTACTTGTATTTTTCTCAGCTCTTGTGGCTTATATGACCCATCTAGAGGTTTATCCCCCTCGAGTTTCTTGGACTCTTGTAACCCTACTCTTTCTCTCGGGTCCTCTGTGACCCTGTGTTTCACTTAGCTCTCTCTGTTTGCCTTCAGCCTTGGCAAACTGTGTACCATAGGCGTTGCAGGGTCGGCTTCAGTGAGGGTGTGTCTCTTCGGCAGCAGCAGCGCTCTTTGCCGCCTGTCATTCATCTGGACTGAATACAAGCAGTCTTCAGACTTTGCTCATTGTGGCGTTTTCTAGCCCTCCTGCTTTCTCATCCATAGCAGATGATTCACTCCCCCCTTGGTTCCTTATTTCAGCATTCGTTCTAGGAACCGGGCCAACCACGTCCTTGGTGTAGTCACGACTCCAGGTAGGCTTTGCTTTGTTTGGTCTTGGCTTCTCAGCCCCAGTATGCCTCTGTATCGGGATGGTGGCCTTTCCCTTTGGCGTTCAACTGTCTGCCTTCGGGGTTCACCTTGCTCTGTGCCACAGCCAGCGTCGCTGTGCAGCATGGCTCTGTCCCACACCAACATATTCACTCCCGAGCCTTGCCTCTGTGTGTGGTCTCTCCTTCTCTACTCATTGGTCATCAGCCCTTCATCCTTGCGTCTGTGATAAAAGAGAGTGTATCGTTCACCATAGGTTGTCAAACAGGTGTAAAGTTCATGTGTGCGTGTGTGAGGAGCTGGGAGGCCCAGGGGACAGGCATGGCATTTTTTTACTGGACATCTAAGATAGATGTCTGGCAAAAAATACCATGCCTGCCCCCTAAGCCTCCTAGCGCCTTGCATACACATATAATGACTTTGATTGTGTGCGTGTGTTTGGCACCGTGGAGCCCAGGGGACAGGGAAGGCATCTTTTTACTGGACATCTATCATAGAGTGCCAGGGGACCACTCCAGTGGTGACAGTGCGCAGTATAAATATCCTTTAACATAACATGACATAACATAGAGGTCTAGTCAAGGATATGAATGTAAATCACCCTTAGCACTTCAGACAAAGCTCATTCATCTGTTAGAGTTAAATGGGAATCATACTAGGCACCTTAAACTTGCCAGTACCACTGTGTTAATTCTCTGGGGAAGCAATCAGACTCCAGATGATTGTACATATAAATAAAGGAGGCAGTCATCAAGGGGAATATGAGGGGCAACAATGGTCAGGCCCCCAGTATGCTTGGGTTAATTGTGAGGAAATGAAGGCTTGGGAACTATCGCACCTTCGGACAAGACTCTAGTAGGGAACTGCAGTTAACCCAGGGTAGGTGTGCGCAAGAGAGGTGCAAAGTCTGCAGAGCATGGGGTTGGTCCTCGGTCACATCTGGTAATGTGGGACGCTAGAAGTCTCTTCCGCTCTGCTGGGTAGTGCTCTAGTGTTGGGCTACTCACTACGGGGCTCCTATATCCTCCCATGCTCCGCGATAACACTGGTGGGCCCATGGCAGCTCAATTAAAGCAATACGCTCTGACCACCGAGAAGAAACACATGGGAAATCACTTTTAGTGCTTCAAATATAGATCATTCATGTGCATCCTCTGCCATATAAACAATGAACAACTAACAGCAGTGGGTGTCAATGTATAATAGAAGTCAATGTAAGAATGTAAGAAATGCACGTTGAAGTACCTTGCTCTTTAAGTACTGTATATAAGTAACGTCATTTAACTGCTTTCCCCCAGAAGTCAATTTCTCTTTTTCAGATAGCCATACCAACTAAGAAACGTATACTCTTGACTGCCTCCTTCTGATCTTAACTAAGGATTCAGTACCCATCAGGCACCTTGACAAAGTGTATTTAGGCAAGATGATGGAGTTGGAGATTGCCTGTAGAGTTTTGAAGCTTTGTGTGACAGCAAGGCAGGCATATGTGAAGGATGACAGATAGCTGGTCCCTCTCCACTGACTTCTGCAAGTGTCCATGTTCCACTCCCTCAACATGATTCATCAAATGTCTACCCTCACTTAAATCTTTGTTCTTCAACACCCAGAACATTACACCAAAAAGTAACCTTGCTTTTTTGGGTTGTTTTAGTTTTTCATGTTTTTAAATGTTGATGTGTTTAAGTGTTCTTTTTTAAATGGAAGTAACGGAAGGAGAAAAAGAAAACATAAATGGTCCGCCTGCACAAACAAAATCAAATGTATTGGAAGTTGCCACAACAACACCCTCAACATGTTCAAATGTGGGCAGGGTGGTGCTTCAGAAAATGGTGTATCCGACTGCTTCCTTGCCAACATATCCCATTCCAATCTGTAGGTGCTTATGCAGTCCTGGTTTATTTCTTTGTATTCTGGGACTTGTAGTTCCACTTTTCCCATTATAAAACTCGGACTACAAGTCCCAGGATGCAAAGAAAAAACCAGGAGTGGATAAGCACCAATATATTGGAACAGGTTATGTTTGCAAGTATGCCACTAGACAATCTCACCTGGTCCAATCAATTTCCCTGGCTAGAAGCATACCTAAACACTAAGCAGCATGACCATAGCTGCCAGCATTGGTGTTCTTGTAACTGCTCTCCAGGACACCAACTCTAGAAATCAGGACAGGCTCCCTGAAACATACTTTTCCTCACAATGGTGACGTTGTTCACCAGTGACCTGTTGGTGCTCACATTCCCCCTCACTTGTTTGCAGTAGGTAGGGGTGAAATGTGTCACACACTTCCATGTTCAAGTACAGTAGGTAGTTAAGGCATCCGGTGAATGGGTAGCTAAGAACTCTCCCTGCAGGGCTGGACTGGCTCATCAGACATTAGGGCTTCGGGCCGATTGAAATTCAACTTGGTGATTGCTGAATTTACAAGCATGCAAGTGGGCTGAATTTGAAAAACCCTATTAACCAAACACGCTCTTTAATGATGTCAGTGGGGTGCATGCATGCGTTGGAACGTTTCCCTTCTCTTTGGTTGTGTGCTGAGCTCTCTCATGTTTTGCTTTGTTTAATAGTTACATTCACTTCGAACAGGCCAGGCCCCTTGCGATCTTCTGTGCTGCCGCCTGCCACTATGACACCATCAGATCATCCAGCCCAGGCATTCTCAGGTCAATGGAAACTATGTTTATTTCAATTCACACGACCACACGTGATGTGAATTGCCCGATGCTCATTCACTCTCGTCTTGGTGTGCATGGTAGCATATCTAGCTAGAGAAGGAAAGGGACGCCTACCTTTTAGGGACATTATGTGAGGAAGCAGGGCTCAGGTTGAGAGCATGACTGTGTCGGCCTACTACTTCTTCCAAATAATTCCTTATCAGCATTAATCCCTGTGACTAGAAGTGTGCTATTGACTAGAATACAGCGGAAGAGCAGAGGGGAAGAATAGATGGCCTCAGGTGGGGTACGCTGCAAGCCTGAGCTGAGCTCCTCGAACTTTTGAAGAAAGACGAATGAACGGTCAACAAAACTTAGAATTTTCGATGATCATTTGTCTATCTTGTCTGACTGTGTCAGGGATAACTCAGCGGTAGGCGAGGGGAAGGGCCTCAGGCGAACTCTGAGGTGGAGTATGGTGGAGACTCGAGCTGGATCCCTGGGTGTCTGGCCCTGCCCGTGCTTTGGCGGTGGCTGCTGCTATCCGCTGGCTCACTGCTGCGAGTGGAACACTTTGAGTGAGGGAGGGAAGTTAGCGCTGTGAAACAGTGACGCTTTGTTGGGGCTCATGATCTGTCATGTGTGGCTGTGGCAGAGAAGACAGACTTTTAATATATTGTCTGTTTTCTTTGTGTGGCATGATGTAACCTGGTGATCTCTCTCGCTCGTGTTGACGAGGCCCACTTCCCAGCTCTCCTCAGGTTTCGCCAATGAGAGATCTCTGGAGCCTATGTGCCACTCAGCAGCAGGCCTCTTCCTCAGAAAGCACCTGCATGGCCTCCTAAAACAGGCATCCAATCACTGATCATGTGACTTTTTTCCAAGAAGAGAAGAGCAGGGGCATAGGAGACACATAATATCTGGGGGGCACAGGGGACACCTTGGGGACTTTGCTTTTTTCTTTTATTTATTGTGTTTTAGTCAAAGAACTCGACTTTTGATGTATTAAATTACATATATCATCACTGTATAAAACAAGAGAAAAGAAGAAAAGAAAAGCAGTTCACAGTATGAAATCATTCAATTTGGCGTCTCACTTCAGAAGGCTCAGTTCACGTAAAAATGTTACCACTTCCCAGGCATAAAACACAGGAGGACAGCGCTGTACCTCCCCAAAGTAATAGAGGGTGGAAAGTGTTAATCGCTGCCTGATGGATGAGGTGCAAATGGCGAGTCCAAGTGATGTGGACAAGAAGGAGGCCATCCATGAAAGAGTGAGTGATTGCACCAATGTCCACACAAGGTCATGGGAGTCTGGGATTGATGGTTGCTGGGAGATGAGGCTGAGGCTTTCCATGCCGGGGCTTTTTGATGTATACGGTGTGGAACCTTCAGAAGTGGTCAAAGTGCATGTGAGAAATCCTTCAAATATGTGTACGAAGAGGAGGTGTGCGTTTTTGTCATTGCTTGAGCTCATATGGCTCCCTCATTCCAAGTCCTTCCTAGAAGGGTGTCAAATGCAGAATCCCGAATTATAGGGTATTCTATGTCCACAAAATAACAAAAGGCTGTGCTGCCTTATAAAAATAAAAGTTCCCTTCCTCTTTGAGGTGCCTGAGCACCACCTGTAAAGGGTTTTGACCCATGTTGAATTATTAGACGGGGCAGATGTGGGGATGAGCTGTCGCCGCCCATCATTCTATCCCAGAACAAAACTAAATCAATAGACTGGGTGGATGTGGGGATGAGCTGTCGCCGCCCATCATTCCATCCTAGAACCAGGAAAACCATGCGGTTGTGCGCACACCAAAATGGTTGTCTAACCTGCCACCCACCAGTGCCAGCATGATGGACCGGAAGCGCCAGGGTTGAAAGGTGGTGTCAAAGGAAAAATAACAGTGTTGTTAGACCAAAAGCACCTTAAAATCACCTTTGTTTTCCTGAATGCAAGCTCAAAGTGCCTATTTCGAACATTGCAGGATATTCAAAAATCTTACTGAACACCAGCAGACATCTGGCAGAATGAAGTCTTGTGTGCATACAAAATCTGGGAAGATCAAGAGCCCAAAACAATGTTTATAACAAAACTTGCTGAGCTGTGGATGTCACCAGCTTAATTGAAATTGGATTTAAAACCACTAAAATCGAAATGTTTAAATTAAATGAGTGACCTACTTTTGAGTGTCACATAGTTGCAACTGTTAAATGTCATGGTTTTGCCTGTGAGAGCAAACTGAGCTTGGGGGAAGTGGATAAACCAGTTATTCCACCATGTGATGTGGGAAGCCACACCCCTTTTTGACCAGGGCATAATTTTAAAAAGATAGATAACTCATAGTGCGGACTGGTCAAAATTATGTAAGTAATATCATTATTCTTGTGATTTTTCTGTGCACGTTTTAAGAGGTGTTAGGACCTTGTGGTGTATTCTGGGGGGTTGCTAGCAGAAAATAGGGTCTTACTCCAAATGTCTGCATGTTAAAAATCTGACACTTCATCAATTAATGTCCATATTCCTTGCGCACATTTGTGTAATTTTTGGTAAATGTCTGATATTGGTAAACCGACCAAAAAGCGCAAAATGTTGTCATTTCTGAATCCCAGCTCGCAGGAACATTGGGCTTGAACAGAGACCTGTCTTAATTCATCTGTAATATGTACATGTAATGTCAACCACTTGTGTATCTGGGAAATATGTATTTAAATCAAATATAGATTTGTGGGCAAATTGACCAGGGGAGGATCCTCTGACCCATAAACAGACCTCATCATGATGACAATCCATTTCCTTCTCCCAATCATGGGAGAGGGGAGAATTGGGCCAATGACAAGTAGAGAGGGGCAGGCTCAGTTATGCCACGCACACACCCACTTTCTCAACACATAAAAGCAGACAGTGCAGGACAGGTGGGGACATTCACTTTCCACTTTCTTGCGGGACGCTTT
Source organism: Ambystoma mexicanum (assembly GCF_040938575.1). Lineage (NCBI taxonomy): Eukaryota > Metazoa > Chordata > Amphibia > Caudata > Ambystomatidae > Ambystoma > Ambystoma mexicanum. The sequence continues at coordinate 1,175,543,508 of NC_090921.1, read as the reverse complement.
CCCGGGAGACTTCAGACTTCACATCCAGAGATCCAGACTTCAAATCCATCAATCTCCAGAACCTGTAGCAGAAATTAACTCCAGAATTTGTAGCAGAGAGGCTTTAATCTACAAGCTGAATCCTCTTCAGCAGGCCTCAAAACCAACCAAACTATTCAACAGCCGGGCGAGCTGTTTGAATTTTTTGCCAAGAACTTTTGCGAGAACCTGTAGCAGTATCCAGAAAGCAGTGCTGTATCCAGAACCAGAGAGAACCACAAACCAGACCGTTGTGAGCAGAACCGGTGCTTGACAGACCCAGCGAGCAGAGCTGACCCAGATAGCCGGGACTTCAGAACCACCCGCCGGAAGTCCCGTCCAACCTGACCAGACCTTGACGGCTTATTTCAAAAATATAGTGTGAGTACTCACTGTGCCAAAACCAATCTCTTAGTTTAAAACAATCTAATCCAAACTATTTTAGCCTATTAGAACTGCCTCCTAGAATCGTGTCATTCTGTCATCTTTAAAACTGAAAACTGTCATCTGTCATTCTGAGCTTTAAAATTTAAAATCCGAAAAACTACCTTGACTAAATCGGCCGTATCTCCGGAACCGTTTGTGCTAGGAGCAAAATTTAACTTGTATCTTAAAGCTAAGATTCTAGGTGTTCCAACGAACTGACTTGCTACTCCTTATAGCTCCTATAAGCTCATTGCTTTCCTTTGCTTTCCTTTGCTTTCCTTTGCTAAAATTCGTTTTAACCTGCTAGTTACTCATAGAGCATTGCTAAAGTGAGCCTGAACTAATATAAACTAGATATCACTCACCCTGAACCTCCTACAGGGAATTAAAATCAATTTTAGCATCATTTCACTTAATTGCCACCACATTCAAAGCATTTTGGGCCTGTGTTTTAAAATCATACCTGTTTTTCTCTGAGCTTGCTAGGGGGGAACTGCATTTTGTATTGCATTTTGTTGGGATTCTTGAAGACTGTGTGCTCTCCTTCCATTTCTTACATTGCAAAGGGGGGGGGGATGAATTGCCAGAGAAAAAGTGATTATATTATCTTTTGCTAAATCATATCAAGTTATTTCTGTACTGCATTTTATTCATCATTGCATTGTCCTTGAAGCCATAAAAGCATTCTCAGCTACTTCATCCTCTCTATATCACTTCTAAGCCATCAAAAAGAGTGTACCACCGTAACATTATCCATTGTTGATCACTATCATCCTCACAAGTGTGCTATCAAATATTAATTTACTATAGAAGTGTGATATATATATATTGCTTAATTTTTCAAATAAAACCTTTTAATTTGCGAAACAAACCTACTTCTTGGCTCAGTGGGGTCAGGGGGATTCTAAGAGAGGGGTGTGATATAAGGGTTGTCATCCAGAGTACATGAACTGGACATAAAAATATATCAATAAGTGTTTCCATCAGCATCCCAGACTAGGCATTGACTCAGCTGTAGTGTTGAATTGAATCCGCGTACACACCAAACCGCAGCTGATTTCAATCTCGGCTCCTGTGCTAGCCGGCTCAATCCAACCAAAACACATCGTCCAGGATAATGCAATTTCCGACACTTCAGGCCTCTTGTTGCCCACACCCGTGAGCAGAATGCACCAGCCCACTCCTTAGCCAAAACCTGCATAAGCATCACGTAAACTAGGGATGCAAGGGCTCCCCATATACAGAAACGCCCTGTTCAGCCTCAGGTTTCCCTATCAGTGGGGCTGCAGGGGATGCTTAGGAGAGATCTGCCTAGAAGCAGAGTGCCCAAAAGCATAGACATGGGCTGAGCATCAAGCATGTTATGTATTATAAAATCAAGTACATGTCCAGTGACTTTACTGAGATTATAGCGATTCTGTATCCTGCTTATATTCCAAATATTATTTCATCCTGGCAATATTCACATTATAAGAATACAAGACTACTCTTTGGATATTAAAACATCTATTATATTCGTTTTGAGACTTCCCACAATATATAAAGCTTCTTTTATTATAAGGACCTTTTTGCAGATGTTTATTCTACTGTCAATATCTTATTTGTGAAGTCTCCCTTCTAAGTGGTTGGATCTTACTTTCACAATTAAGTACATGTACTCACACAATATCTTCTTCTATTGATTTTATCCTAATTGATTTGAAAAAGAACAAGCATTGGCAATGCCAACAGTTTGAGCTTTTGTGTCGTCAAAGTCACTTATGTGTGAGTAATAGTGCATCTAACATCAGTGCTTGGCAAATGCCTAATACTTGTACACAAGCCAAAACTGCTGGCTTTGCCAATGTTTTTTTTTACCAGGACTTCAGTGGAGGACACACATAGTGCTTATAAATCGAGTGGCTGAGCATGAACCTGGTTACGACATTTTGATTACACCAATGGAGCATTGACAGCCGCAACATCTATTTCTCAGCTCTGTGCCTACAATCTGTGGGAGCTGGCATAGGCTGGTGTAGGCAAGCGTGTTTCGTCAGCATTCTGAGACATGCTATGGCCGAATGGGACAGAACTTCAACTGAGTAAGCAGTGATTAAAGGACTTAAAGACCATGGGTTCCGGACTGGTGAGTCTCCATGAGGTTGAGTGGAATTTATAATTAAGGTCACTTTGGATACTTCTCTAGTTCTAGCCTAACTGGTTGCCCAACCACGTGCATGTGCAGTTACTTCAGTAAGATATTTTAAGAGAAGGAATCAGGATATGTAATGTGAATAGGGGTCAGGAGCTACTGACTTATTATCTCACTGACGTCTGACAGACAGCAGCTTCTAGCTGCTGCTATATTGTTAACATTCCGTCCCTGCCGGATTCCTAACTCCTTTGCATTCGGTTTCGCTGCACCTGAGGTACCTGTTATGGCCGGGGGGCTGCCTCATCGCCACGGGCCGGCCTGATGGGGCTGTGGGCATGCAGGGCTGTGGGCACGCAGCATACAGTTGTGTTGGTGTTACCGTGATTTATTACATGGCAGGAACCCGGTCCCACTCCTATGGCATGGCATTAAAGGTTTGCTACTGCATCAAAGTGTTTGGAGCACAGACAGGCGCGGGCAGTGGGCCCTATAGGGGTAATATAACATCGCTTACATTTGAGGATCCAAAGGAACCTGACGTCTGGTTCCCCCTCATGACATCACACACTGTCACGCCGCCCCCCCTCCTCCAGTCACACACACACACACGCACGCACGCGCACACACACACACACACACACACACACACACACACACACACACCCATAGTACTCACTTACCTTAGCTCAAGTCGAGTCTCTCTCTCCCTTGATAATCAAATGCTGTTGAGCGGAGGCCTCCTCAGTCTCAGTCAGCACGCGTTGCTGCCTGGCTGCTCCATTTCACTTTCACGATGAGTCTGGACAAACGCAGGCTACGCAGCAGTGCACTGTGCAGGGGCATATGCAGTTTGTCCCCGGCACCAGCACATACAAAATGTGCAGGCACGCGGTACGCAGTGAGCATAATACTTTTAGCCTGCAGTCTGCAGAACCTGTACTTTTACACACTGACGGCTTTAGCCTGTAGAAGTATTTTTACATGCTGCATGCAACTGCAGATAGTGGCAGAGACACAGTGCATTGTGCAAAACACAATCATATTCTGGGGGATACATGCCATGATATCTCCCCACTTAAAATTGTGGGGGGGAGTTGTCCCCATGTCCCTCTCATGTCCTACGACCATGAGGAAGAGGCTGTGGCACTGAGCTCAAGCTGGCTCAAGCTCCCCAGGTCATGGACAATTTTTCTCCTGTTGTCGAGGCACTGGTTCCATATAGCTGGGCGTGGGCGGGAACTGCACTTTCAGCATGGTGTGAAAACGATCTCCTCTTGAAATTAAGTTGTTAATGGGACTTTAACTGAACAGGGAACAAATGCTGGAAAGGGCTTCCAGCTCTTACATTCCAAACTACAAAATAGACTGAGCAAATAGGCTACTTTAGTAAATATAAGAGCACATTCATGTCCTACTCTCTTGCTTAAATCCACAAACAAACACCATTTTCCTGGGCCTCTGTCATGCATGCTGGACATATTACCTCTGGACCTGGAATGACATCTTCACGCAGAACGAGTTATGCTCGTAGAACTGCTAGACCATTCTATTCTAAATGGAGATTGTTTGATGCACTGCTGGGAAAACGACATCTGCAGTATTCACGTCGTTAAAATTCATGTGATTCAGTTAAGTCACGTGTGTTATGGCAGTACGTTCATAAGCAGCATGGATACGTCGCTCGCTGCTTCTGATTGAACCAATATGGCGTTTGGTAGCTGAAACTCTTGATCTGCGTCCTCGCATTCTCTTCAGTTACTTCCTTGGCTTCTTCGCCGTGTTTTTCTTCCACATGTGAATTCCTGGAGCTGCTGTCTGGAAGTCACAGGTTGGCCGCACTGTGTGCGTGCTCTTCAGTCGTGTGTATTCTGACACGCCGGTTCCTAATTTCTTTGCTTGCTGCTTTCCTGACTACGTGAAGTTGGTCGCGTGTAAATCCCACGCGGACTCTGTTTCCAAGCGCGGCTGTCCTGGGCTGCGTGTACTTTGTTTGCGGGTAATGCACACGCAGACTCTGGAATTCTTCAGGTAGAGCTGCTCTGACTGCGTGCACTTCTGCTTGCGTATCGCACACGGTCTACTCTTTACACGCTGTGGTCCTAGTTGCGTGTCCTTGTGTTGTGTGTGAATCCTCACGCTTGCAAAGGCGGCTGTCCCGGCTGTGTGAACTCTTTCTCATGTAAATCTGCACGCAGATTTTTTCCTCCCGCTTGCAAGCGCGGCTGTCCTGGGCTGCGTGTACTTTGTTTGCGGGTAATACACACGCGGACTCTGGAATTCTTCAGGTAGAGCTCCTCTGACTGCATGCACTTCTGTTTGCGTATCGCACACGGTCTACTCTTTACACGCTGTGGTCCTAGTTGCGTGTCCTTGTGTTGTGTGTGAATCCTCACGCTTGCAAGGGCGGCTGTCCCAGCTGCGTGAACTCTTTCTCGTGTAAATCTGCACGCAGATTTTTTCCTCCCGCTTGCAAGAGCGGCTGTCCCGGCTGCGTGAACTCTGTCGTGTGTAAACCTGCACGCAGACTTTTGAACTCTGTTGAAACGTGTAATTCCACACGCATACTGTTCTTTGCTTTGGAGTGAATCCCTGGCACCTGTGATGAGATAACAGGTGGACTCATTTAATCATATTTCTGTTTCTACATGGGAAAGGAAGTATTTCTTTTGAAGGTGATTGTGCACAGTACTTTGGACGCTATCCTGTGGTGCACCAACCGGTATCTAGCGTGAGCCTCGTGCCGTTCGGGATAAGTCTCCCTTACTAACCTTCCCCTCCTTTTTGTTGTGTCAACTCCTGGATTTCTTCAGAGATTTTGGTGGAGACTTCAGTTCTAAGCCCACAGGTCAGTGTTGTTAATTAGTGATATTGCTGTTCTATAGTTAGTTGATTTGGGACAGTTTCTCATGATACTTCATTTATACTAGGCTGACTTCCTTTAAAGCTCCCACGCCCTTTCCAGTGATCCCTCTCTCTGCCTGTTTCATCGGTTAGAGAGTGGTATCATTTGGAAGGTCTAATTTGACTTCATTACTATCAAGTGGTGTGAATAAGGATCCGGAAGAGCCCTACCAATTGTATCCTTTTTGGTTACCGTATCCTTTCAGAAGATACCTTGGTGATTTATGACAGAACAGAAGCCATGGAGGGTACGGATCCTTTAACTGTCTTGACTCAGTTAATCACCGATTTGAGAAACTAAATGATTACGGCACAGGACATATTACGGCATCGCATGGATGTTATGCAAGACGCCATTCATGCCAGTCCTCAGGGAGCACAGGCTCCAGTGGCAACTGGATCTGGGACATCGGCACCACCACAAGAGACCCTTAAAGTAGTTATGCCAACACAGTTTCCTTTGGCCCCCCCGGAAAGGTTCACAGGTGATCCTAAAACCTATAGAACCTTTGTCAATCAGTGCTGACTCCATTTCCTGTGCAGGCCTAACTCGTTTCCCGATTTAACTACAAAAGCAGCATTTGTGCTTTTTCATTTGGGGGGTACAGCTGCTGCTTGGGCTAATCCTTTATTGGAATCAAACAGTCCCTTGCTGTACGATTTTGATGATCTTCTGGCTGCTATGAGTAAGGTCTTTGATATGTGTTACGCCACTCAAGCCACAGATCTGGAGTTGCTAAGTCTACAACAAGGTAGTCAAGCTCTGTTGGCTTACATAGCCAGATTCAATCAATTAACAGCCGAAACCCAATGGCCTGAAGACAAGAAAACAGCAGTTTTCTACAAGGGTCTTTCAGAAGAGCTAAAAGACGCCTTGTCTACGGTCCCTGTGGTCCCTACAGGGTTCACAGAATTTCTCGATTTGATTCTACAAATCGATGCTCGAAGAAATGCTCGCAAAGGAGAGAAAAAACCTGCACCGGCAGCTTCCTCGAATGACCCTGAACCAATGCAGATTGGTGCCATGAGAGGCCGGTTATCTAATGCAGAGTGAGAGAACCGAAAACAATTTATGCATGTATTGCAGTTCATCTGAGCATTTACTGGTGGCATGTCCCAAGAAACCAGTTAAGCGTTCGGGAAACGCCAAAACTCGACAGTAGCAGGAGTCCCTGTGTCGAGTGCTACATCGGACTCCCATACCATTCCAGCGTACGCACCTACAGTTGTTGAGGTGACGTTACGTTTTGCTGACCAAGAATTAGTTTTCAGGGCTATGGTTGATTCCGGAGCCACAAAAAATTACATTGATATCACGTATGCTAAGAAATGTTCTATACCCCTTGTAAACAAGAACAAACCTGAAACAGTTAATACTGTAGATGGGTCAGTCTTGATTTCAGGTATGGTAACCCAGGAGACTGTACCTATTCGGATGACTTTATCAAATGGTCTTTCAGAGGACATGATTTTTGATGTCATTGCGGCTCCTCAGTACAAACTATTGCTTGGTCTTGCTTGGTTGATTCTTCATAATCCAACCATTGACTGGATTACGGGATTGATCCAATATCCTTCTGTTTGTTGCAATGAACACTGCTTTGCCAGTCAGGAGGTGTCAACCAAATCACATATTTTGGCCTCTATGGAGGTAGGTTCCACTATCAGTGTGGTACATAAGATTGGTACACATATACCATGTGAATATACGGAATATGCTGATGTTTTTGACAAAGGCCATCCCAATCACCTGCTGCCTCCCCATTATTCTTTGTTACAAATAAAGAGGGAGATCTAAGACCCTGTATTGATTACAGAGCTCTTAATGACATCACCATAAAGACCCAGTACCCTTTACCATTGATAAATGTTTTGTTAGATCAGCTAGGTACTTCCATGTATTTTTCTAAATTGGATTTACTAGGAGCATACAATCTGGTTCGCATTCGTGAGGGCGACGAATGGAAGACCACTTTCAAGACGTGGTACGGCCTTTATGAATATCTAGTGATGCCCTTTGGCCTTTGTAACGCTCCCGCCACATTTCAGTTTTTCATGAACGACATCTTCAGAGACATGATGGACCAATTTGTGGTGATCTACTTGGATGACATATTGATATATTCATCATCTTTCCCAGAATATGTTAAACATGTGTCTGCTGTCCTACAAAGGCTCAGAGAGAACAAACTCTTTGTTAAAGATGAGAAATGTGTCTTTCATACACAAGAAGTTGAATTCCTGGGTTACGACATTACCAATCATGGTGTTCGAATGAGCCGTTCCAAAGTGAAGGCCATATTGAATTGGGCCATTCCACATAATGTCATGTCACTAAAGTCATTCCTAGGTTTTGCGAATTTTTATCGCAGATTTATTCATTCCTTCTCCAAAAAAGTGGCCCATTGACAGCTTTAACTAGTTCCAAAGTATCATTCTGTTGCAACCAGAACGCCCAAGCCTCTTTTGAGATGTTAAAGGAAGCATTTACCACTGCTCCTTTACTTCAACATCCTGATTGTCAGTTTATCGTTGAAGAGGATGCTTCCAGTGTCGCTATAGGAGCTGTACTATCGCAAGTTTATGCAGAAACCAAGGAGGAGCATCCAGTTGATTTTTTCTCTCGTAAGCTAACTTCATACGAACAGAACTATACTGTTACTGAGTGGGAATTGCTTGCGATCAAGGATGCTTTCCGAGAATGGCAACATCATCTTCTTGGGGCCAAACATCAGGTGTTGGTGTACTCTGATCATCGGAATCTTCAGGCATTCAAAACTATGAAATGTCTTATGGCTTGATAGGCCAGATGGCATGTGTTTTTTGCTCAATACAATTTCCAGATTACTTATCGCCCTGCCAGACAACATGTCAAATCGGATGCTTTATGCCGCATCGGTGAGGAGTTGAAGGAAGAACCACCGGTGCAAAATACGTTGTTGGCAGACCACGTGATATGTAGTTGTTCTGCACAACCTTCCCTAAAATGTGAATTACAGGAATGGGTGAAACAAAATCCCTGATTGGTTCAGGAACTGAATCTAGACATACACAATGGTTTGCCTTTCACACAAGGGGTGCTTTATCTACCACTCGGAACAAGGCTCTCAGTTGGGGACACGATTCCTTGATGGCAGCCCATCCTGGACAGAAGAAGACTGTAGAGCTGCTCAAAAGATGGTGTTGGTGGCCTTCCATAACACGAGATGTTATAGATTATGTTTCAACATGTTCGGTATGCATCCAATGCAAGAACACTCCTGGCAAACCAGTGGGTTTAATCCAATCCTTACCCATTCCTCACAAACCATGGGAGATGATATGGATGGATTTTGTGGTAGAACTCCCAAGAAATAATGGTTACAATACCATATAGGTGGTGGTGGACTACTTTATGAAATTGGCTCTTTTTGTTCCCTGTATTGGGTTACCAACAGCTGCTGTCCTAGCTGACATATTCATCTGGCATATATTCCGTTTTTTTGGTCTACCTTCAGTGATAATTACCGACAGGGGCTCTCAATTTGCGTCACGTTTTTGGAGAGCACTAACCTCGGCATTACTAATTGATGACAGGATGTCTAGTGCTTATCACCCCCAAACGGACGGACAGACTGAGAGGGTCAATAGCACTATGGAACAATACCTGCGGTGTTTGTGTCTGCAGTTCCAGTCAGACTGGGTCAATGTCCTGCCGGCAGCGGAATTTGGCTACAATAATTCCTACCATTGTTACATAGGTACTTCACCTTTCTATGCGCTGTATGGGCAACACCCCCGATCCATTCCTTTGGATTCCGGTTTGTCTATGGATACTCCTGCAGCAGTTCGTAATGTCAGAGATCTAAAGAGTCTACAGACGAAGGTCAAACAGCAATTGGAGCAGGCTAAAAAACGAGATAAGACCTATGCTGATGCTCATCAAGTCCCTGCACCATTTTACAAAGCAGGCATGAAAGTATGGATGTCTACTAAGAACTTGAGGATACCTTGTAAAAAGAAGCTGTTGCCTAAGTACATTTGGCCATATGAAGTGATCAACGTGGTTAACCCGGCTGCTGTCTGTCTGGCATTGCCAAAACGATGGCGAGTGCATCCAGTATTTCACGTGTCACTCATCAAGCCATGCTCCGATGCTACTAGATTGCCTATACGGCCTGTTGCTGTTTCTGTGAAAGGTTCGGATGAATTCGAGGTACAAGAAATATTGGATATGAGACTACGTTCTGGTAGGCCGTATTATCTGGTGGACTAGAAAGGCTATGGTCCCGAAAATAGGTCCTGGGAACCTCTTTCCAATATCCATGCTCCCGCTTTATTAAGAAAATTCCATTTGAAAAGGGGAGAGGCTGCTCCTTTGGGGGGTGGCACTGTCATGCATGCTGGATATATTTCCTCTGGACCTGGAACAACATCTTCACGCAGTTATGCTCATAGAACTGCTAGACCATTCTATTCTAAATGGAGATTTTTTGATGCACTGACGGGAAAACGACATCTGCATTATTAATGTCATAAAATTCACGTGATTCAGGTTAGTCACGTATGTTATGGCAGTACGTTCATAAGCAGCGTGGATACGTCGCTCGCTGCTTCTGATTGAACCAATATGGCGTTTGGTAGCTGAAACTCTTGATCTGCGTCCTCGCATTCTCTTCAGTTACTTCCTTGGCTTCTTCGGCGTGTTTTTCTTCCACATGTGAATTCCTGGAGCTGCTGTCTGGAAGTCACAGGTTGGCCGCACTGTCTGCATGCTCTTCAGTCGCGTGTAATCTGACACGCGGGTTCCTGATTTCTTTGCATGCTGCTTTCCTGACTACGTGAGGTTGGTCGCGTGTAAATTCCACGCGGACGCTGTTTCCAAGTGCGGCTGTCCTGGGCTGCGTGTACTTTGTTCGCGGGTAAAACACGCGGACTCTGGAACTCTTCAGGTACGGCTGCTCTGACTGCGTGCACTTCTGCTTGCGTATCGCACGCGGTCTACTCTTTACAAGCTGCGGTCATAATTGCGTGTCTTTGTGTTGCGTGTGAATCCTCACGCTTGCAAGAGCAGCTGTCCCGGCTGCGTGAACTCTGTCTCGTGTAAATCTACACGCAGATTTTTTCCTCATGCTTGCAAGAGCGGCTGTCCCAGCTGCGTGAACTCTGTCGTGTGTAAACCTGCACGCAGACTTTTGAACTCTGTTGAAACGTGTAATTCTTTGCTTTGGAGCGAATCCTTGGCACCTGTGACGAGATAACAGGTGGACTCATTTCATCATATTTCTGTTTCTACATGGGAAAGGAAGTATTTCTTTTGAAGGTGATTGTGCACAGTACTTTGGACGCTATCCTGTGGTGCACCAACCCGGTAGCTAGCGTGAGCCTCGTGCCGTTCGGGATAAGTCTCCCTTACTAACCTTCCCCTCCTTTTCGTTGTGTCAACTCCTGGATTTCTTCAGAGACTTTGGTGGAGACTTCAGTTCTAAGCCCACAGGTCAGTGTTGTTAATTAGTGATATTGCTGTTCTATAGTTAGTTGATTTGGGACAGTTTATCATGATACTTCATTTATACTAGGCTGACTTCCTATAAAGTTCCCACGCCCTTTCCAGTGATCCCTCTCTGCCTGTTTCATCGGTCAGAGAGTGGTATCATTTGGAAGGTCTAATTTGACTTCACTACTATCAAGTCGTGTGAATAAGGATCTGGAAGAGCCCTACCAATTGTATCCTTTTTGGTTACCGTATCCTTTCAGAAGATACCTTGGTGATTTATGACAGCCTCACCCACATCAGGGCCGTGTCAGCAGTCAGAGGACAGCAGACCACATTACTTTTTCATATGGAGCACCCACGGTGCAAATCTTATATCATGGCCAGCCTCATCGGCCCAGTGGGAGCCCGGATCAACGACAAAACATGCGCATCGTGGTGCTGCATGCACCAGATTGGCTGGGCCATGCATCTTACCCAGCTGACCCAGGGAGCCGGCAGGCGAACGCCGGCCCCTTATGGGAGTCGCCCTTTAAAGGCCCTTTCTTCCCCTATTGGGGTCTCTTCACCATTTTCCTGGGCCTCACCCACATCAGGGTCATTGGGCCTCATTCCCAGATTGGAGGTAGTCATGGCACTATTTGCGCCTTGACTGCCTCCAATAACGGTACCGGCACCGGTCTCATTCAATGGGGACTTACCGGTCTAGTCCGACCTTTGCGGGACCGGTAAGTCCCTATTGAAAAAACCATTCCCCATTCCCATTTGAGCCCCCAGAGGGCTCAATGGGAATGGGGAAGTAGCTAATAACGGTACTGCAAATTGCGGTACCATTATTAGCTCTAAAGTCCCTAAACGGGTCCCGTCCTTAACACCTGGTCAGACCAGGTGTTAAGGAAGGCACCCACTAAGGGAACTCGTAGTAGGGCGCAACGGGTTTACCCGCACTAGTGTCCTTACCGGTGCCGGTAATCCCTTTGTGCCCAACTCGGAATGAGGCCCATTGTCTGCTATCAGAGGACTGCAGACCACATTGCTTTTTCAGAAGGAGCACCCACAGTGCAAATCTTCTATCATGGCCACCCTAATCGGCCCGGATCACTGTCAAAGAACGCTACCTGTTGCTGCATGCACTTGATTGGCTGGAACCTCCATCTTACCAAGCAAACCCAGGGAGCCAGCAGGCGAACGCCAGACCCCTCCAGGGGTCACACTTTAAAGGCCCTTTCTTCCCTTGTTGTGGTCTCTTCACCATTTTCCTGGGCCTCACCCACATCAGGGTCATTGTCTGCAGTTAGAGCACTGCAGACCACATTGCTTTTCCATACGGAGCACCCACGGTGCAGATCTTCTATCATGGCCACCCTAATTGGCCCGGATCACCGACAAAGAGCACTTCCTGATGGTGCATGCACCTGCTTGTCTGGGTGTCCATCTTACCAGAAGACCCGGGAAGCCAGCAGGCGAACGCCGACCCCCTCAAAGGGCCGCCACTAAGGGTTGTGTCCTGCCCTGCTCTGAGCTTGTCCGGGTCCTGCAGTTGGGCTGACCGTGATGCGGTAGCGTTTGAGTCTGTGGCTACTGAGGCAATAATAGGTGAGTGTATACTGGCCTTTGTTGAGGTTACGCGGCAGATACTTGTGAGATTATGTATGAAATCCTTACAGAATAGTTCTTCATGCCCATATCTCAATGGTCACTTTTGTGTTCTGCTGATAAAGAGGTTGCAATCAGTGTAGTGGCCGAGCACATGTATTTATTTCACTGCCCAGGAGGAATGAAACATCTAGTTAAAGGCTACTCAGAGCTAGCCTGACCTCCAGTGGGGTAGAGTGTAACAGGCATTATTTACATTGGCGAGTACGTGATTTGAAGTAAGTCCATTAGTGTATGACGAGTATACATCACTAATTAGTGTTGTTTGTCCCTTGCTGGACTGAGGATGTTTATCAGTCAGTATAATTAACATTGCATGGATTCAAGTAGTTGAGCATATGTCATTACAGCTGAACATTGGAAGACCCTAATTGATTTTTCGTGGAACGTGAACTTTTTTGTCTTAATCAAGACCTACTGCGGTGAAGCAGGTGGCAGCTGTTAAACCGTAGAAGTAAATGTTGTACACGTACACCAGCACTAATGTAATAGTGCTATTGTCATCTTTTCCTTCATAGCTAGTTGATTGTAGATCACCAACCAGGAATATTGGGTTTATGTTTTCGCAGGGTTTGTTTATGAAGAATTAAACTCGTCAGAGTTTACCAGACATATTTTGAAAACAGTCTGAGGTAAGCATCCACAGTAGACCGTTTTATATTGAATTTAAGGTCTATGTGTATATCACATTTGCGATTCATTAACAGCATCATTAATAGCTGTTTATTGTGTGTTTTTGTGTTACAGGGAGCATCACTTTGCACAATCAACATTGTTTTCTTGGAACCAGTGGGCATTGAAGATGTGCAATTAGTTGAGAGTCGCCATCTACATATTTAATGCTAACCCACGGTTAGAGGGCTATTTACCCCTGAAGAATTTCCTGAAATAAAATAATATTGTTTTTAGGATTGAAACATGTTTGTTTTTTATTTTTAACTCTTACACCTATTGGGTAGAAGTATGTCAGTAGTAGTTAGGTGTGTGTTTAAAGTTGTGCAGAACACTTGATAATACTTAGCACGGCTTTTGTTTTATTTTTGTATGTTATAGCCCTGCCTATGCATTGTCGTTTAACGAATTGGATGTATTAGTTTTTGATGAAAGATTGTAGTAGTTTATTGAATTTGTGTATATTGTAAGGAGGACATGTCACTTTTTATGCTACATTTTATGTGTTGTACTTTACACTTACTCAGAGTTTTCGAGTAAGATTTTAGGCAATATTGAATATGTGAATAAATTGAGTTTATAATAGAATTTGTTAAGTAGATCATTGTATGTTTTGTCCTGGTTAAAACATTGCTATTCCCTTATATGACAAAGATTGAACTACGCACATATTCTCAAGGTCTGTTGAGTTAGAGTTGGTTTATTGTGTACCAGGAATCACCTTGTAGCCTTATATCCTGGTGTCCCTTATCATTATATTATAGGGCCCTGAGGGACCCCATCCTTGCTACCTGTCGCTTCTGACACGCTGGATCTTCCAGCACTTCTTAGCTGGTAAGCCTCTGTACTCTCTGCACCACATGTGAGCTCCCTACTTTGGCCTCCACCTCCTGCACATTAACCCATTGCCTGGACACTCCTGGGAGCTTTGACTGCCTTGCTATTTATCTTCTGGTTCACTTAAATTCTTTTGTTTGTTTTTTTCAGATTGATTCAGCTCTAATGTTCCCTGCACTCGGCTTTTTGGGGATGCCATTTCCACTGCTTCCTGTGATTCTCTAGCCTATGCACTTTGCTCTGCCGCATTTTTATTTATTTTATTTGCATTTTTTAAAGCACTCACACAGCCCGCAGGCAACGAGGCACTGTTACAGAAATTGTTTGTTTTAATCGCTTAGTTGTCTTAGTTGCGTATTTATGACACGCTTAAATACCCAGCGATTTCTAAGGCGGACCTGGGGATCGAACCTGTGTTGCTTTGTGTCTTCTTGCTTCCAAGGGAGCACGTTGCCGCTGATCCACCCTCCCAGGATGTTCTAGTGAAAACTGTGTTCCCAACAACTGCCTAGCTTATAAATCATAGGCAACAGTCAACTGGTGCATGTTCAAATTTAGGCCGTTGTTCTTATTAATGGATGCATTTGGCTATAATAATAATAATAATAATAATAATAATAATAAGTAGTTGGGCGTTCTTATGCGCAGAATGGGATTACCATAATAAATGATCTCAGGCCCAAATAACTGGACAGACTCAAAGACTATACCAAAACACTACTTTATTATCAGTTCAATAAAGTAGGGAAACTTAGTGAAAAACAAATCATAGTCCACACACTCTCAATTACATTTCATTTACACAAAGGCTTTATACCCCAATGTGTGTCAGCTATGACATACGACGTGGCATATAATACAACTTATTGGGTGGAGGGATTGGTTAGGGGAACATATCTACTTATAGGCCCTGATTTGTGGAATTATTTGTGTGTAAAACGGGGATTTGCATGCCATTCTGTCTGCAAATCCCTGTTTGATGAATGGGGATTTGCGGACAGAATGGCACGCAAATCCCCGTTTTATACGCAAATAATTCCATGAATCAAGGCCATAGTTTCTACAAGTGTTAGTAACATAATTGGCTGCCCTTGATCTGGCAGGTATGCCTTGAACCTCCTTCTAACTATGTATAATACAGATTGTAGAATCATAACAACAGCAGATTGGCCCCGGCAACATTGTATGCTCCCATTGCATAGGCCCTCTGATTTTATGGCATTCTTTCCCAACCTAGAACATTCGGCTCGTTAGCAGCACGTAAGCTAAATGAAACCCATGTACAGCGACAACGTCAGACTACTGCCTGCTTGCTCAATTAGTCTACTATCTCTCATCAGCCAAGCCTTCAGCCAAGTCTTCTCCTTTGTACTTGGCCTTGCTAGATGTTCTCTTCTCTGTAACTTTAAGAGGAGAGAAGGTACATCATTATCTTCGTCTGCAGCTTGTGAATAAGCCTTTTTTTCTGGTCTTACACCACATGTGAGGCAACCATGATTTTGTCCATCTCGCATTTCTATTTAATGCTATTTGATTCAATTATCCTGGGTGTCATGAATGTCTTCGGCCTCTTGAGACTTGGTTGCTCTGTATTATATATGCTTTCTGCATCTTTAATTGTTCAATTCTTGGCATTCACAAATGTTCACGCCTTTTCTTAATCTAAGAGAAATATGTCCTGTGTTTATTGCTTATCCTCGTTGACTCCCTTTGTGCTCTACAATTGCTTCTTGCTGTGGCATCCTTCATCTCTGGCCAACAGCTATTCTTTGTTCATGCACAAATTTACTTCCAGCGTCTGTCAGCTCTGCAGCCCTGGTCTCTCTCCTTCGAGCTTCTTGTTTACTATTATTCAGAGTCGACGTCCATCTTTTCAACATTACCGCTTTACCCATGTTATATTTTCTACTGCAGCAAGCTTCTGTGTGACGCATCTACCTTGAATTTCTGCATATGTACATTTGCTACTCATCTGATTACTTGTCTTTTGTATATGTATGGTTTCTTCTCACTTGTATGTAGGCTTACTCTTGTTTCTTTAGTTCTATCTTCATTCTTTAAGTATCCTCATATCGTTTCAGTGCCTCATTGTATCTTCTCCTTATGACTTCACTTTGCACCTGTCGGATTTTCTTAACAGCGCTTCAATGTTCAGTGGTGTCTGCAAATCTCCTGCTACCGCTTCAGTTTGAGGGTACATTTGGTACGGTTGTCTAAGTGCATAGCATCTCTCATACACCTGATGCAGTATTGGAATACAACCTGGTTCCATACAAAGGGCCTCATTACGACCCAGGCGGACTTCGCGGTGCTAAATGCACCGCGAAGCATGGCGGAAAGCCGCCGATAGCGCCATGGGGGTTGGCGGATTTACCGCCCCATTCCGACCTCGGCGGAGCGGTAAATCCCCAATCCCCATTCTGCCCTTCCCCATTCCCATTTTCGCCCCATAGGGTATAATGGGAGTGGGGAAGGAGTTAATTACGCCACCGTAAAATACGGTGGCGTAATTAACAACGAGGTCCCGTAGCGCCATGGTTTTCTCCGGCTGGTAAAACCAGGCGGAGAAAACCTCCATGGCGCTACGGGAACTCGTAGTATGGCGGAGAGGTACGCCATGCACTACGCTGGCGTAATACCCTCTCCGCCAGGGTCCTAATGAGGCCCAAAGTGTCTTCTTGTTCTTCATCCAGTATGTCAGAGGTGAGGGAGTGGGTTATATCAATGATGTACATGTCTGCTTCTCTACAACTTTATTTTACTTTCTGGGTAGTTTTCACTTGTATACTAATTCTTGGTGTGTTTTACATGTACTTTGGAACCTCAGATCTGTGTGTGTTTTACATGTACTTTTGAATCTCAGATCTAGTTGTGTTTTACATGTACTTTTGAATCTCAAATCTAGGTGTGTTTTACATGTACTTTTGAATCTCAAATCTAGGTGTGTTTTACATGTAGATTTGTAGCCTGAATCTAAGTGTTTTTAACTGCATTATGTAAAAATCGATTCTAGCTGTCTCTCTTACTTGCCGGCTCTGCTTTAAAGGTGTTTTTAACTGGATGTCTTACTCAAAGTTGCATTTGGATGATATTTTGGATATAGGGCTGTTTAACTTTCTGCTTCCCAATTGAAACATTGCCACTTCCCTGTACATTATGTTTTTCATGTGTATTTAAAATTTAAAATTGAAGCCTCCACTCAAATGTCCTTATTCATCTATCTGTTGGCTGCTAGGCCGCCTGGTGCATTCATCCTGCCCAGTTCAGTCCCTCTTCCTGACCCACCCACCCCCTTTACTCATGGTCCTCTCTGTCTCCCCTATCTACACTAACTGCTACTCTATCACTTACCCTTCCTCTCTCACGAAGTCTGGAAGGAAAAGGTTTAAGAAAGCACACATGGGCTCCAACCCAGGCCTACCCATTGCTGATAACTACAATAATGCTTCCTCCAGACAGACTATCACTGACATCCTCTTCACTGTCCCTTCTCCTGACCTATGGACTCCCCATATGGTCTCTCTCCTATCCCCTTTTTCCTCCTCGCCCATTAATGGTGGAACCAGATGGGAAGTTCTCTTGGCATACTCCTCACAATCTAGGTGCATCATTAATGTCTACCAAAATGGCATTATCATGGCCCAGGGCTCGTGGCCCAACCCCCTCCTGCTTCACACGCGTCACCCTTCTGTCTTTAACTTCCTTCCTTCTCATGCCACCCCCTACTGCCACCCCTCTGGCCTCTCTGCCCCCAACAATGAGGTTACCACATCCCTGTACCCTACCTCGGATAACCTTTAAAGGTGGCAGCCAGCTTCACTTAGCTACCCTCGATTCTCGCTCTGCTGTTAAACACTACTCTGACATCTGTCACCTCCTTGAAGACTTTGACCTCGACGTCCTGGCTCTCAGTGAGACAGGGTTCAATGCCAGCTCTGTCACTGCTTTTGACAGTCTCCTTCCTGAAGACTACAAGATCCTCTCCAAACCCAGGACTAATTGTTCTGGACGTGGAGTTGCCCTAGTCTTCCACGATTGAATTCCTGCTGCTATCATTCCCACTCAATCTTACCCTTCCTTTGAATGCCTTGTCTGTATCCTGGGTGTCTCTCCTGCCCTCTCCCTCACTTTTGCTTCTATCTATGGGCCCTCTGGACCTACCTCCCTTTCCCACTCTGATTGGGCTGACTTCTCCTCTTCTATCCTGACCTCCTCCCCCAAACCTGTCTTCCTTAGGGACTTTAATATTTATCGAGACTCTTCCAATGTGGCCTCTTTTCCTTTTGCGCTACCTCTGTCACTCTCTCCCTAACAGTTCTTTCCTCTGGCCTGACCCACTCTGCTAATCACACCTTGGATGTGCTGATCTCAGCAGACATCTCCATCTCCAACACTGTAACTACCCCTCTATCCTGATCTGACCACTCTCTCTCCTCTCCTGCCATCTGAATCTCTCTGGCCCTCTTGCGATGCCTCTGCCCACACTGCCAGTCTTGCCCTCCATCATTCCACCAATGAAGCATGTGTCAGTTGTTACATTTACTGCCACCTTCATTCCTCCTCCCACCCCTGCTGTTGACTCTCATTCCAACTTAGCGCTTGCTAACCTCCATCTCTCCATCTCCAACACTCTGGACATCCTTGCCCCAGTCATGAGGATCTGCATGAAGCCTGCCTGCAAGTGCAACTCTTGGTATGACTCCGACTTGGCAGCTCTGAAACACAAGTGCAGAGCTGCTGAGCAGAAGTGGCAGTCCTCAGGCACATCCTCTGAAAAACTGGCCTGCTGCCTGCTCCAAAGGCAATATTGTCTCTCCATCCACTCCAAGAAGAGGGCTCATGTCCAAGCCCGTATTTATGGGGCCAATAATAACACGGCTGAACTTTTCAAAATCTGCAAGGAACTTCCCAATCCTTCTGCAATCTTCCCTTCCCCATAGAGCCTCTGCACCGCAATGGCTTCCCACTTCTCCACCAAAACTCAGGACATCCTGTCCTCTCTTCCATCACCCCCCCCCTCTGTTCATGCCTCCTTTGCCCCCCCCCCCATTCTCTCCTCCTTCCCTCCCAAAGCACCGAATAGTCCACTCTTTGAAAGACTCCTCCAAACAGGTGCTCCCCTGCTCTTCCAAGATCATCAAGGACAATATCTCCTCTCTCGCTCCTGCCTTTGCTGATTTCTGCAACCATTCCATTGCCACTGGCTCTTTCCCACAACCACTTAGCACTCCCTTGTGCACCTCATCCTAAAAAAGCCATCTGCGGACCCTTCCTGCCTGGCTAACTATCGCCTCATCTCCATCACCCCTTTCTTAAGCAAACTTCTGGAGAAGCTGGTCATCACATCACATCACCCACCACACCGAATCTGCTAGCTGTCTCCACGACCAAGAGTCGGGATTCAGAGCATCCAGAGGCATGGAAACTGCTCTCCTGAACACCCGTGAAGATCTGCTCTCTAATCTTGATTCCAACTCTGCCTCCATTCTGATCCTTCTCAATCTTTCCTCTTCCTTAGACACAATCAATCATGCCATGCTCATTAATCGTCTTCATGTTGCCATTGGCATCACGGATTGGGCAATTGCCTCACTAACCTCCTTCCTTTCTAACCAACCTTCCCAAGTGCAACTGGACCCTTTGCTCTCCTCCACCTCAATCTCTACCTGCGGCTTTCATCAAGGATCTAACCTATCACTGTGGCTTTTCAACATTTACCTTCCCGCCTGGCCCACTTGATCTCCACCTTCTTTTCTCACTTCCAATGCTATGTTGAGGACACACAGCGCTCCTTTAAGTTTCCCTCCTCTACATGGGCGTAGGACATGGGGTGGACAGGGGGGACAAATCCCCCCCCCACAATTTTAAGTGGGGGGGGTTTAATGTCATTTATCCCCCCCAGAATATGTGTTTGGTGTGTCATGCAGGGATCTGTTTTTGAAGTCGGGGAGGGGCTGCATACTATGTAAGCTGCCCTCTCCCCCTGGCCCCCAAAGCATGGGGGTAATACCCTGGGGCAGATGGCTGATCATCTGCCCCTAGGGAAGGGGAGCAAATAAAAAAAAGATTATTTTTTATAAAACGTAGTTTTGGGTGGGGTGGGTGCGGGTGGGACCACTAGCCACCAGGAATTTTGCAAGGGGGGCGGCCCTCTCCCCCCCACCCTAAGTGGATGGGGGGCACCTTATGGAGCCCTCCCTGGGGCAGATTTCTGAGCCTAGGAAGGGGTACAGGAGATGCCCTCCATCCATTTAGGGTGGGAGGGAGAGGCCACTGCAAATGTTGGCAGAGCCACCCCTCCCAAGCCTCGGGCAGTATGTTTTGACCACTCTCCCAACCCCCCGGGGACAGATGGCCACACACATGTGCCCATCTGCCTCTAGGGAAGGGCAAAACAAAAATATATATTTTATAACTTGTTTTGGGTGGGGGGAGGGGCCACTAGACCACCAGGATTTTTTGTTTGAAATGGGGGTGGCCCTCCCCCCACCCTAAGTGGATGAGGGGACACCTTATGTAGCCCACCCTGTCGGCAGATTTCTGCACCTAGGAAGGGGTACATGAGATCCCCCATCCATTTGGGGTGAGGGGAGAGGCCACTGAAAATATTGGCAGAGCCACCCCGCCCCCCAAACCTATGGCAGTACGTTTTGCTACCTCCCTGGGGGCAGATGGTCACACACATGTGCCCCTCTGCCCCTACGGAAGGGCAAAACAAATATATATATATATTATAACTTGTCTTGGGTGGGGTGGGGGGCCCACTAGACCACCAGGATGTTTTGTGTTTAAAAGGTGGGGTGGCCCTCTCCCTCCAACCTAAGTGGACGGGGGCACCTTATGTAGCCTTCCCTGGGGGCAGATTTCTGCCCCTAGGAAGGGGTACATGAGATGCCCCCATCCATTTGGGGTGGGGGAGGCCACTGCAAATATTGGCAGAGCCACCCCCAAGCCTGGGGCAGTACGTTTTGCCCCCTCTGGGGGGCAGATAGCCACACCCATGTGCCCATCCTCCCCTAGGAAAGGGGCAAAACAAAAACAAAACAAATTATAACTTGTTTTGGGTGGGTGTGGGGGACCTCTGAACCAGAATGGATATTTTTAGTGGAAAGGGGGGTGTCCCCCCCACCCCAGATGGATGGGGGCATCTCATGTAGCCCTCCCTGCGGGCAGATTGCTAGCACAATCTGCCCCTAGGAAAGAGGCAAAACAAAAACAAAAATTAAACTATGATAACTTGTTTTGGGTGGGTGTGGGGGTCACTAAACCACCATAGATGTTTTTAGTGGAAAGGGGGGTGCCCACGGGTGTCTTTTTTTTGGAAATGCATGGGGTTCTCTGTTTTCCTTGGTCGCTTCGACACCCTAGGCACAAATCATGCATTTCCAATCAGAGGACCCCCGGGGGAATCCACAGAGGTCTGACTTGCGCAAATCGCCCCCAGAATGTTTTACCCACAATCCCTGGCAAAGTCTGAAATTTGGTGAAAAAACTACAATTTTCAAACATTTCCCTCTTGCCACCAACCGAAACACACCGCCAACAGCACATGTCCTACCTTCCAGCATTCCCACAGGTGTCCCGACGTAAACGGTACATCACATGTGTGGGTGCACCTACCTGGTCGCAAAGGGAAAAGGCTAAACCACTGGTAACCCTCAAAGGGTTTGGGGAGACAGCCTACAGATTTGGGCCTAAGGTGTCGAAGCCACGAAGGAAAACAGGGAACCCCATGCATTTTCGAAAAGAAGACACCCGTGGCAATCCACAGAGGGCTGACTTGTGCGAATCGCCCCAGAATTTATTACCCACAATCCCAGACAAAGTGAAAATTGTGTTTTTTCCACCATATTTCAGACTTTGTCAGGGATTGTGGGTGATAAATTATGGGGCGATTCGCGCAAGTCAGACCTCTGTGGATTCCGACGGGTGTTTTCTTTTCGGAAATGCATGGGGTTCCCTGTTTTCCTTCGTGGCTTCTACACCCTAGACCCAAATCTGTAGGTTGTCCACATGAGCAAAATTCCTGAAAATCTACTGTGCGAAAAGACTTGGGGTTACCAGTGTTTTAGGCTTTTCCCTTTGCACCCAGGTAGGTGCACCCACACATGTGAGGTACCGTTTTTGTCGGGAAACCTGTGGAAACGCAGGAAGGTAGGCCATGTGTTGTTGGCTGCGTGTTTCGGTGGGTTACCAGAAATGTGCTGAAATTGCGCTTTTATTTCTGTCATTTTCCAGATTTCCCCCCAAACTATGGAATCTTTCCCTACATAGTTGTTGCCTCACCTGTGCAAATCACCCCTTCCTAAACTTGGAATATTGTCTTCTTTTCAGAAATGTATGTCTTTCTGGCTTCCCATTCAGCTTTCCTACTCTTTTCTTCCATTCCGTCCACGCATGTCCTATTGGATAAAAAACGCCAAAATCGCCTACCTCTCACAAAACGGCTGATTAGCATATCAAAATATGTTATTTTGGTTTCCACTCAATCTGTTCTTGAAAGCCTGGAAAATGACCAATCCAGCACAGCAAACCATTTGTTCCTAGCTCTTACAAGGAACACACCACAGCCTTCTTTGTACAACATTTCTCCTTTTAGTTTATTTTCTCTCACCACGCTAAAGCAAACTAGGATTTCTGGGTGGCGTTATGACCGCCTACATGTGGGAAAAAAGGGGCCAACTTTGGCCGAGATATCTCATGTAACAAAGAAGTTACAAGGGATTGAATGGTGACATACCGAAATCACCAAAAAAGGCCTTGGCACTGGGGGGAAATACCCATGGCAGTTAAGGGGTTAAGACGGTAAAGCCCCAGAGGAGAAAACATTTGTAAGGTAGCTCAGTTAGTTAATGCTCCAAATGTAAATTGTACACAGGAATAAGTAACACCTGTATTCAGCACCTGGTTTAATCTTCCGGTGGGATAAAAGGCAGCATGAATGCATTCAGCTTCCGATGCAACACAGCATTTTCCAGGTCAATTGGTTCAGAAAAAGTGGTGGAAAACACTATTACTGTCGCTTTTTCTAATTGGAAAGATTTTCGTGCATTTTCTGGGTGGAGTTTGGGAGCTGAGTGGCCATACCAGGACCCCTGTATTTTCCGCTCCACCACACAAATGCGGCCTTACTGCCAGCATGGGTTCTCATGCTGGAAATAAGTAAAGGGATTCCTCTGGGATCTGCTTGGAAATGAAACCTGATAAAAGTGAGCAGAGTCCATAGGGAGTCATTGTCAATTCCGCCAGCAATCGCTAATTGCGCGAAGTATTTACACTCTTCCAAAGTGGAAAAGCAATGTGATTTCACCTGCCTTTTACGCTAAAATCTTCCATTTTGTGGCGGAAAAGTAAAAACGTGCGCCAATGGAAGTGGTCCACTCCATGCAGTTTACTTTGCGCCTTGATGCTTGGGGGTTTTGTGTGATGCTACACATGTAATAAATAAATAAATACATTTAACATGACCCCAGATAAACGGCAATTCGTGATCAGAATGAGTGAGCATGGCATGTCGCTGGTAAGAGGGTGTCCTGTACTTCTTGAGTGCATTCACAAATGCCCTTAATTGCCATCCCGCATTAAGCAGGTGCTTAAACCCATCAGTGTGGATTGCTCAATAATAAGTCGACAGAGGTATTTCAAATGGCCAATTTCGCTCTTTGGGTGACATTGTCAAAGTGGGAGAATGTTGCCCAGCATGTGCCACTTTCTCCGCGGAGTGAATTGTGCCCACCCGAGGAAGAAGTGTGAAAAACCCACAAAGGCACTGTGCCCTGCTCTTTCTGTGTGTGTCTTCCCTACAGGGTGACAGATGCCGACTCCGACATGGGTAAGTCTCAGGTGGCAAGCCTGTACCCTAGTTGATGTGGCAAAGGATTCCAGACGTCTGAGGGTGATAACATTAGTAGCATTGAGTTACATGCCACCTGACAGGTATGTGTGATAAAGTTGCAAAGCAGAGCTGTTAGTGGGCTAAAGCAGGAGGCAATGTCTGCCCACCCTCAAAGGGTACTTCCAACCAAAAGTAATAGGCCCCTTCCCCCATCATGGCTGTAGGGGCCAGGCTCCAAACCAGGGCAAGAATGCCCTTCCAATCATCCATGCCCACGAGTAGGGTACCCTCGTGCTCCAGGAACCCTGTTGAGCAAACTCTGTGCTTTCCAGGTGATACTAACTTTATTTAAGGCCAGAAGTCTTAATTGCAGCTGGAAATTAGCTCCTGGTGTGATCAAAATGTCTTAACCAAGTGTGACATCATCCCCATCATTTATAAGCAATATGTATGTTCTCACATTTCTTCATCCACTGAATTACTGTTAAAAACAAAGGCAAGAGTTGTGTCTCTTGTGTAGGCATTAAGAAGGCAGTTGCCAGCCACTGGCATAATATGTCCATGTTCTTCCAATATTGGCTAGCTGTTGCCCTCTTATGGCCAGGTAGAACCATCATGGCAGTGACTGGCAAAAGCCTTTCCCCTGCAGACAGAAAAGCGGAAATAAGAGGCCAATTCAAGACATGGAACAAATAGAAGTTCAGGCAGACTGCAGCTGCCATTGCTGTGTTAGGGAGAATATGCTGAGTGTTCAAGCAAGGAGGTATGTATTAAGCAAGCAAGCAGTGAGACAAGGGAAAGGCAAAGAAAGGCCAGAGGGGCTCTTTGAATAATGTAACAGGGCAGAGGACCCATGCTCTGCCGTCCTAGTAACATATGAGAGAATCAAATAGATCAGGCTTTGCAGCAAATGTTAAACGAGAAAGGAACAGAGTCCAGCTCTGCATTCAGAATAACAAAGCCAAAGAAAGGCTAGGCTCTGACACCAGCATGATATGGAATAAGAGGGACCAGACTCATCGTGAGAGGCTGGCCTGGCCCTCACAGGGTCGCTAGAAGGGCAGCCCACATATCGGGCTGCCCCTCTGGCCACCCCCTGGGTCCAAATACACCCCACCTATTAGGCCACCCCCGGGGTCCGACACATCGGGCCGCGGACCTGGGGAGTGCTTCTAAGGGGGTGGGCTTGCGATTGCTCATCCTCCTTGTTTGCTGTAACCACCCCCCCCAAAGGACAGTCAAAGCAGCAACATCACACACCTGGTCCCTCTACTCCCATAACAGGGCTTACTCAGAGGTACAAACAAGATTTCCTCTTTCCTTGAAACCCCCATCCTTCCATTCCAAGAGACACACACGTCTCCTTGCACCACACAAAAAAAGTAACAACTTGCAGTTGGTAGAAAACGCTTCAACTCCTTTATTTGGCAGGAGTCCACTTACAGGTGATCTGCTTCTTAACAAGCTGGCGTCCTAGCTGTGGCCCACTGGAAGTAATTGTTATTTCCTCTCTCTTACCATGAGCTCATAGTCAGATGAAAAATCCAGAAATGTAACATACAAAGACATGTTCTTTGCTGCTGCATCCTTTCATTTTCTTCTGTTTTCTTTTCTTCTTTTCTCTTGTTTTATACAGTGATATTTGTAATTTAATACATACTGCTATTTTAATTCTAATTTTGTGAAAAGTTGGGGACTTTGACTAAAACACAATAAATAAATCAAACAAAGTCCCCAAGATGTCCCCAGATTTTATGTCTCCTACGCCCCTGCTCCTCTACATCCTCCTCTTCCTCTCTCATACCGACTGCCTGACTGCTATTCAGGCATGGTGTTCTGCTAATGATCTCTGCCTTAATGCCAGTAAGACTGAGATCCTTCTCATTGGGAATCCTGCTTCTTGCTTCCCTCACGCTCTCTGGTCACCCTCCTTGGGCCTCCTCTGCTTACCCACTTGTGAGGAGGCAAACAATCTTGGCGTCCTCTTTGACTCCTGTCTCTCCTTCTCCCCTCACGGACCTTGCCAAGACGTGCAACTTTATGCTCCACCTCCTCAGAGGCATTCTCCCTTTCCCCAGAAGCTCAATGTATCCAGAACCCTGGTTCTCTCTAGGCTGGACTACTGCAACACCCTCTTGCACAATCTGCCTCTTTCCTCCCTTTAGCCTCTGCAACTACTCCAAAATAGGGCAGCAAGATTTATCTTTGGCCTCAAGCCCAGGGACTGCATCTCTCCAGCCCTAAAACCTCTCCACTGGCTCCCGGTGGTTGAAAGGATCAAATTCAAGAACCTTTTCATCACCCACAAGGCTTCTGGGGCCTGGGACCCAACTACATCCAACTGTCTCTCCCTAAATACCTCTCTGGTAGAGTCCTTCGGTCCTCCAGCTCCAACTCTCTGCAGATCAGACGCTTCTCCAGGCAGAGAGTGGGATAGACCCCTTTCTTTGGCAGGAGCCTCTCTCCAGAATAGCCTTCCTGCTCCTCTCAGAAATTAGCAATATTTCCTTAAATTCCCGGAAAATTATCAAGCCTTCCATTTTCATCTCCTCCTTCCCTCTTCCCTTCTGTTGTGGGGTGCTTACCCCTGAATAATACACGGACCACAATTGTGCGTCTCAACTCTCCCTTTATTCAACTGTAACTGCCGCCTGTAACTTTCCCGCTTTCCCTCCTCCACCCGCCCCGCCCCTCTCCCGCTTTCCCTTTTGTTTTCTCCCAAAGGGCCCATGTCCTTATTTGATCCATAACATCCCGCCCTTACTTATCGATTGAGTCCGTGGTCACATTTCTTCAGTGAGCCGGGTGGGCCTCCTGGCCAGCCTGTGGGGGCGTCCGACTTGCTCGTCCCTGTCATCATCCTGGCCTGTCGGCAAGGTCACCTCAGGCGGGTCTGGTGGAGTCTCTGGGTCCATGGGATCTTCTTCCTGTAGAGGCATGTCCTCGGTCTCGTCTTCTTGGAACATTCGCCTGAAGTATGACGCGTTTCGGGCTATTTCACCTTGGTCCCCTAACGCAGTGGCCATGAGTCCTTTTACTTCCGTCATCATCGTAGGCTCGGCCGGATGCCTCGAGACTGTTTTCCGGCATTGGGTGTGCCTGACCAGCACGGCTTCTCCTACTGGGATCAGGGGTTCCTTGGCTTTCCGCTTCCTGTCGGCTCATTCTTTGGCTTTTTGTCTTTCTCCGCTTCTCACTGCCATATCTCGTTGTCCTCTTCTGGCGTGTAGTCTTCGATCCGTGGAAGTCGGGTTCGTGGCTTGTACTTGATCATGAGGTCAGCTGGGGCGTGGCCAGTCACCTCATGTGGGGTATGCCGATAACTTCGTAGAATTTGTGAGATGGCTTGCGGCATTGAGGCTTCGTCTGTCTCCGCTTTCTGGCGCATGCGTTTGATATTCGCCATAAATCTTTCCGCCATCCCATTGGCCTGAGGCAATAGTGGTGTGATCTTTTGGTGGTGAAATCCAAGGTGTGCCGCAAATTTCTTGAACTTTTGTCCTTGAAATGGGGATCCATTGTCCGTTTTCACTACATTGGTGATGCCCCACTTGCTGAATAGCTCGTCTATTGTGCTTACCGAGTGGTGGAAGGCTGTGGAATGTACGTGCTTTACTAATGGGAATCCGGAGTACTCGTCTATGGCCACTAGCAGGTGACCTCCTTCTTCCAGTGGTCATTGAAGTCAAGTGCTACATGTTGCCAAGGTCCATCGGGAAGTGGGAATCTTGTGCAGGGGGGCAGGGTGGTGAGCTGGCTGCATTTACTTGGCACGGGTTGCAGTGTCTTAGTATGTCGTCTACAATGGTGTCCATATGGGGGAACCACACCTGGTTCCGCAATATCTTTTTTGTGTTGGCCACGCCTCGATGGCCTTCGTGTGTAATCATGACTAGTGGCTTCCTTAGGCTTTTGAGTGCTACCAGGCGGTTCCCTCTGAGTAGTGTGCCTTGGCTTGTCATGGCCAGTTCATTGTGTATTCTCTCCATTCTGGCTAGATCTCTTCTGTCGACTTCCCCCCCTCCCCTGGC
Source organism: Ambystoma mexicanum (assembly GCF_040938575.1). NCBI lineage: Eukaryota > Metazoa > Chordata > Amphibia > Caudata > Ambystomatidae > Ambystoma > Ambystoma mexicanum. Next base: position 1,175,515,525 of record NC_090921.1, on the reverse strand, counting down.
TCAAAGTGTTTGTTGGCCGCCTGTCACCACTTGTTTATGTTGGTAGGGTAAACTGCTGCCCTGATGGTGAGGTCAGTCCTGCTCCTTTCTGCAAACAGTTGAGCCGTGATAGCTGGGGGAAGGGCGTACTGTGACAGATATGCAATGCATCCGTCGGCTTCGCCCTGCATTGTGGCGTCGGACGCTCCATCCGGGTGTCGTGACAGATAGTCAGCAGGGTTCGCATTGCACCCAGGTTTGTGGATGATGGTATAGTGATATTCCTGGAGGCGTATGCCCCATTGTTCAATGCGCGGAGGCATTTTGATTCTTCTATTGCCAAAGAGGGCCAGCAGGGCCTGGTGGTCTGTTATGAGGGTGAAGGTTTGTCCAATGACAAAATGGTGGAATTTCTCACAGGCCCATACGGCAGCCAGGCTCTCGCGCTCTGCCTGCGAGTATGCTTGTTCGATGGTATTGAGCACATGGCTGGCGTATGCTACAATGTGGGTTTTGGTGTTGTCTTGTGGATCGGTTTGGGCTAGAATTGCACCCAGCCCCACAGGACTGACGTCTACAGTGATTTCGGTCTGCCATTGCGGATTGAAGTACAGCAGTTGTCGATTGGCCGCCAGTTCCTGCTTTATGGTGAAGAATGCTTGTTGGCATTGGTCCGTTCACAGGAATGGTTGGTCTTTTTTCAATAGGTGATGTAGTGGGCACGTGAGTGAGGCGTATTGTGGGAAGTAGCGAGCGCAGTAACCTGCCATGCCCTGGAAGGAGCAGAGTTCAGATACGTCCTTTGGGTAAGGCAAGTTTGTTAAGGCGCAGATCTTGTACGGATCAGCCTTGATGTCTTGGACCAAAAAAATGTGGCCCAAAGAAGCATAGAGTGTGTGTGTTGACTTCACACTTCTGGCTGTTGAGCGTGAGTCTGGCATCTTGGAGGATGCGGCATACCTGCTGTAGGGCTGTGTCGTGTTGGTCTTGGGTGACTCCGAATATAAGGATGTCGTCACTGTAATTGAACGCGTTGGTGACTGGGCTGATTAGTCTGTGGATGGTCTCCTGGAAGATTTCGGCAGCAGACAAGATACCGAAATTAAGTCGCTAGTAGCGGAATAGACCCTCGTGGGTGATGAATGTGGTGATGGGTCTTGATGCGGGTTCGATGACAAGTTGGTGGCATCCCTGGTTGAGATCAAGTTTTGAGAATTTGGTGGCTTGGTTGAGTCTTATCAACATGTCCTCGATGTTAGGGCCAGGGTGTCTCACCCGTTGGATGGCTGTATTGGGGATCTTAATGTCCACCCAGAGGCGGAAGCGTCCGTCTGCTTTCGGGACAATTATGAGCGGGGACACCCATGGTGTGGGTCCAGTCGCTCTTTCTATGACATCGTTGTGCAGTAATGTCTGTAGGTCGTGGGTTACTTTTGCTTGCAGGTGAAACCCTACTCGCATGGGGTGTTGTGGTACTGGCTGTATCTGCGGGTCAATGTGTAGCTTGATGACGTTGTTCTTTAGCATGCCCACTCCTTCGAACAGGGTTGGATAGATGGATTTTAGGACTTCGATGGTTAGGGCTTCGTGGTGGATGGCCCGTATGAGTTGGGAGTCAGGCGGTATTCCTTGAATCACTTCTGTCTCGTCGTAGTGGATGTCAATGAGACCTAGGGTGAGAGCGGTCTTGTGGCTAAGGAGGCATCTTCCCGTTGCCGGACTGTGGATGACATGTATCGTTGTCTGCATTCTTTTGTCCCTGTGGATGAGGTCACATGCAAATTGTCCTTTTGATATCAACAGCAGTTTTGTGCCCCATTGGAATATTTGGGCGTGTGACGGTTGCAGAGGAAACTTGTCTGCTAGGTGTTCATATGTCAGGTGGCTCATGACATTGACTGTGGCGCTCGTGTCTACCAGGAATGGTGTGACTCTTCCTCCTAAGTGTACCGTCACCCTGGGTGCGTGCTATCGTCTGAGATGAGATAAACATATTGCCTACTGTATCGGTTGTATTCTGCGTATTGTGCCTGTTCCGTTGGATGTTCTTCGATTGGTGGGTTTTCGCAGGGGTCGCTGAGGACGCCCTCCCTTTGGGTTTCTTCTTCAGGATATCCTTGCATGTGGTACAATTGTTCTTGGTTGGCGTACGTCCCTTCTGCCTGTCCACCTGTAGGTTCTCTACTGCTCTAATAAACCTGGCATTGCTTGCAGGCCTGAGGTTGGTGGTGGGTTTGGTGTACTCTCTTTGCGAGTATGGTCTTGGGTTGAAGGGCCTCGGCGCTTCGAATCTCCTTGCGGTTGCTTGTTGGTTGGGTGGTCGGTATGCCGGTAGTAGGGGTGTCTTCTCCCGGCACATGCTCTTAAAGTGGTCCTCTTGGCCACACCTCATGCACATTTGCCCTATTGCAGGGTCTTGGCCCTTGTGTGAGAATTCAAACTCGCACCGGTAGCATTGTCTTTCTGGTGGCGGGCGTCTTGTGTTGTTCCACTGGTCTTGCCTGTATGTGTTGTTGTATTGGCGGCTTGTTTGGCTGGTGGTGATGGCTTCGGATTTTCTATGTGGGCGGCTTGGACGTCCACTCTTTCATACACTCTGGCCAGTTCAGCTATCTCTTTCAAAGGTAATGGTTTCTTCAGTAAGTGTTTGCGGAATATTGATGACAGGCATCCTTCTATGACTCTCAGGCGGATGGCATCGTCGTCGTTAAAGTTAGCGAAGTCGCAATATGTGATCTTTCTTTGCAGGCGTAATATGAACTGGCCAACTGTTTCCTGGGGTAGTTGGGTGCACTGAGTGAGGATGTAGAGCTCATAGTCTCTGTTCTGGACGACTACTAGGCAACTGTTGATGGCTTCAATGAGTTTTGGGTACGTATTTCTTTCTGCTGTTGGGATGGTCTTGATGACACTCTTTATGTCTTTCTCCACCAGATTTGTGAATATGTCCAGTTTGTTTGGGGCATCTTGGTTTCCTACTCATGAATTCTTCAAGCTTGTCCATCCACTCTTGCCATCTCTGTCCCTGATTTTCGTGAGGTTCTAGAGAGAACGGGTTTGGGCAGCGTAGGAAGGAGACTGGGTTGGTGGGCGTCACACCAGGAATGTCGGGCGCTGTGGTGTCTACTGCTGCACTCCCAGACTGTGACATGATCACTGATGGTCGTTTTCACATTGCTTGTAGGTGGCGTTGACTTGTTCCTGTGATTCTTCGCTTGCGTGTGGGATGGCACTGATGTGCGCGTGTGATTCCTCACTTTCAAGTGGTTTGGCACTGGTGTGTGCCTGTGACTGTTCACTTCCAAGTAATTTGTGTTTTGTTGTAGTGTGTGCGTGTGATTCCTCGCTTTTGACTGGCTTGACACGGGTGTACACATATGACTCCTCGCTTTCAAGTGGCCTGGCACCGGTTTGTGCATGTGACTCCTCACTTTCAAGTGGCCTGGCACTGGTGTGTGCCAATGATTCCTCTCTTTCAAGTGGCTTGTGGCTGGCACTACTGTGTGTCTATGATTCCTCCCTTTCAAGTGGCTTATGGCTGGCACTGGCGTGTGCATATGACTCGCTCCCCTGGAGCGTATGAGGTGCGGGCGATTGTTTTCCCCTTCCTTTGTTCGGTACCTGCATGTGCACGCGGCACTTCCAGTTCTCCTGGGGGTGCTGCTCCGCGACTCGCTGGGGGCTCCTCCTTGCCTCCGGTGTTGGTGCGCGTCCTCTGTCCTTTCCTCTGTGGCCTGCTGGGGCTCCTCCTTGCCTCCGGCGTAGGCGCATGTCCTATGTCCTTTCCTCCGGGTCCTGCTGGGGCACGTCCTCGCCTCCAGCATTGGCACGTGTCCTCTGTCCTCTCCTTCATGGCCTGCTGGGGCTCCTCCTCACCTCCAGCGTTGGCGCGTGTCCTCTGTCCTCTCCTTCACGGCCTGGTGGGGCTCCTCCTCGCCACCGGCGTCAGCGCTGCTGTCTGCTCGCGTCGCTGGATCCTCCTCATGCACTGCTGTTTGTGCCGGGTCCCTCCGTGACTTCGGCTGCTCTCAACGGCGCGGGGTCCATCTGGGCTCATCGCCAGTTGTTGTGGGGTGCTTACCCCTGAATAATACGCGACCACAATTGTGCGTCTCAACCCTCCCTTTATTCAACTGTAACTGCCACCCGTAACTTTCCCGCTTTCCTTCCTCCACCCGCCCCGCCCCTCTCCCGATTTCCCTTTCGTTTTCTCTTAAAGGGCCCATGTCCTTATTTGCTCCATAACACCTTCCCTTGCTAAACTGCCCCCCTGCCGCTGTGACTGGTGCTTGGACCCTTATGCACCTTACTGGGGCCAGGCCCTCCTCATCCATTCTCCCCCAGTTCTGGTTCCTGCATTTGCCCACAGGTACCCTGCCCTAACTAGCTTGATTCTGGTCCACCCCTCCCCCGCACTATCTTCCCCTGTTCCCGTGGCTCCCCCTGCCACTTGCCTTCCTGGGCCCCCCTCAGCATTTGCCCAGCCTTGAGTCTCTTGCCTTCCTGCACTTCTCCCTCCTCCCTTCCCCTCGACCCAGCCCTTCTTCCCTGACCAGCACCATCCCAACTGCACTTATTGTCACTGCACTTGCACGATCCGAATGTCACAAGGCCTAGTAGGACTGTTCCTTACTGTTATTGTTTTTCCGCTGTCCCTCCCGCCCCACTTTGTCTTGTGGCACCTGGAAACAGTTGTATATGATATATGATATGGCATTTATAACGCGCCTATACACAAGTGCTTCGTGTAGGCGCCATGCAAATGTCCAATTAATAAATAAATACAAATAAAATAAATAAATACAAAAAGCTCAGGTTCTGAGCACACTGGAGAGTTCTAACTGTTTTCCTTTGTTTTGCAAATTTGTTGACGCATAGATCGCAATGCCGTTTTTTTCTTTGTAAAACCTATTGTGACATTTTGGTTAAGTGCAGCCTTGTCACACTTGAAAATAAAGGAAGCTTGAACTACCTGCCGTATACAGTTTGTTTATCACAGTGATGAAGCTTGCTCATCTGCAGGACGCGTTCTGTCCTGGGAAAGCTACCAAAACTTGAATTGCTGGGCAGCCTGAGGCTTGCGCTGACCTAAGGGCATCATCTCGAGTTGGGCAGTATCCCGGCGTTATTCCTGCCAGAATTCCGGCCACACTAATAGCGCTAACGCCACCCTGTTAGCACCGGATTATGGGTTTGGCTGCATTTAAGGGTTACCGCCCAACTCGTGATGATCCTGTTGCAATTATCAAATGCCTTTGCTATCACGGCTCCTGTGCTGTGCAAATCACATGCAGCTTCCCCTGCACACTGCCAGCATTACGCTTACACCCCTATCACTGAAATGATAACGCTTCCAGTAGCCCACCTCCACCAGTGAATGTAGCGGTAGTGTTTAGGACGGTAGAGGAATGTCTTCCTTTCAGAGACACCAAACAGCTGGGAGACCTTCTGATTCGATCACATTGTTATTGTGTGTGCAACTCTTGCTTAGGAGTAAAACGTTATTTAGAAGTCATATTGAGTGTATTCAGGAGGAAATACTCGAATATTGCTGCCAAAGGGAGGTATAACACGCAAGAGCTTCCCAAATGGGCACCACCCTGCAGAAGTTACAACTGGCACCGACGATAGCCATTGTTGCGCATATCACAAACTTCCAATCTCCAAGGGACGACAGTGGCAAAGCATACACCTCCCCACGGTGGCAGCCCAGAATCCCAGGGCCGACCGACTGCGGATGGTGTGGAGGAGTGTGACATGGGAGAAGAAACTGCCCTGCACAAGGAACCACATGTGGAGCATGTGGCAGAAAGGACCACTACGCACGCATTTGCAGATCCTTGGGCCAGCCCCAACTCATGCAACAGCAACTGCTAAAACCCCTTGCCAGGAAAAAAAGCAAGCAGACACGCGCCTGGTTGTAACCAGAGACAACTCATTGATGGATGAATCCGGGGATGATTAAGAGGAAGAAGCAATGGTGGTGAAAGCAGGGCAAACGAGAAGGAAAGGAAAAATCCACCTAGTATGCGCACTGGAGCAGGAAGGCACAAACCCAACAAACAACTTAAGTGTCTCGTGAACATACAAGGCCAAGAAACCCCAATGACAATCGATACAGGAGCATCAGTGAACGTCATGTCAACAAATGTGTTCTGAAAATTAAAGCGCCAGCCAGAGCTCGAACACACACAGACCCTACTATTTGCTTAAAGCAGCAAGATGCCGCTTCCAGTGTTTGGGCGATTCAGAACCGTACTGATTAGAGGAGAAAAGACTATCAATTTGGAAATCTACGTATTCATTGCAGGCATCGAGCGCCTACTCAATTGGTAATCAGCAGAGGAACTGGGCCTCATAAGCTTCATCTGCATGATCACTGACTCTACAGATGTCACAAACCTACTTGCCCAGCACCCAAGCATCCTTTGAGGCATCCTCCAGGGCATTGGATGCCTCAAAGGAAAGCTAATAAAGCTACATATCTACCCTATAGTTCAACCCCGAGCAGTACGCCACAGGAGGACTCCATTTCATATGAGGGACCTGGTGGCAAAGGAACTTGTCACGACCCTCACCCCCAGACCCCACTGGCAAGCCCACTTGCCAGGTGGAAACAGGGCTCGGGTCTCCATCAGGGCCTTGAAGGCCTGGCATCCACTCACAAGGCTCTCTTGGGGCCAGTCCTGGCGCTTATGGCACCAGGCTCATGCACCTTGAAGAACATGTGTGCAGGGAACTACTTTTTTTCATTTGGGGCCTTCAGCCAACATGGAGGCATCCACATAGCTTGGCTCCTAGGAATCAAGCTATGCGGTATAGTGTTTTGGGTGTGGTGGCCTAGGGACTACTTTACCTGGACTACTTTGTTGAGGCTATTTAAACCACACCCGAACAGGAAAGCACGCTTCGCGTTACTTTGCAGTCTGCAATGTGATGCTCACCGTGTCCTATGATACCCACGAGCCTCGGAGAAGCAAACCTGCAAGGAGACCAAAGGAACATCGCTAGCAGCAGCTTACCTGCAATCTCCATCTTATTATCTGCTCTCAGCTCCAGTGAACGGCTTCCTCTGGATCCGAATGCCACCCGGACCGAAAGACCTGAAAGAGGAAGGGAAAGGACAATATTAAAGAAGGCATATTAGACATAGCAAAACCACGAACTGCACAAGAAGCTTACCTGGCTGGTTACCTCCCGGCCGGCATCATTCCGGAATTCCACACACGCTGGGAAAACACCACGACCTGCAAGAAAGGAAGAAAACAGGTCAGCAAAGGCAAGATAATGCAACGCTGCGCATATCGCTTATTTACCACATCGTAGCGCACATCACGCACCATCATTTACCAGCGAGGCCCAACTCAGCGAGTTCGCCACGCTGAAGCTCTTCACACCTAAGGGAGAAAAAAATACATTATTCAAACAAAGAAGGGCATGCAAGAATAACAACGCTATACAGAAGCTGCAGTAAGACCTACCTGAGAGACACCAAACGGGCCCGCGCCAGTGAAGTAACTTGGCCACATACACCCATACAGACAACGTGCCCCTGCCAAGAAGGCAGGAGAGAGAGCATGCCTAATTCCACAACAAGGGGAGGAGAGGGCGCTGAGGGGTTGAAGTCACACGGGGTGGTGGGAGGATATTTACCTCAGTCGGCCAGTCTTGAACACAGTCCTCCTGTATTTTCAGGTGGAATCTTCCCCGCAGGCCATACCTGGGAAAAAACTAGGAAGAGGATACCAGCAACCAATCCGGCTGAGTGGCATCCCCGTGGATACCAGGTGAGCATAACAGAACGCAAAGCCTACCATAACTAATCCACCTGGGCGCCATGGAGACATCGGAAATCAGCCAATTGGCTCAATGTTGGGACAACTTCGTGCCGAGGTTCATTCTGCCTGGCAAGAGACTAATGCTCTCTGGAGAGACCTAGTAGTGACCAAGGATCGCACTGAAGAGATCGGTAGGCAGTTATTGCAATCACAGGCAGGACACAGACTCCTCTGCCCGGGAACAATCCATTGGTACAAGACCCGACTTTACCATCCATTACCCCCACTCCAGTACAAATTACGCTACCTGGGACAGTTCCCCTGGCACTACCAGAACGGTTCTCAGGTGACCCAAGGAAGTATGCAGCATTCATAAATCAGTGTCGCCTTCACTTTCTTTGTAGGCCTGCAGCATTTCCAAACGACCAAGCTCGGGTATCTTTTGTTTTGTCATACCTGAGTGGAAGCGCAGAGGACTGGTCGGTGCCGTTGGTGACCCATGATGATCCTCTGTTACATGACTTTGGGGGGTTCCAGAGAGAAATGGAAAAACGTTTTACTCACCATACCCAAGAAAAAGCAGTAGACAACAAACTCTTTATCCCTCCGACAGGGGAATCAGAACTTGTAACGTATATTGCCACCTTCAATAGACTGGTTGCTGAAGTTAGGTGGCCAGAAAACAAAAGAACCACGCTATTTCATCAAGGCTTACAAAATTAAAGGACATCCTAGCCCAGGTGGTTGATCCCCCCCAGAGACTGCACCGAATTCATACATTTGGTCATGCAAATGGACCACCGGTTGCAGGATCGAAAAGCAGATCAGTCTAAAACGGACACTCAGGCTGTGTATGTTCAACCAAGGGACAATGCATCACGTGTGCCAGAAAACAATGTAGAACCCATGCAACTGGGAGGGATACGACCTCCATTAACAAAACAAGAATGGGATAAAAGAAGACAACAACAACTTTGTTTGTATTGTGGAAAACCAGGACATTTCCTTAAGGACTGCCCTGTGAAACCCCCAAGGAGAACAGTCGGGGCCACTGAGAAGGATGAGGTTAAGGAGTCGTAAAACTACCAATCTCTGAAAACGTAGAGGTCAGTTTGTCGAGTGATAAGAAAGAGTCAATGACCTCACACTTTGCAATACCAGTGATCTGAATTAACCACCAACAGTCGTCTAGGATGCATGCCGTTGAGGCATACATAGACAGTGGAGCAGTTGGGAATTATATTGATCAAGAACTGGCAGCAGAGATGGGGCTTCCTTTATGTTCCAAGCCAATCACGGACAAGGTAACCACCATGGATGGGACAGAAATCGCTTCCGGACCAGTAACCCAGTGCACAGCCGGGGTAACCTTGTTATGTAAGGATGGACACCGGGAGTCCATTTCATTCGATCTCATCAAGGAACCTCAGTTCCGGCTAATATTAGGGATGGCTGCCTTAGTTAGTTGCTCACAATCCTTTGATAGACTGGTGGGCACGGAAATTAACCTTCCCCAGCAACTGCTCCCCTGCCTGCTATTACCAAGAGCAGAAACCTGACTTCTGTAGCCCCATGGCTCCTAGAGCGACAGTATCAACTCTGGGAGTAACTAATACCTTACTAAGTGAATACCACGATTCCCAGGATGTGTTCCGAAAAGACCAAGCAAACACATTAGCGCCGCACAGACCCTATGACTGCCAGATCGACCTTGTTCCAGGTGCACAAATCCCTTGTGGCAGGATCTATGCACTCACAGAACCAGAATACCTCCACCTGAAATCCTATCTAGACCAGTACCTTTCAAACGGATTTATCCGCCCGTCTAAGTCCCCAGCAGCCAGTCCTTTGTTCTTCATACCGAAGAAAGAAGGAGACTTTAGGACCTGTATTGACTACTGCGCATTAAATCAGATCACAGTGAAGAACTGCTACCCCTTGCCACTCATCCCTCAAATGCTAGACCAAGTCAAAGATGCCCAGATTTATACCAAATTGGACCTTCAAGGAGCGTACCACCTGGTCCAAGTTAGAAGCGGAGATGAGTGGAAAACCGCTTTCCGTACCAAATACGGCTTGTATGAATATCAAGTCATGCCCTTTGGGCTATGCAACGCTCCCACGGCATTCCAATATTTCATGAATGACGTCTTGAGAGAATTAATTGATGTTTGCGCCTTGGTTTACATATATGACATCTTAGTGTACTCAGCCACGAAGCAGGACCATATCAAGCACGTTCGTTCTGTTCTCACCAAGCTCCGTCAAAATCGTTTATTTGCAAAGCTTGAGAAATGCTTTTTTCACGTCACCCAAGTGGAGTTCTTTGGTGTTATCCTCACTCCAGGAGGCATCAGAATGGACATGCACAAGGTAGATGCCATATTGAAATGGCCATCACCGACGTCTCTAAAAGGGGTTCAAAGCATGCTGGGTTTTACGAACTTCTACCGCCGGCTCATCCCAGACTTCTCTCACATTGTACACCCGATCACAGTACTATTACGAAAAAACAATAAAAAGTTTGCTTGGACCGAAGAAGCAGAAAAAGCTTTTCAAGAACTTAACAAAGGTTCACCTCTGCTCCGATCCTCCGTCACCCTCGTCCAGACCTCCCTTATGTTGTAGAAACCGATGCTTCAAGTATGGCTACGGGGGTAGTCCTTTCACTTAGAGACCCAGAAACTGGCCAGCTACATCCTGTGGCCTTCTGGTTGAAAAAGTTCTCACCTCTGGAGATTAATTATGCCATCACCGACAAAGAACTCCTGGCTATCAAATCCGCCTTTAAGGCCTGGCGACACTACCTCCTGGGGGCCAGACACACTATTACAGTTATCACAGACCACCGAAACCTGCAATATCTCAAAACAGCCAAGGCCCAGTCCTCACGCCAACTACGGTGGACCCTTTTCTTCGCCGAATACGACTATGTAATCACGTTTCGACCAGGAGTCCGGAATGGAAAGGCTGATGCCTTATCTCGTATGGGCATTGATGAAATGGTATATACAACTCCAGACCCAGAACCCATTATACCTAAAGACAAACTCTTGGGTCTCACGGCCGCCTTAACGCAAACAGAACTCCGAAACGAAATTCAACAGGCAATGAACCCTGATGCTTTACTTGCATGGCATACTCAGGGAGAACAATACTCCATCAAGGACCGCTTACTCTTTTTAGGGACCGTCTATATGTACCTAAGAAAGAACTACAACAACATATTATTTCAGATTATCATGATTCACTGATTGAAGGGCACTCTGGAATCGCCAAAATCATTGCCAAGGTGAAACAGAATGTTTGGTGGCCTACCAGGCGTAAGTAATAAGAAAAGGAGTAAACCTGCAATTTTAATCCCTGGTCCTTCAGGTAAAGTATATTATATTGAAACAAAGTGGACCAGTAGAATGGGATGACGCATAGTCTTTTCTCAAATATACATTTTTAATATTTAATAACTACAAATTGCACATAATTCATGTATGTATGATGTAAAACCATAAAATCAAATAATTCCTTCCATCACTTGGGCATTCATATCTTAAGCAATCACACTTAATCCCATACTTTCACTTTCAAACCATCAACATTGCGTACGAGAGTAGAAACGTGCCGCTGGATTGTTTTCCGAACGCCACGAACCTGTGCCGTGGTGGAAGACCCTGGTGAGGTCTGTGAATTGGTCCATATGTGAACCATCCGGATACAACAATTGGAATATATCAGTTGATTACGCTGAAGGCGTGTGAATGAATTTTTATTGCATGGATCAACAGAGATTGATGTCTAGAATACTATAGAGTCCTGTGGAGGATTGATTCCAATGTTCTACTTACCTACCCCAGAAGTTGGGTCTTGGGGAATGACAGTGGCCTACATGCTTTTGAAAAGGGCAGAGTTTCTTTGTGCCCTACGTCCTGAAGAAGGTCTTTTGAGACCGAAACACGTGTCGATGACTTGCAGACGACTTGCAGTGTGCATCTGGATTTAAAAAACACCAGATCTCTGACACCTGATACTTTGGACCGGGTCATCAGTATAGGCAAAAACTAAGGAAGATTATACTCAGAGCAGTAGTTGACACTGCCTTGATATGTCAAATTGGTTTTATTGTTGATGGTTTGAAAGTGAAAGTGTGGGATTAAGTGTGATTGCTTAAGATATGAATGCCCAAGTGATGGAATGAATTATTTGATTTTATGGTTTTAATTCATACATACATGAATTATGTGCAATTCGAAGTTATTAAATATTAAAAATGTATACGTAAAGTATACTGGTCCACTTTGTTTCAATATAATCTACCTGGGAGAAGGACATCATCCAGTACATTCAGTCCTGCGATGTCTGCGCACAAAATAAATCACAGAAACCAGCTGGTCTCCTACAAACTTTGGACATTCCTCCTGCTCCATGGCACACCCTTTCCCTTGACTTCATCACCGACCTGCCTCCCAGTCAAGGGTTCAACACCATCCTAGTAGTCGTGGACTTGTTCTCGAAGATGGCACACTTCATTCCTCTCAAGGGTCTCCCAAATGCATCCAGTTTAGCAAAAGTTTTCCTGGAAGGCATTGTTAAACTACATGGCTTCCCATCAGTTCTGGTCTCTGATCGAGGCAGCCAGTTTGTGTCCAACTTCTGGAGGAAGTGTTGTGCAATGGCGCAAATCGACGTCCAGCTATCCACCAGTCACCATCACCAAACGGACGGCCAAACCGAGAGGACCAATCAAACTCTCGAGCAATATTTACGGTGCATGCTGCACCACGAAGAAAGGAATTGGAAGGACTTACTATGGATAGCAGAATATGCATATAACAATTCCTTGCATTCTAGCACCGGAAAAACGCCCTTCTACACCCTTTATGGCAGACACGCACGTACTTCCAAGCTAGACCTTCCAGCCAGCTTGGAAATGCCAGCAGTGAAGACTCTTCACACAACCATCTCCCAGGCTTTTAAAAGGGCGAAAGAACATCTCATTCACGCCAAGGACAGACGAAAGAAATTCGCCGATCAACACCGAAGAAAAGCTCCTGACTATCAAGTAGGAGACAAGGTTTGGTTAGCCGCTAGGTTTGAACCCCTCAAGGGAAGCCGGACCTTTCATCCCAGATATTTAGGACCATATACCATCAAGGCAATTATCAATCCAGCAGCCGTCAAACCCAATCTGCAAATCCACCCGGTATTCCATGTGTCCCTCTTGAAACTGATGCAACCCGGTACACGGGTTATGACACCACCAATACCCATACTTATTGATGGAGAACCAGAATTCAAAGTCAAAGATATCCTGGACTCTAAGTACACTAGGTCCAAATTTTACTATATCGTCGATTGTAAGGGATATGGACCCCAAGATAGGTCCTAGGAGCCCAGTGAGAACATCCATGCACCACATCTGATCAAGACGTTTCATCAGAACTTCCCAAATAAACCTGGGCCGGACAGAAGCAACACCATGGGAGGAGCCTTGTGGGGGAGTGTTGTCACGACCCTCACCCCAGACCCCCACTGGCAAGACCACTTGCCAGTTGGAATCAGGGCTCGGGTCTCCATCAGGGCCTTGAAGGCCTGGCATCCACTCACAAGGCTCTCTTGGGGCTAGTCCTGGCGCCTATGGCACCAGGCTCATGCACCTTGAAGAACATGTGTGCGGGGAACTACTTTTTTCATTTGAGGCCTTCAGCCAACATGGAGGCATCCACATAGCTTGGCTCCTAGGAACCAAGCTATGCGGTATAGTGTGTTGGGTGTCATGACCCACGTTTGGACTATTATGCTGCAACATTTGGTGCTGTGGGTTTAGGAAATCCAAGAGGGCGGAAAAGCCCACATTTGCGCCAGAATCCTGGAGAACCGCGCAGTCTTTGCGCACAACAAAATGGTCACCTGGCTGCCACCCACCAGTGTGAGCGTGAGGGACCGGAAGCGCCATGGGTAAAAGGTGGTGCCCAATGAAAAACAGCAGGGCCTTTTGGCTCAAAAAGCGCTTTGAAATCACCTTTGTTTCTCTGAAATGCAAGCTAAAAATGCCTAGGTTAAAAATTGCAAGATATTCAAAAATGTCACTGAACACCAACATTTGGCAGAATGTATTCTTGTGTGCATACTAAATCTGGAAAGAGAAAGAGCCCAAAACAATGTTTATAACAAAACTGGCTGAGCTGTGGATGTCAGCAGCTGAAGTGAAATTGGACTGAAAGACACTAAAATCTAAATGTTTAAAATAAATGAGTGACCTACTGTTGAGTGTCACATAGTTTGCAACTGTTAAATGTCATAATTTTGAACTTCGAATCAGCGTTCTAGCTGCATGTGTAAAAATTGTAAGTTTGATTTGGATGAAGAAAAACTGGGAACCAAAGTGACATTTAGCTGAAGCCTGGCTTAAGAGAGTGAATTCTGCCCGGCAACTACCCCCGACAGGAGTTGAAACTTGATCAGCAGCTGTGTTCCCAGGTCTGGCTGCGTTCTGCTGCCCCTGCCAAAAGGAGATGACACCTCTCTGATTGAATTAGGGGAGTGGCACCTGGGGACTACGGGAAACTAAACAAAGCACTGTCCTTGGCCCAGGTAAATGTTAAATTAGGGGGGTCGTAAATGGCTTCCTCTTGGAAGGAAACGGGGAGGGGCACTGCATCTGTGAGCAAGCTGAGCTTGGGGGAAGTGGACAAACCAGAAATTCCACCATGTGCTTTGGAAAGCCACACCCCTTTGGGGCCAGAGCATAATTTTAAAAAGATGGATAATTCATAGTGCGTACTTGTAAAAATTATATAAATAATATCATCATTCTTGTGATTTTTCTGTGCACATTTTAAGAGGTGTTTGGACTCTGTGGTATGTTCTTGGGGATAGTAGCGGAAAAAAGGTTGTTACTCCAAATGTATGCATGTTAAAAATCTGACACTTTATCATCTGAAACCCATATCCCTGGTGCACATTTGTGTAAAATCTGGAAAGGTTTAGAGGTCGTTATCTGGATGAAAAGGGGAGAATTCTGTCATAAGTGGACATGACATTTTACAAAGACAGGGATCGGATGGTTTGGTGCTACAGAAAATATGTTAACTGGACATATAATATTAGAAAAATGGTGCATAGATAAATATGTATTTGGATCAGAAATAGATTGGTGTGCAATTTGACAAGGGGAGGATCCTCTGACCATAAACCTACCTCATCACTCTGACTCACAACCCAGTTCCCCCAATCAAGGGAGAGAGGAGGAACTGGCCAATGATAAGTTGAGAGGGTTGGGCATGCAGAATGAGCCGACCCACCCACTTTCTAAACACATAAAAGGAGACTGTGCAGGACAGGTAGGGACATTCACTTTCCACTTTCTTGCGGGACGCTTTGCCGGGAGACTCCAGACTTCAAATCCATCAATCTCCAGAGACCATAGATCCAGAGAGACCAGAGATCCAGAGAGACCAGATCGCTGAGAGCTGACCCAAATCGCTGTGCGCAGAACCAGTACCCAGTGGCGAGAGAACCACAGCCAAACCTGACCCGATCCGTGACGAAGTCGCATTCCTGTCCAAATATAGTGTGAGTACTCAGCCAGAACTGTGCAAAACCAATCTCTTATTTTAAAATAATCTAATTCAAACTATTTTAACCTATCTAGAACTACACCATAGCATTGTGTGTCCTTCTGTGACTTTAAAGCTGCAAAACTGTCATCTGTCATTCTGAAACTTTAAAATTTAATTTCTGAAAATCTACCTCCACAGAATCGTCTGTATCTCTTGAACCGTTTGTGATAGAAGCGAGACTTAACTTTCATTTTATAGCTAAGATTCTGGGCTTTCCAACGAATCCTGAACTGACTTTCTATTCATTATACTTTTTCCGTAATCGCGCTTGACGCACTCGGAAAAAGTGTCGCGATTTGCGATTTGGCGCAAATTTCTTCACGTGTCAAAATAGCAGCTCCTTGCTTTCCTTTGCTGAAATTCGTTTGCAACCTGTCAATTATTCATAGAGCATTGCTAAAGTGATCCTGAACTAATTTAAAGTAGCTATCACTCACCCTGAACCTCTAGAGGGAATTAAAATAATTTTTAGCATATTTTTCCCTTCTTTGCATACCACCTTTAAAGTACTTTGCCTGTGTTTAAAATTATCCCTGTTTTCTCTAAGCTTGCTAGGGGGGAACTGAATTCGTATTGTACTGTGATTGTATTCCTGAAGACTGTGTGTTACTTCCACCTCCTTACATTGCATAGAGGGGGGGGGTGAATTGCCAAAAGGGGAAAAGTGATTCTATTACCTTTTGCTGAAATCATATCAAGTTTATTCATGTGTTGCTTCTTTTCCAC
Organism: Ambystoma mexicanum; assembly: GCF_040938575.1. NCBI lineage: Eukaryota > Metazoa > Chordata > Amphibia > Caudata > Ambystomatidae > Ambystoma > Ambystoma mexicanum. Next base: position 1,175,499,426 of record NC_090921.1, on the reverse strand, counting down.
CTTGCATTTCCTTGTACCATATAAAGCATTCTCAGCTACCTTATCCTCTATACTACTCCTAAGTAATTAAACCAGTGTGCTAGTATCACATCATCCATTGTTGATCACTCACTGTCATATGTCTAAGTGTGATATCAAATATTAATTTATTATAAAAGTGTGATATATATCCATTGTTTAATTTTTCAAATAAATCTTTTAATTTCTCAGTGGGGTCAGGGGGGATTCTAAGAGAGGGGCGTTATACAAGGGTTCATCATCCAGATTATAACTTGCCATAAAAATATATAAATAAGGGCTTCCTTTGGGCATCCCAGACAAGGCACTGACTTAGTGGGATTGCTTGATTGGAGTCATTAACAAGTGTTTTGGGTGTGGTGTCCTAGGGACTACTTTCCCTGGACTACTTTGTTGAGGCTATTTAAACCACACCCGAACAGGAAAGCACACTTTGCGTTATTTTGCAGTCTGCAACGTGACGCTCACCGTGTCCTGTGATACCCACGAGCCTCAGAGAAGCAAACCTGCAAGGAGACAAAGGAACATCGTTAGCAGCATCTTACCTGCAATCTCCATCTTATTATCCGCTTGCAGCTCCAGTGAACGTCTTCCTCTGGATCCGCATGCCACCCAGACCGAAAGACCTGAAAGAGGAAGGGAAAGGACAATATTAAAGAAGGCATATTAGACATTGCAAAACCACGAACTGCACAAGAAGCTTAATTGGCTGGTCGCCTCCCGGCCAGCATCGTTCCGGAATTCCACACACGCTGGGAAAACACTGCGACCTGCAAGAAAGGAAGAAAACAGATCAGCAAAGGCAAGATAATGCAACGCTGAGCATATAGCTTATTTACCACATTGTAGCACACATCACGCACCATCATTTACCGGCGAGGCCCAACTCAGTGAGTTCGCCACGCTGAAGCTCTGCACACCTAAGGGAGAAAAAAAGACATTATTCAAACAAAGGAGGGCATGCAAGAATAACAACGCTATACAAAAGCTGCCGTAAGCCCTACCTGAGAGACACCAAACGGGCCCGCGCCAGTGAAGTAACTTGGCCGCACACGCCCATACAGACAACGTGCCCCTGCCAAGAAGGCAGGACGGAGAACACGCCTAATTCCACAACAAGGTGAGGAGTGGGCCCTGAGGGGTTGAAGTCACACGGGGTGGTGGGAGGATATTTACCTCAGTCGGCCAGTCTTTAACACAGTCCTCCTGCATTTTCAAGCAGAATCTTCCCTGCAGGCCATACCTGGGAAAAAACTGAGAAGAGGATACCGGCAACTGAGTGGCGTCCTTGTGGATACCAGGTGAGCGCAACAGAACTACAGGAACTTGAAAAAGCGGGTATAATCGAACAAGTGTTAGGGCCAACACCATGGGTGTCTCCGATGGTCGTCACAAAAAAAACCGAAGCAACCAGGGAAGGTTCAAATCTGTATAGACATGCACCTGCCCAAAGCAGGGAACGATAGATCAACCCCACCCTGGACGTAATAATTACAGACCTCACAGGGTCGAAAATATTCTCTAAACTTGACCCCAACGCTGGCTACCATCAACTGAAGCTGCACCGCTATTCGAGGTACATAACAACCTTCTCAACTCACCTGGGCCTAAGGTGATGCAATAGACTCAGTGGGCCTCATTCTGAGTTGGGCGGTAGCCATGGCGCTATTAACGCCATGGCTGCCTCCCATAACGGGTCCGGTCTAGTGGAATGGGGATTTACTGGGACATTCCCACCTAGGCAGACCTGGTAAGTCCCCATTCCAAATGCCATTCCCCATTCCCATTTGAGCCCCCATAGGGCTCAATTGAAGGGAGAAGGCGCTAATAACAGGCCCGCTAATTGCGGGCCCATTATTAGCTCCAAGGGCTCTTAACGGGTCCTGTAAAGAACGTGTGGTCAGACCACACGTCCTTTACGGTTCCCGCTAAGGGACCTCAGAATTGGGCGGTAAGGGATTACCGGCACCGGTCTCCTTAACGGTGCCCGGTATCCCTTACTGCCCAACTCGGAATGAGGCCCAGTGTCAGATTTTCATCGACAGCAGAGGTCTTTCAGCAAGCGATCCAAGAGGTGATCTAGGGTATTCCAGGGGTACTAACTGTCAGCGACGCAATACTCATTCACGCCAGCGACAGAAAGGAACACATGTGCCGCCTCGAGATGGTCATTAACAGACTGGAAACAGCAGGTCTCACAATAAACCATGAAAAGTGTGAGTTCCTAAAGGATGAAATAAACATTTTTGGATACATCTTCAACAAAGAAGAAGTACCCGCTGACCACCAGAAAGTGGCAGACATAAAAGAAGCCTCCCCACCAACTACCCCCACTGAGTTATGTAGCTTCTTGGGCATGGTCACCTACTGTGTCAGGATCATCCCCAACCTTGCAAGCATGTCAGAACCACTTAGAGAACTCACCAGAGTGAATGTCAAATGAGACTGGAGCCCCAAGTGTGCGGATGCTTTCGAATAGATCAAAGCATCACTGTCATTGGACACAACCATGGCATACTATGACCCAGCCCTTACAAAAGAACTCTATGTAGATGCAAGCCCTGTGGGACTTGGGGCAATCCAAGTCCAGCAATCATGGATGGGTGAGACCAGACCCATTGCATATGCCTCCTGTGCCCTTACTCTGACCAAACAATGGTACTCGCACATCGAGAAAGAGGCCACGCAGTTCTGTGGGGTTGCAGACAGTTTCATATATATATATATATATATATATATATCTATGGTCGAAAATTCAAAACCTACACCGACCACAAGTCCCTGATTCCAATCTTCACTGGGTCTTCAGCACACCCTCCGGCCAGAATCGGCAAGTGGCTACTACACCTCCAGCAATATGACTTCCACCTGGGATACCAGGCAGGGACAGACAACCGAGCAGACTTCCTATCCAGGAATCCAAGAGCCGCAACCGAAGTGGATGAATCAGAGGAAACGGAAGAACACATCTGCCATATTTTCAATACCATAAAGCCCAGGGCTGTGAGCATTGCCGAGATCGTGGAGGCTACACAGAGCGACCCATGCTGTGACATTGTGAAAAACACAATATTGGCAGGAGATTGGAAGTCATTCCTCTGTCACGTGGACAACCGCACGCCTGCAGTCAAGGACTTGCTCACTGGAATTTTCCCAGTGACGCAGGAGCTGTCCGTTACCAGCGAGGGATTGATCTTGATGGGGGCATGCATAGTACTTTCCATCGGCCTACAAGACAGGATCATAACACTTGCCCACAACGGACATCAAGGAATGGTCCAAACCAAGGCCAGAATAAGACACTGGGTTTCCCCACATAGACGCCAAAGTGGAGAAGAGAATCACATCTGGCCACCCATGTCAAATAACAGGAGCACCACCAAACCCGGAATCAATCCGGTCAGCGGAGCGTGGATCATCAATATGGGAAGCCATCAGCATTGACTTTTGCACAGTACAGGAGGGAATTTACCGGCTGTTGGCTATCGATGACTATTCGCAATGCCCAGAGGTAGAGATAATACCATCAACAGAGGCAGAAACTGTAATCCCAGCACTCGGGAAAATGTTCGCCACACACAGACTGGCCAAGTACATTAAGAGCGACAACGGACCACCACTCGAGGGGACGGACATAAGGAGATATTTGGACGACCTACACATCCCATACAACCACATCACATGCGGGTGGCCGCAAGCAAATGGAGACGTAGAAAGATTCATGAGGACACTCAACAAAGTATTATGAATCTCCAGAGCTCAAAACAGCCTTTGGAGAGTCGACCTGTACCGGTTCCTGCAGAACTACAGAGTAATGCCTTACAGCTCCACAAATGTGCCCCATGCAGACCTCATGTATGGGACAATGGTAAACTCATTGATACCACATCACCCCGACAGGAGTGTAGATGACCTAGACAGCGAGCGCACACAAGCCAAGAGGGTAGCAGCAAACAGACACATGAGCCACAGAAGGAACGCAAAAGAATCCAAGCACAAGGTGGGTGACCAAGTGCTGGTGCTACGAAACCACACAAAGACAAAGCTAGAAACCCGCTATTCCCACAAACCGTGGAGTACCATCCGGACGGAAGGAACAATGGTGACAGCAAGCAGAGGACATGAGACAATCGCCAGAAATGCCTCCTGGTTCAAAAGAATCCTAGAGGAGATGTGGACAGACGGGGAAAGACAGAAGAGAGAAGCTGATCGACTCAATGGTTCGCCCCAAGGTAGAGAGCAGAGGAGGACGTGACCCAAAGCAATGACAGAGGTGAGCCGTTGGAGAGGATCATTAGTTAGTTGCAACAAAGCGAAAATACAATTATTACCCAATGGTAAAAGGGACTGTCCAGTCAAGGTTGTATCAAAAATATCTACTTTATTATTATCACAACAGTTTGAGCACACTGCGAACTAAAGCCTATCCTGTAAAAGAATGCAGAGGACAGACAGATTCAAAAAAGGACAAGGGATGCACTCTGGATACCCACAGGAGGGTAGTTGGTATGGTAAATAATCGCAACAGTTCAAGGTTACTCAGCTTCAACACAAAGGGAGCAATGGGTCAGAAAATGTCACTAGGGGGCTTCGGAAGAAGGTCCAGGGGGACAGAACCACAATATACCTTGTGCGTTAGGTGTTCTTGGTGCTCGGCAGGGTCGAGACAGTTTCAGGGCACTTTGCAGCTTCTGTGACAGAGTTCAAGACATGTATACAGCTGCATGTATCAGGCTGCACACAGTTCGGCGAGCGAAGCTGGACGGACGGCTGCAGGAGGGCCTACACGGCAGCTCTGGGTCAGGAATCCTCTCAGTGCAGGTCGGCGGTTCTGAAGCACTGTTCTTGACATCTCAGATGGCTTTAAGCGACTGTGGCACAACAACAGTCAGTGTTGCAGTTGATTGCAGCCCCAGAGACTCGACCTTTAAGGTGGACATCGGTAAATGTACATTAAGGCCCTTCTCCTAGCCTCTTCACTGGGCTTGTGTCATCCTTTAAGGCAGACGGACCAACGCTGAGGAGTGTGTTTCAGGCAGCTGCCTTGTCCTTGGTTTAGGGTTCAGAGAATCTCTGGCACTTACCACCTAGTAAGCTTACTGCAGAGCCTAGCAGGGTATGCTGTGTACTGGCTGGGTACTGGTTCTGGAGCTGCTGGAAGGTCCTCTGGATTCGGTATCTCCATCTGTTCCCTGGGAAACGTTTAGGGATGGATATTGCTTCCCTCTTAGAGGGCTTGGCCTTCCTTCACTGGCAGAAGATGTAAGGCAGACTGTACTTTCAGCCAGGGTCCAATGAGGAGTTCTTCCTTCTGGTGGAGTTTTCAGAATATCTGCCAAAAGAGGGCCTAGGCCTTCTCTTAAAGCCAAATAGACCACCGGGGTTGCTGCAGGGTACTCCCACCTTAATGAACCAATTCTGGGTCCCCACCAACAATCTCCTGTATGCGTGAGATCATAACCAGAGAGTTTTGCAACGGAAATGGTAAAGGGGTGAAAACATGTAATACTAAATCCTACCCATCTCCCAGTCTGTTGTGGATCAAAGAGTCTCTCTGGTAAATGGAGCTCTCTATGGTTCCTGATTAAAGAGCCATGTCTCCCTTGAAGCTGTGGTGCTAGACCAGACTCTCTGGCTCCTGCAAATCACATTCTCATACCCTTTGCATGGGGTCCCTCTGTGGGGTGGACTACTGCAAACACTCAGTCCCTGACATGACAGCTCACTGTCAATCGATGCTGAGGGCAGGAGCTGGCTTCAGGATGACACAGTGCATATGAAATGTTGTTGGATTTTCCTGTCTCCTTTGTCCACATCTGCAGCCGTGCTCCATGTGGGCCTGTTTGAATTACTCTATGAATAATATGCAAATTGCTGCCCCCAACTGCATGGCCAAACAAAAGGACAGGGCGGATTCATGGAGCCTTTGTTAGTTAATTAGACTGGCCATGATAGGGGGAACGTTTGTTTCTCCCCCTTCTGGAGATGCATCATGTACTCCTCTTGTCATATCCCAACTCAATATGATAGGGGGACTGTGCCTGTAGACTGTGTCCACCCAGAGTACATGGGTCTATGTGTATGTTGTGCGGTGAGCGTAGGGAAGTGTGTGCGGATTAGCGGTTGATCTACCATAATTCAATTTGATTTAAAATTTCAAAAAAGCACAGGCAAGTGCACACCCACTGTGCCGATGGTGGAATTCTAAACACTCACATTGTTGGCTGTTTATGTATTCCTTCTTCATTGTGCATGCTTTTGTGTGGTTGTGCTTGCCTATGTGCCTCTTTCTTTCAGACTGTGCACCTCTTGACACGTCTCTGCTGGTACGCATGTCTGTAGGTGAAACTAGCATAGTGTTCTGAATATAACATACACATTTTCTTGAGGATGGCCAAAACATATGCATTACTACAACAGGCATTGGCAATGCCCACAGTTTGGGCTTTTGTGTAGGCATGGGAACGACATTTGCCAGGCACTTCCGCAGTGGAATTAACTGGCCAAATGGTAGCAGGCGCACAATGGTGCAAGTACCTGGGCACCTTATAGCAGTGCTTGGCACATGTCTAATACTTATACACAAGCCAAAACTGGTGGTTTTGCCAATGCTTGTTTTTAACAGGACTTCAGCGAAGGACATCCATAGTGCTTATAAATCGAGTAGACCTGGTTAAGACATTTTTACTACAGAACAGTGGGTTTACTACTCCAACTAAGTCATTAACTCTGAGAAGACTGCTTTGGCAGACACTTCGAGTGCAAAGTTTGATGGTAAGGCTTGTTTAAATCGAACTCAAAGAGTTCCCATGAGGAGGTGTTTTGGGTGGGAGAGGCAAGAAATAGGTGGGAATAGCCATAGGGATTAGCATGGCAATGGGCAGTCAATGGGTGGGCAAACACCAAACAACGAATACATGCTATGTGTCCCTCCTCATATGCCATTTCTCCCTATCTGTACTCTAATACAATAGTTTCGGATTATAGGTGTCACAAGCGACACCTAATAGCCCAAACTAAAAATTGTGACATCGGGAAATACATGCACAACACTTAACTATTACGGACATAGAGCAAATATTTGTATTAAAAAGAATGTATGTATTACTGTGGCATTGCTGGCAACATGCAAATATGTGCATTACCAGTTGACTGCACTTGTCCCACCTTCTCCTCCATTGAACACACCGGAACAACCAGCTCTGCCCTGCTTCCTGGGTTCCCATTCATGCTCCTCCTGCCCTGTCCATTGGTCCTAATGCCCACTTGGATCCCCGGGCCAATCACTAGCCTTTTCTTTCCCTGGGGTAAGTCTGTACATGTGTGAGGCTTTAAAAGGCCCCTTAAGCTCCGCCCCAAGCTGAAACGCTGGTCCGCAACAAAAAATCCAATGGCTGCTGGTGATAAACACAGCCACTTTCAGAGTTTGTAGGTGTGTAATCTCTAAATCCAGGCCTGCCAGAGTTCTGAAAATTGCAGCCCGTACAAGCTATAGTGTCTTTGAAAGTTCTCAGTTGTGTGATCTTCAACCGCGGGTCTGCCAGAGTATTGCAAGGGCAGCCCGTGGCAACAGCATTGAATATCTAAGCTCTCAGGTGTATAGCGTGGACAGTGTGGACCTTTCCGAATTGGTGGGTTGCAATGTGGATTATTTCACGGTCTGGCTGGTCATTGATGGGTCTCTCAAGGTTGGTTTTCTCACTCCGGTCTCCACCGCTAGGGCTTCTGGGAATTGTAGCCCTATGGGAGAAAAGACTGGCCAGCATTGTGCATAACAGGTATGGGGTGATTGACGGTGGTACTTGACGTTTGTAGCCAGGCATAGGTAGAAGGGACAGTGACTGGGGCCTTCTTAACTCCCACACCCCACCTTTGGGGCAGGACTAACCCTAGAAAAGACTCTGGTAGGCCTTTGGCCCCTGGGTAAGAGGGGGTCCTCATCCCCCTCTTGAGAGGGCCAGATTTCTGGCCCCACCACACTCATTAGACCTAACATATTATATAGCTGTACCTCCCTCTCTTCAGATTCGAGGTAGGAAGTGAACAATTTCACATCACAGGTGCACCTGCATCAAGCTCTCTGTTCTCACTGAGGGACAGCACTGAGTGTTCGTCCGTCCAACCTACCATTTTCTTCAACAACAAAAAAAAAAACACAATGAAAAGTTCCCCCAAGCAAAACAAAAAAATGGCTTACAAAAGAAAAGGGGCTTCCCAAAACGTTTTGGCTTCAGAAAACAAAATGGCATCCAAAACTACGAATAAACATTAGGATTTCCATACAAAAATAGAAAAGGTTTAACACAACACACAATCCTCCTCCATAGCAAGAAAACAAGTTGATGCCTCATCTTTAGAACCTGGCCACTCGTGGCTGTTTGTGGCTTAGGGGAGTCAGTCCAGGGTCTTTTCACGCAGTGTTTTCTTGGCAGTGCTGGACTGGCCCAGCGGGACACCGGGACTTTCCCCGGTAGGCCGTGGGAGGATAGGCCGCTTTTCTTGCTTGGGGTCGAATGCTACATAAATAATTATTTTCAGAACTAACGAACATGCAGGCCAGCCTGGATAGTTCGCTACCATGTGGCTGCTGTCGTGCTGCATTTCTTTTCTGCCGGCGGCTTGCGCTTGCGCATTTGAGAGGCAACACCTGTGGCTGGGCCTGTGCAGCAACCGCACGTCTCGGGTACATCCTGTGCCTGCATCACATGTGCAGACGTGGAGCGGAAGCAGCCCAGGCCGCCCGTGTCTTTGTTTCGAGTTGTCGACCTGCGGCCCAGTGCTGGCTCTGAGTGCTCTGACATCGAACGAGCAGAGCAGGGAGCAGCGTTGTGCTTTCATTTCAGGTGCGAATCATGCGATTATGAGAAATATGTTTTTTATTTGGGATTTGGTCTAATCTTCATTCAGAGCTGTAGCCTGTATCCTGCGGCCACGGCAAGGTTGATTTCCTTTAAATGCGTTGCCTTGTTGGGCGGCATCTATTTGTGTGCTCAATATCTGTTTATGTGCTTCCCATGCCTGCTTACATCTACATATGTATGTATGTATGTAAAGTGTTTTGCCCATTGAGGTTGTGCACTTGTATGTGTGCCACCCCTATGTGTGCAGGGTATGCCTGTGTTTGTGCTGCAACTGCATCTGTGTGCAAGTTTGAATGGACCTTGTGTATGCCGCACCGAGCAAGGAGGTGTATTAATAGGTTTTAGTGCTTGTCCCATGAGCCCTGTGGTAATTGGCACTCCGGATGCACAATGTGTAGTGACACGGCTATTATGGGCTTTGGGCTGCTGCGGAACACTATGCCGTGAGGAAGTGGGAGAGGAGTCCGCATGCACCTCACGCCCAATGACAACATTGCGGTCAAGGACTTTCTGCTCACACTCAGCCCTGCAACTTCAATGAAGGTGGGGGCTAGTCGTGTTTTGTTGCACACTAAGAGGGTAAGGCCTCACTGGCTCTGCAGTGTGACAAGCTGAGGGCTCCATCACCATTCTCTAGCACGTGCTGAGGGGGTAATGGCTTTCATCTTTGGTGGGGTGGTTAATCGGGTGTTTTTCCATACATCTTGCATGAGGATGAAAAAGGTGCCCCTGGGTGGGGGCAAATTGTGGGCACACACTGAGAACAGCATAGCTACATATAAACCAAGGGATGAGGGCAAACCATGTTCTGCTGGTGACATTAGGGCTAGCCATATTCTGATACAATCCATTGCTTACTGAAAGTGAGGCTTAAACAGCAGTAAAGGCTGACAGCTCTGTGCTGATGGATAGTGAGGTTTGAGGCCAAACCCTTCTCTGATACTCACACACATTTTCGCAATTTCCACCTTTCACTTGCTCCTGCTTTTCCTTCATTTCCCCACATTCTACAATGTTTCTCTTTCTGTCATCCTTTCTCTTGCTACTCTTTTTGCTCTTCTCCGTTTCTTAATATCTTTACAAGTCTGATGCTTAGACTTTTTCTCTCCAAGTCCTTCTTAAATTCTAAGATAATCCTTAAATACGCAAATAATTTCATCAGTGTTTTGGATGGGGTGGCTTCTGGTGTATCATTTGTTTGAGTGCAGTTTGAGTCACTATTAGAGCCCCTATTTGAGAACGACTGCGAATGCAGGGATGTGGTAGTCAGAGCGCATGGTGCAGTGTGTGCACCCATTGCTGTCTTCGCAGCTTTTTTGGAGTTATGGGGCCTCATTACGACCCTGGCGGTAAGGGGTTTACGCCAGCGTTAGCTGCGCCGACCCCTTACCGCCAATTACGAGGTCCCCTAGCGCCATGGTGCTTTTAACACCTGCTTTTAGCAGGTGTTAAAATCCATGGCGCTAAGGGACCATGGAGTTAATTACGCCACCGTAATTTACGGTGGCGTAATTAACGCCTTCCCCACTCCCATTATGCCCTATGGGGCAAAAATGGGAATGGGGAAGGGTAAATGGGGATTGGGGACTTACCGCCCCGCCTAGGTCGGAATGGGGCGGTAAGTCCGCCAACCACCATGGCGTAAACGTAGTTTACGCCATGGTGGTAAAGTCACGGCCCAGGCGGTAACTTACCGCCTGGGTCGTAATGAGGCCCATGGTGTATTAGCGTTATGCTGCAGGTGGACTCGAACTCTGTGCGGGAGGAGATGCTGTTGTTGTGCACTGATTTGTGAAGTATGTGTATGTGTGTCAGATGAGCGAGACCGCACATAAAGCAGAACCCACTCCTCCTTCATGCAGCACCAGGTTGAATTTGAAAAATAAATGGAACAAACTCTTGCATTATTAAATCCTGGTAAAAAAAAAACAGTGCATGCTTGTCACTTTGTATAGTGCTGTAAAAGAAAGTGATGTTTCAGGGAGTTCAAAATGCCTACATTAAGATGATGGAAATTCTGAGGAGCTTTTCTGGAGAGAACTAGCAGAAAGCCATTTTTTTGGAGAAGGCTTCTTTGAGAACATGGATTAAAATGTTCAGTCAAAATGTGAGCTGACTTAGAGCTTGACAAGAGGGAGTCACATCCAGATTCGCCCCTTGGCACAGAGAAGAGTCTGTCTCGCTTAGTGAGCCCAAGAGAGGCGAGTTCTCGAGGATGGGGTCCAGGTCCAGAGCCAAGTCGTAAATTGCTAGGAGGTGTAAAAATAGATTTGGAACTGCCCTCATTTTGTCAAATAGCAGTAAGCAAAAGGAAGCCACTTTAAGCACAAAAAGGTAGAGTAATGTAAATATGATGGTCACATAAACACTTTGCTTCATGAAATGTTGGGGGAGCAGGGCATCAGCCTGGATGAAGCCTCTACCTGCTGCTGCAGACGGTGGGGCGTAGCAGACTACATGAGGCTAGTGCTGGTTTTCGCCTCGGTGAGCGGGGAGACCCACCAGGGTTTTCATACTGCGACTTCAAAAGCTTCCACACCTTTCTCGTTCTAGAGCTTTGTAGATGTTCCCCAAAGTCAATGGTAAGATCAAGACGGCACTAATACATTGAGTTGGGCTGGTGGGGAATGGGAAGATGGCAGCCCACATCTGTTAATATTCAAGCTTGTTTACCTAGAGGTTTGGTCACGAGATTGCATCTTGATTGGCCCGGACTCAGCCTTTAACCCTCAGCGCTTTTGTTGACCATTTATTAACGTGTCATAAAGCACAAAACAAAATATCAAATATTGCTAGGTGCCATGCTTTTCATAATATATAATTTTATTATAAGTCCACTAGTGCAATAGGAACTCCATTAAAATAAACGGTATCTTCTGAAGTCCTGTTCCATTCAGGGTATGTATTATTGGAAAGATGTCACACCCCGATACCCCAGTACAAATTAGCCCTAGGAGGGCAAACTTGCAGTGTCAATTTAGCACACTCCTTCGACCTCCATGCTGCCGTTCCTCCTTGGGTTGCATGTACCACCCAAAGTGGGATTCCTCTTATCAGACTTCATCCACTGAGCCCCACCCAACACCCCTGGAAAAATATGTCCGGCACCAGTTTGTTTAGGTGGAATAAGTGCACATAAGACATCCCAAAGTAAGCTCTTTCTCTTTCAGAAATATCATTTTTTCATATTCAAAAAGAATATGGGAATAGGGCATACGACATAGGGCTGCAAACAATTTTAAGAGAAAGCAAGCAGTAATTGATGGATGGAAGGGAATACTTGCCCATTTATAGTAAAATGATTACTGTGCGAAAACTCGGGCACTTTATCTGTGTTTATGCACTCACTTTCAATACAGTTGTGAGATCTTATAGGCGTGTTGTAAACCGTAATGGTTTTTGCATTCTATTCTACTATATAATGTACTCCGACCTGGAAAGTAAGATGAGCTGAACACTTTTTCAGTAACATGATATACTAGTTTGACAAAGGGGGAAAGCGTGCTAGATCAGTTTTTCATTTTTATATTAAAGACCTGTTCGAACGGCCCTTCCAAAACCAATGATTGCTTTCAGGCATTCGGGCAAGCACTATGGTTTTTGGCCTGGAAAGAGACAATGAATTATTTCATAGTTCGTAGGTGGCCAAGTCCTTATTGGAAAATAGTCTTGATTTCAGGTATGTGTTATTGAGATTTACATTGTGGACTGCATGTTTGCCCATTGTCTACGTGTACAGACGTGCAGTCTACGGACCATAGCATCTCATATATTTCACATTATTGTACTCACCTCTAAATTTTATTCACAGATCCTGTCTGGCCGATCTTCTCGCCCTCCCAACATGAACTCCCAGAATTCTTCTGCCCACTTTCTGACCCGTTTGTGCCCTTTGGGACACAAAGCTTGTACATATTGTTTGGTTATTTACCCACCCATTGGCTGCTCATGGCCATGCTAATCCCTACGACCATTTCCACCCTCTTTCTGACCCTCTCCACCCAAAACACATAATCCTGGTATGTTTTGGGGCTAGCTTTAGCAATCCTTACTATCAAACTCTGTGCATGAAGTGAATGCAATTGTTTTCGCAAAGCAGTCTTCTGAGAGTTCATTACTTTAACTGTAAAAGTGCTACTGGTGAAATGAAAATATCTACCAGATCTTCCCTCAGCCACTCTATAAGCAGTATGCCTGACCTTCAATGAAGTCCTGTTAAAAACAAGCATTGCCAAAGCCAACAGTTTAAGCTTGTGTATCAATATTAGGCATTCACCAAGCAGTGCTACTATATGCCCAGGTACTCTCACCACTTTGCCGCTGCTACCATCAATGGACAGTTAATACCACTACGGCAGCGCCTGGAAAATGCCTTTATCATCTCTACACAAAAGTCAAAACTGTTGGTATTGCCAATGCTCATTTAAGAATGCCTTTTATTTGTTTACCCTTCCTTGCACGAGAGCAGGATTAAATGGATTAGGGATACATGTTGTCTGAGAACCTTTAATACCGGATTAATTTGTTTTTCTCATCTTCAAAATGTGTAACGTCCCAGGTCCCTCTATCATCGAAGATTTACTTTGAGAGATCATTAACGTATTTAAAACATGACTTTTCAATACATATATTTTTACAAACATGCTTTAAATGCACTCATTTTGACACAATTTAGTCAACATTTTCTTAGGGGGTACACCCAATACCGTCATAGGTGGTTTGGGCTCACGCGCTATGCTCACTCATTCGGCAAAATATGGGGCCACTTTGAAAAAAAATTCCAGGGCCACTTTTGGTTCCCAGTCCGGCCCTGTTTCTTGGCCATGATTTCTGCATGCCTTAACGCACCATGGCACTGTGGAAAGCTCAAAAGTCTGGCATAGTCAGCCTTTGTGTCCTTGGGCATTTTACACACAAGCCTAGGCTTTTGGTAACCATGACATAAATGACGAAACCAAAAAAGGTCAGCTTTTCTAGAAGCTTTTTCAAATTCAGATTTCTGACATACATCCCCTCCCAAATGTTGTTGGGTGCTTAGCGGAAGAGCTTTGCCATCTGTGTTTTCTTGGGCATGGCTTCATCATGTCCAGGCTCACCATGCAGCAAGGAAATTCCAGACATTCCAACCCCTGGCGCAGTGAAAACCTTCTCTCCAGCCATCTCTCCTCTTGGCGCAGCGGCCCCATGCAATACAGTTGAGTCCCACTATAACTTTGGTCCAATTGTACACACATCTCCTCCTCCTTTTCCTTCCCTGGCCTTCCTGTGCATCGTATCTATCCCTTGCCTTCATCCCAACTATCTACCAGACTTTGCTCCTCGCTACCATTACTCAATGCTCTAACATACTCTTCCTTTGCTTCTCTGACAAAGTGCTTTGACGACATAAACTGTAACAGGAGGTGGTATACAAATGCAAGATAGCATAGCATCTCCCTCCAAATTTTCTCCAAAATCTAATGTGGTGTTGGTCAGCCCTCTTCCACCTTCCTGAAACCAAACCCAGTCCACAAGGAAACATGAATTTGCTGGTTTCCTCTTTAGGGGTTCGGACTTGCTTTCCACCTAATAACTCTACCAAATCTTTGAGAGAGTACCTGAATCCCCTGTGAACATCACAATATCAGCCGATTCCTTGCACGAATACTTGTTTAGTTCGGAATTCATGTTCTCACCAGCCTCACCAGAAAAGTTCCGAAATCATGATTCTCCCGTGGGCTCCCATGAATTGACCGGAATCCAATGATTGAGCCGGCATGGATTTGTGGGTGGGTTTTCGGCAGATTTGCCAAGTTTAATGAGAACACTGGAGCAATCCACAGACCACCCTAGCAACTCGATCACACTGCCATACAGTGCTCAGACCCTGAAGCACACATGCTGATATTCATGACCACCTCTACATGACACCAGGTGGGGAGCCTGATGGGTTGAGTGATATTTCTTAGGCAAATCCCAGGACCAATAGTGTGGGCATCCACATGATGGTAAATGGTGACTACAGAAATGAAGAGAGTGAAGGCAGTAGGCTTAGCACAGGGAAGTGGAAGGGTGTAGGCTGTCCACCGTAAGCAGGGCTTCCACCATTGAGATGGTGGTGTGATGGGCCTTAGGAAGGGGGAGCGTGATGCACAGGAAGGAGGAGATTAACCACATCAAGGAGGGGGACGATAGAGTCTGAAAGGTGAAAAGACAAATGGTTCCTGCTGAAAGGAGGGACAGGTCATCACATGAAGGGGCTGATGTGTTGCACCTAAAAACCCATTAAAGGATCCATGTGACATTTTCGCACTTTTCAATGCACTTATATGCGGGGGAGAGCCCCTGAAGCCCCTCCCCATACAATATTTGTTTCCCTAACCCACCCCCCACATATAAATGCGTTGAAATGCACATTTTGAAATTCTGCGTTTTCGGCCGTGATATTTTGGGGGTGATAATACCGCCATCAAAAGCACAAATACAATAGGGATATGTATGCAGGTCCCAGCAAGGCAAGCATGCATCGCTGACAATGGGCAAGTACGAAGTTACACCCTTCTCTCACCTTTTACTCACTGGGGAGTCTCCAGCGGCTGTTACTGGGCTCCACAAAACCAATCCTTGGAGCCATGAAAAAAGGCCACATTATTTTGAGCTGGTGCTTGCGTCAAGCCCAACTTTCCCTAACTCCATGCCCTGCCTCTTACACCTTTTCATTGGCTGAGGGGAGCAGGGCATGGAGTCTCAGTTATCCTTAAAGAGACAGAAGGCCTTTTCCCATCAGCTCTTTTAGGCTGATGGAATCCGGTGATTCTGGGCTGTCAAGCCGGCACTGAAGATTAGACAAATCCAACAGTTGGACGTGTTAAGATGACTGTTGTTGGTAAACGAGGGAAAAGAAAGGAGTCTGATGAATCCGTAATGTCGGCCTAGTAGGGTAGAATTGTACTTTATGAGAAGACTGATGCTGTGATGCGATGAAGCCTAGGACTGAGCATCCTAAGTTATTTCTGTATTATTGGCCAGTGAGAATGGAATTAGAGGCCCCTTTATGAATAACACTATTTCTATTGGGGTGAATGGCTCTATAGCCTAATAATGGGATATGATTGGTAGAGTAAGCATGCAAACTAGGTTGTTGAACAGGCGTTACGGCCTAAAGAAACTTTGCATCGTGCTGTTGACGGGTGACTTTTAAGGCCATGCGCATTACACACCGCGCCCTCCACAAGACAGCCTCTGAATTCCTCTAACACAAGTTTACACGCTAACAACCAATCAAAAACCTTAGATCTGCCTCTGCACTCCTCCTTTCAATTAAACCAGAGTTGGAGGATCCTCCTTCTCCGTCCAAGATCCTTCCTCTGGACCTCCCTTCCACTCAGCATCCGTCGTGATGAGGACTTCCTCTCCTTCAGGAAGGGCCTCAAAAACAGGTTATTCCCTCCAGCAACCTGACAAACTTTCCCTATTTCATGCTTACCGTCATGACACCTAGGCCTTGACCCTTTCATTGCCTCCCCAGTTTATTCTCCAGAGCAAGGTATGGTATAATTTCAGAGCAGACCGGAAGATCGCATTACACAGCTATATCAAAAGCAAAGATCCAACTGAGGCTCAAGTTGCAGTTACGCACCACTTCGCTGGACAGCAGCCGCAGGCACGGCTGCCCACTGGAGTCGGACCTGTCGGACATAGCAGCCCTGGCAAGCAGACTCATAGTGTGCTTACCGGCACCCTCGTTTCCGGACCACCACACTTGTAATGACGCCCTATGTATACTTATAAAGGAGAAGTGAAGACCCAAAAGGAATGTTCTTATTTTATTATATTTTCCAGTATAGGCTATGATGTGATAGGAGCTACTGGAGTGATTATTATTCAAATTCTTAGGTGGTTAACTGCCATCCACTCATGGATCCTGAGTACATTTTCAGTGATGTTAGTGTTTGGGCGTTTTAAAATTAGTTGAGCGCCGTTGGTATAGTTGCAAAAAGTTAGGGTGAGTGATCTCAAGAAAGCAGACATGGGTTTTAGGTAACTATTGAACAGAAGACAGTAGAGCAAGACTCCTTGGGGCACCCCGAAAAAGGCACGCTCAGGGCTTTGAGAAAAATACGTCCTTAATCACCTGTTGTGAATGTCCGTCTGTAGAGGAAGGACAGGAGTCACTCTAGGGCTGGTTCTCTAGTGCTTACAGCTTCTGGGGGGTAGAGTGGTCCACAGGGTCGAATGTTGCTGAGATGATACGTGAAGCCATGATGTCCTGTGATCCATATCCCAAATAGACAGAAGGAGAGTTCAGTGCTGTGCCTGGTCCTATAATCTGCTTGTGCAGGGTCAATCACGTGGCCCTCTTCTGTGAACGGCATCAGCTGCCGGCACTCCATGCCATCTATGAGTTTGCCCATAAAGCTGCCTTTGGAAATGACCGCACACTTGTGAGCGTCGACATTTCATGAGAGGTTTGCAGATGGCTAATTTGCACTTGTTTGGCACTATCCCATCTGATAACGATCAATTGACAGTGGGTCTTGCTGCTTCAGTTGCGGGTGGGGGGAGCAATTTGTAGTCCCTCATGAAAAAGACAGGAGGGGACCGGGTCAGCTTGAGAGGCAACTGTTGAGTTCTTCCACTGATATGTGGCGAAAGGAAGGTATAGTCCCTTTTGAGGGAGAGAAGGTTGGGATGCTCTTGTGAGCTTGTTTGTTGTTCATCTGTTGCAACTATCAAGTGTTTTAATGTCTGATGAAGAAATGGTCTGATAATGACTCACATAATCAGCATTGTGAAGGTGTGATGACAATGGCGATGGGTATAGGATTGTGGAATTCTGCAATTATTTTGTATATTTATTTCTGGGGTTGCAGGTATTTAATACTCTGTAGGAATAATCAATTATTTTTTACTTTTTAAATGGGGGGGGGGTGGTAGCAGATTCTATGCTGCAGATATCTGTGTTTGATTACATTGTTTTTGTTCTTTCTCCGTTTGGTTTTCAGAATTCTATAGGTTCATTGTAACAGTTTTAATTCCTCATTGAACCATGGATTTTAATCTTTGACTTCTGTTATTTTTATATGTTTTTAGGGGAGCAATGTCATTTTGGTGTCTGTAATCCAGGCATTGAATATTTCAACTTCTCCAGGAGGGTCAGAGAGCTGTGGGCGCTGATTCACCTGGTCTATTCCTAGTCTAATCCTAGCCAACCGAGAAGTCAGACTACTAGGAATGTCGACATGTTTGCACATCCCATAAGGTTTGTTGTCATTATTGAGGAGTGTGGAAGCCAGAGTCAAGACAGTGGCTGAAGAGTGCAGAATGATTGGCCCGTGGCAAGCAAATTAGAGAAAGGATTGGGATGAAAGTAGAGGGTGATAAACAGCACCCAACAATAGTCCCATAGTATGAGTAGCTTCATTCGTTATCCGATGAAGGTAATGAACTCAAGATTAGAGAAAAGGTGTTTTGAAAAGATATGCATAGCTCTGCAAACCCTATATTAAAAATCTCAAAGATCAGAGGTTAGGTTGGGGTGAAAGCTCATCTGCTTCAAAGCCTTACACCTTTTCTCGGAATCCTGAGTCATAACTTAGTGTTCTATAAATCAAGAGAAAGAAGATGGAAGAGTGGTGAAATATTTGATGAAATATTCATTGATTGACATGGAAGGGTAATATCCTTAGGGTAGAAGGTCATTGTGAAGGCTTCTTTGTGAACAAGTGATATCTCCTACTTGTTCTTCCCTGCTCTTTAGAAGAACTCTGCACCCAGCAGCTATGGATTGCTGAATGATGGGAAGGAAGTCATCCTTAATCGAAGTTTATATGAGGACTACAGAAGAGTGCTCATAGTCCAAGATGCGGTCAAACATATCGACCTTGTGCTTCGATAATGATCTCACATTTAGAAGCGCACATGGCGACTTGCGGGATGGGATGGCTCAGCCGATAGCCTCTATCTCAGGGAGGTTATTTGGTTCTTCAGCTGTCTAGGTGACCTTCCTCTTTCCAGGCTGCATGGGAAGGGATGAAATAGAACCCTGGAATTCTTTCCGGGAATGGTACTCCTCGTTTATGCTTCTGATATAGTGGCCCGGAGCAGAGAAATGTCAGCGACATTAGGGGAGAGGTTGTAGGAGCGCTCACTGAGAGGAAACTGTCGTCAATGTGTGATAATACATAGACGTCAATGAAACTCCATGGGTAGTGGTAAATAAATTTCAGTAGGGGAAGAAAAGCCAAAGATGATAACCTTGATTTCTGGTGCATCTACGGAAAGGTGTTTGGGGTTGGTGTTCCTCAGTATTCACTATGAATATGATGGCTGTTGTGAAAAGGATGAGGCAAGAAGGAAACTGCCAGGCTATGGAATCCAGTGGAAAGATCATACATAGAGTTGCGGTAAGGAATTCGACCATCCGCATGGTGGACATGCGCTCACCTTTTTGAAATTTGTAATTAAATGGAATGATGGTAGACCAACCTCAGGAACATGTTTGGGGCTAATCCACACACATTTTCCTATGCTCACACAACAAAAGCATAGACCTGTGTACTCTGGGCTGGACACATCTCCATGCACTGTCCACCCCTGTCATATTTAATTGGAATGTGAGAGCCAAGGAGGGCACGATGTCATCCAAGGAAGAGAGAGGACCAACCTTCCCCCTTCCATGGTCAGCCTGATTAACTGACAAAGGCTCCATGGAAATGCCCTGCTCTTTTGTTCGGCCCTGCAGCTTGTGGCAGCAATTATCATACCAACAGGGGGTATTTCAAAGAGGCCCACACATGGCCTGGTTGCAGAGGATAACAAAGGAGACAGGAAACCCAACAACCTTTCATATGTAACTGTGTCAACATGAAGTCAGCTGCCTCTCAGTATCGATGGCAGTGAACTGTCATGTGCAGGTCTGTTTACAGTAGGTCACTCTGCTAGGGGGGACCCCATTTATAAGGTACAAGAATGTGGTTTGCAGGAGCCAGAGAGTCTGGTCTCTCAGCAGCTTCAAGGGAGACCTGCCGCTTTAAAGGAACCACACAGGGAGGACCCTAAACCAGAGGGACACTTTGAACACAACAGACAGGAAGATGTGAGGCACTTAGTAGCACAATGGAGTGAACCCACAGATCTTTCTGTTGAGAGAGGGGTTCTGCCATATTAGTTCTGAGGCACATCTTGTTCCTGTTATAACACCTTTACCTTTCCTGTTGCAAAGCACTCGCGTTATGACCTCACAACTATAGAAGATTGTTGCCAGGGACCCCAGGATTGATTCAATAAGATAGGGTTAACCTACACCAATCACTGTGGCCAAGTTGGTTGGAACCCCTCTTTTGGCAGATCATCTGAAGATTTCACAAGAAGTAAGAAAGAAGAACTCAACCTTGGACCCTGACTGAAGCTACAATCTGCCTTATATCTTCCACCAGTGAAGGAAGGCCATGATATCCAAATAGGGAAGCAATATCCCAATCCTAAACCTCTCTCAGGCAACAGAGGGAGAAGCATAACTCAGATGACCATCCAGCTGCTCCAGAACTGGTCCCAGTCAGCACACAGCATGCCCGGCTAGACTCTGCAGTAGGCTTCCTGGATATGGAGTGCCAGAAGGTCTCTGAACATAAAACCAAGGACAAAACAACTGCCTGCAACACACTCCACAGCTGTGGGCCATCTGCCTTAAAGGACAAAACAAGCCCATTCACAAAGCTGGAAAAAGTGATTCAATGAGTATCTGCCACCGTCTGCCCTAAAGGACATTTTCAAGCAAGTCGATTTCCTCGATCCAAAACCAGCGGCAACGCTGACCATTGTCAGGCCACCGTCACTTAAAGACATCCATTGGGTAATCATTGTATTTTCAAAGTGTTTCAAATAACCAATGATCCACACCCATAGGGGATAAGCCTGTCCTTCCATCCATATTACCAAAATTGGACAAGGAGGCTTATAATGTGCTTGTTATTCCAATGTGTTAGGCTCCCTTCTGGTGTGTTAGCGGTGTGGGGCTAATTGATGGTTTAGAAACCGATATGCCTGCACTCATGGTACTCCAGAAGTTGGTTTGTCACAGTCACTGATATGACGCATGCAAGGCCTTCATTTGTGGGAGGAGGAAGGCTTGAATAGGTTGTGCAGTGTTGAATCTCTAAGTTTTGAGCAATGTGTGTCCCTATTAGATCACTCTTCCAGGCCACTGATATGAGGTAATCCGTCCATTCAGGATGTTTGGAGAAGCTGCCTTTGACTGGGCAAAAGAGACAGTATCACCCCGAATGATAGAGAAGGTGGGTAAGGTATGCGGGATAATGTCTGTAGACCTGGAACAGATGATGAGTGCCAGCGTTGGAGCTGCAGGTGCAGCCAGTCCTGGAGAATGGGAGTCCTGGTGAGCTAGTGTTTCTTCATGGCTGTGAGGGCATTCCTGTGTGAATACGCCGTCTGGCTCGTTCTCTTGTAGCTCATTTGTATTTCGTTTCTGCTAGGGGTTGGCATCTTATAGGCACATATTGAGCTTATTGTAATGGTGACTGGTGGTGGAGTGATACTACTTTTTGGCCAGTAACAACCAAATACATCCAATGCCACTTGCAGGTCTCCTCAGCCCAGTGCTTCTGGAGTCAATGAGTTCTTAAGGAATGGGCCTATGGGGCCCAGGGCTTTACCTTTAGGGGGGGGTCACATGGTCTCCCCTTTGGGGGGAGTACATGACTTCTGGACTGGCTGGCTGCAGCGTGTTGCTGATTTGTTTTCGTTTGCAGTAGTGCAGGTATTAAGATGTGAGGCTGGTGAGCATTTTGGGCGCTTTCTAAGTGCATTCGATGTAGCCACTGCCAGATTGAAAGTTGAACTTTTGGCCCAGACAAGTGGCAGAGGCAACTGCTGCTTCAGTCCCGAGCAAGAGGCATAAAAAGGGAATTACACTCAGACGTCCCAGCCACAGAATCACTGGTGCAACAACAGTATAGGGCAGGGGATGTTGTCGAGTATGCCAACAATCCTGTCCAGTGCTTTTATGTGCTGGGCCCCACAATTATGTGACGTCAAGTCTTGCACAATGATGTTGTTTACAAAATGTTCATTGGCTGCAGAGCTGCTGTAGATCAGATTGGCTGCTGTGCCCTGTGTGACCAAAGTTGAAATCCAGTTTGAGTGCCATGATAGCTCGGGTCAGTGTGTTAAGCGCTTCCTGCTGAGATCTGCGTATAGATGAGAAGTTCATAGTACCAGATTTTGTGTGGATATACTTTGGTGGGAGTAACACTTACTGTGCTACTACAAAGTATGCGAACAGGATGGCGCTAGTTATAAACGGTTACATAGTATCAATATAGTGCAGGCCCAGAGTTCTGTTGCCCCAAGGAAAGTTTATCAAGCTGGCCAGCTTTGACCAATGAGGAGCATAAATTGTTAGTCGGGAACAGTAATTACGCAGCCAAATTCTGGATTGAATATGCAAAGAGATGAGGACCATACCCTGGCTTTGCCACATGATGATATTGTAATCCTGGAAACATATTCTTATCTAACTGTATAGTACTGTGCTGTCTTCTGTGAAAAGGTCTTCTAAGAAATATGGTAGTAAAACCCAGATCAGATTGTGTATGCTCACATCAGAACTTGTATTCTTCCCTGGATGATGGTGTAGGGTGATGATAGCCGCCTTATAGTTAAGGTGAAACCTGTATACATAGACTCTTCCCAGAATTCTATGGCCAAGAAAAAATAAATAAATAAATAATATAAAAAGAACCTTTCACTCACTGGATGTATTTGGATGACATTTTTTCCCAAATAGTTTGTCCTGGGGCTGCCCGAAGTGGACATCTTAGGTAAAATTTGTCAAAAGATTAAGAAGTTAAGAAAACAAAAAACACTGTTTACGGCCTACTCCCGTTCATTTTACCATGGAGAAAAAATACATTGTTTTAAGAGCTGTAGCACGACAACCACTAGAAAGATTTTGATCAAACAAGAAACAACTTGGCACAAAGTGCTGCAGTAATTTCCTTTTCTTGTTTGTGTTAAATCTGTCCAGTAGTTTTTGAAATATTCAACAGAGAACAGGATGCCCCTAGTCCCAAAAAGGTTTATATATCTCCCATGGTGCTTTGCAGCAGAGAGGCTCAGAGACTTTACAGAAATGAAAATCTGCCATTTTGTTTTACTAGATATGATCGATTCCCAGGATAGTACCCGGGGAAGCAAAAAGTGCTCAAAATGCTATTTGGAGGAGGAAAAGGGATGCAATTGCATCAGGCTAGAGGCACGGGGAAACAGGACACCATATAAAGTTGGTGAGTGGGGGTTAGTCTGAGGAGCCAGTAATGGGTAGAACATGTTTGGCAATCAAGTGAATACCAAGGCAATCTTGCTAGATTACCAGGGCAACACTGCAAGACACGTTTGGAAAAGAAACTGCGTCATACGAGCCAGAGAGTGATAGGGAGTAATGGGAGACAGCAAGAGAGCGGAAAAGCAATTTGGGGGAAGGGGTTTAAGTGGTGTGTACCTGTGAGGACGGGGAATTGTTTTTAATAATTAAGAGTTATCTGTGGAATACCGTGGGAATCAGCATAATCGGAATTGATTTGCTGAAAATTATTGTGGAAATATTGAGCAAAAGTACATATTTTACACCTGCAGTGATCACACATATTAGGCAGGGGACAAGGGTCTTTATGAAAAATATTATTGGTTTAACAAGTACAGTGGCCATGGCCAAAGGCTGGGGCTGGTCGACTCCAAAGAAATGTATTGGTGCAACATGTACAGTGGTCATGGACGAAGGCCATGGGTCGTGTGCCCCAAAGAAAGCTTGAGGCAGGCTTTAGCGTCTTTCAATCATGTCATGCAACATTTTCATACATTTGTATATCGGAGAGGAGGGGCAGAACGCAACTTGCGTTTCTGCTGCTTCCATTCCTCCCTGACATACAAATGCTTCAGAATTGTCACTGGCATTGATTTTCATGCTGGCACGGATGCTGGCGATCCCTGTGTGATCCACTAGCTTTATGCACCAGCAACATAAAGGCACGTTATTCTCTTCCATTGCCTCCAACCTCTGGAACAAACTACCAGATCACATCTCACAAGAACCCACATTTGAAACCTTCAAAACACTATCCAAAGACTTGTACACTGCCAACCTTCAATCACAAACCTATCAACCCCCAGGTTTCAAACGTTATGCACCTAACACTTCACCTGCATGACATCAGTCCCTCCTTCATCCGGACACTCCCTTTTCCATCTATAAGAACTTAAGCACCGCAGACACTGTCCCTACTACTCCCTCTTTCCACCTTGGTTAACAGTTTCCCTCCACCCCCTTCTCTCCTTCCTTCTCCCTTTAACACAATAGCACTTTCCTGATATGCACGTTTTCCTATAGCACTGTTTCCTATTCAGTAAACTGCACTTACTTTCCTCTCAACCTTACCCTCCCTTCATCGCTTCTCTCCCCATCCACCCATTCCCCCTCTATGTAGCTTGGTCTGTACAAGCTTTTAGATCCTGGCTGTGACCAGGTGATTTTGGCGCCATTAAGCACTCGTGCAATCTGGCACCTCTATATAAAACACCAACAAAATAAGGTTAAAGAGATATGTCATGAATTCATTTCAGTCCAGGAGTATTTAAAGGTGAACATGAAAACATGTATCATGAATTTGGTAAGGTAAAAGTGTTATTCCAATTGCTGTGTGGGGGGGAAAGCCCATATTTCATGAATAAAACTAGCACATGCATTCCCAATTTAACCACTAGATGGTGCTCCTGCTTAACGCATGTGATTTAAAGGTTGGTATAGGCTACTTTCCGATGCTTTAAATGCTCAGGTCTCACTTTAGCCAGACCATAGGGAAAGTACCCCTGCGTACATGGGCAGCCTGTGGATGACAAATAGCAAAATCATGCTCCGGGTTACAAATGGCCGTGTTCAAGATAAAAAAAAATGTACCTGAATTAGGAAGGTGCACAAAGGCAAAGGGCAGCACCCTTATGGGCAGCACCCCCCACCCCCGTTTGCCCCTGTTTGACCCATGGTCGCCTGACCGAACATCCTTCAGCGACAACTCATGTAAGGCGGGGAGCACAGGCATGACTGCGCTCTGGTAAAACCCTGCCACTCCGCATTACTGTTGATTGCGCCTAACCTGATGTAGACAATGGGCCCCATTACGAGTTCGGCGGTAGCCGTGCCTGCATTACAGGTATGGCTACCGCCAAACTCGCATCCAGCACTGCCACCCGTGAATGGGCACTTTCCTGCCCATTACGAGTTGAATGGGCCGGTAATTGCCCATTTGCGGGTGGTGTTAATGCCGGGTTCCTCATCCCCATTCCGCCCCATAGGGCAGAGTGTGGATGAAGAGCATGGATGCACCAGCACCGTTTATAAAGGTGCCGGTGCATCCCTGTGTTTCCCTCGCGGGTGCCACACAGCCCGCCGGGTCAGACCTGGCGGGCTGTCAGGGACCTGCGATGGAAACTCGGAATAAGGCGGTACGGTATGGATGGTGCCGGTGCCACCGTCCACACCGTACCACCAGAGTAATGAGGCCCAATGTATTAAACTTATAATGATCCCAAGGTAGGCTGTGTTTGGCACCTGAAACTACTGTGAGGTTTAGCCATGATGTGAAACTAGAACCTCTGTGAAAGAGGCCAGGTTATTGAACTCAGAGGAGTCGTGTGGGTGGACAGTGTCTCGTTCAGAGGAGGAACTTTGAGGGTGGGCAATGTGTTGCACTTAAATGGATGTCTCAAGGTGGGCAACGTGTTGCACTTTACAAGGGCACTATATGTGTTGCTCTTTACAGAGCCTGTCTGTGCCAGAGCACAGACCTACACTGCTCCTGCTGCCTGCTTCCCCACGACACCCCGCTCCCTCTACTGAGCGAAGGCTTCATCTGTGGATCCATGCAGCACAGGAAGGAGACCTTGCTCCTCACAAAGATGGCTGCTGCCATCCACCTTCCATTGCCTGGCCCTGACGGCCCTCCTGAAGCCCTGCATGCTGCACCGGATTGGCCGCTGTGCAATGATATGCACGCATCATCAGAGTGCTGGGAGGCTCTGCCGGCAACGCTCACTGCTAAAGGCCCACCAGAAAGGGCTGAGCCTGTCTGTGCCAGAACACAGACCTACACTGCTCCTGCTGCCTGCTTCTCCACGGGCACCCTGCCCCCTCTACTGAGCGAGGACTCCCCCTGTGGATCCATTCAGCACAGGAAGGAGACCTTGCTCCTTGCAAAGATGGACGCCGCCATCCACCTTCCTTTGCTTGGCCCTGACGGCCCTCCTGCAGCCCTGCATGCTGCACTGGATTGGCTACTGTGCAATGATATGCACGCATCGCAGAGAGCCGGAAGGCTCTGCCGACAAGGCCCACTGCTAAAGTCCCACTAGAAAGGCCAGAGACTGTCTGTGCCTGATCAGGCCGAGAAGGTCGCCAATTGACCAGCCACTAAAGTATGCGCCCACACCTTAATCTGCTTACGCTGTAGATCCCTTTTTACCCTCACTGCTACCTGAAAAATCATACTGGACTGTCTGCAAGCACTTGATAACCCTTCTCTTTACCCAGGGGCTCCCTCTGGGAATTCATATCCACGACTATCCTCCAATGTCCCTAGATTGCCCGTCTTGTAACAGTTCTCGTAACACTATACTTTTCCGAACTTAGCCTCCCATGCCTCGCACAGCTGATGTAGCCCCCAGCCCTAATAGGTGCAGCTTTGCCGGTGAGCGACTTGCGATCCACTATATTACTGTTCCCCATATATGCTTTGCTGTGATCCTGCATGCCCACTGTGCTTCAATATGGGGCATGTCTCAAAGATATATCCTGCCGACTCTAATCTCAATGTTGAGTACTTCACTGTAGCTGTCTTGCAACTGTGTCACTTGTAATCGTCTTGCAACTAGCATCTAGATGCCTCAGGCAGTGGTCGAAGTGTATGAAAAGAAGTAGTGGAACTATGTTCCCTGCTGGCCTGCCCCGATCCCCACAAACACCATCGCTACGCCCCCTTCTACGCACAATCCAAACCCCCAAACAAATGTGCCTGCTGATTAAGGGAACATTTAGTGCAATGCACTGAAGTGCAAGTTTCAACTTCTTCCTACACTTTTATTTGAAAACAAAACCATTCCAGAATGATTTCTTTTTAAAATAAAAGTATAGGAACAGTAAAACGTAATTTAAAAAAAGTAGAGGAGTACTGCTTCCAACCCTCCCGTCCACTTCAGCCACTGGCCTCAGGGCTTTGTGCGCCGCTATAAATGCACAAATAAATAAAATTAAATAAATAAGGATAGCCGGTCTGTGACACTAGAATCTTTTAGGGATAGCCTGTTTATTATGCTTAGAAATATATGAGGGTAGCCTATCTATTTCACTTAGAAGATTTATGAGTTTGCCAAGGAAATGCACATAGAAGACATATGCAGGTAGCCCTCTATTACATTTAGAAGACGTCTGATGGTAGCCTGTCTACAGCAACTAGAAATATATAAGGACTCCTGTCTATTGGGCATAGAAGGTATTGAGGACAGACTGTACATAGCACTTGACGATTTGTGAGGACAGCCTGTCTTTTGTGCATAGAAGATGTATTAGGATAGCCTGCCTTTGTGCACTTAGCCTTGAGATTGCACCTAGAAAATCCATGATGTTA
This sequence comes from Ambystoma mexicanum, assembly GCF_040938575.1. Taxonomy (NCBI): domain Eukaryota; kingdom Metazoa; phylum Chordata; class Amphibia; order Caudata; family Ambystomatidae; genus Ambystoma; species Ambystoma mexicanum. Next base: position 1,175,471,873 of record NC_090921.1, on the reverse strand, counting down.
GCCTGTCCATTGTGCTTAAGATTTATGAGGACAGCCAATGAACTGCACGTAGAAGATATATGCGGGCAGCCTTGATATTGCACCTGGAATTATCTGTGTTGGTAGCCTTCCTATTGCGCTTTGAAAACTTTATGAGGGTAGTCTGTCAATTGCCCTTACAGGATATTTATGAGGATATCCTGTCTATTAGACAGACGATCTGATCACACAGCTCATCAAAGACAAAGCTACATCTGAGCCTTAAGGTATGTATTCACGCACCATCTCAGTGGACATTTACCACAGGCACGGCTACCCTCCCCCATACATCAGAATCCAGCAACGACGTATGACAAAATCCGGTCTAGCTGGACACAATGTTTCGCCTCCATAGACCAGACTACAGCACAACACCTCCGCCATCAGAATGCAGCAACTACCTAGGACAACATTTCTGTCTAGCCGTACACATAACAAGCCTCTTGCACTCGCTGACTCTCCTGACCACATCAGCACCCATCCATATGCCTGAGCTTCGTGGGTTGATACCAGAGCTCGGCCCGCCCACCTAACTCCCTAATCTCGGCCAAATGCACACACGCATTCGGATCCTCTGACAATTTTCCCATACCTTGGACTTCAGACCCCCGAAGGCGTTCCCACCACAAGCGTGTTGAGGCCATATTAATGGGATAAAGGCGCTATATAAATGAGAAGCTACTACTTATGTGATTAAAGGAGGACAGGCGTAATTTGAGATCCTCTAGATTATGTAGATGCAGGTCGCATACTGGGAGGTCCAGTCCACTTAACCAAACAGAAAAGCAGAAAGTGTGCATATAATAAAACAACTCCTCCAACATGTTTGGTTATTTCCAATGAATTAGTGACATTATTATATTTCTGTTCTGTTAAATCAATGATCGCCTGTGTTTTATGCGTCCGTGTGGTATTAAAGGGTCATAAGAAATAAGCGGAATCAGATCGGCAACTGGTAGACACGACTGGCGTGTACTATAAGTGGACAGAAGCTCCCTGCGGTGATTGTATCTATGTTCCAAACAAAGGCGCCCCACTCCCGACAAGCCCCTTAGGGGATGCTTACCCAGCCGGGACAGACTGCTGAGGACGTCAGATATAAAATGACTGCTGCTGAGTTTGCAGGCTCACTCACATTCGATAAAGCTAGAATAAATACCAGTGTTCATTGAAAGGGAAGATATGTGGTGATACAGGAGACGTGGGGGGCAAACTATACGTAAAGTCCTGGGTTTTTTGTTCTCCCAATGTAAGATCAAAGAAGGTCGCAAGACCTAACCAGCCATCTTCATGGGCCTCCATGCTCCACTAGGGTTGCAGCTGGTGAATTTGTAAAATGGAGTGGTGTACATGATTTCCCTGAAGTCATCTAGTAAGGTTTGGGCCCTTGCTGCCATTAGACATTTATTTTTAAGAATGGGTTGAAATCCTGCATTTCACAACAAAATTCTTTTAATTGAGTAACAATGCAGAGTGTACATTCGGCTCTGCAGAGCAACACAAGAAGCAACACAAGAAGCAACACAAGAAGCAGTCCAAGAGATGCCAGGTCATCATCAGTGCACAGGAGCATGCTGTGAGCGGTCTTGGTGCTAGCTGTCCTCAAAGAAGAAACACGCGGTTCAATATATGCCTGCTCTGTAGCCCTTTCCAGCATTTACTTGGCCACCCTCATCGTGAGGTCTACCCCCTTTCAGGCTTTTTGTACTCAATGAAAGTAATGAGGCTGATCTCACCATTTTCTATTAATGTGATATAGCATTAATGCCTTTCACATAGCTATGTAATGCCAACATATAATGATCATTATATCATTAAAAACAATACTGAAGCCCCTTTTAAAACACATAATATCTACTAATATATAAAATTATATACAGTACAGCAATCAATCTCAATTAATTATGTGCAACATTATCTAATAGATGCGACTTTAGCAGAAATCATTAATAGTGCCTCTGCTATTTCCAACAGGTCCATAAGGGCAATAATCAAAGACACAGAGCTAGCAAGCACACATCTACCCTAAAAAGCAGGAGATTGCAGGGTTTGGATGTTATGAATAAAAGAGCCAATGCTCTTGATACGTTTCTCTTCTAGTCTAGAGCATTGTGCAAGAATATACGCTTCAAGTTTGCTGTTCTCCGAGCGCACGTGACATACTCTTTTGCTCCTCGGTATATTCATACAAGCGTTCATTACAGACAGACAAGGGAGCTGATTAAACATGGCCACCATAAAGAACCTTCTAACTGCAATCCAAGACACTTGAGTAAATAAGGTTGCAGTTTGCTCAGCATGTATGTTTGGGAAACATTCTCTAGGATAGAGTGATACCCTTGCAGTCAGGGACGTCATTTGGGGGGGTCGCCAACTAAAACATTTAAAAACTGGCTGCCGGTGGTCCTCGGGCCCTTGGCTATCCAAAGGGATTGCGCCATTGTACCACGCCACTCTTTTCATGGGTTACACTGTGCTTGCTCTCCCCCACTTTAAGATGGCTGCTCCATTGTGTGCATTCTCTTCATGTGAGAGACCCCTGTTAGTGGTCATGGACCTCTTTTATGTCAGAGCGGGGCTGTGCCACGGAAACCCACTCCTTCTGTGGGCTGCACAGGTGACCACTGTATACCTCGAGGATGCTATCAGTTAGGGGCAAAGCTTGCTGTTGCCTCTGTGATGTGGTGATTTGGAGCAACTTGACGGGCCTGGTGGAGAAGCTAGAATGGTTGCTGCCCTTGTCCTTGGAGTAGGTATGCTCCGGTATCTGCAAGACTTCAGATTTCTACATTTTTAATAAATAATGAATGCCACAGAGACGAGGATGTTTGGATGGACGGTGTAATAGGGCCCACGTTGGCTTTGCACCATAGCGAACAGTGTAAGGAAAGGCTTGGTATCATCAATGAAGACTGACACAAATAAGACACAGTTCAAGGGCGTTTATAAAATTTTTAAGGGTTAGTTAAATGCCCATCTAAACCTAAATCTAAGGGTGCGAGCAACCTACAACCATCAAATAATAATAACGGAGCCTTAGTCAAGTCTGTCAAAATAAAATATCCTATGCTGCAACAGTAGTGTATGCAAAAAAGGAAAAGTATTCAGGAACAATATGTCAGGACATTTGAGCAGTCGGCTTCCCTTCCCCACGCTTTCAGCACGGGACAACGCAGCACGCTCGAGCCTTGTGCACACTCGCAGAAACAGTTCAATGGTTCAGTTGATCTCACACCACTCTGGCAAAGTCTTTAAGAAACAAAAAAGATTCTCAAAAGAAACATCTCTTGTCAAAACACAGGCTTTCTCAGCCTTGAAACAAAGTTCACTTTGCTTGTCAAATGCAGACTTTCTTTGTCAGAATACAGGCTTCCTCCGCCTTGAAACAGAAGTTCACTTTACTTGTCAAAACACATAATATTACCTTCTTTCTCAGTGACTGCTGGTACTTGTAGTTCCTTTTGTTACTCATACAGTTCAATATCTCTGTATCAGGAACTTCTGTGCCAAAGTAGCTTTGCCCTGCAAAGTCTCTTACTGCAGAGGGTCTGATGTAGCAAAAATAAAACCAAAAGTTCCTTTCCTTTGTCAAGATTCTCACATTCATAAGTTCACGATTGGTCTCCCTCCGTTGGGCTCGGACCACAGGTCCGCCTCGTCTGGGTTCAGACCCCTTTTCTACAATGTTCACAATTGACAATTTAGTCTCCCTCATCTGGGCTCGGACCATGGATCCCCTCGTCCGGGCTCAGATCCCTTTTCACACAATGTTCACAATTTGGTCTCCCCCATCCGGGTTCGAACCATGGATCCACCTCTTCGAGGCTCAGATCACTTTTGACACCAGAATCAAAAACTTTCAACTGTTTGCAGGATTTTGCTTGACCCGTCGCAGGAACACTTGGATTTACAATTCTTTACAACTCATTAACATTCACTTCTGCCACTTCTCGGCGGGATACCTTACAGAGACCTTCAATTGGGCACACACACGGTGCCGGACCACTCTCACTCACAGCTTTTGTTCTTATGGACTACAAGTCCCAGAATGCACATTTGAGGTTTGGTTCCCACTTCATCAGTTAAATCCACTTTTCGGATTTACACAAAGTTCTTGACACAACAGGTTATCCCACCTTAGCTTCCCTCAACTCACAGGGTATCCATCTATTACCATCAGTGATGAAGTGTTAGTGGGTCCTCAATGGGGATTCACTTGAGGTCAGGGTCCCAGCACTTGCCCCTCAAATACCTGGTTATCTGGAACTCACCCAGGGAGCAAGCACTGATTTCAACAAAAAAAGTGTAGCTGGAGTTTTGGTTCCCTGGGGCACGGCTCTGATGCCACACTGTAGCCCCCTTTGTACTCACAGGCTTCAGTGTCTTGGCAGTCCATCCCTCATTCTGGCTTCCCAAAGTTCTCCCAGCTGCTGACTTCTCCTTCTTTTCTTCACAGTTCCTTCAGCATCCCCAGCTCACTCAGAGCGTGCCTGGGTGGCTGACCTTTTATACTCTTTGAAAGAGTTGATTGGAGTCAGGTGTGAGTAGTTGTCCCTCGCTGCCTGACTCTGCCTGACCTCATTATCGGGACAACATGGAGGCTGCCTATACAAATCCATTGCCCATTGATTCCTATTGGTAATCCTCATGACTCCGATATGCATCTTCTTCGTCCCAGTAGTTGGACTAGAATGAAGAGGGATTGTGGGACTTGTATGTTTTCCTGGAGATCAGGAAATACCCACGTAGGCTTTGTCAGGATGAAGGGGGTAAATGTATTATGATGGGTTAATGGATTTTATATTGGGTTTTAATTTCCCTGGTCGTTTTCTCCTTTTTCTTACAGAAAGGCATTGAGTTATGATGGGACTCTGCTGACAATATCCCATGACAAATGAGGAGATGTCGGGTAGGGCTGTATCAGAGCGGGAGGAATGCAATGTCTCGCCAGAGGGCGTGTCTCCTATAATCCCAGAGGAAGCTCTGCCCATATGATCCTCCCTCGCTCGCCTGCCCCTATGGTTGGGATCCAAGAGCGATGGCCCTCCCCTGGCCCCCTGAACAAAGGATCCCCGGGAATAGCCTGGGAGAAGCGCCAATGAGATTTAGGGCAGTGCTTGATCGCAGGCGAGGTGGGTCTGTTGTCCTGTTGATCAAGGGTTAAAGTGGGTCATCGACACCCGTTATTAGAACGCTTAAGTGGAAATAGTATCAAATGCAGCGCTATGTATTTATACACAGGAACAGCCCAGTCGTCACAGATGGCTGTTATGTTCTTTCAGCACGCAGTGATGTGGGAATGAGCGTTATATTATGGCTAGTTGCAGAATATATCAAGTGAAGATTGATGTTGTGTGGATAAAAAAGAAAGGGGCCCAAGGTTATGTCGTGTTACAATAGGACATGTTCTTTCTGAGCATGGGGGGGGGGGGGTGGGCGAGAATTGGTTAACACCAACATGAACACAGAGGGAATGGCCCCTGTGTAAATATGCTCTCAGGGGTGGCATGAATTAGGGTGGAGTGGACACCTATCACCAGGAAAAGTTCAAAGCCTCTTAAATGAGGGGTTAACAGCGACGTAATAGAGACTGGATTGCTCCACGTGAGGGAATGTAAGGGTTCCAGTTGTGCCATGTTAGGCTTCAGCATAGAGTGAACGTGGCACTGTTGTTTTTAAGGCGTGTGTAGGTAGGCATGTCACTTTAGAACTGCGTGTGTAGACTGAAGCCTTTATTGGGTATTTGAAAAGATGTGTTCCTATGCATTTTGTCCGTCGCAGAGCTCGCCACGCACGGAGGATGTACTGTCAACACTGTCATTATGCAGCATGGTAGCAGGATGTAGACTTCTGGAAGATGTTCATAGAATGCTGAATGGTGGCAGGATGGACTGAGGTGGGAATGCAGCCAGCAGGGACGTAGTAGGGCAGGGGTACTCGCAAGGGGGTGGCTAGGTACTTTTAGGACCCGGAACTGACTCAGTGAAATATACACCTACTTGCGAATATTTAAAAGACAGAGAAAGGGGAAAAGGAAATAAACAGTTTACTTGGGACTATTAGGCGTTTGCCAGGCACTGCTATTAGGTGTGTACGTATGCGCACCAGTTTGCACCTTCTACCATCAATGGAAAGTTAATACCACTAGGCCTGTGCCTGGCAACTGCCGTTCCCATGCATACACAGAAGCCCAAACTGTTGGCATTGCCAAAGCGTGTTAAATTCTTAGCTCTTGCAGGAAGCGTCAAAACCTGAAAGTTTGATATAGTGTACCTCATGATGAAGGGGCTCACGACTGGCAAAAGTTCGTAGTTTGGGACTCCCACATTGAACGCAAGTGTCGCTTTTTTCAAAACAGGGGCACCCGCTGAGAACAAATAAAAAAATAAAACAAGTAAGTATTGCTCACCTGCATTTTTTATGAGCTGCATCGCCCCCTGGATGCAATAAGGCACAGCTGTGTGTTTCCCCTCTATACCCCAGCATCTTATGTTTGCAAGCAATGCTCTGGCCGTTTGGGTCGCTGCTTCGGCACATACTCTCCAGTATACCGTGCATGGCATCACTTGAGAGTCACCTATGGGCCAATGCGCTATCTACACTGCCTCAGGCCGCCAGATGGCAGCAAAGATCATCTTTAACATACTCGTAGATATTGCTGCATTGGGTTAGCAGCCATCCTGCCCACGCCTGGTGTCCTTGAGTGGAGGGGCACCGGTGCTGAGCCAGCAAATGGAACCCCTATATTAGAAGGCGGGGGGTCCCCATTACAGAGGCTTCAGGGGATCGGAAAGTGCAGGAACTCTCCATGCTGTTTTAGGTTATTTTACGTTGCGTGTCACAGTACCTGCTCTCCGTGGCATCGCCCCTCCTTGCGCCTGTCCTACCTTCCTCACGTGTTCACTGGCTCTCACTCACTCACTCACTCACTCACTCACTCACTCAAGTAGACCTTTTAACCAAAAATGGAAATGGCTGCAAACAAAAATGTATGACTTTTGTATTGCATACGTTCTAATTGACCTCCGTTCTTTGTGCGTTTGCTTCTTTACCGAGTGGCAGTGCGAGGTACGGTGTGGTTTTAAATCGGGAAATAAACAGGAAAAAGGAAACGTACATTCAGGGCCCGATTCACAGAGCATTCTTCAATGGGATTGCGCCATTATAAAAGGCTTCTGGGAATCAGGCCCCACATCTTTCGGTAATCAGTGATGACCTGATAGAATGGCGGACATCACCCACTGGATCTGATGCAAAATCTATAAGCACTCCAAGTGATGGGACTGATTTATAAGAGCCATTCCTATGGAGGCAGTAAGCAGGGGCTGACATTCAGCTTTGGGATTCTGTTATAAATACGTGCACTCCCTACGAGCAGGTCTTCATATCTCACAATAATGCGCAGCTGCAGCAGGGCGGGCTCATCAAACCGCAGGCAGTCGGACAAGAATCCCAGGTGTCTGGGAAATTCTGTGATGAGGCCAAACGGATGCATATCCACTCATTGCCCCTCAAACGTTTTACTTTTACATTTATAATTTTCATTAGGGTCACCAGACGTTCAATGGGCAGTTTCCGGTGCTTTGCAAGGGGCTGTATCCCAATGAACTTGGGAGGCACTTATCACGGCCACCACAAAGCTTGAAGGTGCTGCTTGGTTATTTGGACACCCATTGACTGCCCATGGCCATACTAATCCCTAAGGCTATTTCCACCCTGTTCCCGCCCCTCCTAACCCAAAACACTGCAATAATCAAAGACAAATGGGTGAGTAAAACCGTCTCCTTGTGCGCACTAGTCCCGACAGGTAGCTTGGTGAGCCGTGCCACCGGACCCTTGAGGTTCTACTCTCAACCTCCAACAGATACTGAACACTAGCAGGTTGGCTCTGGTTGGCTGCGTTAACCCTGGTAATAAATAAGTTTGCATTGATCATATCGATTGGTCAACAGAAAGGCTTGATTTATTGTTGTACAGTGGGTGGAGTGGTTCAGCCAACACGTGTTTCGACACTGGGTCTTTGTCAATGCAATGAAGGCGTAATGAAGTGACCTTGTGGGGCGTGGAGGGGCTTCGGGTTGAACTGGTAGGTAGGTGAAATATAGCACTGCTTAAATGGAAGCTATGGAATTACAGTGGTACAGCAAAGGAGCCTTGTGTCTCACCACAGTGGTAGTTCTCTGTTATATGTTCCTATTAGAAGGGTTTATCCTGTAAGGAATTAGCCCTTGCGTCCCGAGATTCTGTATTAACCAAGCCATACCCTCATACTTTGCGTTCGAAGTGCCTGCCAGTGTTTTTTTCAAAGCAGTCTTCAGAGAGTTAGTGACTTAATTGGAGTTGTACGTTGCTGAGGCTTTTAATCCATTAATGAAAAATACATAGGCCAAGGAAATGAACAATCTGCAATAACCCCCACACCTCCCCTTAACCCGATACTTTCAAGTTCACCTCCCACAGCACCGTATTTATACCTCCACCACACTTATGCAACAACTTTAACGTAACATGAGAGTTTAGCCATCTTCCTTACAATGCCCACTCAGCGTTTTGAAGCAACATTCGGGTATACAAATATCCCATGTGTCCGCCAAACCCTTGTCTATTATTACATGTTTAACAGTAAGGAAACCTTAAAGGCAGCTACCTCCCTCTTCTGAGCACAGCTTAGGCACACACACAGAATCGTTAACATTGTGCCCTGCTATAGGTTATCATGCTGGTGCGCCAAGAAAGTACATACTGGACATTGGACATTGTTGACATTGTTAAATACTGTGTGCCATTGGTTACATGTGCACTACATTATTGGTGTTTAATTTGAGGTTGTTTGCAAAGGAGTTAGAATGTAACTCTTGTTCTTGTGTGGTGATGATTGTGTCGGAGTTTGTAGCAGTTGTCTCCGTCTTGTGATTAATAACCACAGGTCCGTGGTTTTTTGGCTTGTTTAACACATCAATGTCACAGATGACCATCACTTCTGTGTCCATTGATCTATAGATGTTTCAAACAGTAGCTGTAGCCTGCGTTAGAGATTTTGGTTACACTGTTACAAGTACTGCATTAAATATAGTCCCCACGTCGAATCTGGAAAATGACATTCCCCAAATGTGTGATTGCGGGCGGATCGCGCCTCCCTCTGTGCTTCGGTTCATATATCTGGCTGAGAGCGCCTCGAAACACGGGTGCTAGACGCATCTGAAACATCTGAAGGACGTGTGCCATCACTTCCCATGATGTCACTGGGTGGCGAGGTGAAATTACATCACTTCCTGTGATGTCATTAGATGTCAAGTGTCGTTTGATGTCACTTCCACCACCCCTGGCATTTTGGTGAAATCCCAGGCTTCCAGGCCATATAAAATAGTGGGTACCACACTTTGCTTATAAATAATGATCAGCCCACTAGGATCCATGATACGTCTGAATAAACCTCATGATACAGCCCAGTTTTCTTAGTGCTTTCACTCCATTAGTTCTCTGTCAGATTATTTACAAGAAATTAAGGCCCACATGTTTACTTAAATTGGTGCAAGCTCGATTTCAATGTTGTTTACCTGGAGAACTGTAATGAGAGAACACTTTTTAGGGCCGAAACACATCATGCAAGTTTTCTTGGGATTTATTAATCATTTATTATCTCAACAATACATGCAAGCATTTCCTCGTAAAACACATTTACATGCTGCTAGTGCCCCAAAAGAAGGCCTGCCTCAACAATATATGCCCACACTACCCAGCTTTTATGCTGTTAATGCCCACATTAGATTCATGCCTAATACCCTCCCTGTACAAAGTTGTAGTAAACCTACTAGCGTGCCCTAATTAATCTTATTAGTATAACTAACAGTATAGCTGTGTAATGTAAAATCTAAAACGGTGAATAATAAACGAATACCCCCTCTATTCAAATTGAATCTAGAGGTAGACCTAATATCTTCTCTGTATACAGGCGAACTTAGAAGTGTACCTAAGAGTACCTAATAGACTAATATCATCTCTGTCTACAATAGAATCTAGAAACGCACCAAATAGTCCAGTATCGTCTCTGAGCAATTTGAACCTGGAAGTGTGCCTAAAAGCGTGCCACCTCTGAACTTAGAACTACAATCAGAAAGCCCTCCTAAATCCACCTAAAAGCTCGCACCAAACATGAGTGCCCCCACTCCACCAGAGTCTGTCAGAAACGACCCCCGTGGACTGCCCCCAATCTCCGATCTGCCGACCCTCCCTTCCCCCCTTCCTAAACCACCCCACCCTCCTTCGCACTCCCCGCCATTCCCCTCTCCAAACACCAAGCCAGGGGGGCACGATGGCGAGTCAATCACCCTAAGACCACTCCACCCCTGAACCCCACGTTAACCATACCCGCTCCCCTCACTATCATATCTGGCACACCCCGCCCTACAATCACCCACCCCCCGCCTTGCCCTCAAACCTCTGCCACCTTCCTCCCCCGACCGCACCCTTTCCCCTCGCTAAAAACTGCACGCCTAACCCTAGCAAGAACCGAAGCTGCTTACCTCTCCCCCTCGGAACCTCCTACCCTCTCTCACACACCAATCGTAACAAAGAAACTAAAGAGGAAACGTACCTGGTCCCCCTCAATCTCTCAGCACTCTTCGCCTCCCCTGTCTCGACCCACCACCTCATTCCCGCAATCACCTCCTTCCCCCGTGGCTTCACCCTTCCTGAAACCCCTCTCCCTCGATTTCTCATCAACTGCAACTGAAACTCCTAACCGCCCACACCCCACCTTCAAATCCCCCAAACCAAACCCAATCATCTTATCACACGCAACCACCCACCCCCACCCGAAGCCTGCCAAATTTTCTGCTCGCCCACTATTCCCATCTAGCATCACCCACCCTACCCCTCTCCCTCCACTCTCTCCGCCACCGCCCCCTCACGCTCCGAGATCAACCTCGCCTGCCGATGTGAACTGCATCCTATTTAACGCCCGATCCGTAGCAAAAAACAGACATTGCATCTATGACCTCCTCGCCTCTGTCAAACCAGACCTAGTTTTCATCACTGAAACCTGGTACTTTGACGACTTTGCCCCAATCACTAATGAAGCCTTTCCCCCTGACTACTCACTCATCCCACTGAACCGTCCGTCCAGAGGAGGGGGGGTAGCATTCATCTTCAAGTCTCTCTTCCGTGCCTCAATCATCAACAACCAACCCTCAATTCCGTCTTGCGAATCTCTCCTCGTTAAACTATCCCTCTCCCCGTCGCTCTCACACAGCTTCCTAATAATCTAAAGGCCCCCTGGCTATGATAGACAATTCGCAAACAACCTCTGCGACTCTATTGCCACCCTCCAACTAAACCATCCCAACCTCACCCTTCTTGGAGACTTCAACATATGGCTCGACATTCCCACCAACCCTATGACACACTCCCTGGTTGATGGTTTAGACGCAATTAATCTCCAACCCCACATAAACGGCCCGACTCACTATAAAGGACACACTCTTGATGCCATTTTTAGCTCCAACAGCCTCATTCATTTAAACCCCCCCCACCCCTATCATCTGGTCCGATCACTTCATTCTCTCGTTCACCATTCACTCACCCGGCCCCCTTCCCGTACTCGTATCTGAACCTCAGAATCTACGCAAATGCTGGAAAAAACGAATAATCGCCCCAGACCTAGCCGAGGCTCTCCTACAGTCTCCACCACCTACCTGCCGTCTCAACAACCAACTAACCCCTGAGGCCTTTGATTCATGACTCAACGCATCTCTGATGCGGCTCACACCCCCTTGCAATACATCAACCCGCCATGGCCATTTCCCCAGATGGTTCACTCCTGAGTTAAAAACCACTAAACAACAATACAAATATCTAGAACGCAAATGGCAGAAAGACAAAACCCAAGAGAGCAGGGCCACCTTGGCCCGACACCTGTACCAGTACAAGGCCGAAATCCGGAAAGCAAAAAAAGCCCACTACAATACCCAAATCCTAAACTGCAAAAACCCAAGCAAAGAACTCCACAAAATCATCTCCGAATTCACCAATCCAGCTTGTACCACGACCGTCCCGACCCCGACACAATCACTGTGCAACTCACTCTCCCTCCACTTTTACACCACGGCTATTGAAAGGACAAAAACTCTAACCACCAAACTAGCTCTCTTACATCCACCAGGCAATGCGCCCCCATACCAGCCAGCCCATCAGCTGCGTCCTCCTCGCAACCAGCGTTTGAATCCTTTAGTCCAATATCACCGGAGCAATTTCTCAAACTTCTTTCTGCCCGCAAACCATCTGGATCGCCGCTGGACCCTTGCCCAGCCACAACTCTTAAAGAAATTTTTGCTTCCACCTGCGCAGGAGAACACGCAAGATCTATCATAAATGGCTCCCTGTCCTCTGGTATCTTTCCCGACGCATTCAAAACGGTTCACGTCAAACCTCTAATTAAAAAAACCTTTGCTCGACCCTCTCGAGCCCAAAAACTACCACCCCATCTCAAACACCAGGTTTCTTGCTAAACTCATCGACCGAACCGCCTACTCCCAACTAAATGCCTTTGTCGAAGCCAACAATCTCCTAGACCCCACCCAATCAGGTTTCAGAGCACGTCACGGAACTGAAACCACCCTATCCTCGATCTGGGACGACCTTAACATGACGGCCGACTCCGCGGGATGCGCCGCTCTAATCCTTCTCGACCTATCTGCCGCCTTTGACACGATAAATCACTCAATCCTCCTAGACCGCCTCCACTCCCTAGGAATTTGTGGAACCGCTCTTAAATGGATAGCCTCTTTCCTCAAAGATAGATACCAAATAATGATACTCTCCAGCTATACCTCCCAAGCCCGACCAGTCGACATGGGAGTCCCAAAAGGAGCATGCCTATCTGCCCTCCTGTTCAATCTCTACCTGATCACCCTCCCACCAATAATTCGCTCACACAACATCCTGTGCTACAACTACGCCGACGACACCCAACTAATTCTAAAACTCCTTAACTCAAAACCCAACTCCCAACCTGACCTGGCCTCATGCCTCCTTGACATAGAACTCTGGATGACCCAAAGCCACCTCCTGTTAAACCCCTCTAAAACGGAAATCATGATATGTGGCAACACAGAACTTCTTCCGCACCCACTACCGTGGCCACCCACCATGGGCAACTCACCGACTGCCGCCAAATCAGTGAAAAATCTTGGATGCACCCTAGACTCTGACCTAACACTCTCTCGTCAAGTCAACAACATCTCAAAGTCCTGCCACTACCACCTTAAAACCCTTAGGCGCATCTTTCCGTATTTTTCCTTTCCCAACAGACTCGCCGCGGTCCAATCAATCGTTATATCAAGACTAGACTACGCAAACCCCCTATACCTCGGAGTCCACGCGTACCAACTGAATAAACTCCAAAGAGCACAAAATGCGGCAGCCAAATTGCTACTTGCGCTTGGCCCGAGAGACCACGTCTCCCCGGCCCTTAAGATGCTGCACTGGCTCCCGGTAGCCCGGAGGGTGACCTTCAAAACCTTATGCATCTCCCATAGAGCATTGCATAAAACCGGACCTCAATATCTTCAAGACAAATTAAAATCCTACAACCCCCCACGAACCCTAAGATCGAGCGCAGCCGGCCTCCTAGTCATACCGAAGACAAACTCTGTCAGATTAGGTGGATCATCATTCTCAGCCTTGGCCCCCACGCTATGGAATTCACTCCCACCCCACATCTGCCTAACTGAGGACCTAACGTCTTTCCGCAAACTGCTGAAAACCTGGCTCTTCCCATAAAACCAACCGTACCATACTAACCAGACAGTCTAACAACAACTCAATGACACCAATCCAACAAACTACCTGATCCAAGAAATTGACAGCTAATAACCCCTAATATAAACTAGAAGGACAAACAGAACTAAATGAATAAAGTAGATCAAAGCAGTAAAAGGGCCAATAAGAATTAAACAAATAAAGTAGATCAAAGCAGTAAAAGGGCCAATAAAAATAAATCATACGGAAACAGTACAGAGAGTTAAACTGCTGAAATCGACGGAATGCATAAGGAGCGAACGAAATGAATGGCACAGATGAGATCATTAGAATTGATGAAGCAGGTGGAACTGAAGAACGCGCAGAGTGGAAGAATGCATGAATGGAAGAACAGATAACTACATAGTTCAAATGAGTGTGGAAATCGAATGAATAAGTAAATTGGATAAGTGTGTAGAATGGATGAGCATCTCGAACGGATGAGTGTGTATAGCAGATGAATATGTGGAGCGGATGAGTATGTAGAGCATGTGACAGCTCCAGGTCTCATCTGCAGATATCTGCAAGAGAAGCAAGTAATGCGCATGAGTGTGGATAGCTGATGAATTCGGATGTGCGGAGAATATGTAGATCGCTGGAGAAGATGAATGCATAGAATGAATGAATGTATAGAATGGATGAATGTACAGAGCAGATAACTGTATAGAGCGGACGAGTGCATAGAGCGGACGAGTGCATAGAGCGGACGAGTGCGTAGAGTGGATGAGTGCGTAGAGTGGACGTATGCGTAGAGCGGGGTGAGTGCGTAGAGGGGGTGAGTGCGTAGAGGGGGTGAGTGCGTTGAGGGGGCGAGAACGTTCAAGGGGTGAGTGCATAATACTTATGAGGGCATAAAGCGGATTAGTGCCTGGAGCAAACGAGCGCATAGAATTGCGTATATAGATGTATATAGTATGGTTTGGAATGCAGAGAACGTTAAAAAAAAAGCATATTACTCATCATATCTCACCACCACACTTACTCTCTCCTTTACATCACCACTCAACTAGAACACAGAGATACTATGACACCATTCGGTATAACTGTTCTCATACCAACATCTGCCGCTCACTCCACATCATTCTAAGTAAACACTGCTGGTTACACACCCCCAGCCAGGCGTTCTTCTCATGCCTAATGCAGCCACATCCGGTTTGGATAAACCCTGCTGGAGCGAACACATACTCCTGATCTCTCAACCACCTCACCTACAGCTAAGAAGCAGCTATCACACGAATACCGCACGAGCTGCACACATACCCGATGCTCACACGCACCTTTTGACTCCCTCTACTCTCTCTACTGATCTGAACTTCGGTTCCCAAGGGCGTTCAACCTACCAGCGCCTTCAGATCATACCAATGGTATATAAGGTGCTATATAAATGCAAAATAACATAACATAACATAACATGAAATCCGGCAATTGTCTCAATATGTGCCTGTGCCTCAGCAGATATGCATCATGTCACAATGTGTGCCCACAAACTGAGTGTTTGCCCCAAACACATGCATGCACTCAAGCATGCAAGCATACACATATGCACACCAAACACATTCATACAAACATGCAAGCATACTAACTTTTTTTAAAGATGAGAACAGTACATTATTTCTCAACTAATATTTGGAAACATGACATCTTTTTCAACTATCCTGCATGTTTTAAGTTCAAGATGTAGACACACTTTGTGATAAACCCATCTGCTTGTAGTCATCGTTTGACAAAGATATGCATTGTGTGAGAAACATTTGCACATCAAACAATCATCTGTAACATCTGAAAAGCAACTACCTAGAAACCTCAGGGGCTTAAGGGGGGATACTGACACTTCATATGGTGGGTGGGGCTCCCTACACAGACTTTGTGGACAGTGTAAAGCAAATTGGGCAAGTGACATTGCCATGAAACAAGATAGAAAGTAAGACAAAATGCACATTTAAACGGACCTGCCAACATGGTAGTGTGGTGGTTGTGATGTGGTGGACTTGGTCAGTTGCTAGGTCATTGTGCATGTCCATCTGCATTTACCATAATCCCATGTTAAAATGAGTGACTCTACAGTGAGTGAATGAATTTATATGCAATGGAAACTGTTATAAACTAACCAGAGGAACAACAGTGGGAGCTCAAGATGTGTCCCAATTTCCCAACATATGCATGGGATTTTATGAACTCACAATGTCTATAAAAGTCAATTAATGATTCTTGTAATCAATTGGATGAGGTATAGTGATGATATATTGATTATTTGAAACATAAATAACAACATTGTCAATTAACTAGTGAAAAGGGAAAATGGGACGATCCCTTCTGCCGATTCCCGTCCAGACCATGGCCTATGACGTCACGACCTAAGCACCCACTGCGGAATGAGTTCACCCCTCTGACTGCTGCCCCGGACGTCAAGATCCACTTTGGCCACGCACCGCACAAACAGGCAAGCTGCGCATTACCCAAGGCACCTGGTGGGACTTCGGGTGGAGCTGAGGCCGACCAAATGGGCCAACTCGATTAGAGTTCACACACCAGTATCACCATCATTAGAGATGAAATGACGACATAGCCAACGGACAAGAACACACGTGCCACCAAGCACCTGGATCAGACACACACCAACCCACACACAGAACATACTCAGTGCTATGACATAGAGGACCGCTCACACTCACACACATGCATTGTTGTTATTTTTCACATAGGTTAACTACTGCAACGCAGAAACGCAAGATGCCAGAAGAGCTTGTGTATATGCTTGCAGACGCTTTTTGCTACTAAAACCATGAAGATGTTACCCTGTAGATGGACTAATGTATAATGACCCAAGGCGCCCCTTGCGACCCCGTGTTATGGACTGTATGCCGCCACTCATAGACTAGGCCAAGATAGGCCGCAAACCAGAGTCCCCCAGGCCCGGAGCAGCTCAGACGGAGCTGCAAGGTACTGGTCATGTAGAACAAACCCTGACGGGAGCCTCACAGACATGGCCACAAAGTTGCAATCTACACGCCGTGCTCCCAGCGCCAAGGTTACACCTGCCACTGCTAAACACTCCTCGGAGACGAAATACAAATCAAATACCCATAATTCTGCTTCACCCACTGTCTCCCAACACGTGACCAGGCTGACCTGATACGATGCCAAGCTCCAAGGACCACAGAAGCTCTGGGGTCCCACGTCTGAGACCCGGACTGCAACAACGAAGTTACAAGTTGGACACCGGTGGCGATGGGAAGGGAGCACCCAATAGCCAGTAGTAAGACCTGTCCATTGTCCGCCACTGACACACAGTCATACATTGTTGCCAATGTCAGGTACATTGCGCGCTGAGAACGGCAATGGTCCCAGGCTTCGGGGCTCGCAGATGTACCAATCAGAATATGAGGGTCTAACCACTGACGACACTATAATTCACCAATTACTAACTTTCCCCATGTAACTATTTTCATGTAGCAATTCTTAGGGAAGACCCAAGCGTACCACCTGACCCCTTCTGACCCCTTCTCTACCAATAACATTTCCTTCTATACGGGTCTATACTGACCCTACCACTCGGGCAGGGGAGCCAACCCGAGATAGTGTTAGGATTAGGGGCTAGTTTTCCCAGGTGCCGCACGTAGTAGCATCATCCGGTTAGAAAAAGGGCCTGCGAGCCCATCACCAATGAGATGTTCCTTGGGTACCTATGCTCCGAGAACCGGTCCCTGTCTGTTTTGTGCAATAAACAGCAGTAACTCTTTGCTCTTGTGTGTGCCTGATACTCTTTTGGGACGCGGGAGGAGTTGGGGCCTCCCCAACCCCAGAGGTCCGCGGACAGCCCTGCCTACTCCCGGGAAATTACCGGACAAGTTGGAGGCACTGCTGAGATGGTGAGATAGACCACAGTGAGACAGTTTGCGTCAAGGTGGCCCGGCAACACGGCCCCCTTTGCTGTTGCCCCTTTTGGAGGACTGCAGGACCATCGCGGAACTGCAAGACAACCGGACAGCGCAATCCGGAGATTGGCCGTCAGGAGCCGATGTCAGAAATTGGTTGGTGAGTGTCCAGACATGGTCCAGACGAGGGGAGGCGGCAAGCTGATTGGGAGGGATGCCCGCAGCCAAGCAGCACCGGCAGGCGAGAGCCCGATGTGAGTATGGCACATGCAACCAGCAGTGTAATGTTGTGCGGGTGGTGGGAGGAATTGTGAACAGGGTGGCGGATGGTTTTGCAGTGTGTTAAGAAAACATTTTGGTAATTCAGCGGTGATCGATGTATAAGGTGTAGGGGGGAACGGAGCGAAAGCCGTCCCTTCAGGTGTTACGGAGTGTGCTGGGTGTGGCACTGAGCTCCCACGTGTTGACTGGCGGATCGCGCTGATTAGTCTAGATCGCAGACACCTGTACAGGGGGTGTGGCATTCCTATGAGTTGGCGTTGTAGGTCGATGAATAGATGAAACTTCCTATTCATTAAGTGTTTTAGCTCGGTGAATAGATGACATATTCCTGCAAGAGGTAGCTAGATTGTTTCTCAGTGCGGAAGATAGTTGGCTGTTTATGGCCCCCTAGGGAGGGGGATATCACACGCAAGACGACGGAGTGGGTGCAGCACAATTATAATAACAAAAGTGATTCAGGAATACTCCACTCCGGGTTCAGTGGGAAGGCAACTGTGGAGACTGTGGGAAAATAACATTGTCAAAATTGGCGCGCATTGTATGTTGCAACTGTACGTACCAGTAACACATAGTACTAGATGGTGATATCATCCATAGGGCTTGCATAGGACACTGCGGTCTTCTTCAGCGTAATTGGAGCAACGGCACGTGGTTAAGGAGGGTTGAAGAGGGACAGGCGGCCGCGCACAGAGAACGCCAGCATGTCCTCGACCAAAGGGGTCACGCTGAGCAGCGGTGCAATCAGTGGGAGGGGGAAGAGACGGCATACACTGCGCAGGCAGTGGGGACAGAGAGAAAGGAGGAGGGGTTAGAAGAATACTGCAGGCCTGCCGAGTAGTGGCCATGCAGAGATGGCGGAGCGGCTAAAAAACACGCTGCACTGGGCATGAGGATTCAAGGGGCCTCACGCGCCACAGGTCGAAGGGGGCCCTATCTCCGAAAGGAGGGATGTCAAGGGGGCAATAGCATTGTGAAGAACAGGAGAGTGGTGGTGGCCAGCACGAAAGTACTGTAATAACAATATTGCTTTTCATTACAGCGGAAAGTCGGAAGTCCACAAATTACGGGGCCAGGTAACAGTGGTATATACATCTGCATATTTGGAAATGTCCTCGTATTATGGGTTAGGAGCCGACAATGGGATCCACACATTAACAACAGCACTCCAGCACATCTGCCCAAAACAACCTCCGCACAGAGACACACAGTAAAATACAGTATTGAATGGACCAAAGGGACGGACGAGAAGATAAGGATGCCGTGGCCACCCAACGGTAGTTTTAGAATGGAAGCACAACATTGACTGTTAGCGTATCTACACAACACATACAAGGGGAAGAAATTGGCAAGCCACTTAGAAGTTTTCGACCACTGGAGGATGTTTCAGGAGTATAGCCCGGGGATGATGAGCATGCAGGAGGTAAAGAAAGAGGAGGTGTGCGAAGGGGAAGGGTGTAGTGCGCCAATGGCTCCTCCTCCTCCTCCCAGCGACACAGCACAGAGGAGAGCGAGGAGGAGGCAGAGGGGTCATACCCAATAAAAGAGGTAAAGAAAGAGACCAAGGGTTTGTACCCAATGAGAGAATTGAGAGAAGCAGCACAACCACAGTTAACAGCCGCTGAGGGATACTGAAACGCTGCATAGAGCCCACCAGCGTACGTGCCAGAAGACCACTACCAAAAGGGACTGGGTATAGGGAGTACAGTAGACACTAAACAGACACAGGTAAGCTCTTGTAGCATAAAAAAGACCCAAATAAATTTGGCGAGTATAGGACCAGACGAATGGATAGCAGCAAAGGTGTTACTGAAGCTTCGGGGGACGGTAACAGGAGAAGAGGAGGAAGTGATAAAAAAGGTAGATAAGGAAGAGGTAGGACACACTCAGAAAGGGAGCGAGGTAAGTACCAGGGAAGAGGGAAACATGATGAAGGAAGAGGAGGCGGTGTTGGAGGCGAAACTAGCAAAGCTGAGGGAGGTGCGAAGCATATTGCTAAGACAGCTCGAGCAAAAAGAGCGGGAGAGGAAGGTGAAGAAGCAAGAAGGAAAGAGGGTGTGAGCGGGATTAAACCAGCAAGAGGAAGAGAGAAGGAAAAGGGAAGAGGACCGCATAAGGGGGATTGCAGAAAGAGTAGCACATATGGAGCAACGGGAGATCAGGAGGAAAGAAGAGTAACGGGGAGAGAACGACAAGGAGATGACACTATGGAAGAAGAAGATTATATCAGAGAGTGCACGGAAGTACGAGGAAGGGAGAATAATGGAGAGTAGACTGGCAAAAGAAGGCGGGACATGGAACGACAAGGACAGAGACGCAAGGGTGCTAGGACAGGTAAGTGACGCCATACGGGGAAACACGAGGGTGCTAAAACAGGTACGTGACGGATAATGAACGAACTTCACAGGGCGTGAACGGTTCCATGTGATATTTTGGCCGCAGAAATATCGCCATACAAAAATATTGCCATATTTTTGCGGCAAAAATAACACATGGACCCTGCGGGGGACACCCCCGCAACTCCCGCATCATTTTTTTATGTGCGGGGGACACCCTCGCAACCCCCGCACCTAATATTTTCGACACCAAAAATATCGCCTATGGCCGTTCCCGACGACCTTATGTACGGCGATATTTTTGGTGGCGAAAATATTACCTGATACCGCGAGAACGGTGTTAGAGAATGAAGGAGACCAACAAAGCAATAAAGGGCTAAGAGGAACAAGCCAAGCACCCAGGAGTAAGATCAATGTATGTAGTAGTAAAGAGGTAGCGATGCCACAAGTACCGGGAGACACGGAGGAGACAGGTGAGTACACAGATATAGATTTGGAAACTGTAACAGTGGGAGGAGAACGTCCACGCACAAAATTGACATTCTTAGATGGCTTTTGTAGTGAGGAGGAGGAGGGATCCTGCGGAGGTCAGAATGACGGGAGTAGAGAAGGGCTAAGTAAACTATATATCACACACACAGGCTGCGGGTCATCATGGGAATCTGGGACACAAGAAGGAGAAACAACAGGACGGGAGGGCAAAAACTCACAAAGGGCGAGGGCACTACATACAATGACGCCACCAGCACAGCAAACACCATATGTCAACAGGCTTAGAGACCTCCCAGGGCGCAGAATGGAGGGATCAGAAACCACACACAACAAGGACCAAGCAGGTCAACGGAGAGGCCATAAGGGCGCAGGGGGCACACGGCTTGTACAACACTTATCGAAGAATGTTCTCACATGGAAAAAGAGAGTGAACACACAAATACATCACCGCACAGATGCACGCCAGAGGAAATAACAGAATACACACAGATGTCATTATTAGAGAGGGGGGGGCAAGACTACAATACGTCACATAGAAGCATGCAGACAAGGAGAATATTAAATGCAGACTACACCACATACTGATACAGGGGCTCCCCGAACCAGTACAGAGGCAGTTAAAAAAAATGGTAGGGATGGAAGCAATAGCATGGCCACAAATATAGTTAACAATAGTACACCCTTGTAGGGTATGGCAAGAAAAGATGAAACAGAAAGAGGAAGATAGGAAGGCAGATGAGGCAAAACGGGTCCAGAAGAAACTGTCAAAATATGCCATGGAAGGTGCACTGATAACAAGCCCCTCCCCACCGACACCAGCCGCTGCACAGCAGTCACAACCACCAGCAACACTGTCACAGCAAGTACCAATTACAATGCAGCAATTGCCACCACCACCCCCACCCCCATGCCCAACACAACACATATAAACACCACTGATGGGGGGTGGATACACGTCAATGGGCAATGGCTACACCACCAACTAAAGAGGGAGGGGTGGGGTAACAAGAGGGAGCAGATTAGGTCCAACGGGACAAATGCCAGCGGGAGGGTTCCGAGGGTATAAACAATACGGACAGCAGGGGTATTTAGAAAACATTGGAGGATACCCATGGCAAGCACGAGAGCCGCCAACATGCTGGATTTGTGGACTAGTAGGACACGTATCATGCACATGCAGGGCAAGGCCGACACAAGCAGGATGGGCAACAGGGTTACAACGGGTGACAAAATTACTACCAACAACCACAGCTACAACAAATGGGCGAAACACACATGCAACAGCAAGAGGGACTGGCACAACAAGTGCCACAACAACCACAGCAGCAAACATACGTGACGCCCACTGCACAACAAATACAGCACCAACCAGCCCAACACCAAGCACAACAACAAATGACGACGGTACAACAACACACATCCAAACGGTACAACAGCTCACACAAATACATGACAGTACACAACTAACTACGGACACGCCAATACCACAGACGCAAATGGGGAAAGTGACAATACTGGGTCACAACCCATACATAGGGAACGGACAATCACTATACCCCAAAGACGTCCTAGTTGTGCCCCATCCTGTCGGTAACACCTAACCCTGCGGAGGAACCACGCATAATGGTGGCGATAGGTGACAAAACATTTTCTTTCCTAGTTGACACAGGGGCCACTAGATCCTGTATTAGGGAAGGGAAGTTTAACTTGTCAGGCGATGCCATGCACACTCAAGGATTCTCGGGGGCTCGAGGGATGGTTCCTTTTACTGATAACATCTCCTTATCTGTCAGAGATCACGACCTATCTCTGCCACTGCTATACTCAAAACAATCACCAGTAAATATACTAGGGAGAGACATCATGAGCAGATTGAACATGACTATACCCTTCACTGACAAGGCAATAGTATGCTCAACACCAGGCATACACATGCTCACCGCACGACACACACTTCAGGATTACTGTGGCAAGACAGTGGAAAGGGTAGAACCAGTGGACGGGGGCTGGGGATTGAGCGCAAGGTGTGGAGGAGGCCGGAGGAAGAAGGGGCAATAATAACAGTGGACATCGAGAGTATTGTTGCAACCAAAGACTACATTGCAGTTCACGCTCAGGATGGGGAAGGGAAAGCATGGAGGGAAGTATTAGCAGTGGCTGAAGGATGCAGACTGACGCAAGTGTCAGACAAGGAACTGTTCTCAGACGAAGTAGGAGATAGGGAGATGGTGTTCCAGATGAACGTCTACATTTGGTTGAGAGTGACATACAAGGTAGCACAGAAAATGGCAATGGCACTAGAGGCGCCCGTCCCCACACAATCAGATTTGTACAAGGAAGACCTAGCAGCTGTGCCCGCATCACTATGGACTACTAGTCCCTATGATGTGGGATTCATATAAAGCATTGGAGGGGTACAAATAAAGCTGAAAAAGGAAGCAATGCTGCCCAGGGTCAAGCAGTACCCACTGTCCAAAGAAGCTGATGAAGGGATTTATGAAACAATAAGTGCCCTAGTGGAAAGAGGAATATTGGTACCATCAGAATCACCATGCAACACCGCAGTATACCCAGTGCGAAAGACAAAGGGAGGGTCTTGGCATTTCATTAAAGATTTAAGACCTCTTAACCACATTGTGGAGGCAGAGTACCCGATAGCAGCTAACCCATGATACTGTGCGGAATACCAGCAGAGGCATCACGGTTCACCGTGATAGGCCTCAAAAATGCATTCTTGTCAATACCACTGCACCCTGACTCACAAGACTTAACAAGTTTCACATACCGCAACACAAAATGGAAACACACTAGGATACCCGAAGGATATTGCGAGTCACCATCCATCTTTAACATAGTGATACAAATGGACCTAGCGAACATTGACCTGGAGAGCATGGTGCTACAGTATGTGGATGATATCATCTGCAGTACCATTGAGGAAAAGTGCAGGAGGGACTCTGTAAAAATGCTCACAGTGCTGGCTGAGAAAGGATACAAGGTTGACAAGGAGAAACTGCAGTACTGTCAGGAGCAAGTACTATACATCGGGCAGATCATTTCACAAAAGGGCACAAGCAATAAAGAACAGACCACAGCCACAAACGATAAGGGAACTGCAACAATTTCTTGGCCTATGCAACTATTGCAGAGCATGGGTTTTCGACTACAGCACATACATAGGACCCCTATTAGAGGCTCTCAAATAGGCACAGAGGGGGGCGAGAAAGATGGGATGGACAAGAGAGATGACTGATGCATTTAATGAACTCAAAGAGGCCATTTCAACGGCACCATTTCTGGGTACCCCTAACTATGATAATGAGTTCTACATATTCTCTCATTGCGATGGTGCAGTAATGAAAGCAGTGCTAACACAAAAAACAAGCATGGGACACAAACCAGTAGCATTTTACAGCGGCCATTTGGATCCAGTAATGATGGGACACTTTCCGTGTGAACAACACTTAGCATCAGCACCTTTTGCAGTAGAAAAATCATCATCCATTACTATGGGGTGCTCCACCACACTATTTGTGGAACACGCCCTCTTCGTGATATTAAACAAACCAAAATCCACACTGACTACTCAGAGAGCAACAGGGTATGAGATTATTCTCTCTAGACCTGAATTGAAAATGGTAAGGTGTAGCAATGTCAACACAGCGCAGTTCATAGCAGAGGAAGTGGCCAAAGGAGAATATGTACATGACTGTACACAAGGAATTGAATTTTTCTCATCCACTAGAAAGGTCGAAGAAAATGCCCTAGAGGGGGATGAGGTGTTATACAATGATGGGTCATCAACAATGGACCAAAGTGATGGTGTGAGGAGAACTGGAGCTGCTGCAGTACGATTGAGGGAGGATTGGACATACGTTCCGGTCAAATGTGTTAGATTGCCCCAACAATACTCAGCACAAGCAGCAGAGTTGGTGGCACTGCTCATAGCTTTAGAAGAAAG
The DNA here is from genome assembly GCF_040938575.1 of Ambystoma mexicanum. Lineage (NCBI taxonomy): Eukaryota > Metazoa > Chordata > Amphibia > Caudata > Ambystomatidae > Ambystoma > Ambystoma mexicanum. The sequence continues at coordinate 1,175,447,115 of NC_090921.1, read as the reverse complement.
CAACAGGAAAAGAGTAACAATATACTCTGATAGCGCATATGTCACCTCAACAGTACATTTAGGATTAATAAAATGGCAAAGAAGAGGATTTAGGAGAGCAGATGGTACTCCGGTGCAACATGCTATCCTCCTGGGTGAACTAATAGAAGTAATAACATACTCAGCAGAGGTAGCCCTGGTGAAGTGTCAGGCACACACGAATGGAGACGATCCAATATCAAGAGATAATGAAACAGCAGATGCATATGCAAAATATGCTGCATACTTTGGCGAGACATGGGACCTCCAAGAAAAACAAAACGATGAGGGGAGGGTAAGACAGATGATAATGAAGGATGGGTACACACACATCCCAGAGACACAGATTATGGAACTTCAGGCGGCAGCCCCAAAGGCAGAAAAGGAACTGTGGGTTAAAAGAGGATGCACCATGTCCCCCATTGATGCACTAAGGTGACAGAATAATACAGGGAAAGATGTGATGCCCCTTGCCCTACTGAAAACAGCTCTGGCCCAACTACACCACCCCACTCATACAGGGAAAGAAGTAATTGCAGCACGAAGAAAAGAATCATGGTTCTGCCCCGAGCTAAACTCACACGTTGCAAATTTCATTAGCAGTTGCCTCACATGTCAACAATTCACGGCCGGTCACACGCTGCAAGTAATCAAAGGTACAACACCCCAGCCTGAAGGACCCTTTTTGCACCTACACATTGACTACGTCGACATGATCAACGTATGCCAAGGATACAGATACATGATTGTAGTAGTATGCCCATTTTTAAGGTGGATTGAGGCCGGCCCGTGCTCTCATACAGATGCATTTAGAGCAGCTAAATTTTTAGTAAGGGAGGTCTTCCTGAGGTGGGGAGTTTGCGAAGTATTGAGGTGAGACAACGGTCCCCACTTTGCCAATGAATTATTTCAGCACGTAACTGCCCTTCTGGGGATCAAGCATACATTTGCCTGTGCATATCACCCACAAGCCAATGATGTCTGTGAACACCTCAACGGCCTCCTAAAAGAAGCAATAGCAAAAACCCAACAAACAACCAAAAAGAGCTGGCTCTTATGCCTTCCTCTGGCTTTGTTTGAATTGAGGAATAAACCAGGTTCAGACCACCACCTCACACCACATGAGGTGATGACCGGACACCAAATACACCTTCCTCTCACACCACCGTCAAGGGCAATGAGTGACTGTCATGGAGCAAGTACTGTTTTTGGTGAAGAAGTACATGAGTATGTCTCTTCCCTGGTTACTAGTGCCGCTTTTATCTCTCAACAGATTCAATGAATGCAGAGCGGGTCAGAGAAAAACAAACAGGAAACAGCAACCAACGAGGAACAGGAGCTGACTGGACAGTGGACAGTGAAAGAAGGAAACAAAGTACTCCTTAAAAACTATCGGAGAAAGTGGAACGCCCCTAGATTTACAGGGCCCAGAAAGTGGTCCCTAGGGCCGTCAAATTGTCTGATAAGGACGTTTGGACACACATTCACAACCTCAAGCCCTAAAAAGCACAGACCTGCCCTCATCGCTAGAGCGACAGGGCCAACGCTTCAGCAACGACAACTAACAACAACACAGCCCAAGTGCCAGGTACTCCAAAAGACACAAACGACCAACCCCCCATAACCCACCCCATGGTCACAAGGTCACAGACCAAATACGCCCCCACACCAGAACAATAAAATTATTTTAATTAGGAAACTGCCAATAGAACTGGAAGAATAAGTTTAACTAAAAAGCACCCGCCAACAGAAGAACATTGTCAAAGAGATCTGTAATATACACCACACTGTGTAAACACGAGCATGCTCTCTTCTCTTTTTTGTCTCACACATGCAAGTATCGTGCATTGTTATTATTGTATGCAAATATCTCATAACAAACATACGCCACTGCCCCGGGGCAAATGCTACCCACAGACGATATCCCAGAAGACTGTCACACCAATTTGTATACATTATGAAAAGGCCAAAGTACTTAAGGCCCAGGAGAATATGCACCTATTATAACGTGTTTCTCATGCTAATAGTACGATCATTTCCACACCTCCACGCAGCATTACCTGCCTTGAGAGATAGGACGGTGACAAAGGCGTGGGAGGAGATTTTTTGCCTGGGCATTGAACGACCACTTGATACGAAGGGCTTGAATAACAAACACTAACAGAAACAACGCAACTTTTTAGAGATTTTCAGGCGGCCACCTATATCATCTAAAGTAAAGTAGCTGAAGGACGGCAGCACAGGTAAGATAAAAATGCTGGTGGTAATAGCAACTGTAATAAAGATGTTGGGGATATTTTTCACCACTGGCCTGATAACTGCCTGTATCTGGCAGGCCTACTATGCTTTCCATGTGACTGCAACTCCCAATATTAACATTTCCCCTACCACGGCTGCAAGGAGAACTGTGTCAGGTGGTACAAGGAACACGGGACCCAACGTAAAAAGAGGTAAATGTAGTGTTTCTATAGATATACATGGGGTGGACACATATCTTACAGAATCCGCACACGTCTCCAACAACATGTGGTATAAACACATGTTCAAAATAGGTAAGAACACGACAAGGACAACTGCTATGTGTGCTCACTGATCCCATACCCCATGTGCCCCTCAAGAACATCCGTGGCTACTGAAGTACCAGCCGCAACAGCAGAATGCCTTTTATATTTAGCATTATTTCAAACACAAGGGCGATTTCAAGGTAAACAGGCAACAGTAAGATGGAAGTCAAGGTCAACATACCCCTACGAAGACAACTTCATCAAGACACTACCAATGTATGACAATTCTTGTTAGCTGACTGAGGGACTTCAATACATAACCGACCGATCAGACAAAGGAGACACAAAAGAGGTCACATTGAACTACCTGCCATGCAAACGGAATGCATGTTACAAGGAGTGGACAAAGAGTGCAGCGCTGCTAACTTGGTTGGACAAAGAAGAGGAACCAATAACGATAATACCCGTTGCAGCACCTACACTATGTTACCAGCACGATGGTGAGGTACATGTCGGAGTAAATGAAGGATGTAAAAGAACAATAAAGATTCCTGAGGGGGAGCAGGGACGGCCATACTGATGAACCACTATTGGGCATGTGGAAAAAAAGCTTATAACAGCTAACCACAGTCATAGAATGAAGTATGTACCATGGTACATGTCAACGTACCATTCCTGGTAGTACCGCAAAAACATATCAACCTGGACAATTTCCATAAAATGGACGAAGGAAACAAAAAGAAGAGACGGTCCCTGGATAAAGCAGGAAACGCCGCAAGGAGTGACATTGCTACAGAAAAGAAAGTATCAAGAGTAAAAAGACAAGGAGAACCATTGACTGGAAATTACCTGTGGGGAAGGTCGGAAACAGCACTGAGTGAGATTCCACCAGCACACAGACTATTTAGCAGAGTGGCAATGTTCTTTTCCTCTGTGATACATCCAGGAGTGCAGGCGTATGCAAATGCAAAATGGCTACAGATAACAAGATGGGAGCTAATGATGACGATGAACTCCACCGTTAACGGATTCAACGCAAAAAAAGAGGAACTGAGGGCAATAAGGATGGAGGCCCTACATAATAGGTATGTGCTAGACCTTCTAACAGCAATAGAAGGAGGTATTTGTGCAAAGATTGGAAGTTCATGCTACACGTTCATTCCTGCAAACAACGAGGACAACGGCACCCTATCTCCAGCAGTATCCCAGATGGCCAAGATGCATGCCAAGATGAAAGAAGAAGCAAAGGGAGTAAAGAAGGATGGTAGCTGGTTTTTGTATATCTGGTCCTGGATGCCATCATGGCTGTCGGATGGCCTCAAGGTTGTGGCAGGATGGATGATCCTGGGAATGACTTCACTGATGGGGATAAAGTTATGGATGGCTAGGTCAAGGTGTGCTGCCAAGGAAATGATAGGCATGTACATGCTAATGCCCACTGAAGATGACAAACACGCAGATATAATCATCTACGAAAGCGAGAGACTGTGGCAACAGATTGTGGAAGCAGACTTGTACCCGCCATCGATAAAAGTTGAGAATACATGAAACCCGAAGAGCAATGTTGGAAAATGGGCTTATTGCAAGCCCGGTGGTGGATGCGTCTACATGTACTGGTCCTTTGAAGATCACGTGGACCGATACGGATACTTGGCAGGAATAACGAAGGTATGGCGAGTAAGAGGAGATAAAAGAGTGGATAATTTTGTGCTCAACAAGTCGACCAGAGGGCGGACTGAAGAGGGAAAATGGGATGAGCCCTTCCCCCGATACCCGTCCAGACCATGGCCTATGACGTCACGACCTAAGCACCCACCGCAGGATGAGTTCAGCCCTCTGACTGCTGCCCCGAGAGGTCAAGATCCACCGTGGCCACGCACTGCACAACCAGGCCAGCTGCGCATTACCCAAGGCACCTGGTGGGAACTTGGGTGGAGCTGAGGCCGGCCATATGGACCAACTCGATTAGACGCCACCCACCAGTATTACCATCATTAGAGATGACATGATGACATATCCAACAGACAAGAACACACATGCTACCAAGCACATGGATCAGACACACACCAACCCACACGAAGAACATATTCAGTGCAATGACGTAGAAGACCGCTCACACTCACACACTTGCATCGTTGTTTTTTTTCACATAGGCTAACTACTGCACCGCAGAAACGCAAGATGCCAGAAGAGCTTGTGTATATGCTTACAGACGCTTTTTGCTACTAAAACCATGAAGATGTCACCCTGAAGATGGACTAATGTATAAGGACCCAAGTCGCCCCTTGCGACCCCTGTGTTATGGACTGTAGGCCGCCAACCATAGACTAGGCCAAGGTAGGCCACAAACCAGAGTCCCCCAGGCCCGGAGCAGCTCAGGTGGAGCTGCAAGGTGCTGATCATACAGAACAAACCCTGAAAGGCCACAAAGTTGCAATCTACACGCGCACTCCCAGCGCCAAGGTTACACCTGCCACTGCTAAACACTCATCAGAGCCAAAATACAAATAAAATACCTGTAATTCTGCTTCAGCCACGGTCTCCCAAAACGTGACCAGGCTGACCTGATAAGGACCAGAGAAGCTCTGGGGTCCCATGTCTGGGACCCGGACTGCAACAACAAAGTTACAAGTTGGATACCAGCGGCGATGGGAAGGGAGCACCCAATAGCCAGTAGTAAGACCTGTCCATTGTCCGCCAATGACACATAGTCATACATTGTTGCCAATCGCGAGCTGGGAACGGCGATGGTTCCAGGCTGGGGGGATCGCGGATGTACCAATCAGAATATGAGGGGCTAACCACTGACAACACTATAATTCAACCAATCACTAACTTTCCCCATGTAACTATTTGAATATAGCAATTCTTAGGGACGACCCAAGCGTACCACCTGACCCCTTCTCGACCAATAACATTTCCTTCTATATGGGTCTGTACTGACCCTACCACTCGGGGAGCCAACCAAGATAGCATTGGGTTTAGGGGCTAGTTTTCCCAGGTGACACACGTAGTAACGTCATCCGGTTAGGAAAGGGGCATGTGAGCCCATCACCACTGAAATGTTCCTTAGGTACCTATGCTCCAAGAACCGGTCCCTGTCTGTTTTGTGAAATAAACAGCAGTAACTCTTTGCTCTTGTGTGTGCCTCATACTCCTTTGGGACGTGGGAGGAGTTGGGGCCTCCCTAACCCCAGAGGTCCACAGACAGCCCTGCTGACCCCTGGGAAATTACCCCGACACTAGAGTTCATTGAAATATTCCTGCCCATGGAAGGGTGGCTACAGTGGCTAGAAACCCGTGCGAGAGGACACAGTGTAACAGCCATGTTTTCCCAGCCACCCAAGGCACCCCTCCCTGTTGCCTCCCCATTCCCCCACAATCCCCCTCACCTCACCTCCCAAGACATATTGCACCCTTCCCTAACTCCATCCTTCTCCACCTGATGGACCAGAGCTATCTGTTCTGGTCCCGACGATCCCTCCTAGTCCTCGCTTCGCTCAGGCCTGCCTAGGCTTAGGTTGGCAGGACACTGTCAGCCAAGTATACCCCTGTGGGGTGATCCCTACATTTGTACCCGGGAAGGGAACTCCGCCGGTTGGCTGGAAACACAGGTAAGACAACATATTGTACTACCCGCATTTCTCCAGGTGGACAAGATTGATTTTACCCAATCCCTCTGGCATCCCTGACCACCCACAAGTCATCCCCTGCACCCTAACCCTCCACTACCCATAATCCCACCCCACTTACCTTCTTGCTCTGCTGGCACCACAATCTTTTTTTCCCACTGAAGATTGCACTCACACAATGTGTAATGAGCCTGTCTCCAGTAACAAAAGTAAAATAACTATTTGCACCCCGGACGAGCCCTCGGTTGTGAATAGGCTCCTTGGTTCACTGGCACATGGCTAGGCTTGGGCAGGTGAGTCGTTACTGGCCCTGTACATCCCACTTAGTGGGGTGATTGCTACATTATGGATTACAACAAGGACATGTACAGATTTCAAAGAATTATTTGAAAACTTTGGTATTTTTTAAAAGTATCTAAAGTCTTAACTGAAGAACTAGCTCTTGATAACAGACAATAAGGCACCATTAACAAGAAATAACCTATGTCTTCAAATCAATCAAGTAAAATACTTTCACTTGAATACTGTTACTTCCAACAAACTTTTTCAAGCCTGGCACATGTTAAACGCGTCTCTTTGCCATAAATTAGACAATTACGACCCCTTTCCCAAAAACGAACACTATCAAATTGATTCCTTCATCAACTGCAGAGCAACATATTTAAAAAATGCCATAATAAGACTTCATCAGCAAACATACCAGAGGTGTGAACAATATGGGTTTACATTTTCCATGGGGAAACTTTGGCTAAATGAAAACTCTGATAGGGAAAGTTATTCAGTCGGATTTGTGTTGGGTTTAAAATTATTCAAGGCCCACCGAGAGCGGGAGACAATGAAAACATGTTAAGAAGATCTAACTGTGAATGGATCAGTATTATGAGATGCACTGATACGGGCTTCAATTCAGAGTCAGAGATGAGATAAGATCAAGTTCTTTCAACATGAAATTACATGACATTCAACTTTGACATTCCCCTTAACAGATGATTTCAACTATAGCACTTGGGACTACACTAAATGTAGTGAAATTCACAGTCCCCCAATCGGATCACCTCTGCAAGGCATAATTTTAGATTTTTAAAATGCAAAAATGTTGTCTTATTTTATTAGCTATGAAGTTTTGCAAAATAGAATGCACATCACAGTGCTCATGAGGTCCCTTCTGCAAAGACTGGTTCAAAGTGTGTAATCCGCCATTACATGAACATGTATAGAATCACAAAGTAGCATAGTAGTAGCCCAAAGGTCACTTCAGTTTGCATGTTCTCAGTTCCTGTTAGCAACAAAACAGAGGACTGAGAAATAGAAAGTTCAACCAGCCAGGCTTGTGTTTGGTGTGGAGGAGCACAGTGGCAGTTGGATACTCCAGTTGAGCACAGTATTAGATAGAGGACTGTGTATATTATACCATTCAATTCAATTCAAATTACATCCATCTGTGAGCATGGCAGATATTTAAAAAAAAATCTCCACATGTTTCTGTAGTTTTTAGCCAACAAATTGTTGTTGTTGTTGTTGTTATATTTGTAAGAAAAACTACACATTACACATATAGGATGCAGAAAAGTTTAGAAGTGATGTAGTGATTTATCCATTTTTTAGAATTTGTTGTACAACTTTTGCTAAACAATTATATTAATTATATGCAAACTATTTGATTTTGATTCACAGATAGTGTCATTGGGACATATAAATTTGCCTCGACAAAGGACCTGGATGGCTTGAAACACGAGCTAGCACTCAAATTGCTTTTGAGAACACATATAAAAAGATTTTGGAACTGAAGAAAATGTGTTGATTCTGTTTTTAAATTAATTAGTTGATATACCGGCATTGCCTGGGCTTTCATTCCCTCATAGGTACAGGCAACTGTGCAAATGTTGGTGCAGATTGGTGAAACGGTGTGGAATTGTATAAGGAACAAAGCTTCGCCATGCCACAAACCCATTAGCAAATGTCGATGTTTGCTGAAACCCGGAGAAAGGAGTGGGGTGTCCAAATGTCATGTAGCCAGTAATGTCCGGAGGGTCCTAACAAGCGACTGTGCAAAATGTATGTACTTATTTATGTAACACATGTACTGGCCGAGAGCAGTATTGGCAATCGTCATCTTTTATTTGATTTTATCATGAGCAAATCAGGTGGGGAAATTAAATAAGGGAGCTAGGTCAGGTTCCCTGCTCAATTTCATTTTTTGGACCCTGTCTAGGCTGAGCGCGTGTAGTGCAACCCACTTTTAGCTCTTCCACTCCCCTAAGCCCACCCTGTCATGATTTTCTGACTATAAAAGTGTAGCATATTATTTTGCATATTGCCTACTACCTGTCCTCTCAGAGCTCTGGTACTTTCATTTCTTTGTTTCCCATCCATCAGAGAGTAATTAAATCAGAGGAAGTCCTGGGACTTCTGGGGTTCCTGACGGGTTTGGGGTGTTTCCAGTGCCAGAGCTGCAGATCAGGTTCACACACTTGTTTGTAGGTGGGCTTGTGCAGCCCTGTGCTAGGTTGCCACTGGTCACTGCATAGCACAGACAGAAGCAAGAAAGATCCTCCATGCCTTTTCCAATTGACGATTAGCGCCATTAGTAGTGAATTGTTCCTTAATCGTAGTGTTCTCGCGGAAGCTAGTGTGTGAATTTTCTTGCAACGGATTCTGGGCCTCTGCCATGGAAGGTGTGGTGAGCGATGCATTGCATTTTGAAGCGAGTACTCCTTTTGATCTGGAGACAGTGGTGAGTGCGGAATTCTGGGGTGATGTGTTCATATCTTTTCAGCCTTAAGAGCAATCTGGCTGCCGCATTTTGGACTATTTTTAGTCTGTCTAGTACATATTCCGGGACTTCAAGGTATAGGCTATTAGCATAATCTAATCTTGATAATACCAATACATGTGATAACTGGCATTGTTCTGTGCGCAGAGGTCACGTGGTGCAATGATGCATCGGATAGTGCATAGTTGAAAGAGACTACTCTTTACATTGGCTGTATTCTAGTGTAAGATCTCATTTTATTATGCTTCCAAAGTTCCCCACAGTTGAAATATATGATATGATATGATAGGTTACTTATAACGTGCTTAATACCCAGAGGTTTGTAAGATCAGACCCGGGGATTGAACCTGTGTTGCTCCGTGTCGTCTTGCTTCCAAGGCGAGCATGTTGCCCCTGAGCTATCCTCCCGAGAAGCGGACAGTGGGCAGGGTCCCTTGCATTTGGGAAGTGGATCGGGGTAGGGTTTGGTGGTGTTGAAAAGCAGATCATACGCTCTGTTTTTGTTGGATGGAGCTTAAATCTGTCTGTTTGCACCCAGGAGACGATGTGAGCAAGTCGTGCCGAGTCCCGGTGTGTTCATTGTTGTTGTTTTTTTTTTAGTTTCTAAATGATTTGTGCATCTGCTGCGTAGTTTAAGCATGAGGCTTGAGTTGTTAATACGATCTAGTACCGAGGTCATGTATATTTTGAATAGAACCTGTGAGAGGCTGGATCTTTGGTCTGTTCCGTAAGCCAAATTGCAAGGGTTGAACCTGAAAAGAGCCGTGAGTGTTGTCTATGTTCTCTCGTTGAGGAATGAGTTGATCCAGCACAGGGTGATTCCCTTTTTTCCAATTTTTATAGTTTTATTATTAAGATCTAATGACTGATGGTGTCAAAGGCAGATGGAATCTTCAGTAGGCCAGGAGTCCTGCCAGAGTCAGTGTCTGCGCTGTCCTTTAGGATGTCACATACACAGCATAGTGTGGATTCTGTTCATCTCATTGGTTTTAATCGGTGTGGTAATTCAATGAGGAGGCTGTTGTTGCCAACATATTCTGTAGCTGTTGGTAGATTAATTTCTCTTGGATTTGGGGGATGAAAGGTGTGATGGAGCTTGAGGATAGGTTCACTGGTTCTTTTAGGTCAGCCATGGGTTTTTAAGAAGAGGTTTGGCAAAGGAGTTGACCATGAAGAGGAACTTCATTGTGGTGAATGGATGAAAGATTGTTAATGTGTGGCAAAGCTGTTCCATAGGCAGCATTACACTAGTTGTGTATGTTGCGTGTGGTCTTATCTCGTCTAGGTGGTCTTCGATTTGAATGATTGTGTTTTAAAGTGTGCTGTGATTGAGTCACAGAGTTTTTCCATAGGTGTTGGGCTGTTTTTTTTTAAAATTCTTGGATGATTTTGAAGACTTTGTTATGCCTGTGTTTCACTGATTCAATTATGTGTGAATAATGCACGTTTTTTGTTTTGATAGTTTCCACTCTATATGACTGTTGCTCCTGGTGGGGGACCAATTTGCGTTTAGGAAGGTCGTTTCTTCCCCAGATTGTCTCAAGCTTTCACTTTTCTTTTTTTATGCAATTGAGTTTGGGGTACACCAGTTGGTAACTCGTTTCTTTTTTGAAGGTTTGAATGGCCTTTTTGCTCCAATTCTGTCCATGGCGGTGTTGATCCGGTGGTAGACGGCATTGAGTTGCTCACCCAATGTTCTAGCCTGGGTTTCAGCTGTGTGATGCAGTTTGGATGCTTTGAGTTTTCACAGGAGGATGGATAGTTGTATCTCTTTCCATCGTCTGCATATTGTTGGGGGTGCTTTGGTTAATTTTGTGAGCGCTGGTGCTTGGGTGGAGATGGGGATTGGCATGATTAGGTGGTCTCCTGTCAAGAACGGTTGAGCGCTGGCACGTACCTGGTTTTGAAGGTTGAACAGGCAGCACCACAATGTTCCTTGGTACCAAAGCTATGTATGTTTGGCACAGACGAAAGCTACTGCTTTCGCCTACCAAGAGTATATAACCTTAGAGGCAGGAAACAGATTAACGTGATGCAGAGACAGTGCAAAGCACTGACTGGGGTGCCATTGCAGATGGAAGGTTAGCAACTGAAGTGCAGGCACGCGAATTGGATAAAGAACAAAGAAAGGTGGCAGTGAAGAATTGGGTCAGACAAATGTCAAAGTGGGCAATGAATACAGAGAGGGCACAGTAACCAGACAAAAGGGCAGAGTGACAAAGAGTACAGGGTAGAAACATTCAGGGAGACTGGACAGAGAAAGGGGGCGTGGCAACAAGGAAGTTGAGACGCACAGAATTAGCGTTACTGCCTGCTTTTAAAGCCATAACAGGGATGTTGCATGGTTGCTAAGCAACACTGGTCAAGAGTCATGCACACAAGCGCCAAGCCAGGAGGTGATGGGGCCGTGACAGCATTCCAATATGACAGCATCCAGCCCCGCGATACCCTTAGGGACCAAATGGTAAAGCCCTGGGATGCAGGTGCCAAGGACAACGTGGCGGCATAGCCGGAGGCTGAAGTGACCCAGGAACGCCGGTTGGTAGGCAGCACGGGACACCACACATGCTGCCGAGGCAAGTGCCACTGGGGGTACAGCTGCCATGCACTCTGTCCGTGGGCAAAAGCAGATGAGGGATGGAGCTGTGGTCATGTTCCTGTTGCAAAAACACAATCTCGGGCGTGTCTGGATTGGTGAGTGGATCTTTGTACCCGTTTTTAGAGGTGTATCACACCAAGGATTGTGGCGCGTGACTTTATAGTCATGCTGTGCAACTTCTCAAGCCAGACTTTGAAGTCCCCCGATGTGGTGAGGTGTTGGTGACATAGTGAAAGGTTAGCAACCGAAAGAACCAGATTGTCTGTGATGAAGGGATTTAGGGTGGTGGTCTGTAGATAAAAGGGAAGATTTCTTTGTAAGTGTGTGAGGTTGAGCAGATTAAGATGAGCGATTCACAGTCCACAGTGTTGCCAAAGAGTGCTGAGTGGTGTTTGAGCTTTGATGGAGTCTCTGCGAACAAGTTCAATTCCTCCTCCTCTCTTGGTTGTTCTGTTGGCAGACTTGATCTTGTAGCCTGTGGGCGTGGCTTTGAGTATAATTGCTGAATGATTCTACCCTGCCCCAGAAATGATCACCTGTGATGTTTAGTGCAAGTGCAAAAGAGAAGCTGGGCAGGTGGAGATAAGGCGATGATTAGAGGCAAGGCCGTAGGGGTACCGGCCCCATCTTCCTCAAAGAAAGTATGGATTGGATGGAATAAAGGTATGGAATAAGAGTAAAATAATAAAGGCTGGGAAAAACGATATTTTTCCTGTTGTTTTGCTTCCATGATATTCACATTTGCATCATTAAATGGTGCTCTATCAGCTGCGCTCCAATGAACTGCTGAGGGAAAGTCCTAATTTGATAGAGGTTAACAAGTTTGCTTTTCGTTTAGGGGAGTCAATATTTGATGCTATTTAGCAACGATTTCAAAAAGCAAAAAAGGGAACGATATTTTATGGACCAATGTTGGATGACAGATGTTATATTTGCACTGTGATTTTGCATTGATGCAAACAAATGCAACTGCAGTTTACGGCCCGGGTGAAGCTAGGGCGCTTAACCCGGGCCGAGGGACTATATAACACGCTCCTACAGACCGTAGCTGTAGGATGCAGGGCAATTGGCACCCAGTGATAGTCGCCACAGGGGCAACATTTACCCAGATATGCACTCCTGTGAAAATCAAGCACTTTCCCCAAATGTTCTAGGACTGGAGCTAGAATAGAAATTGTTACCCGTCCTAGAATATGTGGGGGACGGCTTTTAGGGGTGCAGGGAAAAAAGTCACCTACCTATTGACCTTTTCCTAGGGGACTTTTTCACATAGAACCAGGCAATTGGCACCTGGGCCCTCTGCCCGGGTGCTAATCTGGAAGGCAAACTTTGTAACAGCAAAAAAGACAAGCATTGTCAAAAACAACAGTGTGCGGGTGTCGCCATATGAGTGGTTATACGATCCGCATGACGGCATTGTTTACCGGATGTAACGTATACACTCATATGAGGCTGTGATGCTAGCACATGTCAAGTGGATCCACAAATCCCAAAATGATGCCATGACATGGCTGCTAGTTCACCCTGTGTAAGGTTGCAATGTAACTCGGCTGCAGGTGAAGCAACGCCCCAATTCTGATATCATATGTCAGGTAAGTCGCCATTTGTCATCAGCACATGTCAAGTGCAGCTCGTATGCTGGTTAAGTCATCATATATAATACCGTCGTAGGCACCATCATCAGAACCTCTAAAATGATTTAGCGCCTTCTGCAGGAGGGTGAAAGACCAGGGGGCTCTATATGTTTTTAAGGGCCCTCTCATGCGGTTTTAAACAATCTTGTTTCTATTTTATGGGGAAGTCCTAAAAAACTGAAAAGATTGGCGGCAGCTTCACTCCTCGTGCGGTGGCACAAAATCCTTTTTAGGCGTGCAGAGTCAGATTGATTTTGAATTTCACATGTGTTCATTGATAAAGGAAAAAATGAAGCCAGATATTCAACATTTCTAAAATGTATTTCAGTCTCCCAGAGGCTAGGGACTCTGCAGGGTTTGTCTTTTCTTAAAGGAGGTCCCAAGTGCTGTCAGACATGGTATTTTTTCTGTGTCTACCGACGCCAGTGCCATCCTTTAAAAAGAGTGGTAAAATGGCCCCCCACGAGGAATGAAGAAGATGGTGAAGTGGAGGCAAGGACTGCATTACATAAGGTAAGACTTACCTGACTGGTGGTGCATGATGCCAGGAAGACCAATCGTGGGCCAATATCATATGATATGATGTGGCATTTATAGCGCGCCTGTACACAGGTGTTTCTAGGCGCGACAAGACAAGGGAGAGGGAACAAGGGAGGACAAAACAACGATCCAACTAGGCCAGTGGGTGGCTCACAAGTGCAGAGAGAAGGGGAAATAGGAGTACAAAACTGACCCGTGGCGAAATGGGGCAAACACATGACATGAGAGGTAGCTGTGTGGGGGTGGACAAGTGATGCAAAGGGGGGGAGACATGCCAAGAGAGATGGGAGACTTGACATAGTTGTCATGCACGATCTCCAGACACTTAGGTAAGTCTTCAAGGCAAGTTCTTTATTCAGCTACATCTGCAGTTACAGCTTAAGACAGTGCATAAGGAGCAGGACCCACCGCTGCTCACCACCCAGGGTTCATGTTTCCACCAATTGCCTTGGGTGGAACACCAGGGTTAGAAAATTCTACATACATTCCACTGCACACCGACGACATCACACTCCGCACTGGCTGGAATGGTGAAGCACACACTGCACACCTCGCTTTTTTACCCCTCACACAGCAACACTAAACCAGCTCAAATACATGTATGATCCTTGCTCTGAGCCCCCATGAGACTACGCCTCACGGTGAGCAACAATACTGGTCACACTTTTTTCGTCGCGGTGCCACCACTCACGGCCCACAACCGCTCCTGTCGTGCCTCTATAACTGTATGCTATCCACTCAAAATATGTTATACCGGGCATGCACATTTACGAGATACCTCACTGACAATGCAGCCATAACTACACATCCATAGGTGTTCACCAGCATGCACCACATTGTGATGCCATAATGATAACCATGACCAAATAATAACCACACTGGCCTGTGATCCCATCCCACAGTGCTCCAGTAGAACGGCCTACTCTCCTTCTTGAAGACCACCTGGTTGCTGGAACTTTTTCTGGGGGGCAGTGGGCCCTATGATGGCTGCTCCACCCGCCCCCTCACCACAGCTTCAGTCCAGCATGCGTAAGCCCAAGCACTCCTGCAGACCACTCGTCTCCAATGTTGTGATTCATGTTCTCCGGTTAATCAGGTAAGTCTTCAAGGTAAGTTGCTTTATTCATCAGCACCTTCAGTTACATCATTAGACAGTGGCCACCACCCAGGCTACATCTTTCCAACTGCCTTGGGATCAGGGTAAGAATGTCATACCTTAATTCCACTCCACAACGATGACATCACACCTCTCACTGGCAAGGATGGGGAAGCATGTGCAACACTGATGAACTCACACTGACCTAGTTGGCAGGGGTGCTGCTGCTGCTACAGCACCCCTGTGAAGGCCGATCAGAAAGGTCCACCCCCCCTTCCCGCTGGCCAATCACAATGCCCTTGTTCTGCCCTGCATCCTCGCATATATCCACCTTTCTTGAGATGGGGGCTGGAAGACTGAGTTGGTGCGGTACTCACAAACGCGCAGTTCTAAGACAAAGATATAGTTAGACCAGCACACACCATGCGCGGTGAAGACCTCCAGGAGCCATCGCAGCACCCACTGGCAGATCTTCAAAATGTGCGAGGACGCCATCTTTTCTATAGTGTGATGAGGGGGTGTAATCTCAAGCTCAGTGACTGTCAGATGCCAGAGGAGGCAAGGTTCAACACAAGACACACGAACTGAGCGCACTGCTTCTGTGCCGAACAGAGGGGTGGGGTCAGTTACATTATGCTGCACGAACCCGAGTACTGCATCTGAGTCAGGAGGAAGCACAGGCAGTTCATGCAATGGTTTAGCAGAGCTGCCTTTTAGTCCCAGAAATAGCGCATTTATCAATAAACAAGGTCTTTTGATTTATAAGAGGGAATTAGCAAACTTTCTTTCCCGCAAATGTATGATTTAATGTATCTTATAGGGTGTTTTAAGGTGCACTGCTGCCATCCAGGGTCATGGTCACTTGGCATTTGAGACCTGCAGGAACATGGAATGGGTTTGGTAATAGGAGCAGAGGAAGCGCTGCAAGATGGCTTTGCTGTTGTGTTGGCGCGTGCAGATTGTAAGGAGCAGAGCTCCGTGTGAGAGGTCACAAAATCTGTTGGACATAGTCTAGCTGTGCCCTGATGTGGACATGCTAGTAGGGGTTCACACATTTATTTCTGCCAGCATAATTGTGCGAGGTTCCTGACTTTGCAAGTACGCAAAGCTGCAAAGATTTTTGCCTGCATCATTCCTTCACCAGATCAAATGTTCTGCCAGTTCTCACCATGGCGGGTACATGTGTGTGGTGTAGCGGAGTGGAGTGCTTCTCCTGCCAGTAATGGCAGGAACAGAATTATGCAGAGCCTGTGAGGAATTCGACCATCCGCACAAGGAGAGTGCGCTTGCTTGGGCTTTTTTGATTTTTTGATAAATGAAAATGAATGATGGGAGACCAACCGCAGAGAAATGAGTGCAGCCATTCCGCAACCATTTCATCTGCTTCCCGCACCAAACACATAGTGTACTCTGGGAAGCCACGGCCTACAAGCACCTTCTGCCCCTGTCATATTCACATGGAATGTGAAAGCCCTGGGTACATCAAAGAATTCCAAGAAGGGGGAAGGCACACCTTCCTCCAGCCATGTGCAGCCTAATTAAAATATCAAAGGCTCCATGGATCTGTATTCCTTTGTTCTCCGACTGACGGCAGTGCATACTAATGAGAGATAATTGAGGCAAGCCTGCCGAGTGGGTTTGGTTGCCGGAGAGACAACAGGAAGGCGGGACTAACGCCCCTTTGGTGTGCAATGTGTAAACTTGAGCTAGTTGCCACCCCTCTTTATGAAAGGCAGTGAAATGCATGTATGGGTCCACTATTTACCGTAGGCAAAATCCTGAAGAGCTGACCCCTTTCAGAGGGGAGTAGTATGTGGTTTGGGGGAGACAAGAAGTCTGCTCCCAACACATACATCAAGGGAAAACTTGTGCTTTAATCAAGAGTCACAGAGGGCTCAGTTAACCAGAGAGACACTTTGATCTTCAACAGACAGGAAGATGGGTGGGACGTAGGTATATGTTGTCACCCCCTTGTCTGTCGAGTTGCAGAGAACTCTGGTCCTGACCTCATGCAAAACAGAAGAATGCTGGTGGGGACCCAGGATTGGTTTATTAATGTAGGCTTAGCCTACACCAATCACTGGGGCCCATTTGGCTTTAAAGGAGGGCTGCACCCCTCACTTAGCAGATCATCTGAAGACTTTGCAAGGAGTAAGAAGAATTAATCATTTCGACCCGAGCTGAAGGTACAGTCTACCATATATCTTCTTCCAGTGAAGGAAGGCCAGGAGTTCCAAGAGGGAAGCAAGATCCCTCCCCTAAACATGTCCCAGGGAACAGAGTGAGATAACGGACTCAGAGGACCCGTCCAGCAGCTCCAGAACTGGTACCTGCCAGCACACAGCGTGCCTTGCTAGGTTCAGAGAGCAAGCTTCCTGGGTGGGAATTGCCAGAGAGTCTCTGGACAAAGGACAGGGCTGTTGCCTGCTAACACCCTCCTGAGCTTTGGGATGTCTGACTTGAAAGGACACAAGCCCTGCGAAGAAGTTAGGAGGAGTGCCACACAAGCATCATCCAGCGTACATCTTTTTAAGGACAATTTCGAGACAGTCGAGTCCTCGAGCCGCATCCGGCTGCACCGTTGACTGCTGTCATGCCGCATTCACGAGAGCCGTCTGGGACGCCTTGACCAGCATTCCAGATCTGCCAACCAGCACAGAGACAACGATTCTTGGCCCCGGCCACCGCGACGGATAGCCTGCAGACGCCAGTCCAGCCTCACTTGTCGAACTGACTGCCACCTGGTACCCACAGCTGTCTCTGGAGGGTGATACCCTGTGGTGAGATCCAGCTTTGAGAAGACGTGTGCCCCATTGAGCAGACTTACTATATGGTGCAGATGCATTCCTGGATGTCTTTCTCGCCTCAATGCCTTGTTCGCCTGCATCATGTCCATGCAGACGGGTATATCACTGACCATACTTTACTTTGGGATGGCTAAGATGTGAGAAACCCATGGAGTGGGACCCACTAACGGTTGAATTATGTCATTAACCAGTAAACAGTTGATTTCTTTCTCAAATCGTGATTGTATTTGTTGCGGATGCTGGGCCATTGGCATCACGGATTTGTCAAGGTGTAGCAGCACTGGATCACACTTGAGATGCCCCAGCACTTACAAGAGTGAAGGAAATTCCTGTACGATTGTAAGTGAACTACTCCCTTGTGCATGTGCTGTGTCGTTCCGTCATGGTACATGGGGTGCGCAGCGTCAGCACGGCTGACTCAGGGTTAACCCTGATGATGCCAGGATGACTTCATGTGTGTGAAGTTCAGAAAAAACGGTTGTTTGCAGGAACATATGCCCATTTGCTAAGTTTATTACTAACAAAAGGACATTTAGGAAAATATTAATCATGCATGACCACATTTGCTGAAGGTTAATACTGCTAACGTCTGTTTAGCAGAAAAGAAAAACATGCTTAGCAATATTTTCTTCCCATTTGCGGTTTTCGTTCCATGCCAGAAAATTTAAATAAAGCTCATCCAAAATTAAGTAATTTGTTTTCATAACTGTAATTTATAAATAAATACCTGTGTTTTAGCATGAAAAAATGTGATGATCACACAGCATACTAATATCTGCGTCCATATTCTGCCAGTGATGAGATCCCATCACACATGACATGATATGTTGCACAATGTGTTTCAAAGCGCTTCACGGCAAGGGAGGGAACAAGGGAAAATACAATGACGTTCTTACAGGCCATGAACAGTAAGGATGTGAAATTAACTATCGTACTCGGCCTGACGACATGTCAGATAGTGCAAGAGCTAAAACACATCATTCCCAGGGCACTCAGGGGAGAAAACCATAAAGTGCATGTGGTGTACTGTGTAACATGCTGCCAAGGTGCATGGCAAGCTCATGACTCTCATTCTTTTTTTTCCTGGGAGTAATTGGTTGGCGAGAAAACATGTTAGTAGTGTTTTGCAGGAATTTTTCTCCTCGCCAACTTACTTGCTTCAATGGGCATGAGTTAGTGCAATTTGATTTTCCATTACAGCTGCTTGCGGAGGTTAAAAAAAGCAACATTGATCATGCTAGTAATCGCATGTGCATAGTTAAATGCATGTAAAGTCTAATTTGGGGGCATTTAATGGTGTCTGCGTAAAACTTTGTAACTTTGTGAAGTTTGCAAAGTTTTGAGGTAAACTTTGCGAACCTCGCACAGCCCTACATGCATTTTAAGTGTATTGTTCATTGCGGCTACAGTAAGTTTTAGTGTTACGGTTGTATGTGATGTCTGTGAGTTTGTTGCTTTGTGTGTTGGCCCACATCAGTGTGTACATGCTGGGCCGTTGCTTTGTTTTGCTTCTGGTCATCGCATTTTCATGTTTGGTATCGGGCGTTAAGTCGTGTGGGGACTCGCCGGAGAGATATTATTTCTGTTACGGTGTGATACTTCGAATAGCACGGTTAAAAAATGAGGGTGATTTGGTTGCGAATAGTGGGACTTTGTGGATAATGATTTTTACAAGCCCTTAGAAATATAGCATAGGCTTTTCTCGTTCAGCTCTGAATCAGTAGCTAAAAGCTGGGCCACACCCTACTCATTCACTCTTGCGTCCTGCACCAGTCATGGTCACTGCTCCATTTGAGCTGAGATGGAACACGGCGAACGACCTGGCCCCTTTATATCTGTCAAACAAAATTGGCAGGTATCCTTGACAATGCGTCGCTGCCGAAAGGCCAGATCCAAATTATCGGCAATTGCCAAGAACTAGAGTGATGGAAAACCTCTAAATATTTCTAGATGAGCAACAGCCTTTGAAAAGCTATCCAAGGACAAAAGAGCGCCTAAGCCTCAAAAGAAGAGCGGTGGCTCGAAACACGTGTTAGGCTGACCTTCAAATAAATTACATGCAATGAGGCATGCAACAAATTGAGATTAGCGCAGTGTGAATGTATTTGCTTTCTGCAAGTTTCTTATATTGTGGAGTATTAGGCAATATACCCACACCATGCACTCACTTGCAGCTATCCCTTTACCATTAATTGTACAACGCGCTTGGGTCTCTAGTCTTCTCTTGGCCACAGTGTTGACCCATTGAAAGCAATACCCTGGAAGATGGCTGAACACTTGATGATGGTTGAGGCTTAGATGTTGAAGGGGGGACATCCCAAGAACAGGTGAAACCAGGAGAGCAACACCACTGCAAGATGGCCGCAATGTTTACAGAGGTGCAACTGCTAGCCCACACAGAATGTAAGAAAGCAACAGCAATGTGGGTTGTGCAGGGAGTAGTGTGGCAATGTTCAGAGGTTTTAGCACAGCCATGGGTGAGTTCATAACCAAAGGACACCTGCAGGCTGTATCCCTCCTCGTATGCCAGTGCCATTGTCTGCTTAGCACTCCATTGCCAATTTTTCTTTTCAGAGGTGGTGCTTAAGTACCACCTACTAGACATAACCTAAAAATAGACCTTGTGATGTTTCCTCTCCTCCTTGAGGATTAGCAGTAATAGCCAATGATCAGGTGATGCTGCTCTTGGTTGCATGTGTAAAAACTGATGGCAGGAAAGCAGGCTCGTACTGGCCTGTATGGCAATTAGTCAGTCATCGAAGTACTGGCCAACATGCTAGTGTGAGCCATTTGTTTGACCAAAGTGGGCCAGTTTGTTGAATTACCTCACTGTGCAGCTGGTACTTTCGACCACTATTAAGGAAAAATAGTCTTTAAAATGAACTGGTTGAAACGTTTTACCAAAAAAACGTTGGGTACTGCTTAAGTACTGCTAGTTAGGTACTAAACAGTTGTTGTGGCCTGACAAGGCCATGAATAATCACACAGGACACAATATACGTCCTCACTCCTTCATTCCCTAATACAGACTAACTTCCCTCTCCTTCCCGTCTCCCCTCTCCCACCCCTCCCTTTCCCACTTCCACTTTTGCTTTCCCCTTAAAAGGGGTGGTCGTCCTTTTTCCCTCACAACACCCCCCCTTACTTATCAAGTAAGTTCAGTGGCTACATTTCCTCAATGAGACGGTTGGGTCTTCTTGCGACTCTTTGGGGCCGGCTGGCCGGGTCACGTCTTCCATCTTCCTGGTCTGTTGATATGGGAGCCTCCGGTGGCTCAGGAGGCGTCCCTTGTCCTTCGGGCTCATCTTCTTCGAGGGGCATGTCCTCGTCCGTGCCTTCGTGGAACATTCTGTGGAAGAATGACGCGTTCCTTGTTATTTCATCGTGGTCTTCCATGGTGGTGATCATTGGTCCTTTGACTTCAGTCACTACCAGGGGCTCGGGCCGGTATCTTGAGTCAGTCTTCCTGGACTGGGCCTGCCGGACTAGCACTCTCCCCGACCAGAATTTGCGTCTCTCTGTTTCCTGTCAGCCCACTTTTTGGCTTTTCCCGGCTTCTTGCCGTCTTATTTCGTCACCCTCCGCTGGGGGGTAGTCTTCCAGTTGTGGAAGTCAGGATCGTGTTTTGTATTTGATCATGAGTTCTGCCGGAGTCCGGCCGGTTGCCTCATGGGGAGTGTGTCGATAGCTTCTTAGCATTTGTGAGATGGGTTGTGGCATGGAGGTCTTGTCCGTTGATGCTTTTTGGCGTGTGCGCTTGATGCTTGCCATGAAGCGTTCCACCATGCCGTTGGCCTGTGGCCAAAGTGGAGTGATTCTTTGCTGGTGGAATCCAAGGTGTGCTGCGAATTTCTTGAATTCTTGGCCCTGGAATGGGGACCCATTATCGGTTTTCAGTGTGTTCGGGATGCCCCATTTGCTGAACAGTTCATCTATTGTGGCTACTACGTGATAGAATGCCGTAGACTGCACATGTTTTACCTGCGGGATTCGGGAGTATTCATCGATTGCCAGTAGGAGGTGGCCTCCTTCTTCCAGTGGGCCGTAGAAGTCAAGTGCTACGCATTGCCAGGGTCCGTCTGGGAGGGGGACTGTCTGCAGTGGGCATGGCGGTGGTCTGGCTGTGTTTATTTGGCATGGGCTGCAGTGTCTCAATATGTCGTCGACAATGGTTTCCATGTGGGGGAACCAGACCTGGTTGCGTAATATCTTTTTCGTGTTGGCTATGCCGCGGTGTCCCTCGTGTGCGATCATGACGAGGGGTTCCCTGAGACTCTTGGGGGCCACTAATCAGTTTCCTCTGAGTAGTGTTCCTTGGCTTGTTGTGGCTAGTTCGTTGTGTATTTTCTCCATTCTCGCCAGGTCGCTCCAGTCCACTCCCCCCCCCCCAGGTCAAAGTGTTCCTTGGCTGCCTATCGCCACTTGTTTGTGTTGGTGAGTTGGACGGCTGCCCTAATGGTGGGGTCCTCTCTGCTCCTTTCTGCGAACAGTTGCGCCGTGATTGCTGGGTTGAGGGCGTTCAGTGACAGGTACGCTATGTATTCATCTGCTTCTCCTTGCATTCCGGTGTCTGGGGCTTTGTCCGGGTGCCTCGACAGGTAATCAGCAGGGTTGGCTCCCCCCCACAGGTTTGTGGGTGTAGTCGTACTCCTGGAGGCGGATACCCCATCGTTCGATGCGTGGCGGCATCTTTATCCTGGGGTTTCCAAACAGGGCTAGTAGGGCCTGATGGTCGGTAATCAGTGTGAAGGTCCGTCCGATGATGAAATGGGGACATTTTTCACACGCCCAGACAGCGGCCAGGCTCTCACGTTCAGCTTGTGAGTAGGCTTGCTCGGTGGTATTCAGTTTGCGGCTGGCGTATGCAACTATGTGGGTTTCAGTGTCTTGTTGCGGGTTGGTTTGGGACAGAATCGCTCCCAGCCCTACTGGGCTGACGTCCACGGTTATTTCTGTGTTCCATCATGGGTTGAAATATTCCAGTTGTCGGTTGGTCGCAAGTTCTCGTTTGATTGTGGAGAACGCTTGTTGGCACTGGTCTGTCCAGGTGAAAGGTTGATCCTTCTTCAGCAGTTGCCGTAGTGGCCTGGTGAGTGTCGCGTAATGGGGAGGTATCGTGCACAATACCCTGCCATGCCCAGGAATGAGCGTAGTTCGGATACATCTTTTGGGCTTGTCAGGTTCACAATGGCACTTATTTTGTCTGGATCAGCTTTGATGCCTTGGTCCGAGAAGATGTGACCAAAGAAGCATAGGCTGTGAGTGTTGACTTCGCACTTCAGGCCATTGAGCGTGAGGCCTGCGTCTTGGAGGATGCGACAGACCTGGTGTAGGGCATCATAGTGTTGATCTTGTGTCACTCTGAAGACTAGGATATCATCACTGTAGTTGAATGCATTGGTCACTGGACTGATCAGCCTGCGGATTGTTTCCTGGAAAATTTCGGCTGCTGATGATATGCTAAAGTTCAGCCATTTGTAGCGGAACAGTCCTTCGTGTGTAGTGAAGGTTGTTATTGGTCTTGACTCAGGATCAATGACTAGCTGGTGGTAGACTGGGTTCAAGTCCAGTTTTGAGAATTGTGTTGTTTGTTTGAGTCTTACCAGCATGTCTTCTATGTTTGGTCCCGGGTGCCTTTCCCGTAGAATGGCTGTGTTGGGGATCCTCATGTCAACACAGAGGCGGAGGCTTCCATCTGCTTTGGGGAAGACTACAAGAGGGGGCACCCATGGTTTGGGCCCTTCTGCTCTCTCTATGATGTCATTGTTGAGTAGCAGCTGCAGTTCATGTGTCACCTTGGCTTGCAGGTGGAACCCGATTTTTCTGGGGTGTTGTGGCACGGGTCGCACTGATGAGTCAATGTGCAGTTTAATGACATTGTCTTTCAGCATTCCGACGCCTTTGAACAGGTTGGGAAATACCACTTTCAATGTCTCGATGTCTAAAGGCCTTTGGCTGACGGCTTGTATGGACTGGGCGTTGGGTGGGAGTCCTTGCATTGCTTCCGACTGATCGTAGTGGATGTCTATTAGGTGTAGAGCGACAGCTGTTTTGTGGCTCAAGAGGCATCTCCCTGTTGCTGGGCTGTGAATGACGTGGATTGCCGTCCGAACTCTCTTCCCTCTGTGTATCAGGTCACACATGAATTGGCCTTTTGATGTCAAGGGTAGGGTTGCACCCCATTGAAAGATGTGGGCTTGCGAAGGCTGTAGGGGGAATTTTCCAGTCAAGTTTTCACATGTCTGATGGTTCATGACGTTGACGGTGGCACCTGTTTACAACCAGGAAGTGTATGTTGACCCCCTCCTAGGTGGACTGTCACATTAGGGCGCTGTAATGTCATTGGAAGAGTCGGAGATGAACTGGACATATTCCCTGCTGTACCGATTGTATTCTGCGCATTGTTCTGACTCTATTGGCTGTTCTTCGATGGGAGGGTTTTCATATGGAACTCGGGTGTTAACTTCTCTTTTGAGGTCTTCGTCCGGGTAGGTTTGCATGTGGTAAATTTGCTCTTGTAGATTTTGTTATTCGGTTCTACTTGCAGGTTTTCTACAGCTCTGATGAACCCGGGATTGGCGGAGTTCCTGGGGCTGCTGTTTCTGGTGTTCTCCCTCTCGAGGTATGGTCGCGGGTTGAAAGGTCTTGGTGGTTCATATCGCCTGGCTTGTGTTGGTTGGTTTAGGGCCGATATGCTGGTAGTTGTGGTGTCTTCTCTCGGCACATGCTCTGGAAGTGATTTTCCTGGCTGCACCTCATGCACATTTGGCCAACTGCGTGGCACTGACCTTTGTGGGGAAATTCGAATCCACAGCAGTAACATTGTCTTTCTGGTGGTGTTCGCCATGTCGGGTTCCACGAGTCTTCTCTATATGTGTTGCCATGCTTGCGTCCTTGTCCCTGGTGGTTGGTGGTGATGGCTGCTATGGTATCTGCCTTCTTCGGGTTCTCGATGTTGGCTGCTTGGACGTCCACTCTCTCGTATACTCTAGCTAGTTCTGCTATCTCCTGCAGGGGTAGAAGTTTCTTTAGTAAGTGTTTCTGAAATTGTGATGACAAACATCCTTCGATGACTCTCAGACGGATGGCTTCGTCGTCATTGAAGTTCGCAAAATCGCAGTACGTTATCTTACTCTGGAGGCGTAGTATGAACTGCCCGACTGTGTCCTGGGGTGTCTGGGTGCATTTGTTGAAATTGTAATGTTCATAGTCCCTGTTTGGAACAACAACTATGCGGCTGTTGATGGCGTCAATGAGTCTTTGGTATGTTGTCCTCTCTGTGGGCGGGATGGTTTTAATACGCTTTTGATGTCTTTCCCGACGAGGTTGGTGAAGATATCCAGCTTGTTTGGTGCGTCTTGATTTCTTACTGCCCTCATAAATTCTTCGAATTCGTCCATCCATTCCTGCCACCTCTATCCTTGGTTTTCTTGAGGTTCTCGTGGGAACGGGTTTGGGCGATGTAGGAATAATATTGGGTTGGTGGGAGTTATCCCAGGTGTGGGTGGTGCACGGCGGCGTTCCCCGATTGCGACATCTCTGGTTGTATCTGCTACGTTGTTTATTTGCTGATTATAGGTCGTGGTTGGTGGCGGGTCTCCGTTCTTTGGCACAGGCGTGGCACAGGTGTGCCTGTTGTGTTCTCCTCCTGTGTGAGGACTACTTCTTTCCCAGGTGTCCTTGGCTGATTGGCCCTCTTTTGGGTGCTGTCCTCCTCTTTTCCTTTTCTTTTATTTATTTATCGCAGGCTCCAAGCTGCCCTTTGTGGCACTATTCCTCGTGTTCAAGTAGTTTTATTACAGTTCTGTGCTCTTTGTGCATCTGGGTTGGTGACCTTCCGTGTCACCTCCAGTGCGTGCAGTTCCTCGCTTTCTAGTGGTTTATTAGTGATGACAGTTCTGTGCCCTTCGTGCATCTGGGCTGGTGACACTCCATGTCACCTCCAGCGCAGTTCCTCGCTTTTAAGTGGACTGTTCCCTCACTAGTCGGCCCGCATGCTTTTCTCGCACGTGCCGGGCCCTCCACGTGTCTCCATACCTGCAGCAGCTAAGGGATGCTGCTCGCTTGTCTTTCGCGCCTCCCCAACACGCTTCCTCCTGTTCGTGGGCGGCGCTTCCTGGGTCCCGCAGCTCCGGCGACACCGTTGGTTTTCTTCTGCCCTCCTGGGCGGGTGGGTTCTTCGCAGGACTCCTCCTTTTCAGCCTGCTTTGCTGGTGTGCCAGACCTCCTCACCGGTAACGCGCTGGATCTCTGTTGTTTCTCTGACCTCCTGGGCGGGCGGGCTACCTTGCTGGGCTCCTCCTTTCCGGCCTGCTTTGCAGGCACTGACATGCCGGACTTCCTCACCGGCTGTGCTGGTCCTCTTCCACCCGACGGCGCTGTGTACCTCCTCTGTCGCAGCAACGCTCTGGTGCTCCATGCTCCTCCTTCACCTTCCATGGTGGCGCGGGGTTCTCCTCCACTTCATCGCCAGTTGTTGTGGCCTGACAAGGCCCTGAATAATCACACAGGACACAATATACGTCCTCACTCCTTTATTCCCTAATACAGACTTCCCTCTCCTTCCGCCTCCCCTCCTCACGCCCCTCCCTCTCCCGTTTCCACTTTCGCTTTCCCCTTAAAGGGGTGGTCGTCCTATTTCCCTCACAACAACAGACTGTCATGAAAGGAACGAACTGCCATGTGCAACTGTTCTACGCTTTTATATTGGTGCCTCAACCAATTTAATTCCCTAGTTCTACCCCGCAGGAAAGGTCTGTCAGATTTTCCCAGTCTGCACATTCCCCTTGTTGCTAGCCACATCGGGACGCGGAAGCGGGCATCTATTCGCCAAAAAGAAAAACAAAGCAGAGCTTGCGTGGGAGCATTTCACAGCAGGAGCGCCATCTGTTGACAGCAAAACAGAACTTTTTGGACAGAAACAAAAACACGCATTAACAATGCCACTAGTTTTTTTTAATGTAAATGTGTAGTGTATTAATAATT
This sequence comes from Ambystoma mexicanum, assembly GCF_040938575.1. Classification (NCBI taxonomy): domain Eukaryota; kingdom Metazoa; phylum Chordata; class Amphibia; order Caudata; family Ambystomatidae; genus Ambystoma; species Ambystoma mexicanum. Next base: position 1,175,420,527 of record NC_090921.1, on the reverse strand, counting down.
ACGTTGTGATCCTGAGATGTATAGGTGGGAAGATGGGTAGTATTGCGTTTGTTCTGTGCTATCTTATTGTTCTTTATAATCTAAAAAGTTGTAAATTGTGAAAAGCATATCAATAGGATGGTTGTGTAGGAGAACAATAATAATTGGCTATTTATTGCATGCTTATTACCCAAAGGTTTCTAAGCACAGATACGGGGATCGAACCTGTGTTGCTCTTTTTCATCTTGCTTCAAAGACAAGCACGTTGCCCCTGGGCTATCCTCCCAAGACTGAAAGTTGCTTGCTAGCATCAATTGAATAGAATGTGTCCTGATTGCACCTGGAGCTCGATATCTGCCCAGTAAGAGAGCTAGTCTCCCGTAAACCAGCCCTGTACTTGGTAAGGTTATGGTGCACAGAGGGCCTTGAAATGTATTGGGAGGCGCTGAGACATCTACTGAATCTGGAAGGTGGAAACACTGTATTGTGGGTTGCCCATGTAAAGGAAGTGCTGACTGCCCTAAATGAGGCTGGGCTGTGGGAGAGCCCACAGGACGCAGACACGTCAGCCTTACTTGGGATTAAGAGAGCAGCAACTGCAAGAGGTAGAGGGAACCTGAGCGAGGCAGACAAAAGGCTCAAGCTGGGCCAGGGCTACTTATCGTGGAAAGTAGGGCTTGGCCCGCAAGATTATATGACTGCCATTACCCCACCATTTGAGAGATCTTTGTATGTTCCCTTTAGGATGGGAACTCTGCCATTAGCTTCTTTCTCCAAATCTTGGAGACCTAGCGGGACTAGTGCTTGCTCTCTATGCGGTGCTGGTAAGGAAACTGTAACTCATTTTTTGCTTATTTGTGAAGCGATGCACCCATTAAGATGCCGGTATTTAAGACCGGTTTTTAGAGAACACAGGTCTTCGATTAACCTCCGATTAACCGCAGACACGTTGACATTTTGTAAAAGCTCCACAGAGCAGTATGTTGTGTCTGCAGTTGGCCGTGTTACACATAGGTCTATGCCGGTAAAATAGCTCAGCGGGTTGAGCATTTGCTGTTTCGAACTGAATGTGATCTCTGCAGGTCACAGGTTCAAATCCCGGCAACGCCAACTCAGCCTTTCATTCTTCCGAACTTGATAAATGAGTACCAACTTTGGTTGGGTGATATTGTATGTAAAAGTGCTCCGTAAAGCACTATATAAATACACACATCAGTATCATAGGGCTGTAAACTTGCTCTCCTCTTATAAACTTGAATCCTTTTTTATCAATATTTAATGCAATGTTTTTCAGGCTATTGTGTATATGTACTTTTTTTATTGCTGTGTACTTGATGTTTTTTTATGCCGAGTAAAGTAATGATATGATTGATTATTTATAACGCACTCAAACACAGACCCCCGCAGGGGCGTTGCTAGGGGGGGCTAAGGGGGCTATAGCCCCTGGTCTTTTGGTTGTAGCCCCGGATAGAATCTCAGGAGCTACAGCCAAAAGACTAGCTATCCCCCAGTCCCAACAGTTCCGACATCAGCTTAGCCCTGGGTCTTTTCCAGACCTATCAACTCCCCTGGACCCCCGTGTTGCTCCGTGTCCTCTTGCTTTCAAGGCGAGCACGTTGCCCCTGAGCTATCCTCCGCGACTCAATGATGGATTGATTAAAGTGTAAACATGCAAGACATACATTGTATGAATGATAATGGTGTAAGAAGACACTTGCAGCAGGTACATTGAGGACCAACTACCAGAGCCAACCTAACGCTGGTGGTCACTGCAGATCTGCTGGCAGTGCTGGGAGTCTAGGTGAATGCATGGACGGGAGCAGCAGAGATGCCCAGCCCCCCGGGCACCTGGACTGTCCAGTGCAATGGACCAGCAAGTGTAGCCACCATCGTATCGATCAGATGAGGGGCTGGTGATGACCGGTGGGCTGAGCTCTGTGACCTGGCAGAAGTGGAATGCAAAGACACATTGAGGGAGGGTTCACCCCATGCCCATAGAATATATTCCCCACTGCAAAAGGCAGGGGTGTGTGCGCGCGTGTGCGTGTTATGTTGAGCAGAGGTGTGGTGGGTAGCTAGCTAGTAGCTGCTAAAGTCCCAGCAGCCGTTGCGGCCTGCAGGCCAGACCTGAGCCTGCGGTGCCACCTGGCCGTCTGAGCCGGATGCTTCCCCTGCCTGCCTCTATGACTCTATGAAGCCTTCTGTGAGCAGCGAGTGAGTGCCCTGTGCTTCCCACACTTCAAGCTCCACCCCCTGTATGAGCCGCTCGCCACAGCCCCCTCCTGAAGCTTTCTGGGGTCTTTCACAGGGTGGATGCGAGGGCAAAAGAAGAGAGGCAGGAAGGGAGGAGGGCAGAGTGAGGGATACATAGTGAGGCACAATTGATGGAGGAAAGAGGGGCAGAGGTTAATGGTAGCGAGTGCGGGCAAACAGCAAAGTGTAGGGGGATGGGATAGGGCAGGGAGAACAAACAGTGAGGGCACAGAACGGGTCAAGGAACTAGTTGAGCAAAGAAAGGTTCCCTGAGTGGGGGGAGCAGTGTGCCAACACTCCTGCATTCAACTCAGGTGAGTTCCGGATGAGAGCCAGGGGCTCTACTCTGACATGTCCTTTTGCCTACTAACTCCACAAAGTGCCTGTGTGTTCACTCCCTAGTCCGAAAAAACAGACTTTCAAGATGTTAGGCATGGAATTTGTATGACTTCCTCACCCGAAAACTTAAGAAGCCTTGATAGAACACGGGGGACCTTCATGACACGGGGCTGCTATACCACCATAATACATTGTGGAACGGTAAAGCCATATCCCTTTACTTGACCCTAAAGCCACACCCCTTCATATAACCCCCGCCCCCTTCAGTATTCCACGCTCTCTGCCCCTCTCCCTAGAACCCCCCAAGCTACACCCCTTACACATGAACTTTTCCAACTTTGTCTTGTTGTTTTTTTGTGCGCTCTTAGGCCCTCTGGTGAGTTGGCGTGTTACCAAAAATGTAAATAAATAAATAAATGAGGCCACGCAGTTCCTAGGTGATGTCACTTCCATTTGCTTTTATCCTGAGTGTTGTTGTCAGTAAGTTAATTCCCAAACTATGACGCCAGGAATGCCCCTGGTCAAAAACCAAAGACCTGCCTTCTCACACTTCTGGCTTGCATCCCCTCCTGAGCACCCCTCTCCTGGTCCTTCTCCCTGGGATCCTGACCATCTGACACCCCCTTTCTCCTGAACCTGCCCTGCATTATTGCTCACCCCTTCTGTACAATACCCCAAGGCGCACTCACTTCACATTAGACGCACTCGTTTCCCCAGCTATTCCTCACCTTGTCCTCCTCCCCTGTGTCCTGATTGCTGCCACGCTGCTGTAGTTCTCAATGTTGCAAATCACCAGAGACGTCTAGCCGGGTGCAAACTAAAGCCTGCAGCCAAGGACAGTAATCCAGCCCCCAGTGCCCAGAGGCCTGGCTTCATCACACAGTTTAAATCATTGCCCTCCCCACACTCCAGTGCAACAGCTGGGGATGGAGGTAACGCTGTGACGGGGAAAGGTTTCAGCAGGGAGGCCCTGTATTGGTGAGCAAGTCAATTTCTTTGGCAGTAAGACAAGAAGCTGGTGTTCAGCTGTTGGTGTGCTCGCAGTGCATCTATAAATGGCAAGACAATAGGACAAGGGGAGCTGTTGCAGTGTACAAGGCCAGCTGCAGGGAGTCAGCACTCATGTGAAATGACAAAAACAGCTTGCTTGCAACTGTGGCACACTATCATTCCTTATTGCCCTCATGCTCATTCCATTCAAATGTGTGTCTGTTGCTCCACAATCACCCTTCCCTTAATTAACTTATTGGGCTAGATTCTCATGTGCCACAAATGCGCCAGAAATAGACGCGCCTCATTCACAGAAGTGCACATTTCAGAGAAATGCCACTTCAAAAAAGGAGCACAAAAGATGTGCAAAGTGAGTGGAAAGTCTGCAAATAAACCAAATTAAGCATGCAAAGCGGGAGTGATGGCAGAAAGTGAGCAAAGATGCACCAAACTCTTGATTCACAAAACCTGAATTTGCTCAAGAAAATGCACATTTGCTCCGTTCTCATTGTGGAGAAAGTGGCCCAGAAACAAACACAACTGATTTTTCGAACCAAAGAAGCATACAGTGCACTCCAGTTACAACGGAATCATACTCAAATGTCGACCTGGGAATCGCGACGGCCGAAAATACTCACTTTTTTTTTAACCCCCCCTTACACCACATATATATGTGGGGGGTTTAGAGTATATTATTAATATGGGGAGGGGGCGCTGCAGGGGTCTCCCCCCGCATATATATATGTGGTGTAAAGGGTTAAAAAAAAGTCGCTATTTTCGGCCGTCGCAATAATCACATAGATCCGTCACAACCAACAACAATACAAAAGCCCAGCACAGAGAGACAGGCCCACATTCCACCAATGGCCAACCCAGCAGGCATTATACTGCTACACCGACTGATAAAGAGGGCAATGACGTATAGGAGGAGGGTCACCGTATTTCAACTGGTTGATGAAGAGGTCACCGGGAGCTACCGCTTCCCACCGCATACCATGCTGGAGATAGTGAGTCAGTGAGAGGGCGCCCCTACCACAGCCACAATACGAGCCCATGCCATACCACCACTAGCCAAGGTACTGTTAGCCCTATGTTTCGCTGCCAAAGGCTCCCTCCCGATCACCAAATGAGCCATACACCTGCCAGGGTATATACAGGCATGTGTCAGGGCTGGATTAGGGAGGCCACTTTACGCCACAGCTAGGCAGGAAGCGTTTGCGATGCCATTGATTGCACCCATGTAGCCCTCATACCCCTGCGGCCATAGAAGACCTGCACAGCAGTGAGAGGACATTAGGAAGTAGAACACTTTCCACATGGCTGTCTAGCAATCACACTGCCAGTTTTTTTACACAATTGTGTGACTTAAATGCATAATCCTACTGTACATCAACACAATCATAGACTTTGCTCTAAGACATTCTTGAATGACATGACAAATCTACCACCCGAGACAATTAAATGATATACACTTGCTGACAGGGGAAGTGAGCTACTTTACAAAGGAAACTCACCACAGAGCTGAAGGTAACACAAATATGCCTTAGTGTCTTATTCTGAGACGTATTATCTACCTAAGACAAAAAGAGAATGGGCCTCATTACGACCCACGCGGAGGACCATGGTGCTATTAGCACCATGGTCCATGTCGGAGTCCGCCATGGTGGAATGGGGAATTAACACCCCATTCCGAGTTTGGCGGGGCGGTAATTCCCCATGCCACCATGGCTCTTCCCCATTCCCATTTTTGCCCCATGGGGCTCAATGGGAATGGGGAAGGCGCTAAGTACGCAATTTGCGGAACCGTAATTAGCACCAAGGTCCCTTTGCGGGTCCTTACTTTAACGGCTGGTCTACACCAGCCGTTAAGGTCGGCTCCTGCAAAGGGACCTCGTAATTAGGCGCTAATAGCTTAACGGCGCCGCAGCCTTTTACGGCGGCGTTAACCCATTAGCGACTGGGTCGTAATGAGGCCCAATGTCTGAAATACTTTGCTTGTGTTTTTTTTTTTTAGAGAAGATGCATTCATTTGTGGGGCATCTGATGCATTGCACATGTTTTTGGTGCAAAGTGATGCTCGTGTCAGCATTTGCACATAATAAGTGTGCATCTGACAGATGCACCAGAAACATGTGCACCACATCAGATGCACCATTAAGTGCCCGCATATGTGCACCTCTTTTGCTCCACAATTTGTTCACTCTTTCTCATTGGGCATTTTTTGGTGTGTTCTTTGTGAATTTGCCATCTTCACTGGGATGGGCAATGGCACAGGTGCATCTTTGTGCCATTGCACGTCTCATTAAGGTGCGCATATTTTGGAGAATCTGCCCCATTGTGTCACGTGGCAAAGTACTACTGGACAAGGGCAGCTCATGCAGTGATGACATATTATAGTATTGTCACATAAGGGCGTGCTGGTGCAACACCCTCGATGTATTGCAAAGTGATGTACCCGCTACTGCGATTGGCACAGTACGGTTATGCCCAGGCAGCACGTTCAATACGGTTGCCCAGGGCATCGAGGACATCATGTGAAGGTGGAGTGCCCTATCAGCATGGCAGCCTGGGGCTCTGCCGCTGCTCAGTGCTGGGTCATTGGGACCAGCATGGCATTCGGCCAGTGATAAATGACAGGTGCTTTGACTCTGGTCTGCTGTACTCCTTGCCAGCTTATTCCAGATCTTTGGCTGCACTGAACTCCAAGTGGGTTCCTTTCAAGCTCCTGTGAGAAAAGTTCAGCTCAAGTGGGAAAGCAAACCAAAGGATGGTGGTTCATGGAGCCTGCTAACAGACGGGTGGTATTGATAGTCAGATCAAAGGAAGCGGTAAGAGGGAGAGGGGGAGTCTGACTACCACAGCGAGGGGGCAAATGTGGGGATATTTAGGCATGATTTGAAACACCCTTAGATTTGGCGGCAAATGATTGGCTCCTAGTAAAACACCGGTGCCACTCAGCTGGAGCAGGCCAGTGAACGAACCCTCCATAATTGAAAGCACTCTGATAAATATGTAGTGACTTGGAAATGTGACATTCATAGCTACAGCTATAGTGAAATATGTCCTAACTGGTTCATAAAGTAGCAAAGGAGTAGTGTAGGCCTGTATACAATAATATTCCACTGGCAAGTGATCATTGACTCTGGACGGGTAAGAAATATTGCGCTGCGGCGTAGTGAGTGGTCAAGGGGCTATTTATACCTGGTTAGTAGTGTGCTGCTCGATTCTTTTTACCTGATTCATCTGTTTTGTGAAGTGCTGTGGATGACCAGAAGACAATAGACCTCAACATTGGGACGAAATTCCTAGCCCTTAACGCCAGCTCCTGGGAGTCCAAAGTAGGTTGGGGCGCAGGGATACTGACCAAAGGGAAGGGATGAAGGATGCTGAGCACAGGGACAGCCAGTTTGGTCTAGGCCAAGGGAGTGGGAAACTGGTGACTTAGAGGAATGTGGGTGGATACTGAGCAATGCATAGAGGTAGAGAAAGTCTGACCACAGAAATAAAAGGGAAAGTGACCATGGGCAGGAGGATGTCAACAGGAAGAAGAGGTGAATGGCAACGAGAAGCAAGGAGTGGGATGTGACCAGAGGAAGGGAAGAAGAGTCTGACAATAGGGAGATGGGGGGACTCTCACTATCAGGAGAGGCAAACATGACAATGGGAAGGAGTGAGGTTTCGATCAAGAAGGAGGACCTGTACAGTCACACGATGACTGTTTGAAGGAAACCAAAACAGCTGAGGCTGATCAGAAGAATGATGGGGAAGCCTAAACATGGATTTGAGAGAGGGTCTGAACACTGGCCGGATGAAATAGTAGAAGCAGTGAAAGCTGGTAAGTGGGCCTAGGAGTGGTGTAAGTGTGTGCAAGATTTGTAATTGTGACTAAGTGGGCCAAGTGTATTTGTGGAACTAAAAATGTGTGACTAAAAGTGTGACTAAGTGTGTGTGTGTGTGTGTGTGTGTGCGCGCGCGTGTGTGTGTTTGTGTGTGGGTGTGCGCATGTGTGTGCGTGTGTGTGTGTGCACTACGCTCAGACCTATTAAATCAGGCCCTGTTCCTTTAACACCCAGTACAGTCTGTGAAACAGGTCATTATTGAAAAAAGTGCACCCACAAGAGTGGCACCAGCCAATCAGGAGGCTCGGAACGCAGGCTATATCAATTAGGAGGAGCCTACATTCTATGCCTGCCTCATACGCCATTCCTGATATCTGCCATTTCTTTTCCCAGCTGAAATTCCTGTCTCTGCCCTCCTCCCTCCAAATTGCACACCGACTGCATCCCATGCCACAAACTCCCTTTACCTATTTTGGATCTGCAATGCTCCTCATCCCGGCTGTCCACGTCCCAAACCAGTCAAATGATTAGCGCTCTTTACTGTTCCTAACGCCAGCCATCCTGGTTTGTAACGATTTGTTTTAAGGAAATTGGGCATGTTTGATATAAGCTGACCCAATTTCCTTAAAAAAAATATTAGCACCCCGAAGGAAAGCCGGGGTGCTCAGGGGGTTAAATATTGCTTTACGGGGAGGCCTCGTTGTTAACAGCCTTAAGTCGTCAATGAGACCCTCAATTCATTCAGGGATATCATGGCTCAGGCTGGGAAACTGTTACCAGTCAAGCCCACCCCACTATGTGGTACTTTACATTATATTGCAAGAAAGGTCTGAATCTGTCACTCCATAAAGCTCATGAGAGGTCTCTAGGTGGACTGATCTTCTTTTCATCTGAATTTCAAAGGGGTCAGAAAAGATCATGCAGTAATAAAGAACCCCACTTTTGCCAGCCCAACATGGTCCAAAGAACTTTTTGGTGAACATCAGTGGCGTAAAAGGAAATGTGGTCCTCCCCGTCAGAGCCATGCTGAGGACCCTCCAAGTTCCTCAACAAAGCTGGGTCCGTACCACACTCCAGGCTGGCCTAAACCACCACGCATGCGAAATGCCCATAATGATCATGCTGCTGCAGGGGCACTCTGCACACTCCACTAAGTCAAAGATGTAAGTGTGTTTGTTAATCAAAGCTTAAATCTTTCACAGGGGTCGTGAATAATTGGTTAAAATGGTGCATTATACAGCACACTTTCTGGGAAAAATTGAGTAAAAAGCCAGACCATTTGCAATCGGCTTCATAGAGTAACTCATGAAAAAATCCAGTAGATACAAGTCACCAACACAGCATAGGAACATTTCCTAGCACATTTTCATGATGCCTTTCTCCCTAATATATTTTAGTGTAAAACCCATTTTCACACTGGCTGCGCCCATACATTTCCATGCTGGCTGCAACAATATATGCCGGTTCTTCCATATAAGAACATACTCATGTTTGCTTTGGGCACAATACCAGTAACAATACTATAAGAAAACATGTCCATGCTGGCTCTTCCAGTATATGTGAGTACCCCCACATAAGAAGATACTCCTGTTGACTTTGCCATTACAAATGCCATGCCACAATAGGAGAACATGTCCATACTGGCTGCACCAATGTAGACCAGTTTAGACACATAATAACACTTATCATGCTTGCTTTATCATAGATTCCCAGTAAAAAAAAGATCCATATCACAGTGAGATATTAGAGCTGGACTGGCTGCACCAAAATGCCATTTTAGCCATGTGATAATGCTTATCATGCTTGCTTGATCATAGATGCCCAGTAAAGAATGTCATCCCACAGTAAGAAATGGCTAGACTGGCTGCACCAAAATGTTATTCTAGCCACGTAATAACACTTATAATGCTTGCTTTATCATAGATGTGTGTGTGTAAGCTGTTGAGCGCCAGGTGGCAGGCATGGTATTCGGCACCCGCCTCCAGAGTTTTCACGGGATCACCGGCACCGTTGTTAACAGTGCGGGCATGGGCGTAATTCTAAGGGGGGGCAGGGGTGTTTGTCCCCCTCAACTTTCATGGCACACCATTTTGTCCCCATTCATTTAGCTGGGGCACCTTTTCTTCAGATGTCATGTCCCCCCCCCCAACATTTTCAGCAAAGTTACTCCACTGAGTGCCGGTCTTCGCGTGTCCCCATTCCCATGGAGTCCTCTGGGACTCCATGGGTATGGGGACTAACAAAATTACTGGTGCCTGACTTCCCGGCCACCAGACTTGGAATAGCCAGGTGGCACCGGGAAGTCAGGTGCTGGTAATTGTTTACGGGTCCGGTGGCAACCCGCCGGTCCCGTAATGAGGACCATAATCACATTTATACCCATTCAAGCACCAGCCCCTCTCCCATACTTTCTCTCCCATTCACACAAATGTGCAGCACACCCAGAACATTCACAATGAATTCTACAGACACAGAGCATTCACACACCATGCGCACTCTCACCCATACATACATACACACCATTGACATGCACTCATGCATATATTCATTCATACATTCCACACATACACATCCGAAATGCACAAGAGCATGATACATGCATACAGACGTACAAAATAAAAAAAAGGCTTTCTTGCCTGTTTCTCAGCGGACTTGATGCTCTGTTTCCACTCCACCCGACCAGCTCCTGCACTCCACACAGACAGGAACCAGAAAGCACCACAAGCCACCACTGCAGTCGGACCCAGCCGTAACCCTAACTTTTGTCAGAGTGAGGACTGAGGTGGGTCCCCCCTGGACATGGGGTGGCAGGGACCCCCACACCTCTAGGGCTGTTTGGGCCCCTGGTACACCAGTGGTGGATGCACCATTAAAGACCCCGCAAATGGGTCACAGAAGCCTCTGATGGAGTAAATATTCCGTGCCACACCACAAAGAGGTTATTATGACTCTGTGGTGAGTACACCGTCAAGTGCCCTCTTCCAAAGGGGAAATTGGGCCCATGGCTGCACGGAATACCCATCCATGGGTGGAATGGGGATCCTGGGATCCTACCCCAAGGAACCCAGCAGAGCCCGTGTATAAATAGACAATCCTACTGGTACCACCCAGCGAGGCCTTAAGGGCATGCAAGTCAGGCCAAGGCGAGTGTACCATCAAAGAAGCCGTTCAGGCCCCGCTGTGGAGAGATGCTCCTGGTGTGTGTGACAACACGAGCATTATTGAGGGTAATGAGTGGGTTGAGGGTCTTGGCGTTCCACCACAAGAATGCCATCATGGCCCTCAGTAAATAGATGATTCATGTTGGTCATTAGAGCCCATGGATGCAAGAGTGAAACTAATGTACAATCCATGGGGAGAGATGGCGGCCCGCTGTGCTCTACAACAAGAATGCTGCCCGGGCACCTGAATGGGTGAACACCGAAGCTTGCCATTATGCCCCGAAGGGGATAGGCCGTCCCGGCATACCATCCCAAGGACAAATGTAGATTACTTTAGCAGATGTAGGAACCGTTGCCCCATCCCAAAGAATGGATTTTCCAGCGCCCCATCACGAGGGAATGATGAGGCTCATGAGTGAAGAGACGATCCCAATGTCCGAACTCAAAGTGTCTAGAGGATCTAGGCGAGGCGTGCGCTTCACCCAGGCAGGGGTGGACTTCGAACCAAAAGCGGTCCTGGAAATAATATCTGGCCCCATATTACACATTTCAGCAAGCCCAACCCTTTTCCTGTGAGAAAATAGGGAAATAAAATAGGTCACCCCACAAAAGAGGCCCAGGGTGCAGAGGCCTACTGGGAAATCTCCAGAGTTCCCTCCAGGCCAGTCCACCCCTACAACCAGGGAAGTCATTAGAGACCCTGTGTTTTGGGATTATTCCAGAGCCCCACCCAAATGAACGAGAACAGTGTCCTACTGGATTATTCCAGAGCCCCTCTGTGTTCTTTGACGGTCTTAGAGTCCAGTGGAAGTTAATTAAGGCCCCTGCGTGGACCGACGATCCCTGCGTCCCACCTCAAGTAGTTATTGGGATCACTGGGTTAATAGACAGCTTAGAGACCTCTCCCCAAGGCAGACATGGACTTGGACGACCAAACGACTCCATGTCACTGGGCCCCAGTACTCCACTCCTGGCTTTCCTTTACAAACATGTGCATCCGGTGCATCAGTCCAATTTGTTCAGATAGGGTAACCAAGAGCACGCTTCCCAGAATGCATTATTTTCTTAGACGAAAGAGCAAAACTTCAAAAGCCCCAGTACAGTGCCATGGGGTCTTCGTGTTACCTTACTTATAATATATGGTCAATTCCAATATGCCACCCTTGGGGGTCACTTGCGAACTCCATTGATGAGGTGGGCGGTGGTTCCCATTCCTTTCTGTGCCAAGGCCTGCCAGTGAATAGAAACGCCACAGCCTCCCCACCCCCGCGGTACTTGGTAGGGTACCCCAGCACCTACCTGCCCCGCAGGTTTTCAGGCCAGGCGCCTCCTTCACAGCCCGTCAGGAGTGCAGTCTTCGGCCTTCCTTGCTGTTCAGCTGGCACTGGCAGCGCTCTCTGGGGTGCAGTCTTTCCGGGGAACCTCCCGTCCACGGCGTGTGAAAGGATTAGACCTCAGAGTGGCCGGGAAGGCCCTCCTTCCACGCCGAAACCACCCCCTCACGGGCCAGCTGGACACAGCTGTGAAAGCAGAGGGGGAGGAACGTCTCCTAATTATCTGTCATTTTTTCAAATTACCCTTTTGTTTTGTTTAACTAGTTGTAGCCCGGTCTCCTAACTCCCACATTTAATTATAGGGGCGCCAGAGTTCATTACGACAGCGGCAGAAATGTGTGTGCAGCCCACACCAGGGTGCTTTGTGGTCACGCTGGGTTGCAATCGAAGCTAAAACGTGATGTCACGAGCAGCAAAAGGGTCGGTTGGTGTTCAGGAGGCACGTTCAGCGATGCCTTCCCATGAGTCCATGACTTGGTTTGATTGGCGAGTACCCGAAGCACCAAACTAACTTCTAGACATCTATGGTAGGAGAGATCATAAAATAATGGCGTTACTACATATAATATGGCGTGTATCTATAACTGGTAACATTTCAAGGATGGGGGCATCCTTGTAGCCTTGGTAACATTTCAAGGATTCCGTCTTGAAATGTCATAGATATCGCAACAGTCAGGGAAAACTCTCTGGTATTGCGACAGTCAGAGAGGCCAAACCGAACTGATATGGTGACAGCCGGGTCAATGTTACAGATAGGGAGACCACCACACTCTATATATACGTTTTCAAATTGGAGTTTATAAATCACATAAGGCTGCCAAGCGCCCACTTCTAAGCACTGGCATCCTTTGACATCCCACTTTTAAATCCAGGTAGGTTATGTCGGAATGTTAGAGGGCAGCTAATGCTTTATTAATTTATTTTCGTTTGTAGAGCGCACAAAACCCGGAGCCATCGAGGCGCTGTTGCAGAAACCCGATACATGTGACCAATTGTCAAATGGTGCTTACATTCCGAGAAGAAAACAAAAAATAGCACAAGGGTTGGCAAGAGGAGAGCAGACAGGAAATCAGATGCTCGGCCATAGCACATTGGGAAAATCCAGCAGGGCCGGTGTGTCATGACTAGGTAAACAGCCAGGTTGTAAGTGCCCTATGGAAGGCCCAGTAGGATTCTTCTGCTCTCAGCGCAGGAGGAAAGGAATTCCATTGCTTGGCTGCAATGGATAGAAAGCGGGAGCCTCCCGCTTTGGAGCGTTTGAATTTTGGCTGGACCAGCCGATGTGAGTAAGGTGTTCTGGTGGGCCTAGAAGAGGAGGTCTTAGACATTTTCCGGGAAAGGTGGATGTGGCAATTCTAGAGATACACCTGTGAGTGATGGAGAGTGTCTTCAACAAGATCCTTTCTCGGATTGGAAGCCAGTGAACAGCTCTCCGGGCAGCCGAGATGTGGTCCATTTTAGGAATGTTTAGCGCAGCTCGAAGAGCATTGTTTTTATTAATTTATTTGTTTGTGAGGCGCTGAAAGCCTGCCGGCATTGGGACGCCAAAAAATGTACACAATAGGAACGACCATCAAGTGACAGGACAGAGGAAAAGAGGGGCGGATGTAGAGGAGGGTGAGTTAGTCTAAGAGGAAGACTTTTAGGGATTTAATGAAAGTTCTTAGATGGGGTTCCATTCTCAGAGTATTGGGAAGTGAATGCCAGAAGGTGGCTGCTTTTACTGGAAAAGATCTTCCAACTCCCTTTGCGTGTTTGTGATCTTCACAAGTAAACTGCCTTTTGTTTGTAGAGCGCAGTATTCTGGGCGGACGATATTATGGAATTGATGTTTTTAAATAAGCAGGGGCTTGCCCAAAAATACATTTGTGAACCATAGTGTAACGCTCACTTGGTATCCACGGGGACGTCACTCAGCCTGTTCTGACCTCTTACGACCTCAAACCCTTCCCTGGAGGCTATTCGACTGGAGACTGGGCCTGAAACACAGGTTTGGTAGTTTAACTCCCTATTGTCTCTGTGTGCTTGAACCCCTTCTTCCCCGGGTTCCAAGCCTTCCCTTTGATCCACAGCTCACCTTGTTTTCTTGGATAGTGTGCTCTCCGTCCTGCCTTCAGCGCAGGGGCGCGTTGATTGATGCGGGCTTGTTGCTGCCTAGTTACTTCACTGGCAAGAGTCCAACAGGTAAGTATAATGAGTCTTTTGAACAGATCTCTAACTTCGTTCCTTTCCTTCCTTAGATGATGGCCGGCGTCCGGGGATGGCGGCGTGCTGCTGCGATGAGTAGCGCTGAAGGTGAGTGAGAGCGCGATGTGTGATGCACCCCTTTCATATTTGCATTGAACTGAGTTCTTTTTCTGTGTCTTTTAGGTGCCGCGACGTTTTCAGCATGGATGCCGGTTATGAAGAACAAATGCGGTGGTGGGTAAGCGCGGTATGCGGCGCCTCTAGATGTTTCCACGCTAACCTGGAGTGTCTTTTCCCTCTTGCAGATGGATGAAAAGTTCCGGAGACAGAGTTCCCCCAGAGCGGCTGGGATTCAGGTAAGCATTTGAAGCTCGTACAGTATTTAAAAATAAGCGAAGATTTGCAGAATGCTTACTAATGCCTTTTTTCTGTTCTTTTCCTTAGGAAGTGGCGTGCCGGGATGGGAATGACACTGCCGAAGATGCCCGCAGAACAGAAGGAGCGATGACTGATAGGCAGAAGCGCTGCAAGGTAAGGCTGTTCCTAACAGTGTTCTTGCAGGAGCTGAGCGCAGAAGAAAGATGCAGGCCTACTGGAGACCGATCCGAACACGGTGAGTGTCACGCTGCAGGTGCAGAAAACGCAAAGCATGTTTCTCATCCTGGGTGTGGCTTAAATAGTCTCTGGGTATCCCAGGTGCCTCTGGTCTGAAACACACCCAAAAGACTGGACCGCACATGCAGTTCTGGGAACCGAAATATGTGGGGGCATCCATCTTGTCCCCATCAATGCACTACAAGCCCAATTCCCAATGTTATCCTATGGGAGTGAGTGAGTCTGGTGCCACAAGCGCCAAGTCTGACTCCAAGTGGGTCTTTGGAGGGACGGAGAGGCCCTTGAGGGCCATGTAGGTGATCGTGGCCTGGCTCCAGCCTGACATCTTGGAGGGCTGGGGACATGAGGGGCAGGAATCATGACACATAGTTCCTGCTTTAAAATTGATTCTGTCCTTAATGGGGAGCCAGTGAAGGTTTTGTCTGCGCTTTGAGATATTTACACATCTTGAGACATTTTTAACGATGCATACTGCATCATTTTGTAATACTTGCCATGTGTTTAGGCTGTAACTTGAAGCTCCAAGCAGTAGAGAATTGCATAGACGAGCATTGAGATAATAGTAGCTGGAGCTATAGTGGCACTGTGTCCCTAGGAGTTAAGAGAGGCCTCCAACTGGACACCCAGTGTTTTCACCTTGGTTTGGACAGGGATGATGTTGTTTCCAATTCTAAAGCTCAGAAGCATTAGCCAAGGATAGGTGGAGCGAGGGTTTAGCTGGAGCAGTGCATTCATTGGTGTTAGTCACATATATTTGGCGTATGAGGCTGTTATCAGTAATGTCAAGACTAGGTACCTTGAAGATGGAGGCAGTGGAGGTGGGATCTGTAACAGGAGGCACGGTGCAGATTATCTCCCTGTCTCGCGCTGGGATAGACAGCCATTGGGCCAGAGGCGAAAGTGGGAGGGCAATAGGCAGTATTTGTGATGCGCTCAGCATTGCGGTTGTCATCATGGACCTTTACTACAGTATTGCTCGAAGCACAGAAAGCAGTGGCATGCGGTGTAGCATTGTTGGCTCTAGGGCACTTAATAGTCTGAACCACATAGTTCAGAGGGGCAGGGCAAACATTCACCTTAACAGCATTATTGTTAGTAATGCAGAGGGCAGCGACATGGGCATCAGTACAGTTAGTGTCATTACGATTGGCTGCAGGGTAAACATTCACCTTAGCGTCATTGCTGTTCGAGAAGAGGCAGGCAGTGATCTTAGTATCAGTGCAGTTGGCATCAATACGGTTGGCTTCAAGACAGGCATAGTAGAGACACATTATTAGAAAAATTGTCAGGAGCCAAGCAGGAGGTGGCATGGGACGCAGTGATGCTATGTGCAAGGCCGGTAGCCATATCAAAGGCTGTCTTCTTAAGTATCAGGTGGGCAGTACAA
Organism: Ambystoma mexicanum; assembly: GCF_040938575.1. NCBI lineage: Eukaryota > Metazoa > Chordata > Amphibia > Caudata > Ambystomatidae > Ambystoma > Ambystoma mexicanum. The sequence continues at coordinate 1,175,404,443 of NC_090921.1, read as the reverse complement.
ATCGTGGCAGTGGCTGTGGGGCGGAGGGTTACTCTTCCTGCACTGCTGTTAGGTGCAGGTACAAGTGGGGCAGTGACAATAGCAGCCGGGTGGAGGTGAGAAGCGTGGGTCTTTGCTTTGTAAGCTCAGCTTAACGCCTTAAAGGTATTCCGCAGGATAGTGAGCCGATCTGGGCCGGCGGATGCGAGGGGTGCATTTTCTGTGAAATCCAGTGTAGAGCTTTCCGAATAGAATGTAGCAGAGGTCAGGTTAGATACAGTGAGAGACAAATGTGGCCTGCTGGATCGACGCTTAGCCACCTGTGAGCCTTCGAAGTGCAGACATGACCTATTGCGTTGCTGCAACTCTGCATAGTACTTTCAGTTAGTCCAAGAAAAGGTATCAAAACCTGCATCTTGTGCTACTGTAGGGAAAGTCTGGGTGATGTAATACATATCAAAGTCAGGTAAATGATAACATTGCATTGTAAACAGAATATTTGGGAAACAGTGAGAGTCGGGGCATAGCTGGCAGGGTGGCAGCGAGGGAGACCAAGCAAGGCGCCAACAGAAATGTCAGTAATGTGATTAAGTACAGTGCATTTAAAGAGATTAGTACATATGTGTCACTATTGTTGGCATATATTACCCCCGCAATGATCTGGGGAAGAAACGGACACAGAGACGTGTTCTCTCTTTTACTTTCACTTTATTAATACTGCCTTCCTCCCTCACAACTCCTCCTCTTCCTCCTTGGACGTGTCCTTAAAGGCCACAAACCAATTACCACAATCCCCTCACAACAGCCTCCCACACATATATCCTTATGTCCATCTCATATCTCTTCAATGAGCCTTGGTGGCAGTGACCATTGTCCCTTTCACTTCTGTCACCTGTGATTGTGTGCTCTTGTACCTTGAATCATTCTTTCTTTGCATCCTCTATTTCACCAGGACTTCATCTACTTCACCAGAAACCTTCACTTCCACCCGTCTCTTCCAATCGGTGCATTCCTTGGCTAGCTCTTTCTCTATGGTATCTCTCACTCGTTCATCTCCTTCCATAACTTCCACCTCTACAGCCTGTGCCTCATTCTCTCTGTTGGCCGGGGTAGCCTCGTCTTTGCCCTGTAGGCTCTCATCAGGTCACCGGGCAGCACTCCCGCCGCGGTGTGAGGGGAGTTCCTGTACTGTTGCAGAATCTGGCACAGGGCCTGTTGGCCCAGGCATCCCTTCAATCATGGCCTTCTGTATCGTCCCCTTTATGGACAAAATGAAGCTCTCTGCCATGCCATTGGCCTGGGGCCATAACAGTGTTATCTTCTGGTGTGTGAAGCCTAGGTGTTTTGCAAATTCATGGAACTCATGGCCATACATTGACAAAGGAAGAATTTCCTGACCGCCTGCTCCACCATGTTATCCATGAATGGGAACCATACAGTCTGCCAGAGCATCTTCTTGGTCGCCTCTACACCCCAGTGTCCCTTGTGTGCCAGCAACACCAGGCTCCATTGAAAGGAAGATGCTATGACTAGGCAACATCTTCTCAGTAGTATCTCATCTTCAGATATGGCCAACTACATGAAAACCTTTGCCATCCATTCCATCTCCTGCTTATCAGCACCCCTGTGGCATAGTAGCTGCCGCTTATAGTCCTTCCATGTTTTGGTGCTGGTTAGGTCCATGCCCAGGACAATGGACGGATCATTATCTGATGCCAGTGCCGGCTCTTCCATCTCCAGTGCCGGTGGCCTGGCTTGCTCAGTACTGTAACAGAGATACCCTGCATCCACTTCTCTTGGTGGCTGCTGCCTCGAACTCGGGTTCCGTGAGATGTAATCAGCTGGGTTCTTGTCCCCCATTGCCGGTGGATAATATTATTGTATTCTTGCAGACGGATGGCCAACCTCTCTATCCTGGGTGGCATCTTTGTCCCCGGGTTGCCAAACAGCAACAAAAGGGCTTGGTGGTCAGTTACAAGAGTGAAGCTTTTCCCTATCACAAAGTGATGGAAGTTCTTGCATGCCCAAACTGCTGCCAGGCTTTCTTTCTCTGCCTGTGAGTATGCACTCTGGCTACAACAAAATTGGCAGGTTCTTCGGGTTGAACCTGTTGGGCAAGAATGGCTCCCAGTCCCAGACGGCTGGCATCAACCACAATCTCTGTGTGCCAAGTGGGGTTCAAATAAACTAAATGTGTTGCACTTGCCAACTCCATCTTGATGTTGTCAAACGCCTACTGGCATTCCTGCAATCAGGGGAATGGCTTATCTTTCCGCAATAGTCTCCACAGTGGTTCAGTGGTAATAGCGTATCTTGGGAGGTACCTGGCACAGTAACCTGCCATCCCTAAAAATGACCTGACATCAACCATTTGTGTTGGTGATGGGAGTTTGCTGATGGTGCACACTTTCTTCAGGTCTGGTTCCATCCCTTGGCTGGAGAATATGTGGCCATAAAATCGTAATTTGTCCTTGTTGATGTTGCACTTCTCATAGTTTAGTGTAAGCCCAGCTCTACTCAGGATGTCACGCATAGCCATGAGTGCTTGATTGTGCTCCTCCTGGGATGTCTCATACACCAAAATGTCATTGGAGTAGTTAAATGCCAACCTTACAGGACTTGGCAGCAACCTGATGGCCTCCAGAAATATGTCTGCGGCCGATGATATCATGAAAAGGAGGTGTTTATAGTGAAACAGTCCTTTATGGGTGGAGAAAGTCGTGATAACCCTCGACTCGGGTGTAACTACAACTGGTGATACCCCTGTTTGAGGTCAAGTTTGGACAACTTGTTGGCACAATTTAGTTGGACAATCATATCTTCTATTTTGAGACCTGGGTGTCCCTCTCTTTCTACCGCAGTGTTAGCCACCCTCATGTCAATCTGGTTCTATGTCCTTTCATCGCCAGGCATTTCTATGCCTGCATTTTAAACGTGTATAAAATAATTAAATGTTCATTGAATTTCTTTTTTTGGGGAGTCCTCCACCTATTTTTAACTATACCCAACCCCCAACCCCTTATGTGCCGTTTTCCATCCCCCCAAAAATTTCGATGAACTTTCTCATTATTTTGTACACATTTAAAATGCAGGTGTAGAAATGGCTGGCGATTAAAGGACGCTGTACCGTCGATACATCGTCTTATTTTATTTCTTCCTATGGCACTATGACCAGGGGTGAGATCCACGGTGTGGGACCTGTCGCCCTCTCAATTATATCAGTGTCCATCAACTGTTGTAGTTCCTGGGAAACTGTCTCCTGCATGTGAAACCCTATCCTCCTGGGGTGCTGCGGGACAGACCTGATGTTTTCGTCAATGTGTAGACATACCACAGTGTCCTTCTTCTTTCCCAGCCTTGAAATAGCTCCGTAAATGCATGTTTAATCATCTCTTTCCCCATCATCACTCCGCTCATGTGAGCGATACTTTGGTTTCCGACTGGGTTCACAGTATACTGAACCACTTAACTGTCCCGATAGTGGACATCTATCAACCCAAGCGCCTTCGCTGTCCAGTAGCTGAATAGACACTCCCCACTAACAGGGCTCCTGAAGTACATGGATGGTGGGGTCGGTCATCTTTCCATTGTGCGTTAGCACCCTCTGAAACTGTCCAAGTGATGGCAGCGGCATGTTAGCTCCCCACTGGAAGATACACACCTTCGACTGGGTCAGATCTCCTGTCCGCCATTTGTAAGAATTCCTGCTCTCCCATTATGTTGACGGTGGTGCCTGTGTCTATCAGGAAACAGTGTGTTGCCTCACCCATCTTAACCATTACCTTTGGGGTGTCTGCTCCTTCTTGCTTGTCATGCATTAGATTGACAAACTCGTCTGTATATTCAGGGTATGGCTCCTGTGCATATTCATCGTATTCATAATATGCATCACCTGGGTATTCATACTGCCCCGCCTGTGGCAGCTGTTCTTTGCCCAGGGGCTCTCCATATTCCTGGCCCTGATCCATGGCCCTTATCATCCTTCTCTGCAACTCTGGGTAGATTGGTCGTGATCTCCACTGCTGTTGTGGGTGGGTAGATTGGTTGTGATCTCCACTGATGTTGTGGGTGGGTTTGGTCTGGCGGGTGGGCGCCAGCCATAGGCATCGCTTGCAGTTGTCAGGCAGCCTGGAATGGTCTCCCTTCTTGACAGTGTGGAAGTGGCCTGCCATATTTTCATCTTTGGCTGATGGCTGGGCACATTTCAATATGTGGAAACGCCTGGCCACAGTGATAACATAGTCTCTCTGGGTGGGGACCCATCTGTACCTGCATATATCCATCCATCTGTGGACCTCTTCATGTGATCGGGTTGTGGTCAGATCCTCTTTCAAGATCCCTGGTCGCTACGAATGCTGCTACTGTCTTCTTGTCACCTTTCTTCCTGGGCGTCTCGATGGCAGTCACCTGAATTTCAACCCTTTTGTGGACTCTCGCCATCTCTATGACCTCGACAATTGTTAGTGACATCTTCAGAAGCTGCTTCTGTAGTACGGACGACACACAGCCCTCTGTGACGCGAAGTTGAACCACCTCATCATCAGAAAAGTCTGAGAACTGGCAGCGGACCTGCTTCTGCCTCAGTCGATTGATGAATTTGTTCCATGGTCTATTGCAGGGACTGTTGACATCAATTGAATACATATCTCTCATAGTCTCTAATAGGTTGCATCATTAGCTTCCTGCTCAGTGCTGCCAAAAGCTCATCATAGGGGGTACTCTCTCCTGCTGGGATCGTCTTGATGATTCCTTTTATCTCCTTCCCTACAGGGTTCCTTTACTATGTCCTTGAGGACCAGCGATTTCTCTTCCCCAGCGGCCCATAATGAAATAATAAAAGTCCTTGACCTATTCAGTCCACCGGGGTCCTTTCTCATGTTCAGGCTGCGGAGTCAATGGGCACGGCTTCCTCAGAAATGTCACTTTTGTGTTGCTCTGCTATGGGGCCCCCTGATCCTCAGGCTGATCCACCATGGTGGTCTCTTATGAACTAATGGACACATGGACCCCAGGCATGCTGTCTACGTGTCTCGCAAAATAAAGAACTTCTTTTGAGTTATACCATAGTCGTCCAGAAGATTCAATATATGAAATGTTTGAAAAATTGGAATGAATTGTTAGAATATATGAATTTAATTTATAGAAATATTACGAGGTCCTTCCAACTTCCTAGGACTTCATACCTATGACCCACTTGTCCATTAGTATTGCCATACCTCACTGTGCATGTGAGGCTTGTTGGCAACCGGACCACAGACCTACTTTAGATAATTTAGATGAAAAACACAAACTTTACACTAATTAGAGGTGCCGATAAACCAAATCCCGTACTCATAAATAGACCTCTTAGGAACTACCCAGGCCATTGGGTGTTCCCTTTCCTCCTTAAAGCAGTGTTTCAGGCGCCGGCCACTCCTGTCAGCATGTGTGAAAGGTGGTGTTGACTGGTACTATGCTGTGTGTAGAGACCCAGGCAGTGGTGGGCAGTTGCCTTTGGGCCTTTACAGTATCTGGCAGTATTTTAGTACAGTTTATCGTCTGGTGCGGTATGTGAACTCTCCTCTATCCCCTATGACATCAATTCTATAGATATGCTGGGAGTTTAGTGCACCTCGGAACAGCAGTGCATCATGTACCTTGGAGTGGCAGTATAGCTGAGTATTAGATAGGTGGTCTCCTTCCACGTCTGAGAATGGCAGTCACAAAAATGACCAAGAACTCACAGCAGCGAGGAAATGTTGCTCTGCGCGGCACTCTACTACCAGCTGCCGTGACTGAGGTTATAGGCCTCTTGATGTGCGCACCCGGGCATGCGCGCAGCCTTGGAGCGAGAGCGCTGTGCGCCGGCCAGCTCTACTGTGCGGCTCTTACAGGGAAGTGCGCTCCAGGCTGCATTGTTACAGGGGCACCACCCTCAGCAAGCAGCTCTCGGACACAGCGCTGTGCATGCTTCGCAGATGCAGGACGCTGGAACAGCTCCAGCCGGATGCATCAACGGACGCAGGATATTGATAGCTACCCACGTAGCTTTACAGGATGCTGCAGCAGTCACAGCTGCAAGCGGGCAACGGCTCGTTTCTCCTCGTCGCCATTTTTTACCCCTGCAAGGATCTGGGGAAAGAACGGACACTAAGACGTGTTCTACTTTCACTTTATTACTACTGGCGTCCTTCCTCTCAACTCCTCCTCCTCTTCCTCGGAAGTGTCCTTAAAGGGCACGCAGCAATTACCACGATACCCTCACAACAGGCTACATGTAAAAACATTTACAAATTGATCCAGGAGTGCACTTGATTACAGGAAAAAAATATGCTAATCAAACCAACACAAGTTTGACAAAAATCCACTCAGGGAACATTCAAATTGAGACCCAAGAGACAAGAGTTGTTTCTAAGCAATGGGGGGCCCTCAGTGTGGAAATGAGGTGTTAGTCTCCCAAGTCCATTTATTGCCTTGGGGTGGATTCCAGGGCCTCCTTACAACTACATCCCACAAGGGGCCACCCGGGGCACAAAGTTTACTGCTGCAGCTTTTCCTACAATGCAGCAGTGGAATCTGGTTTAATTATCCAGGGGGATCGGGTTTGGAGTCCCATTTTGTGTTTATATTGAGGGGTTCAGTTCGGTATGGGGGGTTTGTTTTCAGTTTTTTCTTTTCTTTTTCTCCTTTTCTCTTTGTTCTGTATATCTATGAAAGTTATTGATACTGCTTGTTTCCATGTCTTGTAAATCTTTATAAAAAGCTGCGCTCTTTATAAAAAGCTGCGCCACTGTGAGTGGTCCCTCTCTTCCCTCCTTACAGTACAGCTTGTGTCACGGCATTTACAAGGACATACAAAGAGGTTTCGGAACCCCTCTACCAAGAATAAACACGACCAAATAACCTGTTCTCTGGAAAGGTGCCCACTCGGGAGGGTGTACAGCCATGGTTTAGCTCACTGTACATTCAGAGGAGAAATATCCATTTGCCTATCAGTCTGGTCCCACCCACTTGGGCAGTCCAGCACCGAAATGCATGCCAATTCTCCTCTGAACAAGAGTACCAAATGCTGGTTATAGGTGAAAGGGTCGAATCAAAAGGACCGAAATACAATTGGTTTGAGTCAAAAGGACCTAAAACAAAAAAATCAAATGTACATATTTTTTTTTTTTTTTGGGTGTTCACCTCTAAGCCCCTGTTTTTTGGCCAAAAACAGCACAACAAATGTTATCTATACCAAGCAAAAAAAAAAAGAAATACATTTTAAAAAAAGCATTAGATTTTTTTGTTTTAGGTCCTTTTGACTCGAACCAATTGTATTTCGGTCCTTTTCATTCGACCCTTTGACTGGACACCCCAAATGCTACCCCAGACATGTGTTTCGGCCTAGCTGGGCCTCATCAATGAGGTGAAGCGTTGTCTCTATAAGAACAGTGAGCAAGGGGTCCATGCCTGGATTACCATGGGTAATTTAGGATGAAACCCCAAGTTCCTACAAATCCACACAAAGAGGTCTGGGAGCCCCTCTAACGAGAACAAACACGGCCAAACAACCTGTTCTATGGGAAGGCGTTTTAGCTCACTGTACCTTTCACAGAGGAGAAAATCAATTTGCATATCAGTCTGGTCCCATGCACTTGGGCTGTCCAGCACTGCAAATACAAAGAGGTCTGGGAGCCCCTCTACCGAGAACGAACACGGACAAATAACCTGTTCTCTGGGAAGGTTCCCACTCAGGAGGGTCTACAACCATGTTTTAGCTCACTCTACATTTCACAGACGAGAAATAACCATTTGCATATCAGTCTGGTCCCAGCCACTTGGGCAGTCCAGCACCGAAAAGCTAGGCAATTCTCACAAGAGTGACCACTGCAATCTGTGCCTCAATATACACCCAGGGCAACATCGGAACACAAGCACAACCACACACAAACACACCCTCATGAATAGCTGCAGACCTGCATTAACGACATCAACAAGTTAGACAGCGATGCAATGTGTGTTATGATTAGTCCCGGGAGAACTTATTTGATAAACTCACGAGCAACTCGAATTTCCGTACTTTCGAACATATCAAAGTTTCCTGGACTACCTACAGGATGAAAGGCGAGTTTAAACCCTTATGATGTATAATGTACTCCTGGTTGGACGTTGTGATCTGTCTTGTATGGCAATGGATTTCATTTGAGTTACTGCGGGTTGGTTGAGGGAGAGAACAGAAACTGAAGAAGGATAGGTTGGTTATATATATTTTTCCCATAGTTGAAGGTAGGAGTAGATGTAACTGAGTGGGGAAACGTGCATGTCATTGTTTTGAGGAGTGGATCCCAGTGACCACCTTGCATGACATGCACACACGTGACATCTCCTGTGGGGCAGAAAATCTCAGTTTATTGGTGTCAGGAGATTCCATTCAGTAGCTGCGAACAGTAACATCTCCAAGAATTTTATTTAGGGGGGCACATAGAGGACCACAGGACAATGTAGGGGGGGCACCTATGACCGGCATTAGCATGGACACATGTGTGTTTGTGTTTCTAGACTTAGGGCGTAACAATGTGTTTGGGGTAGTGGTAAAACATCTGGTATTTTTGAACGCTCAATGTTCTCCCTACTCTGCCAACCAGGAAACTCATCTTCTACACCTGCTTTTGCATGGAGGTATTAGCCACCACACATAAGCGTTACTGCATGCAGTACTTACCGCATACAGTAATCAAAAATCCCCTTGGAGACAATTGGGATCTCGAATTTGCAATTGTAATCGTCATTTATATAGCTCACTTTTCCCATTTGTGTGGCTTCAATGCACTTTGTGGTTGGAAGACCCAAGTGGACCGAAGTCCATGTATGGGAGATGCTAAGAGTTAAGTTTAAAATGAGTGTGTGCATTCTTCCAGGTTAGAATCTGGGAGTGTTGGCTGGGCCTGAGTAAGCAGCCCCGAGGTCAGACACATGGGTGGGTGTTGTTGGCGGATTATGATATATAGCTAGTGCAGGAGATGTGATGTATGCCCAAATAGACCAGATTTTTTCCATAGGTTGTTTCTGCATACAAGTGGCAGAGGTGCTGAGGTACGTGAGCTGCTAGACCAGATTTAAATAGCCATACCTGCATTCTAGAGCGCATGGATGGGGAGCCGTGCCTGCGGCATGTGTCCAGAGACGTGGTGCGAGTTATACATACCTTAGATGACAGAACGGTTGTTCGAGGGCATCTTTTGTAGTGTTGGCATACTACCTTGTGGAGGATCTGGCTGGTGCCTTTCATTGAGTATAATAGGAAATAAATTAAATAGATCTTGCCACCTATAGCTGAGACCAATTGTATTATTCTAATGAACCATCTACGTGCTTCTTAGTGTGTCTCTGTTCCTACCCCCACAGCTATTAAAGTGCATTCCGTGCACAATAGCACCGATTAAACTGTTTCATTTCCTCACTAGCTCCAATGCGACCAATGGGTTTAGCGTTCTGTCTGCTCGGGTAAGTCTTTTGATAATTAGGTAGGGACCGCCAGCTGAGTGCACCAATCATAGCTCTTCCCTGTTCAAACTGATCACCCTACCGTTGCTATCTTTAGTGGTCCTTCTGAACGATTATTCTGTCCCTGCTTCTTTAAGATGCCACATCCAAGGTGTGTTAGATTTAACAGTGCTGTTTAGTGACTTGATTGAACCGGTTATAGAGTTGCCAGTTCAGGCAGGGGCGAGGGAGGGCTCAGAGGGACGGGTGAAGTATGATCGTATGTGGGCTGCTACGAATGCTGCAGGCATCTGTGGTGGTTAGGAGGCGTACGTGTTAAGTTGGGTCTGGGCCAGTACCTGTGTGCGTGGGGCAGGAAGAGAGTGCAAGTTTCTCATGGTGTGCCGCTGCGAAGGCTGCCGGCACCTGCAGTGGTTTGGACAGTAAGGGCCCATTACGACCCTGGCGGTACGGAATGAACGGCGCTGTAAAAGGTGCTGGCGCCGTTCACTCCGTACAGCCGCATTACGAGTTCCCCTCGCGGGACACGGTAAGCACGCCTGGGAAAACCAGGTGTGCTTACCGGGTCCCATGAGGGGAAGAGGGAGCAAACAACGGGCCATCTCGTAATGGCCCTTCGTTTGCTCCCTCTCCCATTCCCATTCAGCCCTATGGGGGCAGAAATGGGAATGGGGAAGGACCGCATCCGGGTCCTTGGAGGGAGGAATTACCGGGCCTTCTGAACTCAGAATGGCCCGGTAAGTCCTCATTCTGAGGACCCGGACCCTGACGCGATTTTGGCGGCAGCCATGCCGCCAATAGCGGCATGGTTACCGCCAAACTCGTAATGAGGGCCAAAGTGTTTAATTTGGTCTCAGCCTGTACTTCTGTGATCGGGCAATCACAGTATAGAGTGCGTGGCCAGGGGATACGTTGGGGAAGGAGCGTGGGTTTTCCACGGACAAAGATTTCTGTTTTCCCAGGATTGAGGATAAGGTGGTTGGTCTTCATCCAGTGGTCAATATCCATGAGGCATTATGACAGATTTGGACGTGGGGAGCCTGGGGATTTGGGTACTTTAAGAATGATCTGGGTATCGTCGGCATAGTTGTAGCAGATGAGACTGTGAGAGTGGATGAGTTCTGGAAGTGGGCTCAGATAGATATTGAAGAGGAAAGGAGACAATGGAAGCTCCCCCTGGAGCCCCTTTCAGCACTGTGCGGGGTACAGATATGAAAGGGTGGAGGAGCATGATTTGCAAGCAATTAAGGATGAAAGAAGAGATCCAGGTAAGGGCAGTGTCTTTGATCCCTAAAGAGTGTTGCCTGTCTAGGAGAATGGTGTGGTCAATGGTTTCGAAGGCTGCAGAGTGGTCAAGGAGAATGAGTACATCGCATCCTTCCACATCAGCTGTTCTTTTTTGATCATCCCAAGTGGACACTAGGTGAGGAATCAGTTCCTCAGAGGAGTCTGAAGCCAGATTGTGCTTGGTCAAGGAAGTTGTTGGCTACAGTGAAGTGACTGAGTTTCTTGTATGATGTGTGGTCCACGGGTTTGGCCATGAAGGGGGCGTTGGAAATTGGCCAGTTGGTCTGAGGAAGGAGTGGGTTGGGCATAGGTGTTTTGAGGAGGGGTTTGATGTAGGAGGTTCTTAAGGCTTCCGGGAAGTTTCCCGATGTAAGGGATTGGTTAAGGATTGAGCCTGCAATACTGCCTGCACAGGTTGAGGTTAGGATGTGGGTGGTCAAGCGTCCTCAGGTTTGTGCTAGGAGTGGGAGGAACTCCTGGTGTGAGACCAAGGAGAAAGAGGGGAAGATTTGCATGGGGAGGGAGGTGGGACAGGAGATAGGAGGTGGTCGGGCAACAGACAGGGGCATCATTTGTATTTTAGAGATGATGGCCTAATGTCTTTCGATAGCGATGTTGTTAAAATGTTCTGATAAGGAATTGCATAGGGATTGGGAGTTTGGTGGAGGAGGGGTTGAGCAATCTGGCAATTCGAATTCAGAGATGATTCTATGCAGTTCCTTTCTTGGGTTGCGAGAGTTAAAGATTATGTTCCCATAGAATGTATTTTTGGTTTTTATGATTTCTGATCTGTAGACCCCTGTTTGTCTTACCTGGGGGAATTTGTTTTGAGGGTTGGGTTGGTGCACAATCTCTGTTCCAGAAAGTGCTTTCAGGATTTTAGAGATTTGAGGTGGGTGGTGTACCACCTAGGGGTGGAGCCTGTTCTCTGAGAGGTCTGTTTTGTTGGGGTGAGGGGGCTGAGGGCACAGTAGAGCCATTAGTTGTAGAGTTTTATCGGGATGGGGGAGCCTTCCTGGAGGGAGAGTGCTGGGAGTGAGTTGAGGAGGGAGTTGGCAAGATCAGGGGTGATAACAACCTTATTCCATAGTGGGGTGAGAGGTGCGGAGGTTGGTGGTGGCTGGGCGTGGCCTTGGGAGGGAACCGGTGATGAACATGGTAAGGAGAAGAACATTGCTGAGAGGTCAGTCCATGCTAGGGAGTGTGGGGGCAGAGTGGATACAATGTTTGTGGCACTAAAGACCACATTGAGGGTGTGGCCTGCAGTGTGGGTGGGTAGTGAAATTTGTTGTGTCAGTGTCAGGTTGAAGGCTTCTAGTTTCTCTGTGAGAGAGTGGGTCATGGTGTTTGAGGCAGAGTCAAACCAGATATTGAAGTCACCTAAAATGGTGGGTGCGGGATCTAGGTTGAGGGTAGTTGACAGAGTTTCGCTAAGTGTGTCTGCAAAGTTTTTGTTGTAGCCAGGGGGTCTATAGATGAGTAGGAAGTTGTGGGAGGTGAATGGTGAGAGTTGGAATTTTACAAGAAGAGATTCATAGTCTGTGGTGTTGGCTAAAGTATCCTTGATCAGTAGAGGAAATCAGTGCTTGTGTAGGATTGCTAGTCCCCCTCCTCTTCTTGATCTATTCTGATCAGTCAGGTTGTAGCCGGAGGGATGGGTTTGTAGTCATCAGCAAATTAAGTCTCTGTGATTAAACAAATTAGGTCTCTGTGATGAAAAGGATGTCTGGCTTTTTGTCCGAGATAAGGTCAAAGATGTTACATTTGTTTTTAGAGACAGGCCTGGCGTTGTTGAGAATCCAAGAGATTTGGTGGAATTTGGTGGGTTGAGCTGGACGGTATATGTTTTCTCGGGTCATGGTAGGGATTGTTGAACGAGTGAGAATGGTGGGGGGAGTGGTGGCAGTGGGGTGAGGGATGGGGAGGCCAGTGGGGGGAGTCATCATGGGTGGCAGTTGACAGCAGAGGAGGCGGGAGGAGGGGAATAGTGATAAGACGTGTTGGGAGCCGCAGCTGAAGTTTGGGCACTATAGCGAGCAGGCAAGTGTTGGGAACTGGTGTGGAGCATGGGTGATGGTAAGTGGGACCTGAGGTGGCCGAGGCCTGAGCTTTTTCATGTTTTTCATGTGGCCAATGGGGTGTGGGTGAGGGTGGGGGGCTGTTCAGATTGGGGTTTTGGCCAGGGCTACCCTTGCTGCACTAAGAAAAGGTAAGTGGTAGTAGGGGGTGGGGGGGCATGTCGTTCGGGAGAGGTGGGATGTGAAGGTGCAGATGAGGTGGCCATGGTGGGGTTGGAGTAGGAGAGTTGATAGGACTGGCCAGTTGAATGGAGCGGGATGCTCAGGGGGTCAATGCTTTCACCTCTAGCCCTCCAGTGTGCTGCTGTGGCTTGGGCGGAGCAAGATCTACATGGAGGTTGGAGCAGGGGTGAAGAGGGGGACGTTGACAAGGGTGGAGTTTATACCTCAGAGTTTTGGAGGGAGACTAGGGGCTGCATTACGTGGAGGAGTCTTGGGAGTTGCGGCTGTGCATGGAAGGGGATTGGGGTTGGGTGGGGTGGCCATCGTTAGGCATATTGGCATAACAGCATGCAGCATGCAAGATAGCAAGGTGTCTATCTTGTGGCCAGGAGGCACCCTTAATAGAGAGCCTGCACACGTATGGCTGGTACAGCTGGAATAGTGAAAGAGCTCGGGAAGGGGCCTGATTACGAAGCCGCAACTGGATCAAGTTCTGAAAACAAGGAAATAATATGAGGCAGGGTAACCAAAAAGGAAACACACCAAACACAGGTTACAAAGGAACATACAAAGCACTTTATTTTATACTGAATCCAGTTACAAAAGAACAGAACAAAATTCAGATAGCTATCAACCCTCAGTACAACACAGCGAACTCCGGCGTGGTTCAGTGTGCTCAGTGAGTGCAAATATTCATTGAAACAGTCAGGCTTGTATACATTTCAAGCCTGCTGTTCAGCCCTCCTTTGGGTTAACCATTCCATAAATAAGTTACTGCTCTAGGGTCCCTTGCCAGGTCAAATCTAGTTCATCTTAGGTTTATACATTAACAAGAAGAAATGGTAATAATGTATGCTCTAGGCCTAACATTACAATGCAGGACTTCGTTTATACAATGTAGTTAAGCAGGTGTTCTCATTCAATTATAGATCAGTTTCGGTGATACAGGTAATCCATTGCACACAGGTCAGCAGAAGGACAAGGTCTCAGCTCATGACCCTAACAAGTGGCCTGCAGGCAAGTTATACATTGGCTGTACAGAGGTCATGACAATCGAGTTCTGTTCTGAATAACATAGGCTACCATTTTAGCTCACATGGTGACTTTATAGAGCAAGAAAACCTAAAATGGCGGCTTGACCCAAAATGACAGTTTACATGGTTTCTAAGGTCAGGACCTTGCAATTTGAGTTTATTCACATGTATTTTATAAGCAGCTTGTTAGCAGCTTGGCGTAGGCCAATATACATATATTCATAGCAATAGGAGGCACAATATAATTTCTAGTTTGACAAACCCTCTTTTTGGCCTATGCCAAGTGCTAAACTACTTCTGATCTCCCTGCAAATAACTCCATGTGTCATCGTCCATACACCCTGAATAGCTGTCAGAAGTATCTATCGCCATTAGATCTTTTACTAAGATCTCTTTCAGTACATACTCCTTAGAGGTTTTATCCGGGGCATACACTTTATGTCCTATTGTACCTATCGCCTGAGCGCAACATCCCCCTAGCATTGAACATATACTTGGTAGACATTGGATACAACAACAAAGAAATAGCAGAATTCCCAAAATAATGAGCAAGACTGAAAGCACTTTCCAACCCCAAGACCGCAAGAAGTCCCAGAATCAAGCGCTAAGATCCCAATTTCCCTCGGGAACATGCACTTCTGAACTAAGAATGTGCAGATTCTGTATTGCCTTAAAAATAGTTGGGGAGGACCCCACTAGTTTACATACTCCACCACGTTCAGCCAGAATGACATCTAATGCCATCCGGTTCTGAAGCGCTAGCAATCTGATCGCTTTCTGCTCTAAAGTCATATTATAGAGTATATCTGTGGTCCGGTTGATGGTTCTCTCCAGTACTCTCGCTAGTTTCCTGATATCCTCGGAATTCGCTATCTGCCCAAAGAATGGAAGGAATGATTTTGCTACATCTCCTAAAACCTGTGCTGGAGTGTCGCCATTCTCGTCCCGCCGTGGACGAGCCTTCGAAACCTCTACAGTACTTGCTATAAACACCCCAGGTAACAGGATTCCTAGATAACAAGTTCCCTGCCAATCCCTGGGCAACCATGGAAATGCTACATTACCGCAAACAAAATAGATAGGTTCGCCTACATACAGAGGTCTGTCTTCCCCAGTCAAATTTGCAACGTTGGCACAACCTTTAAAATCTCCCATTGACTGGGTGCCATTCCTCTGGATGCAGAAAGAAACTGAATTGGGGCTATGGTTAACAGTATAAGAAGGAGGCACGGCATCCTTATTGCCTATCGGAGCCATTTTAAAGGAAATCAAAGATTGGAAAGGACGAGACAGTCTATCAGAAGGCCTAATAGAAGCAATATTGAGCTTACTCCTATTTGCGAAAAGTGAGCATCCCAGGGGAGTCAGAACACGTTTCTCAAAACTATTCAAATTAGTGCCATCAAAGTTCCCCGAGATGCTATCGTTCCATCGGCCAAAGAACAGTGCTCTAAGTGAAGCATAACAAGCAGTTGTCAAAGGTAAAGGGTGAATATACCAACCTAGCCCCTTATCCCCATGTTGCGGTAAATGTGAGCAGATCCAACAATTGGTTCTGTTAAAGATTGCATGGGTAGCATTCATAATTAGAAGTAGAGTGTTATTTTGATAATTCTGTCTATGCAAAAGATCTCTAGGTGACAAGGTATGTAGTTGCACAGAAGGAGTGGGAACAATAGTTATATTTTCAACAGGTAGGAAATCATTCAAAGGGTACATTCTCTCCAAATACCAAAAGCCACAACCAACAGTTACTAAAAGTCCTGTGATGATCACCAGTAGACAACAAAACGTTTTCGGGGCCCCCATACATATCTGCTCATTGTCTCTCCTAGTCACATTTTTGTCCAAAAGTTCAGTACGAACGGTAGCGGATGCGGGCATTGTCGTCTTCAATCGAGAAACACCAATTGTTCGTTTGCTGGCGACTCCGGTCGCGCGTCTTCTTAATGTCTTTTCCCACAACCCTTAGCCGCAGAACCCTTTATGCAATTGGGCCAAAAAAAGGCAAGCCCTCAAATTCTTTCAATTGTACAGCAAGAGCCGTATTGCAAACCTATCTCCTTGGGCTGAGATTATACTTCACAGTTTCCGGTGCAAAAGAATCAGCAGCCAGGATGTCGTCACTTCCCACAGGAGGTGGCGAGTGAACGGAAGTTGGATCAGAAGATGGATGATCCACAAACGATGCAGTGGGAGATCAAGGAGGCAAGATGGCCGTTTTGTTGGGCCTTACAACTTCCGGAACGGCCTCCGATACTCTCATTCCACCGTCTGCCGTTTCGGGTACGTTGGTTTCAATGTCAGAAAGGGGTTCTGCGTCTTCTGTATCGTATGGCACTGGGTGTGGGATCCGTTTGGTGTGGCTGCCGTGGATCCAGTGGCGACGTCCTCCTACCCGCACCGCAGTCTGAGTGACCAGGAGCACCTGGTAGGGGCCCCTCCAACGTGGTGCGAGGCAAGACGCTCTATCGAAGGATTTAACGAGGATCCAATCCCCTGGTCGTAGACTGTGACCGGGGCCCTCGTACCTCACTGGCAATGCCTCTCGCACCTGGTGATAAATTGAAAACAGGTTTTTAGTCAATTGGTTACAATAGTCGGAGAGAAGTACATTTTCTACATCGCGCAATGCGCAGCTTTTAGGCAAACCCCAAATATTAGCAGGTCTCCCCATTACCACCTCAAAGGGAGAGAGCCCAGTCTTAGTTTGAGGGGTTGTCCGCATTGAAAGTAACACGATCGGTAAGGCGTCCGGCCATTTTAGTTTGGTGCCGGCACACGTCTTAGCAAGCTTGTTTTTTATGATACCATTGTGTCTTTCCACTAATCCGGCGCTCTGAGCATGTCTGGCCGAATGGAATCACTTGTCAATTTGCAATGCCGTACATATCTGTAGAATTACAGCAGCGATAAAATGCGGACCATTATCTGACCAGATAACTCTCGGCAAACCGAACCGTGGGAAGAATTCCTTTAGCATGGTCTTTGCAGTGGTCATGGCTGTAGCGTCTTTAACAGGGAAAGCCTCGACCCACTTACTAAAGGCGCAAATGACCACAAGGACATATTTTAGATTGTTACATCGCTCCATTTCAATAAAGTCAAAGTGAATCACTTCAAACGGGACAGAAGGAGGCCCAAAGCTACCTCTTGGAGTTGCTGTCCCCTTTCCCACATTGTGTTGTAGGCAAATCATGCAATTTTGGACATAATGCTGGGCAATTTTTGAACTCTTATCATTTACCCAGACTTTCTCTAACATTCTCATGATCTGTTGAGCGCACGCATGTGTGGGACCGTGTGCCATGGTACCCATCATTACTATATAGGCATTAGGAAGCAACCATTTCCCTTCAACCATGTCCACCCAACACCCATCATCATCGAGTTTCCCCAAGCCCTCAGCCCACCTCTTGGATTCTTCTAATGTGGCATCGGCTTGGATATCCCGTACAGACCCGACACCCTCATCCATTGCATAGGCATCTACAGTCGCCCTTGAAACATACATCTCCATGAAGAGATCAGAGGCAGTTTGTCTAGCTATTTGATCAGCGAAAGCATTCCCTTTCCCTTCATCATCTATAATCTTGCGATGTGCTGCGCACTTAATGATTGCTAACTGACTAGGGAGCGCAAGCGCTGAAAGAAATTGTACTATCAGGGAGCCATGTTGGATCTTGGTGCCATGTGAAGTTAAAAACCCTCTCTCTGACCAAAGTCTCCCAAAGTTGTGAGCCACCCCAAAGGCATACTGGCTATCAGTATATATGTTTACTGTTAGCCCTTCGGAAAGCTCACAAGCTCGAGTCAATGCTATAATCTCTGCGGCCTGCGCAGAGTTATGCGTAATTCTCTTGGTCTCCACAACCGTACTCAATGTAGTGACTGCATAAGCAGCTGTGGATGTACCATCCAGTAGTTTGAAGCAGGAGCCATCACAAAACAGCTCCCCTTGTGGGTTATCCAAAGGAGTGTCCCTCAAATCAACTCTGCCTTTTGTATCTTGTTCAGTAGTATACGGGCAGTCATGTGACTCTTCGTCACCGCAAACAGTATTTTGCGGGAAATGTAGGAGTTCAGCCGGATTAAGAACGCAGCACCTCCTAATTTGAATGTGGGGAGCAAACAAGATTAATTCATAACTTGTCAGTCGTGCGGAAGTGAGGTGTTGCGTTTGGGTTTTGTTCAATAGAATATCTACAGAGTGAGGCACCATCAGGGTTAAATCATGGCCTAGGACCAGTCCCTCACTCTGTTTTACAGACGCAGCAGCAGCAGCGACAGCGCGCAAACATCTTGGCAAAGCGCATGCAACAGGATCAAGGGCGGAAGAGTAGTAACCGCATGGCCTATTCTTCCCTCCATGTTCCTGCGTTAATACAGCCAAAGCACATCCATCACTTTCATGCACAAACAACACAAAGGCCTTCTCATAGTTCGGTGTGCCCAAAACTGGCGCCGAACATAATGCAGTCTTGAGCAACTCGAATGAATGTTGATGCTCCGTATTCCATGGCAATGGCGAAGAAATACCCTTCTTCGTCAAGGCCAACATCGGTTTTATCACTAGTGAGAAGTTTGGGATCCATAACCTACAGTAAGAAGCCATACCTATCAATGCTCTAACTTCCTTTTGTGTATTTGGGACAGACATGCCAGAAATGTGTTTTATTCTTTCAGGTGTCAATCTTCTTCCCTCCTTTGACAGGAGATAGCCTAAATAGGCGACCTCCTGGCAACAATATTGAAACTTTTTAAGTAAAGCTTTGTGACCATGCTTAGCTAGATGGATGAGCAACAACACAGTGCCCTCTTTACAAGAGCTCTCAGAGTCAGCGGCTAAAAGCAAATCATCAACATATTGAAGCAACGTACAAGTAGGGGGCAATCCAAGGGTATCAAGCTGCTCTTTCAAAACCCTACTATAAATACTAGGACTCTCAGTATAACCTTGGGGTGCACGAGTAAATGTGAATGAGCGTCCCCCTAAGGTGAACGCGAACAAGTATCTACTATCCTCATGTATAGGAATACTGAAGAAAGCATTCTTTAGGTCCACAACACTGAAGTGAGTAGCCGTAGCTGGAATCATGGTTAATATTGTCGTCACATCAGGCACAATTGGAAATTGCGGAGCGACGACTTTATTAATGGCACGTAAATCAATTATAAAACGAAATGGAATTGCATTATCACCTTTTTTGTACACGGGTAAAATCGGACTATTGCACAAACTTCCTGCAATCTCCTCAATCACCCCACGATGCACAAAATCGGAAACAATGCTCTTCAAAGCTCGCTCGCCTTCAACTGAGATCTTATACTGTGGAATACGGGGCAGCTTAATTCCATGTTTCAAAACTATTTTATCAGGCTCAATCTGCAAAACACCGACATCATTGTCATCAACTGCCCACAAACTAAGGTCTAGACAAGAATTGCGAAACAGAACATTGCTGTGGTGAAATCGTCAAACGCACTCCATCAGAAGAACAATGAATTACCGCATTTAATTCCTTCAACAGATTCAACCCCAGCAAATTCTCTCCACAATTCGAAGTCAAGAGAAATGGACAGTGGTCCGTAAAGGGACCCAAAGAAATAGGTACCAGTGAAGAAACCGGACAAACAACTGGTGTGCCAGAAAACCCTACAGAAACATTGGTTTGCCCTGACAGTGTAATGTTTGGAACCCGAGAATGATCAATGGAGCACTTCTGTGCTCCAGTGTCTATCAAAAATTGATGTTTCCTATTTCCCACTACCATTTCAACGTACGGACCTTTCTGATTAACGGGAATAGGTGTAGGTTCCAAACCCTGCTTCGGGCAATCCTAACGAAACAAAATATCATCAAAAGGAAGCTCTTCAGATAGATATGAAGCAGAAGGATGATCAAATATGTTTCTAGTATCCACACTCGAAGTCTGATTATCCTGTGAAAAAGGTTGTTGGGGATCCTGCGAAAACTGGCCTCTACCAGGGTCCCCTACGCCCGGGCGACCTCTGGATCGTCTACCCATATTTCCAAATGTGTTATTCGACCTCTGTCGAAGGACGGGGCATTGTGCACGCCAATGACCCTCCTGGCGACAATAGGCACACTGGTTAATATTCAAGGGACCCAAGGGCACATTCCCTTGTGGAACATACTGACCTCTAATCTGCGAACTACCCCCTCTGGGGCCTCTAACAATTTGCTGTAACAATACTTTAGTCTTCAAATCACCTTTTCTCTCCTCGACTCTATCTTTTTCATTATTGACACGGTTCTCGTACTACTGAGCCATGTGCAGTACTTCTGATTGGGATTTCGCCTGCCAAGCGCTCTCAGAAGACATAATTTGTGACTGGATGTCAGGCAGCAATCCACGTACAAATTTGTCCACAAATAATCTTTTCCCAGACACTGTGCCTAAGTCTTGTCCACTGAAATCCGAGAATACCTGTTCTAACCGATTAAAGAACTCGGTAGCACCCTCAGGTTTTCCTTGGACACAGGCCGTAAGCTTGTCCCAAATAATTCTCTTTTCGGGGATTATAGTTTTCAGTTTTGCAATGATTCTGTCAGGCAAAGTTAGTATCACCTGAGGTGGTCTCTCACCAGCTGGCCTTTCCCCATCAAGCCTAACTATGTTAGCCCATGTATCTCCCAACCCTGGTACATCGTCTATAGTTCTAACTTGTTTCCACAAATCTACAGGCAGGAGTACAGGGAATAGCAAATCAATGTCGCCTAGGGTAAACACTGAGGACTGCAAAACGGACTCTATCTCTTTATAGAAACCTGTCGGATTTTTCCTAATGTCAGGAATAGTTTGTCTAATAGTATTCACTTCCTGTCGTGAAAACGGGACGTGAACAAACTGCGATACATAATGTGCAGGAATGTCCACAGCAGGTGTACCTGCTGCAGCATTAGCAGGAATCTCAACCTTTGGGACAAATGTCGGAGGAACCTCTCTCATAGGCAACTGAGATGTAGGCAACTCCGAACGCTTACTAAGCAACAGAGCTAAGTTAAGCGCTAAAGCAGTTGAAGAAGTGTCAAGTGAAAAAGCTCTCTTATAAATGCTCAATAACTCTGTGGGACAACTAACCTTTCTCTTTAAACATTCATCCTGCAGGTACTCTACCATTACCTGTATCACTTTCCTCTGCATTTCTAGCGTATATTGACTGTATGTGTCATATACCTCAACTGGAGTTATCGATATGTCTGAAATCCATCTAATCGCATCTTTTGTACAAATTTGCGCCTCCTCAGATGTCGATTTACGACACGGAAGAAATCGTTTCTGTACATACATACTTTCTTCTTCGTCATCCTCATTCCGTAACCTTTCCAACTCCTTTCTATACTCAAATATCCTCTCAACATGCTCATGTACCTTCTCCACAGTGTCTCTTGAAAACGCTAAAGTATTCAGGTCCCTCAACCCTTGTGGGAGATCTGCATTATTTAATTTACCCCACATTACACATAAATGAATCCCTAAACCTTCAATGAAAACATTTTTCTCAGGAAAATTATCCATATTAGAAAGTGTGGCAAGAACATTAGCTCGATCATGTCTCTCCATACAATGCTTAGCCCATGCAAACAAATCCTGTTTCTTTTCTGTAGGAACAGTATTACGAGTAACAATCCTCGACCCTGCACCCTGATCAACTACAAGCGGTACAGAACTACTTGGGAGTGAGGGTGCAGGCAAATTCAATGGAGGTACTATTACCGGTGCAATGGGAAGAGGCAGAGGAGCAGGTGGAGGAACAACAACCGGAGGAATAGGAACAACAGGTTGAGCAGGAAGAGCAGGAACAACAGCAGGAAGAGGTACAGCAGGAGGAAGAGGAACATACGGAGGTGGTGCAGAGGCACCAGGCCTTCGTTCATTTAACAATTTGCGATAAACTCATCAGAAACATGAAGATCTTTAGAAGGATAGATTTTCTAAATACCGAGTGAGAAAGCCCTGTCCATATTCCTAACCGACTCAGACTGTTTGTCCTGATCATATAACAACGCCTTTTCAGCATTTGTTTTATGAGGGCGCACATGTTTTTCCCTACTTTTAAGCTGCTGCAACGCTTCTCTTTTCCAATTTTGCAAAACATCAAATGCTGCAGGTCTGGCCTTCTTTTTTAACAAGACTGACTCTAAATATTCAATACGAGGGATCTCAAAACTACCATTGACTGGCCACTGAAGTTCGGAGGCATGTCTGGTTTGTCTGTGCCAAATTTTATTAAATACTACACTTCCAATGCCATGCTTACAGTACATAGTACATGCCGGTGACCCCTCCTGTGGTGCCGGACGGCTAAATTCCAAAGATTGTCTATCGTTGCGGAATAATGCCCTAAAGCAGCCAGACAATTTCCCAGGCATTTTTCAAATACTCGGTGTTACCTGGTCAATAATTGTGTCTGCAGATACAATGCGCCAAATTCAAATTGTCAGGGTTGAATTAAGAGTCGGGTAACGACTCACCTGACCAAACCTAAGGAGGACCGATCGGTTTACAAAGGACTTACCTAACGAATTTTACCTTGTGTATGGTGATTTCGGCAAATCTGCCCGCCTCAAAAAATTGACCCTCGTCAAGATGCCGTCTCAGACCACACGGCTATCGTCCAGGGAACGGATCGTGCAGCGCTGTTGAGGTGTCGCGTCACGTTCAGTCGGGCCCGTTATGTCACACCGTCCGATCCCGGTCCGATAGCGTGCGTCAACCTTCAATAATCCGGCATCAATCTTGAGGGTCCCTATTCCGGGCGCCAACTGTGAAAACAAGGAAATAATATGAGGCAGGGTAACCAAAAAGGAAACACACCAAACACAGGTTACAAAGGAACATACAAAGCACTTTACTTTATACTGAATCCAGTTACAAAAGAACAGAACAAAATTCAGATAGCTATCGACCCTCAGTACAACACAGCGAACTCCGGCGTGGTTCAGTGTGCTCAGTGAGTGCAAATATTCATTGAAACAGTCAGGCTTTTATACATTTCAAGCCTGCTGTTCAGCCCTCCTTTGGGTTAACCATTCCATAAATAAGTTACTGCTCTAGGGTCCCTTGCCAGGTCAAATCTAGTTCATCTTAGGTTTATACATTAACAAGAAGAAATGTTAATAATGTAGGCCTAACATTTACAATGCAGGACTTAGTTTATACAATGTATTTAAGCAGGTGTTCTCATTCAATTATAGATCAGTTTCGGTGATACAGGTAATCCATTGCACACAGGTCAGCAGAAGGACAAGGTCTCAGCTCATGACCCTAACAAGTGGCCTGCAGGCAAGTTATACATTGGCTGTACAGAGGTCATGACAATCGAGTTCTGTTCTGAATAACATAGGCTACCATTTTAGCTCACATGGTGACTTTATAGAGCAAGAAAACCTAAAATGGCGGCTTGACCCAAAATGACAGTTTACATGGTTACTAAGGTCAGGACCTTGCAATGCGAGTTTATTCACATGTATTTTATAAGCAGCTTGTTAGCAGCTTGGCGTAGGCCAATATACATATATTCATAGCAATAGGAGGCACAATATAATTTCTAGTTTGACAAAGTACCTGGAGTTTAGAGGGTTAATGGGGTGGGGGTACAGCTGGGTTTAATTAGGAAAAGTCTAAAATTGGAACATAGTTGCAGGTAGACGTACCCAGGGTTAAGACACCCGGCAGGTGGGAGAACCCCCTATAATCTGAGACACAGCAGTAACCAGAACCCCCCAGACCTGAGACACCTGGTGGGTGCAAGAAACACCCACATCAGAGACACAGGAGCAATAGAAACACCCAAATCTGAGACACCTGGATAGAGGGTGAAATGCCTGAGATCGGGACACAACAGTAAATGCAGAAATGCCTGGATTTAGAGTACCTGGATAGATGGAGATACGCCTACCATGGGGACACAACAGTAAAAACAGAAACACCTATATATGGGATACACAGATAGAGGGCACAATGTCTACAGTGGGGACACAACAGTAAATGCAGAACCACCTAGATTTGGGATACCTGGCTAGAGGGAGAACAGCCTACAATGGGGATGCAACAGTAAATGCAGAAACACCTAGATTTGCGATACCTCGATAGAGGGAGAAACGCCCACAATGGGAACATAATGCTAAATGCAGAAACACCTGGATTTGGAATGCCTGATAGAGGAAGAAACACCTAAAAATGGAGACACAACAACTAAATTAAATGATTGGTGTTCAGCAGCGATAGGACTACAACTTAGTCGCTGGATAACCTTGGTGTGCTAAGTTATATAGATGAGAGGAGTGGTAGGGCTTTTGAATACAGTAATTGCTGCACTCCCCACCCAGACCACACTTACCTGGTTAGTCGCTGCTGGTTGATGGCTGGCCGGCTTCCCAGGTAAACACAGTCTAGAGCTGCTTCTTCGGAAGCTGCCTTTTGCCTTGGGGCCCTTAGCTGAGGGGCTGCCTCAGCAGGGAGGCTGCCCTGGGTGATGGGACTGAAGTAGGCCAGCAAAGCACACTCACTGAGCTCTGGGGGCAGGAGGGAAGCAGGAACATGGACAAGGCTGCAGGGAAGGAGGCTGCTGGACAAAGTGTGCTTGCTGGTGTTAAATTGAGGACAAAAGGGACAAAACCACTTTAAAAAAGTTGAAAATGGGTCGCTGACAGAGATCTTATCTCTGCCTCAAACTGGGATCTAAAGTTGACTCGGAGGCAGGCAGGGGGAGAGAGACGCTCACTGGGATGCCGCAGGCTGCAAGGATCAATCACAGAGCTTGGGTGTGAGGGAGGCGGGAACATGGAAGAGGCTGGAAAGAAGGGGGCTCCTGGAGAATGGGTAGTACCTTTTGTGTCTGCATGACTTGTAATCATGCAGACCCGGAAAGTGATTGCATGCTTACGCATGCAGTAACAATATTAACATTTTGCATTTTTACTGCAAAACATGTAATCGGGACCTTAGTTTATGCAAACCATTTATGGTTATGAATGTGATATTCATATATATCTCATGGAAACAAAGTCAGTCCTTCAGATATGATTTGTATAATGGCATGTCCAAAACTGGTTAAAGTTATGAATGGACTGGCAGTGGGATGATAGAGCCATCACGCAACCGGCTGGGAAACTGCATGCAGGAATGGTGTGTACATGCGAGAAACCTTTGTATTGAGGGCTTTAATTAATCCATAGCAACATGTCATAGTGATACTGGACTGATTACGAAACTAGCAAAAGCCAAGACAAGATGACCGGTTCAAACATTTCACGGGAGAAATTGAGAGCACTGCAATGCAAATTGTTCGATTTAATTTAAAAAGCAACCCGAAATGCGAATTATAAAAATGCTTATGTTCCATTTGGAGTTTGTTCACGTATTTGGTAATTTGTAAATACTGTTTTAAACTAATCATGTTTCCTGTTGATAATATTCTTTCATGTTGACTTATTACAGTGCAAAGAAAGCCTTCTCTTGGTGGGCAGCACTTCAATATGCAAACTTCATATCCCCAGAGGATCTCTCCAGCCTTTTCATAAATATGTGAGTGCTGCTGGCATTGCATCACTGCAGCAGACCGGGGGCCTTGCATTTCAAAGGCTGTAGCCAGGCCTGGCAGAAGGGGGGCTGGTGCCCATTTCACAATTATTCATAAGGACCCAGTGCCCAAACCTGAGATGCCCAGTACACGTGCATGCTCTTCCTCACATGCCATCCATGCTGGTGCATACCTAGTCAACTAACTACACTTAGGCATATAAAGTACTTTCACATTTTCATTTTTCTCACCTTAACATGAGCACATTTGTTAATGAAGGATGAGAAATTTAATGGTATGAGATATTGCAATATTTCAGCTACCAAGTGTGGCAGTGAAACTGCTGAGCAGGGTATACAAAGGCAATCCTGGTGTAGCCGGACATCAGGGCTGCTTGCAGACAAATGCTGGCATAGGGTACCAGTGCCAAGTAGCACCATATGTGTCCATTTGTAAATGTTCATACATTTAGAACACGTTTGGCATTAACCATTGTCATATAGTTGCCACACTAGTACGGAATTCTGAACGTTAGCTGGCGTCGCATCTAGATAGAAATGTGATTCTTAGCATGCACCACACTTAGAATTGTGAACCTAGCTTGCGTTGAATCTAGATAGAAATGTGACTGTTAGCATGTACCGCACCTAGATGGAATCCCACAATTGCAAGGACAGCAATGCCAACTAACCAACCAACTAACAATTCCATCCCTCTGCATACACCTCTCATACTATAACCAAACACAACCACGAGCCTAAAACGCAGCAATCAGCACAAACTTCACAACAATGCAACAACAAAACAAACCACACATAGACTTGCACAACAGCACACGACGACTACAGAACATAAAACACCCCAAGCCCAGCCAACGGACCCACCGGGCTGAGGCTGCCAACAGCACATCACTGCTCTCTTGCACCTTTCCAGCTTATTCCCGCTAAGCCACCCTCTCTCCTCCCCGTTTTCAGAGCCGCCAGAGCACCAGGGGACCACTTCGGTGGTGATAGTGCGCGGTACAAATGTCCTTTAACATTAACATTAACATATAATATTTGATTAACTTTCTTTGTGAGAGAACCATAACTCAAAGTGATCCTGCCATGAGTGAGCAGAGACAATTCAACTGTGTTCACTGCATAAGTGGTTCATATTATGAACAGAGTAATACTTTAATCAAAAGCACCAACCCACACAATGAACGAAGCTGATAATATATAATCGCACAAGTATTAGGTTTGCTAAAACAAGTCATTTTTCAGAAAAAGGAAAGAGATTTAGTGAGCGCGGAAATTATTAAACAGCTGCAGTGGTATAGAGGTTACCGGCAGATCTCAGCAACAGTCAAACAACTTGCTGAGCTACCTGCTATTCAAACACAAGGGGAACTCACACTGTAAGAGCAGATGTGTGCACAGCAATAGCTTTCAGGTTGACTCCTGGATGAGGCAGCCACACTGTGCAGGCAGTGTTTCAGTGTCCAGCCATGCAGCAAGGCTATGCTCCACTCTTCCTGAAGGTCCAAGTTGACCTACTGGTAAAATGTATGCCCTCATAGACTTCTGTGCCCCTAATGCCTACAAATTCAAATCCAACGACTGGGCTCTCTGGACTCAAAAAAGGGCAAGGGATGTGTGATAAGGATTTGTTTGATGCATTAGCGTGCCGTGTTGACATATACATACATAGAGAATGGATTGCTAGCCACTGGCACCCACGGCTCACTGGTTTGTGGGGGCAGAGACAGGCAAGACATCCTGAAGATGAGGTCAGTTCCCTATTTGGCACTACCCTGGAGGCACCACTGCCTGTGAATGAGTGTCCATCTTTCTGGACTACTAAGCAGGAGAGAATCCCATTGACACATAACCTTGCGTGATATACATGCACAAGGCCGCTCTATAAGACCACATTGAATTGCATTAGTTGTCAGTGACCACTAGGCAGAAGAAACTCCCAGGGGTGGTTGCAGGGATGGGGGATTGGAGTCAGTGTCTGTTACTGAGTTTAAAGCACACATGCCATCTTGTAACAAGTGAAGAGAAGTAACCATCTGGACTATTAACATGTGCCAGGTACACAACATTGAATGGGAGAGCATTGAGCTAGAGGGTGTTATACAACAGCCTTGGCAGCTGCTGTGTGCCATGGGGATGCCACAATTATAAGTGTAAGCATCTATCTCAAATGCATCCCATTCAGTCACACATCGTTTTGGTGTGCAAGATCCAGTACTACATGCTCACGTGTTGCAGTCAGGGGAGGAGGAGCTCCACCAGATGTATATAGGGCAAACATATTAAGAGAGTAGACTGGGTATTTTGAAGAGCTCGGAGAAACAATACAGAGTCATAGCTGCCAGGTGGGCCCATGCTATTCTTGAAAACTTAAATCAGCCCTGAATGTTCCTGTTGCATGCTGGGACTTGCAGCTTTGGTTTTCACATTGTAAGTATAGGCCCACAAGTCCCAGCATGCAAAGCGAATAGCCAGTTCATGCTCAAGGTGTCATGCATGACATGGGGCCACTTGGCAGCTATGCACATTGTTGAGGAACAGGATATGGGAAGTTCTTTGTCTTTGTCACTGAGAGTATATATTGTGATGAGGTTCTTCTCCTTCAATGGCTTAATAAACAATAGAAGACAGACTAAGACAGTCAACGCAGCTCACACGCAGCATGGAATTCTCAGTATTTAGATGGGTGCAGAATCTGGAATTTTTGTCCCTTCTTCCCTAGATGAGCCCACTTAGTGAATCCCTCCCTAGGGGTTTGGGAAAGTAGGACTACACTAGGAGTGCTCACCTCAAGGGGGTAAGGACTCCCATTCCCATGGGGAACACACCATACCTAAGGGAGTATCTGCATATATGGGAAGCCAAGAAACTGAAGTTACATTCAGCTTTTGGACTCATAATAACATTGAAAGTGCCTTTGGATATTTGGCTCAAGACAATGCTGGTCTCTCATGGTCTTGACCACTGAACATAAACAACACACCCCTTTTTGGTAATGGAGCGAGAATAAAGGTGTGATTACCCTTGATTGGAGGAGAAGAAGCAATACGCAGAGGCAAGACTCTGACATGAGCACATCATGGAGAAGGAGAGAGAAACCACTGACCCATTACAGAGCCATGATGAGTCAGCGAGGCATAAAACGAGTAGAACTGGCCTTACCTGGAGGCATGACCATGCAGAGGACATTGTGGGCCTGGTGCACGAGAAATGGAGCTGAACCCAGAACATGAGGAATGAATACTGTGCTCACAACGTGAGAGCCAAGGTGCTGAGAATGAACATACAACTTGCTTATGTCTGGACAAAAACGCTAGAAAGCCGTGGAGAACACCACTGCTACCGAGCAGACCCCACCTCAATGGAGCAAACCCTGCGGCATTGAAGGTACTTGGTTGCTCATAGTGGAGATGATTACCCTAACCCCATACCAGTGACATAAAGACCCAGAGAGAGAGAAAGAAACAGGTAACAATAAGGGTTAGAGTAGCCCTGGAAATCTGAATTTTGTAATCCGCCAAATGGCACATAGTAACTGCCGAGAACTAAGAGAGGCATATGCAAAGAGGGGTTACCGATAACACTGGAAAATAAGTGGAACATTGGGCCAGAGAGACCCAATAAGACAACTGAAGAACCAAGGCAAGGGGAATGCAGAGACAACCAAGACATAAACCTAATGGGGAGAAACCCAGCTAATTGGCGGAGAGGGATTAGGGAGGTATCCCTCCACCTATAACAATTTGGACAGTTGATCTTTACAGGAACTTGAGACTTTATTTTGTAGACTTGATAAACTTTGACAGAAGGCCAAGAACTGTTGTATTCTATGGATAAGCATTTGGATCTGAAACCAGGAGGGATTCCTGGAAGATGTGAAAGAGCTCTTGGTGAACAACTCTGACATCAGGACACTCTTCCTACTTTTTCCTTTATATTTATTCTAATTGGTAGAGCCAGTTTAGAGGATAGATTTAGACAGGGGACCATTTTTGTTATTTTTACTATTTCTTATGGCCTTAGTGTAGTTTGTTAGGAAGGGAACTCCCCTTTTTTGCAATAGGGCTAGAAAAGCATTTTTCTTTTAAATTAAAGAAAATCCCATGATAATATGTCCTCTCGTCGGAGTCCTTCTTCTGGCGTGTCACTGACATCAGTGCATATGTGAAGGATTCGCCCAATGAGAACTGTTGGACATGTACTGCAATGTTATTTGTTGTAAACTCACCATCTATGCAATATTAATAAGAACATGTATGTTGAACCTTTGAAATGTAGACATGTAGAATGCATGTGCATAGCTATTTCAGATTACAATCCCTGAAGAAGGATCTTATGATTCTAAAAGCCTTGCCATTTTATGTTGTTTCCCAAAGACATTGCAATTGGAATTAAAATCAAGAATATTTTATACAAAGTATGCATGAGTTAGAAAGTGTTTAATTTCTAAAGTGACGTGACATTACTTTAAATTAAGTTTGTCTTTGGTAGTTCTTTATCTCACTCCACCCGCACCCACAATGCCGATGAAGAAGATCAAGATGTTGACCCATTGAAAGTCTAAGCTGCAGCACTTGCTTCTGGAAAGCACTGATGCTGATGAGTAGAAGTAAACACACACAGATACAGGGACAAGGGGCACGGGGGAGACAAAGCTACTCCTCTGCCTGTGCACTGTGTCTTCCAAATACATCCCAGCAGATCAGCTAGTGGCAGCCAAACTACCACAATCTGTTTAGCCAGATTTCGTAGTTCAACACAAAAATTAAATGTGGGAAACTTCTTCATAGAGTGCAAGGTATGACAGCATATTGCTATGTGCATTTTGTGCAAGAAAACTGTGTGGCCTGAGAAGTTTTAGACCAAATTTAGTACCAGATCCTTGAGGTCCCATATGATGTAGCACCATGCACAGGACTGTGATGGACTTAGAAAACCTCATCTGCAGCCCTCACAATGCCAGTAGCCAAAGGTTATACCAACCATTGCCCGAAACATCACCCCAGATAATATTTTTGCAGTGCCATTGTATGGGGCACAGGCCCTCATCCCCACTTCGCTAGCAGTGCATGGGGCATGCCGGTTTAGCTGTAACCCCCCTTCGGGCAAGTCAGTGTGACAGATGTATTTTAGCATAAGCACAAATAACCCATATCGCATGACAGACTGTGCTTGCTCACCTCTTGTCTGGTGGTAACAACGTTTAAGGACCGTTTGCAATAGTGCTTTGCACAGAAATGTAGTTTCCAATGGCTTGCAGGGATAGTCCTTCACTGCTGGGAATCAGGTGCTGTTCACATTGGGTCCAAGCATTAACTCAGTCTGAAGGCCATATCTTCACCCTGGACATGTGGCTCACAGTGCTAGACCATCCTTTATGGGCAAAAGATCCCAGCCCTCCCATTATGGCCATCAGTGCATGCTGATATGTTCATCGTGCCCCATCAGTAAACCTGACAGGATGTGTTCTGCATGGAAGTGACTCCTTGTCCCTGCTGAACCCTGCAGGGCCTTTATTTTATTTTTATTTCATATGAATATTTGTTTAGCGCTGGCCCTGCCCAGTGGGTCTTGGACCGCCTTACATGGTTAAAGTTTTGAAAAGGTGAGAGTACGAAAAGGGCTACGAAATGTTTTCAGGAAAGGATATGAATGTTAGGCTAGACAAGTGATAGCAGGGCAGAGTTATGTGTGAGGAAACAGGTATGTTTCGAGGCTCTTTCTGAAAGTGGTGATGTAGCGTGCATTTTTCCCTTCTTAAGCTAGGGGGTGCAAGGGATCCTGGCCTTTAGGTACATGCCATGAGGGTGTCTATTTAGATGCTGTCCTTATGCCATCCTATGGGCAATGCAGAGGCAGTATTAGGGGAATGGAAACGTGTATGACGTCCCTCCCTGCTTCCATGGGATCTGTGTGATCACTGTGCCGCTGGAAATGTCATTAAAAAGATGCATATTACAAAAACGGTGAGGCGCATTGATCACATAGGTCACTTTTGCCCACATCCCCATACCCCATACCCCGTCCCCTGTCCCTCCCTACTTACCTTTCAGGGGCACACTTCTGTGTGTGCCGCCGACTACCTCTATCCCTGCAGCGTCAGTTCCCTTCCACTAACGTGTGTCCTTTTGTCTTTTCTTCTATATTTTTTGTTTTACTTTGTTGTCCCCCGCTATCCATGTAATAGAATCGGACACCTCTGTAACCTCTGAGCTCATTACACGGAACAAGAGGAGCGGGGGACACGCCCGTAACAACTGCTCGCCTTGTTCAGTGTAATGGGAGTCAGTATTTTGCAAACAGCCAAATGTGCAGTAAAGGAGCATTCATCATTTCTTTGCAGATACCCGTCCATGCAAGGTTCTTCCTGCAAGGAAGAGGAGTCCCAAGGAGAGGGCAAGGCTGGGGTACCAGGCATTTGCCCTCTGTAGGAAGGCACAGTATCAAACAGTAAGGCAGACACAAGTGATCACAGTTCAAGGGTGTTTATTGTCAAGGCGTGTTCCAGTCCAGCGCCGAAGCAGCACAAACTCCTTCCTCCCCTTGGTGGTCTTGGTGCCTGGATTATGCAAGTGCAGGACACCGCGACCCCCACAGGGAAAGAGGGTTAGGGTCCACAGATTGGATAGGTTGGGGGTAGTAGGAAAACCGGATTGAGGTTATGGAAAGGCACTGGATAGGTAAAGGGATTTTAGTAAGGGCATGCTCCTCGGTTCTTGGGTAGTGAGCCTACTCAAAAGTTGCGCTGGTATGCTACTTGGGTCAACTCCAGCAGATTGTGCGTTTTCATGCATTCATTGCACCACACTCCTTCATTAATTCCCCCCTATTGGGGTGTAGCACTCAGTTATTAAACATGCACTGAGGTTTCCCCATGTTCTCCTGGTGAGGATGAAGCCCCCAGGCTCTTACAGCGTAGCACTTCCTGGCTACACCTTATGCACAACAAATGCACAAACAAAAAGAATTGCATGTACCAATGTGCCTAATCTGAAATGTACACTAGGAATGATGCACCATGCAGTGCTTACACATGTAAACCTGAACAACAAAATCTCCGTTGCTGAGGCAACGAAACATTTAGCTTCAAAAGAGTAAGAAACACTTAGCTTTGGCTTCTCGCCACGTCCGTCCTCAGAGAATTGCCTGTAGTTCGTGGCCCTGCGATCCCAGGACTCGTGGGCGGTGGACGCCTGACAAGAAGGAGAGATAATTATCATGCGCTCCTATCGCATCTCAGTATGCATTCACTTTAGTTCAAGATTAGGGGTGTGCCCGCAACTGTGCGAGCGCACACTGCATGCTGTTAGTGTTAGTTCCGTAATTAGAGCGTTGTTCCAAAAACACTTTTATTCCCCATGCGTTCCGCGACTCTTCCTAGGCAGCTGACAACTGGAACCCCACCTGTGTAGATCAGCAGGTAAGTGATAATAAAGGCGCTCCATTCAAGAGGAGCATATAAGCACTTATCTTAAGGGGCGCAGGGCCCTGAGGTTAGTTTTCAGGTGAGGATTGGCCCCGCTCTGGAGCTCTTCAGGATGCGTTCGCTCGGTAAGGAAGTTGAGCACGAGCAATGGTGTGAGGTGCGCGCATGCACAGATGCTCTTCCGCGCATGCGCGGTAGTCCGGGCGTTGGCTTGGGTGTTGTACTGCTAGTTTGTAGGCTCATTATGCCTATTTGGGTTGGTAGTGGATTCCGAGCAGCTGGGGTTGTAGTCCTTGGCCCCAGGCTTGCTGGGAAATGTAGTTTTTCCCTGGGTTTGTCCATTCTGGGTTTTCTGCCACACCTAAGACACCTGCAAAAAGGACAGAGATGGCATGTACCTTGTGATACAGCCCCCACAATGTGTTTACCTGTTTTCCCCTTGTGTTTTCTTCTGGGATTCATGACAGTACATCCCCTCCCCGCTGAAGGGCCTGGTTTAAAGGGGTGGTTGTGGTGAAACAATCGCAAGAGTCAAGGAGGATGTACGTTGGTGGCGGGTTCCCAGGATTGGTCTTCAGGCCCAAACCCTACCCAGTCAATGAAGTAGTATAACTGACCTCCCCTTACTCGTGAATTGAGGACTGCTTTATGGCCACAGGATTAATGATTTGTGCAATACGAAATGGGCCAAGAAAACACGGTTTTAATTTGCGGGAACCGGGCAATTGTAGGTGACTTGTTGAGAGCCAGACTTATCCCCTACTTTGTAATCTGGACTGGCGCGGCACTTCTTATCTGCGTACCTATTACTGGTGATTTTGCCGATTACCAGATTTTGATGTGCTTTTTTCCAGGTTTGTGTTAGCAATTCCACTCTTGCCTGTACTGAGGGTACTTTTTCCGTGATGTGGAATTTTGAGGGCTGTATGTGAGGGTCGTAACCATATGTTGTGTAGAAATGGGGAGTATTCTGTTGAAGCATGATGGGAGTTGTTGTATGCTAACTCAGCAAGCCAAAGGGTCTCTACCCAAGCACCCTCAGCGCTGTGCGTAAAACAACATAGATATTATTCAAGTGTTTGGTTCAGTCTTTCCGTTTGCCCATCTGTTTCGGGATGGTAACTAATAGACATGTACAGCTCTATACCAATCTTCTTGCAGAACAGGTGCCAAAACCTTGATGTGAATTGGGACCCACGATCCGAGATGATGTGCTGTGGAATATCGTGCAAACGAACTACGTGCTGCAGGAACAGATCCACAAACTCACTAGCTGTCAGCAGACCTTTGCTAGGAACAAAATGAGCCATTTTGGAGAGGGACTCTATTATTACTAATATTGTGCTGTAACCTTGATCTGGGGGTAACTCTACAATGAAGTCCAGAGACACAGTATGCCAAGGTTGCATGGGTGTGGGCAAGGGCCGGAGGAGCCCCATTGGTTTTTTATGGTATGTTTTATTTCAGGCACATACTTCACAATCTTTTACGTATTGTTGGATTTCCTTGTGGAGGTTAGGCCACAAATAATGTCGTCGGATTAATTCTTGAGTCTTGTTTACACCCGGATGTCCAGCTAGAGGTGAGTCGTGACACCATTGCAGATCTTAGGTCCGCAACTCCTTGGTGAGCAAATACACAGCAGTCCCTTGATACGGCAATCCGTTACACAATTGGCATCCCAACTTCGGATCCTCCCATTTGAGTAGCCTTGCGTGGTCATTGCATCCCCTATCTGCTCGAACAAAGTGTTGGTTACACTATTTATGAATTGCGTTGGTAACACGATAGGTTTAACTTCATCCGGCTCGGCACGGACCAGTGGTTCTGGGTATCTGGACATGATATCTGCTTTTTTGTTCTCTTGTCCTAGACGATAAGTGACTACGAAATCAAAATCTGCAAAGTACATAGCCCAGCATAATTGGCGTGGCGTGAGAGCACATGCTGATTTTAAAAGCTGGAGGTCACGATGGTCCGTCAGTACTGTTATAGTATGGCATGCTCCCAGCAAGTAATGTCGCCATTCGGAGAAGGCAGCCTTGATAGCAAGTAATTCACAATCTGCTGTGGTGTAATCTTGTTCTGTTGGATTTAATTTCCTGGACTAATACGCCACTGGATGCAAATGGCCTAACTGATCCCACCATGACAGAATTGCACCCAGCGCGTAACTGGAGGCATCTGTCTCTACTAGAAACGGTTGCATTGGGTCCGGATGTAAGAGGACTGGCGCAGAGGTAAAAGCTTCTTTCAGTTGGTTGAAACTACGTTCTGCTTCGGTATCCGATACAAAAGGCCTTCCTTTTCTGAGGAGTCGTGTAATGGCTAGGCTTTTCTGAGCAAACCCTTGGATAAATTGCTGATAAAAGTTTGCAAAACCTAGTACTGGTTGCACCTCCTTAATATTCTTAGGGGCAGGCCAGTGTAGGATCACTTGCACCTTATGGGTATCCATTCTAACTCCATCTGGTGACAGAATAAATCCAAAAAGCTCCACCGTAGAGCAATGTAACATACATTTTTCCAGTTTAGCATACAAATGATGTTCTCGCAAGCGCTGTAGAATGGATCTCACGTGTTGTATGTGTTCTTCATTACCGTGGGAATAAATCAGGATATCGTCGAGGAAGACCATGACGAAGATGTCTAAATACCCTCGAAGGACTTCATCCAGAAAATGCTGGAAGGCGGCGGGTGCGTTGCAGAGACCAAATGGCATGACTTGATATTCATATAGTCTAAATTTCGTCCTGAAGGCAGCCTTCCATTCGTCTCCTTCACGCACCCGCACCAGATGGTATGCTCCTCGTAGGTCTAATTTGGTATCTATAGTGGCTCCTCGGACCTGATCCAACAAAACTGGTATAAGTGGAAGCGCGTAACGGTTCTTAATCGTGATTCGGTCTACTGCACGATAATTAATACAGGTCCTGAGGTCACCAGATTTCTTCGGAATGAAGAATAGTGGAGATGAAACAGGTGAGGTGGAATGGTGAATGAATCCATTTTGCAGATTGGTGTCAATATATTCTTTAAGGTGTTGGTTCTCTATTTCCGTTAACGCGTAGATACGACTGCATTGCAACATTGCCCTGGGTTCCAAGTCTATTCTACAGTCAAATGACAGGTGTGGAGGCAATGTTTCTGCAGCTGATTTACTGAACACATCACGGTAGTCTGTGCTTTTGGGGGGCAGGCCTTGCATGCTTTCACCTGTCGTAGCTTGTGTGAGAAACCAGAACCTGCGCTATACAGCTCTTATCCTTAGTGCAGTGACTGCTGCAGTAGTCTGAAGAGAAGCGCACCGTGCCACATGTCCAGTGGATAACCAGATTGTGGCGTGCCAGCCAAGGGAGACCAAGTATAAATCCAAACTGAGGAGCTGCTATAATGTCAAACTGGATAAGTTCCTGATGTCCTTGGATGTCCAACATCATCTCCCTCGTACGTTGTGTCACTGGTTCAGACTTCAATGGGGATCCGTCCATGCAGCAGACCGCATCAATGCTTTCCTTGGGAATTATGGGTGAACCCAACTTCTGTGCATGGTCTATGTCCACGAAATTCCCTGTGGCTACTGAGTTTAACATGAGAGTTACTGACTGGTTGCTTTGGCGCGTCTGCAGGAAACCTGTGATGGTTACATGGGTCTTATGTACGTGAGTCACATTGGCTAACCTGTGCACAGGGGTGTTGTGATGATCTTGGCTCGGCAGCTCCACCCCACTTACTGGTGAGCGTTGGCGTTTCCCAACGACAAAGTCCCTTTGGATTTCGCTCCACACTTCTTCACAAAGTGTCCGGACTTGCCGCAGTACATGCACAGCTTCTCCCATCTCTGCTTGTCTCTCTGTCCTTGGATAGTGGCCCTCAAACTATTCCGATCTGCATGGGTTCTGCTTCCGGGGTCTTTTCACTCTTACCAGAGCCATTTGGGGATCGCTGATAATCTGATCTTGCTGGGTTCTGCCTGCCCACTTCCTTCTGTCTTGTCTTCTCTCACCCTGGCGATGATCTAAGTACAAGGCGAGGTGGATCATTCCTGTGCAAGTGGTTGGCTGGGGGTCAATCTGTGCTGTGAGGTATTTTAGTTCTTCCCTAAGACTTTGGTAGAAGAGGGCTATCGTCTTCTCGTGTGGCCATTCTGCCTCTTCATCATTTACGATTGAATGCGGTCACATAGGAGATCAAGTCTTTGTTGCCCTGCCGTAACATGAGTAGCTCTCGGTCCCGTATCAACGAAGCTGCTCTCCGATTGAATATCTTTCCAAATTCCTCTTGAAAGCTTCTCCAGTCGTATAAAACGGCGTCATCTTTCTGCACTAAGGGTGTGGCCCAAGCGGCATGTGTGCATGACTGGTCTTATCGGAAGATGGTTTGTGTTGTTAAAAAATGTAGCAGGCATTGTGTGATGAAGATAGAGTATTTCTATGGATCCCCCGTACCTCTCCGGGGCGGCTAGTGGCATGGGCGGTTCCGTAGTTACTTGAATGTGAACTGGACTCCTAGGGGTCCCCTCTGGAAGCGGGCTCCCCTGGGCTGTGAGCACTTGGACCCGAGTGGCTAATGTAGCGTAGTCCTGCCTAGTGGCCTCCAAGTCGGACTTCAACTCATGTAGGACGCAAGCCAATTTCTCCATGGCGGGCGGAGTCGTGCTACTTGGGCGCTTAGAAATACGTGGGTTTGCGCTACTGTCAAGGCGTGTTCCAGTTCAGTGCGGAAGCAGCACAAACTCCTTCCTCCCCTTGGTGGTCTTGACACCTGGACTATGCATGCGCAGGACATCACGACCCCCACAGGGAAAGAGGGTTGGGGTCCACGGATTGGATAGGTTGGGGGTAGTAGGAAAACCGGATTGTGGTTACGGAAAGGCAATGGATAGGTAAAGGGATTTTAGGAAGGGCATGCTCCTCGGCTCTTGGGTAATGAGCCTATTCAAAAGTTCCACTGGTATGCTACTTAGGTCAACTCCAGCAGATTGTGCGGTTTCATGCATTCATTGCACCACACTCATTCATTAATTCCCCCCTATTGGGATGTAGCACTCAGTTATTAAACAGGCACTGAGTTTTCCCCATGTTCTCCTGGTGAGGATGAAGCCCCCAGGCTCTTATAACATAGCACTTCCTGGCTACACCTTATGCACAACAAATGCACAAACAAAAAGAATCGCATGCACCAATGTGCCTAATCTGAAATGTACACTAGGAATGATGCACCATGCTGTAAGTGATTTCAATCCGGCACTTCACCTAAATCAATGCCTAGCGTGTGATGCACAGCTGAAACCCTTAATTAATTATTTGTGTCTATAAGTTCTTTTATTTCTGAATGATGTACCACTTATATCACGCCCCTCTCTTTTAACCCCCCCGGTCACACTGAACCAGGAATCAGGCTGGTTTGCAAAGTTAAAAATATTTATTTATGTATTTCACAATATATATCACACTATTTTTAATGGGTATACAGTAATCACCAATGGGGTGATGTCACACTAAATCTCTTTAATCACAAGGAGTAATGATGGGAAAAATAATGCAGCACAAAAATAATACTTTGGGTATGTGCAAATCAATGGCAATGTGATTACTATTTCCCCCTACGCCCACCACCTTTAGGTTTTGTCACCTATGTGTACTAGTGAACTGGGCGGCCACGGGGAACCCAGCAGACTTTGATCTGCATCTCCCCTTTTGCCCGCCTTTAGGTTTGCGTAACCTATGTGTACCTCATATATCCTTGGGGTCAATTATGAGCATGTGATGATTTAATGCCACCCCGGAATACATATGATTCTCTCCTTCATCTTGTCAGCAATGTGGCGTCTTGAGGCCTTTGCGATCCAGGTGCCTTTGGACATCTGCCGCATCGCCTGGAACGTATACTTCCTGGATTAGGACTCGCTAATGCCCACTCGAAGATGGCGGCCAGTGACACTTGCACGCATGCGCGATATCGCCATGGCAACCTATAAACATAAGATACAGACAGCCCTGCTCTTATGCGTCGGACGGCTGGTTTCTCGGATACACCGCGGATATACAGCGAGGTGAGTGCTCGCACGAACGCTTCCCTTTGTTGTGAAGCAGGTATATGAGTTTGGAACTCATATCGAGGTTCGAGTGTCATGGGACGCTCGTATTGTTTAGAAGCATAGGTGCCTAACGTTGTTATGTCGAGTCATGCATCCTTACGCTAAACGTTTGTGTTGAGTTATGTTTCTTCACGCTAACGTTTATGTTTGTATTATGCCACAATGCCTTAGTCTGTAATGCGGCCTTGACCGCTCACTTGGGGGGCCTGACCCTCTGAATTAGGAGCCCCTTTTTGGGTTTGATTGAGTAGCACAGTATGCCCTCAAGGGTTGTTTTATGTTGTGCTCTGAGTAGCTCTGAGTCCTAAATGGTGTGCCAATTGCATATGAGATTGACTGTGAGGCCCTAGTGGCCTCATGTTACTTGACAGTGAGGTTTCCCCTTTTTAATGTATACACACCTTCTTTCCACCCCCCATAGGGTATCTGATTTCCTGGAGTCCTACACCTACCTGCTACCGGACCCAGGGGTGCACTGTGGTCCCGCAAAGTCTGGTTCTACTATCTGACAACAACTACTGTTGATGGACTACGAGGTTTGTGGTCCTCCCTATATTATTAGTGATTTAGTTGTGGTAAAACATCCAAACTCTTAATGATTGTGTTCTCTGTTATTTTCTAAAGATTTGAATTGTGAAATATTTTGAAGAATTGGAACGAATAGTCACCATAGCCCTGAGGATGGATTCTGTAGTAATCCGAAACGCGTTGGCATTTGATTGAACTCAATGGTGCTGTTTGAAATGGGTCTTATGGGCTTTGATGAATTCTCAAAAATGTTCTAGTGTGAATGTTGGAAACACTAGTCATCTGCAATTTATTTGAAAATGCTTTTTGGACTTTTTTTGAAATATTGTTATACTTCTTTGTGTTTTTCGTTTTATCAATAAAAACCTGTGTGTATATTCCTTTTGGAAAGTAATTTGAGTTACAATACTGGCCAAACTGTCAGTTATTTAGTTCTGTTACGGAATCAGACTCACTCTCCCCTTGGGAGTTATATGTACTAACTGTTTGTGAAATACTTGATCGCTAAAATAAATTGATTAGGTCTATATCCATACTCCCCTGTATATCCCACCCTTGGGGTCACAGGGCAAATAGACCTTTGAGTGTTATCAGGGATATCATCCCATTTGGAGTGCATGTGGGGCTACCGTGTGGTAACACACGGTTTTGTTTTTCTACTATTTCCCCCTGCACACTCTTCAATCCCCCCAATAGGCAATATGAAGAAATAGGAAGAGAGAGAACAGGTTTCAGGAATGCAGAACTCAAGCAAATATATCAATCCCAATTTCCCCCACCAAACACAAGAGAGAAACAGGAATGATTGCAAACTTGTCAAAAAATGGTACTTTGTATGGTTTCAGACAAACACTAGAAATGATTTGAGAGTAAGAAGCAAGTTGAAAACTTAATTTCGAGGTCGGGTACAATGAAAATCTATTTTACACGTTATAGATTTTGGCCAAATGAAAAATTTGCGGCAAACTTTTCCGCACGCGGTAAGTGTGATTGTGGAAAAACTATAAGGAGAGATGCGGTTATGGGTTTTCTAGAAAGCTTAGGATGTAAGCTACAAGTAGACATTTAAAGTTTGTTTCTAGCATAAAGTATGAAGAAGTTATGAACGTTTTCGTGGAGGTCGTTTTTTTGAGAAAGTGGCAAAATTTTAAAACAAGGATGCGCTTTTAAAATACAAACAATGGGCCTCATTACGACTCAGGCGGTAACGGGTTTACGGCGGCGTAAACAGCACCGACCCTTACCGCCTGATTCCGAGGTCCCTTAGCGCCATGGAGGTTTTAACACCTGCTTTTAGCAAGTATTAAAATCCATGGCGCTAAGGGACCTTGATGTTAATTACGCCACCGTAATTTATGGTGGCGTAATTAACGCCTTCCCCACTCCCATTATGCCCTATGGGGCAAAAATGGGAATGGGGAAGGGTAAATGGGGATTGGGGACTTACCGCCCCGCCAACCTCGGAATGGGGCGGTAAGTCCGCCAACCACCATGGCGTAAACATAGTTTACGCCATGGTGGTAAAGGTACGACCCAGGCGGTAACTTACCGCCTGGGTCGTAATGAGGCCCAATGTTTCTTTACACTAGGGATGGACCATCAAGAAACAATCTGCATGGATGCTCAGCCACTTGATCAAGGCCACTGCCAGCCGAGATGCTTGCCTTCTTCAGATGCAATATATCAGCGCAATGATTTTAACAATATTATTACAAAAGGACTATAGGATAAGAGAGAGAGTTCAGGCAAGACAAAAAGGATTTCGAAGAATACAGTTCTGGATCTAATATAGATTTGATTTGAATAGGGATGACTATGGACAGTACATAGGCTAGTGACAATCCTATACTATGGATACTCACTACCAATGTTTTGAATGGAACCGTCAGGGATTCTGCTTCTGGTCAGGGATACTTTCTGGGACAGACTGCTGGGCACACCAGACTGGTCTGGTTCAGCGATCAGCAAGGCACTCTGGACACTGCACGGCAGGACTGGACAGCAAGGCGCTCTGGTCTACACTGCACAGCACGACTGGACTGGATCTGCAATGACTCTCTGGTCTGCACAGCACGGCACAGCACCAGATTGGGGTTTAATCTGCCCTTCTGGTTATGAAGATAATTATTTGGCAGGCAAGAAGTTACAGCACAGCCAGGCTGCTTCTTTGGTTTCCCCTTTAAGTTGAGGGATGGGTTCTGGAAGTTAGGCCCAGCTGAAAGTGGTTCAGCTATGCTCTGAGCCTTTCTGCTTGCAAAGTTTTTGGAGTCTGGAACAAAGAGTATGGATGGATCTCCTTCAAAGTGCTTCACCAAATTCGGGATGGTGGGTGGATCATTGTCTGTTTCTGAGTCCTCAGCTGTCTCTATTTATGTGTTTGGTAAAGGGGTGGGTAATCGGAATTATCCTAAGCGCACCCCCTAGGTAGTCTATTGGCTAAAGTCTGCTCTCTCCCTTGATTGGAGGAGAAAACAGAGTGTCATCATGATGATGTGGTTTATGAGGCAAAACATCCTCCCTTTGCCTTTTGCACATAAAATCTATTTTTGATATAATAGATCTTTACATGTGTACAATCTTTATACCAATTACATATATAGATCACATATTTTGTGGAGCACACCCTCTTCCAAGCCTTGTTGCGGTGAGATCTTGGGTCTGGATTTGGCAAAATTTCACACTTTTTGTCCGGGACACAATATCTTATTTGTCCACAATTTTGTACATGTGTGCGCATGATATTTGGGCATAATCGTATGAAGTTTCATGCTCTGACATAAATACAATTGCTAAAAAAACAGAATTTTCACTGCGCCTTCTCAGAACATTGCACAGCTTTCTGGCACCTCTTAAAATGTGCACATAAAAATCACATTAATGCTGCTACTAATTCTATAATTTCTACAAATTCGCACAGTCCTTTATCTGTCTTTTTAGAAATATGCTTTCTG
This sequence comes from Ambystoma mexicanum, assembly GCF_040938575.1. Classification (NCBI taxonomy): domain Eukaryota; kingdom Metazoa; phylum Chordata; class Amphibia; order Caudata; family Ambystomatidae; genus Ambystoma; species Ambystoma mexicanum. The sequence goes on along the minus strand of NC_090921.1, from coordinate 1,175,361,863 downwards.
TGCTTTGTGATTCAACAAAAATATCTCCTCTTCCATCTCTATCTTGCAGCTCAAGAACAATCTCCGCCCTCTTCCTCTGGCAGAGGCCCCTGTTGACACTTTACAATCTGCATATCCTTTCAGTCAAGCAAGGTTCATTGTCTCTTCCTGGAGCAGCCCAAAATCTCCTCCCCTCTTAATCAACACCTGAATGTGAGTTCCTGGTAGAGAGAGCAGAAGGGAAGTGCCTTGCCCAGTGGGGTAAGTTGCTTTGTAGTTTTGGCTTGCATCAGGCTTACTTTAAAAGTCACTGTGTAAAATGTTTCTTTGTTGAAAATAAAACTTGCAATTTTTAAACAAGCAACTAGAACTCTAATTGCAGTCTCTAAACCATGCAGATTAAATAGTTGCAACCTATATTACTTTTGATAACAGGTCACTTAATTTATAGACATTTGATTTCAATTGCACAAGTTTAAGCTTCTGATGCAATTAATGACAACTATCATACAGGCGGCCGATGGTACTGCGCCAATATTTTGACAGATTTACACAGGCAAGCACACTTTTTACTGTGGATATTTTCATGACAGATTCCGCTTTTCCTGACATTGTGTGTTCATATTGATACCTTAAATGAAGTGGCGGGTACACCCAGCAAAGATATTGGATGTTTTGTGGTGTCTTGGACCGGTATTTTGTATTTTCAGCAACCAAGAAAAAGGGGATTTAAGAGCAATTTCCAGGTTTCTTGCAATAAAGCACTGCCTTTCCTGCAGTTTCCATTTTTCCTTGGTAGGCAGCCCAGTGTCATGTTTCAGCAGTGTGGTCTCCTTCCACCACTGACAACAGGCAAAGTAGATTTGGCAGCCATCTTTTTGTGCTTGGTGGAGCACAATTTCCTTAGGTTTTGGTGCGCATGGGGTGTTCGCAGCCATTTTGCTGATTCTGGTGCCACCAGCACACAGTGATGCCGCAGGGCAGAGCCTAGTGGATTAAAACATCCCACAATGCTTACACATGTAAACCTGAACAACAAAAGCTCTGGTGCTGAGGCAACGAAACATTTAGCTTCAAAAGAGAAAGAAACACATAGCTTTGGCTTCTCGCCCGTCTGTCCTCCGAGAATTGCCTGTAGTTCGCGGCCCTGCGATCCCACGGCTCGTGGGCAGTGGACGCCTGACAAGAAGGGGAGATAATTAGCATGCACTCTTATCACGTCTCAGTATGCATTCACTTTAGTTTAACATTGGGGGTGTGCCCACAACTGTGCGAGCGCACACCGTATGCTGTTAGTGTTAGTTCCGTAATTAGAGCGTTGTTCCAAAAACACTTTAATTCCCCATGCGTTCCGCGACTCTTCCTAGGCAGTTGACAACTGGAACCCCACCGATGTAGATCAGCAGGTAAGTAATAATAAAGGTGCTCCGTTCAAGAGGAGCATATAAGCACTTATCTTAAGGGGCGCGGGGCCCTGAGGTTGGTTTTCAGGTGAGGATTAGCCCCGAATAGGCATCGGTGCTGGAGGTCTCCAGGATGCGTCCTCTCGGTAAGGAAGTCGAGCGGGAACAAGGGTGTGAGATGCACGCATGAACAGATGCTCTTCTGCGCATACGCAGTAGTCCGGGTGTTGGCTTGGGCGTTGTCCTGCTAGTTTGTAGGCCCTGTGTGCCTAATTGGGTTGGTAGTGGAATCCGAGCAGCTGGGGTTGTAGTCCTTGGCCCCAGGCTCACTGGGAAATGTAGTTTTTCCCTGGTTTTGTCCATTCTGGGTTTTCTGCCACACCTAAGACACTTGCAAAAAGGACAGAGATGGAATCTACCTTGTGATACAGCCCCCACAATGTGTTTACCTGTTTTCCCCTTGTGTTTTCTTCTGGGATTCATGACATTTATTGAACTTCAATTGGGTTTGAGGGGAGCAAGCTACGACCATCAAATGATAATACTGCAGTCCTAGTCGAGTCTGTCAAAATAAAAGGGCCTATACTAATAAACCTATTGCCAATTCTTACTTCTAAATACAAATATTGTGGAAAACAATGTTATGCAAAGGAAAAGTGTTCAAGAAATGAAATGTCAGAATATTCAAGCAGTTGGCTTCCCTTGCCCATATTTTCAGCATGGGACAAGTTGGCACACTCGAGCTTAGCACACTCTCTGGCTTCTCTAGCACGATGATGCAAAACCTCAACATCAGGGCCTTCTGTGCCAAAGTCTCTTTGCCATTCAACGTCTCTTATTTCAGAGGGCATGATGCAACACAACAAAAATTAAAGCTCCTCTCTTCTTAGGATTTCACATGTACACCTTCTCAGGTGTTTTTCTGTTCACCTCGGGTCCCCCCAATTGGGCTCTGACCGACTTTAACACAAAACCTTCGATGGGTCTCTCTCTGCCAGGCTCGGACCAAATTGATCTACTTTTTCCAAATTTCCTTATTCATCAAAATCGAAAACCTTCGACTCTGCATGGGATTTTGCTTGACCTGTTGTGGGACCACTTCGATTCACAATTACTAATTTTCTTCTTTAGATAAACTTTTCTCACTTTCACTTGTAGCCACTTCTCAGCTGGATACATTGCAGAGAGCTTCGTTTGAGCACCCACGGTTTGCCAAACCACTCTGTCAAAGGTATTAAATCTTGCTTTGAAAGTTCAATCACTCATCAGCAGTTCACTTTACCTGCGTCTCTTATCACACACGTTTTAACAATGTTCGTTCCAGCACTCGCCATACAATGTTGCTGCTTGTAACATTAGCTTCAACACAGACCAGTCTTGTATTGGTCTCCCCAACTCACCGGCTGTGATGATTCCATGGACGCTTCTTTGTTCTTGGAGCCAAGGTCGGCACCAATGCGACTGGCGCTTCTCCCCAGCATGATTATTGACACAAGAGGGCCAGGGGTATCTCTGACACACAATGCAGGATTCTTCAGCCTGGTTTACTGGTTTTATGCTTTCTATTCTCAAGGTTTCAATAAAGTAACGATTCCTTGTCGAAAAGCACCAGAGGGTCAAGGGAACTTCCCTCCTTGTGATCCCCTTCTGTTTTGCTGTCTTTCGTCTCTCGTTCAGCTGCCGTCTCGGAACTGCTGTTTCCTCTGGTGCTTTGCCTCGCTCAGAGTGTGCTCTTGTGCTCTGCCTTTTATCCGTGTGGGGTAACTTAATGGAATTTAGGTGCTGACCATTGTATTGGGAAACGTCAGGTATACAGCTTGGGTGTTAGTCTGTTTTCTTTCATATCGGTCTGTCTGTGTGAAAGTGTTTGTGTTGTAGAAGGGGGAGGGGTAGTGTTCCTAGGATGGGGTAAAGGTGTTACAGTGAAGGGGATACCACATCTCACCATATGGTGTCCCACTCCCACTGCCTGTAGACCCCTCTCCCAATTGATCCCCCCGCACTGGTCCACCCGAGGAACTGGATCCAAAAGTGATGGCCATGTCCTGGCCACTTGGATAACCGATCCTGTGGACTATTGGGTGAGACACCTGGTTTCTCACACCTCCTTCCCCAGTTGTTAAATCCCCACTCCCTTGTTTCTCTGCTCCCTAACCTTATTCTTCCCCCTATCATTTTAAAGTGCTCCGTTGCTTCTCGAAGCTAGGTCTGCGCTCCATAAATACCCTACTTCCCTACTGATTAAAACAAACAAGTGTTTTAATGTGTGTGTGCATGTGTGTGTGTGTGTGTGTGTTTCTCGGGGCATGAGAGGGATGTCAGAGCAGCACGTGTACATGGAGCATGATATGGGACCAAGAGCAATGCAGGAAGGAACATGGGCAACAAGCTGCAATAAATGTGTTCACTGAAGCAGTCCTGTCATACCGTGTTGTGAGAGGCTCCAACAGCATGGAAGTGATTTGCAGAGCAACGCGGATATATTTTGTTGGCCACTTCCAGCATGAAAACATGTTTTATAGAGCAATGCTGCAATGTCGTTGGGCACTTTTAACTCACACGTTAGACTTGCTACTGTGCAAAAAATCTAGTGAGCCAATGGCAGGTGTGTTGCGGCACATGTAGAACACAGCAATTGCTGCCCACGCGAGGATTTAACAGTTGGATACGGGACAATTACACCCTCCCGCCCAGCTCTCTCTCTCTCAATTCAAAGACAAGCAGGCAGCGGGGCTGCATGGCCTCGCAGTGAAAATCTTACCTTTTCAAAACCTCCCAGCAGCATACCATTTACAAGGGATTAGTGATGGGAAGAGCTAACTGGCAGTGACTACTAATGTGGCACTTTCTGTGTCTTAGAATTATGTGATGGTTTAATAAGCTAATTAAGTATGAATGTCGGATGCTTAGAAATTATGGGGATGAAAAAACAAGGCGCAAGCGGTGTCAAACAATGACCATGTCATGCATGTTGTTTTGCTTTGTGTCTGTAAGAGCTTTGTTTAGGGTTATCCTTAATGTACGTGCTGGAACTGGTAGGCTTCCATTCACTCTGGGGGAATAACGCTGTAATCATAGTCGGCCATTTTCCAAATCCTGTGGTGTTACAAAAGTGGTGGAAAACCGTTTACTGCTACTTGTTATGCTCTTCAGGATTTTGTATAAATTGGAATGCGGAGTTGGGGAGGAGAGCAAGCTTAGCAAGTTAACATGCTCTTCAAGGTCTTCCTGCCAAGCCCACCTGTTTTCCCACTATCGTTTATTTTTATGCTGGCCGAAAAACAATGGATTCCTATGGAACCCAACTTACTTCAAAATGAATCCATTGTAGAAGCTTCCCACAATCGTTACTTGGGGGGACATTTTCAGTTTTCCAGCCACAGAGTGGAAAAGTGAAAAGTAAAGGCAATTTTGCGCTTGTTTTACTACTTACTTTTGTACTATGTGTTACAAACAAAACACATTCACAGAGGGACCCTTTCGCACAAAAGGGCACATAGAAGTTGTCCCCTCCGTACAATTTAGGGGTCAAACAAAATGAAGGCAATACACATTTTGATCATTTATTTGTATTTATTTATTTATTAGCATTTAAAAAGCGCGCATCAGCCCTGAGGCATCGTGGCGCTGTTACAAGGATGATGGCTGGTTCCACAAAAAACATACTTAGTTACAGGAAACACAGTTACAGGAAACACAATGGCAAGCAGATAGGAGAAAACAAGATGAGAGGAGCTGGGGGGGGGGTAGGAGAGGAAGGAAGGGAAAGAGTTAGTTGAACAGTGTAGTTTTGAGGGTTTTGCGGAAGGCTGTGAGGGAGGTTTCAGCTCTGTGAGCATTGGGTAGGGCATTCCATAGAGAGCATTGGGTAGGGCATTCCATAGTTTAGGTGTTATATGAGGAAAGCCGATACCTCCTTCATTTGCTCTTTTGATGGCGGTATGCTTAGTTGGTTGGTGTAATGGCTTCTTCTTGGACGCAGGAAAGTGTCCCTAGTGATAATTTCAGATAGGTGGGGGGGCAGTGAGGCAGAGGCACTTGTGTGTCAGAGTGAGGGTCTTAAAGCTAACTGGGAGCCAGTGGGCGTCCCGCCTAGCCTGTGTGACGTGGCCTCTCTTAGGGATACTAAGGGCTGCTCGGAACACGTTGTTTTGGACAACTTGGAGCCTGTTTAGGTTTTTGGCTGAGGTACCTGCAAGGAGAGCATTGCAATAGTCCAGTTTAGCTCCAGTGGTGGCTTGTGCGATGGAAAGGCAGTTTTGGCTAGTTAGAAAGGGTTTTATTGCATTTATAAGTTTAGTGGTGTGGGCGGATGAGGAGGCAATGACATTGACCTGCCGCGTCATTGAGAGGGTGGAGTCAAGGTACAAGCGTATGCGTAGAGTTTGAGTTTTTTTTTAGTAGCGGGTTAGTGACATGGGCACATCATCATGTTTCTACAGTGATATATACATTGAAAGGTTGGTTTATCATGTGACTTGATCTCATTAACGGGTAAAAATACCAATTAGGGAAGCTACATGGTCAAGTATCTAAATTTCAGACTAGGCTCAAATTCAGGCTTCACCACTTAAGCAAAGGATTTGATACTAGGCAATCCATTTAATGTCACTTTGTTTTATCTGCCAAAATTCAGTGTCCCTAGAGGTATTCAATTTGCCATGTGCATATTCCGAATAAGCTTCATTCGTGCCTTCATAGATTGGTGCTGCTCCAAATATAATATTAGCACCCTCAGCGGTTGTGTCAGCCAATCAGGTTGCTGCAAACCCTGGCTGAACCTAACGGTCCAAGAATGGGTTTGGAGTAACCCGACTGCTCAGCACACCTGCGCTCTCCCTGACAACGCCTGTCCATGCTCCTCTCGTGAATCCCACTCCAGCCCCTAAACAGCCCCCACCCCTTCTCCTCACCTTAATGCGGCCATCATATCCAGAGTAGATGACGCCAACAGCCTATACCTTGGAATGCCGGAATAATCACTAAAAAAACTCCAACGCATCCAAAACACAGCAGCCAGACTCCTGCTGAAAATACCACAAAGAGAACACATTACACCAGCACTAAAATTGCTATACTGGCTACCAATTAAACAGCAGATAAAGTTCAAAGCAATGTGCACAGAGCAATCCATGGCCATGGAGCTGAGTTCATAAAAAAGAAAATAAACATCTACCACCCAACAAGACCACTCAGATCAAGCAACAACATTCGCTTAGAACCAAAACCATACAAAAAACGTTTGGAGGATTGTCCTTCTCACAGCTAGCACCGAAAACCTGGAATGATTTACCGAAAAAGATATGCAACACAGGAGACTACCTTTAGTTCAGAAAATTACTCAAAACTTGGCTCTTTACCCCAGAACCAGAATAAAATCACCAAACTACTAAAAAGGAAACAACAATTCCCGAAAGGAAACCCAACCCCAGGCATCATATCTTACATTTCCCCCCTGAAGACCGGGACTGGGATACGCTTAGCGCATACCACAGCACCATAGAGGAAATGCAGGCAGGGCAGGACCAAGGAAACAAAGAGGCCCTATGAGGGGAGAAGAAAAAAAGACAAGAAGAAGCAAAACTAAGAGATAAGAAAACCAATCAAAAATCGAACAAAAACCAACTAACCCGTTACTAACGAAAACCTCAAACTCTACACATACGTTTCTCATACAAAACCCACACAACCACCTCTGCGCACAGAAAATTGCATGTACTTCACCACACTGCAACAACAGCACATAACTGGCACCAACGCACGGTGAAAACTGAACTGAAGCTGCCAACAGGACACCACAGCTCTCACTATCCTACTCCCTCTTCACCCTGCTAACCACCCACCCCTCCTCTTTCCTCAGTGGTGACGGTGCGTGGTACAAATACCTTTAACATAGCATAACATAACTTCATAATGACCATACAAAGGAGCAGATGTTGTTTCTAAATGTGTATGTGTCCCTCAGGATATTGGTTAGGTCTCTGATTGCAGTTACACCCTGTCTGCTCTCTCTCCTGCATACTATCCCTCCTTTGTATCCTTAACTCAATAAAAGATGCACCGGAAAATGCAGAAAAAAATATAATAGTGTGTTTTAAAAAATCCTTCTCTAGTTGCAAAATGTCCAATTTCATGCTGCAGTGATCTGGGGCGGGTCTGTCTCTCACAGCATGTTGCCAGGACCCAAGTTCCCTCCTCCATGGCCTGCTCGGAGTAGTAACAGCATTCAGAGAGTTATTGCTGCAGCGTGCTGAAGTTGGGATGGAATAAGGTCTGTGGTCATTGTTGCTCAGCCCTTGCAGGCTAAAGGAGGCATCATCCTCAGTTCTACCGAGCCATGCCAAGAAAACATGGTGGGGATGAATGAACTGTGTGAGAGTGTTCGCAAATAGGAACGTTAGTAAGGGGGTTTGGATGGGTGGTGAAAAGTGATGGGGGCGTGGATGAAATTGAAAGGGGAGAGCAGATGCACAGGGAAGATCAGTTGATTGATGTTGCCAAAGTATTTTTCTTATTTCTCTTTTGCTTTGGGTGTTGTGGTGAATCCGGAGAAGGAGTCGGACAAGTTATTGACATGTTCAGTGGGTTTAACTGAAATTAAAAGAAAAATGCTTAACTAGCCCTATCGCTATGAGGGAAGTTCCCTACCTAGCAAATCAAAACCTAAGGGTGCACGTCAAGTCCAAAGTAACCTAAACCGAAACCTAATCAATAACTCGTCCTACCACTTTGAAAATACCGAACTAAAGGAAAAAGGGAGGTTAGCACAATAGCCTCGATGTGGATGGCTGCATGGTCCATACTCTCAAAGTTCTTCAGTGTGCCAATAGTATTTTTCTCTTCAGAGTCCTCACAATCTTTAGATAGTCTCTTAGTAGAAATTATAATTATCTTTTGTAATGGGTTTCACGTTTCCCCTTGGTAAAGAAAAAACTGTTTCTTCTGATATTGTTGTCTGGCTTATTTCCCTTCAGGGTCGCTGGACAAAACAACTCTGCCACCTTCGGGTATTGGGATTCTCCCACACTGCTGTGGTCCTTGTGTGGATGCCTTTATTTCACAATTGCAATAGTCACTAGCCTGATCGGCTATGCCAAACTTGGCATACAATGTTCAGTCTCTTTCACTCGGTTTTCAGGGACCCCTTATGCCCAATACACTTTTTTAAACTGTCCCACTCTTTGTGGCTCCTCCAGCCATAACTTGCAATGTTTGTAATGTTTACCACTGTTTTCTTGGGGCTGTGTGCCTGGTAAACTTGCTTAAGCTCTTATACTTTTGGGGGCTCTCGCAGCTGTGACATGCAATATTCGTAACATGTTCCCACTTCTTTCCGTACCTGCCTTGGTTTCAGTACTCTGTGAAACCAATAGTTTTAGGACTCCCTGGAGTCCCTACTTCGACAGCAGCTGTGTTCCAGATGGTGCTGCTTTCAACAGAACAGCCGCTTGTTGGGTGGAGATCAGTGATCCTGACTCCTCACCAGTCTCTGGTCTCACCATACTATGCACAGCCCCAGGCCCACCACTGTTCATCAGTGATCACACCACCAGAGAAGACGTTTGTCTTCAAGTCGAGTCTTGTTTCCAGACCGGAGCCTCTCACTTGGTCAAGGCACCCACCGCCCAGCCTCTAGCTAGGGTATCCAGTCATTTTTACGAAGCCCAAAGTTTCGAATGTAAATGCTGAGAATACATCTTTTCGAAAGGCCATTTTTTTGAAAAGGCATTCTTCTGAAATAAATTTGAATATGGTATCTAAATGAAGGTAAGTATTAGTGCAGGGCTGGGGCCGGGGTTAGGGTTGGGGCTTGGGTTAGGATTTGGGGTAGAGTTGGGGCTAGGATTAGTTTAAGTGTTAAAATAGGGTTGGGGTTGGCTTGGGTTAGGTCAGGGGTTAAATTTGGGTTAGGGTTGGGGCTAAGGTTAGAGCTTAGGGTTAGGGTTAGGGTTACGGTTGGGGTTGGGGTTGGGGTTAGGGTTGGGGTTGGGGCTAGGGTTAGTTTAAGTGTTAAAATAGGGTCAGGGTTGGGGTTTGGGTTAGTTTAAGGGTTACATTGGGATTAGGGTTAGGGTTAGGGCCAGGACTAGGGTTTAGGGTTAGCGTTAGGGTTGGGAGTCGGAGGGGGGGTGTGGGGGTTGGTGGGGAACCCCCCACAATATACACAAAAACTTTAAAATGTAACAAGGGGCTGGCCAGTGCTGAAATTTCAGCACTGGACAGCTCCATGTAACGTTTTAAAGTTACAAAAAAATAATTGAAATGCTACTATTAACATGTAAAAGTGCATTGCTATTGAAACCAGTCCATGTCTATTGTCGACGGATTGGTTTCGATAGAAATGCACTTTTGCATGTTAAATGTAGCTTGTCAAAGCTTTTGTTTTCAAAACTTTTGTTTCGAGGCTTTAGTGATTCAAAACTTTTCTTTCAAAACAATCACTATAAACCTCCAGCTAGTGGGTCTGTCTCCACACATGCCACCACTGGCTCTTTGACTCGACGTGGCTCTGCCTTTCCAGGATGACATTGCTACAGAGGCTCACCTCTGTGCAGCGGTTGTTCTCCTCCCTCCATAGGAGTCTCTCCTCCTCCATTCACAATTCGCTCTCTCTTTATACAAGTCATTGTAACAACAATAATTGTGCCTGTCTTCGTTGGTGATGGTATTCAGGTGGTATTTAGCATTACCTGAAGCTAAAAGAGACAAGAAGGATCTTTGTTCAATATAGTCTTTACAGGAGAGGCCAAAGTATTTCCAATATCCATATAAGCAGACAGAGTGGTTTGGACTGGGAGCTCCATTGTGAAATGTGAGTCGTTTTCCCCAAAAGGGGAGTCACTCTCAGGGAGGTCTCACTTGCCCAGACCCTTAACAAGGGTCATGCTTGGCGGGCTAGCCTCCCTAGCCTCAAAGGGGGTGGCATTTCTCTGGGGAAAAGGTACGAATTGTCCAAATTCGTCAAGTATCCCTCCCGTTAACTGAGAGGCTCCCTCTTGAATAGGAAGTGGGAAACAACTTAAAAAGTCTACCTTGCCTTGTTCTCATTTGATTAAAAAAAACAAGGGGGGTCCTGGGAGTCTCTCTTCAAGACATTAGCCCTGGTTGCGAGAGCCTTACCCAGATTCTTTAGCTCACTATCTTTCACAGAGAAGAAATATCCCGAACATATCAGTCTTTGTCCTGCCCAGGGGCAGTCCAGCACCGAAATGCTAGGCAATTCCCCTCGGAACAAGAGTACCAACAGCAACCCCAGAAACTTGTTTCGGTCTGGTTGGACCTCATCAGTAGGGTGGAGCTGTGCCTCTCTAAGAATAGTGAGCAAGTGAGCAAGGGGTCCACGTCTGGATTCCCTTAGTAACTTAGGATGAGACCCAAAGTTACTTAAATATGCAAAAACAAGGGAGGTCCTGGGAGTCTCTCTGCCAGACAATAGTCCTGGTTGTGAGAGCCTTACCCAGATTCTTTAGCTCACTATCTTTCACAGAGAAGAAATATCCCAAAAATATCAGTCTTTGTCCTGCCCAAGGGCAGTCCAGCACCGAAATGCTAGGCAATTCTCCTCTGAACAAGAGTAGCAACAGCAACCCCAGACACGTGTTTCAGTCTAATTGGACCTCATCAGTAGGGTGGAGCTGTGTCTCTCTAAGAATAGTGAGCAAGGGGTCCATGTCTGGATTCCCCTAGTGACTTAGGGTGAGACCCAAAGTTACTTAAATATGCAAAAACAAGAGGGGTCCTGGGAGTCTCTCTGCCAGACATTAGTCCTTTGATGGCTAGGGCTTCAAGTTCCACTGTGGCATATGATTGTTCTCTAGGGAACAATTTCCGGCTTGTGTATCAGATGGGATGTTCCAAGCCATCATGTTCTTGTGACAACACAGCTCTGAGACCGATTTTAGAAGCATATGTGTGAAGAATACATTTTCGATTGAAGTCAGACATCTGTAGGACAGGCTCCTGGCATAGGATTGTTTGAGGCCTTCAAAGATACCTTGGTCTTCCCTCTCCCAGACAAGCTTTTGAGGATGTGAGCTCTTGAGCTTGTTGGTAAGATTGCGGCCAAGGTAGAATAATTTCGTATACATCTACTGTAATTTCATTTCAATCCAAGGAAAGCGGGAAGCTCTCTTTTTGTTTCTGGTACTGGTGTTGGTCGAACTGCTTGGACTTTTTCTGTCTGTGGTTTAATCAGTCTGTTTCACACAAAATAGCCTAGGTATTTTACAGTCGACTGGGCCAGGTGACATTTTTTTGGTTGGCTGTTAAACCTGCTGTCCGGAGGGCTCTTGCAATCACATAAAGAGGGTACACGTTTGGGCCAGGTCTTGCTATGTATTAAGATGTTGTCTAAATAGGGTGAGGAGAAGATAGAATACGGTTTTAGGATTTTATCCAGCAACCGCTGGAATGTGGCACAGGGTAATCCAAAAGACAATATTGTAAATTGTCAATGTGCGGTGGAAAAGGATGTTTTCTCTCTATCGGTGGGGCTTAGGGGCAGCCACCAAAAACCTTTGGTTAGGTCCAGAGTGGTTATGAATTTGGACAATCCAAGCTTCTTTACTCAGTGAGCTTATCAATCCTGGGCAAAGGATAGTTATCAAAAGTGTAAATGGAATTTAATTTCTGAAATCTATACAAAATCTCCAGAACGTATCTGCGGTGGCTACCAGCACAATGGGGGATGGCCACGGATTCTCTGAGGGCTCAATGATGTTGGCCTTGAGCATCTCATAGAGCTCATATTCAATAATGTTCCTCCTATTTTTTCGGGATCCCATAGGGTTTAAGATTCACTGTTTGCCCGGCTGTGGTAAGGATATAGTGAAACAAATGTTGTACTCTACCTTGTTGCTCAGAAAAGACCTCTGGAAATTGGTCTAGAAGATCTCAAAGGTGTTCTTGTTTGGAAAGATGTAGATGCGGAGGGATTAGCTGTTGGTCGAGGTTGGGGTCTGCAACAAAGGTGGCCATAGTCACTGTAGTCTCCTCCACAGGGTCGAACTTCCACTCTTTCAACAGGTTTATATGATAAATCTGGGTTTTCTGTCATCTGTCTGATAGGGCCACTACATAGTTCAATCAACCTTTTTTGAAAGAATTTTGTACGGGCTGTTCCACTTTGACATCATCGTGTTCTCTGAGGTGGGAAGGAAAACTAGTACAGATTCCCAAATGGGAAAAGACCAGGCTACTGCTTGTTGGTCATGTCAGGACTTTTGATGTTCTTGTGCCCTACCAAGGTGGCGTTTGACAATTTCCATTACATCAGCCATATATGGTTTTAGCTTCTGGGCTGTTGAGAAATGGGTAAGATAGCTTCCTCTCTCTCCTTCGAGGTCTCCTTGAACATATCTAGTATGTTTTGTGGTTCTCGTCCATATAGTAGATCAAACAGTGAATACTATAGAGATGCATGAGGGGGTTTTCTAACTGCAAAGAGAGCCCATTGCATCATAGTATCCCAATTCCTCCCATTTACCTCTACCAACTTGTGGGGGATTCTTTTTAGGGTTTGATTAAACCCCTCTACAAGGCCCTCTGTTTGGCGTTGATATAAAGAGGTTCTGAGCCTTTTTATCTTTAGTATCTCTTTTTATGTCATTCATAATTTTTGACATATAAGTAGCACACTGATGGGGAACACTACTTTTGAAATTAGAGGAGGTGTTTTAAGATCTATTGATTAGTATTATTTTGTAGAGTAAGGGCCTATAAGTAGTGGGTAGCTTATTCAAAGATCACCAGGATGTATTTGGTCCCCACATTTGATGTTTTTAGTAGGCCAATGATGTCCACTGCTCTTCTGGAAAAGGGCACTTCGATAATAGGAAGTGGTTGTAACAGGGCGAGGTAAACTGGAGTGGTTGTTTTTTTTGCGCAGATTTCCCAACTGGATTTGGGTCTTCCCTATTCTTTGGTGGGTGACCATGAGATGGGAGTAGGCCAGCTCCAACACTACCCTTAGGTGGCTGCGGGTAATCACTAGTTCTGCCCGGTGCACTCAATCCCTGCCCACATCTCCTCGATATAGTAATCCCTTTTTCAGGAAGAAAAATGGACCAGCTTGGGCCTAACCCTACTCTTTCCGGGGTTACTCTCGCAAAGGCGACCAATAGGTCATGATTGTTCCTTTTGGCAAAGGCAAGATCGGGTAGAGGGACAATCTCTTGCACCTTTATCATCTCAGGTTCCTATACTAATAAACCTATTGCTAATCCTTACTTCTAATTACAAATAGTGTGGGAAACAATGTTATGCAAAAGAAAAGTGTTGAAATCATAATTCAAGATATTCAAGCCGTTGGCTTCCCTTCCCCACATTTTCGGCATGGTACAAGGCAGCACACTCAAGCTTAGCATACTTTCTGGCTTCTCTAGCATGAGGATGCAGTTCAAAACTTTCACATCAGGGCCTTCTTTGCCAAAGTCTCTTTGCCATTCAAGGTCTCTTATTTCAGAGGGCCTGATGTGACACGACAAACCTTTAAAGTTCCTTTCTTCTATGGATTTTCACTTACACAACTTCTCAGGTGATTAACTGTTCACCCTGGGTCCCCCTGTGCCAGACTCAGATCCACTTTGACACAAATCCTTCAATTGGTCTGCCTCTGCCAGTCTCGGACCAGATTCATGTACTTTTCAAAACTTTCTCTCGAGACTTTCGACTATGCGCAGGATTTTGCTTGACCTGTCACGGGACCACTTCTATTCAAATATATTAGTTATTTATCAATTGGTATCCCTCCACTGGGCTCGGATAAAATTGATCTACTTTTGTCACTTCTCAGCTGGATACCTTACAGAGACCTTCGATTGAGCATCCATGCAGTGCCGTACCACTCTATAAAAGGTATTGTAGCTTGCTTTAAAGCTCAATCGCTCATCAGCGGTTCAACTTCACTTGCGTCTCTTATCTCACGCGTATTAACAATGTTCATTCCAGTGCTCAACATACAACATACAATGTTGATGCTTCCAACCTTGGCTTCAACACAGACCGGGATCGTATCAGTCTCCCAAACTCACCAGCTGTGTTGCTTTCACTGAAGCTGCTTTGTTCTTGGAGCCAAGGACTGTACCACACTGGCTGGTGATTTTCCCCACCTTGATTATTGATGCGGGGACCGTGGGTATCTCTGACGCACAATGCAGGATTCTTCAGCCTTGTTTCCTCGTCTTACGCTTTCTATTCTCGAGGTCTCTGGAAAGGACGGGTTCCTTGTCAAAAAGGCCAAGGAAATTTCCCTCCTTGCGATCCCCTTCAGTTTTGCCGTCTTTCCTCTCTTGCTCAGCTACCGTCTCAAAATTGCTGTTTCCTCATATGCTTTGCCTGGCTCCGAGTGCGCTCTCATGCTCCGCCTTTTATTCGTGTGGGGAAGTGTAATGGAAATTAGGTGTGTGTGATGATCAGTAGTTGCCTGACCTCGTCTGACAATTGTATTGGGACCCGTCAGGTATACTGCTCTGGTGTTAGTCTGTTAGTCTGTTTTCTCTCATAGCGGGCTGTGCATAAGAAAGTGTTTGTGTTGTAAAGGGAGGAGAAGAGTTCCTAAATATCCTACCTGATAGGTTTGGGTAAAGGTGTTACAAGGAAGGGGATACTGCGTCTCCCCATCTGGTGTCCCACTCCCACTCCCTAAAGACCCCTCACCCAGGTGATCCTTTCACACTGGTCTACCCCCAGGAACTGGATCCAAAAGCAATGGCTGTGTCCTGGCCACCTGGATGACAGATCCCCGGGGACTAGCGGTTGAGACACCTTCTGGTTTCTCACAGTGATTCAGGTGTGCATGTTGTCAGATGTGTACTCCTCATTTTGTCTATACATGGGACATAGTAGCCGAGGGGCTTGTGGCTGGGACACAACGATCACCTCTTGTGCATCCAGGGGCAGGGACAATTTGCATGGTTGCATGGTGGCTATGTTGACTGTGCATGGGTGTCATGTAAGGGGGGGTTCTGTGGTCACTGGTTGCTGTCAATGGGGCTTGGAGAATCACATGGATGGTGATTGCTTTCTGGGTGTCACGTTGCTTGCTTGCATGTCAGTGTGGGTGTCCGAACATGTCTGCAAGGTTATGCAGTGTCATTGTTGCTTGTGTCACGGTGGTACTCACCATATTTAGCTTGGCTGCTGGCTCCTAGCTCTGCCGTGCCCATGCCCCCGATCCCTACCATGTGCAGTTCCCCACTGACCATCTCCCTCCTCAGTGTCAGTAGCAGGAATTCTACGGTGTCAGTAGCAGAGGTTCTACTGTGCCACCTCCAGTGGCAGTGGTTTCCCGCCAGTGATTGGAGATGAGGGTCCTGACCCTGGCCTTGAGGTCATTCCACCTCTTCTTCATGTCCTCTACTTCATACTGGATGTGCCCTACAGCCACCACCTTGTCCCTAATTTTAGCCCATATGTTGTTCTTGCACTGTTGGCTGATCTTCCTGTGTGATGCCCCATATAGCTCATCAGAGTTGGCAACCACTTGCTTTGCCAACACTATGAGCTCCTTCTCGCTGAATTTTGGCTTCTGCTGCCTCATATCAGGCACCTTGCCTTTGCCCTTTCCCGTGGACATGTTTGGCCGTTGCTGGGTATCTGGATGGCACTCCTATCTCGAGATATTGGATGGATTGTGTTTATCAAAATGGCCACCTGGAGATTTGTTTTATCGCGATGATGAATTTCCGCCCACAGAATTACAGCAGGCGGAATTTCCACGGACCGCCATGGCGATAACATTAATTCTGCCATTTCTTGAAAGATTTTCTTTGTACTGCAGCGTTTTAAGACTACGCAGAATTACCGTTATAGTCATTGGTGTGTGCGCATGCCTGTCAGGTTGTAATTCGGTGGTGAATCCGCGGATACATGGCAGTAACGCTTCATCATCCGAATTACCACCTAACTCATAATGAGGCCCAATGTTTGCTATAGAAAGTGGTGTAAAGCAAAGTCCAGTATTTGCCACGGGATGTCACGACATAGGATTTCAACAATCTTGGAAATACAAGTGAATCGTTCTCTAGGTGAAAGATTATTTGCCTTACTCCTCGACCGAATAGTGTTGCTGTAAAAAAATAGATTCTTTGAATTCTGCTCGGTTTCTTTTCTCTCAGCCAGTGCACCCTGTGCTGACTTTCACGAAAATCGTCAGTCAGATCTTAGTATTACTAGAATCTGACTGAGGCCCTGGAGGTTTAAAGATCACAAAGGTAGCGCACAGTCGTATTCCCCTGCACTGTACAAACATTTCAAAAAAGAATGATTTTCAGTTTTTTCTTTTGCATTTTTCTGTTTAATTTTTGTCATTGAAATTAAGCATAATGATGAAAGCAGAATGGTTGCTTCCTTGTGCGTGCCACTCCGACCTCAGGTCTACTTCACACTGCTGCTCAGGCAGGTGCACAGAGCAGAGAAGCCACAGAACCACAAATATAGACTGGGATGCCGACCCCACTCTCCTCAATTCTCTTTTGAATATGTGTTTTCCCAGTACTTTGCTGATCCCAAATCTTAACTGGATGCTTTCCTATATTGTTAGTGGAATATTGTGGAATAT
This sequence comes from Ambystoma mexicanum, assembly GCF_040938575.1. Lineage (NCBI taxonomy): Eukaryota > Metazoa > Chordata > Amphibia > Caudata > Ambystomatidae > Ambystoma > Ambystoma mexicanum. The sequence continues at coordinate 1,175,344,922 of NC_090921.1, read as the reverse complement.
TATTAGGAAATAAAATGAGCAGGAATCACCCATACCATCTTGAGAATGCTTTACTAAAAGCATGTGAATTATTTAACTCTTCAAAGATCTTTTGGAATAAATCAGGTTCTATAACTTCGTTTTTTTTTATTCTGTACGACTGCAGATATGTAAACATTATAAAATGACATGACATTTCAAAATGAAGTTCTTTTAACATTTCAAATCTGATGTTGAGAAGACACATTCTTCCCTTACCCTGATGTTGAAATCTTCCTTGTGCTCTACATAAAACATGTTGAAAAGTGCTCAGGAACCCTGGTAGGGATAAGGAGAAATAATATGGTCCCTTATGTGGTGTCACAGATGGCACAGAAACACGCCAAGACAGCCCAGGGATTTTAATTACAAATATCATGAAAGGTATCGACTTTTCTTTATAGTAGTGATGAGTGAAAGGCAATTCATTTGATCAGTGGCACCGGCTGTAAAAAGGGGCTTGGAAAATGGTGCTAAGGCTGTCCCTCTCTGTCAAACTGAAAATGCTCTACCTTTGGCCTAGCCCCACATGTGGGCGATCACTTGTTAGTTTCCAAAAGAACCTCAGGGGGGTGTGCCTCTCTGGCACCCCCTGCAAATGTATCTAAGCGCAATTGTGCACTGTGTTACTGCCAAATTGCTATGCTATGGATAAACAAACATACCCTCTAATGCTAAGAATAGACACAAGATACAACATGCACGACAAACCAAACACTAAGAAATGACATGCGAAATAAGATAACAATGGACACAAATGAAAACACACAAAACAGTCTCAATTATAACAATGGAATACATTTATTCATGTACAGCAAGGCATGATAAGCACTTCTAGCAAAACATACTCTCTTCTATGCAAGCAATCTAACATCAGTTATCCAGTCCTGCTGGATCTATAAAGCAAATGCAGCCTAATAACAACAAATTCAGCCTAATAACAATTCGCAAGTGTTAGCATTCAGTATTCCTCTCCAATCCACACCACACTTCACTCTCTCTCGCTAAGACAATCCCTGTCTGATTTCCCCTTCTATCAAACCAAAAGTTCTGTGTGAGTGTCTGTCCTAATTCCCCACTGGCACGTGCATTGTTCAGATCAATTAGGCCTCATACTCAATCAATCAGCAATACTCCCCTCTGCATGTGCAAGCTTCCCAATCTCTGTTGTGTGTCCCATCTCTTTCCTCTCCAGCTCCCTTGTAGCCAGCCAGTCAGGGGCTCTCTCTCTCTCTTGGCCCCTCAGCAGTCTGCATCTGCTGCCAAAGCTCCCTGCTAGATCGATCTCATCCACTCTCCCAGAATGCTTCCCCAAGCTGCATGTCAGCCAAGGCCATCTGATTCTGTTGCACCCAAAAACACTTCTCCAAAGCCTCCAAAACACCTCTGCCTTTATGCCTCCCAAATGCCTCTCTCGCTCTCATCCCAACTTCAGGCTTCCAGTTATAGGTTCAAATGATGTACTCTTTCTCCATGGTTACATGTCTAAACTGTCTTCTATCAAACCAGCATTTCTCTAACCAAGCGCCTGATCTGTTCTATTCCAGTGTGTTCTGTCATTGTGACATTGTACATCATACCTTGTCTGTGTTCTATGGCCTTCTCATGTCTGCGTTACAAAACATCATCCTCCCATTTCTTTCCTTCACTGTCAGCTCTTAGCAAGCTAAAATCCCTCTCTCCTTGCCTCTCATCTGCTCAAAACACTCACTCCCTGCATGCCCCCATCTTCTTGTCTGTCTGCGAGCAACCCAGGGCCTGCTGATAAAGCCTCCTTCTCCGTTTTCTACTCGGGCAAGCATCACTGTCTTATCTCTGTCTGCCAAGAAACTGTTTACACATTCCATTCTTTCAAAGTGTAACTCAAAACAATCTTTGCAGAACCATGGTGCTGCTCTTCTGTGTCTCTTCAGAATGGCTTAGCCACAGGCGTCATGCATTCTAGTATTTACTCATTCTCTCGCAAACCAAGCGCTATACCATAACTCAATGCATACTAAGTGCACACTAATGCGTGTCTCTACAATGCATACATAATACATAATAACATATGTGTTTCTAAACATGTCTCTACAAGGCACTTAATATAACAGGCCTCTTTCTCTAGCAAACCAAATGGCTGGATAATATGGATGACTAATGAATAACTAATCAGAATGAAATGATGGATAAATGAATCCCTAAATGAGTAATGAATGTCTAATGATAACATACCAAGCCTCTTCATCTAATATCTGGCTTTACATCTCTCTCTCGTCTACCTTGGGATGTTAACCCCAGCCCAGGCTATCCTAAACCCTGGTATTGCTACCGACCAGTAACCCCTACTGTCTATGCCTTCTTCTACTGATGGTCTAAGTGCAGGCTATATTACCTCCTTCAGGGACTTCCTATACATGTCCCTACTATAACCAGATGTTAGTGTTCTATTGGGAAATTCATGGATGATGCCTTGCAGTCACTCGATAAGATTCACTTGGTTCCACTCACATCCATGGCTACCTTGTCCTTGCACTCTACCTGCCTATACTCCTCCCCATCAACCTTCTGTCCCTCCAGTGTGTCATTCTGCCTGCTTTCTGCCTCCATCCTTTGATGTTAAATCTTCTCTTCCCCCTCCTCTCTACTAATCCTGCTCCTCCTCCCACACTACTACTATTACTCTTCTACTCCTCATTTTACATGACTATACTTCTCCTACACTACTACACCTCCTCCTACACTACTCTCACACACACTACTGCTACATTCCTCCCACTACCACTGCTCTCCTGACACTGCCACTATTCCACCCAGTACCATACAATTTGGATTCACTCCTTACACTCACTTCTATTCACCTGCCACACAGACATGCACATAATAACACTGCAGTACCCTTGTACTCACTAAGCCAATACCTCATCTTTTTCCAATAAATGCTTCCACACTCCAGCACTCCTTTCTTTCTCTTGCTGGTCTCTTGGTGCACCTCCACCTCGACCGCTGACCTAACCTGGAAAACCCACACTTCCTGTTTCCTGTCCCCTGCTTTAACTACCTAACTCTGCCCTTATTGGCCAGATTTCCCTAGTCAATCCTGTTCCATTTTACCCTCCTGGGAGGAGTATGTGCAAGGGAAATCTTTACAATGGAGTGAAGCCCCTCTGTTAACATGTTACAGTTGAAAAAGGCATTAAATAGAGGGATAACTCCCATGCCTTTGTCCACACAAGCTCAAGGCGTAACAAAGGTAAGGGCAGCCAGGTATGGGCAACATTCAAGTTTGTGCCGTGGGGCCTTGTTCCCACAGCCCCACAGGTACGTTCTGGTGTGATGAGAGCTTTAATCCCTCTGATTAGTTTCTGGTGGTCTAGGATTGAACACAAGTGTCTGGTGGAGCACCCATCAGGGTGCTGAAGCCAGCCTCTAATTGGTGCAAAGGATAAAAAGACAGTGGTGAGCATCTTGTGGTTGAGGCCTGGTGTGAGACAATGGTCTGCACATAAGCATCCTGTTGCAAGGGTGCAGGACAGGAAGTGGGGTTCCCTCTGTTGTGACTTCCTCCCTCAGCACCAGAACGGCTCTGGATTACTTTTTGGCAGGCCTCCCCCTCCCACTCTGGACAAGGGTACTGGCCTTGTCCCAGTGTTCTAATGGCTCACTATGAATAGGAGCACGCCCTTTTTAATAAACATGTCATGTTTTATTTTCACAGATTTTATCCAACCTTTTAAAAATAATAAGAATGCAAAAATGAAAGCAGAAATGTGAAATGTATAAGGAGTGTCCCTTGAATTATATATTTCACAAATATTATTACATGTCCACTCTCTTGCTTTATTCAACGGTGTCAGTCAAAGACCTATCCGCATTTAGCTTAGAAAGTGTGCCAACCTCTTTTCAATCTTCAATAAGAGAACAAGGGAGGCTTGTGCCTTGTTAGGACATTGTTGCTAGAGTAAAACCGTTGCCACATTTACAGTTTAACAACCTGACTTTTAAGAGGCAGTCTCTACTACTAAATGCCAGGCTTATAAGATACACCCTTTAAACTGGTAGTAAACGGCAAGCTTCTATGTATTCAAAGTGTGCTTGTTTCTTCTGAATTTGATGCATGTAGACTTAGATCATGAACAAGAAAGGAACGCTTCAAATACAGATTCTGTCACTGAATTGGATGGATCCCTTCACTTATTCATATTGATTATGGCTCTGATTCTATACACGGATCAATAAGACACTGTCAGGAAGCTAGCCAGAGTGCGTCAGCAATGCAGTTCCCCAGTGAGTGCCTTTATTTGCAAAGAACCCTGTGTGTAAATGAATGCTGTGCCATTCACTCAGCCAACTTCATGCCAGGCTGGTAGCTGGTGGGGGTTGTGTAGAGTTGAGAGTGCAGAGATTTCACCACAAAACAATTGTTAGTTTTACAGTTGGTATTCAATCTACATAGGTGCACAATCCATATAAATGTGGTCCTTGCACAGGAAAAACTGTTTTTGTTGTTCTGCCCAAAGCAGATTGAACTCTAGAGGCCATGCTCTGGTGATTGGTGTTGCTGGAGAAGATTCTGTGATGTACCAGCAGTGGCGCAGCTAGAGAGAGCAGAGAGGACTTATGTCATACTGTGATTCCCACTTCATGCGCTGTGCGTCCCCAAAGGCCTCCAGGCTAAATGTGTTGGTCATTGTTATCTTAGTGATGCTATGTCATACTAGTGCCAGACTTCTGGCTGCAGCAAGTCGTATTGGGATGCTAAAAAACCACACTAATATGTATGCCCAGGTGCTTCAACTGTTACATCTTTCTGGCATTGCATTAGTGAAGAGGAATCCTGCTACCCAGCTCTGATGCACAAAGATAAACCGAAGCAGCAGAAAGATAACTTTAAAAGTGGGTACAAGGGTGTGTGTTTCTAGTGGTATACAATTTGTGTGGTTTTGTGGGTGTGCAAGAGTTTGAATGAGTGTGTGTTTGTGAGTATGCATGTATATGTTTCTGTGAGAGTGGGTGTGTTAGTGTGTTCATGTGCAAACGTATTTATGTGTTTATGTCTGTGGGTGTGTGTGCATGTGTGTGCATAGCTTCATGATAGTGATTTACAAGACCAATGCTTGCATATATTGTGGGCACAGCATCATGACAGTGATTTACAGAGGGAATGCTGGCATATATTGTGCATGCAGATTAATGAAAGGGATTTACATATGGAATACAGGCATATATTGAGGACGCAATATCATGAAAGTGATTTACAGAGGGCATACTGACACATATTGTGGGTACAGATTGATGAAAGTGATTTACAGATGGAATGTTGGCATATATTGTGACAAAGTATCATGAAAGGGTTTTTACAGAAGGACTGCTGCCATATATTATGGATCTAGCATTCTGAAAGTGATTTACAGAAGCAACACATGTATTTATAGGAAGTGAGTCACCATGCAGGCGATTTCTAGAAGGAATGCTGGCATCTAGTCTGGACTCTGCATCATATAAGTTATTTACAAGGGAAATGCAGTGACATAGTGTTGGCCTAGCTTCATGACAGTGATCTACAGAGGGAACATCATCATATATTCTGGGTGCAGTATCATGAAAGTAATTTACAAACGGAGCACTGGCATCTATTGTGGATGTAGCATCAGGAAAATGATTTACAGAGAGAATGATGCCATATATTGTTGATTTATCTTCATGAAAGGGTTTTACCCTGACAATGCTGGCATATATAATAGGCATAACTTAATTAAAATTAATTACAGTGATAATGCTGCCATAGGTTGTGGATGAATCATCATGAAAGTGATCTACCCTGGAAATACTGCCATATTATTGTGAAAGAGATTTACACTGGAAATGACAGGATATGTTGTAGGTGCAGCATCATGATAATGTAGTATAATTCTCAGCTTTACTGTTGACAGCCTGGAATCTAGTGGATCTTTTCATGTGTTACCGTAAAGAATCAGCTGTACATTTCATGGCTTTTACCACATGTTTCTCAAACATTGGTCTGTAAATTGTCGTTTGATGCACCTATAAGCCAAAACTATTACATTAGAGTAAAGTTAGGGAGGAATGGCATATGAGGACAGACTCACAGCCTGTAGGTGTTTTTTTGGTTATATGCCCCCCATTGACTGCCAATGGCCATGCTAATCTCTATGGTCATTTCCATCCAGTTCTTGCCCCTCCCAACCCAAAGCACCCCCTCATGGGAACTCTTTCAGCCCACTTTAATCAAGCCTTATCATCAAACCATGTGCTCAAGTGCCTGTTAGTGATTTTCAAAGCAGTCTTCTGAGAGTTTATGACTTATTTGGAGATGTTAACCTGCTACTGGTGTAATAAAAATGTCTTAACTGGGTCTTCCTACAGCCACTCGATTTGTAAGCACTCTGGGTGCCCTTCACTGAATTCCTATTAAAAACAAGCAATGGCAAATCCAACAGGTTTGGCTTGTCTATATCTATTAGGCATTTTCCAGGCACTGCCATTAGATGCCAAGGTACTCTCACCATTTTGCACCTGCTACCATCAATGGCTAATTAATACCATGATGGCTGTGATTGGCAATTGCTTTTAACATACCTACACCAAAGATCAAACTGTTGGCATTGCCAAAGCTTGTTTTATGCAGAGGAGACCTAAATGTGAAATGTGACGGGAAATATGATGTTCTGCAAATGGCTAATAATTCCTTTGATCAAATACCTGAGTCTACGATGCTGCAAACAGGGTTGGACTGGGAAGGGGTTAAGGGAACAATTGCCCCATAGGTTGGTGAGGCTGGGCCAGAGCTGCAAAAGTGCTGAAAGGACTGCTTGGCTTCTCTCTGAATGGAGTGTCAGTCCTCTTGAGTTCAACAATGTTGCGGGTCCCCCTCGGTGGCCTCCACATGTGGGCCTCCACAGTGAGAGGGAAAAGAGCCTAGGCCAGGGGCGCATGTTCATACTACTGAGTGTCAAAGTAGACATTTAAATGACGTAGTCTTTGACCCTGGATGGAACTGTTGGCCGCCACTGTGGCTCATAAACCTTTAGTCTGTTGAAATCATCAGCATGGCTCCTACTTGCCTAGGAAGGCAGTGTTCATATCTCATATAGTTTGTCCTCAGCTTGATTCTTTAAGACTGCTTCCCCTCTGTTCTGAATTTCTTGATCGCTTTTGAGTGAACCCCTCCAAGACTGAATTCCTACTGCTGACCAACAACGCCGAACACCCTGGAATCCAGACCTTGCTCTCTGCTGTGAACCCCAAGGGCTTCATACGGCTATTAAATGAAGAAAATGTGGTGCATGAAAAAAGTATGAAAAGATTTGGCCAATTTTTTAATTTTTGTGAAATATATCTTTCCTTTGTTTGATACAACACATTTTCTTCATTTCATAGGGCTATTAAATGAAGGAAATGTGGTGCATGAAATAAAGTAAACATATATTTTACAAACATTTTAAAACTGGCTTGAGTTTTGCAGGCAAAGAAATTCCTATAAACAATCAACTAACATCCTGAAAATATTAACTAAGGAGGATTCACAAACCTTTTGGAGAGGTATTAATAATATCCTGCAAGACAAAACTAAAAGGACTTTAATGCCTATTAGGGAGGATGAATGGGATTCCTATATTAAGGCAGAATGGGATTGTATATTAAAACCCGAAGGCATGATTTTCAAAGAGTACACTATTGAAAAGAATGTTTTCAGTGTGAGGTACTATTTGCTCTAAAATTATTCAAGAAATCTAGAGCACCGGGGCCAGATGCTTTGGCCAACAATGGGATTCTTCAAAATTCAAAAGGTTCTGGCAAACTTTGCATGGCTTCTACTAAATGAAATCATGGCAAAGGGGATGATTCAATGTCTTGGGAAGACAAGGTGCAAATATCCATTTATATGAAAGGAAACAGATCCAGCTTCCTATAGGACGATTGCACTCTTTGATTCTCTTAGCAAAGCTTCTGTTTATTGCTATTAAGGAAAATTAAGTGGCCGTTAGAAAAGAAAATGTTACACTGGTTTCAAATTGGATTTAGAGAAGGTTGCTCTAAAATCCAAAGCCTAATGGCCTTGGCGAAAACAACCAGGATAAAAGAATGCATTGCCTCTATTTGTGGCCTACATTGACTTTTCTAGTGTATTCGACACAGTTTATAGAAGATGTCGTATTACTAAGCTTAACAGAACAGGATTTTACCCATTATCGGGCAGATGTGCGGATATCTCATGTTCTGACAATACAGCATGTATAAGGCTTGATGAGAGGGATAGCTTCACTCATAACTTAAAAATCTACAAAGATCTTAAACAGGGATGTGTGATTGCTCCGTTCCTGTTTAACATCCATCTCTCTAACCTGCATTCATCCCTTCAAATGGATAATTCTGTACCACCTGTGCTGGGCAATACATATATTTGCAGGTGCTATCCCATTATCGGTCACAGTCTGTAATCATATGCAAAGAAAAATCGCTTTAATATCAACATGGAGGAAACCAAAATTATGTCCTTCTCCAATAAGGGTCAATGGTGTCACACAAGGGGGCGCTGTTGTGCACAGAAGAAAATGACGGCTCCTGTGTAAGCTCCGGCAGTGTCCAGTGCCGTATGCCGAGATAACTGCATGATTTCTCTCTGATTCCTTACGAAACTAGCGTGGGACGTGCAATAGTGTCCACAAAAGACCCACACGAATTTTGAAGTCGGACGGTGGAGGGATCGCTGAGATACGAGCCCAGCTAGACTCTGCGGCCAGGATGGGCGCGGCGGCCGTGGATCGTGGGGAGGAGCCCGGCGCTGGGCCAACGCAAGCGGTTAGGAGGAAGAACAGACGATCCGGATTCGTAGGGAGGGGGCCGTGGGCGCTCTGAACATCGTAGAGCGCCTGTGGACCCTCCCGCAGACATCCTCACGGTGGCGGGAGAGGTGCGGACTCCCGGCCCTGCTTCGATCCGGCACGGGGAAGGTAAGATGGGCCTGCCCTCCCTGCCGACACGCACGCCCACCTCTGCCGCACAACAGGCGAGCTACGCGGCATCCTAAGAGCCGTGGAGAGAATGAAACCGCCACTCCTAAGCACCGGGGAAGTGCGCACTTAAACCCAGCAGGCCTGGGGTGCAGCGCCCCCCCATCCTATATGCGGCTTCCGAGCGGAGAGAGCAGCATACTCCACTCAACCTGGCTGGGCCCCTGGATGTACTGACGCCCGCCGCACTGAGCGTACTAACTACGGCCCAAGCTCCCCCCCACCCCTGGGCTGCATGGTGACTACCAATACCGGGAAAGACCGTAAGCCTTGAAGTAGTGGCCTAGTGTGACACTGGCAACATAAGTGGCCCCCAACTACACAAACCTGGCGGTGAACAAGGCGTCTGCTAGATCTTCAGTCTTGGGGCACAGCATAACCACAACCAGGAGTGGGGGTAACACGGGAGACAATGGACTAGGGAGGAAGGGTCATCTTCCCCCTCTCCCAACGGAACTACAGCAAGTATCAGCAGACGGGGCAACAGCTGGATACAATCCCAGTGACTGCGGAATACCTCCTTAGCAGCTGCAATAACAACTGTATACCACGCCAAGACGATAATGTGGTATCCATAACCACCAACCACCCCTACAACGCACCACCATGTGCTGGGCTTGGATCCTCAACTGAGTCCGACGACACTGCAGGACACACAGAAGTCTGACCATCAGATAGGCCGAAGCAACAAGTACCCAATCCCACGACAGCCTCGACATCCTCTTCAAAAGACAGTCGGTAGGGGCACCATCGCAGTAACTTCAGCAGATGACTCATTTGAATAGTGACGATGCCCAAGAACTTTGGCTCCAAAAAGAACAGAGGCATTATGGACAAATTCAAAACCACAATGCAGAAAGACATGGCACATGAGGTCGAAGAGGAAATGTCCGCAGGAAAATCAAACCCCTCCAGCATCAATGATGGACCCCCAGGCGGTCTTCATGGCCATGCAGCAGGATTTCGCAGCACTCACAGATAAACTAGATGGAATCACAGCGAGTGTAGCCTCCATAAAAACACAACTCGACAAGACCACCTCCCGCATGACTGAGGCTGAAACAAGTGTATCGGGCACTGAAGACGGCTTGGAAACTCTGAAGAACACAGGCCCTCATTGCAAAACCGCATCCGTGTCCGTGTCCTCGGAATGAGGACCATAATTCCCCAGTCAAGGACACGGACACGGTTCATCCCCATTCCCATTTCAGCCCCCATAGGGCTGAATGGGAATGGGAGAGGGAGTAAACAACGGGCCATTACGAGATGGCCCGTTGTTTGCTCCCTCTTCCCCTCGCGGGACCTGGTATGCACGTCTGGTTTTCCCAGGCGTGCTTAACGTGTCCCGCGAGGGGAACTTGTAATGTGGCGGAACGGGTTGAACGGCGCCGCAGCCTTTTACGGCGCCGTTTAACATGTTCCGCCAGGGTCGTAATGAGGCCCACAGTCTCTACTATGGCCATTGAACTGGGAACCGTGAAATCCAAATGTGAGGGCTTGGAAGTGAGGTCCCGTAGGAACAATATTCGCATTATCGGAGTCCCGGAAGATGCAATGAAAGCATCGATGGAGAGGGTGGTCGAAGACCTTTTGCGCACGCTACTATGTGATACGGGTTGGTCACCGACGTTCATAGTGGAGAGAGCACAAAGGTCACTGGCCCCGAAACCAAAGCCAGGGGCATACTCTAGGCCAATCATTGCACGCATATTTAATTACAGAGACAGGGACCTGATCTTAAGAACCTCCAGAGAGAAACAGGAGTTAAGATGGGAGGCTAATGTCATACGCATCTACCCAGACTTCACACTAGCGGTCCAACAGGAAAGAAAGCTCTTTACTGGGGTCAAGAAGATGTCCGAGACCGGCAAGTGCAGTGTGCAATGCTCTATCCCACCAGACTTAAAATCCAACACCAGAATAAGTCATATTTCTTCACGTTCCCTGAGGAGGCGGCAAACTTTGTAGAAACACATATCCCCCAAACAATAGACAATCCTAAATGAAGGCTATCAAAGTAAGTCATGGGCAACATCACTGCCAGCAAGTTAAAAAAGTAAGATAAAGAGCAACGGGATGGGCTCCCTATGGAATCCCACGTCTGGGAGCAACGAAACACAATCTTCAAACACTAGGGCACCAACAACCCTACACATTATAATGAGTGAGAGCAACGAGATTGAATCGGAAAAGACACTTTGACTTGTTATCGGCACGTGCACTGGAAACGCCGCAGCCCCCCCTGTAGCAGGTGCTTAAGACATCGATGGGAGTGGAGGGATGGACATTTAACTGCACGGTTGAAGTTTGGGGAACTGTGAGGGAGGGGGGAGGGAAGACACAGGGAATGCTGGGTGTTTGTTATGTAAAGGAGGTTGGTAAAATAAAAAGCACACAGGTGGTAAGCACGAAGGCACTAAAGCATACAACGGACGATTATTGGTACACAAACATTAGCAACCACTTCATGGACAATGGGTAAAATAAGTTGTGACGACATCAATGTGTTAAGCTGGAATGTAAGGGGCCTCGGTTCTAAGATAAAGAAAAGGAAGTTTATGGCATATCTCAACAGGCAAACAGCCAAGATTATCTTCCTGCAAGAGACGCATATTGGACCTAGACAGGCCGAACAATTGATACCCAATTGGGGGGCTTATCAATATTTCACAACATACTCCAGACGCGCTAGAGGTGTCGCAATATTGTTTCATAAAACATTACCATTCCAATTTATAAAAGTTGAGTGTGATCCGGATGGGAGATATGTACTGCTACATGGTAATCTCTATGATAAAGAAATAGTCTCCCTGAATATATATGGCCCAAATACTGATCAACCAGATTTCTACTCCTCAGTTTTTTAGAAATTAGTGAGTTTCCCAACGGCTCAAGTGATTTGCGGGGGGGGGCTTCAATACTATTTTAAATGTACAACTCATTAACCAAAGCAGCGCAGTCAATACTCTCACATATGTCGGACCTGAATCTGAGGGATGCCTGGAGAACATTACACCGGAAATGAGAGAATACACATATTATTCCTCGGTTCACGACATGCCCTCCAGAATAGACCTGTGGCTAATAGATATGGGTAGCATGGCATGGGTCACAGACTCCCGCATTCACCCTAGGACATACTCAGACCACTCCCCGATACAATTAACACTGAGAATCCCTGATAAGCCTAATGACCGTCCACCATGGAGATTCAAGCCGGCAGCAGTAAGAGACTTGGTTTATAAAAATTCAATGGAACAACACATACGAGAATATTTTGATATAAACGAAAACTCGGTCTCAACCCAGGCTACTTTATGGCAGGCGTTTAAAGTATGCATCAGAGGTCAGTCGATATCCATGGAAGGAGGAATCCTGAAAGATATTAGGGGTATACTAACCCGACTAGAGACACAAATATCAGCCCTGCAATCCCAATATGCGCTTACTTCGTCACCCCAACACAGCTCAGAAATCAAGACCAAGCTTGATGAATACATGGAAGCAGCAGACCAAGAGGTCAGATACTTCATACTTTGATAGACCTGTTGCGGCGCGTAGATACGGGGAGGGGGAACGACCTGGGAGGCTATTGGCCAGAACCATGCGTGGTGAAAGGGCCCCACGACCATACCCTGCATAGTTACGGCGGATGGTACAGTAACCACTGACCTGGTGAAACTGAAAGACACATTTTATGCATTTTACAAAGACTTATACTCCCCACAGAGCACTGTCACAGAACCCGAAATAGAACATTATCTCTCCCGAGTACCCACAACCCTTATAGCAGAGGCCACTAGAGAATCGTTGGAGGAACCCATCACTGAAGCTGAAATACTTGATGCAATAAAAGCACTCCCCAATGGGAAATCGCCGGGCACGGATGGGTTGGGAGCTGAGTTCTACAAAGAATTCAGTCATTTAATGGCACCCAGACTACATGCCGTGTGGAGTGAGGCAATACAAAAAGGGGAGCTACCTGAAACCACAAGAGAGGCAATAATTACACTCCTGCTCAAGTCAGAGAAACCCCCCGAAGATTGCGGGTCCTATCGACCGTTATCCTTAATAAACACAGATGCTAAGATCCTAGCGAAGATACTAGCTATTAGGCTCACACCGTTGATGCCATATATGGTACATGAGGATCAAGCAGGGTTTATAACGGGCAGGTCCACAGCTACTAATATTAGACAATGCTACCAGATCATTGCCACAATACCTCCTGAGACCCAAGGGATAGCGGTCTCCCTTGATATGCAGAAGGCATTCGACACAGTTCCTTGGCCCTTTCTCTTTGGGATGCTGCGGAATTATGGTTTCGGCCCACAATTCAGAAAAATGGATAAAAATACTATACACACGACCCCAGGCGAGGATTAGAATCAACGGATCCCTCACAGACCAACTAGAACTGTTAGGAGGTACAAGGCAGGGCTGCCCACTATCCCCGCTCCTCTTTGCTTTAGTCATAGAACCACTTGCAGACATTCTTAGGTCACACAATAGTACATTTGGGATCCGGATCGAAGGTAAACTGCACGTCATAACGCTGTATGCTGACGACATCCTATTATACTTAAAAAATCCTGTTCACACACTCAGTAAGGTCTTAACAGAGGTGGAAAAGTTTGGCGAATACTCGGGCCTACGCCTTAACCCCAACAAGTCTGAGATATTTCCGCTAAATGACAACACAACTCAACCCCGAAACCTGCATTCTCTCTTATGGAGCCCGGTCGACATCATATATCTGGGTGCTTGCATAGCTAGGACGGCCCAATTGTCCCGCGCTTTGAATTACAATACTCTGGCAGAAGCACTATGCATCAAAATGAAGCGATGGAGCGTCCTACCCATATCATTGATGGGGAGGATAGCGCTGATTAAAATGATTATACTTCCGAAACTCTTTTACCTTTTCAGCACAGTTCCAGTCTGGCTTGGCCGAGCTCTGTTTTCCAAAATCAATAGTGCCTGCATAGCGTTCGTATGGGGTGGACATCCTAGATTAAGCTGGAGGGTCCTGTCTGATACGTATCCCAGGGGTGGGCTGATGGCGCCTGACATGGAAATATAGTACCTTGCGGAGCAGGTGCACTACGCTGTGGGCTGGGCCACAACCTTCATCAACCCAGGCCCCCCACCCCGCTCCACAGGGGAGCGAAAAGTGGTGTTGGCATTACAAAGGCAGACTAGGCCTACTCCCAAGCACTACAACAAGATAATCCCAACTAAGGTCACGCTCACAGCATGATCCAAAATCACCGACATATTTGAAGGTAGTAAATTATACCATCCAAGCATGCCAATCTGGGGCGACCCACATACATCCCTATCCATTGAGGGTGAAGTGGCAATGCAATGGAGCGCTAAAGGTGTCACACAATGGTGGCAGCTATTCCCGGAAAAACAATTTATACTCTGGGAAGACATCAAAGACATAGTGGGAAACACGAATGGGTATAAACAACAATATGACCGAGTGGCCGACATTACACGCCATATGTTTCCATCATACCCGAACAAACCTGAAATCAACATGGCATTAGGTTACATATACACAGGGGGGACTCAGAAAAGAACGACCTCTGCTTTGTATAAAATTATAATACAGACACGACCAAGGGAGATCCACGCAGCCAAGGGCAGGTGGGAGCAAGACCTGGGGCAACTAATAGAAGATCAAGAATGGTCGCAGGTATGTTCACTAACCAAGCAGATATCATGCAATTCAAGATTTAAGCTGATACATTATAAGATAACACACAGGACACATTACTCCCCAGCAAAGCTTAAGAGAATATACCCCTCCATGCCCGGCACCTGCCCAAGATGCAACAGTGAAAATGCCAACATATTTCATATGTTATGGGACTCTAGAGAACTGAAGCAATATTGGTCAGAGGTCTGCGGAGCACTGGACATGATGATAGATCAACCGATGGAATGGTCTCCGCGAATATGCATGCTAGGGGAGGTGGGGAAAATGAACCCAACGTGGCGCAGATTGTTAAATTTGAGTCTGTTGGTAGCCAAAAGGGCCATATTGATGAGGTGGAAGAATGTTCAACCACCGACCAAAGAAGACTGGAACAAACACATGATTTGGGCTAACGATACCGAGGAACTATACATTGACTCAGTGTTGCCCTCCTCCAAACCCAGAAATATATGGGCGAGGTATAAGTAATATTTGACAGAGTTAACAGAACGGGAATGCCCAACCACTGAAGAAAGCTAACTGGTTTAAGTTGTATGACCACTAAATGACTGTTACAAATGTATGTGCATAACCTGTGTGCAAATATAAATAAAGTTATTAAAAAAAATAAATAAAAATAAAATAAAAATGGTGTCACACAAAACAATACTCAGAGTGTATGGCAAATCAAAAACTAGAATCCATAAAAGAAAAGAAAATACTTGGGTTTGGAAATCAGTGGCGCGTTTAATGAAAAAAATGTTATAGACAGACGCGTAGGCAGGGTAGGGCCTGAGGGGTAAGGCCCACCCAAAATCTGTAAATGCCCACTCACCAGCGCTGTGTGGGTATTTACAGATATTTTTGTCAGTGCAGTGGGCCCAACTACATTAGCATCAGGCCCCATTTGCTAGACAATCCTGGCTACGCCTCTGGTGCTTCCCAACTCAACAACCCAATCACCCCTTCAGCCCTTCTTATTTGTCTCACAGCACCTCCCATAAGCGAGGAATGCATCTTTTGTTGGTAGATTTCCTTCATGAGGCTTAGGTAGGCCTGCATTCCTTTTCGAAGGTCCATAGAAGAGAGCAAAAAAGGAGAAGGCATAATAGAGCGGGACGTAGGTGGAAGATGAGAGGTCAGGGGGTTGGCAGTAAAAGAAACAGGGCCTGGTCTGGCAGAGAGTTAGAAGTTAGGGAACATAATGAGCGAGGGAGGAGGAAAGATGCCTCAGGCATGTAGCTCTCTGACTCTTCCCCACCGTTCCAGCAGAAAGAGCCTTCCTATTCCTAGCTCTCTCCCGAATGGATGCATTTGCCTGGAGAGCCCAGAACTAATTTCAGTTAGACAGAGGGTAAACAGAGGCCAGTGAGAGGTGCACGCCCCTTCATTTCACTAGGCTTCTGTGGTTTCTGGGAGGAAAAAAGGCATCAGTATTCCAGCAAGATCATCGTCACCAAGCCCACCATCACTAGGGGATTAAAGAGCATGCTGTGACACTCTCCGGGGCCTGGTTGGGCAGGCTTATATTGAAGAGCACATATCCTAACCCTAAGCTACCTGGGTGGCTGCACCATAGAGGCTGCACTGGACATAGGGCTGTGATCGCGTTTGGGAGCGTTAGGGACGCGTGGAGGACACAGGGTGAAGACCTCTGCCTGTTTCCCTCCAGGATTAGGCCCTGATTCTCAGTGGTGGAGCCAACCACTCCAAAATTGACGGTGTTGAAGGCAGAAAGCAGCCCTCTCACCCCCAGGGCAAAGAGTGGGAAAGGCTTGTTACATCAAGAGTCTTTCAAATCTTTCACTTTTGAGAGCACAGTGTTTATATTTAGGAATCATGAACATGGAGCAATAATAAAGCATACAGTAGCAGAGGACAGAAGACTGCCCCGTGCATATCAGTACACCCCAATGACAAAGTCAACGATTTAACTGACCAGCTTACCTATTAGTGGCTGACACCTCACAATGATTATCATGTCTCCGTGAAGCAAAACATCCTCTGAATTTGGTTGAAGGATACATCTAATGTGCCAAAGGAAGGCAACATGGAAATTCAGTTTCCTGCTCTCAGAGGAAGGAGGGTCTTCAACCCAATGGGTTAATGCACCTTCTACAGCCTCCTATGTGTAGCCTGCAGGCGACACATTCAGTTGCTGGTGAGATGCTGATACAGGTTTGCTTGCTATGCAGGGGCCGGTGGTCACCTCACAGCACCTCAAGAAGGTGTCCTGTTTGAGTCCCAGGGCAATTATTGTATCAACCATGACCCGTAGAATACACCTTTTCCCCTTGCTTTTTTCCAGTCAATTGGGGCCAGGGAGACAAGCTTTTGTATGGGCGTTGCCTAGGCCAGAGTGCAGAAAACAAAGGCACAACTGTTAGTAGGAATGCAGGTATTGAAGGGGTATTAGCTGTTGCCTGATCTGATTACACAGGTCAATTCATACCCATTTCAATTAAAAAAACATGCCCAGGAGATTCTGGACATTGGACTAGAACTCAGGTCGCCAGCCTTCCAAGACCAAGCACTTACCACTTAAGCCACTGGTGGCTATGCTTCTGAGAGTAGCTTTTGGGCGTATATATCTTTCTCCTGCATGCCCCTGTGAGCATACCCATTTAAGTTGTGAAAGATGTTCACTGGAGCCAACGAGGATAGAACATCTGTCCCCCCGCCGCCCCTCCCGCTCCACCAAATACCAGCTACATGAAGTGGCCTAGAGATTAAGTGCTCGCGGTACAGCGCTGGGGGCCTGAGTTAGAGTCCTGCTTTCGGCACATAAATGGAATAGTTGGGTAATCAGTTGCGGGTACCCACACTCCTTCTAAAAGGTTCAGTGGTTATGTAATGAGTTCCCTGGTAAAGGGAGGGTGTAAGAAAGCAGAGAGGCAGGACGGTGGAGGTGGAGGTGGGGGAGAGGAAGTGCAGGGAAAATAAAGGAGGAGGCGGGGCAGGCAAAAGAGGGAGGTAGGGCCCGATGAAGGGGTCCCTGTGGAGAAGAGGAGGGGCTGGGTCGGACGAGAGGGGCATGGGGATGTAAGATAAAGTGGGCCCTGGGGACAGTGTGAGGGGGGAATCAGCCCTGAATTGTGGGGGAGGGAGTGTAAAGGAGGGTCCTAATGTGGGAAAAGAGGCCATTGAGGAGGGGGGAATGGAGGACCTCACAATGAGCTGACATTTTTTTTCCTCATCCAGCACTACCCTTCAGCCTAACCTGCCTCCTCCTTTATACCCTACACTTCCTGGCCTCCTCTATGCTTTCTTCCTCCCTTCCTTTACCAGGGAACCTACGCCATGCCCTTCTAGACCTACCCCCACTCAGCCAGCCCCACCGCCTCTCCACAGGGACCCCTGCATCTGCCCCTACCTCTCCCTTTACCCTGCCCTACCTCTCCCTTTAGCGTGCCCCACCTCCTCCTTTAGCCGGCACTCCCTCAATTTGACAGTCCCGCTTCTCTGCTATGTTCCACAGCAACTGTACAAGGAGATTACCCCACTATTCTGTTTATGTGCTGAAAGCAGGACTCAAACCCAGGCCCCCAGCGCTGTAACACAAGTACTTAACCTCTAGGCCACTGCAGTTAGCTGGTATTTGGTTGAGCGAGAGGGGCAG
Source organism: Ambystoma mexicanum (assembly GCF_040938575.1). Lineage (NCBI taxonomy): Eukaryota > Metazoa > Chordata > Amphibia > Caudata > Ambystomatidae > Ambystoma > Ambystoma mexicanum. Next base: position 1,175,326,564 of record NC_090921.1, on the reverse strand, counting down.
GGGGGTAGGAGGGGCAGATGTTCTATCCTCATTTTCTTCAGTGAACATGTTTCACAATGCAAATGGGTATGCTCATAGGGGCATGCAGAAGAAAGATGTATATGCCCAAAAGCTGCTATCAGAAGCACAGCCACCAGTGGCTCAAGTGGTAAGTGCTTGGTGTTGGAATGCTGGAGACCTGAGTTCTAATCCAATGTCTGGAATCTGCTGGGCATGTTTCTTTTTTTTAAAAATCCTTTTTTTTTCTTTTCAAAATGGGTATTCATTGCCCTGTGTGATTAGCCAACAGCTAATGCCCCTTCAATACCTGCTTTCCTACTTACAGTTGTGCCTTTGTTTTCTGCATTCTGGCCTAGGTAACGCCCATAGAAAAGCTTGTCTCTCTGGCCCCAACTGACTGGAAAAAATGAGGGGAAAAAGTGTAACCTACGGGTCATGGTTGATAAGATATTTGCCCTGGGACTCAAACAGGACACCTTCTCGGGCACTGCAAGGTGACCCCCGGCCCCTGCATAGCAACCAAACCTGCATCAGCATCTCACCAGCAACTGAATGTGTCACCTGCAGGCTACACATAGGAGGCTGCAGTAGGTGCATTAACCCATTGGGCTGTCAACCCTCCTTCCTCTGAGAGCAGGAAACTGAATTTCCATGTTGCCTTCCTTTGGCACATTAGATCTACCTTTCACCCCAATTCAGAGGATGTTTTGCTTCATGGAGAGATGATACTCATTGTGAGGTGTCAGCCACTAATAGCTAAGTAGGTCAGTTAAATCTTTGCCTTTGTTATTGGGGTGTACTGATATGCGCAGGGCAGTCTTCTGTCCTCTGGTACTGTATGCTTTGGTATTGCTGCTTGTTCATGATTCCTAAATGTAAACACTCTGCTCTCAAAAGTGAAAGATTTGAAAGACTCTTGCTGTAGCGAAACTTTCCCACTCTTTGCCCTGGGGGAGAGAGCAGAGGCATAGGCAGGGTAGGGCCTAAGGGGCAAGGCCCACCCAAAATCTGTAAATGCCCACTCAGCAGATATTTTTGTTAGTGCATTGGGCCCAAATACATTAGCATCGGCCCCATTTGCTAGACAATCCTGGCTACGCCTCTGGTTACAGAAAAAAGGACACAAGTGACTGTTCTAGGAGCGATGTTTAGAATGGTGAATTGTAAAGTGGGTGTTGATTCAATCATTCTCAATTGAATGTTATATCTACAGAAGTTTGTACCCTCGATTACATGCGGCCTGGACATTTCTTCAGAGGAGATGGATGAAGAAATATATAAAATTGAGGTATACATTCTGATGTTCCTATCTGGGAGGATCTAAAATTTGTCTAGTAGCACTGGTAAGTGTTGAATTGGTTTAGCAAATCTATAGATGCAGGTTGACAGGTCAAGCACGCCCTATTCCACTACCCAGCTCATACCTGACATTAATACCAGAAGGTTCCAAGACACACCTACCTTTTTCTTTATTGCCGCCATAGTAATCCGGTATGGTACGTAAATGTACGGGTGGTGGTTGTTTTCCTTGTTTTCAATCTTAGAAATGATGAAAAAAATGTGTTATTGGTATTACAGCCTGCGTGTCATGTGGTCTAGACCGTTAGCAGTGCTTGCACTCTCTACATGCTTTCTGCCTGTAAATAAGGCCGGATTGCGGATGGGCGGGGCCTCTGGTGACATATTCTTCTCCTGGGTCTCACCTGAGTCTTACATGGATGGAGAGAGTATCTAGGCTTGACCGGTGGTCTCTATCGAACAACAAGGCTCTGGGCTTAGCAATCAACTGAACTGCTCCTCAATGGAAACAAGGCTTCTCAGGTGTTCAGCCGAAGCCCATTGATTATAGTGATATTGCTAAGTACAGTAAATAGGCTATGGGTTCTATCTGACAAGTGCACACTCTCTATAGACCCCCTCTGATTTGGACGCAGTTCTCTTGCGATATATTTGTTCTGCATATATATATATATATATATATATATATATATATATTTATATATATATATATATTTGTTCTTCAGTGTTTTAAAAACGAAGGTTTGAATCAGCACTGGGAAGCAAAATAGGAGCACTTTAACCACAAAATGTTGGCAATATTACCAAATGGAACCGGCGGGGGGCACCCCTGCCATCCCCATATTTTGTTAAAGGGAGCAGGGCACTCCCCCGCATCCCCCGCTCCAACTTACCCCATAACTTATCCCCATAAATAATGTCACCTATGCCGTTTCCCAGTGACTATATGTATGGCGACATTATTTATGGGGATATTCCCTGATACCCTTTAATGTAGGCAACTAAGCAGTGACATAGGCAATGCACCTAGATTGCATGTGAACATTCTATACTGTTTCGAGATATACGTCCAGGCTGTGCTGTTCTGCACCACGGTATGGCCGCTATTAGATTTTATAAATCTGTGTGCGGGTCATCTTTCCACAGCTTAGAACTGAGGGAGAGCGGAGGCGTCACATCCAACTCTGGCTGATTTCAGTAGAGAGGTGCATGGCATCCTTGCTTACTCTGCCTCAGAGATCCCACCCACAGCATTCCACGCTGTTTGGACCCATTGCCAAAGCTTTACTTTGCATGGAGGAGAATACGCGCGGCATGGAATGGAAAAATGACCCCCTCAGCCCTCAACACTGGGACACTGGGCAGCCAGGGCCATTTTAATAGTTTCTGGGGACCGGGCCACAGGCGGCCTTGCTCCCCCTCCCCCTGATGCCCATGTCCTCCCCCCACCTAATATGATATGATGTGGCATTTTTAGCACACCTGTACACAAGTGTTTCGAGGCTTTGACAAGACAAGGAAGGGGGGAATCAAAGGGAGGACAAAATGACGATCTTACTAGGCCTTGTGTCGTTCAGACCGTGCAAGCACCTCTCCCTGTGAAACACATCTCCCCCACCGCCTAAACCCATACCCCTTCCCAATCCGCAGAAATGAAGGCATTACATACGTTAAATTCAACATCGTCTAGGCTTTAAATGGATTGTCTATTTGTTAATAAAATATAAACATTACACATCCCTGTGACATGTTTCCCCAAGATGGTGCTAAATTGAAGACATTTTCACTTTGTTTTTCGAATAATATATTAATTTTGAAAGAAAATAAAGCAACGTTATTTTTAAGCAATTATTTATTTAATAAAATGATAACCTAACAATTCAACCTGACCATTGTTTTCTGTATGAATGTGTCCAAAATACACACCCTTAGAAAAACATGACATGACTAGGCAGCAGAGAAAATAAAAAGGCATGTAACAAATATCAAAATTCACTAAGCATGTTAGCTCATGGCCACACAGCAGACACATTCAAGTAATTATAGAGAGAATGACATTAGAAGCACCCAGTGAGGATATGCTTTCTACTGCCCAAGGCTGATGTCCCTGAAACATTGCCAAGATTAAACTATATATTTCCATCTAGATTTGCATATTGCAAGATCAATAATTATGTCAGAAAATTCTATCCCTTGAACCATTCCAGATTCAATGTTTAACGAAGACAAATAATTCAATGTGGCTTCAATCGTAACAGTAAAACGGGGACAGTTAAGAGATACACCTCGTTTGCCTTTTGTGGTAACGTGGCCTGAGAATAGACTATGCTCTTAAGAAGGGTTTGAAGGTGAACCAGTACTGACCCAAACAACACAGGATCACAGTCCAAAATAAAGGGAATGTCCAATCAAGGGTCTATAAAAATATATATACTTTAATTAAATGCACCACCTGTAATAGAACACATAGAAAATACTGTACAAAATCCCACCCGAAGGAAGAACAGAGAAGATGTAAGAAGAAACTAGAACCCTGAATGTGGTTCCAGGGGGTAGGAGAATCACTAGCTACAAAAAGGATATGTCAATGTTGAAAACCAGGGCGATTGTGACCTAACCAGTCTCTATGGCCCAAGTGGACTGATGGAGCACCTTAGGGTCAACAGTATTCAGTTCTTGGTGGACACTGAGGAGAGGTGAATATGGTCACTCGGTGCAGCAGAAGGGTTGCTCCAATGACGCAGGCCAGAGTGGTCCCAGGATTGCTTTGCAGTTTAGCCAGGCCGAGTCGAGCTTTAGCCGCTGGTGCTCCAGCAGATCAAGTCGTCAGGCAACGGCCGTCGAAGTGGGGACTTTGGGGGCATCGATGTGCAGGTCAATAAGTTGGCTATTCAATGGCTACCTTAGCTGAGGCATGGTTGTAACCCCTGGTCAGAGTTGTTGTGAGACTCATCAGTGATTTGGATCAAGTCCCAGCATTGCACAGTCGATTCAGGCCAAGTAGGTGACAGGCTTAGATAGGGCATGAGGCAGCATCAAGATGGTTTGAAGTGCTAGCAATTGTTCGACTTGGTGGAGGAGCGCAAAAGCCAGTTGCGGCACCTCCCCCCTCATTCATGGTGCAATAAACACGGAGCGACCGGTTCGGTAAAACAGAGAGCTTCATCTGGTCTGGCCCTCTAGCTGCGGTGAAGCCCACTCAGGGGGACACGAGGACAGGATGGTTCCTTTCAGGGACTGCTCTCCTAGCTTCCAAAGTTTCTGGCATAGAGTGGTAGGTCCTGGTCCACCACAACGGTCACAGTCTATGTGGCCTTGGAGTAGGTAGGGGCAGACCTTTCTTTCGCCTTGGACGGCTCCTTCTTCACTTCAGGCGGAGGGCTTTGGAATGCAAACCTTTCCAAACGAAGTCCAGTGAGTTCTTCTCAGGTGAATCACCGTGTCTTGAGAGGATCTGACAGGAACTGAGAGAATCTAAAGAAGGGGTGGGAGATCCCTTCTTTTAAAGCGAAAAGTCCCCAGGTGATTTGTCTAAAGCCAGCTTGGCTTAGTCGTCCAATTCCTGTTCTTGAACTCAGTGGACTTTGCCCTTCTGATGCCACACCCAAAGTGCTTTGCTCCAGAGGAAGTGACAGGAAAAAGAAAGCGATACAGAGCTAAACAAGATGGTGGATGTCTCCTTCCATTGACCAAAACCTCCTGTCTATTCTAATCCTGCTCCCTTCCCTTACCACTTAAAACAGAGTCCCTTAGAGATGCAGCACCCTGGTGTCAGTCTACTCCTTTTGAATGGGGGCGCTCCTTTGATGACTGGGCCCAGGACAACTGCCTCTGGCGTAGGGTGTTACCTGCCCTCATAAAGAGATCAAAGAAGAGACCCGGGTCTCCAGGTTCCTGTCCTGCCATTTGGCAGTCTCCACATGGCTGGCCAGAATACACATCACCTTCTACGGCATAGCTGACTCACAGTAGCTGACACGTGTGCAATATCAATTGGAATGTGGTGACCATGATCATATGTAGTACCATGCACCATTCCTATAGTCAGGCATGGCTTCACTTAGAGTTTAACCCGCCACCAGCATGGGTTACATGTGATCATCGTTTTGGTACGGGTGTATATCTTAGATGCTGTCCCTGCATGGCAGAAACTTGGCTGTCGATGCAGCTGTCGAGTGGGCATCTTCTGACTTTAAAATCTGCTCTACGCCATGGGCAGAGCAGTCTACTGATGCAACAAGTCACAAATACACTATGGTTTTGGCATGAAGTTGACGAAAAGGGGAATCTGGTTGGCAGATTACCCTTTTGAAAATTGAATTACCCCATAACAAAAATCAAAAAAGCCAGGGCTTTGCACTCTTGACAGATGGCAAATCTTCACACTGTGTACATTCTAAAATGCGTCATACGTCATGCTCAGGAATTGATTTTAAAAAACAGTACCCATAATATGAAAGATCGTTCAAAAGAAAGCACTAATTAAAGTAAAGAAGAGATGAATAGGGCAATTATAAGGGGGCCTTGAGAAACACTAACAGCACTTCCAATTGCACATTTTGCATAAACCAGTAGATGGATGACACCGAGAAATGTAGCTGCTATCATTTATCTTGCAAGGCTGTTCTTGCTATGAAAAATATTGGTGTGAGGAAAGACACGCACCACTACTAACTAGACCAGCACCATAATGACACTATTTTAGTTTACATATCTAGTTCTTTTTATTGTAGATATGTTGTTTAGTAACACATTAAGTGCTCCTATAACCCACCCCCCTCCCCGCACTAGAGGAGGCATTTGTAGTAAAGGCACATTGTTTAACGAATATGACCCTGTTTATGTTTGCTTAATAGGGCAGGACACAGAGTACTGTAATATAGGCAGAAGAGAGAGTTGAATTTTTGTCCGTGAGGACCACGGAGAGTAACACTACATTCGAGGTCCAGGCGCATGGGCGGGACCCCGCGAGGTAGTGTTCATTACGCGCGCAGACGCGATAGATTAACGCACGTTCTAGATACACGGAATCAGTCCGAATTCTATTGTTTTACCCAAAATAAGAAGAGAGTTATTCAGATATGAGGATACCTATTGAGTAGGTTATCCCGATGTGTTTTACAGAGAAAAGAGGAGTTCGAGCCATCGAGTAAGACACAGCGCGCATGCGCGTAAGTGATTAGTGTATAAGAACGCTATCACAGACAGTGGCAGCTCTTTTTGAGCAGCCAGCACGTCTGGACAGCAGCAACCTACGACAGGTAAGAATGACAACTCTAAGGGAGACGAAATGATGTGACTTTTAAGAAAAGAGATTAGATTCTAAGGGGAGTTAAATAAGGTTATTTATTTACTGAATAGGAGCTGCTTAGAAGTGCTGTTCAGAAATCCATACAGCAGAGGTGAAGATACTCTGTAGGAGGTAGAAGACCTACAGGTAGAGACCTATACAATCATGTGATTAACATATGCACAGTGCTTTATTAACAACACTGCTCTATAATGAATCTCCGTTTTGTTCTGTTTTTTGTATCTTTTCGTGGTATTTCATTTTGGATTAAAACTACAATTGGGTATGTGATCATACTTTAATTTGCTACGGATTTCACTGAATGGTGGATAATTGGGAATGTATCACACTGGTGGGATTGTCACTGATTTATTTATTATGAATAGTGTTAACAGCCCTGATGATGGACGGAAGTCCGAAATGCATAGCCTATAATTTTGAAACACTGACTGGTCAGGAATAAATAAGGAGATTGAAAAATCAAAGAAGGAAATGTGGATTAATGATTTCAAATATAACTACACAAGAAAGAACTAACTATTCTTTACATTGATTGAAACCCGATCAGGGGAGTGCGAGTGAGCTCATCCAGGGATGGAAGCTGTCCATTCCTTTTTTGTGGATATTTTAAACTAACCTGGCACCTAAGTAAAGAGGGGTTACAGTACTCAGCTAAACAGTACTAATTGTATCTGCCTCTGAAAGGATGAAAGACTGAGTCTGCCCTGATGGGGTTCAGAAATGTTTGCCTGCAGGTTACAGAGCTCAGTGCCCCATTTCCTTTTCCTTTAATTTTGTGTATATTTTTTGTTCTCTGAGCAGGTAATTACAAATCCAACATAATCCAACAAAGGTGAACTGTTACTGCCCCTCTCCATTATTGTGCCGGATAAAAGCTGATATTTGAGATAGATGGGGGCAGGGCCCCCTCAAACATGTGCTACCGCACGATTAACAATCTGGCCTTCGGGCTGTGGAGGCCAAATCCTAGAAGTGATGGGACGATATGGCAGCACAGCAGCTGTCAGCTACAGTTTCACATCATAATCCACATAATTGCTCTGTTAGAAATAGGCAGATGCAGAGCTAGGTCCAGAATAACTCTGTGCTGATCAAGTACTGAACCTAGGATTTAAATCATAGTTTCTGCATGCTAAACTCAATAATGTGGACACTAGACCACACATCCCAATTCGTCATCACTGGGACATAGCCGCAGCCGCCAGAAGTGCTATGCAAATAATAGCCTACAACACAACACATGAGGAACCCCCACCCGGCGAGGCTGCCTCGCCCTGCGAGGTCCGTGCAGTTATCCCCTCCGACTGCCACTCCCCTTGTGTTGGCCCTGCATGGATGATTAATTAATGTGCCTTCCGAATTTGATGACCATTCGTCTTCCTTGCCTCAAGCTTCAAAGAGGAGTGACTTGAAGAAGAGCTCCTGAGACTCCTGACTGGCTGTCAGGTTGTAGGCAGCAAAGTGAAAGTGCTGATCGTGGAGGGCACACAAACAGCAACGGTGGTGGTGACCTGCTACACCACGCACCAAAGGAGAGCAGAGGTAGAGCAGCCGCCTCAGGCAAGCTGCTGCAGTGTTCCACCCATACAGGAGGAGGGAAAGCATCTGATCCAGGGAAGGCAGGAATCAGGGCAGAAGCCAGCTCCTGCTGCCTCTCCAAACGTGGGCCCTCATGCAGCTTGGTTCTGAGGCTCACGTAGGTGCGCTCACTCGCTTTCGCACCCATGACCACACCCAGCATTCTGGGAACTGTAATTAATCATGTGGAGTAATCACTAATTCCCAGCCTGAGATCTCCTCCCATGTGGCCAGATGACGGCAGCCGCTACCTGATCCTGACCCTGGGAGTGGTATTGTGAAGGAGGATCACATGGGCGGAGATGGCTGTTGGGGAGATGTGGTGAATTACTCAGGAGGGATGCTGTATTCTTTTCTCTCATGTTATGAAGACACTATAATTCCAAAATACCTGATGACTTATTGTCATTATACACATCCCTCCAATTGTAAAATCCCAAAACCTCTTCTTGTCAAATACCCTAGAAAGGATATAATTTATACCTCGCAAGTACCTAAAACAAAAATCACATCTCCTATTCATGATGATATTGTGTTAGGGAAGAATCCCAAACAGAATCTCCTTAAATACTCTGTTAATCATATGTACTCCAACTCCCATAGTGCATCAGCCACTAAGACAAAGAAGAAGGACAAGGAGTTTCTGTGGATTGAGAGAAGCCCTAAGCACAACGTGCGGACTAGTTATTGTAGGATGAATCAGCTGCATGGGACATTTAATAACCACTTTCACCAGCAATTAGAAGTTTTTGTGTGTGGAGTCAGAGAGAGAAGGCACAGTCTGGTTGAGGAGAAGGACAGATCACAAGGAAAGGGCAGACCTGCTGGAGCAGACAGCACTGAATCAGGCAGACCCAGAGGAGCGTGGCAGGCTCCAGGGAGAAGCCGCAAGGAAACCGGCAGCAGTGGGGAAGCTGTACCTGGCGTGATGAAAGATGGAAGCAGCCGTGTTACCCCAAGTGTACGCAAGACCTAGAGAAAAGCTGGAAACACATCTGCCAAGTGGGGATGCCGTTCTTGCAATGAGACTTTGTTGCAGCAGCGTGTAGGAGGTCGGAGACGCAATGAAACACCAGTGAGTTGGCCGAAAGATAGTGGGAACCCAGGGATGTACTGACAAGCACACAAATATTTAAAGTTGCCATTTGAATACCGACCAAGTACATTTAAAAGACTGAATTTGCACAATTCCTCATACCTGAAATGTCAATATGGGGAACTCTGGAGCAAATGTGATTATAAGCAAATGAATTTTAAAGAAGTAGCTGAAAGACAAGATGTGCACAAGTCTCCATGCATGAGAAGTTGAGCAAGCAGTGTCGTAAACAAATAAGTGTTGATGAAGAAGTTGAGAGGTGGAACTTGATCAAGTTTTCATATGTGAGAGTTCCATGTGGGGGAGCTTGAGGCAAGTGAAATCCATAGTCAAGGGAGTATAGAGAGTATAATAGTATTTACGCTATGCTAGAAGATAAAAGAGACTCTGCCATCTTTAAAGCAGTTGTATGAAAGAAAGACGTTGCCATATTTAATGCAGTTGTATAAAAGAGACTCTTTACCCTTTCTGAAGCAGTTTTATGCATGAGAAACATGGGCCGTCTTTGAAACAGTTATGGGAAAGAGACCTTTTAACTAACTTTGAGGAAACATTCATTGTGCCATCCTTCCTGAGTTAATCCAGGGAAGGGAACCGCCCTCTGGATTTAAGGACTTGTCTGTTGGAGAAATCATGTTTGTTAGATCTACTTATGTGTTTTCACTGTTGAACATGTTGAGTAAACTCAAGTATGGCACACTTTTCCTTAAACCTTTTAGCTGTGCATTTTAGTGTGAGGGCCAGATATGTTTTGGACACAAGGACAGTTGTTAACATTTTAATGACAAGCCACAGACTGGTCTTTAGTTTTTGTTTCCTAGGCATGGAAACTCTTGTTAGGATAGGGACAAAGAGGCCTTTATCCAACCCACTTTCTTTCATGAAAATGGCTGATGTTGAAAATATTACTACTTTGTGTCCGCCTCTCTTTTCTGACCCCTCACAGAAGGCATAGAGAACAGTGACAAATGATTGGCTCACTGCAAGGAGGGGTGCAGCCATCTGACAACACGAGCACCTCCATGTCAATCATCATTACAGTTTTTTAGTTTGGGCTATTAGGTGGCACTTTAGCACCACCTATAAACCGAAACTATTGCCTTAGAGTAGAGAGAGGGAGAAATGGCATATGAGGAGGAATACAAAGCTTGTAGGAGTTGTGTGGTTATTTGCCCACCAATTGACTGCCCATGGTCATGCAAAGCCCTATGGCCATTCCCACCCAGTTCTTACCCCTACCAGTGTTTTCCCAAAGCAGTCTTCTGAGATGTAATGACTTAATTGGAGTAATAAACACGCTACTGGTGTAATGAAAATGTCTTAGCCAGCTTTGCCTTCAGCGCTCGATTTATAAGCACTACGTGTGTCCTTCACTGAAGGCCTGATAAAAACAAGCATTGACAAAGCAAACAGTGTTGTCTTGTGCATATGTATTAGGCATTTGTAGGCATTGCTATTACATGTTATCTCATTAGTTTGGGCTATTAGGTGGCACAGCCACCTACAAGCCAAAACTATTGCATTAGATTACAGATAGGGACAAATGGCATCTGAGGAGGGACACAACGCTTGAAGGTGTTGTTTGGCTAATTGCCACCCATTAACTGCCCATGGCCATGCTAATCCCTATGACCATTCCCTCCCAGTTCCTGCCCCTCCGCACCCAAAACACCTCCTCATTGGAACTCTTTCAGCTCGCTTTAATCAAGACTTACTATCAAACGTTGCTTCCAAAGTGCCTGCCAGTGTTTTTTCAAAGCAGTCTTCTGAAAGTTGATTTAATTTGAGCTGTAAACATGCTACTGGTGTAATAGAAATGTCAACCAGGTCTGCCTTCAGCCACTCGATTTAGTAGCACTATGCATGTCCTTGACTGAAGACCTGTTAAACAAGCATTGGCATAGCCAACAGCTTTGGCTTCTGTGTAGGTATTAGGCATTTGCCAAGCGCTGCTATTAGGTATTAAGTACCCGCACCATTTTGCACCTGCTACCATCAATGGCCAGTTAATACCACTATAGCAGTGCCTGGCAAGTGCCTTTCCCCTGCCTACACAAAGCCAAAATTGTTGGCATGGCCAGTGCCTTGTGCAATGCATGCACGCACAAAGGATACGTTCTTTTCAGTGTCTAAATGATGATGTATATGCGAAAGAAATGATGATCGCAAAATGTTTTCTGGCCACGTGACTTGGCCACACACCATGAAGTGCCGAACCCCGCCCCCTAAGCAGTGCCAACACAGACCTACCCCAAGTTCGTGCAGCCGGTGCTAACCCTTCAAGGGTGGGGCCCCAGGGCACGTGCCCTCTTTGCCCACCCACGGAATTGTCTCTGGACCAAACTGATCCCTCTGCCACTAATCAGCCAGACCCAAAAAGCATGTTATAAAGTCATGGTCCTGGGATTATCTGGTTACAAGTTTTGAAGCTCCACATTTTGGGACTAAAGATATTCAAAGGACTGCTGATCTGCTGATTTGCCGAGCAAAGTTCATGGACTAGTGGAGGGCCTTGTCACAAGAGGGGATTCTAATATCTGGTATATCTCGACTATAGGTTTAAGCGAACAATAACTGTATACATTGTAATCATCAAATATGTATCTGCAGGTGTCAACCACAATTCGACATTCGAACGGTAAAGAAAAACATGAAAAATGCACTCTCAATGAGGAGACATTTTAGTACACCTGTACAGCAGTCAACAGAGAAGCTATCCTCTGGTGTCACAACCACATTTTAATCCATATACTCTGCATGCAAACTGGTCAAATAGCTGAGACATGTGTGCAGAGATGTGAGAAGGAACACTACACTGCTGAGCTCCCAGACTTTTTGTACACTTTCTCGCTGGTTGTGAACCTAATGCAAAAGGGACAAGGAGTTAAAGTGATTTGTACAGGATCACACACTGTGGTCTACTAGGAAAGTCAGAACTAGATTCCGAATAGGTGCCATGGTGCCAGCTACCGAACCAGGATGTTAAAATCGGCAGAGTAAAGGTTGGGGCAAAGCTGAAGGCGGAAGAGCAGTAAAAGAGATGTGAAGAATGAAAAGAAGGACTAGGATGGAAGGAGGAAAGAGATAGCTGGCAGGGTGAGAAAGGGGAGAGACTGAGGAACATAGGAGGCCCGGGGAGGTTGGAGGAACTGACAGATGGGGCAGGGGCCGCAGTAGTCGGGATGAGGGAGACGGGCACAGCGAGGAGAATACGCGTGATGCCTGGCGATAGAAGGAGAGGGATATTGTGAAGGCGGTGGTGAGGGGCAGAGGTGGCATCAGGAGGATGAAGTAGAAGGAAGCAGGAAAGCATAAGGTGCGAGCAAACAAACAGACCGAGGAGAGCACTGGGCAGGGGGTTGGGAGAAACATTAGGAGAGAGGAGGAGGGCGATAAGGCAGAGGTTGGAGAGGAAATCAGGAGGAATGCCTAAAAGGAGAAGTTAGTGAAGACTTTGAGGAGGTAGGTGGTCAGAACGTTAAGCGGGAGGAGAAGAGGTATGCCAGAGAGAGGACTGGAGGAGACTTAAGTGAAGTATTGCATGCTATGAGTGTGAGAAAAGTATGTTGAGAAGAGTTGGGGAACGAGAATGTGGCAACGGGTCGATGAGATTCCAAATGTAGAGAAGGTGCACAGGAACGAAAGGCGGAGGTAGAAGAAAATAGGGATCACCCCCTTTAGGACTAAAACCCTTAAGAACTGGAAGGCAATGTTTGGGTTTCACGGGCAGATCCGGGACCCTGGGGAAGAGATATGCAAGGAGACACTAGGCTAGCAATCCAGTGGTGGATTTTTGGGGATTCTTACCTGTGCCCCCAATCCGTTGCCGACCTAGCATGCAAGTGCGTTTGAGACTAGAGATCCTGGCAAGGGTCCTTCTGTCATGTCAAGGACAACAAGTAGATGACAAAACCTAACCAAATGAGGAGCCATGCAAGATGTGTTGTGGACACTCATAAACCCCAGTGCCGCAGGGTCTGTAAAGGGATCCTGGAGTTAGACTTGCTGAAGCATAAACCAATGATCCTTGCTAAAGAATGAGCTCTAGGGTTAATTTGGGGTACCAAGGAAACCTGATTGAGGTAAATGAGGGGTGAATTCATTCTGCCATTACTATAAAGGATGTGTTTTTTCGTTCCATTTCATTTTCGAAGTTGTCCCAGCCTTGTAAATCTCCCTGTTAAAGGTTCTATTAACTCTTTTTCCACACCCAGCTCATGTTGGTCCCTTTAGGCATCGGGACACTGCACAGCGACCTATGAGCCCAGCCCATCCAGGCATGTTGCTAGCCACATTAAGTCACATAAAACTCAAAGTGCTTGCCGACCTAGGAAAACAGTCATGGGAGGGGGGTCTGTGAGAAGCAGAAATGGCCCTATGACAAGGGCACACGAGCTCTGCATCCATTCACACTGAGTCAGTGGTGCAACACCATTGAGGGGACCTGGCTTCCGCCACCCCCCCCCAAAAACCCTGAAATGTTGGGCTATGTTGACTCGACCAGGCTGAGCTACAGCGCCGTGGCAGGACAGAACAGGATACAGACGTTAGCCAAAGCCTGGGCTCCGCTGTTAACAAAGGCAGAGAATTACTAACGTAAAGCACTTAATTGTTTATGAATTTCTGGTATCAGACTATTGTGCGCATTCTCTTTTTTAACAATAACTATTGTTTCTTTTACATGCGTGTGTGTGTGTAAAGTTTTAATCTTGAAACTAAATCATACAATTCAATAATTTTAAAACAAGCATTTCATTGTTAACTCAATGCATTCATTTTTTAGGCAATTGCAATCGGGATGTAGGTTTATTACTTGCATATCAACACAAGCAATAAAATAATCCTTCTTTCTCATATAAGGTGCTCAACCCAAGTCACTGGGTTTCCACTTCCGGTATTACTGGGATATTACGGGCGTCGGAGGAAAGGCGCCTTCCCAATCCCATGGAGTCCCATAGGATTCCAGTGAAGCACCGCCAACCGTTGTTAACGATGGATGCTGGTGCTTCAGTGAATTACCTGCCAGTAAGAGCCTGAACTACCGGCAGACTCGGAGGTTGCAGCAGAAAGAACTCGCCCTGGCTCATTTTGCTTGTTCACAGATTTTGTTTACAAGTCAAGCACCTTGGTTGCTTTTATTTAAAAATTAAACATGCATTCAGTGTAAACCTGATATCGAAGGTGAGTCTGGAAAGCTTTATCCTTGGCTCAACTGGGACCAAACATAAAAGAGGAATTTACCTATATCTATTTATCCCAGATGAACCTTGCACACTCCCCTTGGTAATGTGTTCAAACAATACTCCATCTTGGGCAGTGGTTGTGTGTTTCATTAGGGTAATAAATATGAATGTTATTCCCCTTCAAAAAGGTTGACCGGTTTCAGTGGAACTAGATGACTAAGCCGCCTTCCTCAGGACTGGAAAAACCTGCTCATTTGGTGCTTCTCAGATATGGAGTGTCACAAGACATGCGCTATATTTGCTGCAGCAATCTGAGAGAGACAGGAAAAAAGAGACACATATAGTTCTCAACACATTTACTAATAGGAGCATGGAAGACAGACAACTTGTCAAGGCTCTTTTTTGTTAAAAGTAGAAAGAGTAGAACGAAAGTATTAATAAACAGAGCTCACCCTACGGTTGCTTCGTGTGCTGTAGTTCTTCAGAATGTAACTGGTATCCAATACCTCTTTTGACCTGTAGATATAAATGTAAGTATGAGCGCTAATGTATATGGCACTCCACTTCAGGTAAAAAAAGACATATCGTCACCATTGTGGAAATCTTAAGAATTGCTTCAGATCTTATTTGAAATTACCACCTTCTTGATACATGGAAGTAACTATACAAACTCATACGAAAGCGATCTTTGTAAGTACGCTTAGATAAAGTTAGTGAATATCACTGGCTATGTGTGTGTTGGAACCGTTCCCTGCGGACCCTATTTTCTCAGCGATTAGACGATTCAAGATTATAGATCCCGCTTACTATTCTTCACTTACGCCGGCTTCCTTACTCGCGCACTTGCATCTCCCATTCGGTTTCTTCAAATACGGACAGAAGAGTCTGTTGCAACGTCTATCGTAAACTGAATTTCGAATCACGTCTTACATCAGGGCGTGATCACGTCCTCCAGTACCCTCATGTAGCGTTTTGTGGTGCTGCTGACTAGCATGACACTTGTGACAATGGGTGTCAATGCATAAAAAGTTATGTTCATTCTCAATCATAGTTCATTGAATAGGCATGGTCGAAGCGTCACAGCATGATCTTTCTACAGACTCCTTATGTTACAACTAATCATGCTATGTTTGTTTTTCATCCAAAGACGCCACATATTCTGTGTGTCCATATGCTCTTTGCTTAGTTTGTCAATAATTAAGTTATTTATTACAGGCCTCCTTTGTGCATATCGCAATAGCATGCAAATTTGAAGATTTTTGCGAGGATTTCCGAAAGAAGCCAAGAAGTTGTAACGGACATGGCTTCACCTAGAATTTCATAAACACTCTGAATTGTCTCAGGATCGAATTCCTGCCTTTTGTCATAGGTATGGTGAACAAAGATTAGTCTCATACCTATTGCTAGTCACTACAACTCAATGCGTGGGATAAGCAGCCTATCCTGTGATTGTGACTGTATTGATTGTAGTTGCTCACTAGTCACACCAGCCTATCCTGTGATTGTGACTGTATTGATTGTAGATGCTCACTAATCGCACCAGCCTATCCTGTAATTGTGGCTGTATTGATTGTAGTTGCTCACTAGTCGCGCCAGCCACCTTATGAAATAGCTAGATAATTGAATGCTGCCAACCTTATTCACATTATGTGGATATTCCTAGCTACCATCATGTTCCCTTTCTGTATAATACCCCACTCTACACCATGTTCAAAAGGACACTTCATCAAGATCGATGAAGGATTAGCCAGACTGGGATGTCAGTGCCACTAACCTATCCCTTGCCCTACCCCATTCCTTCCTACACTAGCCCCATTTCCCAGACATACTGCACCCATCAAGAGTACTTCCTCTAATGCCACTAATAAAATAGTTCTAACCATCCCGAGCATTAGACACATTTCTCCCAAATACAACCAACCGAACGAGACTAACATCAAAACCACACCCACCCTGGCTATTGACAGGCTTAACAGACTCAGGACCAGAACCAAAGCCAGCCACCGAGCATCCATACTCACCAAATCTACCAATACATCCACCAAGCTAGACCCCTTCACTACTAACTGCCAACTTAAAGACCTCCCTAAGAAATGCACAAAATACCAAAATAACTCCAAAACCTCAATTAACACTACTAACCCAGGTACTACACCAGGCAATACACTGTTGCATGCCCCTATATCCACACTCAAAGGTGCCCTCATCAATGCGTGCGCCCTCAGAGCTCATACCATAGAAATCCACAACCTCATTGTGCACCAACAACTTGATATCTTGGTAGTTACCGAAACATGGCTACACTCTGCTGCAGGCCCACTCCTTGCTCTTGCCATACCTCAAGGATTCAGCATCCTCAGGACAGATAGGACCGACAATCAAGGAGGTGGAGTCGCCATGATAGCAAGAACCACACTGTAAATCAGAGCCTGTCCAATGGAACCTATATAGGGCTATGAGCTACTACTAGTAAAGCTTACATCCAACCCCAAAACCACCACCAATTTCCTGGTAGTGTATAGATTACTGAATATAAACACTCACCCCAACCTGGACATCCCACTACTATTAACTCCCATTATAAAGCCCAACACCAAATGTATCACCCTAGGAGACATTGGGCCTCATTACGAGTATGGAGGCAGCCATGCCCTTAATAATAAGGGCATGGCTGCCTCCATACCGGGTTCCAGTACCGGGTTCTGTGAATGAGGAATTACCGGGTCATTCTGACCTTGGAGGACCCGGTAATTCCTCATGCACAAAACCATTCCCCATTCCCATGGGGAATGGGGATGGAGCTAAGCTCCTTGGTCCCCTCGCGGGACCTGGAAAGGACCTCTGGTTTTACCAGATGTCTGTTCCGGGTCCTGCTAGGGGACCTCGTAATCAGGCATCCCGTAATGAACAGTGCCGGTCCCGTACCGGCACCCTTCATTACGGGAGCGCCTGCCTCGTAATGAGACCCATTAACTTAGGTTTCAGTGATCCCTTAGATCTTGACGCATCAGCATTCCACACAGCCATGTTAGATATGAACTTCGCACAGCTGATAAATGAACCCACCCATTCCAAAGTAGAACTTTGGACTGGCTCCTCACTCTTAACTCACAAGTCACTATTGACTCCATCCTCCCCGTAGAGTGGTCAGACCACTTTGTCATCTTCTTTACACTAAACAATAACTTCATCGACCATACTATCCCCAAAAAACCTAATACCTTTGAAACCAGAAATATCAAAAAGCTCTCAACAGACAACCTCTCCCCCACACTGAATACAGTGCTAGCCAATACGACCCCAGACACTAATAATCCTGATTACCTAACAGAACGCTACCAACAAAGCCTTACCCAAACTATTGACCTACTCGCTCCCATCATCACCAAAACCCGCAGGCCCGAAAAACGATCCTGTTTCTGGTTCAATGAAGAACTACTGTCCCTGAGATGCATAAAAAGATCACTCGAGCACCTCCACAGGAAAAACAACAACCCAGAATCAGCTAAAGCCTACGATGAAGCCAATAAAAAATACAAATCAGCCATAACTGCCCAAAAAGCAAATGCCTTTAACTTTCACATTACCAATGCCTCCTCAGACAGCAAATAACTGTTCTCTATCCTCAGAGAGCTAGAAAATCCTTGCCCAGTTCTAGCATCCACTAATGCTAGTAAAGACTGGTGTACCACAATACAAGATGCATTAGCAGCCAAAATCCTATTACTTCAAAAGAAAATTGATTGCAAAAAAACAGACTAGTGGAAAACATCCACCCACCATCACAGTGAATCTATCTAACACCACCCCAACACTCCATTTTATTTCACTCCTGTCTCACACAAAGAATTGTCAGACACCACGGCCAAACTCAAAGCCTCCAACTGCAAAGAAGACCAATTCCCCTCCCACTTAGTTAAACTCTGTGCCCCCACCCTAACACCCGTTATCACTGAATTTGTTAATGCTTCCTTCCTCACCAACTCAGTCCCCCACGAGCATTAAAAAAATAACTTTGCATCCATCGATCCCTACAAACTACCGACCCATTACAACAGTCCCGTTTCTCCTGAAAATAATTGATAAAATAGCCTACTCCCAAATACAAAACCACCTAGAGCATCATCAGCTACTGGGGACTGACAGTCAGGATTCCGCCCCAATCATAGCACAGAGACAGCCCTTCTCGATCTGAAGATCCAAATGGATGCCACCAGAGAATCAGGAAAACTATGCTTACTAATGCTTTTGGACCTCTGGGTGGCATTCGATTTGGTCGACCATGACAAACTCTGTTACACTCTAGCCAACAACGTCTACTTGTCTAAGGATGCCACTGACTGGAGCAAATCCTTCTTAGCAGACAGGACATAAAGAGTGTCCATCGACAAAGAAGCAGATGACCCTATACCAGTTCCCGGAGGCGTCCCACAAGGCTCCTGCCTATCACGCGCATTGTACAATGCCTATACCAAGTTTCTCTTTGCAGCCCTGGATGCCATGGGTGTCATCTACACCAATTTTGCAGATGACACCCAGATCCTTATCCCACTAACAGGCAACCACGAGCAAGACTCACTGCTCATCAACCAAATCTACGCCCTCATCCAAAAATGGATGGCCAACAATAGCCTTTGCCTCAATGATGACAAACCAGAGCTACTTATATTAGGTTCATTCATCATTGATGGCACCACGATCCCAGTTCTTAAACAAGTTAAGACACTTGGTGTCTACTTATACTCCACCTTAACCATGTCAAAACAAGTAAACACCCTAGCCTCCTCCACCTCCTATACCTCCAAACTCATTTCCCTTAGTCGTAAATTCCTATCACCTGATAACTGCGTTACATTAGCAAGAGCACATACACTTTCCAAGCTCGACTATTGTAACATCCTCTTCCTTGGCACATCCAAAACCAACACAGCCAAACTCCAACTTATGCAGAATAAAGCCATTAGAGCTGGCCTAGGCATATAAAAATCTGATCACATCTCCAATATCAGGAGAGACAACCACTGGCTCCCCATCCAAGCCAGAATCCTATTTAAAACCCTAAGCATTACTCATGAATGCATTGCCAACAAAGCTCCTAAATATCTCATCAACACAGTCATGAAAAAATCTCAGACCAGACTTCTCAGATCCAATAACAATTCACATCTTGAAATTCCATGATACAAAAAAGAGAAAGCGGGGCAGCAGCTTTAAAGTCCTTGCTCCCAGACACTGGAACTCCTTACCCACCAATATCAAGAACGAAACATCCTACCCACAATTCAAAAAATCATTGAAAACTTGCTTATTCAACCAATATTAACTAAACCATGATCACCAACCCTTCCCGACTTGACCCCCCCTCTAACCAAGTGTTCTTCCATGGGGCATTCATTTTTTTCATTCGGATAAATGGCCTGTGTTCAATAATCCTTTTCCTCACAGGTCTTGCATCATGCCTATGTAGCGCAACCTGCATTTGCAAGGGATTGTGTGATAATTTAGACCAAGACAAATAAATATGCATTCAGCTATTTTGGACCTAAAAAGTGCTGAACCTGGGAAATATACAGTGAGCTGAGAGACAAAAATGCAACATTTCATTTTAAACTGCCACATCAGAATGCTGTTTCCAAAAAACTGACAATCAAAGGCCCACCCTTCATTACCTTGTGAAAAAGAATTAAAGGCAATATTTTGCTTACATCTGCCTAAAATTATGATGCTATGTTCAAATAAAGAGAATTACACTTATTCAAAGAGATCTGCCTTTCATTGATAAAGTCCAAAACTAAAGGACTACTGTTTGGTTATAAGTGACTGAGGGATCAAAATGCATGTTTCCCACGAGAAAGATGTCATGCAGAAAGATGTGCATTTTGCATTATGGAACAAGGTAGGCATTCTACAGTTTGGAAGGAAAGGAACTGTTTACCACTGAAACTCCTTGGCCTGAATCACTTAAATATCTATTGTTAGGTAAAGGGGATATTGGTGTCATGGTGTGAGATATTCAAAGGCCTCATGCGTGATATAAATGGAATATTTAAAGTACAAGTTTTGTGCTTTGACAAGTGCTTTGTGCATAGCCCATAATGTAATTTCTCATGAGATTCGAAGGCCCAGACAAAGCTAACTTCCTCCATTACATGCTCTGCTCTGCTGTCTATCTGAAAGACAATTTCTTTGAAGTTTCAGGGCCGGAAAGAAGAGCTGCCTTCATGCATGACAGAGGAATGTATTGGTGTGGCTGGGTCAACAATGGCCACCCTTCATGGGTTGAACTCTTAATAATATATTATTTTATTTAATTTGCGGTGTGGCGTAGGATTGGAATGACAACTCACAAAATAACAGAACTGCCTCACGATGTTGAGATCGCAAAGGTGAAACATATTGCCTAACAAGATAAAATCACTCCAGCAGATCTCTGACTTTGCAGGACTGGGTAATGATTTCTTTGCAGGTCAAAACCAACAATGGTGCAGATAGGCCTGGAACACATGTTTCAGGAGAAATTAAACCTAGGGGACAAAGGAACTGAAACATATGCATATAATTAAAAGATGACAAATGAGTGTATACAGAATCAAACTTTAGGGATTTTCTCAGCAACTATGAATACTACAGAGGTCATTTGGGTGTCATTTTAAAGCTTATTACAGGGCAGTTTGTTGATTTAATTCTCATTAGAATTATGACTTGGGAACTCAAGCTACAATCTAAAATGTATTTCTAGCTCCCCAGACAATGTGGTGAAGTCAAAACTCGGGGAGGTGTTAGCTGGGTGACTCATGTAGCTGTCTATAAAATGTGTTGATGCTGACTTTTATTATTTGTGTTTAAACTACAAAAAATTACTATTTACACCTGCAACCTCGTGCAGAGACCGGACATAGTTCATCAAGTGTGGCATGATTAGAGGAACTCAAAAATATATGCGTTGTTAGGTTTATATGTACAATAAAGAATGTTGCCTTGTAGGACTTATTGAGTGCAAAATTAGCATGTTTAAAAAAATAAAACCCCATTGGGTGGACTCATCCCTCCTCTGATTTAAGTTTCATAACTCCAAGAGCATATCGATAGAGTTGGGGGTGGAGGAACCATAGAGGACCAACCAAAATTCAGGGCTAATAAGCTATCGCCTCCTAATTCTAATATTTTGGAGGTATGGTTTTGAGTTTAAAAGGTGTTTGTACAATGGGAGAGGGGGACAGCTTCCTGACGTCCTCTGGGTGGAACTATTAACATTACCTGTGAGACAGCTCGACACTACGTGGGTTTGGAAATACTATTGAGATTACTGAAGGAAACCAGGGAAACAGAGACAGGTGATGGGATCTTTGCAAGGAGAGCCAAATAGAGGGTCCAGAAATGCTGAGGTCTTTCCTGAGCATCATGCTCAGAGATATTCAATGTAAGTAGCTTGTCGAGCAGAACCAAGATACGGAGGATCTGTGTGGTGTAATACCTTCCCCTTAATTTGTGGTGGGGGGCTATGGAAGTAGACCCTTAGCCTATTTTGATAAATAATAATTAGTTAATCCCCATATTGCTGACTAACACAGGGTAATTGTGTTGGAGTATGAAACCAACAGCATTTCTCCCAGTCTGAATATAAATATAGTCATTTATAGTGTGTGGATAGAGCTAATGTCATTGTCATTCCCAACCCCAGCACTCCCTAAAGGGAAGGGGTGTCCTTCTCTAACAATGAAATTCCTAACTGTCATTTTTCCTCAGAACTTGCCTTTAAGCAGAGGGTTGCTACATGTAAACTGAATGTCTGAGTTTTTGTGTTGGGGCAGAGAAGTGTTTGGCTACATTAAACAAATTGAAGTCCCTAATTGAAAGGCTCACTCCCTCCAGAGAGGGAGCGAGTGACTCCTGATAGAGAGAGATTCTGCATTGCATGGGGGCAAAGGAAGAAATGTTCCATCTGTGCTAAATGTGTTGTTTTTCAAAGTCTGTTGTGCTGTCAAATTGCGAGTTTTGACATGCGTGTCGGGAGATGAATAAAGAGTGCTCCGTATGGGAAATTGTTTTACATGCAGAAACATGTGCATGTTATTCAAATCCAACTTCATCATGATTTTGTAATGTTCCCTGGTATTGTTAATTTTTACATAAAGGTGTTTGTGGGACAGGAGGTTTGAACTGTTTATTCATGAGACCCAAAATTAAATCCCAAGAAGTGATTTTTTGTATTAAAGGCTTGTTTTGTGCCACAGAGAATTTGGCGTGTCATATGAAGTAGTGTAAATATCATATTTTTCATTAAAAAATGAATACAAATGTATTCTTTCAGACTGTACACTGGCCTGATTTTGGCTTAATATTGCTAAATGGTGAAAAATTCACTGGCTCTAGATGAGTCATAGACAGGGCTGGATAGAATATCAAGGTCTATTTGTGTGACACTCTTGATTAGGGGGGAAAGTACTCCCCACATTACCTGTGGTCCCATAAATATATGTCACATGTTGAGCTATATTACATTATATTACATTGCTTGAATTTCAGTATTGCATGCCAGGGGAGTGATTGGAAGGGTACAGGAGGGACAGGACACAGTTAATTCTCACAGCAGTCCATCAGTGGGTGCTTTCAGACATAAAGGAGAGGGTTAACTGCGTGCAACATTGAATATGCACTAGAATAGTATCATTACACTGTGTGAAGAAGTTTGAGGTTACACACAGATAAGTTTGCAACTCGCCCACTTCTGAAGTTAGCACCTCTCCCAACATTTGAAGCGTTAGCCCGCACCCTGAAATGTAGGTTTTGGTGCGCAGACTCCGCATATATGTCAGGGACTGTCTGCCTGGGAAGTAGTGGCCTGTCAGGGTAGTGGCTAACGGTATTTATCAATGTTTTACATTATATAGACGCTGAGGAAAGACATTGAAAAATTACTGAAAACATCTGCAAGATTCCAGATCGGAAGAAGATGCTGATGTCTCCAGGTGCGATTTCATTCGATTTTCCACCAGAGGGCGCCAATGCAAAAGAAACTAGAGAAAGAACTTTGACAGTGCGGAGATGGAGATCGTGAGGACGTATTGGGCCATACGCGCACACACAAGCCAAATCGCTGCGTAATGTTTACAAATCTTTGCATCTCACAAAGAGTGCTTCCTTAAGGACCATGTACAGTAAACAAAGCATGAAAGAATTTCAGATTGGAAATAGTCCGTGTGCAAACTGAAGGAATCGCTTGTAAGGATTTGCAATAAAACGGGTTACTCCTGGGTCTGGAGCGCTATATAAATAAACAAACATACGAGCATATCACACACTGCATATCGCCAGTCGTCCTTGACTGGTAACCTCCTCCCCCTTCCTGCATTTGCAAACAGAGATATGACATGTACCAATGTGCAGTGCAGTCTACCATGTATGGTTAAACCTGTCCAAAGAACAATGAAGGGTCTTTTACCAGAATAAAGAATGCTTGAGCACATAACAAGGGCAAACCCCATTGCCATGAAAAGTTACTGGAGCTGAAATGTATTTATCTTTAAGTGCCCTCGATTGCGAACACCCTTATACATGACATATCAACCAGTAAGCTGCAGGCCAGAGTCACTGAGTGATAAGAGCCCTCAGCTTGACCAACAGCTGAAACCAAATGACAGCAGCAAAGGAATTGGGGCGAAAATGCAAAAGCACAATGTATCGATCTGAAAAGGTGACAACAGCTGTTCTTGACAAATGCCTACGAGGTCACGGACACCCCATGCAATCTGTCATTAATGAAAGCTTTCGTGGGGGTCTTTCTGCCCGGTGCACCCCTCATCACCAGGCATATGGTTGGGGTAAGGTTCCACCGCACTGATTTGCAAATTGTGCATTTTTGAACATCTTCTTTGCTAATCTCTAATTGCGATGTCTTCACTTGGAGCTGCACTTTCTTTCATTGGTTCAGAGTACAATCAAACTTTGCCATTTCTCAATCAGGGTTCTTTCTAAATTGCAAGCTTGTTTTTGCACATTTGCAATGGGCTTTGCACCAAATCGCATATTCTCAGAGACTTCGAACATCTAGCATAGCATTTAAACACCATCGTGTTGTAAAGAGTCATTACGGCGGTAAATCGACCATACATCCACTGATTTATTGCCAAAACTGCATGCTGTTACCGCCACTCAGTCCTTCAGGCTTACCACTGGATTACGAGTGATCGCCTGGTGGTGTTAGTCCCATTTGTGTAGTTCATGGGACTCCATGGGGATTTTTTGAAGATTTACCACCAGCGGAAATGACGCATGGTAAATTCGTCTATTTTTGTCAGTGAGGTGGAAGAGTTATCTCTTTTTGCTCGAGATAAATCTTCCCCCTTACCACCAAAACTCATAGTACCGCAGCGCAGTAAGGTGGCAGTAAAGTTGCGATAACAGAATTACCACCACTTTACTGCCACTTTTTATAGGGTGACCAGATTGTTTGTTTTTTTTAAACGGGACAGGCCATGGACTTAGAAGTATGACTAAAGTACACAAATAAAACGGTAGTCCTACTTCTATGTCACTAGCCTGTTGTGGGGGTGGGGATGGGGTGTGCTCACAGGCGCACTCCTCTCATTGGAGGAGAACGGCCAGGGAGGAGAGGTTGGAGGAAATTGGGGCGTGAAAAGCATTCACGCCCCCATTCGCGCAGGAAGAGTCGCACCCAGCCCGATTTCGGGATTTCGAAATTGGGCCCTGGCAAAAACCAGGACTGTAGCCACCCACCCTTCCAATCCCGGGACAGGGTTTACAAAATGGATGGAGGGAAATCTCCCGAGACTGTCCCGGTAAAACCGGGACGTCTGGCCACTCTAACTTTTTACCACACCGCTGTACTCATAATGATGCCATTTATTTTGAACTGTGGACTAAGTTGGTGGCAAAGATTGGCCTCCTCGAGTAGGTCATGTAATGCTGTCCTTTATCCTTGACATCTGATCTTTCTGATTTGTTTTAGGGGTATGCAAGGGTTATTGGGTTTCTTAAAACGGCAATGTGGCATTAAGCTTGTTCAATATCTTTTGGTACGTATGCAGGCATCATGCTAGCCAGAATGATGGTAGCCAGTCGCGAGTCAACACTTCTGGCGTAAAGGGTGACCACTTTAAAACGGGTGCCGTCGGTCTTCCCCCACCCATGGCTTTTGTGTAGTTCTTTGTATGTGATGAATACAGCAGCTACACTGAGCAGAGAGGCTAACATAGGCGAGCAGTAGTTAAGGGGCAGCAAAAGAAGAAACTTCTAAGGCCCAAGAGAAGCTTTAGCAGCACCCAATCCTAAACATTAATTGGGGGGACTAATGAACATAGGCAATGTGCAACACCAGACCCGTGGGCGTGAAGTAACAGCCATGCTGCCCTTCGCCCATTTAGCATATGTGTTGGGAGGCGAGGGACCTCCTGGGACACGCCAACATTCACACGGGCACACACACGCACGGACTAAGGACCCACACGGGACGCGTGTTGCTTGCTCGGGTCCCGGCGGCAACTGCTGGTCGGGACCGTCTTTATTTAACATAGCGCATGTGCGGGCCTCGTTATGGGCTTCGCATGCGTAGAAGGCATAATCACTACGCAACATCCCTCCTTTTTCCCCAAACAATGACCAACTATAACATTAGCACACAACAAAGCCATCCTTGGGACTTAACAGCCAGTTCTCACCCTGTTACGGGGCAGAGTCCATGATGAAGTCCTGGAACCTCGGCGGCGGCTACCGCCCCACACGGCTCGGATACCTTCTGGACTCCTCTCGAGGTGTCTCTGGGGCCTCGAGAGCTTCTGGCAGCCCTTGGCCCATTGGTGGTGATCCTTCCCCAGGTCCGGGCGCCTCAGGCATCGCTGGATGGAGCACGGTCTCAATCCGCTTGAAGTATGACACATTCCGCGTAACGGTGCCCTTGGCATTGGCCGCGGTGCTCATGGACCCCTGACATGTGTAACGCCCAGTGGCTGGGCTTCATACGGGAGAGATAGCTTGCCTTCCGGCCTCCAATTGCGGACCAGCATTGTGTCCCCTACTGCAATTCCCTTCTCCGGCAAGTTCCGGCAGGTGCTCTCCCGCTCATTTTGGATGGCCCTCTCCACGCGTACTGTGTTGTTGTCAATTACTCCAGGACTGTGTCCTTCTACTTCAGGGATAAGTCCTCTGGGGACCCGCCTGAAGAGAGCCACTGCTGGCGCGACCCCGGTGGACTGATGGGGGGGTTGTGCGATACTCACGCAGAAATTCGAAAAGTTTGCGGCAGAGCTCCTCTCCCCCATTCATCGAGATTCGAAAGACCTTATTGAGTTTCATCATAAAACGCTCCACCTCCACATTTGCCCTGGGCCAGAGTGGGGTAACCCTCCGGTGCTTGATCCCCCTTTCCTCACAGTACTGGGCGAACTGCTGCTCCTGGAATGGTGAGCCGTTGTCTGAAAAAATCTCAGTGGGGAATCCGTGGGTGGCGAACATTTTCTCCAGGGCCAGAATGGTGTGGTCACTGGCCGTAGATTCCACCAGTTCCACCGCGGGATAACGGGACCACTGGTCGACAACTGCGAGAAAGTACATTCCTCTGCCCGTGGACCCGAAGTCGGCGTGCACTGTCCCCCAGAGCTGCTCACTCCTTTCCATGGCCTGGATGGGCAGCCCTCTTTCTGCGGGACAAGCCGTCTGGCACGGTATGCATGCATGCACAAAGTCGTCCACCCTGCTCTCCAGGTCCGGAACCACACCTTCAGCCTTAGGCGTGCTTTAGTTTTTGCTGTCCCCTGGTGACCTTTATGGCCGAGCTTCAGCACTTTCCCCACCAGTGATCGCGGGATGACGATTTGGCACCCCCGCAGCAGAAGGCCGTAGTCTGACAGCTCATTGTGGACCTTCCACAGAGGTTGGAGATCTTTACGTGCCCCACTCTCCCTTCTGGCATTGTTTGCGAGCACTTCCTGCCACTCACCACTGTCCATGGCTTCCTTGATGACCAGGAACACCTCATCCACATTCGACGCTTCCGCGATTTCTTGGCGTGCCAGGGCCACCGGCAAGGCTGCTTCCACCACGTGCTGAACCATTTCAATGCAGTCCACCACTTCGGCAGAGTCTCGAGGGTGCCCTGCCCCCGGGTGACAGGACAGATAGTCTGCAGGGTTATGAGTGCCCAGGCGATACTGTAGCTTGACCCCATACTCCATGAGTGACAGCATCCATCTCTCGATGCGCGGTGAGGGCTTGGATGAAGCCCCGGCCATGTTCGGAATCAGAGCTTATGGTCAGTTATCACAACCACGGGCTTCCCTGGGATGTAGATCCGGAAGTGTTTGCATCCCCATAGGATGGCCAGGGCCTTGCGCTCAATTTGCGAGTAGCGCTTCTCCGTCAGTGCCTTGCTCGCATAGGCAATGGGACGCATGGTCCCCTGTGGATCTGCCTGAATGAGCACCGCTCCCAGGCCTACCGGGCTGGCGTCCACCACTATTTCTGATTCCCTGTCTGGATTGAAATACGCCATGGTCTCCTGATGTATGTCGGCAAACGCCCTCTGTTCTTTTGCTGTCCAGGCCCACGCCATGTCATTCCTTGTCAGGGCCCGCAGTGGTTCCGACAGAGACGCCAGATCTCGAATAAAGCATCCACAATAGTTGACCATGCCGAGGAAGCTCCGTATCTCGGCTGGTGACTCTGGCGGAGCCGCCTCACAAATGTCTCTTACTTTCTCTGGGTCCGACGAGATGCCTCCTGCGTAGAACATGAACCCAAAGAATTCTATTTGGTCCCTCAGAAACCCACATTTTTTCCGATGCAGGGTTAGGCCCAGGCTTTTGAGTCTCTCCAGTGCACGCTCCAGACGCTTCAGGTATTCCACCTCCGACTGTGCGAACACCGGCATGCCATCAGACATATTGATCACCCCTTTCAGTCCCGCCAGGGCCCCCCGGATGGCATTTTGGAAAACTTCTGCCGCCGACGAGACACCGAAGCTGAGCCTCTTAAACTGGTACAGCCCCTCGTGAGTCATGAAGGTGGTAATATATCTCGACTCCGGGTGAAGTTCCAGTTGATGGTAGCCAGACCTCAGGTCCAGCATGGAGAAGACTTTCGCTCCCTGCAGCTCGCCAACGATGTCATCCAGCGTGGGCGTGAGGTGACGCTCCCTTTTGATGGCAATAATGGGCAGTCTCATGTCCACGCAGATGTGGACTGCTCCTGGCTGTTTGGGTTTGGGGGCAACAACAATTGGGGAGACCCATGGGGTTGGGCCCTCAACCCTCTCAATAATGTCCAAGTCTATGAGCGATTGAAGTTCCTTCTCCACTTGTGCCCTCAGGTGGAAGGGTATTCTACGGTGTTTGAGGGCTGTCGGCCTCACAGAACCATCAATGTGGAGCCTGATGGGGTCCCCCTTCAGTTTTCCTACCCCCTGAAATATGCTTTCAAAACGTTGCAGGAGGTGGTCAATATCTGTATGATAGACAGCCAGTGTGAAATGTACAATGTCAAGGGCTTCAGAAGCAGCACAGCTCAAGAGGGAGTGCGGGCTCACGCTTGTCACAAAAAATCTCGCCTTGATCTTGTTCGGCCCATGTGACACCGACACCACGAACACTCCTTGAATTGGTAGCAGTGTATTTCCACCGAAAGAATATATCTGGGCCTTGGACTCTGTCAGCTTGGGAGGGCCTGGGAGAGCTTCATAGTGTTCTGCCACTGGCACGCAGACTGACACACCAGTGTCTATTAGAACGGGGTAGGCACCTCCCCAATGTATACGGTGCATGTCGGTTGCCTATAGCCTCTGGAGACGGCAGCAATGCTAGAGATGAAGATCTCATCCTCCTCCTCTTCCTCCTCAGCAATATCCAAGTCCTGCATGCCTTGCTCCACCGGCGACATGCCCCGCACTCTCCGGGGATTGCTCCCACCAACTCTTATTGGCCCCCTCGACGCCGCCACTGGGGTGGAGGCCCTGTACACCCTTGAATAGTGTCCTGGCATGCCACACCGGCCACAGACTCTCGTCTTCGCCGGGCAATCGCCCACATGCGCAGGTCATACCCACAATATGGATATGACTGCGGAGAACCAGCCGCAGAGGGACTGTCCATCTTCCTTGGTGTCCATCGCACCCTTCCTGGG
Organism: Ambystoma mexicanum; assembly: GCF_040938575.1. Classification (NCBI taxonomy): domain Eukaryota; kingdom Metazoa; phylum Chordata; class Amphibia; order Caudata; family Ambystomatidae; genus Ambystoma; species Ambystoma mexicanum. The sequence continues at coordinate 1,175,296,965 of NC_090921.1, read as the reverse complement.
CAGCACGGCCGATGGCAAAAGCGTTCTCGCCCTTCCCAGGGTGCATGGCAGCGTCCATTTTCACCCCCCTGGACTCTGCTAGCTCATAAACTCTTCCTGTGCCGAGGATCTATTGCAGCGTCAGGCCTGGCTCCCGTAGCACTTTCCTTCTCAGCTTTCCCAAGCTACACCCTTGCAGCAGCTGGTTTCGCACCATCTCCTCCTCATTCACCCACCTGCAGGTACTTGCAAGGTGTCTCAGCCGTGCACAGAACTGGTCCAGAGACTCTTCTCCTTGCTACTTTTCTACGCATATAACAAACCTGTCGAAGGCAACATTCGCCATGGGGAGAAAATGATCTTGGAGTGACCACTTGAAGATTGAGATAGTCATAGATCCTGTGGACCTCTGTGCTTGCTGAGTATACCACGGTGGAAACTTTGGTATCATCACCCGTCTCCCCTGATGCCCTGAAAAACATTTCCAACTTCTTAACCCATAGGAGCCACTTCGGCCCCAGCTTGGATGGTGGGCCAGTGGTGTCAAATTCAGGCATGTGTGCGAGGGTGCTGTGCACTCTGCGTGGAACTGGCGCAGGGGCTCCCTCTCCTTCTCTCTCCTCACCCATGGTGGCAATGGGAGTGGGTACTCACAGTCAGGTAGCTCTTGGACACTAGCGCAGGCACTCCAGCCTCAGGATGGGTGTTCAGGTATCCCAGCACCGGATGATGAACAAATGGGCCCACAGCAATGGATGGTGCTACTACCAGCCGTAACCACTGGCTTCCTGGGTTTTCCCTTTTTTTTTTTTAAATCCACGGCCCCTTAGGTCAAAAGGGCCATGGAGTGTCCAAAAATGATTTGTTTTGCTTAAGGATCGCAGCCGGCGCACGAGCACCCTCCTGGCCGCAACCGCTGCGATCCGCAATGCAGACAACATGGCCTCTGGCCATGTATGTGGGTCCGTGACGGCACGGAGGAAAGACACTCTCACTGACTCAATCGGAGCAATGCCCTGTATCTCCGCCGCTCCTCGTCGCCAGTGTTGGGAGGGGAAGGACCTCTTGGGTCCCAGCTGACATTCACAAGGGCACACACACACACGGACTAAGGACCCACACGGGACGCGTGTTGCTTGCTCCGGTCCCGGCGGCAACTGCTGGCCGGGACCGTCTTTATTTAACATAGCGCATGCGCGGGCCTCGTTATGGGCAGCGCATGCGTAGAAGGCGTAATCACTACACAGCATCATGGAGTATACCTGACCCCCGCACATAAATTCTCTTGATAGGTATTAGAACGTGTTTTCCCATCTGCCACATGATAGTATTGATGTCTGGACAGTAACTGCTGAGGAGGAAATTAAGAATTCCAAGAAATCCAGTAATGTTGACAAATTGGTGCCGACTTCTGAACTCATGTCTTCATCAATCACACTCATTGTTTAAAAAAAAATGTTTTGGAGTCCGCTAGTGATGGCTCAGGAGTCCTGGTTTTAGCTCATTTAATTTTAAATGACTATGATGTATGTGTGGTGCCCCTTTTGGGCTTACTGCACAAAAACCCAGACTCGCTTAAGAGTGGAAAAGGTCGGTTTAATGTGACAGGCCAAAGCTCACAACATAAACGCTAACCCGGCCCTTGGCCTTACAGACTAAAATTAACCGCTTTAACAGTTTTCCAAACATTAAATAAATAATTAACTCTTTAAGTCACCAACAATTAAATGAATAACCCCAACTTCCTCCCTACCAATCTCCAGGTCCTTACCATCCCCTTATCATCTTCTCCAGCCTTCATCCCCGCTTTCTGCCATCCTCTCCCCGGGGCCATGCCCCTCCATCTTCCAGACCTGCTCCCCAGGGTAGCCCATTCGTGCAAACATCCTTACCCACGCTATCCCCCCCATTGCATGCCTCCTCCCTCATCCAAAGGGGCCATGCCCCCCGGCAACCTTAAATCCTGAACCCCCCAACTCCCCTCAACACCAATCTCCTCCTTCCTCTGACCTGCAGCCAGGCCGACCTGTCACATCAGCAACAAAACAAACCTCTTAACATGCCTCCAAACTAACGCCCCGACCTGTCACACCAAAACTACCATCAACCCCCTGACCTTATGTCCTAAACACATGATACCGGAAAACCAAAATCTGGGCGGAAATTGAAAATCGACTGCCCGCTCACAAATCATCCACCCCTACCTTACCCCAATGGACCTCAGAAAAAACGGGGGGAGGGGTGGGGACAAAGACTCGCCCTCAACAGTCGCCTGCTCTCGAACCTTCCCTGCCCCTTGAATACCCCCCCCAGCGCCGCGCTATACGCAGGCCAGCTCGCTGGCCTGTGCAGCGCCCAAAACCACCCTGGGGGAAACGCTATGCGTTCCCCCCGGGCCCCACCTTTGGGTTTACTGAACAAAAACCCAGACTCGCTTAAGAGTGGAAAAGGTCGCTTTAATGTGTCAGGCCAAAGGTCACAACATAAACGCTAACCCGGCCCTTGGCCTTACAGACTAAAATTAACCGCTTTAACAGTTTGCCAAACATTAAATAAATAATTAACTCTTTAAGCCCCCAACAATTAAATGAATAACCCCAACTTCCTCCCTACCAATCTCCAGGTCCTTACCATCCCCTTACCATCTTCTCCAGCCTTCATCCCCGCTTTCTGCCATCCTCTCCCTGGGGCCATGCCCATCCATCTTCCAGACCTGCTCCCCTCTCTGCACCCCGGGGTAGCCCAAGTAGTGCAAACAGCACCACCCCCATCCTTAACCGCACTATCCCCCCCATTGCTTGCCTCCCCCCTCATCCAAAGGGGCCATGCCCCCCGGCACCAGAAAAAACCCTCCCCTGAGGTGTTCTTTTCTGCCCCACCACTTCGTTGCTTAACATTTCCTACTCTTCACCATACCCTCCACTAGCAACGTCAAATCCAGCAGATAGTAGCTATTACCATAAACCGACAAATGAACTGCATCTTCCCTAAAAACCTCGAAGTTCTCATATATAATCTCCTTGTGCTCAAGAACTCTCACTGCTGCCAAGCCAAAAAACTTTATCATCTCCCTGTTTATCTTTTTTCTTGTTCGCTCTACCGCACCTTCACTTACTGCACCCCTCCACACTCTCCTCGGTAACAACTTAGTCCATACCACACTCACCTTAGGCCATATTTCCCTAAGTCATGCCAGTTCCCTCTTCATTTTCTTCAACAAAGCTACTCCTGTATCCCGCACCAGATCATTCTCCCCAGCATGTATGATCAACCCGTCCGGGACCCCAAAACGCTCCTTCATCCCCGCCAGCATGGGCAGCAGTTGATCCCAGCTAAGCCCCCCAAGACCCGACCACCTCACAATCCCTTTTTCATAACTGCAGCCCAATTGCATGCCAAAAATCCTCTTTTCTGCCTCTCTGCCCGCCCACTTCACAATTGAATGCCCGACAATCCATATCTGCCGAATCTGCCCCGGCCTCCTCGCCGTCTCTGAAAAAGAAATCACAATGTCAATTTTGAACCTCCACCCCCAAAGAACCCCCCTACCCGACCACGCCGTCTCTTCTCAACCCGACCCTTTCCCGAGCTCCCTGATATATCCCTTATACTTCCCATACCTCCACCTGCCCAAACTCTTGACCTTATCCTCGGACAACCCCAAGCGGTTACCCTCAGCCGCCGCACCCATCCTAAATGAATGCGTACCAAAATCCTCAGGCCACTACCACCAAGGCTTTCCTCAGAACCCCCAGCACCTGCACTGCTGACACCACTGACCCATCCGCATGGTGAAAACCATCCCTGACACTCCTGACGATAATTCCTTCCATGCCAGACCCGCCCTCACCGGGCACAGCTCCTTACTTCCCCACCGCAGCGGCACCCAGCAGCCCTTCCCCTTCTGGTCCGTTTTTGACCTTCCAATCCAAATATACACCCCCAAGTCCGAGAAATGCACATCCTCCCACTGTAACCCACCCACTCCCCCTTTCGCCCCCACCAGCTCCAACACTCTGAATGCCCCAAAAAACAACCACGTAAAACAAGCTTCAAAGATAACTCCCTACCAAGCTGACCAGCAAACTACTTCCAAAGCCCGGCATAATCTAACCAACAGGGTTGCTGATATCGGTCTTCTGCTATCCTTCTCCCCACCCTTTTCCCTCGCCCAGCCCTCTAACATCCTGCTCGCCAACTCCCCACCATTAGGTGGAAAGTCCCAAAACCATTTGCCGTAGAAGGCTATTCCCGCCAATCCTGTAAGCTGCCCTAGACGACGATGCCAGAGAGCCCTCCACTAGCGACAGAGCTATCAGCTTCTTAGCTTCCACAGCTCCTCCGGGATCCGCTGCCCAATCTGGTCTGCTCCAGGTGCCAATCCACGGAATCTCTGCCATTGAAAACGAGATAATGCATCAGCGATGCCATTATCTTTACCCGGCACGTGCGTAGCCCTGAACAGCACATTCCATTCAAGGCATCAGAACACAAAATCCCTCAATAGCCTTGCCACCCTCTGGTCCCTCGCTGACTGCCTATTGACGACATTGACCACGCACTCATTGTCCACATTGAAATTCACCTTCTTATCTGATAACTCCCTGCCCCATAGTTCCAATGCCACCAACTAAGGAAAGAACTCAAGGAATGCAATGCTTCTCCCCTCTTGCAGCCATCCCGATGGCCACCTCTGCGCGCACCATCTACCTTGCCGGAAAACTCTGAAACCCCCCGCACCGGCTGCATCCGAAAATATCTGCACCTCCCAAACTACTGGATCCGCTTGTAGCCACATGGACACCCCGTTAAATCCCTGCAAGAAACGCAGCCAAATCCTGCAATCCTCCCGCACCGCCCCCGATACCCTCACCCGATGATGTGGGCATTTAGCTCCCGCCATGGCCCTCGACAAGTTCCTACAAAAGGTACGGCCCGGGGCCACCACCTTACATGCAAAATTTAAATGCCCAACCAACTGCTGCATCTCAAGTAACGTCATCTTCCTCGCCACCACCACCTTCTCCAGCAAACCCACCAAACGACTCACCTTGTCGTGCGGCAAGTGCGGTGTCATTGTCCTGGAGTCCAGCTCAATCCCCAAAAATGTCAAAACCACTGCTGGCCCTTTCCGTTTTATGCTCAGCCAAAGGCACCCCCAAATCCTGCATCAATGCCTGAAAAGTCCTCAGCATGTTCCTGCACTCAGATTCATCCTCCGCCCCACCGATAAACAAAAAATCATCCAGGTAGTGCAAAACCCCTTCCGCTCCTGAACTATAAGTAAAAACCCACTGCAAGAATGAACTAAAACGTTCAAACAAAGCGCAAGAAATTGCACATCCCATCGGTAGAGCCTTGTCCAGATAGATGCGATCTTCAAATTGCATCCCCAGCAACCAAAAATCCTTTGGGTGCACCGGCAGCAACCTGAACGCTGCCTTGATATCACACTTGGCCAAAAATGCTCCGCGACCCACCTTCCTTATCAATTCCACTGCCTGGTCCACGCTCGCATATGACACCTCATAATCTTCCGGGGCAATAAAATCGTTGACTGACAAGCCCTCCGGCCATGATAAATATTGTATTTAGTTTAGTTTAGTTTATTATTTGTATAGCGCCACCTGGCCCTGGGGCATCCAGGCGCTTGACAAGGTTACATAGTTAATGCAGTGAGGTAAGCATAGTTAAGAGCAGCAATCAATACAATACAATACGGAAAGGGTTAATACAAAGCATCACAGTTCAGGTCGTAGAGATCTATGTACAGCAGGTGAAAACATAGAAAATTATCGAGGGTTAATATGTACAGGGAGTGGGAAATGAGTACTCCTAGTTGCCTATTGAGTATGGCTGTTGTCTTTCATTGGCAAGAAGCCATGCTTTGACTCCGCTTCTGAAGCGGTAAAAGGAGGGTTCCGCTCTGAGCGTGGTGGGGAGGGAGTTCCAAAGCTTAGATGCGAGTACGGTGAAGCTGGTGCCACCTGCTTTTTGTAGCTTGAACCTAGGGATGATTAAGGTTTGTGTTGAGACTGATCTGGTTAGGCGAGATGGAGTGTGGATCAAGAAGTTGTCTGATAGGTATCTGGGTGCTTGGTTGTGTAGACACGTGTGTAAGGGAGAGTGTTTTGTAATTGATTCTTTGAGGTATGATAACCATTGATTAGTGTCTGATATTTGATATGTGGTCATATTTAGGGAGGTTCAATGCTGATCTAAGTGCATTGTTTTGGATTATTTGAAGTTTGTTGATGTTCTTAATGCTTGTGCCCAGATATAGGGTGTTGCAGTAGTCGACTTTCGAAAGTACAAGTGCTCTGGCAAGCGTAATGCAGTTAGGGGTCGAGAGGTAGGGTCTGCACGCATTGATAAGCTTACAAGTGTAAGCAGTGGCGGATGAGGTGGCGTTGATTTGTCTGATCAGTGTGAGGCAGGAGTCGAGATAAATTCCTAAGGTTTTGACGTTGTTGGAGGTTGAGATGTTGTTGCCGTCAATAGTGAAAGATTGGTATGATATGTTGAGGTTGTTGAGTCTGGTTTCTGATCCTAGGAGGAGCAGTTCAGTTTTGTCCTTGTTGAGGCATAAACCGTGGTTAGCCATCCATTTTTGTATGATGGAGTATATGTTATTGAGTACGGCGTTGTCAGTGGCCTAGTCTCCAGTTAGTGGTAAGAGTATTTGTGTGTCGTCTGCGTAATTGGTATATATGACGCCTAGTTGGTCCAGTATGTCGAATAAGGGTTTCGTGAAGACATTGTAGAGTGTGAGGGAGACACATGAGCCCTGGGGGATGCCGCATGTGACGGGGGCTGGGTGAGCAGCTGCTGTAGGAGCGAAGACCCTCATGGATCGGTTATTCAGGAATGACTGGATCCATGCGTTTGCTTTGTCCGAGAAGTTGGCTGCTGAGGTTAGGTGTTGGCATAGTATGTTGTGATTTACCAGGTCGAAGGCGGCAGAAAGGTCAAGAAGTAGAAGGAGGGCTGGTTTGCCTTTGTCTTTGAGATTTTCCATTTGGGTCTTGAGGTCGATAAGGGCTGTCTCTGTGCCATGTTTGGATCGGAAACCTGATTGCCTGAGTCCTAATAGGTTGTTTTTTTCAAGATGGTCCTGAATCTGCAAGTAAGCCACTCTGTCAAGGATTTTTAGTAGGAAGGGGACGGTAATGATGGGTCTGTAGTTTGTGGGAATGTTGGGGTCTAGACTAGGTTTCTTGAGGAGAGGTAGTACCCACAAGTCCTTTAGGTTGTTGGGAACTATGCTGGAAGTGAAGGAGGAATTGATGAGCGAGGTGATGAACGGGGCAAGATTTTTGGCCGCCTCTTTAATGATAGGGGCTTGGCAAATGTCTCCTTGGCATTTAGACGGTTTGAGTGAATTTATTATGTCTTCAACCTCCTTGATAGTGATGGTTGAGAATTCAAATGGGTTGTTCTTGGCTTGGCAGGTAGAATTAGTAGGTGATGTGAGGTTGTTTATGAGGGGGAGGCTTGCTTTTTTAGACTCAATTTTGGATTGTAACAAGGCGATTTTGCCCAGGAGGGCTTCTTGTATTGTGGTGCACCAGGCAGTATCTTTGGTGCAGGTGTCGGGTATGGGAGACGGGGACTCAAGATCTCGGAGAATATTAAAGAGCTCTTTGGTGTTTGATTTGTCTTTGCTAATTCTGTCGTTATACGTGTTTTTTTTTGTTTGTATAATGGATGACTTGTAGGTGATGGAGGCAATTGAGTAGGCGGTTTTGTTGTTGATGGAGGGAGATTTTTTCCAGGTTAGTTTGGCTAGCCTTTTATTTTTGCGGAGAATTTTCAATTCACGTGTGAACCATGAATTAAGGTGTGCTTGTGGTTTGGGTTTGCGTAATTTAAGGGGAGCTATGGTATTGATGGCCTTCGTGATAGTTGAATTGTATAGATCGACTAGGTCAGTGGGATTAGTGAGGGTGAGCGTGAAGTCGATAATGGGTTGGAGTAGAGGGATGAGTTTCTCAACTGTGATGTTTTTGCTGTTTCTTGTGAAAGTGGGTGGTGCAATGGGCGGCAGTGTTGGAATTTGTTTGGCTTTGTTAATGGTGAAGGTGATGAGATGGTGATCGGTCCATGCACATGGTGTATTAGCAAGGATAAGAGTGTTGCAATTCAAGTCTGCGATCCAGTCAAGTGTATGGCCTTTGTTGTGTGTAGGCTGGGTGACCTGATGGGTAAATCCTAGTTCAGAAATGGTATTTGTTACCAAGCTGGCTTTATCATCTTTCTCATCGTTGAGGCCTAGGCTGAAATCACCAAGAATAAGTATCTGTGTGTTTGGTTTGACATTCGTAGAAAGTAGGAGCGCTATGTCTTCATTGAATGAGGAGATGGGGCCTGGAGGTCTGTATATGAGGTGGATGGTGAGGATGCTAGAGTGAGTGGCAGATAGTTTAATGGTGAGTAGTTCAGCAGACGGTAGGGTTTGGTTTGAAATATGTCTAATGTTGATCGAGCTTCTAGCTATGATTGCTACACCTCCGCCTTTGGCAGATTGTCTGTCCGAGCGGTAGATGGTTCAGTCATTAGGGATGGCTAGGGCTAGTGCAGGGCCTGCAGCTGCATGGAGCCAAGTCTCAGTGATGGCTAAGAAGTCTAGATCGTTGAGCGAAATGATGTCAGCGATGTCTAAGGCATGGCCGACTGAGGATCTTGTGTTAATTAAAGAGCCTTTGAGCGTATCAGTATTGGGTTGGCAGGTTTTTCTGGTGGAGGAATGAGTGAGGACAGCAGTGGGGTGGGAAGTGGTTTATTGCTTTTCTATGTGGAGTGTCGGGGGTAGTTTTGCATTTCCTTGCGCTCAGTATTGTGTTAGGTGTGTGCAAAGTGATGTGTGTCCTGGTTCTGAGGCGATTGCGTCTCGGAATGCCTGTGCAGGGATGCAAGTTCGATATGGGATTGTTGTTTTGGGTGGGCAAGGGGTCGAGTGTAGATTCGATGGGGGTGTCTGAGTTGGTGCTATAGGTAATTTGATTGTGTCTGGTTGGGAATGGGAAGAGGTTGGGTAGGAAGGGTGTGGGACATGGGATGGGGTGGTGCCTGTGGCAGAATGGCCTGCTGAGCCCGTTGGGGTGTGACAGGAAGTGTGCTCCTGTGCATGGCAAGTCAATTGGTACCAGGCAGAGGGGAAACATAATGACGATGAACCAGACATGGCATGATTTAGCGCCAAGGTGTTTGGGTGTGCTGGATCTGGATGCAGGTTTGACTGCAAGGGTGGGCAATACAAGCTCTGACGCTTGTGCGTAGCAAGAAGGGAGAGACCTAGATGCAGTTTTCAGAATGTAGTAAGGTCACCTAGATACAAATCTCCAGGTATGGCCAGTAAATGAAAGCTAAAAACAGTTTTGAAAACAATGGAATAAGGTCACCTAGATACAAATTTCCAGATATGGCCAGTGAATGCAAGCTAAAAGCACTTTTGAGAACAATGGAATAAGGTCACCTAGATACAGATTTCCAGATATGGCCAGTGAATGCAAGCTAAAAACAGTTTTGAAAACAATGGAATAAGGTCAACTAGATACAAATTTCCAGATATGGCCAGTGAATGCAAGCTAAAACAGTTTTGAAAACAATGGAATAAGGTCACCTAGATACAAATTTCCAGATATGGCCAGTGAATGCAAGCTAAAACAGTTTAGAAAACAATGGAATAAGGTCACCTAGATACAGATTTCCAGATATGGCCAGTGAATGCAAGCTAAAACAGTTTTGAAAACAATGGAATAAGGTCACCTAGATACAAATTTCCAGATATGGCCAGTGAATGCAAGCTAAAACAGTTTTGAAAACAATGGAATAAGGTCACCAACAGTTTTGAAAACAAAGGAATAAGGTTGCCTGGAAGCAGTTTTCAGAGTATGGGCCGTATATGCAGGCTAACATACTTTGGAGAACAGTTGGGTAAGTTGGGTGAATCAGTCTGAATTCTCCCGGCACCTTCTTGGGCACCACCCGCCATATATGGGCGATATCACCAAATTGCCCGGTAAATCCACAAATGGACCAACCACCCACCCGGCTGCCACTTCCTTGCGCAACTTCTCCTTAACCACGTCCCCTTTTTCCTTGGCTGATTTCAGATTTTCCGCCCATCTACGCACCCTCGGAACCTGGTACCCTAGCCTGAAACCTTCCCTAAACCATCCCCCAGGATCTTCGCCCCCTCCCTGTCTGGAAAAAAAACGGAGCCACCTCTCCAGAACTTCTACCTTAACCGGAGTAGAAGCCTTTTCCCACAATCCCTCATCCCGCTCCTCGCCCCCACCCTCGGTCCCCTTGCTGAAAGCACTGTGTAACCGGGTGCCGACCTGTACATCTGGTGCACTCATGTCTGAACCTGCATGCTGTCCACGTACAGCCATCCCTATTGAAACCCCAACACACTGCTGACTGCTGACCCCTGCCTCCTACCCCCACCCCCTCGGGAGCAGGGCGACCAAGAAAGGGCCGGTAAGGCACGGGTAAGCCACTCGCCATGTGCACCGTCGGCGCAGGCCTTTTCGGCGCCATCCATTGCAGCCAGAGGTCCATATCTATCTCCCCCCAAACCGCCTGACTATCCTCCGCCAATCTTGCCCTAAATTCCTCGTCATATCTCACCCATACAAAACCTCCAAAGCTCGTGAAAGCCTTCCTAATGACATCCATATACTTCCAAAGTGCTACACACCTCTCTGGGAATTTCTCACAGTAAACACTAGCGTATATGATCAATGCTGATGTCCAATTCTCTATAGTCACCGGAACTTTCGGACGCAATGCTAACTCCCTCTCCTCTTCCTTCGACCCCTCTTTGGCTCTGACCTCCCTGTGTAACAGCTTGAAACGTCCACAAATTCACCGGCCCAAATCTTATCCTTTGTAGATGCCATCAAGTGCGCTCCCAATGATTTAGTGATGCCCATATATGGCAGCTTCTTATCTTTCCCTTTACCTTCTGTCTCCTTATCTTTCGTTGCCTGCACCTCAGTTGCCCCGGGCTCCATCGCCCTGACCGTCTGGACCTCCACTGACGACACCTTTCTCTCCCCACCAAAAGCCCCCGCAACCTGCATCCCCGCATCTCTCATCACCCCTTGCACCCTCGCCCCCTCCCCATTTACCCCCGACCTCGTGTCTCCCCTCTGCCATGCAGCTGACCACTCTCTACCCTGCTCACCTCGCTCTGCCCTGCCATCGCCCGACTGCAGCCTCGCCTCAACTCCAACACTCCTCGTCTCCTTCCTCAATGGGCTCCTGCTGCGCGAAGAAAACATATCAGAAGTCTCACCTAAACAAATAATCCCCTGGCTCCTCAGCTGCCAACCTCCATACCTTTCCACATCCCCTTCCCATCTTAACCCCTCACTCCCTCTCCCCCTCCTCCTAGCCACCCCATAACACTCATCGCCCCATTGCCCCGCATATTCCTCCACCCCATCATCAACCCCAATGCCATACCAGGGCTGTTGCGAGCACATGCTCGTCCCGGGCAGGTCCTCATCAGCTGAACTCAGGGCGTCCGCCCCACCGCTCCGTCTCCTTCTTCTAGGCTTGACTGTAAAAACCCATGCCTCCTCTTCTCTTCTTGGGCGAGGGGTCCTCACCTCCACCCGGTGCTCCTCCTCGCTAGGGGCTGTGCTGCGCCCTCTAGGCTGCATACCGGTATCCTGTAGAGGGGCCGTTCTCAAACCCTCCCTTGGCTGCTCCTGACGAACTGTGGGGGCCGCCCTGAACCCTCCACCCGATGCCCCCCTAAGCGTGGAGGTCGTACTGCACCTCTCCCTCTCCTCACTGCTCCCCGATGACCGCTCCCTCCTTCTCCCCCTCACACTCTTCTGTAGATACTTACCTCCCTTAACTCTCTGCTCTAGCACCCCCTTCTGCACCCCCACCTCCCCTCTCTCCTCCTCTGCCCGCCCCGCACCCCCATGCCCATTCCTCTCCTCAACCTCTCCGCCTGCATCCCCCACCTCCGAAATCCCCTTTTATCTATTACCGCCCCCCCAACCCTAATTGATGCTCTCCTGGGAGTTTCCCTCCTGGACCTCCTGACCCCCCCCTCCCAGGCTCCCCCTTTCCCGGCCGCAGGGCTTCATGCTATTACTGCTGCCAGCGCTCCGTCTGCCGCAGCTCGCCTCCCTTCCCCCGTAACCTCTGACACCGCCCCCTCAAGCTGCACTTTGGAAGCCCTGCTAATGATTGCCACGGCCTCCCTCAGTGCCTTGGCTTCAATGAGCCCATCCTTGTTTGCCTTTTGGCCCACGATCTTCCTCTGACCACTTCACGGCCTGAAAACCAACCAGCGACACCACTGCCCCTAGCACACCCAAAACCACTAGCACTCCCCCATGTTCACTGCCCCCAGAAGAAAACTGAAACCGAGCCAGATACGATATCTTGGATCCAGGAAAAAAAACAGACGCCCCAGCTTAGCCTCCGAAAAAGTTAGCTCGCTGCGCCCCAGCACCCAGCCTGGTGCCACAGAGTACTTGCCCCCGGCGCAAACACTGACAGGCCCCACCCCAGCTGAATGACGTAACGTCCTCCAAGAACCCCTAAGACCCCAAACCCTCCGGCAAATGCCAAACCACAAAGGCTATGCCTTGGCTGTAGCACGGCTTACCGGCCTCTGCAGGCCCCCAAAAGAGAAAGAGGGGGGAAATAAAGTCTGTCCCCCCAACAACCTGTATATCCCCACAAAAGTAGAATATGCCAACCTAGCAGAACGTCCTAATATATGCCCAAATGCCAGACTACTCTATTCTGTTTCCTATTTCTTTTTTTATTTTTCTATATCCCCCCACCTGCCCAAACTCCCCCGAAAAAGGCCCTACCACCCCACAGCCAGCCATGCCGGCGCTGCAGTGCCTTAAACAGCAGCAGCTGCTAGACAAGGCCCCTCCCAGCCGCAAAGACTCGCTCTCAACGGTTGCCTGCTCTCGAACCTTCCCTGCCCCTTAAATAACCCCCCCAGCGCTGCGCTATACGCAGGCCAGCTTGCTGGCCTGTGCAGCGCCCAAAACCACCCAGGGGGGAAACACTACGCGTTCCCCCCAGGGCCCCCCTTATAAATGTGGGACTGCAAACACAAGAATGTAAAGGGGTGTGGGCTGTGTAGCTGTTCTATCTGTGAATATTACCCAAGTGAATGAGTGATGTTGCGAGCGGTGTGTGGAATGTAGCGACCCAGGTGTTCCACCCAAGGATTCCAGTACTGTCAGTTGGAAGGGTGTGCCAAGGGCGGTGGGTGTGGTGTTGTGGGGGTCACACGGGCCTCCTGTGGCCCACACACGCGCTCAAACATGCACTCACGCACACATGCATGCAAGGAGACACGGGACGCGCTGTTGCTGCTTGCGCGTCCCGGCGGCAACTGCCGTCGTACGCAGTTTATTCAACCTGTGCATGCGCGGGCCCGAAACGAGGCTCGCGCATGCGCGAACAACTTACCTGGGACGTCACATCCCTTTTTTTCTTCAACGAGAAACAGTATAACACTAGGGGTGCCTGGGCTCCCCAGAACAGGTAAACATGAACACTTTTGCTCACCACTCGGGAGCGGCCTCTCTTGCTGCCGGCTCAGTCCCCTGAGTCCAAGAAGTAGTCCTTGATGTGAACATGTGGCTTGCGATCACGTCGGACCGGATACCGGGGCAGGACCGTCGGCAGGGGTCGGTCACCCTCTCCAGCGGGAGTGCTCTCACTCGCTGGCACGTCCTCATGCACTCAGGGATTCCTTTCGGGGCCTCCAGTCTCACCCGGGGTCTGTGCTCCCTCCGGCATGTCCACTTTCTTAAAGAAAGACCGGTTGCGGGTGACGGTGCCCCGCTCACAGGCTGCCGTCACCATGGTCCCTTTTACATGCGTTACCTTGCAGGGGCGAGGTTCAAAGGGTAGAGACAACTTGCCTTCCGGGTGCCGATTATGAACCAGCACCGAATCACCAACTTGCATTTCCATTTCTTGCAGACCCCTCCTCTCGCTTTCCTTCTGGTTGCGCAACTCTCGTTCCTCCTGCACTTTCACGTCGTCGATGACCCCGGGTCCTCTGCCCTCCATTTCTGGCAACATTCCCCTCGGGCACCGCCCAAACAGCGCCTCTGCGGGAGCAACCCCCGTGGACTGGTGGGGCGTTGCTCGATACTCCCTCAAAAATTCCACGAGCTTCGTCCGCAGATTTTCACCCCCACTGGCTGAAATCCTCAGCACCTTGTTGAGTGTCCGCATCATTCTTTCGGCCTCTCCATTGGCTCGTGGCCATAGCGGAGACACGCGGCGGTGATGTATCCCCCTTTCTCGGAGAAAATGAGCAAACTGGCTCCCATTAAATGGGGGTCCATTATCAGAACACAGTATGTCCGGGAAGCCGTGCGTCGCAAACATTTTGTCCATCGCTCTGGTGGTGAATTCCGTGGCCGTCGACTCCACCACCTCGACCTCAGGGTACCTCGACCACTGGTCTACGGCCACCAGAAAGTACATGCCTCGACCCGTCGAGCCAAAGTCCACATGCACCGTCCCTCAAGGCTTCGTGCTGCGCTCCATGGAGCGTATTGGCGGTGCCTTGTCTCCCGGGGTTGCCACCTGGCAGGCCAGGCATCTTCTCACAAACTCTTCCACCTCACCGTCCAACTCTGGAAACCAGACCTTGGGCCTCAACCTCGCCTTGGTTTTGACGACCCCCTGATGACCAATGTGCGCCAGTTCCAACACCCTTTTTCTTAGCGCCTGTGGTATGACAATTTGTTGCCCTCTGAGGAGGAGTCCATCATCAGAGATAGATGGCTCGTCTCTCACTCGCCAGAGCGCTTGTAGGTCCCTCCGGGCCTCCTCGTGGCGCTGTGAGTTGTTGCGCAGCACTTCCCTCCAATCTCTGCTCCTCACCGCGGCTTTGATGATGGCGAAGACCTCATCCTTGGAGGATTCCGTCGCTATGGCCAGTCTCGAGAGAGCCATTGGCAGTGCCCCCTCCACCACCTGACAGAGCAAATCTTGGCAATCCTCTTCACCGCTCTCTGCTTCCGTATTCTCCTTGTTGGGATGTCGCGACAGATAGTCCACCGGGTTGTTGGTCCCTGGTCTGTACATTAGCCGTACCCCATACTCCATGAGGGCCAACATCCACCTCTCTATTCTCGGCGGTGGTTTTGATGACACTTCCGCCAAAATAGGCAATAGCGGTTTGTGGTCTGTCACTACCACGACGGGCTTGCCCAAAATGTAGAGGCGGAAATGCCGGCAGCCCCACAGGATGGCCAGGGCCTCCCTCTAAATCTGCGAGTACCTCATCTCGGTACTGGAAAGGGCCTTACTTGCGTATGCAATCGGTCACATGTCCCCTCTCTCATCAGGCTGTAGCAACACCGCCCCCACACCTACAGGGCTGGCATCCACCACGATCTCGGATTCCACCGATGGATTGAAGTACGCAATCGTGTCTTCATCGGACAGGGCATTTTTGAGGGCTTGAAATGCCTCCTGTTCACGAGCTTCCCACTTCCATACTACATCATTCCTCGTCAGAGCCCTGAGCGGTTCCACCAGCGAGGCCAAGCTCTTAATAAAATGCCCGCAGTACGTCACCATACCCAGGAAGCTCCTCACCTCCGTAGGAGACTGTGGCACGGCCGCTTCACGAATATCTCTGATCTTCGCCAGGTCAGGCGACACGCCGGCGGCGTGAAAGATGAATCCGAAAAACCCAATTCGGTCTTTAAAGAATTCGCACTTCTGACGGTGTAGAGTGTGACCCAGATCGTGCAGTCTTTTGAGTGTGTCCTCTAGCCTTTTCATGTGTTCAGCTTCAGAGCTGGCGAACACCAAAATATCGTCACTCATATTCAACACACCTTTTAGGCCTGCCACAGCTCCCCGGATGGTGTTTTGGAACACCTCGGCGGCCGATGAAATGCCAAAACTCAGGCGTTTGAACTGGTAGAGACCCTCGTGTGTCGTAAAAGTGGTGATGAACCTCGAGTCTGGATGGAGCTCAAGCTGGTGGTAGCCAGCCCGCAGATCCAACTTAGAGAACACTTTCGCCCCCTGGAACTCCCCTACAATGTCATCCAGGGTGGGCATCAAATGCCTCTCCCTTTTGATTGCGGCGTTAGGGAGGCGCATATCTACACATATCCTCACCGCGCCGGGCTGTTTCGGCTTGTGTGCAACCACTATAGGTGACACCCAGGGCGTAGGCCCCTCCACCCTCTCGATGATGTCCATATTGACGAGCGACCGCAGCTCTTCCTCCACCTTCTCCCTTAGATGGAAAGGGATCCACCTATGCTTCAGGGCTGTTGGCCGGATTGACTCGTCAATGTGCAGACGCACAGGGGGTGCCTTCAACTTTCCGACCCCTTCGAAAATGCCCCCAAACTTGACAAGCAGTGAGTCAATGTCCATCAAATACACCTCGTATGCAAAATGTACCAGGTTCAGTGCTTCGGATGCTGCACAGCTGAGTAGGGAATGGGGACTCACGTCCGTGACAAAAAATCTTGCCCTGATAGTTTTTTCCCCCTTGGATACCAGGGTTACGAACACGCCCTTGATTGGCAGCGGAGTTTCCCCGCCGAACGTGAATATTTTCGCTGTCGACCTGTCCAGTGCGGGAGGGCCTGGAATTTTCTGATAGTGCTCTTCCGCCAGTACGCAGACCGATGCTCCGGTGTCAATTAGCACTTGTGTCGGCACTCCTTGAATGTCCACTACACACTTGGGCTGCCTCTTTCTCTTAGTTCCAGAGGCAATGTTTGAAATGAAGAACACTTCGTCCTCCTCTTCCTCCTCGGCCCACTGTAGTCTCTGCATCTCCTGCTCCAGGGCCGCGATGCTCCGTTGTCGTCTTGACCCACTCCCCCGAGCTCTAGCCGGGCCTCTCTGCACCGGGACGGGAGCAGGGGCCCGACACATTCTCGCATAGTGCCCCGGTCCATTGCACCTGCCACACGATCTTGATTTTGCTGGACACTCCTCCGAATGAGGCAAATCATACCCACATTCTTGACAAATCACCTTAGACCCATATGGTGTTTGGGTCCCTTCCTTTCTCGGACCCCACTTGTCTTTTCGATCCAGCCCGCTTGCTGATGGCAAAGGCATCCTCAGATGCGCCCGGTCGCACTGCCGCATCCATCCTGGCACCTCTTGCTTCCGCAAGCTCATACGTTCTGCCGCTGTCAAGTATTTGTTGTAAGGTCCATCCTGGCTCTCTCAGAATTTGTCTCCGTAATTTCCCGGATCGACACCCTTGGATGACCTGATTACGTATCATCAAATCCTCATTGTCCCATCGGCACGTGGTGGCCATCAGCCGCAATCTGGCACAAAATCGATCTAGGGATTCCTCTTCCTTCTGTTTTTCCCCGCAGAATAGGAATCTCTCGAAATCAACATTGGAAAGTGGTCTGAAGTGATTCTCCAATGCTGCTTTGACGGCATCATATGTGGTAACTTGCAGGTTGAGAGATTCATATATGCGAATTACGTCCAGACCTGCGGAATACAACAGAGTCGCCCTTTTTGCGTCGTCATCAGTTATCCCAGTTGCCGTGACATACATGTCAAGTTTCTTAATCCATAGCAACCACTTTGGACCTAACTTTGACGGGGGACCTGATACATCAAATTCTTGCATTGGTAGCAATGATCCTTGTTGTGCTCTCGTCGCTACTGCCGCAGTTCCTCCTTCATCCTCGCTTTCAGCCATGGTCACAGGTCGCACAGGCACCTCTTAATGTCTCAGAGGCCGCAAACCTGACTGGAGTTGATTACGCACGTGCCTCAGATTGCTGCTGGCCAATCCACCGCCTTGTCTTGTCTTGCAGCACTCCTTGACGGGGTGTCTGTGTCGAGAAGATCGTCCTCAGGGCTCTGGGGTGACCAAAAGTTCCAAAATGTGTTCGGTGGCATTTACACAGCAGCGTACGAGCACCCTTTCAGGCCGCTACTGCTGTGTGCTTGCCCTTTGTAATTGCCGTGAATGTGAGGCCAGCACTACGGCGGTCTCCCGCCTCGTCGCCAGTTGTGGTGTTGTGGTGTTGTGGGGGTCACACGGGCCTCCTGTGGCCCACACACACGCTCAAACATGCACTCACGCGCACATGCATGCAAGGAGACACGGGACGTGCTGTTGCTGCTTGCGCGTCCCGGTGGCAACTGCCGTCGTATGCAGTTTATTGAACCTGCGCATGCGCGGGCCCGAAACGAGGCTCGCGCATGCGCGAACAACCTACCTGGGACGTCACAGTGGGCCCAAGTGGGTCCTGCTCCACTGTAACTTACCAAGATGTGTATGAAAGGGCGACTGACATGGAAACTTACCTGACGAAGAGTCATCGACCTCAGTAGCCGGGGCTAGCTGAAAAAATTAAGACCTGAAAGAGAGGACTTGAGACCTGTGTGAACTCTCCTAATGCTTTAGAGGCTTAACCCCTTAAGTGCCAAGGACGAGCATTTTGCACAGACTTGCATACTAGCCTGGCAGTTAAAGAAACACTTAAGGGGCCTGGGTGACAGCCCTGCTTTCTGACGTTGTTTGACGCAAGCTTGCAGCTTGCTATTATACAAGATTAAATCTGCAGTTCTGTAGAACGAATGCATGTGTTCACATGTCAAACAAGCAGTCATCATAGCAATGGAAAACATTGTTTTGAACAACATATTATTTCTATGTAACCTTTGTTTCATTGAACGCAGGCAAAAATTAGTATGCATTTGTGGGCAGTGTGGGATTTTTGTCTTTCATAAACGGTCAGCTCCTCCCTTTGCTGGCTTCAGGAGGACTCTCTAAAAATAGCACGGGGGCTCGGTCAGTCACGTGTGCATTCCACGTGTGCCCTGGCCTTCTAAGGACACTAACTGCTAAGGAGGGAAAAAGGCCTTGGTGCGGGAATGGAAACAGGAAGCAGGAACTGCAGATAGGATTTCCTTTCAATCTCAGTTCCTGCTCTTCGAAGAAAGGATACCATGTTTAGGGAAGTGAACAAAGGCCATGAAAGGATTGTTTAAAGGCGTGGTCGTCACTGAGTGATTTTGCTGCCTGGCCTTACTCTTGCTCGCCCCACGGCGTATGCTGTCATAAATAACTACCGCAAGAAGGCGCCGAAGCACGATTTTACCTCAACATAAGCAACTGAAGTAGGCGGTTCTGCACAGTTTGTGTAGATTGGCGTAGGATGAAGATAGTATTCTTTCTGGTACTAATGGCGCAGATTATTGTGTGTATGGTGTAATGTGTGTGTGTATGAGGTGCACCAGATTCACACATGAGGCGTTGGCAGTCCTGCTTCTGGCATTAAGGGCGCAGAGGTTGGTGAGTTGGCATTCATGCTTCTTACACTAAAGGTGTAGAAGTTGGTGAAGCGCATCTGAGCAGAAACAAAGACGACGTTCTTATGCACAGTTTGTGTAGGTTGGAGTGAGATTGGAGTAGATTATGTAGATGTGATGGGTCACAAAAAAGAGATTTAGCAGTGTTTGGTGTGCATAGCAAGAGAAAATGGTTTATTCCATTATTACTTCTTCTTCGTGTGTATTTTTAGGCAAATTAGATGGATTTTCACTAATTACTCCTTGTTTGTGTGAAGGAAAACTGGCTGTTCTCTGACTGGCATGTTGTGTTTTGTGTGCTCTCTTTGTGGCTTTCCTATGCTTTTCTTTTCTTTGGAATGTTTCTTTTGGGAGATGTCATTGTTGAATTTGAAAAAGAATGTTAGTTTGGGAGTCCGTATAAAAAACTTCAACAATACGTATAAAAATAATTAAAAAAAAAAAAACAACAATGGTATGTTTGATCGAATTTCAGCTGAACGAAAACTTCGAACAGCCGAAGATTTCGAACAGCGGAAAATGTCGATCAAATCTAGCATTCGATGCGATTATAGTGAACAAGGGGAGCAGGGGTTGCGGGGTTGTCCCTCACACCCATGTCCATTAAAATCGCATGGGGTTTGCTGGGGTGTCCACTGCGACGCAAATAATTAAGTTGCGAAAGAAATAAAAAAAGGACCCTTTGGTGCCGGTTCCCATGCACGTAAGTGAAGGGAACCAGTGTCACAGAGGGATGGCGGAGTCGGCGGCACACAGCAAAGTGTTCCACCAGAAGGTAAGCAAGGTGATCGGGTTAGCGGGGTTGCAAGAAATATCAGCGGGAGACAAAACCAAAAGTTATTTTCGGTAAAACACTTTTTTGTTTTTTTCTCCCTCTGACATTTCGAAATCGAACAAATCATGGTAAACCAGCAGTTTGCAATAGCAGAGCATGAAACCAAATATTTTGTGTAAGGTAGTTTGGAATTGTTGATGCGGTAAGCCTGTGGTGAGCCAATTGTACCTGACCACAGGTTGGCGCTCATAGATGGCAGCTGTGAGACTGGGTGTGGCAGATACATTGAAAAAGTCATTGGGCTTCATTACGAGTTTGCAGGTCCGGAAACAAGGGTGTGGTAAGCTTACTGGCACTCTTGGTTCCGGATCGGCAAACTCTGAATCTGCCTGCCTTGGCCACTGTGCCCGACAGGTCTGACCCTGCCGGGCGCAGCAGCCACGGTAGGCAGACCCATCACAGAAGCACTGCACCATTAGCAATGGGGCCGGTGCTTCCTTGTCCCCACTCCCATAGAGTCCAACAGGACTCTATGGGAATGGGGACTTACAATTTGCCAGCGCCTGACTTCCCGCGCCACCGGACTCGTAATTAGCCGGTGGCACCGGGAAGTCAGGCGCCAGTAAAATATTACGGGTCTGGTGGCAATCTGCTGGTCGTACCGGCAGGGTTACTGCCGGACCCGTAATGAGGCCCATTGTTTCTTTGTGTTGGTTGAAAAGGTTGTGTGGTTGTCTCTAGAGGGAATGATAGTGCTTGAGCGTTGCAGGCTCGAGATTCGACATTGGCAGTGGCAGAAAAAAGATGTTCAATAAATTGTTATTGGTTGAGATTGTTGTGTTGGGTTGTGCTGGTGTAAGTTATTTGAGTTGTTAGTTGTGGTATGCACATTTTCTGTGTGTGTTTTGTTTTGCATAGAAGGGAGGGGTGTAGTATCCTGATGGTATGAATTATTGCTATGATAGGTTCTGTCTGTGTGTTGTTGTTGCAAAGAATTGAGGTGTTTAGTATCCTGTGATATCACATATCAGAAGGTGCATTGGAAAGTAGAATCTGGGAAATCCCAGATTCCTGTAAAGTCCCTTGGACAGGACTTGAGGTTAGGAGCTGGAACTGAATACATGTAATACCTATGCTCTCCTGCCTGACCCCTTAGTTTACCTCTGTAATAGAAATGAAGATGTTTCTTTTTATACAAGGCCTTCTGGGGCCTGGGTCCAAAATATCTTCAGCTATCACTGCGTAAATACCTCCCCTCTCGAGCTCTTCGCTCCTCCTCCTCTAACTCCCTCAGGGTCAATCGTTTTTCAAAGAAACGAGCTGGGGGTAGATCTCTGTCTTCGGCAGGGGCCTCCCTCTGGAACAGCCTCCGTGCCACTCTAAAGCTTGAGGAAAACCATCTCAGGTTCCGGAAGCACCTGAAGACCTTCCCCTTTGCTTCTGCCTTCGCCCCCCTCTCTCCTGCTGATCTGCTCTCTTGGCACCTTGCACTGGGAAACCTTCTGTCTCTGGTCCCAGGTTCCTGCTCATCCTGCCACCCTACCGCACTGCCTCAGGGCCACCCCTGGCACTGGGTTTTGTATCTGTACCAATACAGCCCCCCCTTTTTCCCCACCTGCACTTATCAGACCCACCTGATCTGCTGCCTCAAACCTAACACTTGCCACTTGGCTGCACTACCACTTTGTGCTGATTTTATTATTTATATATTTATTTTTGTTAGGATTATCTATCCTGTTTCTCCTTTGCTCTGCACTTTCCACTTTCTCCCTCCCCTCCATGCACTTTTCCCCTCCCCCTCTCCCATGCACTTGCACATTCTCAATGTCACTGGGCCTAGTA
This sequence comes from Ambystoma mexicanum, assembly GCF_040938575.1. NCBI lineage: Eukaryota > Metazoa > Chordata > Amphibia > Caudata > Ambystomatidae > Ambystoma > Ambystoma mexicanum. The sequence goes on along the minus strand of NC_090921.1, from coordinate 1,175,275,022 downwards.
AAATCGTTTGTTTCGTTCTCCCCTGTTCCCCTCCCTTGCCTTGTCGCGCTGTGAAACTCCTGTGTATGAGCGCGATATAAATAAAATATCATATCATATCATCCTCACTGTGTATCCTGGCATTCATGCTGCAGGTTTCACCTACCTGAAGTCCCAGGATCCATCTTTGAATATTTCAAGGGGCCTACATGTGAACTCCTTTGCACGTAGATTTTGAGTTTGAAAAAGATTTCGCTCTGGAATTAAACAATTTAAGTCAGGGCCAACTAAGGAAAAGAAGGTTGAAAAAATTAAGAGTGCTACTTGGAAAACAAAGGACGTTCTCTCCCTTGTCAGGTCTAAAAGTCAAATGTGCAGTTCACTCTTTCAAAGAGACTCCCACACCAATAGTCCGACACTTAAAAACTGGAAAGCAGAAGAACTATTCATTTTCAAACCTATATCCTAAGCAGAGCTTACGGTGATCATGGAGAAGCTTTAACTGTCAAATTGCAAGGGGGACATATGCCCTGCTATGGCTATTAAAGCATGTTCTGCTGCTCCGATTACTGCTTTATGTAGATATGTGAATGCTTCTTTTAGAAATTGTTGTGTGCCGGTATGCATTCAAAACTCATGGGTTAAACCTCTCTTGAAAAAAACAGGTCTTGCACTATGTGATCCTTTGAACTATCGTCCGATTTCGAATTCCCCTTTTCTTTAACATTTTTTGAAAGAGTGGCATATACGCAAGTGCTTGCCCATTTGAGATCCTATAACATATTGAACCAGAAGCAATCAGGATTCAGAGAATGGCACGGGACAGAGACAGCGTTGCTGGACTTAAAGTCCAAATTTCTCCAACATATCGATCAGGGAGATACTAGTATTCTGATGCTTCTGGACCTGTCTGCCGCCTTCGACCTGGTGGATCATGAAGTTTTGGTCACCAGGTTGAAGGATGTAGCGGGTTTCTCCACAGCGGCAGCCCAATGAGTCAAATAGTTGTTGGGGGGGACGTCACTGGAGAGTAAGTAGCACCCTGGCTGATGCTGATACTAAGGAGCTAATCCAAGGAGTACCTCAAGGAGCTTGTTTATCCTCTATATTTTATAATATTTTTACTGCACAGTTTTTCGACTTCCTGCATAACAATGACATCGAATTTGCTAACTATGCCGATGACACTCAACGTGTCATCCCTCTTACTGGTGTCTTTGCGGAAGATGAAGCAGATATTAATAGGATTTATGGCCTTAACCAAAATTGGATGTGCTCTAATGGTCTCTCACTTAACACAAGCAAGACAGAGATGATGCTTGTAGGAACCGAAGCCAATACACGTAAAGTGGAGGAACGGTACGTCCAACTACAGATTGACAAGTGTACTATTAAGATGAAAAAGAAGGTCAAAAGACTGGGGGACTATCTGGACTGCAACCTGAACATGAAAGCTCAGGTTGGTAGTTTAGTTGCCTCAGCAGCAGATATTAAATTATTAAACGTATGTCACATGCTCAGCCCTTTCTCCCCAGCGCAAGCAGGGAAACCTTAGCGCGTGCTCTTGTAGGATCACAATAGACTACTGCAGCAGCCTATGTACGGGTCTACCCAACTACAAGGTTAACAGAGTGCAGGTGATGCAGAATATTGCAGTTAGAGTTATTACAGACAGAAGAAAAAGGGACCACATTTCAGATGCTAGAAGGGACCTACATAAGTCATTACAGTAAAGTAAAGTTGTTAAATTGATGCTAGTCTTAGGAACGTAATTGGCTGCCTCTAAGCATACCAGGGCCAGCCAGCCTGCCTCTGCTCGAGGTTTGGACACAACAAGGCCTCCAGAGTTACACTTGTAATAAAGGCAGTTGTACTTTGCTCTATGGCTGGGCCTTCTGTTCTCAGGACCCAGTTCCTCTTGCCTGTACATCGGGAGACTGCTAATAGTCCCCTAGTCGATTTTACAGGTGGTAGCAGAGGATGGTTGCTAAGACCACCTTGACCCGCTGCGTGCCAGAAGAGCTGCGTCACGACCCGTGAGGACCAGACCAAAAGACCACATGTTGAATATTGAAAAAGCAAATTAACAAGGGGGGTCCTGGGAATCCCTCTGCCAGACATTAGTCCTGGTTACAAGAGACCTATCCAGAGTCTTTTGCTCACTATCTTTCACAGAGAAGAAATATCCCAAACATATCAGTCTTTGTCCTGCCCTGGGGCAGTCCAGCACCGAAATGCTAGGCAATTCTCCTCTGAACAAGAGTACCAACAGCAACCCCAGACACGTGTTTCGGTCTGGCTGGACCTCATCAGTAGGGTGGAGCTGTGCCTCTCTAAAAATAGTGAGCAAGGGGTCCACGTCTGGATTCCCCTAGTAACTCAGGGTGAGACCCTAAGTTACTTAAATATGCAAATTAACAAGGTGGGTCCTGGGAGTCCCTCTGCCAGACATTAGTCCCGGTTACGAGAGACTTACCCAGAGTCTTTAGCTCACTATCTGAAAAATATTGAAAAAGGTCATCAGACGCAGCCTTGGAGAAATTCATGCCCACTCCCAGTGGGACGCCAAGCCGACCGGATGGCAGAGTGGCAGATTAGAGGGAAAGGCAGTGTCCGAGGACTTCAGCAGATCAACAGAGTTTAAGTATAGACATACAGTAAGCATTGGGAAGGGAAAGGTTTTGTTGTTTGATGATTGTTTTGTGTTATTGTGAAGAAAACCTGTTTCCAGGTGTTTAGTTTAAGGTTACAGATAAAAAAGAGAAATGAAGAAAAGAGAAGAGACACCTGTATTCTAGGCGCTAACTTGGTTTATGGATGAAAAACAAGAAAAGACAAAAAAGAATACCTGTCTAGGCAGATAGCATAGTTATGAAAGACATATGTCGAAATCCTGTGTGTAGGTGGTAGCATAGTTCCCTTAGGCCATGGAAGGTGCTTTCTTAGTTTATCTCAGTGAGATGCTATCCTATGCAACGGTATAGAAGAAGAGACACATATGTTGTAAATCCCTAGTTGAAGGCAGGAAGACAGCCATATATATATTTTATGTTGTTTGTATTGTTGTGTTTTGAAGTATTGTGACTTTTGGGGGGTGCATTTGAAGTATCAAAACCTTTCCTTTAGATCTGTAATGTCACAATAGGGTTCATAAATAGGGCACAGAGTTTTGTTGTGGAAGTAAAGACACATAGTGGGACATAGATGTGGCGATGGTAGAGTTTAAAAGCAAAAGATGATGGTTTTAACATGGCGAGATGATGCTCGAGTTGTCATAGAGGATTGTACCCTTTTGGGTGAGGCTCAATGAGCACATGAAAGAATTGTAGGTTTGCCTTTAAGGGCAGAGAGCACAGTGTGGGCAGTGAGCAGAGCATGCTCGAATTGATCGTGGTGAGCCGGAGAAGAAGTTGAAAGTTTTGTGGACATTCCTTGTGGCTTTAAGAGAGACGATTGAACATTGATGACAATGGAGAAATATACAAATTGTTAATGTGTTAACCTGTGTAAAAAAATAAATTCTTGCTTGAGGTCAAGTGAGTATCAGCAGTCAGAAAGTGACGTGCTGCCATGGGGGACACACCCCTTCAACATTTGTGCAAGATCCTTCCTGTGATATCAAAACAAAATACGCAAGTATAACGCAGAATGGACTTGTGATTCAGAGTGCAAAATGGCAAAGCCATGGCCCCAAGAGGTCAGTCTTTCCAAATGTATGTTGCAATATTTGACCACGTATTTACATGCTGCATGTAAAGGGAAAACATTGAGTAAGGGGTTAGCCATATTGGAGCTTTGGAAAATGTTTGAGGACAGGGAAGAGGACCCACCGCAGAAGGAGTGGTTGCTGAGCCAGTGCGATGCAGGTGGCAAAGCACCCACATATCCTCCTCCTCCTCCTCCTCAAACCGTAGACCCCACAACAGAACGAATGGGATTTTACCCTTTGAAAGAACGAAAAGCAGTGCCAGGGTATACCAATCCCATTTATGCACCAGCAGGGTATAGCAGCGAGTTCACGCTTAGCGGCGTGAAGCAAACGGGCAAGGGAACAGACACTATAGGTGACGAGTGAAAGGAGCGCAGAAAACTGCAAATGAAATTGATGAAGAGCGATAGAGGGGAATCTGAAAACAGTGGGGATAGCGAAGTGATTGTGACTTCAAATAAGTGTATAGGAGGACAGATATTGCTCAAATTTGATGGAAAGAACACAAGCAAGCATACAAAGATTCCTCTAAATGGTAGCAGGCATTATGACAGGACCAGCAGAATTGAAAGACGAAGAAGAGGAGATACAGAGGAGAATAGGGATACTGTATAGGAGCAGGTGGGATAGCCCCAATGCCCCAAAGCTAAGCAGAAGCATAGCAGGGCCTCAATCCAGCGGGGACAACAGCTCAGTAGACAGAGTAACCAAGAAATGACAGGAGAAACATCTGCTAAGGAGACTTAATTTTGAAAATGAAGGAGAAGAGGACAGCAACGATAGTGGGGGAACCATGGGATCAGATGAGGACATAGGGGCAAGTGACGATGACGAAGGGAGAAGGCCATGTGGCCTATCCAGGGAGATGAGCACTGAGCGGGAGACACTATGGGGTGGAGAGGAAAACACCGGGAAGAATAAGATAGGACCTGATGGGCGCCTTGAGTGTCCCAAAGATCGATTGCATAGTGCAGACAAATTTACTCCTTATGCGCAAAAGCTGAGAGGCATGTCCGGATGGAGAAAGTCTAATATGACAAGAGCACTTACTGCCGCCAAAGGCGTGGAGAAGCACGACAGGGGAGTCGAACTGACAGGGTGACGGATAAGCACAATATATACTGTGACAATACATGGATAAGGATAATTTGAGGTGCTAGCTACCTTCCTTGACTGCAGGAGTGGGAACATGGATATACAAGTTAGGAAGGCTGGCATCAGGGACAACACTAGCAGTGGGTGACATTAATAGCTTACTCTCAGCCATTCTTGGGGAGGTAGCTGACAATGTGTGGAAACTGGCAGGGTATCCTGGAGTGATGGCACAGAATACAGTGCATGACAGTGCACCATTTAACAACTGCAGAGCAGCCGTATGGCAGGCTCTGAGAGTACAGCAGCCAGTGTCATGATCTCTGCTTCCAAAAGGTCAGGGTTTTCCCAACTCCCTTGGAAGCAGATCCATAACCCAGGTTCCGAGTGTCAACCAGTCCCAATTGGGACCTTTTGGACCCAGTCCTGGGGCCAGTGGCACCAGGCTCATAAATATGCCCAGTCCCAGCGCTGGAAGCGCCGGGCTCATAATGCTTGGGTGGACTTACCTGCAGCAGACCATGCTGCTTACTTGCCTGCCAGTTGAGTCTCTGATCCTCTTCTGTTTGGAACTACTTTTCCTGTTGGGTGGGGCAGGAGCCACTCCCTAGATTCAGAACACTGGAACTCTTCTGGAAAGCAGGAACTCTTTTCTTAGGCGTGGCTGTGGAAGGAGACACCTAAGCACTACAGGAGGCTATTTAAACCACACCCGATGGATGAATCTTGCTTTGCGTTATTCTGCATCCTCAGCAGCAGAACGCTCATCGTGTCTTCTGCATCTGATCCTGGGCCTAAGGAAAAAGGCTTACCATTCTGAATCCAGTCTTCAGCAACACCTATAAAGACAAGAAAGAACAGGTTAGCATTACGGTCTTCAGTGACAGCTCTTCACTTACCTGGTCAATCGGCTGTCACCAACGCCTCGCGCTGCATTCCGGCATCTGAAAGACAAAGGCTTACCTACTCTTCGTGCGCTCCGGAGGTCTTCACACTGCATTCCGGCATCTGAAAGACAAAAGCTTACCAACTCTTCGCACGCTCCGGAGGCCTTCGGCGCTGCATCCCGCATCTGAAAGACAAAACAAGGTGCGTTTAAAGACATTGGGGAACTTTAATACTCACGTGCCATTACTCCTTTCCACATCTAACCCAGTGGGTATTCCGGCACCCTGCAGCCGCCCCGAACTTGTACCTGCAAAATAAAAAGACAGTTAGAGCGCATCGTGAAGCAGGCAACAAGCGCTTACTTACGTGCTTCCAGGCGCTTCTATTCATCACACGGGCTCCATCTTCAACTCACTTCAGCCCGCCATCCGCCATCGCCGGAACCCTGCAAAACAAGAGACATCATTACTAAAGACTTTAAAGACATTAGAATTACTCGAAACTTACCGTTCGTGCAGTAAACGACGGACAGCAGTCCTCTGAAGTCAAGAGGCCTGCTCCCCTTATCCAGTGAAGAAACTGGTTACAGCACCCTGCCTCGAGGCAGATGGAGAGCACGGCGTTCACTTACCTAAGGTGAGAGCGTTAACCTTTGGGGTTCTACAGGAGAAGAGAAAGGGAAGAAGAGAGAGACATTCAATAACCCAGTTCATTAATCCCACATTTTCTATCTGCAGACATCTTACCCTTCAAGCCAGACATACAGTGCACAGAGGTCCAGCCCAAAGAGCCAGCCGTGTGTTACACATCACCTTTGAAGATACGGTATACGCCCAGTCAAGACCGGCGCCTCTACGGGAATCAGGTGAGCGTTACAGAACGCAAAGCCTACCACAAAACTCCCGTCCAGGCGCTATGGAAACCTCGGATACCGACCAGCTAGCCCAGTTACTTGGGGAACTAAGGGCAGAAGTGCATGCAGCCCGTCAGGAAACGAACGCTCTAAGAAGGGAACTGATTATTTCCAAGGAGCGAACAGATGATCTCGCTAGACAATTGCTACAGTCACAAGCCGGACAGACCCCGTTACCCGCATCTGGGGGAAATCTTCCTTCTACATCCTCTATGAATCCAGTGCAGATCAACCTACCTGGGAATGTACCTCTGGCTCCGCCTGAACGATTTTCTGGTGACCCAAAGAGGTTTGCAGTATTTATCAATCAGTGCCGGTTGCATTTCTTATGCCGGCCAGCAGCCTTTCCAACTGATCAAGCTAAAGTAGCTTTCGTGCTTTCGTACCTTAGTGGCAATGCGGCAGACTGGTCGATCCCTCTAGTAAATCAAGATGATCCGGTCCTCCATGATTTTCAAGCTTTTAAGCTCAGTATGGAAAAACTGTTCGCAAGACATTCACAGGGGCAGGCCTTGGACAATGAGCTTCTTTCGTTGCGACAAGGTAATCAAGACCTTTTGGCTTATATTGCGTCTTTCAACAGACTGATAGTGGAAACTCACTGGCCTGAGGACAAAAGGATTACGCTGTTTTATAGAGGTCTACGCGGAGAGCTCAAAGATGTGTTAGCCCAAGTAGTGAATCCCCCACAAGATTGTTCGGACTACATAGACTTAGTTGTTCAAATAGATCACAGACTGCAGAACAGGAAGGCCGATCGTTCCAAGTTTGATGCTCGAGTATTTTCCAAACCGCCAACTCCTTCCAAAGGAGTAGACTCCGGGGAACCCATGCAAAAAGGGGGTCTGAAAGGTCCTCTAACACAAAAGGAGCGGGAAAGGAGAAAACAGTTGCAATTATGCCTCTATTGCGGAAACCCAGGGCACATTCTTCGAGACTGTCCGGTGAAACCTGCCAAGAAGGCAGTAGGAGCTGCAGTTACCAAAGTTACAAACTCTGAGCAGGGAAACGACCTCGCCCGACAAGAATAGAGGTCCTCTTGCCGAGCGTGAAAACCAGGTCCGTGACCTCGCATTTCGTGATACCTATGGTCCTCATTAGCCCTGATAATCCGGATCGATTACATGCAATTGAAGCTTACGTCGACAGCGGTGCCATCGGCAATTATGTGGATCATGAAATGGTTTTGAGGATGAATCTAACTCTTTGTCCCAAGGCTGTAAAGGACGTCATTACTACAGTGGATGGTACGGAGATAGCCTCCGGGCCAGTAACGCATACCACTCAAGAAGTGACGCTAGTAAGTCAAGATGGACACCATGAGAAGATCGTGTTCGATGTGATCAAGGCCCCTCAGTTTCAGATTATTCTAGGAATACCTTGGTTAGAGAAACACAATCCTCTGATCGATTGGCGAGCAAGAACGGTCCAGTTTCCAGAATGTGTCTCTACTTGTCACCCTCCACCTGGTGTTGCACTGGCAGCAATTTCTTCAGAGACTCCCCAGTTACCTCCCGAATACCTAGAATACCAAGATGTTTTCCGGAAGGATCAGGCTAACTCTCTACCTCCTCATAGGTCTTATGACTGCCAGATCGACCTGATACCTGGATCTACTCCTCCTTGTAGTAGAATTTATGCCCTCACCGAGCCTGAGAACCTTCACCTTCGACAATACCCGGATCAATACCTGGCAAATGGGTTTATTCATCCTTCCAAGTCCCCTGCTTCTTCAGCTTTGTTCTTCGTTCCAAAAAAGGAAGGAGACCTTCGAACTTGTATAGATTATCGCTCCCTGAACCAGATCACCGTTAAGAATAGATATCCGTTACCTTTGATCCCTGAACTCCTGGACCAAGTCAGAAAAGCATGCATATATACAAAGCTGGATCTTAGAGGAGCTTACCACTTGGTACGAGTAAAAGAGGACGATGAATGGAAGACGGCCTTCCGCACCAAGTATGGGCTATTTGAATATCAGGTCATGCCCTTCGGACTTTGTAATCCCCCGGCCGCCTTTCAATATTTTATGAACGATGTCCTCAGAGAGCTCATAGATGTGTGTGTTGTTGTTTACATTGACGACATCCTCGTTTATTCTTCATCGGAATCTGAACATCGGAAACACGTGAAAATGGTCCTCGAAAGATTGCGTCAACACAAACTTTTCGCTAAGTTGGAAAAATGTGTTTTCAACGTGACTGAAGTTGAATTCTTGGGATTCATATTATCACCTGGCGGAGTGCGTATGGATTCAAAGAAGGTCGATGCAGTTCTCAAATGGCCATCACCATCCTCCATAAAAGGTGTGCAAAGCATGTTAGGCTTCGCTAACTTTTACCGCAGGTTTATCCCCGAATTCTCTCGAATAGTCCAGCCCATCACTGCCTTGTTAAAGAAAAACAAACGTTTTGAATGGTCTACCGAGGCGGAACAAGCTTTCCAGGATTTGAAGACTAAATTTATCTCTGCACCAATCTTAAAACACCCTCGCCCCGAACTCCCCTACATCGTGCAAACTGATGCTTCAAGCCTTGCCATGGGGGCAGTTCTATCACAAAAGGACCCGGTAACCAATCAGTTGCATCCCGTGGCATTTTGGTCCCGCAAATTCTCGCCTCCTGAAATCAATTACACGATTACTGACAAGGAACTTCTGGCTATCAAGTCTGCCTTTAAGGCTTGGCGGCATTATCTGCTGGGGGCCCGACACACCGTTACTGTGATTACGGATCACCGAAACCTGCAATATTTGAAAACCGCAAAAGCCCAATCCTCTAGACAACTCCGTTGGGCATTATTCTTTGCCGAGTTTGACTTCATAATTACCTATCGACCTGGTACAAAAAACGGTAAAGCTGATGCCCTTTCTCGGATGGGAGTGGAAGAACACTTGATCAACCCTAAACCTGTACCAATCATTCCCGAACAAAGAATTCTGGGTGTAATCGCCACAGAATCCATAGAGGAAGTTAAGGATAAAGCCAGGCAACTTGTAACTCCAGCAGACATACAGAATTGGCATCTGCAGGGAAAGGACTTTGCAGTAAGGGACAACTTATTGTATTTCCAAGAACGATTATATCTACCCAGCACAGATTTACAGAAAAAAGTAATCTCTTGTTATCACGATTCTTTAATGGAAGGACATCCCGGTATAGCCAAGACCTCAGAAAAGATCAAGCGCTACTTCTGGTGGCCGTCTTGGAAAAAAGATATCAGAGACTTTATAATGTCCTGTGGAGTATGCGCCCAAAACAAGAGTCAAAAGGAAAGACCAGCAGGCCTCTTACGCCCTATTGACATCCCACCTCGCCCTTGGCATACGCTTTCTTTGGACTTCATCACCGATCTACCTCCATGCTCCGGATACAATACGATTCTAGTAATCGTGGACTTATTCTCCAAGATGGCGCATTTCATTCCGCTCCAAGGCTTGCCAACAGCAGCAACTCTGGCCCGAGAATTTCTCGAAAACATCGTCCGACTGCACGGTTTTCCTTCAGTTCTAATTTCGGATCGAGGTAGTCAATTTATTTCTCATTTTTGGCGAAGTTGCTGTCGGTCGGCTCAAATTGATGTGAGACTATCGACCAGTCACCACCCTCAGACCGACGGACAAACCGAGAGGACCAATCAAACTCTGGAACAGTATTTACGCTGCATGCTGCAACAAACTGAAAAAACTTGGAAAGACATCCTTTGGATAGCCGAATATGCCTACAATAACTCTGTCCATTCGGGAACTGGGAAAACCCCGTTTTTTCTTTTGTACGGCAGTCACCCTCGAACCTCGGAGTTGGATCCCCTCCAAGATCTTGAAACACCAGCAGTAGACTACCTGCATTCTACAATCACCCAAGCCTTTAAGGAAGCTGTTTCTCACCTTCAAAGGGCTAAAGAACAATACAAGAAAGGAGCAGATCAACATCGGAAGGAAGCCCCTCAATATCAAGTAGGGGATCAAGTCTGGTTATCCACCAAATATCTACCTCTAAAAGGGCCACGCACATTCAACCCAAGATACCTTGGTCCCTATTCCATCACTACCATAGTAAACCCAGTAGCGGTCAAGTTGGACTTGCCCCCGCACATGAAGATACATCCGGTCTTCCACGTCTCTCTATTAAAACCCGTGCAACCTCAAACCCGACTAACCAAATCTCCAAAACCTATCCTAGTTGATGGAGAACTCGAGTTTGAAGTCAAAAGCATTCTGGACTCCAAGATCTCCAAATCTAAACTATTCTACCTAATTGACTGGAAAGGCTACGGCCCCCAAGAGAGATCCTGGGAACCTGCTGAATATGTCCACGCTCCTCGCCTAATCAAAAGATTTCACTGAACATTTCCTGACAAGCCAAAACCCCCGGATAAGCCCGGTTTGGGAGGGGCCTTGAGGGGGGGTACTGTCATGATCTCTGCTTCCAAAAGGTCAGGGTTTTCCCAACTCCCTTGGAAGCAGATCCATAACCCAGGTTCCGAGTGTCAACCAGTCCCAATTGGGACCTTTTGGACCCAGTCCTGGCGCCAGTGGCACCAGGCTCATAAATATGCCCAGTCCCAGCGCTGGAAGCGCCGGGCTCATAATGCTTGGGTGGATTTACCTGCAGCAGACCATGCTGCTTACTTGCCTGCCAGTTGAGTCTCTGATCCTCTTCTGTTTGGAACTACTTTTCCTGTTGGGTGGGGCAGGAGCCACTCCCTAGATTCAGAACACTGGAACTCTTCTGGAAAGCAGGAACTCTTTTCTTAGGCGTGGCTGTGGAAGGAGACACCTAAGCACTACAGGAGGCTATTTAAACCACACCCGATGGATGAATCTTGCTTTGCGTTATTCTGCATCCTCAGCAGCAGAACGCTCATCGTGTCTTCTGCATCTGATCCTGGGCCTAAGGAAAAAGGCTTACCATTCTGAATCCAGTCTTCAGCAACACCTATAAAGACAAGAAAGAACAGGTTAGCATTACGGTCTTCAGTGACAGCTCTTCACTTACCTGGTCCATCGGCTGTCACCAACGCCTCGCGCTGCATTCCGGCATCTGAAAGACAAAGGCTTTCCTACTCTTCGTGCGCTCCGGAGGTCTTCACACTGCATTCCGGCATCTGAAAGACAAAAGCTTACCAACTCTTCGCACGCTCCGGAGGCCTTCGGCGCTGCATCCCGCATCTGAAAGACAAAACAAGGTGCGTTTAAAGACATTGGGGAACTTTAATACTCACGTGCCATTACTCCTTTCCACATCTAACCCAGTGGGTATTCCGGCACCCTGCAGCCGCCCCGAACTTGTACCTGCAAAATAAAAAGACAGTTAGAGCGCATCGTGAAGCAGGCAACAAGCGCTTACTTACGTGCTTCCAGGCGCTTCTATTCATCACACAGGCTCCATCTTCAACTCACTTCAGCCCGCCATCCGCCATCGCCGGAACCCTGCAAAACAAGAGACATCATTACTAAAGACTTTAAAGACATTAGAATTACTCGAAACTTACCGTTCGTGCAGTAAACGACGGACAGCAGTCCTCTGAAGTCAAGAGGCCTGCTCCCCTTATCCAGTGAAGAAACTGGTTACAGCACCCTGCCTCGAGGCAGATGGAGAGCACGGCGTTCACTTACCTAAGGTGAGAGCGTTAACCTTTGGGGTTCTACAGGAGAAGAGAAAGGGAAGAAGAGAGAGACATTCAATAACCCAGTTCATTAATCCCACATTTTCTATCTGCAGACATCTTACCCTTCAAGCCAGACATACAGTGCACAGAGGTCCAGCCCAAAGAGCCAGCCGTGTGTTACACATCACCTTTGAAGATACGGTATACGCCCAGTCAAGACCGGCGCCTCTACGGGAATCAGGTGAGCGTTACAGCCAGACACATCTGACGTAAGTGCGATTATTGCACGCAAATACGTGAGTAAGAAGATCCACTTTAGAATATTAAGGAGATACAAGACCGTTGGCATCTTGAGATGAGGGAACTGTGGGTCAAAACAGTGGGGTTATTTTATCACATATTAAGCTAAGCGCTACAAGAGCAGGTACAGAAACAATTGAAGAAGTTAGTGGGAATGGTAGCGAAGCTATGGTCAGAAATTCAGTTGACTATAGTACATTATTGCCGACTAATGCAGGAGAATGTGAGAAAGAAGTGCAAGGAAAGGAAACAAGAAGAGGCAAAATTTGTGCAAAAAAAGCTATCGAAAATACACCATGGAAGGGGCTATGTTGATGAGTGGAGAGGCAGTAGTTTTGCAAAATACACAGAACCGACCACAGATGGCAGTAGGATGTTTTTCAGGAAGGGGAGATATCAGTCACAGGGTAGAGGGATGTCCTGGGGAAGAGGGTTTGGATATCCAATGCAGTAGGGTGGAAACAGATTTAATGGAGGACAGCCGAGACCTATGGGGGTGCACCAAATTGCTGGAAGTGCGGTAGAGTACGTCACATAGCCAGACAGTGCAGGACTAGAGGCGGAATACAGCAGAATGGAGGGGCGACATACCAATGGACATACCAGGCTGAACAGTCTGACTATAATGCCCAAGATAATATGTGACGCAAATGGCACCAGCACAGCAACCACCGAGACAGCAACAAAAGCAGACACACACTGCAGAGCCAGGGATGCACACAGCCATTCCAGACAACTCAGCAGGCACCGGTACAGCAGAATGCCATAGTCATGAGATCCAAAAAACCCACACTGCAGACTCCAGTAAGGAAACTGGGGGCTGGGGGGTGACTGCGATAGAAGGCAACCCTTTACTGGGAATGGGGATGACCATGTACCCACAATAGGACAGCCCACAGACAGACCTGATGTGTTCAATCCTATCCATTATACCCAACCCGAACAAGGAACCATGTGTAGGTGTTCCCATAGGTGACAAGACATTCTCCTTTCTCGTCGATACAGGGGTGACTCTATCCTCTATTAGGGAGGGGAGATACCCAATGTCAGGCGTTGCCATGAATGCACAGGGATTATCTAGGGCTACAGACTTCGTTCCTTTCACCAACAAAATCCCAATTTCTATAGGAGAACATTACCTTACCATGCCACTGTTATATTCCTAACAGACACCAGTTAAAATAATGGGGAGAGACATGATGAGCCAACTCAACATGACCGTTTCATTAACAGAACAGGGGATAGTGTGCTCAACCTCTAGAATTTACTACATAAACACACAAGAATGTATTCAAGCCTTTTGCTAGCAGACTGTGCAGAGGAGGGTGCCAGTGAACCTAGAGTTATTTCAATATGGAGTGGAAGTACTACTAGCATGTTTTCCAGGGATACAAAGTAAATGACTTTGCATACCTAACGAGTTTCTATTCAGTCCAGAAATCCCCTTTGATGAGAAGGAAGGCCAGGTGCAATATTTCCAATGGCAAAACAATATCCTTTGTCCAGGGAGGCAGACAAAGGCATGTTTTAGATGAAGGTAGGTGGTAGAGCGCTAGAAAAAACATATCACTGCACTGATCGTGGTAGTTGGGAGAGGATCTTGCTGCCGGGGAAGGATTCTTAGGAGACAGTCCTCTTCCATCTCAGTGAGTTACATATTGGTTTGTTCGTATGAACCACATTCCCCTGGGCTCTGGAGCCCTACCTAATAATGTAGTTTGTACGATCAGCTTGAGTATATCAAGTAATAAATGAGATGTTTTGTCACTTGGGTTTGGAGTTTAAGAGTGATTTATTATACAAAAGCTGACACTTGTTTTGACCTGACAGGGGTCTTTATCAAGGCTGTGGTGATATAAACATGGTGAGGCATGCATTATTGTATTTTGAGCGATTACCTTTGAGGAGGCCGGGTGAGTAGTGACCCATGTGCCAATATGAGGGAAGAGTGTGATGTGTTGGTATGCCAGTTATGGGTGACATATTGTTATTGGCATGGCATGCATGGTGAATGTGGTGACAACAATTGGCATAGTATACATATTTTGTTGGGTCAAAACGGTTGTGCGTTGTGTGACATTTGGATAGTGGAACGACAATGCGAGGCATATTGGTTGATGCAAGTAGGCATTGTTATTTCAGTGATAATGTTATTGCATAGCATATATGGTATTTATGATGACAGTAGTTGGTGAACAAGGTGTATACACGTTGGGGTTGAGTGAGTGAAATATGTGATCATTTTGCAGTTTATACAAGTATGCTTGTTGACATGGTTTGACGCATGGAATCATCACAAAGTGAACATGTATTATGTCATTGGAGGAAGTTGAACCAAGGGAAGGACGGAGAAAGAAAGATGTTAGTTGTGTTAGAGCGGGAAGCATTTATTTTTACCTGGGTAAAAGGGGTATTGGTGGCGCCCCGCTGACCAGGCTGGTCTGGGGCGGGGTGAAATGATGGGCTACAGATGCGTGGTGCTCTGTGTCTGGTTATTGTGGGGGCACAGGTGGTGTACAGCGAGAAGGGGCCAGAGTCCTGGTGTTGTGTAGAATTAACATGGCAGCGTCAGGAGAGCCCTGCCATGATGTGTCGAAATGGTCAAGGGACTGTAGTGCAGTAGTGTCAGCGTGTTTATAGCATTGATGCATGTGGAGAGGAAGAGCAAATGGCAAACCAAAGTGCCAATGAGGAGAGGCATGGGGGGTAATAAAAGTGGAGGGAGTGTCTGAGACTATCCAGCACCTGGGTAAGTGTGACGATATGGACCGCAATGGGCATGATAAGAGGGGGGTGGGAAGCACCGATTGAAGCACACTTACCTGACAGTTCAGCGAGGCCGCTGCAACAAGATGAGCGGTCACATCGATCTTTCGATGCTAGCCACCTTCTTGGAGTGCATTATATATAGTCTGTGTCGTCTCACGTGATAGGCCAAATAGGAGCTCAATGCTGATTGGCTGGAGAAAGTGGTGTGGCCAGGGGCATTGTGTGGATCTATTGTATTGAGACTGAAGAGTCAGAAGAGGGGCAATGATGTTGGTTGCCCATTTGGTGGGGAGGAGAAAGGTCTTAGAGGGCATGTAATGTGAGGAAGGCATTTGTGAGCGCACATATGGCAATTAACTGTGCATAGGAAGAGTGTTATGAGTGCTGGTCGGGGTACCGTGGAATGGGATTGAGAAAGTGTGGGATCACAATTGCCCTTGCATTGGTGCAGTAAACAGGTGGGTAGTGCGACAGGGATTGGTGTGTGCAACTGTAGGCCTATGCCTGTGTCTTAGCAGGGATGCTGATTGTGTACCCTTGGGGGCATAGTATACAGGAGAAACATTAGTTAGTGGCCGGGCCAGTATCCCAAGTTGGGTGGGCCCAAAGCGGGCACCATGTTGCATTAGGCTATTTCAAGTATTGGGGAGGGGCGCAGCAGCAGTCAGCGGGTGCATAGGTCTGGTGCATGACAGTTGGGGTGTCACTCTACAGGCCAGGAGGGTACAGAGGTTGAGGGGGCCAACCCATGCACCCTGGTGTTGGGGCAGTGCTGAGAAGGTATTGATCTCTGTGTTTGTCATGAGGGTTCAGGAGTTCTGGTCATGTGGTAATGAAGGTGAAAGAGGAAGAGATGGAGGTGGGACTGGCGTGTTCCTGATGCAGGGGGGAGAAAAGGAGCCATGGGATGGGTGCGTAGATGGTAAGATTAGTGTGAAAAAGGCATAGGCTTAGTTGTATCAGAGGAAATCATTAAGTTCATATTCAGTTTTAAGACCCTGGTTGACACATCTGTATTTGCAAATGAGTTTAGCTTCTCTTTGTCGAATTCTGAGCTCACAGTCCCCTCCTCTTGTGTCGCGTTTTACAATTTCGAGCCCGATAAATTGGATGTCCTTCTTGTTGTTCAGTTGGTGGTTCTCTTGCCAGTGAGATGCCAGAAGATATCTTGCATCCTGGGAGTTAAGGAGGCTTAAGTGTTCTTGTATTCTTGTTCTGAGTTCCAAGAATGTACTCCCAATATATTTGAGTTTGCACACACAACTGATCACATAGACAATGAATTTGGATTTGCAGTTAATGAATTGGTTGATACGGTGACAGTGGGTGTCATTGAAGTTGACAGACTTGACATTTAGTGCTTGCGGTCACATGGAGCAGGTTCCATATTTGTTGAAACCGGATACCTTTCAGGCAGTGAGACAGTTTTGACTTGATGGCTCTGTTCGTGCCATGTACGATGGGCTGAGCATTGTTCTTAAGGTGGGTGCTTTTGTGAACGAGAATTGGGCTCTTGCTGGTATCAATTTTTGGATATCTGCATCTATGGCGAGTAAATGCCAATGTTTATTCAGGATTTCTGTAGTTTGTAACTGTCTTGGTGGAAATGGTAGCTTATCTTATTGTTTCGTCTTTGGGTTTCGCCTTCACTTTGGGAGTAAGGAGTGAGACCCAGGTGGTTGACATTGCCATTTTTATCACTGTTTTAATTGTCTTCTATTGGTATCCTCTGTTGATAAATCTTGCTCTCAGAGAATGACACTCAGCTTGGTATGCTGGGTCGTTGCTGCAATTTATTTTTGCCTGAATGAACTCCCGCTTGGGGATGTTTTGTATGACAAACTTCCTGTGGCAGCTTGTGGCGAAAAGCACAGAGTTTACCTCTGTTGGTTTTCTATATGTGGTGGTGTGTAGGCCCATGCTGTTGATTGTAATTCTGATGTCAAGGAAGACAATGGTGTTGTTGCTCTGGTTACCTGTTAGTTCAACGCGCAATGAGTTGGTGTTAAGATATTCCTTGAAGGCGGCGAGCTGGTCCAATGTTCCTGACCAGATAATTAGTACAACATCTATGTACCTGTGCCATTAATATATGCTTCAGTTAAATTCTGGGTTTGCAAATGCATAAGCCTGCTCATAATGGTCCATGAAAAGGTTAGCCATTGCTGGGGCATATGTTGCACCCATAGCAATGCCTTTGATGTGTTGGTAATATGTCCAGTTGAAAAGGAACACATTGTTTGTAAGGAAAATTCCAAGAATTCTTTCATCATTCCGAGATGTGAATAGAAGGAGGTTGAGGCCTTGGCGTAGGTATGGTCAATGGCTTAAAGAGCTAATGTGTGGTTAATGGAGGCCTTCACTTCCAGTGTCACCGGTAGGTATCCCGATTTCCATGTGATGTTCTGTAAGATTAGTCGGGCATGCATTGTGTCCCAGAGGTAAGTTGGGTCTTTGGTACTTCTCTGTCTATGACATTGTTAATGTATTTTGCAATGGGTTAACTTACCCATCAAATGCCGCTCAGGATTGGCCTGCCCTCTGGGATGAGCGTGAAGTATTTGTGTACCTTTGGTAAAGATTAAATCATCAGCATTTGTGGGTGATCAGTCCTTAGGCATTTCTGTTCGTCATCCCTTAGGAGATCCTGTTTATGACATTTGGTGATAAGGTCTTTGGTTTGTGTTAAAATTGTAGTGGTTGGGGTTGATGGTAGAGTTTCATAGCAACCTGGGGTTTCCAATTATGTCATTGCCATTTTAATATAATCAAGCCTGTCTAATATGACTATGTTGCCGTCTTTGTCAGCTTCTTTGATGATGATGTTGGTGTTCAATTTCAGTGGGTTCAGGGCTCGTAGTTCATTGATGTTGAGATTGTTGGGTCTTCTGTTCATAGTTTGTCTTGTAGTGTCCTCGGGTTTTTGTAGGTCACGTGTGACTGCTCTATGAAAGATATCGATTGCATTGTCTGCCTGTAGATTTGGTGTGAATCTGGACTTCTTTTTCAATTCCAGTACGCTTAGGGTTTGCTCATCAATATCAATGTCCTATAAAATGTCTCTTCAGAAATGACCAGCAACTTTATTTTTCGTTTTCTAAATTCACGAGAAAATGTGTGTATTCTATGTTTTTAGGCTGATATTGTTGATTGTCAGTGTTTCCATTCTTGTCCCTTTCCACGTTACATTTTGGCGAAGAATTTCTTAAATTTGAGTTTTCTGGTATACTTGAACAAGTCGATATGAGCTTCAGTTATTAGCATACCTGGCCCCAGCCTCTCCTTGGGCACTACTAACTTAACGATGCTCCTCCCTGTGGATATAAATTGCCAAACTACTAAGCGCTAGCCAACCTTCGTCACCCCCTAAACCCACCCTAACGCCAACAGTCACACCATCCCATCCATTGGGACCCATCAAGTCAACTAGGCCATAGGCTACTCACTTTTGTAGCCCAGCACATGTGGACCATTCGGATACCCTACCAACCACCGCATATGTTTCACCCCACAGATTGCTACTCAGCAGAGCCACCACGCCAGACCTCAGCATTCTACATGGACAGCTACTTGCTCCCGAAAACACAGTAAAACACCACATCGAACTTCCAATACTACGCCTTGGCTCCATCCAGCCCAGTATCAAACCCCCCTGCATACCACAGCTAACATCTTTCTTTCTCATTCCTTCTCTTGGTGCAACTTCCTCCAATGACATGATATATGTTCACTTTGTGATGATTCCATGCTTCAAACCATGTCAACGAACATACTTATAAACTGAAAAATAATCACATATTTTACTCACTCAACCCCAACCTGTGTACACCTTTTTCACCAACTACTGTCATCATAAATAACATGTATGCTATGCAATAACATTGTCACTGAAATAATAATGCTCACTATGCAACAACCAATAAGCCTCACATCATCGTACACCTATCCAAATGTCACACAATGCACAACCGTTTTGTCACAACAAATATGTATACTATCCCAATTGTTGTCACCACATTCACTGTGCATGCCATGCCGGTCACAATATGTTGCTTGTAACTGGCATATGACCACATCATGATCTTCGCTCACATTGGCACATGGGTCACTACTCATCCGGCCTCCTCAAGAGTAAATCACTCATGATACAACAATGTATACCCAACATGTTTAAATCACCACAGCCTTGATAAATACCCCTGTCGGGTCAAAAGATGTGTCAGCGTATTTATTGCTTGATATGCTAGAGCTGATTCTACAAACTAAATTTTAGGGCTCCAGCGCCCGGGTGAACATGGTTGTTTCAAACGAACCACTATATAGCATTTTTGAGATGGTCTCTGAATTAGTAAAGCAAGGAATCATGGTACCATCTGAATCACAGTGTAGCACAGCAGTGTACCCGGTGAAAAAGGCAACAGGGGGATCATGGCGTTTCATTCAGGATTTGCGCCCTTTGAACAATATTGTCTACGCAGAATTTCTGCTAGTTCCCAACCCAGCAACAATATTATGTAGCATTCCTTCGGAAGCTACTCACTTCACGGTGATAGATTTTAAGAATGCGTTCTTTTCTATCCCTCTTCATGAAGAGTCACATGACTTGACAACGTTTATATAGGAACACCAAGTGGAAACACACAAACCTTCACAAGGGTACTGTGAATCACCCTCCATATTCAACAGGGTGCTTCAGATGGACCTATGGAACATACAGATGGACAGCACGATCATCCAGTACGTAGATGACATCTTGATTTGTAACAAAATTGAAGAGCATTGCAGGGAAGACCCCATACGATTGCTGACTGTGTTTGCAGAAAGGGTTACAAGGTAGACAAGGCAAAACTGCAGTATTTTCAGAGCGAAGTGTTGTACATCGGACATGAAGGCAGATGGGTATCCCCTAGAAAGAGCGGAGGTAATCTTCAGAACGCAACCGACTGTAAGGGAAATGCAGCAATATTTAAATCTTTGTAACTACTGCAGAGCTTGGGTGTTTGACTACAGCACATACACAAGACCCCTTTTAAGCAGGCTCCAGTATGCTCAGAGGGGGAACAGTAACCTGACATGGACACAAGAGATGACTGAACTATTTGAGGAACTAAAGGGGCAATATGTACAGCCCAAGCGTTGGGGATTCTCTATTATCGCGAGGAGTTCTATTAGTTCTCACACTCCAATGGAGCGGTGATGACTGTGGTGCTCACACAGAAAACAACCCCAGGGCACAAACCAATAGCTTATTTCAGCGGGCAATTAGACCCAGTGATGAGAAAACAATATCCTTGTGAACAAGCACTGGCTTGGGTTGCAGTACTATGTTATATGTGGAGCATGCCCTTTTCACCATTCTTGAAAAGCCCAAGAGTACACTGACCACGCAGAGAGTGTCAGGATACAAGGTGATTATCTCTAATCCAGTGATAAAGGTAGTAATGTGTAGAATTGTAAATACAGCAATGTTTATAGCAGAACCAGTAGGGGAGGGAGACTATGTACATGACATTGCCACATATACTGTATCCTATGATGACATCCCTAAAATAGGAGAAAACGCACTCAAGGGAGGAGAAGTACTCTTTATAGATGGGTCTTTGCGTTTAGAACAGAAACCAGGAGATAGCCATACAGAGATATAAATGGTCAAAATAAAATCTGATGGAACAGTCGAAGTAGTAGCAAGTGTGAGATTGCGTTAACATTTTTCAGTGTAAGTGGCAGAATTAGAATTAGCATAATCATGGCATTAGAAACACACGAGGAGGTGGAGATCACTGTTTAATCTGACTCCACCTACGTGACATCAACAGTACATTCAGGAGTGCCATGTTAGAAGAGGAGTGGCTCTCGATGTACAGCACACGCCCCTATTAGCCAGGCTCATAGACGCACTACAATTTCCATCAGCCATAGCAGTCGTGAAGTGCCAGGTACACACGAGGGGGAGGACGCGATCTCCCATGGTAACGAAGCCACAGACACAGAAGCAAAGGGCACAGCATATTTTACAAAAAGAACAGAGTTGTACACCCCATCTAACATGCGAATGAGGATGCATAATTTGATTTTGAAGGAAGGGTATAATTAATTGCCCATTACCCAAATAATAGAGTTTCAGGCCAAGCATCAATAGAGGAGAAAGAATTGTGGATAAGGAGAGGGTGCTTGATATCCCCAAGAGAGCACAGGAAAGCCAAGTGATCCTTATGGAATTGCATTGCTGCAGATTGCACTCACGCAACTGCACTATCCCACCCATCTTAGTAAGGATGTTCTTGCTGCACACATTGGGGAAGACTGGTTCTGCCCAAATTTGGTGAAACTTGTTGCTACTTTTTATGAGTTCTTGTGTGATGTGTCAGAAATATAATGCGGGCTACGTGTTAGGCATAGTGCGAGGAGCAATACTGCACCCTAATGGCCCTTTCCGACATCTCTATGTAGATTATGTGGACATGATCCAAGTGTGTCAAGGATACTGCTACATGATAGTGGTCATATGCCCTTTTTCATGATGGATCAAAGCTGGTCCATGCTCACATCCTGATGCCCAGAGTGCGGCGAAATTGCTTGTCAGAGAGGTGTTCCCACGATGGGGGGTGTCTGGGATCCTGCGTTCAGACAATGGACCTCACTTTGTAAATGAAACCTTTGAGAACAGAACAACCCTATTGGGGATTATGTATAGGTGCTCCTGCGCTTATCACCCACAAGCGAACAGAACTTGTGAACGGCTCAATGGCTTGCTCAAGGAAAAAAATAAAATAAAAGCAACATTGAAGAAGGATTGTCTCTTAGCTTTGTTTGCACTGCACAATCAGCCTAGATCCGACCACCATTTAACACCTCATGAGGTGGTAACAGGACACTGCATGCGACTTCCACTTGCTCCTCCCACTAGAGCACTGACAGGTGCCCAAAATACCTCTACTGTCCGAGGTGATGAAATGCGCAGCTATGTTGCTTCAATGATGGCTAGTGCTTCTTTTATCTCTCGACCACTCCAGTCAACCCGGCGGGGGAGGTAGAAGAAGGACAAATGTGATTTATACAATTAAATGCCTCTATGGTATATACTATGTAGGGCAATGTTCAAAAGTGAGCAATTTAAGTTGGTACGAACACGGATGTGTATTCGGACACGCAACATTAATTCAGCAGTGGCAAGACATTGGATGCATCAAAGACATGACATTTCACAGATCTGCTTTCAAGTGGTGGAAGTGGTAACATAACCAGGACCGTATGATGACTTACCACTGAGACTAGAACAAAGAGAAACATTTTGGATAGAGCATTTGGACGCTTTAACACCTAACGGAATAAATGAAGAGATTAACTACCAATGGTTCCTTTAATAACTTAACAGAGTAAATGTTGCTAAGTAGTAGAATGTATCACATGCAGCTAATGTATGAATTTCTTTACTGTACAAAATCATACAGCACATGTTATTTTTGCATATGAAAAAGGAATCCTATAATGCTAAATAACGCAAGAGAATAAATACATACTCACTCTAGAAAATGACAGATATTTAACAATGCATGCCCCATCGAGCCGCATTGTGTATGTGCATATTAGCAGTGTGAGATGCGACCACGCCAACGGGGTCCTACCCCAGTGACGTGGGAGACATCACGAGCTATGCCGGTAACTGGTGACAATCATTATATAACAGCCTTATGGATGTTAACAAACGTGCACATGAATAAGAGCAAGGTATGATGACTTAAGCATTTGCCAAGAAAGAATGTGAATATTTTTATGTTTATATTTTTATTTTTATAGAAAAAGAACTTACAATGCACACTCGAGAGAGCCGCATTGTTTATGTTTACAAGGGCAGTGTGTGACGTAACCACTCTAACAACGTCAGATGGCAGGGACGTCGGAATGTGGATGACGTCACGCAGCATGGCATTAAAGAAACAAAAGGCACAGGTAATCAGACCGCGGTAATGGCTCCCACCATACATCCACATGCATCTCCCTGTGGATACCCTACAGCATGCAGAAAGGTAAGAACAGCGGTTAATCCTCAATTTTGAAGCAATACAGCTGTTCAAAAATAGGGATGGATTTGTTAAATATGTTATTTTTTCAAACAGGAGCATGTGATCTGTAAGAAATGAAACGTTACTGAAAGAAGCACAGGTAATGGGCACAACGTTTAACAATTTCGAGATGAAAGAATCAAGAAAGGCCATTTAAGCTGATGAGTGTACATGTAAATTTTTTTCACGGTCAACTCAGAAAACACGTACACAAAGCTATTTTATGTTTTATATTTTTCATGTAAACATTTTGTAAAAGCGTATACGTAACCTAAATGGAAAGACTAATCAGGTTTTCGTTTTTCTTGTTTCCTTTATCATATGGTATGTATGTCTAATTTCATATGGTGTGTATATCTAATTTCACTTGATTTTGCTGATATGTGTGTTTTCCTTAATTGGTGTAATTCAATTATGTTCATTTTATGTGAAGGGTTACGGTCTGGAGACAGACAAGAGGTTTGACATGCATTGGCTACACATGACCTGTCAATGACTGCTTCTTCAAAATAAATAAATGATTTTATGAAGACAAAGTAGTTCATGAATTGTTAAGATTACCAAGAGAAATGAAAATATGAGAAAGTAACAGTAGCAACATTATAGAACTGAAAGACCCTGCAGCTCAGTGGAGCAAATATGTGAACACACAGACTACCAAAGGCACACTTGGGGGCAATATTGTGATATGTACTCTAGTGCCTAGATTTAAACCAGTGTGTCCCGAATACCAATATTAATTGCTAATCACAGATTTAATAAGAAGATATTAACATATAATTAAAAGATAGTGCCAACCTACCCCTTCCTAGCATCTTTGCATGGGTGATCCTGGGGATGGCTCCAGATCACCAGATGGGAGTGTTGCGGTTTATTACGCAGTCACACTCAACTCAGGGAGTTTCTTTCCCCCCAATTAATGTGGCGCATAACGAATCACTATGATTTTGATTCAGGTCCTATTTGATAAGGTCTCCAACCCGTCTTGCACTCAACCCCAACAAATGCCCGGTGCCACAATGGACTAGGAACCAGGCCGGTGAGTAGTAAGAATATAAATGTATTAATTTATTTAAACCAAATTTGACAAGCAGACAAACATCAGCCACCAGTGCTGTGGCAACACAAGAACAAAAATGACTTCCGTAAAGGCACCAACACATAGATAATACTGAGATATCCAGTCATGATGTCCAGCAGCTTTCTTGTCAAATCGCTCACCAATACAGAAAAAGAACAATTCGAGACACACAGTGATTGATGATTTGGTTATAATACTTTTCCCCCAGCAACCCCCACCCTTCAAACATCAATTAGACTTGACCCCCCTGAATTGAAGGCCAGTGGCAGAGAGTGGGAACAGAATGGGAACATTGTTTTGGGATTCTGATAAAATTCACTTTTTGGAAAAAGGGATTCAAGGGGAAAAATTGTCTTTCTAATGATTACCCCCGATGCAATATGAGGGAAAGAAAAGCAATGGGAACATTTGTTTTGCCACACCTAAAAAGAACAGGCAGGGCTTTGTGGTTTTGGTCAGTGCACAAAAGGAAGAAAGGGGCAATTTCATTTATTTACCACGCATGCAAAGGAAATACCAGGCTTCACACCTCTGATTTAAAATGAAGGGGATCAATGGGGAATTTTGTTTTGTAACCTGCGCACTTACGTGGAAACAGGGTTTTGTGATTAATTCTTTTGGCAGATCGTTATGTCTATAACAGCTCAAAACACACTGGGAAGAGCTTGTTAGTTTTGAATGCCAGCAAAACACATCCTGTGATTTCTACAGGAGAATTAATTGATTTACTTTAATTAAATAGGCTAAGGATCTACACAGACAAACAGGATATTTTGCTATTGGGAAATAACTAAAACAAGGCTTGAAAATGCATGGCCTACATAATCTATGGCTTTGGGGATAGTTTTCCTCAAAGGAGAAGCCTTGTAATGAGCATCAGGGACCGGCAGGGCACCTCTGGGACAGCAATGTTGTCAGTCAAGGATCGTCTCCTCTGAATCCTCCAAGGGGTCCCAGTCAGCTTCTATGTCTCCTGGCCCCTGTCTCCAATGAAAGATTTGGGGCCTCTATGCTTGGATATTTCTTGCAAGAGTTCAGCAGCAAAATAAGTGAAAAAACACAGTTCTAATACAAACTGGTTTACTTATAGGGCAATGAACATCGCAAACTTGTCATGATACCGCAAAAGGGATTGGTTGGTTTTCTCTACCCACCTCCAAACTGTATCTTAATAGGGCAAGGAGATGAGGGGTGTGAGTTAGGACAGCTGTGGGGGGAGAAATCTTCGTCATCCCAAACTGACATGTGTGCTCGGCATGTTCAAAACTCTAAAAATCTATCAACATGGCAAGTACCCTCATTTTAAAGATCTTTACATGGATGAATATATGTTTAAGAAGTACATTTTAAGGCAAATCAGATGATGCTAATCTGAAGTTGGCATGTCCTTCTTATGCAGAGATACATTTTTTCTTCATTTACTCAGGAGCCGTATCAGTAAAAAATATGCCACTTCATAGTTTCCATGTTAATTATTTCCTTCACCCTCATACCAACTTTCAAATCTCTCAGAATCAAGGAAAGGCCCAAATCAAATTTTCATTAATAACTTTAGTTATGTTTATCACACAAAAATCATTTTAGCATGGTTCAAATGGGGTTACTGTCACCTTTAATAAATGTCTAGAATAGCCATGGTGGCATATACACTGGCCCTTTTATGCAATAATATATATTTTTCTATTAACTCAACTATAGCCTTTTCCTTTGTTCTCTTAAGTTGCATTTACCCTTAAGCATGTGACCAACCAGAAGGTTGACTCGTGTTTATATTCGCCTCCCCCTTCAAGGCCTGTGATGGCCCTGATTGCAACTCTAATGGACATTATATGGGAATTTTGACCTTAAGGTCACTTCTACTGAAAGAACACACTTGCCTTATCTGTTTCCACTGTGGTTTAAATCTAAGCAGTGTATTTATTTCTATATTTTCAACTAATGACCCTGATTGATGGTTGACAACCAGACCTCTCCCTCTAGGGCAGCAGAGGAAAGGTCTTGGAGGTTAGGTTTCATCCTTAGGAGAAATGACCGGCTGCATGTAAGATTTGCAAGCAATGACTTTTAAACTCACACACAATTAATTTGACATGACATTTTACAAGGCGTCTGGGCCTTATATCCAGGTGTTATGTACTTCTTTAAACTCACAGTTGCAAAATACATGAATATCACTTCGGTATTGTCCATATGTATAGGGCAGTTATATGAGAAAACCATGTTCAAACTCTGAAAGTCTAGTAAGCACTTCTCTTAGCATACAGTCATTTGGATGAGGGAAAAACAAAAAAGAAGTTTTTTTATTTCTTGCAAATGCAAGACACTTGGTTTCAATTACAATTTGGGGATCACAGTCTCGTGTTGCATAAAGATATGGCACATGCTGCTGTCTGTCTCTTTAAGTAAACGTGCAGCTCTGCATGGATTTAGTAAAACAGCATTGTCACCCACATGTATTTCTTTTCCTTGCTGAAATGCATTACGCATATCTTCGCCCTTTTGGGATTCAAGCCCACTTTCTTTCCTTTGAGATCTAGGCCTGTTTCAATAGGCCTCATGTCTGGCATCACCATTTCTGTGTTGGCCTTATACTTCAATGGGATTTTACAAATCACTCTGGCCTCTTTATTTCTGGCATTCGGGGGCTATATTTCACCCCTCAGGTGCAGTTGCAAATGATAAACTCAATAGTTTCAATGCTATCAAGGAGGAGCTAAGGGCTGTTAGGTTCATGATCCTACAGAACAGATATGTCTTGGATCTGCTCACAGCTATGGAAGGAGGAGTTTGCACCAAGATCAGACCTTCATGTTGAACGTACGTGCCTTCCCATGATAGAGACAATGGAACACTCACAGAGGCCATCATGCAACTATCCAACCTGCATGCTAAGATGGAGGTAGTGGCAAACCTGATAGAAGAAGATGGAGACTGGCTGTAATACATCTTTTCCTGGATACCATAATGGATGGCCAGTGGACTGAAAGTGCTGATATCAGCTTTAGTGCTAGTATTATTCACTTTCTGCATTATCAGGGTAGCAATAGCTCAATGCAAGAACACCACTAAAAACACAGTAGGGATGAAAATACTAGTGGACGTGGAGACAAAGCAGACGGAGAAACACAGACTCTTAACGTATTGCAATCACACCTAAAGCAGTGTCCTCTATTCCCACCTTGGTACAAAGTTCTCCTTTCCCCCAGACACATGCAACTATTGGGGAAAATATGTGTGGTGAAAACCTGCTGGAGATTGCTGCTATATGACCTGGAGTTTGGACGAACAAGTAAATCCTGCAGGACATTTAGGAGGAGTGTCGAAGTTATGGATCCCGAAGCCTCACCTGACCAGAGAGAATAGTTTTGGAAGTGTGGTTGACCTGTTGACAAGATGGGGGATAGAACAGGGGCACCCAAATATCACCCTTGTTGCACCTATCCCTCCCTCAGCCCATCGACGGAGAAACAAGAGATGCACAATGCGTGTGACCCACTCCTCCCGTTCATCAATGATGTATTGCAGGTGTGAGAGACACTATTCACTCAGACAGCCGTTCAGACCTTATCCTGATGATGTCACAGAAGAGACAAGTCTGCAATCTATAGAGCAAGTAAACTGACTGCAGCCACATAGAGCTGATAACGTCACGATTGAGATCATGTCATAGATGCATTAGACATGAAGCACATATGCATTCCTGCACGAAGCTATGCGGACATTTTAGTTTATTGCTGATGGACACAAAGGCTATGCTTATGACCCACATAGTTAGAAAACAGACACACATATACCTTTCGCTAAGCAGAAAACTGCAAGACGCATATGAATACATATGGACAGGTTGCTGAAGCTTAATGCAACTAACAAGGACTGCCATGCACATAAAGATGGATGACATAGGTACATTAGAGTGAATGGGAGAAGCTTTGAGAATTCGAGACACAGAGAACGCTGATAGATTGAACCAGCTGAAGCTGACAAAGCAGGCTTCCAGTGCAGTTACCGCGCACTAATAGACAAGGACACAGGGGAAGGAATGCTCCCAGATAAGCAGAAACAACAGGGCACCTGCAAGAAGCCAAAGCAGAAAATCCTCATAATTACAGACAGAAGAAAGCCTTTTCGTGGTCCCTACACACGTGACCTGAACTTGCTAAACAGTGCCTATTCATTCGAGCTAGGTAGCGATTGCTGTTCCCACCAGACTAAATGCAGGAAGATACAAAGGTAGCCCAGGTTCAAAGAAAAATGTTCTGTCTCCCGGCACAGGAGGTCAGAGAAGGTAACCTATTGGGAACATGCAGCACCTTCTGAGTTATACCCACCACCTTGAGTGTTGCACTTGGCCTGGTACCTGTCCAAGGTTCCAAGGCTGAGAAGGCCCTGTCTGTCCAATCCCTATTCACCTACTCTGATGAGTTTATACAACGTTGCATTGGCCAACCATCTTTCACTAACCTGTAACTTTGAATGTAATACTTTTGGAGGTGGTCTCAGGAGCCACCAGATATGGTTGCCCGATGGGTGCACTAACACCTATCGAAAAGTTTATATAGTTTACCTTATGAACCTATACCACTTCACGTTAGGTTTTTGGGATGTAACCACATTTTGCAACGTCATTTGTGAATCAAACCAGATGACGACTGCTTAGACACTAAGAGTGAGTGTGGAGAATGTTACGTGGTTCATGCTGCCATCCCTGTCATTTGAACTTGTAATAAAGGCAGTTCAACTTTGCTCTATGGCTGGGCCTTCCGTTCTTGGTGCAGGGGATTTCCAGGGCCTACTTCCTCTTGCCTGTTCATCAGGAGGCTGCTAATAGTCCCCTGGCTACTTTTACAGTGCCACTGTCTATAAGCATATAACTTACCTGTTAACTCTTACCTGGTTCTCTGGAGCATGGAATAAAATGACATGAAGAATCTTGGGTCCACCATCTTCTTACCCATGCAGGCTACTTCATTTTGGCGACAAGCTGGTTCTCAAGTGGTGCCAGAAACAGGTGCTGCAGTGGAGGGAGGGACATAGGAACAGACACTGCACCCCAGGCCTTCACCCACGCTAAGGTGTGCCAGCATCCCAGCAAGCTGGCAAGGAGACCAGTGGAAGGGGACAGGGACAACGCAAGTCACAGATGCAGTCCCTGAGGGTTGGCAGGCAGGGTGGTGCCAGTGCTGACCAGGTGTGACCAACACCGGCTGGCAGGAGACTGGGACCCAGATATACTGTCCCAGTTGCTCACTGGCTGGGCGGCGTGAGCTGGACTAGGGAGTGGGCCTAGTCATTTGGTCCCCAATGGAGCCAGGGACTGGTGTGACAGGCCCTGGCAGGTGGAGCTGAGCCACTCTCTTGAGGAGTTTGCGACTACTGGTGTAGGATTCGAGTGGACCAAAGTGCAGTGTGCTGTGTTGCATAGTGGAGAGATTTGCCCAGCTGTGTAAAGGAAAAAAGTAAATGTGTGTGTTACTGGTCTCAGCAAGTCTGTGATTGGCAGCAAGACAATTGCTGGGGCTGACACGATGGGCGGGGCCGGGTGGTTGACAGCGTCGTTTTGTTTGGCAGTTGGAACGGCGAACAACCCTTGCAGGATTGTGAGGTGCTGTCGGTTCTGCAGTCGGAAGTGGAGTGATGACTTGGCAGAAAGTTGGGGCTTCATGTCAGTGCATGTTGTGTGCCAGAGTGAGTGGAGACCCGTTGGTTGCCATTAGAACGCGGTGTCAGAAAGATGCGTTCCAGTCATGGGGAGGGTAGGAACATGGGAGCTGCTAACAGGCACACCGACTGGTGAAGGCAGGCTGAAGGTAACAGGTTTTGGTATGCAGCCTGGGCAGGAGACGAGACCCAGGTGGGATGGCTTTGAAGGTGTGCAGGCCGGTCGGCAGCAACTATTAGCTGTGTCCCGTGTTTACGGGTTGTCGACGGAAATGTGTTTGTCGCTGAGTTGTGTTTAAGATGTGAGCATGTTTGATACAACATCTGAGGAGCAGGTGAGTGTGCCAACCGTAGGTGACCCCATTTCTGTGTTTTTTTGTTTAAAAAAGTGCCTCAGGCCCCGTGTTGCCCCGTGCTTGCTGGCCTCCCTTTCCTGGTCTTCCCTTGCCCTCCCGCCTCCCAGCCCACCCCCCACCCCTGATTGGTTGCCACCAACTGCGTGCCTGGGTCTAGCGACCCGTTCGTTGCACCTGCTCCCCTTTCCCATCTGAAGAGCAGGTGAGTGTGCCACCCGTAGGCGACCCCATTTCTGTGTTTTTTTGTTTAAAAAAGTGCCCGAGGCCCCGCATTGCCTCGTGCTTCCTGGCCTCCCCTTCCTAGTCTTCTCTCGCCCTCCAGCCTCTCAGCCCGCCCCCCACCCCTGATTGGTTGCCACCAACTGCGTGCCTGGGTCTAGCGACCCGTTCGTTGCACCTGTTCCCCTTTCCCATCTGAGGAGCAGGTGAGTGTGCCACCCGTAGGCGACCCAATTTCTGTGGTTTTTTGTTTAAAAAAGTCCCCCAGGCCCCACGTTGCCCCGTGCTTCCCAGCCTCCCCTTCCTGGTCTTCCCCCTCCCTCCCGCCTCCCAGCGCGCCCTCCACCCCTGATTGGTCCTGACAAGAAGATCTGCACTCATTGCCAGTACTCCCAGGGCAGCCCTCTGCCCGGCAGCCCATCGGCTAAGGACCACTCGGCAAAGGACGGCTCCTACAGAGACGGCACCAGTTCGTATCTGCAGGTATCGCAGGAGAAGCAAGAAGCCAACAAGAAGTAAGTGTGGGAACGGCAGGCCCAGAAGCAATCTCTTCACGCCATACTACCCAACCACTCATCTAACAAAGCATCATCACTGTAAACTTGTTATATCTGTAATATATTTGCATTTGGAAACTCTGTTCTATACATTTGAGAGTTGCATTTAGAAGTGTGCCCGATAGCCTCTCTGTGAATTTAGAAGTGTGCCCAATAGCCTCTCTGTGAAAGTTGCATTTAGAAGTGTGCCCAATAGCCTCTCTGTGAAAGTTGCATTTACAAGTTTGCCCAATAGCCTCACTGTGAAAGTTGCATTTAGAAGTGTGCCCAATAGCCACTCTGTGAAAGTTGCATTTAGAAGTGTGCCCGATAGCCTCTCTTTGAATTTAGAAGTGTGCCCAATAACCTCTCTGTGAAAGTTGCATTTAGAAGTGTTCCCAATAGTCACTCTGTGAAAAGTGAATTTAGAAGTGTGCCAGATAGCCTCTCCGTGAAAGTTGCATTTAGAAGTGTGCCTGATAGCCTCTCTGTGAAAGTTGCACTTAGAAGTGTGCCCAATAGCCTCTCTGTGATTTAGAAGTGCGCCCAATAGCCTCTCTGTGAATTTAGAAGTGTGCCCAATAGCCTCTCTGTGAATTTAGAAGTGCGCCCAATAGCCTCAATGTGAATTTAGAAGTGCGCCCAATAGCCTCCCTGTGAATTTAGAAGTGTGACCAATCGTCACTCTGTGAAAGTTGCATTTAGAAATGTGCCCAACATCCTCTCTGTGAAAGTTTCATTTAGAAGTGTGCCCAATAGCCTATCTGTGAAAGTTGCATTTAGAAGTGTGCCCAATAACCTCTCTGTGAAAGTTGCATTTAGAATTGTTCCCAATAGCCACTTTGTGACAGTTGCACTTAGAAGTGTGCCCAATAGCCTCTCTGTGAAAGTTGCATTTAGAAGTGTGCCCAATAGCCTCTCTGTGAAAGTTGCATTTAGAAGTTTGCCCGATAGCCTCTCTGTGAATTTAGAAGTGTGCCCAATAGCCTCTCTGTGAAAATTGCATTTGGAAGTGTGCCCAATAGCCTCTCTGTGAAAGTTGCATTTATACCCTCTCTGTGAATTTAGAAGTGTGCCCAATAGCCTCTCTGGGAAAGTTGCATTTAGAAGTGTGCCCAATAGCCTCTCTGTGAAAGTTGCATTTAGAAGTGTGCCCAATAGCCTCTCTGTGAAAGTTGCATTTAGAAGTGTGCCCGATAGCCTCTCTGTGAATTTAGAAGTATGCCCAATAGCCTCTCTGTGAAAGTTGCATTTAGAAGTGTGCCCAATAGCCTCTCTGTGAAAGTTGCATTTAGAAAGTTGCATTTAGAAGTGTGCCCAATAGCCTCTCTGTGAAAGTTGCATTTAGAAGTGTGCCCGATAGCCTCTCTGTGAATTTAGAAGTGTGCCCAATAGCCTCTCTGTGAAAGTTGCATTTAGAAGTGTGCCCAATAGCCTCTCTGTGAAAGTTTCATTTAGAAGTGTGCCGATAGCCTCTCTGTGAATTTAGAAGTGTGCCCAATAGCCTCTCTGAAAGTTGCATTTAGAAGTGTGCCCAATAGCCTCTCTGTGAATTTAGAAGTGCGCCCAATAGCCTCCCTGTGAATTTAGAAGTGTTCCCAATAGCCTCTCTGTGAAAGTTGCATTTAGAAGTGTGCCGATAGCCTCTCTGTGAATTTAGAAGTGTGCCCAATAGCCTCTCTGAAAGTTGCATTTAGAAGTGTGCCCAATAGCCTCTCTGTGAATTTAGAAGTGCGCCCAATAGCCTCCCTGTGAATTTAGAAGTGTTCCCAATAGCCTCTCTGTGAAAGTTGCATTTAGAAGTGTGCCCAATAGCCTCTCTGTGGAAAGCTGAATTTAGAAGTGTGCCCAATAGACACGTTGTGAAAAGTTGAATCTAGAAGTACATTTAGAAGTTGTATTTAGAAATGTGCCTAATAGCCCCTCTGTGAAAGTTGCATTTAGAAGTGTGCCCAATAGCCTCTCTGTGAATTTAGAAGTGTTCCCAATAGCCTCTCTGTGAAAGTTGCATTTAGAAGTGTGCCCAATAGCCTCTCTGTGAAAAGCTGAATTTAGAAGTGTGAAAGCTGAATTTAGAATAGTGGCCAATAGACACGTTGTGAAAAGTTGAATTTAGAAGTACATTTAGAAGTTGTATTTAGAAATGTGCCTAATAGCCTCTGTGTGAAAGCTCAATTTAGAAGTGTGCCCAATCGCCTCTCTGTGAAATATCATAATAGTCTAATACCTTGCCGGGTTGAATCGACTAATCTCCCTAATAACTTCTCTGGGCAAAGTTGAGTTATATTCATGCCTAATACCCTCCCCGTATAAAGTTGAATTGAGAGAAGTGTGCCTATTAGCGTGCCCTAATTGAACTGACTAGTGTCCAGAATAGTCTCTCTGCGCTTAGTTCAATTTAGAAGTGTGCACAACACCATTGAGGCTAAGATGCGTGCCTAAATATCCTAATTAATCCTATTAGTATACCTAATAGTATATCTGTGTCATGTAGAATCTAGAACTGTGCCTAAAAATCTAATATCCCCTCTATACAAAATTGAATCTAGAGTTAGACCTAATATCATCTCTGTGTACAGTTGATCCTAGAAGTGTTCCTAATAGTACCTAATAGCCTAATTAATCTCTGTGCAATTTGAACTTGGAAGTGTGCCTGAACTTAGAACTACAATTAGAAAGCCCTCCTAAATCCACCTAAAAGCCAGTAGCAAGCATGAGTGCACCCACAAACCCACAGTTTGTCGGAAACGACCACCGTGGACCGCCCCCACTCCCCGATCTGCCTTCCCTCCCGTCCCCCCCTCCCAAATCACCCCACCCTCCTTCGCACTCCCTACCATTCCTCTCTCCAAACACTAAGCCAGAGGGGCACGATGGCGAGCCAACCACCCTAAGACCACTCCTCCCCTGAACCCCGCCACCGACCAGCCAAAGTTAACCATGCCTGCTCCCCTCGCTTTCATACCTGGCACCCCCAACCGTGCAAGCATCCACCCGCCGCCTTGCCCTCAAACTCCCGCCACCTTCCCTCCGACCGCACACTTTCCCCTCCCTAAAAACTGCACACCTATCCCTAGCAAGAACCGAAGCTGCATCCCTCTCCCCCTCTGACCCCCTACCCTCTCTCACACTCCAATTGCAACAAAGAAACTAAAGAGGAAACGTACCTGGTCCCCAACAATCTCTCAGCACTCTTCGCCTCCCCTGTCTCGACCCACCCCCTCATTCCCCCACTCACCTCCTTCCCCCATGGCTTCACCCTTCCTGAAACCCCTCTCCCTTGATTTCTCATCAACTGCAACTGAAACTCCTAACCGCCTACACCCCGCCTTCAAAATTCCCCGAGCCAGACCGGATCATCCTAACACACGCAGCCACCCAATCCCGCGCGAAGCCCACCAATACTTCTGCTCGCCCACTATTCCCATCGATCATCACCGACCCTCCCCCTGTCCCTCTCCAGCTTCCACTCTCTCCGCCACCACCCGCTTCACGCTCCAGCTCAGAGACCAACCTCGCCTGCCGATGTGAACTGCATCCTATTTAATGCCTGATCCGTAGCAAAAAACAGACATTGCATCTTTGACCTCCTCGCCTCTGACAAACCAGACCTGATCTTCATCACCGAAACTTGGTTCTCTGACGACTTCTCCCCAATCGCTAATAAAGCCTTCCCCCCTGACTACTCCCTCGTCCCACTGAACCGTCCCTCCAGAGGAGGGGGAGTAGCATTTGTCTTCAAAACTCTCTTCCACGCCTCAATCATCGACAGCCAACCTTCCATTCCTTCCTGCGAATCTCTCCTTGTTAAACTATCCCTCTCCGCCTCGCTCTCACACAGTTTCCTAATAATCTACAGGCCCCCTGGCTACGATAGGCAATTCGCAAACAACCTCTGCAACTCCATTGCCACCCTTCAACTAAACCATCCCAACCTCACCCTTCTTGGAGTCTTCAACATATGGCTCGAAATCCCCACCAACCCTATGACACACTCTCTGGTTGATGGTTTAGACGCAATTAACCTCCAACCCCACATAAATAGCCCGACTCACTATAAAGGACACACTCTTGATGCCATCTTTAGCTCCAACACCCGGATTCATCTAAACCCCCCACCCCTATCATTTGGTTCGATCACTTCGTTCTCTCGTTCTCCATTCACTCACCCGACCCCCTTCCCGTACTCGAATCTGAACCTCCGAATCTACGCAAATGCTGGAAAAAACTAATTATCGTCCCGGACCTAGCCGATGCGCTCATCAAGTCACCACCACCTACTTGCCAACTCAGTAAATAACTAACCCCTGATGCCTTTGACTCATGGCTCAACGCATCTCTGATGCGGCTCACACCCTCTTGCAAACCATCAAGCTGCCGTGGCCTCTTCCCCAAATGGTTCACTCCTGAGTTGAAGACCACTAAACAACTATATAAATACCCAGAACACAAATGCCAGAAAGACAAAACCCAGGAGAGCAGGGCCACCTTGGCCCGACACCTCTATCAGTACAAGGCCGAAATCCGGAAAGCAAAAAAAAGCCCACTACAACTCCCGAATCCTAAACTGCAAAAACCAGAGCAAAGAACTCTACAAAATCATCTCTGAATTCACCAAACCTGCTTGCACCATGACCATCCCAACCCCCTCGCAATCACTGTGCGACTCACTCTCCCTCCACTTTTACATCACAGCTCTCGAAAGAACAAATACTCTAGCCACCAAACTGGCGCTCTTACATCCACCAGGCAATACTCCCCCCATACCGACCTGCCCACCAGCTGCAACCACTACGCAACCAACGTTGGAATCCTTTAGTCCAATATCACCAGAGCAATTTCTCAAACTTCTATCTGCCCACAAACCATCTGGCTCTCCGCTAGACCCTTGCCCAGCAACAACCCTCAAAGAAATTTTCGCTTCCACCTGTGCAGGAGAACACGCAAGATCCTTCATAAATGCCTCCCTTTCCTCTGGTATCTTTCCTGACGCATTCAAAACAGTCCATGTCAAACCTCTGATTAAAAAACCTTCCCTCGACCCTCTCGAGCCCAAAAACTACCGCCCCATCTCAAACACCAGGTTCCTTGCCAAACTCATTGACCAAACCGCCTACTCCCAACTAAATGCCTTTGTCGAAGCCAACAATCTCCTAGACCCCGCACAATCAGGTTTCAGAGCCCGGCACAGAACTGAAACCACCCTAACCTCAATCTGGCAGACTCCGCGGGATGCGCCGCACTAATCCTTCTTGACCTATCCGCCGCCTTTGACACAATCAATCACTCAATCCTCCTAGACCGTCTCCACTCCCTTGGAATTCGTGGAACCGCTCTTAAATGGATAGCTTCATTCCTCAAAAACAGGTACCAAATAACAATACTGTCCACCTATACCTCCCAAGCCCGACCGGTCGACATGGGCGTCCCACAAGGGGCATGCCTATCCGCCCTCCTGTTCAGTCTCTACTTGATCACCCTCCCACCAATAATCCATTCACACAACATCCTGTGTTACAACTACGCCGACGACACTCAACTAATTTTAAAACTCCTGAACTCAAAACCCACCTCCCAACCTAACCTGGCCTCCTGCCTCCTTGACATAGAACTCTGGATGACCCAAAGCCACCTCTTGTTAAACCCCTCCAAAACGATATCATGGTTTGTGGCAACTCCGATCTTCTTCCGCACACACTACCCTGGCCACCCGCCATGGGCAACTCCCCGACCCCCTCCAACTCAGTGAAAAATCTTGGATGCACCCTCGACTCTGACCTAACTCTCTCGCGCCAAGTCAACAACGTCTCAAAGTCCTGCCACTACCACCTTAAAACCCTTAGGCACATCTTTCCATATCTCTCCTTTCCCAACAGACTCTCCGCGGTCCAATTAATCGTTATATCAAGACTGGACTACGCAAACCCCCTATACCTCGGAATCCACGCCTACCAACTGAATAACCTCCAAAGGTCACAAAATGCAGCAGCCAAAATGCTACTTGCGCTCGGTCCAAGAAACCACAGCCCTTAAGACGCTGCACTGGCTTCCTGTAGCACAGTGGTCTTCAAACTTTTTTGGCTCGGGCCCCCCCTGAGCCAGGTTTGGGCAGGCCGGGCCCCCCTAAAAGTGCCGGATGGACAGTATGTAGAAATCGCTATGAACTTTTGCGTGCCGTCACCGCACTCTACTCCCAATACAGACCCTGGGCTCTCCCCACCATACTCCCACCACTTTCCCAGTGCTGCCGCCCATCCTGCTCCAACCAGAGTCCCATAACACAAGCATACACACATCCATACACATTTAAATAAAAAATAAATCGCCATGAACTTACCTTCTGCAGGGGCCTGCGCATGGTTGCTAAAATGCCCCGCTCCAGGTTGCTCTGCCCGTATGTGCGAGGAGGCGCAGGAGCACCCCCTCGCACATACATACATGCAGTGCCCCAGCCAGCATTTCCAATGAGCTATGCAAGGCTGGCGAAGCAAAACACCCCCAACGTTGCATGGCTCAGTGATCATGTGCGGCTGGGGAAATGAACTGTCAAAGGCAAACAGTGTTTCCCTTTGACAGTTCAGCCAGCCAGGGAGCACTCCCTCAGCTGGAAAAAACAGCCAAGGGGGTGCTCAGTGTTTCACTGGGCTGGCTCCTTGGCTCCTCCATAATGGGTGAGGTGGCCAGTGGGTGGACGCCCCCTCACCCATTATGGATGAGTCGGCAGGCTTGGGCTGGCCCATAGGGCAATAGGGTGATGCTGTACCAAAAATGCAAAATGCTAGTGTAGGCCAATCAAAATGGGCCACTTTTTAGGCCAATGTGGGCCAGTTTGAGGAGTTGCTTCACTATGCAGCTAGTAGTTTTGACCATTGTTGTTGAATAAATATTCTTTAAATATCACAATTTGTTTACATTTGAATAAAAAACAACCCCTTGGGTACTATTCAAACAGTCTGTGACTAAAGGACTGAATATCCATTTGCAACTGCTGCCCATGTTTTCATTGGTGCCTAAAACCGTTTTATGGTCAAGTCTGACCATATGAGCTGCCCCCTCCGATTTCCTCCAATCTTTTACATTTCATGCTGGGCTCTGGCGCCCCCCCTAGGAGGCGGCTGCGCCCCCCTGGGGGGGCGCGCCCCACAGTTTGAAGACCTCTGCTGTAGCACGAAGGGTGACTTTCAAAACCTTATGCATCTCCCATCGAGCACTGCATAAAACCGGACCTCAATATCTTCAAGACAAGCTCACCCCCCACGCACCCTAAGAACAAGCTCAGCCGGCCTCCTAGTCATACCTAAGACAAACGCAGTCAGATTAGGCGGATCATCATTCTCAGCCTTAGCCCCCACCCTATGGAACTCACTCCCACCACACATCTGACTAACTGAGGATTTAATGTCTTTCCGCAAACTGCTGAAAACCTGGCTCTTCCCCTAAAACCAACCCATACCAAACTGACCCAAACAGACTAACATCATCTCAATGACACCAACCCAACAAACTACCTGATGCGAGAAATTGACAGCTAGTAAACCCCTACATAAACTAAAAGGACAATCAGAATTATCCGAATAAAATAGATCAAAACAATGAAGTGGTTAATAAGAATAAATCGTACGGAAACAGTAAAGAGACTTGGGGCTTCATTACACGGAAGGCGGTAAGGGTTTACCGGTACCGGTAAGGGCACCGGTACCGGTAAACCCTTACCGCCTTACTACGAGTTCCCTTTGCGGGACCCGACCTTAACGGCTGGTGTAGACCAGCCGTTAAAGTTGGGACCCGCAAAGGGACCTTGGTGCTAATTACGGTACCGCAACTTGCGGTACCGTAATTAGCTCCTTTCCCATTCCCATTGAGCCCTATGGGGCAAAAATGGGAATGGGAAGGGCCATGGAGAAAGGGGGAATTACCGCCCCGCCAACCTTGGAATGGGTTGGTAATTCCCCTTTTCTCCATGGTGGTACCGGTATGGTACCGGCGGCAACCATGGTGCTAATAGCACCATGGTTTACCGCATAACGTGTAATGAGGCCCTTAAACTCCTGAAATGGACATAATGCATGAGGAGTGAACGAAATGAATGGCGTGGGTGAAATAGTTAGAATAGATGAAGCGTGTGGACCAGATAAATGCACTGAGTGGAAGAATGCACGAGTGGAAGAACAGATGACTATATAATTTGAATGAGTGTATAAATCGAATGAATATCTAAATTGGATGAGTGTATAGAATGGATGATCAGGTTGAGCGGTTGGGTGTGTAGAGCGGATGAGTGCATAGAGCGGCTGAGTGCATAGAGCGCCTGAGTGCATAGAGCACCTGGGTGTATAGAGCGCCAGAAGGTATAGATCACGTGAGTGTACAGAGCGCCTGAGTGTACAGAGCGCCCGAGTATACAGAGCGGATGAGTGCGGGGAGCGGATGAGTGCGAGGAGCGGATGAGTGCAGAGGGCGGGTGAGTGCAGAGGGCGGATGCGCATGGAGAGCTGGTGAGTTCGGGGAGCAGGCGAGTGCGGGGAGCATGTGATTGCGTAGGGTGGATGAATGCGTAGAGCAAATGAAGGTATGGTGCATACGAGGGGATAAAGCAGAGTTACATAAACCGGATGAGTGCGCAGAACGGATAATCATGTAGAACGGATGAGTGCGGAATGCATGCAGAGCTGATGAGTGCGTAGAACGGATGAGTGTGGGGAACTGATGGATGAGCAGAGCGGTATGGATGAGCTGACCAGAAGAACGTATAGAATGGAGGGCTGCATAGAACAGACTAGTGTGTAGGGCCGACAAGTACATAGAGCAGACGAGGGCACATGAGCGAAAGAGTGCATATGAAAAAAGGGGTGCGTAGAAGGGATGAGTGCGTAGAAGGGGATGAATGCGTAGAAGGGGATGAGTGCATAGAGGGGCTGAGTGCATAGAGGGGCAGAGTGCGTAGAGGGGCTGAGTGCATAGAAGGGCATAGTGCATAGAGGGGACTAGTGCGTAGAGGGGGCGGGTGCGTAGAGGGGGTGAGTGCGTAGAGGGGGCGAGTGCGTAGAGGGGGTGAGTGCAAGAGGGGACGAGTGCGCAAAACAGATGAATGTATGGTGCATGCGTGGGCAGACTGGAGCGCACGAGGCGGACTGGAGCACGCAGAGCGGACGGGAGTGCATGAGTGGGTCGAGCGAACCGGAGTGTGTGGAGCAGATTGGGATGCATGGAGTGGATAGGAGTGTATGGAACAGACTGGAGCGCATAGAATTGCGTGACGTATATAGTATATAGTATGGTTTAGAATGCAGAGAACGCTTTGAAAGAGCATACAACCCATCATATCACACCACCACGCTTACTCTCCCCTCTACACCACCACTCAACTAGAACACAGAGATACTATGACACCATTCGGTATAACTGTTCTCACACCAACATCCGCCGCATACTCCACATCACTCGAAGTAAAACACTGCTGGTTACAAACCCCCCAGCCAGGCATTCTCCTCAGGCCTAACGCAGCCACACTCGGTCTGGATAAATCCTGCCAGAACGAACACATACTCCTGATCTCTCAACCACCACACCTACCGCTAAGAAGCAGCTATTACACGAATACCGCACCAGCTGCACACATACCCGGTGCTCACACGCACCTTTGACTCTCTCTACTCTCCCTACTGATCTGAACTTCGGTTCCCAAGGGCGTTCAACCTACCAGCGCCTTAAGACCATACCAATGGTATATAAGACGCTATATAAATGCAAAATAACAATAACAATAACAATGTGCAAGTGGACCCCAATTTGCGGACTTGGTTTGTGGATGGGAAGAGATTCAAAATGTGTGTCAGGGAATGACATTTCAAAGGTGTGGAGCCCTGTATTTGTATTTTGTTGTTGTGTTCATGTGGTTGCCTCGGGTGTTCAGGTACACAGCAGGTTGGTATGGGGATGAAGTCTAGCTGTGCGAGTCAGTTAGATCTGGGTGCTGGTCAGTGTTTGATGTGCCAGTGTCTGTAAGTATATAACTTAGTTGTAACCTCTTACCTGGAGCATGGAATAAACCAACCTGAAGAAGCTTGGGTCCAGCGTCTTCTTACCCACGCAGGCTACTTCAGAAACAATTCTCCAGATGTGAGCTCCAGACGTGGGCACATAATTCCTGCTCTGGCTCCTGTTAGGGCCTTCTGGCCCATGGAAATAAGGACACACACCGGAGGGGAACAGCATACATCTTATTTTATTCATATCTAACAGGATAATGCTTTCCCTTTCGTTCATCCTCCCCGCTCCCAACTCATGACCCACGTGACCCTGTCTCTGTCTTAAAGGGACAGGGTGTGCTAACAACACCTCCGTACAAATGTCCTTTCTTCCCTCTAACACTCTTCGAGCAGGAGAAGTGGCTTCTTGATGGTTCGTTGTGGCCAGGTAGTAGCATCACCACTGGAGGCTGACCCAGGGCTGTCTGCTGGCTCAGCGACTTGGGCGAGACGGACCATGCGGGATCCACAGGTCATCCCTGGCTTCACCGGGTTCTGGACCGGGATCAGGAGGCGGAGGCCGTTCATCTTCTCTCTTAACAACATGCTTGAACAACAAACTGTTCCTTGTCACCTCTTTTTTGGAGTTCCCAGTGGTCACCATAGTCCCCATAGTGCCCTTTATGGCGGTAACCTGAAGTGGGTTTGGAGTGAAACGAGAGTCTGTCTTTCGGGATATGGCTTGCTGCACAAATACTTCATCCCTGATATGGAACTTGATACTTCATCATCAACTCTGCAGGGGTCTTATTGGTGGTCTTGTGGGGGGTATTGCAGTAGTCCATCTGAAGTCGACACACGCTTCATGGGGGTCAGCGCCCTCAATGCGGGCTCTTTGAAGGGTTTTCTCATTTGAGGCCATGAACTTTTCAGCCATTCCATTGGCTTGTGGCCCATATGCTTCGCAAAGTTCGTGAATTCATGTGCACTGAACCGAGGACCATTGTCGTACTTGATGGTGTCCGGGATTCCCCACTCGCTTATGACCTCATCAAAAATCGCTGCCACCTGAGCGAATGCTGTGGATGCCGATTTCTTCACTATTGGAAATCTCGAGTGTTCATCTATGAAGAGCAACAGATAGACTCCTGATTCGAGGGGACCATAGAAACCCACAGCCACTTTTTCCCTGGGGTGTTCAGGGATCTGTGTAGGTTGAATTGGGACAGGGGCCTCTGCCCTGGCTGTGTATTGGCACGCTATGCCGTTTCTCACCCACCGGTCAACCATTGCATCTAGAAATGGAAACCACAAATGGCACCTGAGCTGCCTTTTTTGTGTTGTCCGCACCTCAGGGACCCTCGTGGGCTGTATTGATAACTTCAGACCGGAGGGTCACTGGGATGATGAGTCTGCACCCCCGCAGGAGTATTGTTTTGTCTTTTACAGTCAGCTCAGTGTGCACCTTGGCTAGTTGTTCCAGTTCATCTCTGCATGCTCCCGGATGGTTTAATACAGCGCGCCAGTAGTCCTTCCACCTGTTGTTCTCTGTCAGGCTGATCACCAGAGCCATGGAGGGGTCTGCCGCTGAGGCTGAAGCGACGGTCTCAAGCAAGATGGCTGGTGGGAGTGTGTTTGAGGTGACGTAGTTAATGTATTCTGTGTCGCCGGGTCTAGGCGTAGGCTTGCCCGACAGGTGTCTCGATAGATAGTCTGCAGGGTTGTTCTCTCCGCCAGGCCTGTGGATGATTTATAAGTCATATTCTTGGAGCATGATGCCCCACCTCTCGATCCTTGGAGGCATCTTGGTCCTGGGGTTTCCAAATAATGAACACAGAGCTTGGTGATCAGTGATGAGGGTGAACCTTTTCCCTATCACAAAGTTGTGGAAGTGTTTGCACGCCCACATGGCTGCCAAGCTCTCCTTCTCGGCCTGCGAGTAGGTCGACTCGGGCGGGCCTAATGCTCTGCTGGCATAAGTTACAATGTGCCTGGGATGTGCTTCAACCATATTTGTCTGAGCTAGTATTGCTCCTAGTCCCACCAGGCTTGCGTATGCTACAATCTTGGAGTGCCAGTCCGGGTCAAAGTACGCCAGACTCCGGGCTTCCGCTAGGGCTTGTTTTATGGTGTCAAAAGCCTCTTGACATTTAGTTGACCAAGTGTGGGTCAGTAATAGAGGCGTAATGTGGGATATATCTCGCACAGTAACCCACCATCCCTAGTAACAATTGCACATCAGCCACTTGGTGGGGTTCTTGAAGGTTGAAAATGGTGGAGACCTTGTCGGGGTCTGGCGTCATTTCATCCGCAGAGAAGATGTGCCTGAAGAACTTCAGTTTGGTCTTGCTGAATTGGCACTTATCAATATTGAGTGTCAGACCCGCTCCTTGGACAGCGGCGCAAGTTGCAAGCAGAGCTGTATCGTGTTCCTCCCACGACTTTCGAAGACGAGGATATTATCACTGTAGTTCAGTGCTCCCTGCACCGGCCTGATGATTTGTCTGATGGCCTCCTGGAAGATCTCGGCCTCCAACAAGATGCCAAAGTTTAGGTATTTGTAATGGAAGAGGCCATTGTGGATTGCAAAGGTGGTGATACCCCTCTATTCGGGATGGAGTTCCATCTTATAGTACCCCTGGTTGAGGTCGAGGTTGGAGAAGAGAACAACTTTGTTCAATTGGACGATCATGTCCTCTATGCAAGGTCCTGGGTGTCGCTCCCTCTGGATGGCGGTGTTGGCCATTCTCATGTCCATGCAGAGTCTCAGGCGTCCCCCTTCCTTTGGCATGATTACCAGAGGTGAGACCCAGGGGGTCGGGCTTGTAGCTCGTTAGATGATGCCGTCCTCCAGTAGCTGACTGAGTTTGTTCGACACCGCAGCTTGTAGGTGAAAACCTACTCTCCTCGGGTGTTGGGGGACAGGCCGGATCAATGTGTCTATGTGCATTTTTATGGGGGGGCCTTTCAACTTGCCTAGCCCTTTGCACAGGAGCGGGAACTTTTCCAGGGTCAAGTCTTTCATTATGGGGATGGATGACCATCCCACATGGTGCAGACTTGATCTTTTGCGTCGCTGGTGGGAGCAGTGGAATGGATGGTGTCGCCTTCAAGGACATGGATGTCAATGAGACCCAGGCAGGATGCCGGGCGGTAGCAGAGTAGACGTCTCCCTTTGGTTGGGCTCCTGATCACATGGATGATTGTGGTGTTGGACAGGTCTCTGTGGACGAGCCGGCATCTGAAGTATCCGATGGAATGTAGGGGGAGGTCAGCTCCCCATTGGAAGATTTTGGACACTGTTGGGGCCAGCGCTGGTCTGTCAGGTATTTGGAGAAACTACTTCTCTCCCATGATGTTCACTGTGGCCCCTGAGTCGACCAGCAAACAGAACCGTCTCCCGAATATCTCCACAGGTATCCTCGGTGCTTCTCTTGCTTCTTTCTCATTCATG
The DNA here is from genome assembly GCF_040938575.1 of Ambystoma mexicanum. NCBI lineage: Eukaryota > Metazoa > Chordata > Amphibia > Caudata > Ambystomatidae > Ambystoma > Ambystoma mexicanum. The sequence goes on along the minus strand of NC_090921.1, from coordinate 1,175,230,427 downwards.
ATGAGGTTTACGTGCTCATCCTGGACATATTGGTCATACTGGTCACTTTCGTACTCTAGTACTAGGGGGGCTGCAGCGTATTGGCTTTTGCGTGGTTGTGGTGGTCCGTCGTATTCATCTCTAATCCGTGGGTTTTCATCATAGGTTCCAAGCTCTTGGGGGTCCACTTCCGGTTAGTGATCTTCTACTACCCTCACGTACCATCTTGGTCCCTGCTAGTATGGGCGCATCTGGTATGCCGAGATCTGTGGGGTCTGATTATACCCCCTGGTCTGTGGTGGCGGCACCATGTGCTGTGTGTGGAAAGTCCTGCCTTCCCTACAGACTGATTGGAAATGGCTTTCTCTGTCACAGTTTCCGCACCTCTGGGTGAGCGTGGGGCAGGTCCCTGAGTGGGGGAACACCATTCGGCAGTGGTAACATTGCCTTTGTATTCTGGGGGCCGTCTGGTAGCCCCCTCCAGTGTTCTTGTCCCCAGGTCTTGGGATGCCTGGCTGGACCACTGCAATCAGCTCGCCCTTATCTTGCTTGGATGAGGTGCCCCCTGACATTTGGGTTGCTTGTGCGTCTACTCTCTTGAAGATTCTCGCCATTTCACTGACTTCCTCGATGGAGAGTGGTTTCTTGAGCAGTTGTTTCTTGAGCGTCTGGGATATGCACCCCTCAATAACTCTCAGGCGAATGGCTTCCTCCAGCGAGAAAGCATGGAACTGGCAGTGGGCCTCGTTAATCCTCAGACGAGTGATGAATTCATCAACCATCTCTTCGCTTCTCTGGGTACACTGATCGAACATGTACCTCTCGTAATCTCTGTTGGGCTCAATCATGAGTCTTTTGTTAAGGGCTGTGATCAGTGCTGCGAAATTGGACTGCTCCTCAGCGGGGATCGTCTTGATGAGTGTCTTGACTTCATTGCTGGCTATGTTGAGTAGCATACTGCGTGACTTCAGCAAGTTTTCCTCACCTGCCGCTGTGATAAAGTTATTGAAGTCCTCCAGCCATTCTACCCACCGTGGACCTTTGTCCGCCTGCGGAGTCATGGAAAATGGGGGTGGCATGCGCCATGCAGTGGCTGTCGATCTGATGGGGGGGTCTTGTATGACCTGAGGTTGCGCAGTGAGACCAGGCGGCGAGCTCATGGTGGCACATGGGATAATTGGGTGCCTGCACCCTTCGTTATATTGTCCTTAGTAGGCCGTGGATGGTGGCAACGCTCCCTGGTGGCTGCTGGCGGGTGGCCGATGTCTGGGAGCCGCACCTCGCTGTGTGCTCACTGCCACGAGGCATCGTGGCAAGGGGTCAGGCAGATCTGTTGGTGGAGCCTGCTCCAGTCCACACTGTTGTATTTATGTATTTAATTTTTTTCTTATTTGGACGAGGGGCTGGTGGGGGCCCACCACAGGAAAACACACTCGGTGAGCAGCATTTGCCTCAGAAGATGCGCAGTCAGTTAGCAGGCTCTGTGGGATGCGGAGGGGGCGGGGCCACAAACCAGGAGTTATATGTGCTCCGGTTCTTGTGAGTGCCCCGGCCGCTGGCAGACTGCCGCGCAACAAAGTAGACGGCTTTCTTCTCCTTCTTAGCCATGTATCGAATGTAGGTGGTGCCAGCATCAGGAGGAGGGGGCAGCCCGGGATCGGGTCCCGCCGTGTCGCGGAATACCGTGGCCAGCAGCGGACAGCAGCTGTGGGCGCGGCTCATGTGGCGACCGCTGGAGTGGAAGCAACGCAGCGGGATCGCTCGCATGCTGTGAGGAGGAGTACTCTGGCGTGCGACAGTCAGCCTCGTTGCCAGTTGTTAGGGCCTTCTGGTCCACGGAAATAAGGATGCACACCAGAGGGGAACAGTATACGTATTACTTTGTTCACATCTAACAGGATAATGCTTTCCCTTTCGTTCCTCCACTCTGCTCCCACGTCATGACCCACGTGACCCTGTCTCTGTCCTAAAGAGACAGGGTGTGCTAACAGCTCCCAGGATTGGGCACAATTCTCCAGCTGAAGCCTTGCCAGTAGGGGTGGGCGAAGTACCCACCTCGCCCGCTATTCTGTAGAGTGAAATGAGTCAGGTTTGGCCCTCGTTTTGACTGCACAGGGGATAGCTTTGCTATGCAAGTGCATGTGGTTTTCTGGTGCGGGGTTCGTCCTCAAACTCTGTAGTACTACTGATGGAAAAGGTAATTGCATCGTAGGGGGGAGCAGGCGCATGCGTGTGATAGGTGTTAACGTGGAATTCTGGTTTACTCGCAAAGGCGAAGCCTGCTCCTTCCTGCTTGCTGCTTTAAGCCAGCATTCTGTCAATGCTAATATCCTGGCCGCCCTGAGCACGCGTCCTCATGAGTTGTGCCCAATGTTGTGTATGCATGATACGCTTTTGAGTCCATTACTGCACACATGTTTGTATTTGGAAAGAGATGATTTTTTTTTTTATTCTGCACTCTGCAGCAGACACCACCATAGTGGTCTCGCGGCGCCAAGGCTTACCCGAAGAATGGCGCATTTTGGCCCTGTCAGGGGTATCCAGACCTTGGTGGGCGAGAGAATATAAAACAAAGAGGCAGAGGAGGGAGATGGGCAAAGTGGCTGAAAGGTGACCACGTGCATGAAAGATGTGCTCAGTTAAGAAACAGAATGAGCATTTTAGTGCAGGCGCACTACACAAAGCCCCCTCAGTGGGGAATACTGCAGTGCATGTAGTTTCTACCAATAAGCCGCCAACCTTTCCTGGGGCACTTTTGGAAAAGCTGACACTCTGTTGGCACAAGGCATCACTGTTTGAACAGCAACGGAGATAGCCCGGGAGGGTCTTTGTAAGAGTGGTGACCTGCCAGGCATTCCTCCCTTCACCCAGAAAATGCAATCGCAGCACATTTCGACATCCCAGCTGCGCACATACAATTTCTCATTTAAAGACACCATCTCTGCATTGCATCCGCACAGCAACAGAGACCCCATCCCCCGCAGTCCCTCCTCACCAACAGAAGGGGCCTTTCTCTACTCCCCCTACACATTCCTTAAAGCAAAGAAATAGGCAGTTCAGAGAAAGCAAATCTGTTTTGGCTGCTAAAATGTTAAGCTGTCCTATCGGTGTGAGATGTGGGTCACGTTATGTATGAGAGTGAACGCTACGCATCAAGGCTACTGACCTCTGCCTTGAAGTTGCTGACTGCAGTTTGTTATGACTTGTGCCAAGTGTAGACCATTTTTGCATGTAAGATAAGTAATTACCTGCAAGAAATAGTGGTTGGAGAGCCAGAGAATTCCACGGAGGGGTCGAGCATGTCATGTTGGGTTCCAGAGTTCAAACATGAGCCCAGTCGCAATGTAAACTGTTGCAACAGCGCTGCTCCCTGTGCAATGTTTGAAAGGAGTAGGGAGATGCGTAGGGGGAGGATGGAGTTGGCGGAACTCTAGGGGCCTCATTACGACCCTGGCGGTACGGAGTGAATGGCGCCGTAAAAGGTGCCGGCGCCGTTCACTCTGTACCGCTGCATTACGAGTTCCCCTTGCGGGACACGGTAAGTCCCGCGAGGGGAAGAGGGAGCAAACAACGGGCCATCTCGTAATGGCCCGTTGTTTGCTCCCTCTCCCATTCCCATTTCAGCTCTAGGGGGGCTGAAATGGGGATGGGGAAGGACCGTGACCGGGTTTTTGGAGGGAGGAATTACCGGGCCTTCCGAACTCGGAATGGCCCGGTAAGTCCTCATTCCGAGGACCCAGACCCCGACGCGATTTCGGCGGCAGCCATGCCGCCAATAGTGACATGGTTACTGCCAAACTCGTAATGAGGGCCTAGGTCTTTATATGCCTTGTCCCACTCCAGACAATCATTGGGCTTGGGAGGGACAGGGAGTGGCTGTGCTATTGGTCTTTTGCTGGGACTACCAGAGAGTAGGTCCGTCCTATTGGGTGGCAGGCCTGTTGAGCTGGTTGTTAGTCCTTCATTCATTCATTTTTTCATTTGTATAACGCCTTTCACCATAATTATCGTCCCAAAGCACTGTTAGGACCGGAGTCCAAAAAATTGGGAGAATTGGGAGGTGCTATTATGCTATTATGCATGTGTACATTTCAGCTATTAAAGTTGTTTGAGGGTGGCCAAGACCCCGCTAGTCACCCATCTCTGAGTGGAGTGTGTACGGGTGCAGCAGAGGTATACAATGAACAAGAGGGGGAGGATTGTGTTTAAGGAGAGTTATGTGGGAAGCTGCAGTTCGAATTTTCGTCATTAAAAGTAGCTTCATTCTTATGGCATGTGAGTGCAGGGTGTGTGGATTGAAGCTGTGCCTTCCGCTCAGTTGTAAAGGTGAAGTGTGCGAGAGGAGAAAATGGTTAGCTGTACAAACAACAATGCCTACTTTCTGTGTTCCATCTATGCACAAGGAGCAGTGATACGTTTCACAGACGATCTAAGTGCTCGATTAATACATAATACTCACCCTCCTTCTAGTTCGAAACAAGGTCCCCATTGCATGAATGCATGCAGCGGCATGGCCCTCCCTCCTGTTCTTTGGAGTTACATGCAGTGCCAACCACCAGCGAGGGATCCGGAGTGCCTGATTGTCCTCCTCCCGATTGACCAGAGTGATTTTCCCAAGGTGCATTTTAAGTGAGATACAGCGCCCACCCGCCAAGCCCATATGAGTGCAATACCCGGCCGACTCTCAGGATTCTTTCCAAGTGCAATTTACTGGAATGTCTTCATGAGTCCTCAATGTGTTGTTGGCGGTCCCCAAGGAGGTGTTCGAGGTGGCAGAGCAAAGCAGAAGAAAAGGAGAGAAGAGGCTAGTAGCTGACAGAGGGACAGGAGGGAGGAATGTGTAGGGAGGCTGTTGGATGAAGCTTGTGTGCGAGTGGTGGAGAGTGGGCCTGGGGAAAAAGCATGGGGATCAGAAAGTTGGGGACAACAGCCAGGTTTTGAGGCCTTTCCTGAAGGCCAGTTGATCCTCTATGAGGCAGAGAGCTATGGGGAGGGAGTGCCAGAAAGTGATCACGAGGACGGAGAAACAGGCAGCTCCTAATCTGGAGAACTTGAAAGGGGGGACTACAGGGATGTGTGCAGAGCCTGATCTGAGGATTCTGGTAGGGCGGTAGCATGTGAGCTGTAGAGGGAGTTAGAGAAGTCTAGGCGTGAGATGATGATGGCCCTGATTGCAGAAACTCTTCGAGGGTAGCAGAGATAAGGAAATATACGCTTGGGGCTGCAGAGTGGGAAGGTGCATGATCTGGAGACTGCATTGATGTAAAGGTAGAGGTACAGGTCCGAGCTAAAAGTGCATCCTAGGTTTTTGACTGAGGGGGATGCAGTGGCTGCAGGTCCTAATGATGGAGGCCAAGGCATAGGATGGGGAAGGAGAGCTGTTTTGTCGCAGATTAGGATTTTGGTTTTTCTGGGGTTGAGGAGCAGGTGGTTGTTCGTCATCCAGAGGTCAATGTCTGAGAGGCAGGATGCCAGGTCTGGGTTGGGTGAGGAAGGGGAGTCGGAAATCTTGAGTGTTGCTGCACACCTTCAATTCTGATTACATTAGAAAAAACCTTCAAATGCATTAAGTATAACTTGGGTGCATAGGAGGTAACTCTACCTTGACACTAGGTTGGAAAATAAATTTAGACAGAAATAAGTATTCAAAGTATCAGATACTTCCGTCCCCTGCACACATTAGTACTGAAATTTCAGCCAATATAAATGTAAAAAGTTTAAATGATTTCAAATATTTGTATTACATTCATTGGTTTTAAAAAAAAAAACGAACGAATGGCAATGATTCAGTCCACAATGGTCTAGTAGGTTAAACATTATTTTTGTTTGAGATCATCAACACAACGCGTTTTGGGATTCTGGTTCCCTTCTTCAGGTGCAGTTCAATAGACTACAATAGAATATTATATGACAATCCCTCAGTATAATATCTGACTGTCTTGGATACTACTCAAAAGATATTAAAGAGAATCTCCTTGTAATTTCACAATTGTTTTTTCTCCATTTCATAATGCTCTATGGATCAATGTTCTAATAGGCCATGTTTGATAATCATTATATTGAATATGTGCGAGCACCAGCGATATATACCCAAGATGCATTATTACGTGTGTTTTCATGCAGTGGAAAGCACACAACATTCTAAAATGTCTTAGTGGAAGGTCAGACATGTGTCTTATCCATTAAAAGAGTGTGAATGAGTCTGTGACTCAAAATGAAGAATAAGAAATAGAAGTAGACTATCTAGGGCCTTAATATGTAAGGTTCTCTTGTACGTAGTTATCCAAAGGTAAAATGTGCGAGGAAATCAATAAATCAGGAAAATAAATATTTAATCTTAGGTAAAGGTCAATGTTTCAAATAAAAAGACACTGGGCCTCATTATGACCATGTCGGTCCGGAAACAAGAGTGCCGGGAAGCTCACCGGCACCGTTGTTTCCGGACCGGCATATTACAGGTCTGCCTGCCAGAGACGCTGTGCCCGACAGGTCTGATCCACCGGCCACATCGGCCACGGTAGGCAGACCGGTCAAGGAAGCACTGGCACCGTTAGCAATGGTGCTGGTGCTTCTGTGTCCCCACTCCCATAGAGTCCAGCAGGACTCTATGGGAATGGAAATTACATTTTACCGGCGCCTGACTTTCCGGGCTGGCGGAGTTGTAATCTCCCGGTGGCACCGGGAGGTCAGGCGCCGGTAAATATTTACAGGTCTGGCGGCAACCTGCCGGTAGCACCAGCAGGGTTACCGCCGGACCCGTAATGAGGCCCACTGTGTGCAGAAAATATTTTTAAAATAACTTAGGTACCTATTGGATCCCCCCAAGTTGGAGATCGTGTGTAGTTTGAAAAAATGTGTCAGCTATAAGCTATAAAACATTTTTTAAAACTTATAGTGCCCATTCGTGGTCTTATGTTAGAATACAGGTAAAAGTTAAATGAGCAAAGAGAAATGTTCCTACATGCGTTTGGTACGAACACTGCATTCAAAATGAGTCCTTGTGAGCAAACGGGAGACCGTGTCTCGCAGCTTGTATATATTTGGTTGCCATGGCACTGGGGTGTGTCATGGAAGAAGGACTAATCTAACAAGACCATCCTTGTTGGTGTAATTACCGTGGTAACGTCGATCAAAATAAATAACGGACTAGTCTGTGTATTCGCAGGTCGATATGTGGGTTGATAAAAGCAGAACAATGCCTCAGATCAGGTATAAAAATGTGTCTGAAAAAGGTGAAAACTCTCGAGCTGAGTAAAAATTAAGGTTAACACAAAAGGGTAAATTGGAGTAGAGCGTGATTATGAAATGGCCGCCATCAGTGATGTACGGCTATGAAACTACTGGAATGTTAGCAAAATGTAGTCCTATGGACCTAAAAGGAGAATAGCTTGGCAAAGTGTTGCTAATATCTGAGGGCATAGTGCAAAGACAGAGAGTGCTCCAGATGAGATATGTAAAAGGAAAAACATCTACAGGCTTGGTCAGGCATTGTGTGGCGAATGTAATATTTACCAATGGAGAAATAAAGAAATTCTCATAAATGCATATTACCAGTGTTTGCTTATTGTTCTAGTTACAAAGGTATGGAAGCCTAAAACAGGCAATGTTTGTAGCGCAATAATGCCAACACCACATAACAGTTAACAACATCCTGAGGCCTAAATCTAGAATTCAAATGCATTTGTACAAAATGTATGTTTGTCAGACGCAACATAATTATTTAACTTACAAAATACTCATATTATTCTTGATGTGTGCTCATTCTAAGGGAGGAGGTATATCATGATTTTGAAAAGAACATCATATTTTACATAAATCAAACATAGGCGAAATCATATATCTGGCATTTTGAATACTTCTGTTGAACTATCAGCGTTGATAATAAAAAGCTACTAAGAAGATTTAGCAGACAATATATACATACACTAATACAAAATGGAAGATTTTCACATAAACTCAATCAGCAGTACCAAAGTGGTTATTTTTTTATTAAAATAAAGAATTTAGTATGAACACATATTTGCAGGACAATGTAGTCCCATATTCATATTGTGTGCTCATAATGACAAATCAATTATATGAATGTGAGTTAGGTAGTAATGAGTCTACATGTTCAGATGTGTATTTCACCTCAGAATTAGATGTAGGTGATGCCAATATAATCCATCCCACTTCCAACTTGGGAAGTGGTATTGTATGTCATCAGGTTTCTAAGATCAACACATCAGGTGTACATTGGGGACACATATGGTTATTCACATAAAGCAATGCAAATTGAACACTTATTCATTCCGTTAGGGTGTACTGTGTCTAAAAGGTGGATTCCATACATTTCTCTTTACATCACCTTTTTTACTTTGCCTCCTCCTCTGTCTGATGTGTGTAGTACTTCTAAGATAATGAATCTGATTTGGGATAAGGTGTGTCTGTGTTCTTTGAAATGTCTAGCCACTGGAGATTTGGAGTTGTTGGTACGGTTGTTCCACTTGTGTTCCAGCCACCTTTCTCTTGCAGGCCTACGTGCCTGCCCCAGAAGGCCCTTAATTGCATATATCCCCCCAGTTCTGTTACAGGTTGTAATGTCCCTTAATGCAGTCTTCTCACCTGTTTGTGGGTGTTGGATGGTATTGCCCTTAGAGACATTGTTGAAGTTGCTGCATCCCAAATATGGGAATGTACCTTTCCTCTTTGTGGATAGAGTTCTTTGTGTGTCAGGGTGAGTACTTCCTGCTCTTATTAATTTGTCTCTGAAATTGCTCTCTCTTGTGTAGGCCATCATTGGTGGCCTTGAGAACCCATTTTGGAGAAGTGAGTCATAGTGTAGGTATTTCCAGTTGTTACATATGATTCTACGTAGGTGCATACTTTGCCTTGAAAATTCTGAAATGTAGAGAAGGTGAATCCCCTTTTCTCTTGGTGTCGGATGCAGTAATGCTCTCCTGTCTATTGTGTCTGCCTTTTGCTTTGCTGCTTCTACAACATCTAGGGAATATCCTCTAGTTATAAACCTTTCTTTCTGGTCTGCAAATTCCTTCAATAGACATTCTGTGTTGGTAATTATTCTCTTAATATGTAGAAATTGGCTGTATGGAAGATTTTGCATCATCTGTCGTGGGTGAAAACGAGCATAGTGTAGGACGTTGTTAACGGATGTAGGTTTGTGGTAAATATCAATTTCTAAACCCATCTCAGTTTTACATCTAAAAAGTGTAAACACAGATCTCCTATCTCCATAGTGAATTTAATACGAGGAAGAACCTCATTGACGTAGTTATAGAAATCGATAAAATGGGATTTGGTACCCGACCATATACCAAATATATCATCGATGTACCTCTTCCAACATATCAGGTTGTTAGACCAGTCCATATTTTCCAATATTTACCTTTTCTCGAAAAATAATACATGGAAATGTTCATAAAGGCTGGTGCCATCTCTGAACCCATTGAAGTTCTGGAAAGTTGGGCATAGTACTTATTATCATATCTGAAATAGCTTTTTTGTAGAATAATTTTAGAGAGAACTGGGATTTCGAACCTCAAGTGACCCTAAGTATGCAGGCATTGTGGTGAATCTCTACTCTTATTTACCAACAGAAGATGAATCTAAAGTGTTAGAAAGAAGAATGGGTTTTTTACCTACAAATACCTGTGATCCCTTCACCTTTCGCAAAGAATTTATCCAATTCATGCGCAAGATTCACTTGTATCAACACTTCCAAGAGGGGGGTTTTGAACCAAAAACATCAGACATAATAAATCATCTTTCTGTGTACCATCACAGCTTCAAAGTGCAGAGCCCAAAGTCTTCCAAAAAAGTGTCCTGCATGATTTAGATGTATTAGAGAAAAAAGCAAAGGGTAAAACCATCTTTACCAATATGAACAAGGGTGAAAATCAAGCGATGAAGAATCTGCTCGCAAACAATACAATTGTAATCCGCAAAGCGGATAAGGGAGGTGCCATCATCCTACAAAACAGGGACGCATACAGGAGATAATGTAACAAACAACTTCTAGACCTAAATTGTTACTAACGTCTTGAAGTTGATCCAACCAAGAGACTTCAAGATATTATAAGTGTAAAAGTTAAGAAAGCAAGACAGAGAGGTTGGATCTCGAATAAGGAGGCAGATTTCCTCACGAAGCAGAAACCTAGGGTGCCACAACTTTATACCTTGCCAAAGATACACAAATCCATGCACGACCTACCAGGTAGGCCAATAGTGTCAGGGGTTAGTTCAGTACTCGAACCTCTATCAAGGTTCGCAGATGCGTTTCTACAACCTATGGTGACGCGAATGGCGTCTTTTATACAAGACACCACACAGATGATAAAGGAAGTTGAAGGGGCACCTTTTGACCCTAACACAGAAATATATTTGGGTCTCGATGTTGTGGCCCTATATACAAGCATTCCCCAGAGGGCATCATTGGAAATGTTAGAAGAAAAAAATTGTTTCAAGACCATACAGTAGGGGTCACCCCAATTTCATTCATACTGTGGTGTGCAGAGATGAGCCTCGTAGAAAGCTATTTCCATTTCAATGGAGAATTTTATAAACAGGTCCATGGGATTGCTATGGGTGCCACTTTGGCACCTAGTATAGCAAACCTATATATGGAGGCATTGGGACGGAGCAAAATAATGCACCCTAACAACCCATACACCAAGCACATACGAGTTTGGAGACATTAATTGATTACATTTTTGTCATCTGACATGGAACATCCATGAAACTAGAAGAGTTCTGTTTGTGGATAAACAACCAAGACATATTTTTGAAGTTCACTTCGAATTCAAGCACAGAGGCTTTATATTTCCTGTACATTACAATTTCAGCAGATGTGGGCTCTAAAACCATCTTTGTTAAACCATACAATAAGCCCAAAGATAGAAATGCAATACTATATTATAGTAGTTTTCACCCAAAACATGTGAGAGATAACCTGCCGTTGGGACAATTTTTGCGGCTAAAGAGAAACAGTATTAAAAGATCTGATTCCTCTAGTGAAGCCAGCAAAATGGAACAACGTCTAAGCCAAAGAGGTTACCCACATGTGATTACTGGTAAGGCTATGAAAAGAGCTAAGAACAACCATAGGAAGGCTCTATTAGAATATAAGGATCGTCCACAAATGACACAGAAAGAACAAAAATGATTGTTTGTTAACATGTTTAGCCACAACTCCAATGTTATTTAAAAAAAATAATTTAAAAAAATTGGAAAATTCTAGAAAAGGGTGATCAGCCTGTACCCCGTCCTATTGTAGCCTTCAGGCGAAGCAAGAATTTGAAGGAACAAGTTACTCGTAATGACATCAGTATTAAACCACAGAAACAGATGTCTATGTCACAATAATGGGGATTGCCAGAGGTGGTGGGACACTAACCTTGTGGACAGAGCATCTATTGCCAACTCACTTCTAGAAGCACTGAGATTGACATAGGTTTACGTTTCCCATGGAAACAAAAACAGCATACCAACTGCAATTCATCTATGGTTGTGTATGTCATATGGTGCCCATGTAACAAGATTTACATTGGAAAAACGGACAGAAAAATCAAAGTGAGAATTGGGGAACATAAGAGCTGTTTAAAGAACTGAACACCTAATGCACCCCTGGTAGATCACGGGAACGAAAGAATACACTCCCCTGAAGAATTAAGATGGTCTATTGTGTATAAGATCAATGCCAGTATGGATACCAATAGAGATAAAATTATTCGGTTGCAGAAAGAACAAAAATTAATTTTTTTGACAAAAAGTGCCACGAAAGGCCTTCATGAGAACATTGATTGGTCTATCAAGAGTGTCTGCACACATTGTTTAAACAATGTAGTTGTATGTATTAGTGTTACTTAATGGTGCTTGAATATCTGCAACGCACTGTCATGCAACGTGTTACATCTGTTTTCCCCTTGGAATAGTAGGCAAGTGAACAGGAAGTGCCAAGCCCGATTCGCACTCTTGCCGCCCCTTTTGAAGTACCAGGAATGTTCACGCCGAAATATGTGACGTATGATGAGCAAATAAACAAGCAGAGATCTGCAGTTGGGCTCTCTCCAGTACCTATCAGAATAACAGAACCTTTTGAAGTACCGACACCTAAGAAAACCTGGACAGTAAGGCACCCATTCAGAAAACCATATCGACAAGTGAGACAGAATGATGATTGTCAGAATGTAATACCTGAAGAAGCTAAGGAGATACTGAAGGAAGATGAATGATGACGTCATAAGAACCCAGACTGACTCACATATATAGATATAACGACCTGAGAATAATGACAAGAGAGACGAAATGCCATGGATAAGCGACATCCTGAGCCTAAAGTGAAACAATTGATGTCAAGATGTCAGAAACTTATGCCATATGCATGATGAAGATATTCAGTTAGTTTAAACGTGCACAGATGCAAGAAACCGCAAGAAGCACAGAAATCGTAAGGCTTGCTTATGCTTAGTAGTAAGATAGATTGCGGCAAGCGCCACCTGCACATATATCTACCTCAAAAAGCACTTTATATAAGTATACTTCCACTACGCACAAGAGCAGAATCAACCAAAGGTTACTAAAGGTCTCAAGAGGAGAGTTTCACAGCAAAAAAATCGAGAATTAAAGACGGAGAGAAACTCAGACGAAGATAATCATGCCAGGAAGCCAAGTTGTATCAGCTGGAATAGGGCACAGTGGATACAATTAAAGAGAAGAAGAACAGAGTATCAAGGTCAAGATAAGCCACAGATGGCAGACGACTGGCAGAATTAAATCAAATACACAAAATTGCATGAAGGAAAGGCCGACTTCACAGTGTCAAAATCACGTGACCAGGCAAGCAGGAAAGGATGAAACTTACACACCTACACATGGACGTTTGCCATACCCAGACGCCTTAACTTTCCCAGACCACGAAGCAGAAGCAAGGCCAATCACAAAAAAATAATTGACACATGACCACTGAGGTGATGATTGATTGTAACAATTAATTGGAGGGAAGCTGGGGTGCAGAAGAATTCCCTGCACCTGGCCGGCTATTCTGCATGCTGCTAAGCGCAAGTGCAAAAGTATGAGTGGGGTTGATGCCAATCCAATCATAGTGGACCATGTAATCTAGGGTCCTATAGTTAGTAGAACCAATGAGACGTTGTACTTTTAGTGACGTTTACAATAGTCATTTTGAAGGAAGGGCGTACCTATATTAAAGTTACCTTCCTAGAACCTATATTAAAGTTACCTTCCTAGAACAAATCAAGTTGCATGCTAGGTTTTAAGAGTTACATGTCAGTGATGATGAGTTTTTGGTATAAATGATATGTTTTTTTCTGAAATTAATTGGAGTTGAAGTGAGAAAGAAGATCGAGCGAATGCTGATATTCATTGAACTCCCCGTTTTTTTGTACTTGTCATTAAATGGACTCCCTTTGCCAAACTATTGAGTTGTTATTATTGATTTGGTGCAAGAGTACACATCTGCATCCCCATCCATCTTAAGGGTGCTGCTGCTCATCTTAAAGTGCATGTTGGAAACCCCCAGTCCTATAGGCCGGCTGGAGTCCGTCCTGTACACTTGGTACCATAGATTGATGGTTTTGATTAGAATCGATTAGCTAAGACAACCATTGGCCATCGACATAAGTAACTCTGGGACCTTGGCAATATCATGAGTCCTTTGCCATCCAGCTAAGTAGAATGAGAAGCTCCCCATAGATAGTGGATAGTCTAAGTAAAAACCCTGCAGGTTAGGTCTGAAGGTACCTTTGCTTTCTCCCATAAACCCCTTCGCACTTCTACGAGCAGCTGATCAGGCGAACAGCACGGAGAGGCAGTAACGAAGGCGGTGATCCCGAGCGTCCGGAGAAGAAAAAATGCGAACAGTGAGTGAAAAAGAGTGAATGCTTTGGCAAAAAGTGCATGCCTTAGAACAAGTAAAGGGAAGGTAACAGAGGGAGGAGGGATTAAAATAACGACATAGTAAGAGTATAATGTATATATAAGGGGAAAATATTGACTCCAGAGTGGCTGAGCAATAGAGGGAGATACTGGGAAAATAACCTAGAGAGAGAGGAGTATACGCCTAGATACCTAGGTTTTAATATAGCGCTAGAAGAAGCCTTCATTTAAGGTCCTGAATTAATAGGACGATATAGGAGACCAGAATCGATTAAAGCCGATCTGAAAGAAATGGGCTTACATTCCATGTCGGAATAACTATAGGGGCAGAAATGCATCTGAGGAAGCAGATGGCATGAGATTTATGTAGCCGGCCGGAGTGTATTTTTCTTTTTCCTGATGTCACAAGGTAAGAAAATGTTTTGGGGGAAATAGTATGAAAATTGTGCGATTGAATAGACAAAATGTTTATGGCATTGATTGATGGTTGTTGTCTGAAAAAATAAAAGTACATTTTTTTGTGAAAAAACGGGATTGGAGCTTGCGACGATTGGTGCTCGCTCATATTGTTGACCTTGTTTGTGAAACGTAAAGCATAACAAAGTGTTATATAAGGAGAGGATAAACAGGTTTAAGCATGGAAGACGTTACCCGTTAGTACACTTGTGCAAACAGCTGCCAAAACGTGCACCTAAGCTTAAACAGTACAGTGCAGAGTGGGTTAAAGGAACTGTAAACAAAATGTTTATGCCATGGCCCCAGGGGGGATTGCTATCTAACATGGTCCTGCAGCACATGATGACATATTTGCATGCTACGTACACTGGCAAAAAGTTAGATAAACGCCTAGCTAGTTCAGAGCTTTGGAAGATGTACCATGAGGAAAAAGAGGAGGAGCCGCCGGTATATTGGATACTTAACATATGCACAGAGGGGGGTGAAAGGCCTTCTGCGCCACCCGCCCCGTCTGAAATAAAAAGCGGAGCCAGTAAAGACAAAGGATTATACCCGTTGAGGGAGCTTAAAGCAGCCACGGGATATAACAACCTGTCATATGAGTCACCTATGCAAAGTAGTGACGAAAGCCCAGTGAAAAGCAGAGAAAGAGATATTGACTCCAAAGTCCCGAAGGACAAGGAGAGACACAAAAAAGAAAAAGGAGATCACACACAAGCAAGTACATCTCTAGATACGGGTAGAGAGGGAAAGAGATGGAAAGGAGATGAGTACAGGACTGATGAGATGGCATTCACACAGAACAAATGGATGGGAGGTCAGATTTTATTAAAACTCGATTGGTAAAGGCATTGAGGATATGAGACAAAAGGGAGAGGTAGACGATTCAAAAAGGAAAGGGAAGGAAAAGGAAAAATGATTGAGAGACGAAGGTACTAAGAAAAAAGATAGACAAAAACGAGAGCAGTTATATCGTGAGGAGCAAGAAAGGAAGCAGAGAACAGCTGATGATCGGGACAGGCAGGAACAACAGAGAATAGTAGAAGAAGAACAAAAAATACGGGAGAAGAGAATAAAAAGACAAAGGGATGCGGAAATACAAAGGGCAAATGAACGAAGAGATGTGAGTAATCAAGAAGAAGATAGGGTCAAAGAGGAAGCGAGGAAGCGCAGAGCATTTGATGACGAGTACGATTTAGTACCAGGCATGTCTAGGGCAAGCATGGAAGATGACTTCGACACCAGAAGCATTGGGGAGACGATTGATAGAATATATTATGAAATGGGGCTAGAACAGGTACCTCAAGGGAAAGGAGAGGACGAGCGTCTTGAGAGCACTCATTTGTACGACACTCAGGACACCTCCTGAAGTAGCAGAAATAGAGAGCTGTCCCTAGATAGGTTAACGCTAACCAGAAATGAGGAGGATGAGAGAAGTTGCACGAGTTGGGTACAGACGCTATCGGACGCAGAAAGAGAGGAATGTGAAAAAAGAGAAGACAAGAGAAGACGTGAAAAACGCTTCTCTAGAGGAATGGGAATAAAATGGTCAGATTCTAGTGGATCTGCACCAAAGACATCAGAGTGAGTCACACAATCAGACCGACAAGAAGTAGTATCTTACGGTCAGAGGGGGTGTCTCCACCACCCTATGTGAGCAGGCTAAGGACATTGCCAGGTAGACGGCGATGCAGGAATATTACCCCTGCAGTGGATATAAAAATGATGAGAGAAGAAAATGAGTGCCATGTGTCACAATTCCCGTTACTCGAAAAAGGAGGAACAAAACCACAGTATATACCATGGCCACACATGGATTGAGAAAATCTAAAAACAAGCTTCCAATGTTGACATCGGGAGCCGGAAAATGGATTCATGAGTTAGAAAAGATGACGGAGGTAACACGTTAGCTATCAGGGATATTAAGGGTCTTTTACTCACCACACTTGGTGATAGAGCTGACTATGTGTGGATGCGTGCAGGTTACCCTGGTGTGACTGCAGTAAATACTGCACATGATGGAGCGCTATTTAACAATTGCAGAACTGCAGTATGGAAAGCATTACAATTGCTATACCCAGATACTTCAGACATGGGAGCTATAATGACACGTAAAATGAAGGAGTCAGAAGATCCTTTGCTTTACATCCACAATTTCCAAGACGCCTGGGTGCTGGAAACTCGTGAATCTTGGGGGAAATCCATACCCGTGTTTTCCCGTATATTATGCCAAGGGCTGCCAGATCAAGTACAGAGGCAGCTCAAGAAATTGGTAGGAATAGAGGCCAAACCATGGTCTGAAATACAGTTGACCATAGTGCACTATTGAAGGCTGCTGCAAGAGAAAAATCGCAAAAACAAGGCTGCACAAAAAGTTGAAGAGTCAAAATTAGTGCAGACAAAATTGTCAAAATATGACATTGAAGGGGCAATGATCACTAACACAGACGGATCAATCATGCAGTGGGTCAATAATCAAAGGCAGGTTGATCAAGGCAATAACAAGTTTTACAGGTTTTACCCAAGAGGGAGAGGCATTCGTGGAAGAGGATGGCAAAGTAATCAGGGAGGTTTTCAAAATAATCAGGGAGGTTTCCAAAACAGCAATCAGGATATGTCAAATGGGCAAATAGTCAGACCACCGCCATTATGTTGGACTTGTGGGATGGCAGGGCATCTAGCATGCACATGCAGAAGTCAAGACATCATGCAAAACGACCAAGGAACGAGAGTAGGGATGGTGAATCCACCTGTGTTTTTACAGCAGGGTGGAAATGGAGTTGCACAAAATCACACGGTGCAACAGCAAGCGCCGGGAGCACAGCAAAGTTTGCAACCTCAGAATATGACACATTTTCTGCAAGGACAGTCTCAACAGTCTGCAACTGTTACAAACAACAAGTACAGGACAGGTGCTGAATTCTGGAATAAGAAATGGCACTGGTGATGGAGGAGGTCCATTCACTCAGCATGGGACAAAGTTATATGTGGACTAGGACAGCTCACTGGGAAACCGGATGTGTTCTATCCTATCAGTGACACCAAACCCTCACAAGGAAGCAAGGGTAGATGTCCTTATAGGGGATAAAGAGATTCTTTCTTAGTTGACACAGGTGCAACACGCTCGTCTAAATGTGAAGGCAAGTTTTCTTTGTCCTGCGATGCCACAAATACTCAGGGCTTCACAGGAGCAACAAGTTTTGTTCCTTTTACAAAAGAACTTCCCGTTTCCATAGGAAAATGTGACATGAATGTGCCACTGTTGTATTCAAGGCAAACCCCAGTAAATATATTGGGACGAGACCTAATGACGAAGTTAAACATAACAATCTCGTTCACGGAGAAGGGCATAGTATGTTAAACTCCAGGAATGCATTATTTGAATGTATGCAAAAGGATTAGAGCAAACGCAGGGCAAACGGCTATGAGAGCTGTTCCATTGGAACCAGAAATATTCGCGTATGCAGCGCGCATATTAATGTCATGGCTACAAGGTCTTACAGACAAACCAATGAGAACCCCAGATGAGTTTCTATTTAGGCCAAGAATACCTATGCATGAGGAAAAGGGACAAGTGTTCCCCTTGTTAATACAAACAGCCATAGTGCGAGAAAAAATGGCATTGATCGATGGCTATGATGACAAAGGCAGACAATGGTGCACAGTAATCGCCACTGAAGAAGGATACAGATTGACTGATGTCACTGATGACGATCTGTTTGAAGAGCAAACAGGTGTAGATGAAACGACAGTTGAGGTGAATTTCATTTATTGGGTGAAAATGATCAAAAGAGAAGTGCCCCAGAAAATGATGTTGGCACAAAAACGTCCTGAATATTTTGATGACAGCATGGCAAAGGGGCCTGTCTTAGTGTGGACTGCAAGCCCTTATGACGTAGGTGTATTGAAAGGAGTCAGAGGAGTAAAGATTAAATTGAAACCAGGAGCAATTTTACCAAAAGCACAACAATATCCCATGTCTAGGGAGGCAGATGAAGGGATTTTCAAAACAATTTCTGCTATGACGGAGCAAGGCATTTTATTGTTGTCAGAGTCACCATGTAATGCTGCAGTTTACCCAATGAAAAATAGTGAACCCAGCTATGTTTATAGCAGAGCCAGACACTGAAGGAGAGCGAATCCATGACTGTGCAAACTATGAAGAATTTTATGATGAGATTCGCAGAGTTCGGGAATCGATCAAAATGATGGGCAGAGATATACAGGCACCGCTGTGATGAAGCACACGGCAAATGGAAAATTTCCAGTACTCATTAGTGCACGATTACCATCACATTATTCAGCACAGGCTGCAGAATTATTAGCGTTGATACTCGCACTTGAGAATCACGCAGATCAGGAAGTGACGGTGTACAGTGACTCAGCCTAAGTGACATCAACAGTGCACGCAGACCTAGCGCGCTGGAAAAGGAGGCACTACCTCCAAGCGGATGGCACGCCAGTGCAGCATGCAGCCTTATCGGACAGGCTCATTCAGGGCCGTCACGAGGTGGGTGCAGGGGGGCAAACTGCCCCGGGCCTCGCGCTTGCAGGGGGCCTCGTGGCCCCCTCTCCTAAGGAGTAAGGAGAAGGCAGCACAGTCTCCTGTGTCTGTTATTTACACAGGGGCCTGTGCTGTCTCCTCTCTGCCCCCGCAAAGATTTTGCTGTTTGTTGCAAAGCCGTTTGGCTCCACAACAAACAGCAAAATAATGGGAGGCAGCAGGGCTCAGAAGTGAGCTCTGCTGCATCCCGTTATTCAGCTGACAATGTAGACATGCTGAATGACATGAGAGGGCTCCTCTCCTGTCAGTCAGTGTGTTTATGTTGCTCAATGTGATTGAACATGCTGACTGATATGAGAGGAGTTCTTTCCTGTCAGACAACATGTCCCTGTGTCTCTCCTCTGCGCCATGCTCTCTCGTTTCTCTCTCCTCTGCCCGTGCGTCTAATGTCACCCACCCCAAGTCTCCTTTATCACTTTCCTCTCCGTTTCTTTGTGTTCTCCAACGTCATGTTCATTCCTCTGTCTCCCTCCACATCCCCGTCCCAGTGTCTCTCTCTTCTCCCTGTTACTTGGATTTCTCCTGCATCCTGCTCACCCAGTGTCTCACTCCTTCACCATTATTTTGACTTGTTCCAGATTGTGCTCACCCCTTTGACTCCCTCCTCTTCCCTTTGTCACTGTATACTCTCTCTGCTACTTTGCTTTCCCCCATGTTCTCTTCTACCAGTTACTTGGGTTTACCCGGCATCCTCCTCTCCCCTTTATCTCCCTCCTCTCACTCCCGTCTCTCCCTTTTATCTCCCGTTTCTCTCACATCATCCTCTCTCCAATGTCTGCCTCCTCTCACACCCTTCTCTTCTTTTTGCCTCTATCCTCTCACATCCTTCTCCCCCTTTGTCTCCCTTCTACCACATGCTTCTCTCCCCTGTCTCCCTCCTCTCACACCCTCCTCTCCCCTTTGTCTTTATCCCTTCACATCCTCCCCTCCCTTTTGTCTCCCTTCTCTCACATCCTTCTCCCCCTTTGTCTCCCTCCTCCCACATCCTTCTCTCCCCTTTGTCTCCCTCCTCCCACATCCTTCTCTCCCCTTTGATTCTCTCCTCTCACATCCTCCTCTGCCCGTTGTCCCCCTCTCACATCCTCCTCTCCCCTCTGTCTTCCTCCTCTCACATCCTCCTCTCCCCTGTGTCTCTGTCCCATTACATCCTCCTCTCTGCTTTGTCTCCTTCCTCTCACACCCAACTCTCCCATGTGTCTCCCCCTCACATCCTCCTCTCCCGTTTGTCTCTGTCCCATTACATGTTCCTCTCCTCTTTGTCTCCCTCCTCCCACATCCTTCTCTCCCCTTTGTTTCTTTCCTCACACATACTCCTCTCCACTTTGTCTCCCTCCTCTTAAGTCCTCCTCTCCCCTGTGTCTCTGCACTCAGGCATCCTGCACTCCCCTTTGTTTTAGGGCTTCCACGAACAGGAACTGTATGGGCCCACCTACTTATTCTTCCTTCCATTGTCCCTCTTATTTACTTTATTTTCTCCTCGGATTGTCTTGTAGCCTTTCTTTTACCATTGCAGACCCACACTTTTCTCAAAACTCATTGCCTCTTGCGTGCTAATATTGTCATCTATTTCTGTTATGGTACTTTTCTTTATACTTGTGTAACGGTTCTATCCACACTGATCTGTCACTGCTTTTTCTTGTGGTATCCCTTCCCAGGCTTTCTTCCATATCCCCACCTCTCAGTCCTTGTTTTATTTTTTGCCTTTTAACCTCTTTGCACCCCCCTGTCCACAAAGCACTTCAGTGGCACTCTGGTGTGCTGGAGTTGGCCTCCAATACAAATTGGTTCTGCACTCTGGATGGCAGGGCTGAGAATGATTAGCACTGGGGGAGATTACAGGGTGGCGGAGGAGTTGGCCAATAGCTTGTTTCATTTGACAGAAACCTCTGTTTTTCCTACACTGTGCTTTGCCCCCGAGTGTTCACTCACAGTTGGGACCGTCCCTTTTGCCCAGCATGGAGGATGAGGGTACGAAGCCGGACCTTTTCTGCCAGTGGGCACTTGGGGTGATCGGACCATTTCAGTTCTAAGGGAGGGGGATTGGGGGGGCAAGGATGCAAGGTAGGTGCATTGCCCTGGCAGATTTATGTACTAGTCACATGCTCGTTCATAAGCATCAATATGCAACCCACCGCATAGTGTGTTCTATGTTGATGAATTGTGAATACAAATATCAAATTGAGGGGGAAAAGGTGGATTCTAATGGCCTTCTAGACCATCTGGCCATAGCAGGCGATGGGGACCGTGAACCTCATTGAGCACCCTCGCTGTGCTTGAGCCTTTAACTGGGTTATCAGGGCCACTAACACCCGATACAGCCCCTATGTTTGGGTCTATAAAACTTTCAACTCGAGAGGCCTCCAACATGAAGCCCTGCGCTATTTGCCGCCTGGGCCTTTGTGGGGCTGGTGTGTACCCGGCACGTCGCAGTTGAGTACCAGAACTAATGCAGCCTCGGAGGCCACATGGTGGCCTGGCATGAAGGCTCTTGTTTTGTTGTGTGGCTCCCTCTTCTCACATCCTCCTCTCACCTTTGTCTCTGTCGTATTACATCCTCCTCTCCACCCTCTTACATCCTCCTCTCCCCTTTGTCTCTCTCCTCTCACATCCTCCTCTCCTCCCTTTGTCTCTCCTCTCACATCCTCCTCTCCCCTTTGTCTCTGTCATCTCAAATCCTCCTCTCCATCCTCTCACATATTTCTCTTCCCTTTGTCTCTCTCCTCTCACATCCTTCTCCCCTTTGTCTCTCTTCTCTCACATCCTCCTCTCCCCTTTTGCCTCTGTTCTATTCCATCCTCCTCTCCATCCTCTCATATCCTCCTCTTCCCTTTGTCTCCCTCCTCTCACGTCCTCCTCTCCCCTTTGTCTTTCTCATCTCACATCCTCCTCTCCTCCTTTTGTCTCCCTTCCCCCACAACCTCATCTCCCCTTTGTCTCTGTCCTGTTACATCTTCCTCTCCATCCTCTCACATCCTCCTCCCCCTTTGTCCAGACCACCTGCCTAGACACCGACCCCAGAATCCCAGAGTGTGCATGTTCTTCGCGGTCTCTGGGGAAGAGTTTGAAACCTCGGCACTGGTCTGGACCTGCATTAAAATGTATACAAATCCATACAAAACCAATTGCAAACTGTATGGATTTCTACCCAATTTTGCTAATAAAGTGCTTTAAGATGCATAATTTTAACCCAATGTTTCAAACATTTTCTGGGGAGTGAGAACCCCCCCCCCCTCAAGCAACCGTTGTTTGGTCTGGGCTCCCTCGCTGTGCTCTGTTGATCCTGCCTAATTGGCACAAACGTTTAAGCCTCTTAAGTTGTTCAGAAATGTACCAGCCTCCACTGTACATCATTTGTCACTGTGTATGATGTGTGTTTTAATGCGCACACAGGGGCAGTGTGCTCCTTAATGATATGATATGGCATTTATAACGTGCCTTTACACAAGGGTTTCTATGCGCGACAATGCAAGGAATTGGAAACAAAAGAGTAGGACAAAACGCAAATCTTACTAGGCCTTGTGTCATTCAGATCACACAAGAGCAGGGAAGGGGGCACGGGAGAAGTGCCGAGGGTGGGGTAGAATGCAGAAGTGCAGGAACAAAGGAGAAACAAGAGTGCAGCCAACGGGTGGTAAGTGTAGGCACTCATAAGTGCAGCCAACGGGTGGAGAATAAGTGCAAGAGAGGGACTGTAGGGTTACAGATACAGACCACGAGTGCAGGGGAGCCAAGAGGCAGTGCAGGATTGCAACAGGACACTGGGATGTGGTTTCAGTCTTGAACAATGATTTTTAGAATTTAGGGCAAGTGGCACTGTTGAATTGAAGATGTCTGTGATTTATTAGACAGATAGGGCCAGTAAGATAGTCCTTCTCTGTGCTTCCTCAAACTGAATTACCATGCTGTGCCACGTAGGTTTGCATTGATTAATTTGATGCCCTTAAGTATCTATTACATCGAGGATTTGTTCCCCTTTCTTTCCCCATTTTATCTCACATTATTCATTCATAAATCTAGAAGAGATTACATTATTGTGAATGGGTTATGGTTTATATGCGTTGCACATAGGGTGGGGTATGGGTATCAATAGTGAATGTATGAATTTGTCATATTGTTTTATGTATTAACTTATGTCTTGGCCTACCTGTATCATTATAAACAGACTTAATTCGCATGTTTAAGGTTTAATTTGTAGGACCTATGGCCTACGTAATAAATTATTAATTTTTTAATGTATCAAAAACACTACTCTTTGTGTGTGCTGTTCTTTTAGATAAATTAGAAACCCATTGAATAGGGCCAAGTTGATGCAAGAACTTGCCTTCTCAACAAGTTCTTTAATAGTTCATTTGGGGGACTCCCCTTTGTATGTTAGGATTGCAACAGAACATGCAGGGACCTGGGCCCGAATTCAGAGCTTGACCAGGTGACCGGTGCATGGATCAGGCAGGTGATCAGCAAGGGAGAGGAAGAGAGAAGGCAGAAGCAAAAAGACAGGTCTTGAGTTGCTTCCGAAACCAGAGATGGTTCTGCTCAAGTTTAAGAGAGGCAGGGAGTCCGTTTTCAGAGGGAGGCCCCAACCGAAGAAAGAGATCTGCCCTCAACTCTTTGCTTGGAATAGTGAATGACCCAAAATGAGTTGGAAGTGGCGGAGTGGAGAGCTCATGCCATCCTATATATTTTTATGCATATGATACAAAAGTTAGTCCGGCATAAACCTTTCTTCAGTAGAGAAGACTAACTTGCTGTAGTTGATTTGGAGTTGTATTAAAAAACCATATTTGGGATACTGCACACAAACTCAAAGGGAGATTTCTCGAGTCTCCTGTTTGCAGAGGTGCCGCCGCGGGCTGAGTACAAACAATTGTAAGGGGGCCTCACCAAATGGTTTGCCCCGGGCCTCACCACATCTTCTGACAGCCCTGGGCTCATTAAGGCACTACAACTCCCAGTCGGCATAGTGGTCGTGAAATGCGCCACCCACACGAAAGGGAAAGACAAACGTGTGGTGTCCAAAGATGAAATAATAATGAATGTGGAAATAACTGATGTGCATGAGAGAATGATTGTTGCATAAAGTGAACCTGAAGGTTACAGTAATATGAATATGGAAAAAGCCCAGTTAATGGAGCTCCAAGGGGAGGCACCACAGGAAGAGAAAAACCTCTGGAAGTGACGAGGCTGTTCTTTAAACCCCTCCGAGAGCTTGTGGCAACAAGACAGCACTGATAAACCGGTGATGCCTATAGCCTTATTGAAAACAGTACTGGAAAAGTTACACTATCCAGCGCACATGGCAAAAGAGAATCTAGCAGCTACAATTGCCGAAGACTGGTTTATACCGAACTTGGCAGAACACATTGCATTTTTTATAATGAACTGTATAATTTGCCAACAGTTCACGGCTGGGCATACACTACGTGAAATTAGAGGAGTCATCCCAAGGCCCAATGGACCTTTTCACACTTGCATGTCTATTATGTTGATATGATTGGGGGGCGTGGCTTGGTAGCCATGTGAAAGGACGTGCCTGTACGGGAGCTCCCGCTGATCCGTACATAATCCGACTGATACCGCGCAAGGACCGCTGTGATTTGGCGAAAATTGGAAGACTGTGTACATGAAGTCCGGCTGCACGCGAGGACACATTTTCATATGGGTTCGTAGTGCGCACGGACACTTAAGAGCCGAATGAAGCACTGGCGGCCAAACCTCGGCGGATGACAAAATGGCCGCCGCCGCTTGACGAGGGGACAAAGGAGCGGTAGATCGGGACCACAACATACGTGCGCCCTCTCAGGGTATGAAGGGGGCAGCGCGACCCTGCCCATCTGGGGGGAGCGCCGGACAACAGCGGAGCCTGAGACTGCTGGGCGAGCTGAAACTCTCAACAGAGTCGTGGTGTATGGGTACAGTGCCTCCCTGGCTTGGACCGGGGCGCGACCGGAGGGACGCTCCTGACTGGAGATATGTCGAACAAGCCTCTGAGGGCGAAGAATAAACAGCCCACGCTCGACGAATACGCCAAGAAGTCGCCCGGCCTGGAGGGTGCCAGGAGCAAGGATAAGGCTCAGACCAAGGAGATGGCCGCCGGTGGTGCGAACCAGGAGGTTCTCGCTGCGATCGCGGATCTGAAGGCGACGTGGGAGACCAGGCTCCAACTTGCTGTGGTCGAATTGAAAACCGCGTTGGAACTACAGGTTGGGGCGGTGCAGGAGGACGTGAACCTCCTGAGGCAGGATGTGCGAGCCCTGGCTGAGCGCACGGAAACTTTGGAAAAGGAGATGGGCCCTACTGTAGCGGACTGCACTGCACATAAGCGCGATATCCATGCCCTGGTGCAGCGGGTGGGCAACTTGGAAAGTAGGGCTGAAGAGGCGGAAGGACGTGCCCGGAGAAACAACGTTCGCATCGTGGGCCTGCCGGAGGGGGCTGAAGGCCAGAATCCCACGGAGTTTATTGAGAACTTGCTGCTGCAGGAGATCACTGGGGGAGCCCTGTCACAGGGGTTTGCGGTGGAGAGGGCGCACAGGGCCTTGAGTAGAAGACCACCGCCGGGGAACCCACCTAGGCCTGTGATCGCCAAGATCCTCAATTATCGGGATCGGGAAAGGATCCTTGAGCACTTTCGTAAGGGGGGCACCATACGGCGAGGAGAGGCGACCATTACTGCTTACCCCGATTACACCTTGCAAGTGCAGCGCAGTCGCATGAACTTTGGGGCGGTCAAGAGGCGATTGCGGGCAGCAGGGTACAAGTATATGCTGCTTTACCCGGCCAGATTGAAGGTTTTCTTCAAGACTAAGATGCTGTTCTTTGACACTCCGGAGGAGGCCATGGAATGGCTCGATGCACAAAACTGTCCTCAGGAGCCAGATGAGCGGACGGCGGATGGAACGGGAAGAGATAAGTGATGCTGCGGGCCCGGTTGGGCTATGAACATTGGGACTGGAATATAGTCGGGATGACTCTGTTTGGTAGTGTATGCGTTAGGACTTTGAAACATGGTCCGTGTGCGCGGATACGGAAGTGCGGGAGGGGAGCCTCCGAGGGCTGGTCTTTGTACCCCAGTTTGAGTTTAGTTTAGTCACTGTGTGTGGGGTGACACCCTGTCGGGTTCTCTACTTGGGTTCCAGAGAGAACCGAACACAGGGATGCCTGAGATCCAGGGATGGAGCTGGGCAGTTGGTTGGGTTAAGGGGGTTAGGGGGGTGGGGTGGGTCAGTTTTTATATGAGCCTGGGAGAGAAACTGGTGATGGGGGCCCTTGCGGTAGGGGGGAGGCGAGTGGTCCTGGGAGAGGGATGGGAGCTATGGATGCGTCATGGGGGACCTTAGGATACTAACGTGGAACGTTAGAGGTCTTAACAGCTATCTTAAGCGTAACAAGGTCATGTTGTACCTAAAAAGACAAAGGATAGACATCGCCCTGTTACAGGAGACACATCTGACACGGGATAAGTTGGAACTGGTGGGGAGAAAGTGGAGAGGGACTGTAGTTGGATCCACATATTCTGCCTATGCTAGAGGTGTGCTGATTTGGGTTGCACCACATGTCCCCTTTAAGCTACTTGGGGAGGTTGTGGAGTCTGATGGGAGGCTGGTCATGGTAAGGGGGCTTGTGGAAAATAAAGTAGTGTGCGTTATAAATACCTATGCCCCCAACCGTGACACGGCGACATACTTCAGGACACTGACCACTAGACTGGGTGAGGGGATGGGGGGTCCTGTGATTTGGGGAGGGGACTTTAATTGTGTACTAGACCCCAAGGAGGACAGGTCAGACGACAGGGTGGACAGGCCCAGCCCGGCGGCTAGGGTACTGCAGGCGCTGCTGGTAGACCTTGGCCTGGCAGATGTGTGGAGGACGAGACACCCTGGCGTGAGGCAATATTCACATTACTCGGCCCCGCACCAGTTACACACAAGGCTGGATTACTTTTTCGCCACTCCGGACATTGTCGCGGAGTGTGACCAGATAGACTACAGGGCGAGAGTCCTTTCGGACCACTCGCCCCTGGTCATGCGTTGGCAGCTTTGTCCCCCACGTGCGCGTATTCCAACATGGCGCCTCAGGGCGGAAGCGCTCAGGGATCCAGTCTTCAGAGAAGAAGTGAGGGAGGAGATTGTTGCTTATTTTGAAACGAACAAAGGCAGCGTCAAGTCGGCTGGTACTTTGTGGGAGGCCTTTAAGGTTGTAATGAGGGGGGTTGCCATTGCTAAATCCAAAGGATTAATGGGAGGAGTCCTGGCAGATCTGCGTAGAGCCGAGACTGAGTTGGAGAGAGAGCTGGGGGAGGGGGGGACGGACATGGAGGAGGTCATTAAACTGCAACAGAGGTGCGCAGAACATTGGGACAGGCTTTGTAACCTGAATTACAAGAAGTACATTGAGAGGTTGCATGCCGGGGGAGACAAGACGGGCAGACTTCTTGCTTGGCTGTATAAGAGCGAGACCCCAAGATCCCCGATCCGGTCAGTTATCACTGAAAAGGGAGTGGAGCAGAACACCCAGGAAGGGGTGAATGGAGCATTCGCAGAATATTATCAAGCATTATATGAGGATCGAGAGGGGGGAAGCCGGGAGGATATAGAGGTAGTACTTGAAGACATAGGCCTGCCCAAGATAAGTGACGAAGAGCGAGAGGAGATGGATGCACCGATCACTCTGGAGGAGCTGCAGGAGATTGTGCGGCAGCTACCCACTTGCAAGGCTCCAGGAGCGGATGGGTTCCCCAGTGAATTTTATAAAGCATATGGAGAGGAGGTGCTCCCGCCCATGCTGGAGATGTTTCATGAAGCGTTCGAGGTGGGGCGGTTGCCGGAATCACTCAGGGAGTCGATTATAGTACCGCTCCCCAAACCCAATAAACCGGGACATGATTGTGGCTCCTACCGGCCCCTGTCGATGCTGAACCAGGACAGCAAGATCCTAACAGCTGTCCTGGCGGCCAGAATGCGGAGGGTAATAGGCAAGCTGATCCATCCTGACCAGACGGGCTATGTCCCGAACAGGAATATTACCCACAATCACAGGCGCCTTCACAGGGTGGTGGAAAAGGGGGGCAGTGACGACAGCGAAATGGCAATAGTGGCGCTGGACGCGGTTAAAGCGTTCGACTCCGTCCGATGGCCATGGCTCCTGGCGGCCTTGGGGCAATTCGGACTGGGACCATGCTAATGAGGTGGGCCGAGCTATTATATAGTGCGCCTCTGGCTAGGGTCCGTACGGGTGCAGTAGTGTCAGACAGATGGCAGTTAGGCAGAGGTACCAGGCAGGGATGTCCTTGGTCCCCAATGTTGTACATACTGGCCCTCGAACCCTTAGCAGTTTACCTCCGGCAGCAGTATGATCCGGTGGGCATAGAGGTGGGAGGAGAGTGCCATCTTATATCCCTGTATGCAGACGATATGCTGTTATACCTGAAACACCCGGAAGAGAACTTGCAGTATATCTTGGAGGTATTGGAGAGGTACGCCTGGTTGTCCGGCATAGCGGTTAACCCTCAGAAATCCGTATTATTCCCGCTGGGCAGTTATGTGGGGATACCGGCGGAGAGGTTGCCGGTGCTGCGGATTCCGTGGGCAACGAGCTCCTTCCGGTACTTGGGCATTGACGTGTATCACACGACCGAGGAAGAACACAAGTATAATACTGAACTAGCTGTGGGAAAGATTGAGAGGTGCATGAGGTTCTGGGAAAGATTGCCTTTAGCAATGATGGGTCGCGGAGCTATGCTTAAAATGGTGGTGTTGCCCAGGCTCCTGCATTATTTTAATAACATCCCGCATATGATACCTAGGAAGTTTTTCGCCAGGTTGCATAGCGTGTGTAGGAATTTCCTGTGGCACGGCACGCGCAACAGGGTCGCATTATGGAAATTGCAGAACTCTTACGAGAAAGGTGGCGTGAAGCTGCCGAACTTTGAGGCCTATTATATCGCGGCGCAACTGCAATATGTGGCCAGGTGGCTTTCAGATGAAGAGACCCCCGAACATAGGCTGCTAGGGAAAGACTGTTCCCCCTTCTATCTGCGGGAGGTGATTTGGGTGACTGGCTCATGGATGAGAGAGCGTCCTAAGATGCTGGCCCTTGGCAGGAACATATGGCGGCGTGCCTGTCGGATGATGGGTGACCCCGCGCCGTGTATGCCGCAGTTCCCTCTGATCACCCTGGCAAAGGAGGACGGGCAGCTGAGAACTATTATCCGGACGTATTGGGAGTCAGTGGGATTGATTACAATGGGCGACATCTGGCAGGAGGGGACCCTGATGGAGTTCGATGAACTGGAGGCAGGGTCGGGACTACACAGGGGTCAATATGTAACATATCACAGGGTGGCCCGGGAGGTCCGGAGCACGTGGCCCGAAACTACTTTGGCCGATGAACCGGATGCCACGCTGGAGACGATGTATGACGCATCAGAGGGCGGACACGAGGTCTCTAGGTTGTACGAGATGTTGATGACAAAGGTTGGGAAGGATTTAGGGTACCTGAGACTGGAGTGGGATGCAGATGTGGGGGCTCCGATGTCGGATGGGATGTGGGAGCGCGCCCTGGGGTACCATAAAAAGGTATCGAGGAACGCCAGGTTCAAGCAGATACAGCTCTATATTACGCACAGGGCATATATGACCCCCCTCAGAATTTCCAAATTCCTAGGTAGCGGGCGCCAGGCGTGCCCCAAGTGTAACGAAGAGAATGCGGACATGATACATATGTTCTGGGCGTGCCCAGTGATTGCAACTTATTGGGGTGAAGTGGCGCAGAGGCTGGCAGGAAGGGGTATTACACTTAAGGTGGATTCGGCGTGGGCTTGTCTGCTGGGAGGGTATCCCAGGGCGCGTAAGCTTCGACATGTTGATAAACTTAAAGATCTGGCCTATGTGCTTGCCAAACGTAGGATAGCCATGGAGTGGAAGAAATGTCACAAGCCGCGAGCGGAGGTCTGGTGGCGGGATCTCCAAAAATGGGCGGATGCTGAAACGACAGCGTGGCAAGATGGCAGTATGGCAGGCGATGGGGAAGAAATAGGCTCTCTCATGGCATGGAAGTTGTTGTTAGCTGAACTGTTTTGTGCGGGATCGGCCTCGGCTGGACTTGAGAGCGATGAGGCCCCACCGCACGGAACGGACACTGATGGTGAACACTCTACAGGCTCATAGGGGGGAGGGATGGGGATTGCAGTGCCTTACTTTTTGTTCGTTTGGCTTTGTTGTTTGAAGTGTTTTATTTATGTTTCGTTGTAATGTTGCTTGGTTGAGATAAAATAAAAATACATTCAAAAAAAAAAAATATATTATGTTGATATGATTCAAGTATGTAACGGGTACAGGTACCTAATTGTTGTGGTGTGTCCATTATCTAGATGGATAGAAGCAGGTCCATGTACACACTGTTAGGCGGAAACCTGTGCAGCTCCCTCTGGGACCACTGCAAAAGATTTAGGACTACAGGTGTTGCGATGAACCCACTTGGTAGCAGTCTGTACCACACAGATTCAATTGGTAGCTGTGGCTGAGCAGTCAGACTTCTCTCAAGAAAAGTTGGTCAGTATAGGGAGCATACAAGATAGGGTAATTCTTCGCAGCAAAACGAGTAAACACGCAACCAGGCTTTAGTATAAAGATAGCAAGTTATTTATTAATAACAGAACATCTACGGAAAGTACTAAAGCGAACCACAGCAAACAAATCAAAATACAATTAGTCTGCAGAATGGAATAAAGCTCAATCCCCGAAAACACAATATCGACAACTCCAGGTCCTACGGCACCACTTATTTTCAGACAGAGGTGTATACCTCAACCCAGATGACACTTGAATATTTAGTGAGGAAGGGAGAGAAGAGATAGGCAGGTAATGAAGTCAACACGGTTCGTACTGAAGCAGGTAAAAATGCAAGGCAAGAAGGCATTAATCACACTAGATCATACAGTTCGGCGGCCAGGCCCACTCGGTGAGAGGTATGGCACGATGTCCTGGAAAGTCTCTATGGGTGATGCGTTCAAGTCTCAGTTAGCAGTTTGGTTAGCGACAGGTTGAACCAGTTCAGAACAAAGAGTGAATAAAGCTTGGAGGCAACCCAACGGAACGGAGAGGAATCAGATACCTCACACGGACCGATCGATAAGGGAAGCCAGGCGGTTACGGTACCTTGTTGTGGAAGACCACTCCAGCGGGGGCAGTTGTTCCTGGTGGTGGATGCACGACGGGTCTTGGCCAAGAGAAGAGATGCTCTCGTCGTCGAAGAGAAGATGTCCGGTGCACCACCAGGGAAGAAACCAGCCGCGGAGGGCTTCGTCACAAGGCACCACCTTTCGATCACGATGCCGGAGTAGTGGCTATCCGGTTGCCGGGTGCTCTGCACGGGCAATTCGACCACTGCGTCCAGGGCGATCAAAAAGCACAAAGAGGAAGAAGACTGGTTGTTCCCACCAGCCAGGGAAAGAGCCTCTCCGGCAGGGAGATCTCTTCTGTCGTCGGGAGATTGTGAGACGGTTCCGCAGGGCTCCACCGGAGGTGTCGTCGTGCAGGTCGGCTCAGCGTTACCCTCGTCGGATTCTTTAGGTCCAGTGGCGACGTTCCTAAGATCCAGTCCCAAAAGCCCTGCTTTTATGCAGACGTCCCCCATTCATTCAGCCTAGCTTGTCAATCAATACATGCTAAGTGGTGAGCGGGAAGGCTGACCACCTGGACCAATCACTCCAGAGTGCGACCTGAGTTGGCAAGGCAACTCGGTCCAGGGTGCCTAAACCCCCTCCCACACCCCTGAGGTAACCCAGACAGAATGGCGCCACTTTGGAGGGTCTCTGTCCAGAGGCCCGCCAAAAGTGGAACAAAGGGCTCAACCTTTGGTTTAGGAGTCACAGAGAAAAACACAGACGCCATTTTACAACCCGAGTTCTGGCAGAAAATACCACTCGATAAACCTATTTAAGATAAGTAGATCGGTGGTACGTTGGAGATTAACGAAAAACAGTATCAATCTTCAACAATGGGACGAATCCCATAGGGTTATGCTCGGGGTCGAACATAACAAGTAGTTTCCACTGCCACCAGCCAAAACTCGACGAGGAGGGACGGGACAGTGCCCCCTCGAGTAACAGATCCAGGAGTAATCGAATTACCCCTACTAGCACGTCCACAATAAGATGGTTGGTACTAGTTCTGTTAGTAAATTTAGGTCTAGTAAAGCCAATGGTGACTTTACATGCCCGGGGAGACGGTAGTCAGTCCCCGGGTATGGAGTCTATGGTGGGGGGACCAGCTAGGGTGCCCCCGTGTCACGACACGTAGGGTGCGGAGTGACACACATAGAAAAACTTATGAGACCCTATGGAGTAAAAGACCCCATAGCCCATCGAACACATTGACAACTCAAAGGAATCACACACATACATGTCCAAGAGTGAGAGGAAAAGGGTCACACTCTTGGCAGGATGGAAAAAACAAACTCCAGAAATCCAGCAAAGCTGCTGGGGGGCTCACTAGGTTAGGAAATTCAGCCTAAACAGAGAATTCTCCCTAACACTCGCCCCCCCCAGACTAAGGGACAGGAGGATTTAATCCACTCCTGGATGAATCTCATACCTCTAGTCGATGATATACATCCTAGAGAGACCATCAGCATTTTAATGGTGACACCCTGACCTGTGCTCAATGGTGAAATCGAACCCTTGCAGGCAGATCGACCATCTCAGTAGTTTCGGGTTTTCCCCTTTCATTTGCATTAACCATCTCAAGGGTTGGTGGTCAGTCTGAATAACAAAAGTAGAACCATACAAGTACGGCCTAAACTTCTTCAGAGCCCACACGATAGCAAAGCATTCTCTTTCGATTGTTGCCCACCTTGTTTCAGGATTCTTCAGCTTGCGGCTGATGTAGCAAACGGGGTGCTCCCTACCTTTCCCATCCAGTTGACTGAGTACGGCACCTATCCCTACATTGGAAGCGTCTGTCTGCACAATGAAGTGTTGGCGGTAATCAGGAGCTCTGAGTACTGGGGCCTGGCAAAGAGCCTTTTTCAGGTTTTCAAAAGCCTGATTGCACTCCTCGTTCCATTTAACCTTTTTAGGGAATTTGGGCGAGGAGATGACATTCAGTGGAGAAGCTATGGTCCCATAGTTCTCTATGAAATTCCTGTAATACCCGGTGAGGCCTAGGAAGGCTCTCACCTGAGTCTGAGTAGTCGGTGTTGTCCAATTTTGCACAGCTTCAATCTTACTGAGCAAAGGCCTTATTTCTCCACCGCCTACCTCATGCCCAAGGTAGACTATCTTACTCTGTCCAATTTGGCATTTACTCGCCTTTATGGTCAGATTGGCTCGTCCAAGAGCCTGCAAAACATCTCTCAGGTGGGTTACATGTTCGTCCCAGGAATTGCTGAACACTGCTATGTCATCCAAGTATGCCATGCAGAAGTCCTCCATCCCGGTTAGAACCTGGTTTACCATCCGTTGAAACGTAGCAGGTGCATTTTTTAGTCCGAAAGGCATTACCGTAAACTGGTATAAACCAACGGGGGTAGAAAATGCAGTTTTCTCCTTGGCATGGTTGGTCAGGGCTATTTGCCAATAGCCTGACGTCAAGTCAAATGTGCTGAGGAACTTGGCGGCGCCAAGTTTATCCACCAACTCATCTGTCCTTGGCAAAGGGTGGGCATCAGTCGTGGTGACTGCGTTGAGAGCTCTATAATCCACGCAGAATCTAAGTTCTTTAGATCCGGCCTTTGGTACTAACACAACTGGGCTAGACCATGGACTAGTAGAGGGCTCTATTACCCCGAGATCAAGCATCTTGCTGACCTCGCCTTTGATGTGGGTTCTTACGTTTTCTGACATGCGATATCCTCTGCTTTTGACAGGCAGACAGTCACCAGTGAGTATCTCGTGCTGGCCCCAAGGGGTCAAGCCTGGTGAGAGCGAGAACAGAGAGGCAAACTGATTCAACATAGACTTGCACTCTTCTTGTTGCTCGGGTGTCAGATTGGAGGAGAGATTTACTCCTTCAATTTTTTCATCTAATGGTAAGCCTCTGAGGAGATCCAGAAGAGCTTCACTCTCTTCTTCTTCCTCGGCCGATGCTAGAAGCAACGCTCCTACATCAGGTCGTGAGACATACGCTTTAAGTCGGTTGGTGTGAAAGACTGTCGGAGCCTCCTTGGGGTTGCCCAAGTCCACCAGATAGTTAACCTCGCCGAGCTTACCCACTACTCGGTAGGGTCCCATCCATTTATCTTGCAAGGCCCTCTGCCTTGTGGGGATCATAACAAGAACAAGCTGGTTTTGAGCGAACTCAACCATGTTAGCCTTTTGATCGTGCCAGTGCTTGACCAATGCTTGTCCAGCTTTCAAGTTATCGCTTGCTTCTGTCATCAGGTGCGACATTCTCCTCCGGAGACCTATCACGTAGTCAGTCACTCTGACTGGCTTGGGGGAAGGAGCACTCTCCAACCCCTCCTTAATCAGGGCCAATGGACCTCTGACGGGATGACCATAGAGCAGTTCGAAGGGAGAGTAGCCTACTCCCTCCTGAGGGACTTCTCTATAAGCAAAAAGAAGGCATGGCAATAGAAGGTCCCACTTACGTTTAAGGGGTTCTTCTAGAGCACCTATCATGCTCTTCATGGTTCGGTTGAACCGTTCTACCAACCCATTGGTTTGTGGGTGGTAAGCCGTTGAGAACTTGTAAGTTACCCCGCAGGTTTTCCACATGGCTTTCATGTAGTGGGACATAAAATTTGACCCCCTGTCAGAGATAACTTCCTTAGGAAATCCGACCCTAGTAAAAATACCAAGGAGGGCCTTAGCCACAGCCGGAGCTGTAACAGTCCTCATAGGAATTGCCTCAGGATACCTAGTAGCATGGTCTACTACAACAAGTATAAACCTGTTGCCTGAGGAGGTTTGAGGATCAAGGGGACCAACGATATCAATCCCTACTCTCTCAAATGGGACTCCCACAACGGGAAGAGGCACTAACGGTGCCACATTCTTGGACCCAACCTTACCAGAGATCTGGCAGGTATGGCAGCTTCTGCAGTGTTTTTCTACTTCGGCCCCCATCTTTGGCCAATAGAAGTAGAGCGAGAGCCTTTCCTTAGTCTTCTTGAAACTCAAGTGACCAGCCAAAGGAATCTCGTGGGCTAACTGCAAGAACTGTGGTCTGTTCTCTTGGGGTACTACAAGGCGTTTGTAGTCTCCAGGTGCAGACTCGGTCGGTTCACTATAGAAGAGGCCATCTTCCCAGTGCAACCTATGTTTCCCAGGCTCTTGCCCTTCAGCCTGAGTTTCTGCCTGACGGCGAAGACCTTCCAGAGTTGGACATTCTCTCTGTCCCTTACTGAAGTCCGCCCTGCTGGGTCCACCTTCTGCCAGTAACGACTGCAGCTCAGGATGGTCAACAGGATCCAGATCTCCAATGAGTTCTTGGCCTTCCATTAGCTCTTCTTCAGAGTCTAATTCTACCATACAGGGTTGTATTTCCCCCTCAGCCTCAGCTGGAGGTGGAGTTACGGGTGTGACGTTGGACAACCGCGGGGAAGTCCGTGTCGGCTGCATTGGAATGTGGGCTGTTGGTTTCGGTTTAGAAGTTTTAGCTTTCCCTTTTACTTCTGTGTTCCTAGAGACAGCGGCCGCCATTTCCAATGGAGCAGGAGTGATTTCTTTCTTCATCATCTCCCCGAGAGTTCCGCGCAGGGTCCTCTCTCTTGCAGGTCTGGTTAGCTCCTGTAACCGTTTACTAGGAGGTCTGGGAGTATGCGATACAACTCCGAGAGTTTTCAAATCGTTACCCAACAGTACGCGTCCTGGTACCTCACTCTGTATGCTGACAGGTATCTTTACAGTCATGTCGTTACACTGGATGAGAACTGGTAATTGGGGAAGCATCTGCACAGGCCCTCCAGCTAACTTGGTGAGGCATTTGGGTGCCTTAGCAACATCCTCAGCCTGAAAAAACGATTTATCCACCACAGTTATGCTGGCCCCAGTGTCCCTAATGGCAGGCGTCTCCTGACCATTCACCTGGACACTGTCCTTATAATACTCTTTAGTATTATCGGGGATAGAATTATAGACATCTAAATTCTGTTGTTCCCACAACCCCAGAGATACTAAAGAAACGCTGGCTGAGACTCCAATGGGTTCGTCAGCTAGCAGTAGAAAGTTTCCACTTGCCATTTGGACTTCCTCCTCTGGAGCGAAGGCTAAGGAGACAAGCTGGACCCCTGAAGGTTTACCCTTACATCTGGGATCTCCTTTCACGTGATCAGTCGAGCCACAAACAAAGCATTTCCCGAATGCTTTCTGGAATGGTGGCTTGTTCTGACCTCCTTCCGGTTTGGCACCAGAAGACATACTATTCTGCTGTGGTTTTCCTGGTGGCTTACCCTTCTGGTTTTGTTTGGGGCCCTCTTTGGAATGTGAGTTATTCGAATTCTCCTTTGAGTCTTTTTTAGGCTGTTTTCCCTCGTCCTTTTTCTGAGTTGCCCCAGAATCCTTGTGAGTAGCCCTGTTGGCAACCCACAAGTCAGCAGCCTTAGCTAGAGTCCTGGAATCTAATTCCTTCGAGTCAGCCAAGTGCTGTCTGAGCTCGGGAGAACAGGCATCATAAATCGACTCCAACATAAAAAGATTTCGCATACCCTCGTAAGTGTTAACTTTGTAACCCTTAATCCATCCCTCTAAGTTTTTCAACCCTTCACTCACCCAGGTAGCCCAAGGGGTACCATCATGCTTTTTGAGGGTTCTAAACCTCTTAAGATACTGGGAAGGGGTCTTCCCGAATCTAGCTATCAATGCTAGTTTCACACTTTCGTAATCCGTCTTATCCACCTCCCCCAATTCCATTACCACATCAGTCGCAACAGGAGGAAGCCTAGAGAACAACCAGGGAAGCAACGCATTCCCGGTGATGTCCTGGAGCCCATGATTGTATTCAAACAGTTTCAACCAATCCAACACATTCAATCTCGGTTCGTACATACCCACTAATTCCTTCGGCATCCGGGGTCTTTTGGGACTTGGCAAGGCAACTCGGTCCAGGGTGCCTAAACCCCCTCCCACACCCCTGAGGTAACCCAGACAGAATGGCGCCACTTTGGAGGGTCTCTGTCCAGAGGCCCGCCAAAAGTGGAACAAAGGGCTCAACCTTTGGTTTAGGAGTCACAGAGAAAAACACAGACGCCATTTTACAACCCGAGTTCTGGCAGAAAATACCACTCGATAAACCTATTTAAGATAAGTAGATCGGTGGTACGTTGGAGATTAACGAAAAACAGTATCAATCTTCAACAATGGGACGAATCCCATAGGGTTATGCTCGGGGTCGAACATAACAAGTAGTTTCCACTGCCACCAGCCAAAACTCGACGAGGAGGGACGGGACAGTGCCCCCTCGAGTAACAGATCCAGGAGTAATCGAATTACCCCTACTAGCACGTCCACAATAAGATGGTTGGTACTAGTTCTGTTAGTAAATTTAGGTCTAGTAAAGCCAATGGTGACTTTACATGCCCGGGGAGACGGTAGTCAGTCCCCGGGTATGGAGTCTATGGTGGGGGGACCAGCTAGGGTGCCCCCGTGTCACGACACGTAGGGTGCGGAGTGACACACATAGAAAAACTTATGAGACCCTATGGAGTAAAAGACCCCATAGCCCATCGAACACATTGACAACTCAAAGGAATCACACACATACATGTCCAAGAGTGAGAGGAAAAGGGTCACACTCTTGGCAGGATGGAAAAAACAAACTCCAGAAATCCAGCAAAGCTGCTGGGGGACTCACTAGGTTAGGAAATTCAGCCTAAACAGAGAATTCTCCCTAACACACACCCAGAGTCTACCCGTGCAGCCAAATTTCTGGTGAGGGAGGTATTTCCCAGATGGGGAGTTTGTGAGGTCATGAGGTCAGACAATGGACCTCACTTTGTTAATGCAGTATTTGAACAGATCAGCTTGTTGCTTGGTATAAAGCATACGTTTTCTTCGGCGTATCATCCTCAAGGGAATGGGATATGCGAGAAGCTCAA
Organism: Ambystoma mexicanum; assembly: GCF_040938575.1. Taxonomy (NCBI): domain Eukaryota; kingdom Metazoa; phylum Chordata; class Amphibia; order Caudata; family Ambystomatidae; genus Ambystoma; species Ambystoma mexicanum. The sequence continues at coordinate 1,175,192,500 of NC_090921.1, read as the reverse complement.
TGGCTTGTTAAAGGAAAGGATAGCCAAGTTGAAGCTTACTCTAAAAAAGGGATGGCTACACTGCCTTCCACTGGCACTGTATCCGCTCAGAAACCAGCCTGGTTCTGACCACGATCTCACGCCACATGAAATTGTGACAGGCAGAAGGAGTCACACGCCACTAACACCCTGATGTAGAGCTAGATGTGATGCTCAGCCAACAGGGGAAATGTTAGGATCAGAAATGCAAAATGACTTGAATTTCATGACATCTTGTCTTACTGTAATTTCAGGACAGCTGCAGCGACGAAAAGAAGGGTGCAGGGCAGCACAGAACACAGAAGGAGACATGGCAACAAACCAAGTTCAGGGTTTACGTGTACCACAATTGTTTCCTGGGGACACGGTCCTGGTGCAAAACCACACAGAAGAAAGTGTGAGGAGCCAAGGTTCAACGGTCCTTTCAGAGTGGAGGACGTCACTCCCTCTGCAGTCAAGTTACAGGGAAGAAGAGCTTGGATCTTTTTGGGTGACATCAAGCCATACATCGGGGAAGACCCTCTGCCCTCACCCCACCACGTGGAGACTACAGACAACGGGGAAGCCCCACAGCACGTGCAGACGAGATCCATGACGAGGAAGAAGGACGGATGACCAGCAAAGGCAAAGAACTTTTGTGCAAAGTTGTGGCTTAATTTTGGACATTTCCTCTGAGCAAAATAGGGGGATAAGGACATAAAAACACAGACACTCTGTGCATCCTAGTTGCAGGGTGAAGAAGAAAATTGCGTGTATAAAATAAACAACATAGCTTGTTGACTTTGAACTTTGGACTGAGGCACACTGAAGCCTTAATAAGAAAAGATATGCCAAATTTTGATTGAGGACACATAAATTGTAAGAGAATACAGTATCCTGACTCTTTTAACACAGAAGCCTTATTTGGACTCACTTATGATGTAATGCAGTAGTAACATCACTAAGGACGTCTTGATCTATTTCGAGTTAGTATGGAGGTCATACCCGTCGTTAGTGGGGAGGCTCACTAACATCACTGAATTTCTTCAAGATCCTGAAAACGAAAAGACAATAAGGAGGCTGCTCATCGTGATTGCTGAGCAGTTCCTTTTGCTTCTAGAGTACAGGGAAGGGAAGACAAATGTCCCTGTTACCAGAAGATAGCAGACTAGCAAGCAATGTGTTTTTTCGCCTAATTGAGGACTTTCCAGAGCTTGTGGGGAGACCTGCCAGTGTTGATGTCCTCTCTTTCATCAGAGACCCAGCAAACTCTACTCAGATGAGCATGCTCCTGCATGGTATTATAATGCAGGTCAAACTTTCTAATCATCATCAGAGTTACCGGAATAGATTGTAAACTTTCCATCGAGGTACAGATCACGAAAATGCTACCAGAGGTCTTCACTCCTGCTTATGCTGACAAAGAAACGACATGTCGTCTGGAGTGAAACAAATAAGAGGCATCGACTGGGAGCTTGTTTATTTTGAAAACGCAAATTTAAGACTTGCTGAACTTATTACCTTATTTGACATTTTTGTATACAAAAAAGAGAACAGTTTTCAGAAACGAGAGACAATCTATTATTCAGGCAAAGAGAATAATCTTTCCAGTATCTGCAACCTACAAGCAGAAACAGCAGAACCCGGATATAACGACATTACCTAGAATGTATTAAAGAGTTAGGGTTCATTCTGAGTTGGGCGGTAAGGGGTTACCAGCACCGGTAAGGATGCCGGTGCCGGTAACCCCTTACCGCCCTACTCCGAGGTTCCCTAACGGGACCCGCTAAGGACGTCTGGTCAGACCAGACATCCTTAGCGGGTCCCGTATGGGGACCAGGGCGCTAATAACGGGCCCGCAATTTGCGGGGCCGTAATTAGCTCCTTCCCCATTCCCATTGAGCCCTATGGGGGCTCAATGGGAATGGGGAATGGTTTTCTGAATGTGGACTTACCGGGTCCTCCAAGGTTGGAATGACCCGGTAAGTCCCCATTCAGAGACACCGGACCCAGACCCGGGTTTGCCTCCAAACTCAGAATGACCCCCAAAGTCTTATTTCCTTAGATGATCGAGATGGGCAACCAAAGCAGTAATTGTGTCCTCCCTCAGGAGGAGAGACGCTCATATTGGCCCACAAAATAAGTGCTGTAAATTGACCTACAGAGGAATTATTTACCTATGCATAGTGTTCATTATTGTATTATTGTCACTGACGATTTGAACTGCATTTATTATTGGCGCACAAAGCGTTCAGATTCCAGTGCACCCACCTAATGATGTACGCATGAAACCCACAAAGGTGCCAGACCTTACATAGTCATTCCAGTTCCTAGAAGATCTGATAGAGAGGTGAGTGAACTTGAGATGGATGTGATTAGCAATAACACACACACACTTGTGGTAACAAATAAGTTGAACCGCCGGACACAGGGTCGGCAACGCAAACATGAAAGACACACATACGCAAATGATGAGTGCACATACACCTGGTCTAGTGTCAATAACTGCAGAGCCACATTCCAAAGAATGGGGGAAGTTTGGACAACCAACGATGAGAAGTTCCACACCCAGAGAAGCCAAAAGACAAATGGAGAATGCTGAACTTTTAAAGAAACAAAAGGAGTTAGAGAATAAACAAACACAGACAGCATTGACAAGCCCACTGATCCAGCGATGGAAGGGGCAAGTACAAGTCCTGCAATACAACCACATGTTGGAACAATAGCAGAGTCAATATGGACACTCATAACCAGAGCAAAAAAGATACAAGAGGACAAGGAAAGAATTACTAGACGTTCTCCTACTCAAATGGTACAGATGAAAATGCCTGATCGTGGATGGAGATACCTGAGAATCCTCCAGCAAGAAGAAGCTATATGGATGTGTTTAAAGATGTGGTTATAGCAAACTACAGAAAAACCTTAAGAATCAGAAGAAACAAACCAGAAGACAATAACGAACTAAACGACTACCTGGACAGCACAGCACTCTTGAGAAATAACATATGGTACCAACACATGAAAGAAGTTGGAAGACGAACTTCAGAGGAAGAATGCTTTGTTTGTGCACTCTTACCATACAGCATGGGGAAGTCAAAAAAATCTTCGAAGCTGTGGAAATAGATGTCACAACAGCGCACTGTTTATCACACATAGCAATGTGCAAGACCAGAGGCCAGTTCATGGTAAGTGATGCTTCACTCAAATGGGCAACTGAAGCAACTGATCCAAATGAAGATGATTATGTCCAGGACATAAAGACGAGAAACAATGGAAAAACAAAGAACATTGTGATCAGATATGAGAAGCCTGGAGTTACAGGCGCAGAGATCAGAAGAGAGACAAACCAAAGACTCAATGTTCAATGAAAAACTCCAGAAGAAGCTTGGAGTTGGAAGAACAGAGGTCAAATGCAAATCTGGGAAACAGTGCTTTCACCAGAATGATGGGAGAAAGGAGTAGTGGTCTGCAGAGCATGGGTAGTGATTGGGCATTACCAGGCTACTATTGACATAGTACAGAATGGATGCAAGCCATTATGGCCAAAGCATGCTAAACTATTGACACGGGTCAAAGACACAGGAGGACCCTTACAGATAGTGCCACTGGAGAATTCCAAATTGTTTTTCAGAAACAATGGTACAAGGAAAATGGGAGAAAATCAGAACTGTGGACTCATCTTTGACCCTCCAGGAATGGTACATGGTACTGCAGTGATTATGGATCATTATTGGGCATGTGGATCAAAAGCATATAGATAACCAGATGGTAGTTACTGCAGACCATCAACACAACCATAAAATGATTCAATACAATCAAGGAAGAGTTAAGGGCGATTCGACTAATGACTCTCCAGAACAGATATGTCCTTGACATGATCACAGCTATAGATGGAGGTGTTTGTGCAAGAATTGGAGAATCATGTTGCATCTTCACACCTTCGGACAATGACGAAAATTTTACTTTAACAGAAGCCATAGGTATGCTGACAAACCTACAGAATCAAATGATAGATGAAGTTGACGAAGTTGATGACGACAGTTGGTTTCACTGTTCTCATGGGTTCCGCAATGGATGGCAGATACATTCAAATTCCCAGGAGCCCTGTTAGTGATGATATTGCTTGGATTCTGTGTTATCAAGATAATAATATCTCAGTGCCAGAAAACTGCAAAAAAAGGCCATAGGGATAAAGATCATGATTGATGTCGAGTCAGGATGGAAGCCCAAGGACCTGACTGATGAAGAAATAAGAGACTTTGTGAAAGCCAGCATTTATGCACCAGAAGGAACAAAGTTCCGGTATCCAAGGAAACACAGAAATGATGTGGGAAGATGGATCTATTGTAATCCAAGTGGAGAATGTCAACGTATGACTTGGAATAAAGATGAGCACGTTAGGACAGCAGGATGCTTGAAGGGAGTCATAAAGATATGGACCCCAAAGAGATATTTCTTCAGACCTCTATGTCTGGATCCAGAGGATGAAATAAAGGTGGATACAAAGGAAGTAGTGAAAGTGGTCGATGAATCCCCCAGAGGGGGGAGTGAAGAAGAAGTGCCAAGCCTGATTCGCACTCCTGCTGCCTCTTTTGAAGTACCAGGAACGTTCACGCCGAAATATGTGACGTCTGATGAGCAAATAAACCAGCAGAGAGCTGCAGTTCGGCTCTGTCAAGTACCTATCAGAATAACAGCACCTATTGAAGTACCGACACCTAAGAAAACCTAGACAGTAAGGTACCCATTGAGAAAACCATATCGACAAGTGAGACAGAGTGACTATTGTCAGAATGTAATACCTGAAGAAGCTAAGAAGATACTGAAGGAAGATGAATGATAACGTCATAAGAACCCAGACTGACTCACATATAGAAGATATAACGACCTAAGAATAATGACAAGAGAGACGAAATACCATAGATAAGCGACATCCTGAGCCTAAAGTGAAACAATTGATGTCAAGATGTCAGAAACTTATACCATATGCATGATGAAGATATTCAGTTAGTTTAAACGTGTACAGATGCAAGAAACCACAAGAAGCACAGAAATCGTAAGGCTTGCTTATGCTTAGTAGTAAGATAGATTGCGGCAAGTGCCACCTGTACATATATCTACCTCAAAAATCACTTTATGTAAGTATACTTCAACTATGCACAAGAGCAGAATCAACCAAAGGTTACTAAAGGTCTCAAGAGGAGAGTTTTGCAGCAAACAAATCGAGAATTAAAGACAGCGAGAAACTCAGACGAAGATAACCATGCCAGGAAGCCATGGTTGTATCAGAGGGAATAGGTCAACAGTAGATGCAATTAAAGAGAAGAAAAACAGAGTATCCTGTTCAGGGAATGTCAAGATAAGCCCCAGATGGCAGACTACTGGCAGTATTAAATCAAATACATGAAATTGCATGAAGGAAAGGCCGATTTCACGTGACCAGGCAAGCAGGAAGGGATGAAACTTTCACACCTACGCATGGACGTTTGCCATACCCAGACGCCTTAACTTTCCCAGACCAAGAAGCAGACTCAAGGCCAATCACAAAGAAATAATTGACACATGACCACTGAGGTGATGATTGATTGTAACAATAATTGAAGGGAAGCTGGGGTGCAGACGAACTCCCTGCGCCTTGCCGGCTATTCTGCATGCTGCTAAGCACAAGTGGAAAAGTATGAGTGGAGTTAATGCCAACCCAATCATGATTTAGAAGCAGATTTGATGCTCAAAAGTGAATTAATTGATTTAAACATTGATTGGAACCCTGGAAAGGGCCTTGTGAGTGAGCTCATCCAGGAATGGAAGTTGTCCTTCTTCTTCTGGATTTTGCTATTACCTTGTGCCTAGGCTAAAGGGTGAGCTTCCATAAAATTGTGAAAAATAAGTGAAACGGTGAACCATCCAAAGATTAAGCAGTGCCCACCCTACCCTCAGATCCTGTATTTGCTCCTTGTGGCACACACATTGGGCGGAGGCACGCATTAACATGTCATTTGAAGACATTGAGCAATTTACGAATGTGAGAGCAGAAACCTTAGTTTTCACATCGGCAGAAGCCGAGGCAATCCTGACACAAATCAGCGATTCCACATGGAAAACGAAGACTGGTGATCCCAATCCATCAAAGAGAATAAAACAATTGGAATACTTAATCTGGAAAGAAATAAACAGGAAATTGCACGCAATAACTTTAGGTCGATATTATAAAAATCAAAGAATACCAAGAGGACTTAGAATAAACCTGAGACCCACTCTGTGTAAGGAGAATAAGGAATTTGTGCGTAAATTTGAGGCGATTTTGAACAGTTGTTCCCTAGATCTGATTCTTTTAACAATTCAAGAACTCACAAAGAATGTTAAAGACCTTAATGAAGAGATCGGAGAACTTGAAAAAGAACTTTGGACACTGATTGATAAAGAGGAACTGGGGGCTATTTTGGTAGACATCAATCAAAAGCTAGAATCCTATAAGAGTGAAATAGAAGCAAAAAAGGTGAGAAAATTCCACAGAGACACCTATGACTATTTAAACAGTGAGGTGTACACCTGGATGGATAAATATCCAACTCCATTACAGAGGAAACAACATCAAGGAAGTACAGACAATACCTCAAGTACAGAGTAAGATCCTAGAGACAAACAAAGCACGTCAGGAGAAAAAACTACAAAAGAACGACAAACAGAGCCAACAACATCCACGGGAAAAGGATCAGCTGCCGCCCCAATTTGTTTAGGTCGAGAAACCGGAAGAAAAGAACGAGACGGGGGAAAAGAAAACCAAAGAGTGGAAACCAGGGGAGCAAGACAGAAGAAAACTTAGTTGTGAATATATCATCAAGAACGCTAACTAAGAACAAGGTGACTTTACTCCAGAAAGGTCTGAGTTTTGTCCGGACCCACAGTACAACTATGTTTGAAACTAAGATTGATTTTTTCAAATTGGTTAGAAAATTGAAATTAAAAGTATTTTTTGATGAACTCGAAACTGAACAAACAAAAGAGCAGGATCCAGAAGAATTACAAGAATTTAGAAAGAAAATTAATTTCATACCACCAATAAGTGTCCCATCTATAGACATTTTTCACAGACAAGTACTCAAAGATTTGAAGAAAGTTTCATTTAAACGACCAAAATATGGCAACCTGAAACCTAATGAATTCAATTTGCTCAAAGGTCTGTTTGGAGATGATGACATAACAATATGACCGGCAGACAAAGGGGGAACACTTGTCATTATGGACAGTCAAGATTATCACAATGAATGCATGGAGCAACTGAAGAACACTGATGTATATTCAGAACTCAACAGTGACCCCACAGTGGAAATACTGAAAAATCTTGAAGAACTTTTGGAAAAGGCTGAAGAACTAGGGTGGATAAGCGAGAAAACAAGATCTTTTCTTACCAACAAACATCAGAGAATACCAAACTTTTATACTCTGCCCAAAATACACAAACATTTAACCAAGCCACCAGGCAGACCAATAGTTTCCGGTGTGGATAGTTTATTACAACCACTGGGGCAATATATAGATCAATTTATGCAACCACTCATACAGAAGACTGACACCTACATTAAGGACACCACCCATTTTTTGGAGAAATTGAGAAGCAACAAGTATACAGCGCATTCAATCATGTTTACCATTGACGTAAAGAGTCTATACATGTCTATCCTGCACAACCTGGGCATGGAAGCAATATAATGGCTACTTCTAAAGGAAGGTGATCTGAAGGCAATCAAGGAATTAATTCTGGTATTATTACAGTTCATCTCGGAAAACTCTTATTTTCAATACAGGAACACATTTTTTATACAAACATCTGGTACAGCCATGGGGGCCTCAATGGCCCCCACATATGCAAACACTTTTATGCACAAATTTGAAAAAGATTACGTTTTGGATCATGCCATATGGAGAAACTACATCTCGATGTGGGTCAGGTTTATTGATGATATTTTTGGGATATGGATCGGCACTGAGGAAACTCTTAATGATTTTCTCATATACTAAAATAGTATTGACCAGCGGATACAATTTACGCATGAAATCTCAAGAACACAAATATATTTTCTGGATGTGGCTATTCAAATTCAGAACAACAGTTTCTTAAACAATATTTACAGAAAAGAGACAGATCGAAACAACTTGCTCCACCGTTTGAGCTTCCACCAGCCAAGTCTTATCAGGAATGTACCCTTCAGTCAGATGATGAAGGTGAAACGAATTGTTAATGATCAAACAACATGTGAAAAAGAAATTGAGAACATTGGTGAAAGATTTGAAGCAAGAGGTTACAAACCCCTAGAGATTGAGGCAGCAAAAGAACGCTTGATGAAACCCCCCATCAGTGAAACAAAGAAGGACAAGAATGACACAAATATAGTCTACGTATCATGTTACTCTGTACAAAGCAACAGGATCAAAAATGTGATCAAAAAGAACTGGTGCACGTTGACAAACGACATGCGAGTGGAACATCTGTTCAGAGAACTGCCCATCTTTGCCTACAAAAGAAGTGTGAATTTAAGGGACAGGCTGGTGAAAACAAGACCTGGAAAGAAACTACCAGAGACAACAAGGAAAGGGACATACCCATGCTTGCATTGCAGTAATTGCAATTTTGTAACAAAAAGAGACACCATAGACCACCCGCGTACGGGTGAAAAGATCAGACTAAAAAGTTATGCGACATGTGATACCCCAAACATAATCTATGGAATCAAATGCCCTTGTGGCATTTATTATGTAGGCCAATCGAAGAGACCAGGAAAGCTACAATGGAATGAGCATAGGTCATGTATTCGGAACAACAATATAAATTCAGCAGTGGCAAGACATTGGAATTCAATGAAACACAACATCAGCCAGATGAGGATACAAGTCCTAGAAGTCATCAAACAATATATTGCACATGAAGATTTGGGGAGGAGATTAAACCAACGAGAATCGTTTTGGATAGATCGACTTGACTCCCTGAGACCAGGGGGTATAAATGAGGAGATAAACTTTATGTGTTTCTTATAGTCTCCAGTTGAAAATGAGCAATACAACTGATGGAATATCTTCAGCAACTTCGGCATATCTAGTGTGCCACCAGCAGAGGATCCACGTTATGTCCCGCAGGGAATCAACCCCCTGTGGGACGTAAGGCAGTGATTCCGACTGCCTACAAGTGGATTCTTGCTGATGGACAATTGACGTGGTTGAATGTGGTTGTAAATACATGCATATCCGGTACATATATTTAATGTGTAAGAGGTACACTTGATAATAAGAGTTGGAGACACAATAGGAGAGAGATACAGTATTACTGAAGAGATTTAGCTTGAAAAACTCCCATAACATTCTGTTGGTGAGTGAGAAGGATCACAGATCATATATAATACTTGTTTATGTGAATAGACACAAGGGTATGAATTGATTTTCACAGTATGCAACGCATATTTTCTTCACACGAACAGAAACACTACCTTGAGGATCCATGCGCATGCCCGGGACCCGAAAATGTAGTGTTCTCCTAACACACATGCGCAGAAAAGAAATGCATCCCTATCACGCATAAAACCTTGATAATACATATATTTTTTTCCTTACAAGTAACACTACAATAAATAAGGAAAGCGCTCGATAATGCCTATAAGAGAAACAATTGAGGTGGGTTCGCCACGGAGAAGAATGGTGACATACAGTACGAGATAGAATGTCACGCGCATGCGCCAATAAGATATCCGTTTTATAAACGCTACTAGCGACGGCAGCAGCGCCTTTTGGGCAGCCAGCGCGTCGCTACAGCAAGAAGAGTGAGAGGTAAGATGTGAATGAGGGAGATGGCAGTAGAGCTTTGACGATTAGAGAAACAGAACCACACAGGGTCCTAAACACAAGCTCTTTAATCTACAGGGAATGTGTGCTGCTCAGGAGGAAATAGTGCAGAGTGGAAACATACTCTGGGTGTTAAAAGGCGACCAGGTAGTGAAGTGAAGCCATTTCTATACATTTTAAAACAGTGGTCAGGTGACAATAGAATGTATTATAATGAATTCTTCTTCTTTTTTCATTTTTTCCTAAATTTCATTTTGGACTGCAACAATCAATTGGTATGTGCAATTTACATTTTTTGATTTCTGTTGAATTTTACTCAATGATGATAAATTGGGAAGGAATTTCATTAATGAATAATGTTGTGATGATGGGATCCTTATTGATGAACAAATAGCAGTGTTAATATCCCTGATGATGGACGGAAGTCCGAAATGCATTGGCTGATATTGTGTGACACTGAGGAGTCAGGAATAAATAACGATACTTGAAAAATCATACAAGGAATTGTGAATTTATGATTTAGAAGCAGATTTAATGCTCAAAAGTGAATTAATTGATTTAAACATTGATTGGAACCCCCGAAAGGACCTTGTGAGTGAGCTCATCCAGGAACGGAAGTTGTCCGTCCCTACTTTTTTGGATTTTGCTATTACCTTGTGCCTAGGCTAAAGGGTGAGCTTCTATAAAATTGTGAAAAATAAGTGAAACGGTGAACCATCCAAAGATTAAGCACTACCCACCCTACCCTCAGATCCTGTATTTACCCAATCATAGTGGATCATGTAATCTAGGGTCCTATAGTTAGTAGAACCAATGAGACATTGTACTTTTAGTGACGTTTACAGTAGTCATTTTGAAGGAAGGGCTTAGTTGCCCCACCTGACATTGTTTATCCAAACCCCTCTCCCCGTTACCATATACAGATGTAGTACCTATATTAAAATTACCTTCCTAGAACCAATCAAGTTGCATGCTAGGTTTTAACAGTTACACGTCAGTGATGACGGGTTTTTGGTATAAATGATATTTTTTTCTGAAATTCATTGGAGTTGATCGAGAAGGAAGATCGAGCGAATGCTGATAGTCATTTAACTCCCCGTTTTTTGTACTTGTCATTAAACTGACTCCCATTGCCAAACTATTGAGTTGTTATTATTAATTTGGTGCAAAAGTACGAATCTGCATCCCCATACATCTCAAGGGTGCTGCTGCTCATCTTAAAGTGCTGGTTGGAAACCACCAGTACTATGGGCCGGCTGGGGTCCACCCTGCACACAAGCAATGGTGTCTAAAAGACAGGGTATGATTCTTTCTTTTGCCTCTGCCTGTTTAAAAGGCAGCTGATTAGGCAGTCAGCCCTCCAATTTTGTAGTGGCTGAAAAAGCTGCAGACTAACTCTATGTAATTTTTACTGCGGTGGGGCGAGACAGGGGTGTTGCTAGGTCTGGAAAAGATCAGGGGCTACACTACTGTCGGGATTGTCGAGACCCGGGGCTAGCTAGCCTTTTGGTTGTAGACCCTGAGATTCTATCCGGGGCTACAGCCAAGAGACCAGGGGCTATAGCCCCGTAAGCCCCCCTAGCAACGCCTCTGGAGCGAGATATAGGGTATCCATACGGCGCGTGTCACATTGCAATACAAACTATCTAAACATTCATCACAAATTCAGGATACATATCAGAGGAGCAGTGAAGCCGTTTACCATCATGGCCATCACAGTAGTAAGTAACAATTGGTTCACACTCTGCATAGAGCACGTGTAAAATAAACAAAAAATCATGTGATCTTTGTACGCCAGACGACAGTCAGACAGACAAACAGTCCGAGGTCTGGGATCCATACCTCACGGGTAAGAGTGCTATGCTAATACTGTTGGGAAAGCTCTGTGTACATGTGCAGTAGAGTGCTTGATACAATCCTTTCTATTTGACAGGGCTAGTTCCGAATGCTCGTTAGCGGAACAGCATGAACGCCAACCGCCGCGCAATCAGGCATGCGCCGTCCACTGTGCTCGGGTTGAGAAAATGATTTACAAAGAAATCTGACCTTGCACTACATCGGGACGCTCTGAAAGACGTACTTGGATAGGCGTCTATTTCATCAAAAGGTACATTGGCTCTCCCCCTGTTTCCAATTTAAGGCGATAGGGTCATCTTTTTGTTAATCTAAGTTGAACACATTGCTTGCGTTGTTGTCGATGTGCACAAATGTATGGACTATAAGGAGTGTGCATTTCTCTTGCCTTTAGGACCACATGTGCATTAGCGAGTCTTGCAACTTGGAATTACATAATGTGAGAACACATCCTAACACTGTGCCAGATTGCTTTCAATGTTGCAACGGTTTTTTGTGACCTGATTATAGCAGAGTATCAGGTAATTTCAAACAAACAGTGAGTGTTGGTTGTGTCGGCTATATATTGCCTTGATAAATCTATGGATTGGAAGGACTGAATGGGATGGGGTCAAGTAAGCTAGCCACTATATCCTGTGTATTTGTGTCTTTGTGTTTTAGAACTTCTGCTCTTGGATAAAAAGATCAGATTAAAAGTCAAGTGAAGAAGATGCCAGTTGTATTTAGTGTGATACAAATCATCCAAAGCCATATGTGACCCGAGTCTGAGTTGGTGGTTGTGGACCCTAACGTGTGGTAAGCGGAAAACATTGCACGTGGCCCTATCCTACTAATTAGCACGAATATAATAAGTAGGGCGTTAGTTTTCCGTGAACAGCCAGGATATTCAACCTGTTTGACCGGTAGATTTTTCTGACTGGTGCTACTCTTTACCTTTAAACTTCGCCAGAGTATGCAAAGTGCCCTAATATCCTTGTTTGTGTCTCATTGATCAATAAGACTGTGTAATCCCAATAGTAGTTGCAACATAAGCAGATCTGTGCCCCACCCAATTAGTAAAGGTGGCTTGCGACTTATTAAATAAGTCATTGTAAGACATACGTATAATTACATTGATGTCTTTTCTGTTGCAGGGGATGATCCCAATTGCTGGTTGTTAAGAGAAGACTGACGGGTCTAGGGAAATAGTATCCTACTAGAAAAACTACCATAGAGTTGCATTGGCAGTTCGTTTGTGAAACTCATTGTTACTGTTTTCTATGCATACAAAAACATTGTTTGTGTTAACAGTGCGTTAGTTGGATTAAGGCAGCCCGTGAAGAATTTCTAATGTATGTTGCTGACAATGTAATGGAAAGAAACAACTTGGGATGGTGTTTGTTGAAGAATAAATTGGTATGAGTGTGTTATGAGCAAGTGTGAATGGAGTGCTTGATGTGTTTTATTATATTAACTTTTGCACAGCACGAGTCACTTTCTCCTGAAAACATAAGAAAGAAATAATTTCAATGCTTCTTTGCTGTAAAACTGTCTGTTAGTGGATTCACTGTCAATATGACCAAAAATAAAATAGAGGTCATTGATTAAATCAGTGTAATTTTGTGATGTTTTAATATTGTATTAACATGAATACAAATTGTTATAATTTGATGTTTTCCTTGAGTTTTGATATAGGCTCCAGTCTAATCTAAACCAGTCGTTTGGTGGATCATACCCATTGACAACAGTGTGGCGTGCCCTATAGCGCTGTTGTTTGTTGTTAAAGGTAGTTAACCTATATGAGAGATTGCTATTTGTGGGCTTCATTTCCCTTACGCCTCTTTTTTTGCGTTATTGTAGAATAATTTATAACAGTTTGAACAGTTTGATGATAAACTGTCTATTGGCCCTTATGGTTTCGTCCCTAAGGATAAACAATTCAACTGCTTCAAGGGCCTGATGGCGGGGTATTGATGTGTATAGGCTGTCCACATCAAGAGAAAACAGTATGTAGGTGGGAGGAACTGATTACAAACTTTCCAAATGGTTTAAAAAGTTTGTTGTATCCCTTAGTTATGTGTCTTTAGATTGAACTAGGGGTTGTAGTACTTTGTCAATATAGATAGCTAATGGATCAAATACACTCTCTGTGCCAGCTACTATTGGTCTAAATGGTGGCCTAGTAGCATGTTTGTGGATTTTAGGCAATGCATAAAAAACTGGGGATATTGGAAAGGTGTTTGTGAGGAACTCCTTGGTTTTAGTAGTAATCCAACCACTCTCTGCGGCAACTTCTAATGTGTTTTTAATAAGGTCAACAATGTCTCTTATGGTGTCACTATCTAATTTAAGATAGACATTTTTATCTGACAAGGGGTTTGAGCAATCGACATGATAGAAATAACAGTTCATTACTACTATGGCTCCACCTTTGTCTTTCGGTTTGATAATCAAGCTTTCGTCTTTTGTTAAATTTTCAAACAGCCTGATCTAATTACTTTTTATGTTACTAGGGATTTTTCTCTTGTAGTTAACTTTATTCATTTGTTTGATACTTGATTTTTAAACATATTGGCCCTCATTACGACCCTGGCGGAAAGTGACTGACCGGACCGCCACAGCGTAAATAGCGTTTCCGCCATTGCACGAAGGAGCAAAGTGCGGCCCATTCCGACCCATCGGGCACGAGCACCACGGCATGGCGGAAGTGCAAAGTCCGCGATGGCGGAAATGACCCCAAAACGGCCCACACCGCCGCCGTACGGCGCCCTAGGTGCAATACCGCCACCCATCACAGCGGACACCGCAGTGTGCGCCTACCGGAAAGTACGGTGACCGGAAATATACGGAAACGGAAGTTAAAACATGGGCCCGGAACGGGAAACATCCCGCCGTACACCTATAAAACCACTAAAACCACACAACCACTAAAATCACTACCCTGAAACACACCCCAACCCGTCATCCACCCTAGCGAAACCAAGAAAAATGGGAAAAGTAGCGAAGAAAGCGTGCGACCGCAAGCGGCAGGTCCACTTCTCCCGTGAGGAACTCACCGTGCTAACAGAGACCCTCCAGGAGAATGCTGCCGTCGTCTTCTGCACGCAAATGACCAGGACGGCACTTGCAAACAAGAAGGCCATATGGGCTCTGGTGGCACAGCGGGTAAGTGCGGTGGGGACCGGACCCCGCACCCCACAGCAATGCCGCAAGCGATGGGACGACCTGCGGATACGCGTCCGCAGCATACTCTCTGCCAACCGCAACATTGCCACAGCCACCGGGGGAGGTCCTGAATCACCCATCAAGTTGACCCCCTGGGAAGAAATCTGTGCCTCCACCATCGGAATGGAGAGCATAGAGGGAGTCGGAGGGATGGAGAAAGGAGTGCAGACATCCGAAGATTCAGGTAGGTGGGCCAAATAAAACAATGCCAAATCCACAAAGTCCATCCATGTGAAGTACCATGCGTCCACATAGTGCAACAGAAACACATGTCCAGGAGAACGTCCACACACATCGGCCTGATAGCGCACGTTAAAACCCACAATAAATACATAAATAATTAAAAACCCCTAAAACACGCACTACACGTGCAGCAGGCACACCCTAACTGCAGGCTGCCAAACAACTGCACCCTCACTCCACACACAAATGAAAGCACCTCCAAGGCCCCGACCCAAATCACCCTCAGGTACCACCCCAATGCATGTGATACAATGCCATACCAATTCCCACAGACCCATCAATAACCCTCGCCCTCCTTTACTCCACCACAGGGTCCGATCCAAACGACGAGCTTCAGGACACCCCTACCAGCACACCTGCAAAGAGGGCCAAGACCAACGGCCAAAGACCCTCCACCTCAGCTGCACGCATCAAGACACGGCAGCAGCACAAATCAGGTGGCAGCACAGAGGAGGGAACATCAACAGGCACCCCAGCAGCCAGCATGCCCACAACACCACCACCACAGGTCCCCCCAACGGATGCCACAGAAGGCACTGCCTCTGGTGGCAGCAGCACCATAGGTGACACCCCATTGATGGCAGCATGCTCCGACACAGAAGACGGGGATGTCGAAGTCAGATCCATCCATGACCTGTCCCAATCCCCCTGTCTGTCCCATCCCGTACAACATGAGGATACCACGCAGGGGCACCCACAAGACGACGACTGGCCATCCCCCACAAGCCCTGTGGCAAGGCAACATGAGGACAACAGCCCCTCTGTGACACCCCCGCAAATGGCCATGGCCCAGCAGAGGCAACAGTCCCTCGACCAGTTAATCGTGCAACAGCAGCAACTGGCCACGCTCCTCAAGGACCATGCCGATGAATGTGGGGGCACTAAGGCAGACATAGAAACATCAACTGAGACACTTAGGGCAGAAATGGAGAGAGGTACAGAGACACTAAGGGCACAAATGGAGAGTAGCACCGAGAGCCTGGGAGTCCAAATGGAGAGATGCACCGAGAGCCTGAGGGGGGAACTGCATGCGACGTCCAAGGACGTATGTGCCGAACTTGCCGCAGTGCGCCGTGTGCTCACTGAGCTCTCGCAAACCCTTAGGGACATGCATGGACGTGAGCAGGCAGAGACATCATCCGTTGCAAGTTCCGTCCAGGGCAGCCCCCAACGTAGATCTGGGAGGAACCTGCGCTCCACAGGCAGGGGTGCCCCTGATACCCGCAGAGGGGGCTTGCAATAGCGACTGCCCACTGACAATGAGCATCTTTGGACACTGGTGTTCGGGGGGGAGGTAGGAGGGTGGAGGGGGTGTGTTGGGCTCACTTGGGTGGCGGGTCGATAGGGTGTACAACATGATATCACATATGCCATAAACAGTGCACGATCAACCAATGAGATGTGTGGACATTGATCTTTGTGTACTAGGCCATCATAGGCGTACAGTCCATATTGTGCATGTCCCAGACACACACAGTGCCACGAGTCCCGTGTCCATGTATCAGCCACCAGGCGTGAGTGCTAGAAGCATACATCAATGAGATGCTGACGAATGTCACGGCCCTCCGGTGCCTCGCAGACTCCATGAGGTGCTGCCACATCCCCACCCTCATCATGACCATCATCAGGTGCTTGCAGTTCTGCGTCAGGGGGCATGGGCACATTTCTACGTACGCACATGTTGTGGAGCATGACACATGCCATCACCATCTTTGCAACCTTCTCATGGCGGTACAGGAGTGCCCCGCCAGACCTGCTGAGGCAGCGGAAACGACCCTTCAGTAGGCCGAATGCCTGTTCAATGACTACACGGGTACGTGAGTGGGCATGGTTGTAGTCCTCCTCATGCTGGTCCCGTGGGTTCCGGACTGGTGTGAGGAGCCATCTCTTCAGTGGATATCCAGCATCACCTGTATGTGGACGAGAAACGTATGATGTGGAATGCCATTGCTACGTACGCACACCCCCCCCCCCCTTCCTGCCAGGTCATTGCCGAATCACATACCCCACATTATCATGCATGTAATGAGACTCACCGAGTAGCCAGGATCTGTTCCCTGCGTGTCGCTCCATGTAGCGTGGTATTGTAGAGTTCCTCAAGACCATAGAATCATGGGTTGATCCAGGGAATCGGGCACAACAATGTGTAATGATCCTGTTGGAGTCACACACCATTTGTACATTCAGAGAATGAAATTGTTTTCGGTTGCGGTACTGGGCCTCCATGGCATGTGGGACGACCAATTCCACATGGGTGCAGTCGATGGCACCAATGCAACCCGGTATGCCGGCAAGTGCATGGAATCCCACTTTTGTGTTGGTAATTTCCTGCTCCGAGCGTGGTAGAGAGATGTAGTCGTCTGCGTGCTGCAGGAGGGCATCGAGCACTTGCAATAGTGTCCGTGAGAACAGTGGCTGAGAAATGCCATGCAACTGTCCGACTGTGTGCTGGTAGGTGCCTGTGGCCAGGAAGTGGAGTACAGACACCACCTTCAGTAGGGGTGGGATGGCGGTTGGGCTATCTATCATGCTGACAAGGTCAGCCTGTGTCATGTCCACAATGGCGGCTATGGTGTCCCGGTCCAGACGGTAGAGGGTGTGGATCTGCTCATCAGTGAGGTTGAACGGATGTGCTCGGAGGCGTGGGATTGCGGGCTGCCTGCGTGGTGGTAGTGGCTGTGCTGGCGGCCCTTGCTGGCCCTGCCTTGGCCTCCTCCTCCTCCTGCGTCTCCTCCGTGCGGCCGGTTGTAGTTGGTGTTCGTCTTCTTCTTGGAGTTGGAGTACTTGCAGTGCTATCAGGTCCCCCAGGGCCAACATCGCGAGTCCTGCCGGTAGCATTTCGGTGTGGTTGTTGGAGGAGACTGGCTGTGCAATTTATGTGTTTTCAGGCTGTATGGCCTCCACCTGTGGTGATTAATTCCACCTGTGCAAACTGCTCTCCCCTTTGGCCGAGCACGTCCCGCGCACAACGCTGCAATTCGGGGAATGGCATCTTGCTATTGCAATCATGTATTTGTGCCCGATGGCCGTGTAAGATTGGTTGATATGTTCATTCTGCTGTGGTCCCATTGTTTCACATACTATCTGTGCAGTCGCGAACAGACTTGTGAAGGGTCAGTGGAACGTAGTACTCGAGTAACGGTGGGCCCTCATGCATCACTGTACCGAGTTGCAACGACGGGCGGGGCGTCCCATTTGTGGGTGAAGGCAGTTGCCATTTTCACACACAGCCGCACTCGATGGAATAATTAGTGATTTCAAACGGCCACAGATGCCTCTTCGACGTGATGTTGCAAATGAGGAATTTGAAGGGCGGCGCTTTCGGTTTTCAGCTAGCGGCGAGGAAATGCCCACAGGTCTGACTGCAAATATAACGTACTATTGTTCAATGTCCTTGAGACAGGGGCCATGGCGAGGATGCAATGATTGATATGAATAGTTTGGGATGCGCAATAGCGACGTGGGCGATGAGGCCGGACGTTCCCAAATACATGTTACTTCACTACACTGGAATTACGGGCTGGGGCACTGTGGATTTTGCAGGCTGCATAACGCACAGACTCAATGGATATTTCTAATGTTATGTGAGTAAATATTCAGGCGTTTTAATCCCGGGATGAGGGAATGATGAATGGATGCATGGGCAGGTGATTTGATACAGAGTTTGCCATGTACAGGGCTTCTTGGGATCTATCCGCCTCCCCTACGCTATGTGATGCAGGGCTGCCATAGTGGGACCATCGTCTATCTGGCCTTGTTGAGCCCTCCCTGTCTCGACGCGCCCTCAGACACTTGTGTCCATGCACATTAACATTCCCATCTGATGGATTCAGTTTTGACAGACGCATGCACAGGTACACTCGTTTGTGATGGTGTTTGCACCTCGATATAGATGGTTATGAGTCGCAAGTGGTTTTGGGGTGGTGATGATCCTTTGGAGTGGGCTAGCATGCATATGGCTGTGGATTTAGTGTGATCATTGAAGTGAGTTGTTCGAATGTAGTTCTGATGGCCATTCTGTTCTTTTTCTTTTCTTTTGGTTGACAGGTATCTCCTCCCGTTTTGCCACTGCCATCTGTATGCCACTCCTGCAGATGGGTTTTACTCCCGACACCTGCTGCTTCGTGTTAATCAGTGGAGCAGCATTACGATCTTATGGGACGATCGCCAATGGCCCACATGCCCTTACGCAGTACTGGTGGCTCGGAGCAACATTTCGGCCTTTCAGCTGGACTAGTGCCTCCCCATTGGGACGGCCCTGCGGTTCTGTGCGCTTCCATGTTGCCTTTTCGTACGTGAATGTGGCTCTGTGTACCATGAGGGAACAGGGCGTCACACAAGTAGTGGCTGGTCATTTCTTGCGGATGCAGCCCACAATGGTGAAAAGTGTTTTGGAGTTCATGGCCTGATGGCTGTATGGGCTTGGTGATTTTGATGTGCATTAAATTTCTATTCTGATTTGGCCCGTGTAGCGTTCTTCTTTGCAAGTGATGTGGCATATGCCTATTTGGGGGGCGATGTATTGTGAGGAGATCTGCATTGGGTTCCAGCTTCGGAGTTTAGTTGCGTGGTACTGTACTGGGCGCGTTTGCCTACGAATCCCGTGAGGTCAGGGATGGGGGCTGCCAATATGACAGTTTGAATGTTGTCATGCTCAGGGGCGGGGGATTGGGTTTTGTGTAACAGATGCCGGTCAGCCAGGTGGACTGGTGGAATGATGTGATTCTCGGAATATTGCTGCTCACAGGTGCCTGTGTTTGCGTGCGTTTCTTGGTGGGGGACTGTGGTCATGTCCATTGGGATGGCTTCTGTATTCGTGCCATCTGTGCCCTGCAGCTCCCATTGGCCCCTGTTGTGTTTCTTTTGTTCGTTGGCATGCATGGGTGACTTGTACATTTCAATGGTTGCATTGTGACTTCATTGCACCTACGGGGAGTTGTACTTTGTGGCCAGGGAGCGGTGTACAGGCACTCAGTGGGGCCGTTTACGTTTGATTCGCGATGCCGTACTTCTCACCATGGCGGCATGGTACATTCCGCCATGCTTGATGGCGTTAGGTACATGTCCGCTAGGGTCGGAATTGGCGTACCCTTGCGCCATGGTGGTGTTTGCGGTTTGGCATGGCGAGCGCGCGCGTGCTTGGTGCAGTTAGCGTTGGCGTTCACTACGGTGTCGCTAATGGCTTCGTACTTTGCGGTGACGGGTCATAGTCGCACCGAGCGCTATTCGATGGCGGTATTGCATTTCCGCCATCGTTTTCCGAATTCCGCAAGGGTCGTAATGAGGGCCATTGAGAGCTATGTTGTTAAAGGTGGGATTAAAATTGCTTTTTGGTCGAATTTTTAATCTATCAAACAATAATGATTCGGCCTCGATTGGTGGTTGGACCTCAAAAACATTTGAAGGCGCATCTTTCTCAATAGTTTGCTAAAATTCCCTTTCCCTGCAAACAATGTGTTGTTAAATGTAGGTACAAAAGATAGTCCCATGTTAAGTAATCTGAGTTGTTGTTCACTCAATAAATTATCAGAGACTTTGACCACAATATTGTTCTGAGTATTTATTTTTGTCTTGATTTTAAGGGTCTTTTGCCCTTTTCTGGTCTTCTTTTTTGGGTCTAAAAATCCTGTGTAGTAATTGGTGTAGGTGTGGTGGTAGCTTGAATGGTGACCATATTAATTGGTTGTGCTCCCTCACTATTCCTGGATGTGGTGGGAATAAGGTCACCTCTTGTGCCTGCACTACCACTTGAGTTGCTTTCCTCACTTATTATTGGCACTTCCAAACATTTGTGAATAATATTCTTGCCAGTTGTTTACTATAGCTCTCATATAATCCAAAGTGTATATTTTGAATTTCCGTATTTTTCTTTGCTCCCTCATTATAAGTTTGCCAGTCCGGAAACAAGGGTGACGGTAATATCACTGGCACCCTTGTTTCTGGATCTGCAAACTCTGAATCTGCCTGCCCTGGCCGCTGTGCCTGACAGGTCTGACCTTGCCGGGCGCAGTGGCCACTGTAGGCAGACTGGTCACGGAAGCAACTGTGCAGGTTCTTTTCCGTGTCCCCACCCCTATAGACTCCTATGGTACTCTATGGGAATGGGGAGTTACATTTTACTGGCGCTTGACTTCCGGGCCACCAACTTGGAATCTCCCGGTGGCACCGGGAAGACAGGTGCCGGTAAACTTCTATGAGTCTGGCTGAAACCCGCCGGTAGCACTGGCAGGGTTACCGCCAGACTCGTAATGAGGCTGTAACAGATCCATGACAGATGAGCTCATTGGCAAGCTTGGTGCTGCCAAGTACATGAGTACTTTTGAGCTAACAGTGGGGTATTGGCAGGTCAGCTTGATTGATGGAGCGGAAGAGAGGTCCGAATTCTCAACCCCAGAAGGACATTATCAGTTCACTGTGATGCCCTTCGGATTGAAGAATGCCCCAGCCACTTTTCAGAGGATGGGTAACCAGGTTTTTTCCGGACTGGAAAACCTCAGTGTCGCCTATCTAGACGGCATTGCTGTATTCAGCCACACCTGGGAGGATCATGTATCCCACCTGAAACAAGTTCTTCAGGCACTGCAGAATGCAGGCCTGACTATCAAGGCCACGAAATGCCAGATAGCGCAGGGCACTGTGACTTACTCAGGCCACCTGGTCGGCGGAGGTAAGAAACAACTTCTTGAAGCAAATGTACAGACTGTGAAGGAGTGGAACATCCCTACGACACAGACGCAGGTGAGAGCCTTTCTAGGTCCCACTGGGTACTAACCGTTGTTCATCAGAGGATATGGGACCATTGCCATGCCCCTGCATGATGTAACATCCAACAAGATGCTAAAGAAGGCAACTTGAACCTTCGCCTGTCAAACCTCCTTTCAGGATTTAAAGGATGGATTGTGCAGGGCCCTAGTTCTGGAAGTGCCAGAGTATGGTCAGGAATTCATTATCCAGACAGACGCCTGTGATTTTGGGATTGGAGAAGTGTTAGCACAGCTGAGCTCTTAAGGGGTAGAGCAACCCATCGCCTACATTAGCAGGCTGTTGAAAAAAAGGAAAAGGAATTGGGCTGTCGTAGAAAAAGAGGCATATGCAGTCATGTGGGCCGTAATGAAGCTGAAACACTCGTAATGTGACAGCCATGGGTACATCAAAGCATTCCAAGAAGGGGGGAGGAACACCTTCCTCCAGCCATGAGCAGCCTAATTAAAATATGAAAGGCTCTATGGATCTGCATTCCTTTGTTCTCCGGGTATTGGCAGTGCATACTAATGAGAGATCATTGAGGCAAGCCTGGCGAGTGAGCTTGGTTGCCGAAGAGACAACAGGAAGGCGGGACTAACACCCCTTTGGTGTGTAATGTGTTAACTTGAAGCTAGTTTCCACCCCTCTGTATGAAAGGCAGTGAAGTGCATGTCTGGGTCCACCATTTACCGTAGGCAAAACCCTTCAGAGCTGACCCCTTTTCAGAGGGGAGAAGTATGTGGTTAGGGGAGACAGGAGGTCTGCACTTTAATCAAGAGTCACAGAGGGCTCAGCTAACCAGAGAGACACTTTGATCTACAACAGACAGGAAGATGGGTGGAACTTAAGTTTATGTTGTCACCCCCTTGTCTGTCCTGTTGCAGATCACTCTGGTCCTTACCTCATGCATAACAGAAGATTGTTGGTGGAGACCCAGGATTAGTTCATTAATCTAGGCTTAGCCTACACCAATCACTGGGGCCCATTTGGCTTTAAAAGAGGGCTGAACCCCTCACTTAGCAGATGATCTGAAGACTTTGCAAGGAGTAAAATGAAGGACTCATTTGGACCCAAGCTGAAGGTACAGTCTACCTTACATCTTCAACCAGTGAAGGAAGGCCAGGAGTTCCAAGAGGGAAGCAAGATCCCTCCCCTAAACACCTCCCAGGGAACATTCATCCTGGACCACTGGTGCCCGTAAGTTGATTCGTCACAGAGGCCTTATGTCTTTTTGATATGACAAGAGTTTTGTATTATTGTTGTCAGGAATGTTATGCAATTCCTCAGATGGTCTAAGTGTCATCAGCATCATTGTAACGGGTGAGATTGTGGGAAAGGATGAGCATGTGGAGGGGCGAAAGGTAGAGGTTGAACAAGAGGGGGAATAGGGGGGGAATAGGGAACTCCCTGATGGACTCCTTGGGGGACTGGGCAGAGGGGAAAGGATGGAGAAAGACGATTTGGGAGTGGTCAGAGAGGAAAGAGGAGATCCATCTGATGGCGGAGTCCCTTATGCCTAGGTCAAAGTGTCGGCTCATAAGGATGAAGTGGTTGATCGTGTCGAGGGCTGCTGAGAGGTCAAGGAGGATGAGAGCAGTGCAGCCCTCACAGTCTGCTGTTCTTTTCAGGTCATCCCAGATAGAGACCAGGGAAGAATCAGTTCCATGGAGGGGTCTGAAGCCAGACTGGGCAGGGTTAAGAAGGCAGTGGGATTCGGCGAAGAGACTGAGCTGGGAGTATGCTGTATGATCTAATAATTTGCCTATAAAGCAATTGCTAGAGATGGGCGGTAATTGGAGGGGATGATGGGGTCAAGAGAGGAATTTTTAAGTAGTGGTTTGACGTGAGAGGTTTTGTATGCTAGTGGGACGATTTCAGCTGTTAGTGAGTGTTTGATTATAGATCTGGCAAGAGTGCTTGGACAGGTGGAGGAGGGAATGTTTTTGAGGAGAGCCGGGGGCAATGGTCTCCCAGGGAACCTTCGGGTCGGCTTTTGGAGGGAAGCCTTGAGAACTCCGGATGGGAGATTGCAGAGAAGGAACTGAAGAGGGTGCGTGTAGAGGGCAGCAGATGGTGGCAGTCGCTGATGGTGCACAAGAGGGTGATTGTTTAGGGTGGATGTCGATGTTTCTATCAATGGCTATGTTGAAGTAGTGATCAGAAAGGGAGTTACCCAGTGCCTGGGAGATGGGGAAGGAGAGGAGGAGCAGAGGGAGGTCTTGAATCCAGTGATAATCTTGTGGAGTTCTTTGCATGGGTTGTTTTCATTGTCGATGCAAGAGGAGTAGAAAGCAAGTTTGCTATTCTAATTTTAAATCTGTAGCGTCTCTCTGTCTAGCCAGGGTGGGTTTGTTTTTGGCAAAAAGGTTGGACCTCCAGTGTCATTCCTGGCAATGGTTGAGGGTTTTGAGGAATTTGAGGCGAGGTCTGAACCACCTGCGGGAAGGACCTGTGCAGTGAGAAGGGAGTTTTGTACTGGTTAGGGGGGGAGGGGGGGCAGAGCGTCTGAGAGCCATTGGTAGAAAAAGTCTAGGGAGGGTGTTCCTCCTTGGATTGGGAAATTGGGAAGGGAAGAGAGTAGGGAGGAGGATGGATCTGGGCAGATGGTTACTTTGTTCCAGAGGGGGGTCCTGCGGGAGGGGGCAGGGCACGGGAGGCAGGGTGAGATGGGGGTACAGGATTCAAGGCTGAGAAAAAGATAGCAGAGTGATCAGTCCAGATGAGGGGGCGGGTTTGAGGGGAAGAGATCAGATTGGAAGAGTGGACCAATACATCCTGTGTGAGATCAGTAATGTGTGTGTGGCTGATATGTGTGAGAAGAAGGATCTGGACACATGCAGGTCCTGTCATAGCTACTGTGCTCACATTCTGCTGCATTACAACCCAGGTGGGCGAGTTTGTTTATTTGTAGGGTGCACCAAACCCTTAGGTAGCTGAGCGCACAATAATGGCTTCAGCAGGGAAACTTCTGCGCAAACCTGGTTTGAGGGGCTGCCAGAAGTGCAGCAGACACAGCCAGGCAGGCATTTAAGTGATTGTGCTCTTTTTCTTACAGGGGTTGCCAAGTGCAGTAGCAAAGAGCAGATCTCGGGCAATTTTTTTTTTTTACCCTCAGATTCTTTTGCAAGTAGGCTGAGGCTCTGCCCGTGTTTTGTCTGGTTGCTGGCTTGACTCTCAGGTCGAGCTCGAAGCAGTCCCTTGACCTAGGCCAACCCGATCCTTGTCTGGCTCCCCCAAAGCGCTTCAAAAGTGTGTGCTTAATAGGCACATTTTTACAGGGTTTAAACGCTTTGGGAATATGATATTGGAGCCCTCTCATGTTTGCTAACTTTCAAAGACCTGTTTGAAGACCCCCCCGCCCCCCCGCTTCCATGCTGCTCTCAGGATTGTTGAGCTCTCAGTGCAAGCCTTGCATTGAACTTAAGCTATGGGCTCTTAAGCCACCCCTGTCATGCAGGGGTTTTCCTAAAACTGATCTATGTGAACGCCACAAATAGGACGGACGAGGCCTTTACCTCTGAAACAGCCCCTCTGCAGCACCACGTATGGACCCATTGAAGAGGCGACCCTCGGGACTCATCACAGGGAACCGCCATTTTCTCAGCATGGACCTGGTGTGTAAGCATTTTCAGTTTCTCTCCCTCCACCCCCGCGCCAGCACCTGAGACATTTTGCCGGCCTCTCTGGCATCGCAGGGCTGGTCTCTGTCCCTTCACGTCTCCGCCTAGCGCTCACTGAGCGCTCCACAGTGGCCATCCCGCCATGTTTGTACTACAAAATCACACGGAATCAATCCATTGCTCCCCTGCAATGTCCTCTTTCTTTATCCTCACACGTTACATGCTCCATAATAACATTTTTTTGTTCATTCATTGTTTATCCTGTATCAGCTATTAGTATAACTTCTTGCCAGATTCCTCCTGCTTCTGAGCACTCTGACAAAAGGTGTTATCATTACTATTTTTTTATTATTATTTATTTTGTATTGGCTGTTTTATGGTTATAAAAAAAATAAACCTTTAGGCCCAACAATCGAGTACATAAAATCATATCTCTCACACATATCATTAATATTACTCAACTCAATGCTACTCAATGTATCGACCTCGGATGGACATATGGATGAATAAACCCATAAACCCACCGGCATTTCAACCTGCATATCAGCCCTTCCCCTGTCCCCCTGCGTGCCCCACTCTGTATCGCCTGCCAGTCCATTCCCTGACCCCACTAGCCTTGTCTGGGTTTGACAGCTGCGGGTGCCCACCGGCCGTTGCCTGCCCTGATGCCAGCTTGTGTCACTGCAGAGATGGCGCCCTCCGCCCCTCCTCCCCCACACAGGCCTGGACGCCTGCCCGCTGCGCAGCTTGGCCATTGGCAGGAGGGGAAGGACAAAGCTCTCGTCTGTTCGCTCTGCTCTGCCAGGGACCCCATCGCCCCCGCCTCCCTCGAGTTTACTCTCCTTTTCTAATTAATTTGCAGGTTGTTTAAAATTAATCAGTTTCTGTTAATGAGATTAGAGGATTAGCTGCCTGCCTGCCCCGCTCCCCAGTGCAGGAAGAGAATGGAAGCCGGAGACGGACACAGTGTCTAGGACTCCCGGCACTCGAAGGAGCCTTCCTGATTGGCCTACAAATCCCCCGGATTCATCTTCCACATACTTGATACTGCATCAAATGACTCTAGGTTTTAAGAATGGGAATATCCTTAACAGAAGACTAGGTGTGGGGATCACGGAGGCCCAGCACTGGCACACATGCACAGGAATGAGGAAATGTACACTTTGGGCATCCGTATAGAACTGGGCATAGAACTGTGAATGTTAGCATGCTAAAAGTCAGGTAACCCACTAACCAATGTAAGCTCAAACTCTGCATACTTATCTCACTCAAAAAACTCACACAACCATCTCTCGCACAGCAAGCCGCACGGACTTCACCACACTGCAACAACACATAAGCCGGAGCAACAGCACACGCGGACTGACACCGATCCAATACCTGCACCAAAGTTCAGTATCTGGTGTATACCGAGCTGAAGCTGCCAACAGAACACCACTCCTCTGACTATCCTACTCCCTGTTCACCTTACTAACCCATCCCACCTTATCATTTGCAGATCCACCAGAGCGCCTGGGGACCAATTCCGTTGGTGACGGTGCGCGGTACAAATACCTTTAACATTTAACATTTAACATCCGTGTGACGCCTCTTATCGCTCTGTGCTTATTGTGCTTATTGTGCAGAATGTATTATACAGACCCTGCCATTTCCAGCGAGGCCAGGGCCAGATAAGGAGTCTCCTGACCCCCACCTCCCCCAAAAAAAGCAATATTATTTTGTAAAAGTGCTTAAAAGCACCATAGCGCACTCTGCGCTTGGTCCCTCTCCCCCTTCCCACCCCTTACTGGTTTCCCTCTGCCCGCCTCCCAACACGCCCACTCCATCTGGATTGGTCCACATACCCCACATCAAGGACACCCTAGGGCAGCCCTCTGCCCGGCATCCCTGCGGCGAAGGACCCTGAGGCAAAGGACGGCCCCATGATGTGTCTGCAGGTGTCCACAGGGGACGCCAAGGAAGCCAGCAGCTAACAGACACCAACAAAAACAATGAGTGTGGCATGGGCGGGGAGTAGAGCAATCACTCTACTCCAGAAAACCCCTGCCACTCTATCTCACCTCCCTTATTAGCATGTCCACACCTAGATAGAATTGTGAACACTAGCCTGTGTGGCATCTAGATAGAATCGTGAATATTAGCATGTCCACACTTAGATAGAATTGTGAATATTAGCCTGTCCACACTTAGATAGAATTGTGAATGTTGGCATGTCCACACCTAGATAGAATTGTGAACACTAGCCTGTGTCGTATCTAGATAGAATCGCGAATATTAGCATGTCCACACTTAGATAGAATTGTGAATATTAGCATGTCCACACTTAGAATTGTGAATGTTGGCATGTCCACACTTAGATAGAATCGTGAATATTAGCATGTCCACACTTAGTTAGAATTGTGAATATAAGCATGTCCACACTTAGATAGAATTGTGAATATTAGCATGTCCACACTTAGATAGAATTGTGAATGTTGGCATGTCCACACCTAGATAGAATTGTGAACACCAGCCTGCGTCGCATCTAGATAAAATTGTGAATATTAGCATGTCCACACTTAGATAGAATTGTGAATATTAGCATGTCCACACTTGGATAGAATTGTGAAAGTTGGCATGTCCACACCTAGGTAGAATTGTGAATGTTGGCATGTCCACACCTAGATAGAATTGTCAATAATAGCATGTCCACACTTAGATAGAATTGTGAATGTTGGCATGTCCACACTTGGATAGAATTGTGAATATTAGCATGTCCACACTTAGAATTGTGAATGTTGGCATGTCCACACCTAGATAGAATGGTGAACATTGGCCTGTGTCGCATCTAGATCGAGTTGCGAATATTAGCATGTCCACACTTAGATAGAATTGTGAATATTAGCATGTCCACACTTAGGTAGAATTCTGAACAGTGGCCTGCGCCGCTTCTAGATAGGATTGTGAAGGCCAACAAGTGCCACTCTTAGACAATACTGTGAATGTTAGCATGCTAAAGGTCAGGTAACCCACTAACCAATATAACCTCAAACTCTGCATACTTATCTCACTCAAAAACTCACACAATCATTTCTCGCACCACAAGCCGCACGCACTTCACAACACTGCAACAACACATAAACCGGAGCAACAGCACATGCGGACTGACACCGATCCAATACCCGCACCAAAGCTCAGCATCCGGTGTATACCGAGTTGAAGCTGCCAACAGAACACCAATTCTCTCACTATCCTACTCCCTCTTCACCTTACTAACCCATCCCCCCCTTATTGTTTACAGACCCGCCAGAGCGCCTGGGGACCCATTCCGTTGGTGACGGTGCGCGGTACAAATACCTTTAACATTTAACATTAACATTTAACATTGCTAGCAGGAGGCGTCATTGAGCAGCCCGGACTTCAGCCCCCCCACCCCTGAAATTTGAGCTGAGAAGCGGGGCGTTTTGTTAGTCAGAGAGGTGAGAGAAGCCTTTCCTAAAACCAGCAGCTTTAAAGTGTTACTGGTGTTCGTGCAGAAACATGTATCTGCACACATGCAGCAAAGCTTTAAAGCTGCTAGTTTTAGGAAAGGCTTCCATCACTGCACTGCCTTACAAAAGTGAAATGCACACATCAGCCCTTTCCCCATGGATGCAAGGGAATATGTGTTCTTTCACATCCAAGAGAGGGTACCTGGGGGGGGGTGATGTGCACACTTGCTTTTTGTTAGACAGAGAGGCGAGGGTTTCTGAAACCAGCAGTGTGAAAGGGTGTTGCATGTTACCTCATTATGCATTTATGTATGTGTGTGCACCAGGGACGTCATTTGGGGGTCACCAGGGGTTGCAACTGCGACCCCTGAGGTCTCCCTTGCTACCCCTAAAAAAATGTTTTTTACAATTGAAATTTCTTTAGCTCTGGCCAGTGCCATGTGGCTCTTTGTTTTTGGAGTGGCTGGCTTTCTTGTTCAGGCCTCTTAAAAAAAACAAGGGGTTCCACAAGTGTAACAATTTTGAGCAGTGACCCTAAATCAGAAAGAATAGGAATAACAAAGCATTTGTCTCTCTGGAATTCTGTACAATAATTGCTAGTCTCATTCAAGGTTATTTCAGGCACACTTCAGGGGGTGAGTCACTGATTTAGTGTGTTCTTAACCACCCCAAATTCACAATGCAGACAAAAATCTCCAAACAGCATTTAGAGTAGAATAAGCATTCGTTTCAGGCTATGTATTCAGCTTTTCACGAGTTGCAGTTATAGCATGTTTTTTCCTG
This sequence comes from Ambystoma mexicanum, assembly GCF_040938575.1. Lineage (NCBI taxonomy): Eukaryota > Metazoa > Chordata > Amphibia > Caudata > Ambystomatidae > Ambystoma > Ambystoma mexicanum. Next base: position 1,175,162,754 of record NC_090921.1, on the reverse strand, counting down.
CCGTTGTCTCTGTTACGATCATCACAAGACATTCCATCTCTGTGTCCTCGGTCACTTGACAAAATCCTTGTGCCTAAAAGCGTGTGTAAACTGTAGATCTGTTTTACCACAGCACATAAAGTAGCCCTTGATTTCATTGTAATAATAATAATTTAGCATTTATATAGCGCTATGAACCCTCAGGTATCTGAGCGCTGCTTATTATTATCCACAGTGTATGGTGTTCATTTATCGACCTCAGAAGGATGAAAGGCCGAGTTTGGCCCTGCCAGGATTCAATCCTGCGTCAGCAGGCTCTGCACAGATGTCAAAGTGAGCGCTCTACTCGCTGTGCTATCGGACCAGCATTGTGCCACAATGAATGCTTTGTTGTAATGTGTCTATCTTTCCTATCTCCATGGCATGCTGTTCAGGATTTTTGCATATATCAGAGTGCCCAGAGCACAGGATGCTGTGTGAGTGCCCTGCATTCGACGTGCTAATCTAAATTCTTTAATACAGTGTTATAAACCCTCCCAATGGTATGTATTTTGTCAGCCTCTGAAGCCTGAAAGTAAGATCCACACAGGCTTGACATGTGGCCAACGTTGCACCAGACATACAGATGAACTGGCCTGCTGTTAAATCTCAGTTACAAGTTTAATGTACACTATAGAGTGTAATTTGCTTTCTGACTTTGAGAATATTCAGACATGTAATTGCTCATTTTACTATAGCCGGTTAAATAGCTGTAGCTGGTAAGATGGCTCAGTGGGTTGAGCGCTCGCTGCTGTGGCATGTGTGTGATGTGCAGGTTGCAGGTTTGAATACCGGCAAAGCAAACTTAGCCTTTCATCCTTGTGAGGTCGACCAATGTGTACCAAAACAAATTGGGTGATAGTGTATGTATATTTGTTCCATATATAACGCTTAAGCTTGAGTGCTATATAATAACACATCATTATCATTTGGCCTTGGACGTTTGTTTGCATTCATAGTATTTTGGTAATATGGGCACACATGGATATTAATTATACATACGGTGTTCCATTCTTGTATGAAATGTATGTAACATTACAGTGATATCCTAACCATATTTTTCGTAGTGTATTTAGGAACAATGCCATGTGATGCCACTACCTATTTTGTCAAGGGGTGAAAGGTTGGGTTCCATCACTTCTAGTGATTCCGCTTCGGGGGGCGGTCAAATGACATCACTTCCTGTGATGTCATCAGAGGTCAAGAGACGTGCAATCTCACTTCCGCTACCCCTGACCCGGTTGAAGTGTTGTTTTATACTTCGCAGTATTAGTATATCTGCCAAGAAACACAATCCTCCAATGGACTGAGTTATGTAGGGAAGTGCTTTAAGTGGGATGCCAAATCAAAGGGCGGGGCCTCTAACAAGGAGGAGTGCCCTCAAGTTTCCAGGGTATTATAATAATTATTATCATTATTATTATTATTATTGTATTTATTGTGTGCGGACCTAGCTTCGAGAAGCAACAGAGTACTTTACAGAGGTATACAACAATACAGATGCCTAACGGAGCACTGCCTAACCGGGGAGCACCTTTCCCAGACAATGCATCGTGACACCCTGCAAACATGTATTTTGGGTCACTCAGCATGGTCTCTAATGGCCTTGTGAGCATCCAGCCTGCCGATTGTAAGTACACATTTGTCTCGGTTTGTAAATAAATTGATGTCTATGAATAAAAAGCCCTCTCTAACAATTCAGTTAGGGAGCAAATCAACACCATTCTTTAAATAAATGACCAGCGTGGGGAGGGAGACCCTGGCCACTTCGCATCAAATCAAAGAGCATTTTGGGAGCATAAGAATGACCAACGTTTTTACATTTGACAAATAGTTCTGTGATTTTGATTAAGAATTAAATCAATTTGAGCATTTAACGCACACTGGGCTTTGTGCTCCTTTCACTTGTCAGTCACAGCACTTATCCTGACAGTAAAATATCTGCTAACAATGATCCATATATACTTGTTTGGGGAGCCTCACCTCCAGGTGTTGGACTTGGGCTGCTTTGATTGGACAAAAATATTACATTTCCTTAAATGTCATCAAAGCTTCTCCGTGAATTGCTGAATACTGGTGTCTTCAAAACTCCTGATGCAAAACTCATTTAATGCATAAGAACATTAAGTGTTCAGTAAATCGGGGACAGAGGGAGATCTTTCAATGCCCCAGCTTAGAAGCAGATTTTTTTCACTGCCGGGCTCAGCTTTGGCTAGCCCCACCCCACATAAAGCCCAGTTGTAGGATATGGATACTTGCACTGGTAATTGACACTGCACAGGAGCTTTGTTGTTGTGTAAAATATTTGAACCATAATCTGTGGCCATCACAGATTATTAAACTAATTCTAAAATTCCTACCCTAGCGAACACCCACCCTTCCCACCTCACCATACCCCTACACCTACTCGCACACAGGCAATGATCAACAGCACTCAGCAAAACCCTAATGCACACCTCAGGCAAAGCACACGCGCACTCACACAGCCGCAAGCATGCAATGGAAAAAAACTGCGTGCCTCACACAACTAATCTAATAGCAACCTCTTTTCTTGTCCCACTAACTCACCCAAAGCTGCACCGTTTTATTTGCAGGAGCTGAAGAACAGAGGAGCCTATTCACGTGGCATTGCTTGAATCAGCAAGTTGAATAAATACAGCACGCATGCCACTTCACTTCTTTTTTAATGGTACAATGCAAGCCACATTAGCCTGTCTGTTTGCAAAGCCCCCCGTTCCCCCCCACCCCGCTCCTGCAACCTCATGACATTCTTTCAGTCCCAGGGGTGCACACTCTGAAATGAGCCTCCCTGGGGCGCCTTCTGCTCGTCTAATGATGGCCACGAGTGCAGAGCGCCGCCATACCTGGGCCACGCGTCTGAATGTGTGTATGTTAAAGCCGTGTCGGCATGTACAAGGAGGGGGCTCAGAAGATCAGGAAGGGGTGCAGTGGACATTATTGTGCATAGCCTGGAAACGATTGCCCTTTGTTGCTGGCTACAGTCAGCCCTTATTGTTTACGTAATGCTGCTACACCCCAATACGAAAAGCTCACAGACCTCAAAAAGTGTCAGGAAGACCCATCTATAACCTCACACAGAAAGGGAACACGTGTAGGCATAAATTATAAATGAGGAGTTGGGTTCTCTCCTCCCTGCATATCTGCCAAAAGTGAGTTTTGATGTTAAATATTTGACAGCATTTTGTTTAACCTCAGGGAAATGTTTATTATCATTGTATAAATGTCCACAAAGGGCCTCATCATGAGTTGGGCGGTAATACAGTGGTAATTCTGAAGGAATTACTGTTGCCTCTGTCGTGTTCAGTGGAAATACTGCTGTATTAAAACTTGGCTCGACACACCACTGGCGGTAACGGTAATTCCACAGAAAAAGAGTTTCTTGAAAAGTACAATCCACTCTGAATCTCCCATTTCCAGTTGCCATCCAGACACCATACTTGGGAAAACATGCCACAGGAGAAGGGAAAGTTCAAGGTCCATGTGATGAGTTTGTGAAAGCAGAGGTTTACGGAGGCTGAACTCCAGGTCTTAGTAGAGGAGATAGTCTGCCACACCAAGGAGTTATGTGGCAGCAGGCAGCACAGGACCTCTGGCCAGTGGAAGGCTGCCACCTGGCCCTCCATCAGAGACAAGGTTGTGGCAGTGGGCATTGTCCCACGGGACACTGAAGACTTTAGGAAGTGATGGAATGACCTAAAGGCCAGGGTCTGCAGCCTCGATGCCAGGCACAGGATAGAGAGTGCAGCCACAGGAGGTGTCACCATGGAACCCCTCGCCCTGACACAGTGGGAATAGAAGGCCAGCTCCATATTGCACATGGAGGGGATCAGCAGCGTGGAAGTAGGAGCAGCAAGCCAAGGGCATGGCAGTGCCCACCCAAATGGGAATGCATTGCCCAATAGCATGCGTTCCCCAGCATAGATGAGCACAATGGGCAGGGGAATGGGCAACCAGATGGCAATCAGTATAAAGGCACAGTGACTACATGCATGTGCCAGGGAAGGTGGGATCATGTAATAATGGACATGCACTAAAGGGGAAATGTGCATGTGAAGCCATGGAACCATGGGAGGCACCCATGTGTGCTGTGACAGTCCATGCTGCCAAGTGAACCACCCGCGGCGCCATAAGAACAATCAATATTGGCGGACGAGCAGGCAACATGCACATGCATGCACAGTTTATACCCTGTGAAGGAATCATACAGCAAGACACAGACCACTCAAAGTTCAATCAAAAGATATTTATTAACTTAAATGTCAGGATGGTGTATGGCCTAACTTGCCCTATACTAAGGTGGGATTTCCCTAACTGAGCGAAACTAAGGAAAGTCTAAGTCAAAGAGTTCAATTTTAAAGTGGGACTGTGTCTAAAACCTATCCTTGCCTTCACAACTAAATCTAAACAATGTGTTGGGATGTCAATGATGAAAGAAAGAGTGATAAACACAACAGGCTGAGCTTCTTCCAACTCTCAGCTTCCTCTTCAGCTCCCCTTCCCCAAGTGCAATAAAATTCCACAAAAGTCTCAATATTACCTTTTCCCAGTTGAAGGCATTACAGTTCCACACAATTCTCGAGGTTCCCTTCCCCTATTTAAATGCAACACAGTTCACACAAAAAAGGGGTCTTGAGGTTCTGTACTCAAGACAGAATTTGCAGTTCATCAAATCTCAGGGTTCCCTTCCCCAAGATTTCAACGTAGCAACTTGCACGGGTTTCAGTATTTCAAAGTACAACACAAAACTAGGTGCACTTGACCATCCTTCTAGTTTGCTTTCTCAGTACCCTCACAGTGCCCCGTCTTGGTTTATTTCACAGTGGTTTGGACTTTCACCATTTAGGGCTCACTGGTCTAGATGCAGTTGTCAGACCACACAGTCCACCAATCACAGCTTGCACAACAGGGACCCCCAGGTGTTTCTCTTTGTAGGCCTCTTGGTTCTGTGTGCACTTTCACACCCTCTTGGTTTCTCCTGGTTAGCCTCTTGGCTTTGCTACAATATGTTACACACGTTTTGTCAGTCTTTGGCCTTGCCACACTGTTTTCATGTGTAACATTCACTTTGTGGTGGTATTTCAAGAGATAATCACTGTGTCAGCTGTGCCAGGCGTGGAGACACTCACATCGATGCCCAGTGGCCCCTCCACCAGCCATGCAGAAGGCACAGCACAGGCTGATGCAGGCATAGCCACAGCCACACCACAGCTGCCTTCTGTGGAAATTCCCAAGGATGCAGTACGCATGCCAGCACCCACCCATATCAGGCTAGCCCCTGATACCCCCTTGTCACTTGTGTGGAACATGCATCACCTGCGCCAGTCTGGGGCAGAGACAGGCAGAGATGGCTCTCCACAAGGAGGAGGAAGACACAGGCTTCTGCTCACCCTGCGTCAGCTCCATCCCCCACCAGAGCCCACCATCAGTGCCACAAAACACTATGGCAGCAATATGGACGAGGCTGGAAGCCAAAGAGCAACGCCAGGCGTTCATGGAACAACTGGCAGGTCAGCAGGTGGAGCATCTGCAGACAATGGGGGATTGCCTCCAGCGATCGTGCAGGAGGATTTCTCAGTCCCTCTGCCCAATCACCCCTGCTATCACCCCAGTAGGGCAGAGGCAGAGGGAACACACTAGGGCATTTCAGACTTTCCTGAGTCCCTCAACTCCTGCATGCAGTTAACACTGCAGCACATCTGGCGCCAGGAGTCTGAGCCGACCACCCCCATCACCCACATGGAGGGATCCGTGCCCAGCATCCCAAGGCGCAGGTCCACAATGGCGCTTGAGCAAGCTGCCAAGGGGCAAGATGCGACGAAAGTAACAATACATGGCACTTCTGTACTTCGTCAAAAGGGAGGTGGGTGGTCAGGGTGTGTTGGGGATTGTGTGTTGGGGAGGGGGAAGGTGGTTGGGGAGGGTGTGTTGGAGAGAGGGGAGGTGGGTGGGGAGGGTTTGTTGGGGATGATGTGTTGGGAAGGGGCAGGTGGGTGGAGAAGGTGTGTTTGGGACAGAGTGTTGGGGAGGTGTGGGGTGGGTTGGGGATGTTTTCTTGAACACAAGTATTAAACTCTAGTTCACTTGAAGCAATGCTAGGACATTCCTTGTCATGTGCATGTGTCTCATTCATTACGTGGCTATATACAGAGGTGCACTATTCGTTCTTGCAGAACCAGAAAACCATCCCTAGCCACCTCCCATTCACTCTGTGGCAGCACTGCCCCTGCAGGTAGTGAGTTGTTGTCTTCTGTGGGTGGCATGTCTGCCACAGGGGGACATTTCACCTGAGGCAAATGTTGTGCAACATGGCCCATGCAAGAATCATTTCTCCAACTTTGTCTGGCCTGTACACCAAGGCCCCTCTGGTCCAGTGTAAACACTGAAAACAACCCTTCAACAGACCAGAGGTCTGCTCCATGCACAGCCTGGCCCTGACGTGTGCCTCGTTGTGGGCAACCTCCTCTGGTGGATGTGGATTTCACACAGATGTCATCAGCCATGGCAGATGGGAGTATCCAGAGTCACCTGCAAGGGCAACTGTCATGGGTGTCAGTAACAGTGCATTGTGGATGTGTTGCCTTGTCCAACCACGTGTAGATGGACACTCCATGCATGAATTTTTCAAGAATTGTCATACAACATGATTTATCATCACAGTACTTGAACATGAGTCATACACTATGGGGGAACACATGCAATGTCGTGTTATAACATGCACACAGCTCACGACCAGCACTTGCTACTTTCCGGGTCTGTAACTGGCATGGCAGAATGCATTTTGCCTGTGTTGTGCCTGTGCATTGCCATCATGCATGTACCCTGATGGGTGATCGGTTGTACTTTTGCAGGTTTGTGGTGTCCGAGTCCATTCCATTATGGCTTCACATACATGGTTACCAGAGTGCATGGCATTACTTTGTGCCAGTGTTGCATTGTGCTTGCGCAGTGTTGAACTGTGACATTCCATGTATAGGGATATTATTAGGTATTTTATTGCATTGTGGTTACTGTAGTCCTGTGTGTGTGTGTGTGTGTGTGTGTATTGCTTGCCTGTGGGGTAAATATGCATTGTTGACTTACTATTGCATTGTCAAGCATGTCCTAGTCATGTGGGCTGTTGGCTGTCATATGCGGGTGAGAGGGCAGGTCCTTGACAAGACATGCATTGTTCAGTTGTGGTTATGCCCCCCCTTTACATGGCATTTCTCTGGTGCTGCACGATCAGTTTGTGTGATGGCAATTGTACCCACCCAATATAAATGTCCATTCCCCTCTGTGCCTCTCCATGCATGCAGGCAGTGTGCTGTACTGCAGGACCATGGCATCATATGTAGAACCAAGGAAGCGGGCACAGCAGTGTGAGATGATGAGGTCGGCATTGCAGGTGACCTGGTTCATGGAGTGATGCTGCTTCCTGTTGCGGTATACCTCTCTGGATGCCAGGGGGGCCACCAATGCCACATGAGTGCAGTCCAGAATGGCGATTACTTTGTGCAGGTCGGTTGCTGCATAAAAACCTGCCTTCATGGCATTCACCGGTGCCATCAGATGTGCCAGGAGTAATGGCGCAGGAGTGCTTCCAGCACATGCACATTTGAAAATTTGGGCTGGGACATGCTAGGCAGCATGCCCACGATGTGCTGGTAGGTGCCAGCTACTAAGAAATCTAGGACTGACACAAGCTTCAGCATAGGGGGTAAGGCAGTCCTAATGTTGACCCTGCTCTTTATGTCATCATGGATCAGGGTGAGTAGCTCAGCAATGGTCTCCCTGTTCAGCCGGTACAGGGTGATCAGCTGGTTGTCAGTTAACATCCAGGGTGACGGCCTGACCTGGGGTATGTGCGCTCGCCTTGCATGGCGTATCCTCCTCCTCCTCTCTGTGCCCTGTCCTGCTGTTCCAGCCTGTGCAGCTCAATGTGAAGCAGGAGCAGCTGCATGTCCCAGTTTGCAACAGCTAGTGGCAGCATGGTATGGAAAGTGTGTTTTGGAGAAAGTGTGGGCCTTATGTACCATTTCCGAGTGGATTGGGTGCACCTGTGACTTAGTTTCCATCACCTGTATGCATTTACCTCCATCTTAGGTGGAAGTAACTGCACTATGTTTTTGATGGAACTACCGCCCATTTTTTTAACATAATTTTCGTGGTATTTCAGCTTGTAATGCAGCAGGAATACCATTTTGGATCTTGGTGGTAGTTCCGGCGGTGGAATTAGACCCGCCGCTAGTTCCACCAGATGTTGGCGAAAATTCTGCGAGCGCTAATTCTGCCGGGACTAATTCCACGGACAGAATTAGCTCCGCCTATTAATTCGGCAGTATGGTAAAAGTGGAGGTAATTCTGTTACCACCACTTTTATCGTATATCGCCAAACTCATGATGAGGCCGAAAGTCCGGAGCAGAGGAAAGCACCCATTTTATATCCTGCATATTGTCATTCGGAGATGTGTAATCTAACTCCCGCCCAATAAAATATGTACTCCTGGCAAAATGATCCAGGATCCCTTACAAATGCCTCTAATCTGTGCCCTTTCTCCTACATCTCTCTACCGCCTTTAACAAAGCTGACCCTCCCTCCCCCCTTCAAGCAGTATGCCAAATTGCCTTCCAGGGCACAATCCTTGTATCTGGTCATTGCATCGAATGCCAAATCACAGAAAAAAAAGCATCGGAAAAAAAGCATTGAAAGGTAAATGGTTTAATTTAAAAATAATGGGCTTTAAAGGTTAAAAAAATCAGGGTTGAGGGGGGAACCGCCCCATTAAACAAAATGAAAAGAAAAATGCATTCAATGCTTTTTTTCGATGCATTTCTTCTATGGTATGGAATTCGACAGTTTGGCATTCGATGCATTGACTATAAACCTTTGTGCCATGCACCAAGGATCAAAAATCTGGGTGTTTGCCTTGACAGCAATCTCATCACCCCCAGAGCCACAGCAGGCTGGGTTGCTGTTCCAGATTCCTCACCTGAACACTCATCGCCAGCCTGGTCCTCAGCAGGCTGGGTTGCTGTTCCAGATTCCTCACCTGAACACTCATCGCCAGCCTGGTCCTCAGCAGGCTGGGTTGCTGTTCCAGATTCCTCACCTGAACACTCATCGCCAGCCTGGTCCTCAGCAGGCTGGGTTGCTGTTCCAGATTCCTCACCTGAACACTCATCGCCAGCCTGGTCCTCAGCAGGCTGGGTTGCTGTTCCAGATTCCTCACCTGAACACTCATCGCCAGCCTGGTCCTCAGCAGGCTGGGTTGCTGTTCCAGATTCCTCACCTGAACACTCATCGCCAGCCTGGTCCTCAGCAGGCTGGGTTGCTGTTCCAGATTCCTCACCTGAACACTCCCTCTCTACTCGTTTACTTCTCTCAACAAGGTACTGAACTTTCCTGCCCAATCCCTGCACAACTTTATATGAGCCTAACCTGCCTCTGTGCATCACCCTCATGCTTGGTGGTTATGCATGCAACACTGCTTGTGTTTAAATCCAACCATGGAGATGCCTCATCTCACCCCTGCACTCATCTTCAACCTAACCACCCGATCACTCCTTCAGCCCCTTTGCTCCCTATAATGCTATCTGGTGAGGTTGCAATGGCTAAAGCTTTTTTAGATTTTTTTTAACTAAAATGATGCAGGCAATTCTGTTTCTGAAAGGGAAGTCCCTCTTTCATAAAGACTCCATGCCAAAATAATAGCGCAAACATTGAACTTTGTTGAGACAGCCAACAAGCGCCCTCAACACAGCTCTGCAGTGGTTCAAAGGTCAGATGTGCATTCCTGCCTGCTACTGGAATCCAAAAATCCTCCAGGCTGAGATGGCATTTTAATCTAATGAACCAGTATTTATAAGCCATGTCTGGTTGTGGAATGGTGACTTCTAACAACACACCATTATACAGCCACAGCAATTTGCCATGAAACTAGTGGCAGTTCTGTGAGCAGGGCCCAGCTGTGACAGGACCGATGTTTATTAATGTCTGGTCTGACTGTCTCAACTACATCCATATGGATTGACAGACAGAATGTAGTCTCGTTTATTCTCCTTCAAGAAGGGTAACACCTTTACCCATGAAATAGACACTTCCCAGGAGTTCTCCTGGGAAGAAGTGATTCAAAGACAACCCAGATATAATCAAACTGCTCTCACACGAGGGAGTCCCGTTGAAGTCATGGGAAGGGGCGGAGCTAGAATAGCCTGATAAAGAAAGCATATCTGGACAGGGGCCCCATTATCTTGTTTTCTATCAGAGCTCCCTTCCTTTTCCTGTCCCCTCCATTTCCTGCAGGCAACCTACTCTGGGTGTGATGTCAAAGTAGAAGAGCACTTGTTACAACAGAAAGGATTGGACCCCTAACATCAGACTTACTTTGAACCAATCCCTTGTGACAGTGTGCATTTAAAAGGAGTGGAGCACCCCCCTATTCTTTCATTCATCTTTGGACCCTAAAAAGAAGAAGCAGAACTCATTTGGACCTCTGTTGAGGATACAGCGTATCCTAAAGTCCTATGACAGCGAGGTGAAGACAGAAGGTATCCAGCGCAAAAAATGTTTCATTATATATTCAAACAAACCTTAAATGATGGGTTGTGAACTGAAGGAAAGTATACAGGGAGTTCACGATCAAGAATCATTGAAGAACAAGGAAATACATATTTTTGCATCCTCGCTTACGATTACTTTTTATAAAAAAAGATGTTTTGAATTTTCTTCCTTTAATCCTAGGTTCCCTATCTATCCAGGCACTAATCTTCTATCAAGCAAGACTTGATTACTCGTTGGTGTCATGTATGTGTTTGTTTTAGGATATTCATATCAGACATATAGAACAGGATATTTTCTCTAGATACCCAACCTTGAAACATTTATTCAAATAAGCAGTAAATTAAGCGAAGCTTAATGGTGTATCTTTGTTGTGTTATATAGTTACGCTGTGTGCCGTTACCATCCCCAGGGAAGTGTGGGGGGTGACTGCTGTTGAACCACTGGCGGTGAAAGACCTCCTGTACGTGCCAACCAACTTGTTGGAGTGGGAGTACAGAAAAGATGGACTCACCTTGTTTAGGACTGTGTCGCCCTGCAACCACAGACCCAAGAATGTGACCACTGGCTCTCCCTGCACTTCTCATTGTATTGTATTTGTATTTATTAGGCTTATATAGTGCTTCCCTGTACTCCTGCAAAGCAACCGTGATTTCTTCAAACTCGTCACTGGAACACCATGCCCGATAAAAAGAAGGGGGAACTGTTTTCTCTTCCAGAAAAGTGTCCTTAATTCTTATAGTCCTATCGCACTCACCCCCCCAAAGATTCCAAACCACAGAACAGTCACCACTGGATTGCATTTGTGCATATCTCTGCAAATACTGTAATCGCTGACAATGCATTTCCCGTTTGTCTTGTGCTGTTACCATTGACTGTTTCCAGCATCATCTTCTCCTCCTCCCCCACCACCATCCACTTTAATGCATTAATGACTGTGGCCCTCATTACCAGGTTGGCAGTAACCAGCCAGTGCTACTGGAGGGTTGCCGCCAACCCCATAACACTGTTACCACCGCCTCACATCCCGGTTCTACCAGTTTGTCATAGGTGGCGACTGTACAGTTATTTCCCATTCCCATGGAGTCCGGGAATGGGAAACCTTAAGCACCGGGCACCATTAGTAATGACCAGCATGCTTTTCAGGGAAAAGCATGCCGGTAGGGACCTGAACTCCCGGCAAGTCAGGCGTGCTGGGCGTTCCGTGCCCCTACCGTGAACCTCGTAGTTTGGTGGTCCAGAAATAGAACCAGTACGTTGCAAACGGCACCTTTATTTCTGGACCGCCAACCTTGTAATGAGGCCCTATATCTTGACATATTCCTGACCTCTCTACCGGCACATCTATCGCTAGAAAGCAGCTATCACACAGATCCCGCACAAGCTTCACACATACCCGGTGCTCACTCACACCCTTTTTTTGACTATCTCTACTCTCTCTACTGATATGAACTTCGGTTCCCAAGGGCGTTCAACCTACCAGCGCCTTCAGACCATACCAATGGTGTATAAGGCGCTATATAAATGCAAAATAACAATAACAATAACAACAATTATGGGACTGCTCCAGTGAAAAATAAGCCCTTTGTGCAGCGGTTCTTGGTCAACTACAGTTTGTTATCAAACAAATACAAAATGTTGGTGCACGATTGTCCATGTATATTTTATGTTAAGAAGCTTTTCTACAGCCCTAAAAAAAGGTTCAACCACAATGGATTGTTTGATAAGAAAAGAAATAAAAATGACTTCACTATTTAATCATACCATTGATTTAGTTGGCAGGGCAGCAAAGCACGTGCGAATTAAACAGATGCATCTTTCTCGACTGTTTCTTAAAAGCAGCTAACATCACACTGTAACAAGAGCAGCAGACAGGGGTGGATTGGCCTATAGGAAACTGTGGAGATTTTCCCAGTAGGCCTCTGCAACCTGGGCCGCTTGGTAACCTATTTTATTTCCAAAGTTTCTCACAGGAAAAGGGTTGGGCTTGCTGAAAATGTGTAATATGGGGCCAGTTTGAAAATTATTTCCAGGGGCTCCTTTGGTTCCCAGTCCACTCCTGGTGGCTCCCACACCATGCAGCAAGCCACAAAACCCCAACAAGTTAAAAACAAAAATAGAATGTATGCAATATATTACTCGGGGAATCTAAAACTACCATAGATTGTATTCTTTTACTTTTTTTCTTCCGTGTGTTTTATTGATTGTAATTGAGAGATATTGTAAAGGTATTTATTACCGTATACACTTAAATACATTTAAAAAAAAGCCTACTATATGGTGAGTGATTCATTGACAAATGAAAAGGAACGGAGGCCTGAGATGAACATGAAGGCAAATCAATGTGGAGTGAAATGTGGTCCTTATCAAAATGGCGGGCCTCTGCCATAGTACAGAGAACATCCAGTTGAGAAATGTCAGGCTAGCACAACGAGTACGCATGACACAAGCAGCTAGTACATTCTCAGGAGATGAGATTTATATATAAGCATAGATCATTCATGGTGCATCCACCTCACAGGGAATATTAATTGTGTGATGTGTTTCTTTTTTTAAAGCTTCATCGTGATTAAAATAAACCGCAGGTGTCGGAGAGCCGCTTTCTGATGTGGAGCAAATTGGCTTGACGGCTTCCGATATTTTCTCTGCATCCACGTGTTCTGAATGTAGCATAAAAGAAATGAGGAGTCACCGCAGATTGGGGGGAAATCCACAAATGAAGGGCGCCATGTTTTTTGTTGGGCACGATGGAGAATGCGTGCGTTGAGGCCTCTGATACATGCAAAGACTGTGACCATTATTGGTAAAAATCCTTCAAAAATATGCCGCGTCTTAAACTGAGTGCAAATCAACCGTAGGGGCTCTGAGGGGGTGGTAATAGGTACATTCCAAAAACAAGACACCATGGAGGGAGCCGCAGCGCACTTTAATGCCCTTTGGAAGGTTTTGCTGTCAGTGGCAGCATCACTGTTAGAGGCGGAGCAGGCAGCAGCTTCAGCAGGCAGAAGGTGTGCAGGCCCGGACTGCAACCCCATGATTTTGAGTTATGTTATGTTATTTAGCATTTATATAGCGCCTTATATACCATTGGTATGGTCTGAAGGCGCTGGTAGGTTGAACGCCCTTGGGAACCGAAGTTCAGATCAGTAGAGAGAGTAGAGAGAGTCAAAAGTGCGTGTGGGCACCGGGTATGTGTGCAGCTGGTGCGGTATTCGTGTAATAGCTGCTTCTTAGCGGTAGGTGTGGCGGTTGAGAGATCAGGAGAATGTGTTCATTCTGGCAGGATTTGTCCAGACCGGAAGTGGCTGCGTTAGGCCTGAGGAGAACGCCTGGCTGGAGGGTGTGTAACCAGCAGTGTTTACTTAGAATGATGTGGAGTGTGCGGCGGATGTTGGTATGAGAACAGATATATACCGAATGGTGTCATAGTATTCAATATCTGCCATCTGGATATGCCATCCAGGGAGGGCATCCAGGATGGCCTTGATCCCAACCTAGTCCAGCTATAACCTGACGGATGAATCTGCTAATTGTGCTACATTTCTGTACCACAGTGTCATTCCAGGGACCGTGTCCTCGCCATTACCCTCACCCTGTCTTGACTCAATGTTAATGAAGGCCCTCAATGATAGGCTACGCTGCATAGAGCAGCATATTGTATCCTATGCTATTGCTGGGTTTCTGCATGCAGTAGGGGCACTCAACTGCACCCTCCTCAGTGGCCCGCACAATGAATGTCTTGAAACAAGCAATTCACAATGATGCAGCATAGCATCAAAGTGTGGTGCGCAGATGGTGTGTGATGCAGGCCTCATTTTGACACATCTGCACAGAGTGTCCTGGTCAACCCAGAAGTGCATCATCCTAAGGGATAGCTGCCTTCTATGGCTCAAGGTGGGGCTACAGCAATGCATCCTGGGTATGTTTGCCTTGCACCACTTATAGCGACATGCATGTCTACATACACAATGCCAATCAGAATAAAGACAGATATTCGTCTCAGCAACAAGTTGAGATGAAGTGTTTACCTCAAAAAGAGTGGCCCCTTCATGGCCACATGTTTTGGTGACATAAAAAGCTCTTGTTGTTGTTGTTGCACAGCCAGCTCCATAAATTCACTGAATTACATCAGAATGACCAGCAAACCAAACATTGTCAGACATGACAGCGCCCATGTGTGTGCTTTGGGGAACCCCGCTGCTGCACAGGGACAAAATGAAATATGCGGATGACCTTGTGTACATACAACCTGTAGGACTCAGTCCCTCCCTCCTCCTTGCACTGGACTCTGGATATTCCCAACAACCCTACCTGATAACACTACTATGGAAACCCCTGGCAGCAAGGCAACAACACTCCAATGCAGTGCATATCTGGACCAGAAATACTGTGCACTACACTACAACAACTGGTAGTGCAGCCACCCGAGGTGGCAAGAGCAAGATATAAAGCACAGACAAGGAGTGTCTGAATAAGTGCGGTTGCCAGTTATAGGGTCGAAAACAAAAGGATCAAATGCCTTTTGATCGACAGTCAAAGGACCAAAAAAAAGGGTCACATTTTTTTTTTTGGTGGGGGGTTCCCTCCCAACCCCCCGTTTTCTTTATTAAAAACATTTTTTTTTTACCAACCCAAATCGACCCTTTTTTTTTCGATCCTTTGACTGTCGATCAAAAGGTCATTCGATCCTTTATTTTCAATCCTTTGACTGGACACCAATAAGTGCAGGTAAGGGGACTGTAGGGTTACAGAAGATACAGACCGAAGTGCAAGGGTTGCCAGGAGGCAGTGCGGGTGAGTGGCTGAGTGGGCCGGGACCTGGGCCCGAGATCAGAGGGTAGCCAGGTGCAAGGTGCCAAAGCAGACAGATCAACAGGGAAGAGGCAGAGCGAAGGCAGAAGCAAAGAGGAAGGTCTTGGGGTGCTTCCAGAACCGGAGATGGTTCTCCTCAAGTTTCAGAGTGGCAGGGAGGCTGTTCCAGAGGGTGGCCCCTGACGAAGAAAGAGATCTACGCCCAACTCGTTACTTGGAGAAGCGACTGACCCTGAGGGTGTTGGAGGTGGAGGAGCGAAGAG
Source organism: Ambystoma mexicanum (assembly GCF_040938575.1). Taxonomy (NCBI): domain Eukaryota; kingdom Metazoa; phylum Chordata; class Amphibia; order Caudata; family Ambystomatidae; genus Ambystoma; species Ambystoma mexicanum. The sequence goes on along the minus strand of NC_090921.1, from coordinate 1,175,147,103 downwards.
CTTGAGTGGGAAGGTATTTACGGAGGAAAAGTTGAAGGTATTTTGGACCCAGGCCCCACAAGGGCTTGTGGACAATGCAAAGGGTCTTGAATTTAATCCTTGCAGCCACTGGGAGCCAATGAAGAGATTTCGGGGCTGGAGAGATATGGTCCCGGGGCTTGAGGCCAAGGACACGTCTCGCATTCCTGTTCTGGATGAGTTGCAGATTGCGGAGAGTAGAAGCAGGCACATTTAGAAAGAGGCTGTTGCAGTAGTCCAGCCTGGAGAGAACCAGAGCTCTACAGTCAGTGAGCTTCTGCGACAAAGCAAGGAGAGGAAAGGATGAATACCTCTGAGGAAGTGGAGTTGGTAGTTTGACTCTGTACTGATGTCAGAGATGTGAGGAGAAAAGGAGATTGTGGAGTCAAAGATGATCCCGAGGTTCTTAGCCTCGCAGGTGGGAGCAGGAGGAGGGCCTAGAGTGGCCGGCCAGAGAGTGACAGGGAAGGAGGGTGCAGGTGTGCGAATGAGGAGAATCTCCATCTTACTATCATTAAGTCAGAGGTCGTTGGCAGCACACAACTCCTGAATAGCAGACAGACAGTCAGAGAGGAGAGAGGCAGAAGAGGTGGCAGAGGGAAGCCTGAAAACAAGCTGAGGGTCAACTGCATAGCACTGAAAGGTGGAGCAGTGAGCAGCTATGCGGTGGGCAAGAAGTGCCAGGTATTGGTTGAGCAGCCATGGAGAGAGTTTAGACCCCTGTTGAACACCACAGGTAGAGAGTGAGGTAGAGGAAAGGAAGGACCCAAGTTGGACCTGAGAGGGTCGATCAGAGAGGAAAGAGGTCAGCCAGGCAGGGCCTAATCAGTGATCCCCAGGTTATCACGGAGATGATTGAGCAGGATAGCATGGTTGACTGTGTCAAAGGCAGAAGAGAGATCGAGTAGGATGAGGACAGAAGAGATGTTAGAGTCAAGGTTGGAGAACAGGTTTTCACTGATGTTCAGGAGAGCAGTTTCCATGCTTCTGGCAGCCAAGGACAAGTCTTGCATTCCTGTTCTGGATGAGTTGCAGATGGCGGAGGGTAGAAGCAGGCACATTTAGAAAGAGGCTGTTGCAGTAGTCCAGCCTGGAGAGAACCAGAGCTCTAGAGTCAGTGAGCTTCTGCGACAAAGCAAGGAGAGGAAAGGACGAATACCTCTGAGGAAGTGGAGTTGGTAGTTTGACTCTGTAGTGATGTCAGAGATGTGAGGAGAAAAGGAGATTGTGGAGTCAAAGATGATCCCAAGGTTCTTAGCCTCGCCGGTGGGAGCAGGAGGAGGGCCTAGAGTGGCCGGCCAGAGAGTGACAGGGAAGGAGGGTGCAGGTGTGCCCATGAGGAGAATCTCCATCTTACTAGCATTAAGTCAGAGGTCGTTGGCAGCACACACCTCCTGAATAGCAGACAGACAGTCAGAGAGGAGAGAGGCAGAAGAGGTGGCAGAGGGAAGCCTGAAAACAAGCTGAGGGTCATCTTCATAGCACTGAAAGGTGGAGCAGTGAGCAGCTATGCGGTGGGCAAGAAGTGCCAGGTATTGGTTGAGCAGCCATGGAGAGAGTTTAGACCCCTGTTGAACACCACAGGTAGAGAGTGAGGTAGAGGAAAGGAAGGACCCAAGTTGGAACTGAGAGGGTCGATCAGAGAGGAAAGAGGTCAGCCAGGCAGGGCCTAATCAGTGATCCCCAGGTTATCACGGAGATGGTTGAGCAGGATGGCATGGTTTACTGTGTCAAAGGCAGAAGAGAGATCGAGTAGGATGAGGACAGAAGAGATGTTAGAGTCAAGATTGGAGAACAGGTTTTCACTGATGTTCAGGAGAGCAGTTTCCATGCTTCTGGCAGCTCTGAAGCCAGACTGATGGTCACGAGATAACCAACAGAACTGGTGTGGAGATTAAGCTGGGAGGTGGCCAGCTTTTCCAGAAGTTTGCCCAGGAAAGGAGTGATGGAGATCGAGCGATAGTTAGCTGGGCATGGGGGGTTGGCACTGGGTTTCTTGAGGAGAGGGTGCACAAGAGAGTGCTTGAGAGGGGAGGGGAAGGGTCCAGAGGCGAAGGAGGGGTTGAAGAAGTTGCCCAGAGCAGGAGCAAGGGTGTCTATGTGGTCCTTGATGGTTTTAGACAAACAGGGAAGAACCTGTTCTGACTAGAGTTTCATAGATCAGACTTGTCTAAAGACCTTGTTGGGGGAGAACAGAGGAAAGGAAGAGAAAGAGGGAGGGAGGGGGCTGAGGGAGGGCAAGAGTTAGCAGATAAGGAAGGGGGAAGAGGATGAGAGGATGAGAGGGTGGACAGGATGTCCTGGGTTTTTTAGATGAAATGAGAGGTAAGGGCCATGTAGAGGGACTGTGAGGCGACAGGAGAGGTAGAGACTGCAGCAGGGTTGGCCAGCTCTTTGCAGATTTTAAAGAGTTCTGCAGAGTTGTTTAATGCAGCAGAAATGCAGGCTTGGATGTGGGCTCTCTTCCTTTCTTTTTAGTTTGGACAAGGATCTGGTATTGCCTTTGGAGCATGCGGCAGGGCAGTTTGTCAGAGGATGTACAAGAGGCCTGCTATTTCCTCATCAACCGCCATTCCAATAAAGGTGTCTGCACCCAACGTGATAATTCGAGCCAATATTCGAATGGTGCTGTGTTCTTGATACACTAGAGGTGTCAATTATAAATACAAGCTTTGTTGTTGGACATGGGTATTCAAATTTATGTAGAGATCCTGATGTTTGACCTTGCTTAATTTTGAGGGGAATTTTGAATTGTCACACCTGTCTTTGGATGGTAGCCTCTTCTTGCACTTGAACTTCAACTGCATAAGGCAGCAATTGAGTTGACCAAAATGCTTTTCCAGTGTTGTCAAAGCCCACGAGGTATCCCCCCAGTCATGACCACACTTTATTATTAATTAGGTCCAAATTGATTGCAATCGGTTGAGAATATCACTACCTACATAAAGGGTGGAAGGGACATCTCTCACGACCCAGCAATTATATTCTAGGCTTTTGTTGCAATGGACATTTTTTGCATACACCTGCTAGGCAGAAAATGTTTGGAATTTTGGGTTTCCAGACCTACTTCCCATGGTATCTGTAAAAATAAAAAAAATTAAAAAACAAACAGAATAAAATGCCCAATAGGTCATTGAAAAAACAGAATGCCAAAAATGACGATCAAGGGGAGTGGTGTCCCCCACTCCCCTTGATCGACATTCCAGGACTTCAGGGACTGCAGGTTGTCCCCCGCTTCCATAAAAAGGAAAGCGGGAAATGAGTAAAGTTTAAAAAAAGGAAAGGACCCAGCGCCGCTAGATCCCTTCCACGTGTTTGAAGGGAACCAGTGATTCAGAGGGATGGCGAGGCAGTGGCACACTTCTCTGTGTGCCGCCACAATGTAAGTAAGTGGGTTGGGGGGAGCAGGGTGTCTGAAATGACCACGGGAGGAAAAACCAAAAGTTATTTTCAAAGTAATTACTTTCAGTTATTTCTCCTTCAGTCATTTCGGATTCGATTATATAATGGTAAGCCACTTCCCATTTTTTCAATCTATTTAAATGTGGGAATTGTCAAATTTCTGGGGAGTTCCCTGAATAATTCTTCACTGGTGAAGCTTCTTCCATTATTCAGGCATACTCTGGTGAGCACAGGCCACTCTCTCTCATTTATCTGAATGGGGAAAAACAACTGTTCGCCCTTTATCTGAATTTTTCATTCAGACTTTGAGCTGGTTTTTCCTCATCCTTTTTCCCGGGGCTCAATGTTTCTGCGGACTGGTATAAAATTTCAGGGTGTACACTTCCAGTGTGGAATTCCACTTAAAACTATGAGGAAGGTTAATTTTCAAGAATGGAGAAGGGTTCCAATTACCAGTTTGTTCTCCTACATAAATGACGGTGATGTCAGGAACCTGGTTATTCTTGAAATGGAATTCTACTTTCTCTGACAATTGGTCAATTAAATGGCAGGACCATTCATGCGTACATAATTAATACTCAGTTTTAATTTTATAGGCCAGTTAGTCTGGGTCCAGAGGACCTTGTTTACACAGTCGATCAGGGGTGACAACCTCCAAAAACGATTGTTCGCCAGTTAAGAAGGTGTACCGTCTGGAGTCACGACGATCACCCCGTTTTTCAACTGATGTTGCCCAATTATTATTTTCAGATCTGCAGTGCCTTTGACAGAAATGTCATTCCCATCGAAAATTGTGAGTTGTCCAGGAAGAGATATGAGGGGAATGTGTTGACCCTTCCCTCTTCCTGAGTTTAGTTGGTCAAAGTTCTATTTGGACAGGAGGGTGGCTTGGGATCCAGTGTCCACCAGAGCTGATAATTCACACTGACCTTGCACCTTGACCGATGCCTAAAATCTGTCTTCCTTCTCCTCAATGGTGCAAAGGAAATGTAAGTTATTTGCCAGCCCAGTGGTCATTTTATTGATATTGAACTCCGACACTGTGTGATCTTGAGTGATTTTTCATGTCGGATATCGGGAATCTGTAAGTAAAGTTTTACAACTAATAATGGGTGTATTTGGGTAACCCTCTTTCTTCTCACTCACAAATCTTTGCTGTCCCCCCTTACATGGAGACAGTTCTCAGAACCTGTTTGGGGGAGGGACACCTCCTCTGTTTCTACCCTGTCTGGCTCACATTTTAGGGGTTGAGGAGTTTCTTGATCTGGGTCAGTCTCCATACTTACCCAGTCCAACTCAGGGTCTTTTGGGACCCATTTTTCTTTAGGAGGGATCCCCCATTCCTGAAAGAGAAGGTTTGCTTACCTGAATCCTCCAGAGACTCTTCTCTTTCAAAGGGGATTATCTTTAGCTCCTCCACAAAGCAGGTTCTCATTTGGCCTCTCCTACTTACCCTGTGCTCATTGGGTTCTAACTTCCTGGGGGTAGAAGAGTCATTTTCAGGGTAAGTGGATTCCATCGGTTTTGATGGATGAGAAAGGAAGCTTCCTCTAGGGCTTGGAATCTCCCCTCCACCTCGTCCCTCTGATCAGGAACCTCTCGCTTGTCGGACGTTTCCTCCCGTCATTTCCTCCGGGGCTTCAGAGCTGGGTGTTGGAGAATTCTGGGAAGCAGGGTTAGGTTGCGAGTTGGACTGAGCCCTCAGCATGTACCCCATGCCATTGGTCAGTTGCTGGACCTGTCGCTCCAGCTGCAAGACATTTTCTGGTTTGTAGGCAGGTCTCGAGTCATACCAATGCTGCTCACGAAAAAAAAGGTAAACTGTCACTTCTCCCGGAGTAGGTCAGGTACTGGAAAAATATCCCCCCATCATTTTCCATCCTGAGTATCCCTAGTCTCCCTTGTCCCTGGTTCAGGGATCTATTGTCCTGCAACCAGGGAGAGAGAGGAGGATTGTTCTGGCAGTTCTGATTCGGGGGCTATCTGGGGAAAAGGTTCAGGTTGGGCGGTGGAGTGATTCTTCTCACCTGAGGGAAGTTTGGTGGGAGGTTTCCTGGGGCAGTACTTACCTGGATGGGTCCACCTACCCTAGACCAGGGAATGTATACATACCCCTGGATTCGTTTGGTACCTTTATACCTAGGGCTTACATAGGTGGCAGGGTCAGAGGGATCATTGTTCTGAACTCCTGCCTGACTGCCATTCAATTGGGCCTGGGTGGAGGGTCCCTTCTGCCTTCCATTTATTTTGCTGGTTGGCAATGTATTTTATGTGCCCCCATCTCCAGGTCCAAAGGAGGGGTAGTTCTCACTTCTGCCCTCTTCACAGCGGCAGGTGTGTTAGATGGTTTGGGATTTTTGGGGGTGTGTTTATACTCATTTGGCTTCTGGACTTCAGAGATCCTGGTTGCTTGTTCAATTACACAGTCCAGGGTCCTGCGCTCATGAAAACATGCACCAACTGAGTCATAATGTATTTGGGGAGCTCATAGAAATAGGTGGTTACTAATTTCCTACTATCTGTGTTCACCCGCAGGGAAGTCTGAGCAAATGCATGCTTTAACTCCTGCACAAACTCTCTAGGCACCTTATCATCCCTACATTGCAAATTATTTGCAGCCTTACAGGCCTCTTGTGGATTTCTATGTGTGGAGAAATGTTTCAAAATTACCACCTTATAGGTGGACCATTTATAATGATCCTGGTCCTCCAGCAAAGGAACTTGGGTACTAACGTGAGAATGTCCATTAAGCCAATGCTATGCAATTTGCATCATTCCTGATCTGGAATGGTGCCATCATCTGTTCATAAAGTTCCATGTGCTCCCACACAAATACTTGACATTATTATAGTATGGGGTCAAAAAGTTCTTTATGGCCTTGATCTGTTTGGTTGGGTGTTTAAGAAAGCATGTTCTCTTTTTTGCTGTTGTTTTCTTCCTCTGCACCCGAGTCCATTAATTTTCTGACTCAGAGCTGCTATTTGGACTCCATTCCCTGTCTACTAAGTGCTCCCTATCTCTGTAAGATTAGGAATACCTCCCAGACTCAGGATCTGGACTCCTCTTGCCTGGACCACAGTGAACTCTCAGGGTCACTTCCCCTGTGGTCCCTTTTAGGGCCAGGGTAAAACACAGTTTCTTCATCTCTCCTTCCAGGGAGTTTGGGGAAATCACCCCTTCCTCTGAATATATGGAGGTTTTTAGTCTGTCCTTCCTAGGCTGAAGCTCTGGCTTTTATCCTCCAGCAAAGTAGGCACAGTGGTCTCTTTGTAATCTCATTTTCAGCCCCTCTAACTCTATGATCTTCTCATCATAGGAGTTTGCATGTTCTGAAGTACTCTCAATATTCTTTTTAGTCTACCAGGACATGCTAGCCCGGCTCCCTTCCCTTCTATGTGGTAGGGATGAATACTCATCAATATCAGACAAGGACTGGCCTTCTGGATCAGTTTGGCTTAGCCTGGGTAAGTCCAACTGCCTCATGTTCCCCTGTTCTTAATCAGTGGCATGCATGATGTCAGTTCCAATTTTTGACTGGGAAATTATGGATACCTGGCCTACGTCTCTCTGTCCTTATTTCCTTTTGGTATTTAGAGAGCTGGATTTTTAGTTTTGACACCAAGGCCTGACTCGTCTCTAGCACCCTGCTCTCAGCAACTAATCGACTCTTAATTTCCTCCTGAGATGTTTCATTTTCTCTTTGGGAGTCCAGTATTTTGCACGCATATTCCATCTGTCTGTCTTTCAAGAAACAAATCTCTTTCTCCTACGTGCCAGTGACAAGAAAGCTTCTGCTTGCTTCACATGCTCCACAAGCTCCATGTTCTCTTCCATCATTCTAGTAATTTCCTCAGAATCTGAATGACCCTTTTTCTCCACCCTGTTCCTATTTTGATGCATCTTGGTCTTTACTTAGTTGAAAGTTCTATTTCTTCAGAATATTCTTGGCCTGAAGCATTTTGTCATTTTGTCAAACTCCTGTTGTAAGTCAATCTCTTTGATGATGAACTGTTTTCCCTTTCCAGTGTCTTCATTTGTTGCTTTAGGGCCATAATGTCATCTAACAGCTCTCTATTGTGACCCATCTGGTCTTTCAGTTTGCATCGGAGGTGGCTAACGGTTTCTGCACTCTCTTTGCATGTGTCTTTCAGCGCAGCCAACTCTATCTCTCACTCTGCACTGGCCTTAGGGTGGGGTTTTGCCTTATTTTGTAATCGTTCACTGAGGTTTTGTTGTTTGACTTCAGCAAAATGGCTCTGTTACACTTTATCTTCTGTTTAAGTTCTTTTTGGGCCTCTTTCAAACCCTTAGTCTGATTCAGCACAAAGGCCTTATTATTTTGCACTCGCTCTTCCACTAACTGCACGTGGAAATATAAATAAATTTTGAGCTGAGCCATTTGGATCAGTTCTTCACAAATATTCTGGGTCATGTAAAAACGCTTTTTGTAATATCCCACCTTCAAGCCAAATGTCATTGCTCACTGAGGTCACCTCCTGCACCATTCTGGTTTGCCAGCTCCTGGCTTCACTCTCAATCCATGCTTCTTGAATGAAGCACTTAGCCAGGAGATGCTTCCTGGCATCACTCACTTCTATGGTATTCATTTTAAAAGGGCTTTTTGGAACTTTGTAAAACTTTCTTTGGGCAGGGGCAAAATGTACCTGTACTTCCTTGATTTCCACACACAATGCCAAATCAAAAATCAGTTCTAATCAATCTTCTTCTTGCATTGGTACTCTACACAATCTTATTTTTCTACACCTAACTACCTCCCTGGAACTCAGGGGTCAAGTCTTGGTGGTACTTTAATAAAGCATAAACAACTTTCTGTCTACCTCAATGTGATTACACCAGAATTAATATTATGCCACAATGTACTGGTCATGAGTCAAAAGACAGTAAGCTAAATCCCGGTATGAGCCCCCACTTTGTAACAATATATTGTGAGACCACGCTCAACATAGGGAGTTCCCCTCTACCCCCAATTAAGAGAGACCACAATATAACATTAATTTTGGATTCGATAAGCACTATCTATGACTCATATAGAGACATGTAGATCCCTCTCCCTGTGCCAACAATGAACCAAAACAAGGTCAGTGTATAGAAAGAATATATATTTATTTAAAATATATGTTCAATGAATCTTTAATGGTTCAACCAGCCACCTTCTCTGTGGCACAAAACAAAGCTTTGGCACACAATGAACTTTCCTTTTTGTGATAAACAAGCAAATATGACTTGATAAAATTTAGAGTGAAAACAAAGCACAGTTTTGAGTTCAAAACAAGTTACACGTTATGTACAGTGCTTGATACATTGGGTTTTTCTGCACACTTGAAAACGCTTGTAGTTTTGCACACACCCCAAAAGCAGTGCAAAAATTGTTCTGCTATCAGGGTCACTTCTTCACTCTCAGAAATGAGTTTATATTTTGCAATGGAGAATACGCTGGGTTTCACTTTTGCAAAGCAATTCTCTCCCCAAACCTCCAAAACCAAGGCATCAGTGATAGGCAGCACCCCTCTGTTTAAAGGTCAGGTCTAGTGAGTGGGGACAGGTTAGAACATTTGTTTTGGGCTAAGGGCACCCCATTTGTTTAAATACAATGTTTATGGAGTGCTGACAATTAGGAATTCCATTTTAGGATAAGTAAACCTATTGTTTAAAAGAAAGTTTTGGGAAGGGGTATTAGTTGGGAATTTTGTTTTGGGATAGTACACCTTTTGTTTAAAGGAAGAAATTGGGGAGTGGTAACGGTTGGGAATTGTGTTTTGGGGCAAGGACCTTTTTTTGTTTTAAAGGCAAGGCGTGGGAATGGTGACACCCCAATTGCTTAATGTGACTATAACTTAAATCCCACTAGGAAAGATGTTGGGGGTTTCGGACTTCTCCAAGCCCTGCCTGCATCAATCTATTTAGGAGTTAATTACATTCATATTTAATCAAATATGCTAAGGGTCTACACAATTTCCACCCCCCCACCCATTATCAAGGGAATATATTAAGGCAGGCAGATCGCCTACACACTTGGTTTCAAATGGATCAATTCTCCTTACATTGGACCTCTGTTTTGGGGTGTTTGGGGAAGACAGACAGGCTCCTCTGGGGGAACAGCTTGGGTCTGGTCACAGGCTGCAGTCAAAGATAGTCCCAGCATCCATTCCTCAGGCTCTCCTGGTGGTCAGTCAAAATGTCGAAAAAAAAAGTCGAATGACAAAAATGTCAAAAAATAAATATCGAAAAAAAAGTCGAATGTATTATTTTTTTATTTATATGTATTTTTTGGGTGAGGTAAGTAAAAAAAGGGGTAAAATAAAAAAATTAAAAAAGAGGGGTTTGGGGGGGAACCTCCCCATTTCGAAAAAAAAACGTATTGAAAAAGAAATTCGACTTACGAATCAGGTCCCAATCAGCTATTGGCTTTCCCAGTTTTTCTCTCTCCCATGCAATGTTCAAGGACTCTCAATGTGGGCCTCTCCATTCAAATAAGGTCAGGTAGCTGTCTCAGGATACCCCCAGTTCTACTTCAAGATGTCTAGCAGCTCTCTCTCCAAGATGGTTTTGTGCAGGGTTTTTCTTTCTCTCCTTCTTGTCTGTCTTTCTTTGTGTGTCCCCTTCTGCATAGAGCAAGTGTTTCTAATGTCTAAGCCACACCTCCAATTATTACAATTATAGGTGCCAGTTTATTGGTGCTAACTTTTTAATTGGAGGATTATCCTCTCTTCCTCCTTCCAAGAGCCAAACCCTCCCCAAAAATAGGCTAGGGGAGTTCTATGATTGAAGTGAAGTGAATAGGCACACACCTTCTTGCATTTACAGTTTTGTGATGGCAGCTTTTTACTCAAAAAGCCCCTGCATGGCAAAATGTTTGTAATTTACTAATAAATGCCATCATATATAGATGTTTGTGTTCCCCTACTCATGATGAATCAGTGGAGCTTAATTTCATTTTAGTATGTTATTGCACGGCATGCTATTGTTTTTTGCCCTTTATGCAAAAACTAACATTGTTGGGAGTGTGAAACCTCTGACCCAGATAAATAATTTAATAAGTCATCAGCTCCCCCACTTTCAAGTTCAGTACATTTGCGGGGCAGCTAGAAACACCCTTTCAAAGTAACTAAAATCTCCAAATTGCATTAGAATGAAAGTCACATTAATACCCCTGATTGCATGAAAATTAGCTTAAAAATGCGATCTGCCACAACTCTGTTAGTATTACGGTCTCAAAGTTTTTAAATAAAATGACATCTGTAATGTAAGTCAATGACCACATATTGTTACATATATTTGCAGTTTAGTTTTTTATTCCTTATCTCATTTTCCTGAACACACCTGGTTCAGAGCATCTGGAGTCGCTGGGCTGAATGTTGGTTTGACCTGCAATAAAAATGATCAATCACTCTGGAGGAACAAAAGGCTGAGACAATGGACACTATAGAGATGGTATATCTGTCACCAGGTGGTCTCTAACATCATGGGGCCATGCTGGCATTTGCCCTGTGTCCTTACAATCTTGAGTTGACCACAATATTGATCTAATAGCATTTTCAAAAATATTTTCACCCACCCAGGTCGGCCCTGTTTGGATCTGGCCCTTTATAAATACCTAGCATGCAGGAGCTTCAAAGAGATCTCCCTTCTGGATAAGGAGCCCAACAGGCCTGCCATGGGGGAAGGCCATTTGAATCTTTGTGTTGAAGTCAGCCCCACTGACCAGAATTCTGTACTTCTCTTGTCAGAATATCTTTCTTCAGATATGAGGCCTTCCTATTATTTTCAACATGTTTGCACATCGCTAGTCATCTGATCATCATAATAGATTCATTTTTGGTGAAATGTTTCCCTTTTGCAAAATGGACATGCTTCTGGACATTGCAGTTTTAGTGTTCTAGAACTCTGCTTTTTAAGTACAATCAATTACTTTATTTTTTTCTTGGCCTTCTAAGTACATGCATGGTGTTAGGAAAGATTTCGTTATTGTAGGGAACTTTCCTTCCATGTGGCAACCCCTAAACTTTTTGCTATTGTTTTCAACCTGTTTTCTTGACTTTGCCAGAGAAGTGCAGCCTTCTGCCGTACTCCTCTGGGCTTTCGCTCCTTTCCTACGGGGAAACTGACATGCCCTTAAGACAGTCAGTACCGGGGAACGCTGTTTCCCGTAGTTTCTTTTATCGTGTCGCCATTTTAGTGCAACACGACACAAGAGGGCACTGTAAGCTAAGTTACAGCTCTCTTGGGTCTCTAGCCTTCTACAGACCCTAGACACTCTTGTAGGATGGTTTTTGGATCGGTGCAAGTCATTCAGGGACTGGGCTGGTGGCAGCGATCATTTGGTTTATTTTGAGCTCCTTTTGCCGTTCTGAGCACCTTTTTGCCGCGAACACAAAAGGGTGGCCCGGCTACCCAAAATGGCCGGACCACGAGGCTCCTTTGTCTCGTCCACTGTCCGTCTTGCTCCCTTTACCTTCCCCCGGGTCAGGCGACCCGGGGCCTTCCTTATTTGGGCATGTAGTTTCCCGCGAAACACGGTTGCTTTCGCGGGCTTCTACATGTCGTTTGAGTGCCCCCAGGATGTGGGCTGGGCTGTCTGGTCCCAATACACATCCTGGGTGCCAGAGAGTCTAGGGTGGTGTGAATGCCTGGGACCACTGTGGTCCGTGATTGGTCCACGTATGGTATGTGTGTTGATGAGCGGATCTCCCATTGGCTCCCCTCCGTTTTGGCGCGAAGGGAACCGTGGATAAGAGGGAGCTGGAAACACCACTGCCAGGTCGATCTCCTGAGTTCTTACGAACCCAGGGATACAGGAGCCAAGTATCCTGCGAACACGAGGCTGGACCGAGGAATCGCTGGTGACCCCCTGAAGAACTTCTGCTCCTCATTGCTGTCGTCCGGTGAAGCCCTTTCCACCTAAGATCGAACAAGAAGGCCTGTACTGGCGCTTCGACCTATTGGAATAGCAGGACCAGCTATTCCCGGCACCTTCATCAACTCCTGCCGTAAGCCTTCGGAAGTGTCTCTGGGCCATCCAGTTGACTGACCCGCTTACTAAGGAGTCCTGCTCTGTAATCGCCGACAGGTTGGGTGGTATTCTGAGTCCGGGGCACGCTCACACGCTTCGTTTGCTTAGCAACCCTAAGCTAGAGGTGAACGGTGCTCGTTTGGCTTGAATACACCCGGCCGTTCCGTTGCCCTGCCGTGGCGACAAAACTGTGCAGGATTCTTCGATCGGGACGTCTTTTTACTCTGCACGACGACGAGACGTTCCCTGCTCTTCAGAACCTGCCAGAAGCTGCATCTATCGAGGAGAAGCTCGGGCCTGCTTGCTTCGTGGACCGGTGAGTAGATTAGCTAGGATCTGGTCGCCCTCCTGCAGTGCCCCTTGCTTTTCCCCGCTGTAAATACAGCTCCCCTTGTCCGTACTCGCGCCCTACTTCTGCCTCACAGTGGAGGCTGCGCTAGAGTCGCGGACCGTGTTCTCCTTCATTAGGGCACCCTACAGATCTGTCCAACGTCCTCCGAAGAGCTTCACCTTCTGCCCATTGGCACCGGCGTGTGCAGGTACTTTTGAGCGCTAGGCTCCACTCTTCGTAGGGATTGGACTACCATCCAGTTAGGGGCCTCAGAAGGCAGACATACCACACGCATTGGTTCGCACTGCCTGTTTTCCTTCCCCTGCAGGTGGATAACATATTTCGTGCTGCTAATGCTGTGAAACTGTGTATTCTGTATATATATTGGGTGGATAGTGTATGTGTTGGTTTAATATCGTTGTATATTGCTGCTTTTTACTGTGGTTATTAGTTTCAAGGCCTTAGAATAAATGTGTATCTATTTTTGATAAACAACTGTTTGGAGTAGTTTGTAAGCGCTCTTGCTTTGTGTGCTCACTGCGGGCTTTCAGTCACCCTCACCCCTCTTGAGACCTAGTCTTGACCGCCGCGATCGCTACCTTGATTGGTCTGGCTTGTCCAGAGGTTACCCTGTTCCAAGTAATTAGGTTGGCCTTCTGAACTTCTGCGCCACCAGGACAGAGTTCAGAAATCCGTCTTAACAAATTGATGTACAGCGGTGGGATACGACTGAAGGTATCCAGTGTTGCGCACGAGCTAAGGCGTTTTCAGGTTATTCCAACCAGAACACGCAGTAAAGTATTGAATATAACGTTAAAGAGGCCATAGTCCTATCAACAGTATGGAAACGAATACTTTATTAACCTTAAATGCTTCGAAATCTGAAACATTGAAGAAGATGTGTGCGGAGAGAGGGGTTTCCTCTCAAGGCACTAAATTGGAAATGATCCAGAGAATCGTGGCGTGGCAAGAAGCGCAGCTTGACGCTATAACTTCCGAGGACAGTGCAGAAGGTGGTGGGGCTGCTCTCACTGGCAGAACCGACGGTTCTGCCGCTGCACTGATCCATCACGACCACGAGGACAGGGAGGATGTAATGTCTAACGTTTCCTCTGCCAGTGTTGATGGGGAGGCTATGCTTGAATTCAAGAAGCAAGAGCTGCAGTTTAGGCAGCAGGAGCTTGAATTCAGCATAGCCAAACTGAAAATCGACCAGGCAGAAAAACAAAAAGACAGGGATCACCAGTTGGAACTGGCCAAGCTTCAGTTCGCAAATGGGTCCAAGGGTCCTGGACATGGTTCTGGGGCTTCCTCTCATCCACGGTTTCCAAAAGATCTGCTCAGTGTGTATGAGGAACGAAATGACATTATGGACTGGTTAAATGCGTTTGAGTATGCATGCGAGGTTCAAGAGGTTGATAATGCGGATAAGATTGCATGGTTACTCAGCAGACTGCCCCATTCTGGTTGCAGTGCCATTATGGAAATGTCGAAGGCTGAGCGCGCTGATTTTGCAATGTTGAAGCAGACTCTAATTTTAAAGTTTGGGAAGACTCCGACCCAATATTTGAAAAGGTTTAGAGAATATAAGAAAAAGGAAGGTGGTACTTGGGTGTCGTATGTAGCTGAGTCCCTGAAAAACTTAACTGGCTGGGTTGAAGGTTATAAGGTTTCTACCTTCGAAGGCATGATCAATCTGGTCATGCTGGAACACATTTTTGCTTCTTCTTCCCCGGAGCTTAAGCAGCATTTGGCCGATTCGAAGGAGATAGATCCTAAGAAGCTGGCCATTGCAGCAGACTTATGGGTGTCACATCGAGTGTCCCATAAGGACAAAACTCATCCTGATAAGCAGGAGGAAGGGAAAAAGTACAAGGATGTGGTGGGTGGGGAATCTGCTAAATCTTCTTCCCAAAAGGGCCACAAAAAGAAAAATAAGGGTAAGCCATACGAGAACTCACAGGGTAGCGGAGGTTCGCCTCCGAAACAGAACTCTGGTTATAATAAGCCTCCCTACGTAAACAGACCCAATGGGGCTTGTTTTTCTTGTGGAGCAACTGACCATGTGAAGGGGGATCCCCGTTGTAAGGTTAGACCTTTGGGGGTCCACTCCGCTAATCTGGCCTTCTCCTCCTACGAGGAAGAAGAGATTACAGGAGCATCCTTCTCCTCGGACTCATTTCCCAGCGGAATAGAGGCTGAGGTAGTTTTAGTGTCCCTGGGTTCCTGGGAGCCTAAAGTCGCAGAGGCTTATGCTAGGATTCCGGATAATACCAAGCACTACTTTAAAGACAGTGTGCTGATCAATGGAGTGGATACTCCAGCTCTTAGGGATAGTGGGTGCAGTCGAACTGTAGTGGATTCTACCTTGGTAGACTCAGAGGAAGTTGCCAGAGCTCCTCTGATGCCCACTAAGTTGGCTGACGGCCCCCTCCGTATGTTTCCCGTGATCCCTGTTAATCTAACTTTAAATGGTACAGCAGTTAGGATTCCAGTGAGCATTCAGAGAAACGTCCCGGGAAAGGTCTTGTTGGGCAATGATCTCAGAGCTCTAGGGCTCGTAGGAGACACTGCCGAAAGACCCTACACACGGTCTCAAGCACGGGCAGCATTGGCCAAGTCCAATACGCCGCCCCAGCCGAAGGGGAAACCCAAGGCGAAAGGAGTCAACAAGTCCCGACGGGGGAAAGAGAATATTCCCCCGAGCTCGCCTACCACTGCGGTGGAGGGAGTTGGTCAATCGCCCGAGCCTGACGAGGAGGTGGCGATGCCTGAAGTGTTCGACCCCAACGACCATCCTGAACTAAAAGACTTGTTAGTTGAAGGAGGTCCTGATAGGGACGACTTCAGTAAGGGCCAACGTGAGTGCCCATCTCTGGAAGGCCTAAGGAGACAGGCCTGCTCCCAGCTTGAGGGGGAACCTCCTGGGAAGCATCGGATTTATTGGGAAGGTGGACTCCTGTACAGTGAGCCCACAGAGTCTACAGAAGGAGACCATAGGAGGTTGGTGGTTCCCCTTTCTGTTAGACCCTTCCTCCTGCAGTTGGCGCATGAAGTTCCCCTTGCTGGTCACCTTGGAATGAAGAGGACCAAGCAAAGGTTATCTATGCACTTCTACTGGCCCAAGATGGGGGTGCAAGTAGAAAGTCACTGCAGGAGTTGTGCCTCCTGCCAGTTGTCTGGTAAGGTTGGCGCGACAATCCAAGCTCCGTTGGTACCGCTCCCAGTTGTGGGGGTACCATTTGAAAGGGTAGGGATCGACATCGTTGGTCCCCTTGACCCGCAAACATCCTCAGGCAATAGGTTTATCCTGGTGCTGGTCGACCATGCAACCAGGTATCCTGAGGCCATCCCATTAAAGACTGTAACTGCCAAGTCAGTTGCAAAAGCTTTACTCGGCATATTTACTAGGGTTGGCTTCCCTAAAGAAGTTGTGTCAGATCGTGGCAGCAACTTTATGTCGAAGTATATGCAGGCTATGTGGAAAGAATGTGGGGTCACCTACAAGTTCTCTTCTGCATACCACCCCCAGACCAATGGTCTGGTGGAGCGTTTCAACAGAACGCTAAAGAGCATGATTGGGGCTCTGGAGGAGCCCCAGAGAAGAAAATGGGATCTTCTTTTACCATGCTTGCTGTTTGCCTACAGAGAGGTACCACAGGAGGGTGTTGGCTTCAGCCCCTTCGAACTTCTGTTCGGTCATCCCGTACGGGGACCCTTAGCCATCGTCAAAGAGGGATGGGAGATGCCCACTCCCCCTGTTACTACCAATGTAGTTGACTATGTGCTAGGGCTCAGAAAACGGATGGTACTCCTGATGGGCTTGGCTAGTGAAAAGTTGAAGGCAGGACAAGCGCTGGTGAAACATTGGTACGACCAGAAAGCTTCCTTAATTCACTTTACCCCTGGTCAGCAAGTCCTGATCATGAACCCTATAAGGCCTCGCGCTTTACAGGACAAATGGTCAGGCCCTTACACAGTGGTGGAGCCCCTGGGTGAGGTGAACTATTTAGTGGACCTTGGAAGGCCTGGACAGGCTCCAAAAGTGTTCCACGTAAATAGGCTGAAGGCTTTCGTCCCAAGAGTCGAAATCGCAGCACTGCTACTGGCGTCAGACGTTGAGGAAGAGGAGTCAGAACCTCTTCCCGACCTGTTCCAAAGCGGTCCTTCAGATAGCTCCGTTGAGGGTGTCCGAGTGGCCCCTCACCTGACTTCTGATCAGCAGGCTGAGGTGAAAAGTTTGCTTAGGCAGTTTTCCCCCCTGTTTTCACAGTCGCCTGGTTTGACACCTTGGTGCAAACATAACATTGACACAGGAGACAGTGTACCTACCAAAAGTAGGGGATACAGGATGTCGGATAAAGTACGGTCTTATATTAAGACCGAGGTCAACAAGATGTTAGACCTTGGGGTGATTGAACCCTCTAGTAGTCCTTGGTCCAGTCCTGTGGTATTGGTTCCAAAGGCAGGCACTTCTGAATTGAGGTTCTGCGTGGATTACAGGGCTCTGAATGCTGTCACCAAGACAGACGCTCACCCCTTGCCTCGAACTGACGAGCTGGTGGATACCTTGGGTGCCTCCAAGTACCTCAGCACGTTTGACCTGACTGCGGGCTATTGGCAAATAGCTTTAGCAGAACATGCCAAGGAGAAGACAGCATTTTCAACTCCCGACGGGCTTTACCAATTCCGGGTAATGCCGTTCGGATTGAAGAATGCACCTGCCACTTTCCAGAGGCTTGTGAATCATGTGTTGAATGGGTTGGACGAATTCTGTCTTGCATATCTGGACGATATAGCAGTTTTCAGTGCCACCTGGGAAGACCATGTGAAACACCTCGGGATTGTGCTCCAGGCTCTTCAGAAAGCCCACTTGACCATCAAGGCGAGTAAATGCCAGATTGGACAAGGCTCAGTGGTTTACCTTGGGCATGAAGTAGGTGGAGGAAGGATACAGCCTCTCCCCAGTAAAGTACAAGCAGTACAAGACTGGCCTACCCCCACTACACAAACCCAAGTGAGAGCCTTCTTAGGACTCACGGGTTATTACCGCAATTTTGTGGCAGACTATGGCACCATAGCTGCTCCTCTGACTGCCCTCACAACTCCGAAGAAACCCAAGAAGGTAACTTGGACTGACGAGTGTGAGAAGGCCTTCAATGGCTTGAAAGACTCCTTGTGCCAGGCCCCTGTGCTCAGGGCCCCTGATTATCAAAGACCTTTTATCGTGCAGACGGATGCCTCTGACACTGGGATAGGAGCTGTACTATCACAAGTAGATGAGAAGGGTAAGGAACACCCTATCGGTTTTATTAGTCGCCAGCTTAAGGACAGAGAGCTCAGATGGTCCACGGTAGAGAAAGAATGTTTCTCTGTTGTGTGGGCCCTAAGGAAGCTGCGGCCCTACCTCTATGGGACCCACTTCACTGTGCAGACTGACCATAAGCCGTTAAAGTGGCTAATGAACATGAAGGGGGAGAATCCAAAGTTGCTTAGGTGGTCCATAAGTCTACAAGGCTTCGACTTCACTATTGAGCATAGGCCAGGTGTCCAACATAGCAATGCTGATGGGTTGTCCAGAATGTTTTACCGACCTGAACAAGAGACTCATCCAGGGGTGGATTAGTTCCCCCTGTCCATAGTCTGGGAGGGGCGAGTGTTAGGAAAGATTTCGTTATTGTAGGGAACTTTCCTTCCATGTGGCAACCCCTAAACTTTTTGCTATTGTTTTCAACCTGTTTTCTTGACTTTGCCAGAGAAGTGCAGCCTTCTGCCGTACTCCTCTGGGCTTTCGCTCCTTTCCTACGGGGAAACTGACATGCCCTTAAGACAGTCAGTACCGGGGAACGCTGTTTCCCGTAGTTTCTTTTATCGTGTCGCCATTTTAGTGCAACACGACACAAGAGGGCACTGTAAGCTAAGTTACAGCTCTCTTGGGTCTCTAGCCTTCTACAGACCCTAGACACTCTTGTAGGATGGTTTTTGGATCGGTGCAAGTCATTCAGGGACTGGGCTGGTGGCAGCGATCATTTGGTTTATTTTGAGCTCCTTTTGCCGTTCTGAGCACCTTTTTGCCGCGAACACAAAAGGGTGGCCCGGCTACCCAAAATGGCCGGACCACGAGGCTCCTTTGTCTCGTCCACTGTCCGTCTTGCTCCCTTTACCTTCCCCCGGGTCAGGCGACCCGGGGCCTTCCTTATTTGGGCATGTAGTTTCCCGCGAAACACGGTTGCTTTCGCGGGCTTCTACATGTCGTTTGAGTGCCCCCAGGATGTGGGCTGGGCTGTCTGGTCCCAATACACATCCTGGGTGCCAGAGAGTCTAGGGTGGTGTGAATGCCTGGGACCACTGTGGTCCGTGATTGGTCCACGTATGGTATGTGTGTTGATGAGCGGATCTCCCATTGGCTCCCCTCCGTTTTGGCGCGAAGGGAACCGTGGATAAGAGGGAGCTGGAAACACCACTGCCAGGTCGATCTCCTGAGTTCTTACGAACCCAGGGATACAGGAGCCAAGTATCCTGCGAACACGAGGCTGGACCGAGGAATCGCTGGTGACCCCCTGAAGAACTTCTGCTCCTCATTGCTGTCGTCCGGTGAAGCCCTTTCCACCTAAGATCGAACAAGAAGGCCTGTACTGGTGCTTCGACCTATTGGAATAGCAGGACCAGCTATTCCCGGCACCTTCATCAACTCCTGCCGTAAGCCTTCGGAAGTGTCTCTGGGCCATCCAGTTGACTGACCCGCTTACTAAGGAGTCCTGCTCTGTAATCGGCGACAGGTTGGGTGGTATTCTGAGTCCGGGGCACGCTCACACGCTTCGTTTGCTTAGCAACCCTAAGCTAGAGGTGAACGGTGCTCGTTTGGCTTGAATACACCCGGCCGTTCCGTTGCCCTGCCGTGGCGACAAAACTGTGCAGGATTCTTCGATCGGGACGTCTTTTTACTCTGCACGACGACGAGACGTTCCCTGCTCTTCAGAACCTGCCAGAAGCTGCATCTATCGAGGAGAAGCTCGGGCCTGCTTGCTTCGTGGACCGGTGAGTAGATTAGCTAGGATCTGGTCGCCCTCCTGCAGTGCCCCTTGCTTTTCCCCGCTGTAAATACAGCTCCCCTTGTCCGTACTCGCGCCCTACTTCTGCCTCACAGTGGAGGCTGCGCTAGAGTCGCGGACCGTGTTCTCCTTCATTAGGGCACCCTACAGATCTGTCCAACGTCCTCCGAAGAGCTTCACCTTCTGCCCATTGGCACCGGCGTGTGCAGGTACTTTTGAGCGCTAGGCTCCACTCTTCGTAGGGATTGGACTACCATCCAGTTAGGGGCCTCAGAAGGCGGACATACCACACGCATTGGTTCGCACTGCCTGTTTTCCTTCCCCTGCAGGTGGATAACATATTTCGTGCTGCTAATGCTGTGAAACTGTGTATTCTGTATATATATTGGGTGGATAGTGTATGTGTTGGTTTAATATCGTTGTATATTGCTGCTTTTTACTGTGGTTATTAGTTTCAAGGCCTTAGAATAAATGTGTATCTATTTTTGATAAACAACTGTTTGGAGTAGTTTGTAAGCGCTCTTGCTTTGTGTGCTCACTGCGGGCTTTCAGTCACCCTCACCCCTCTTGAGACCTAGTCTTGACCGCCGCGATCGCTACCTTGATTGGTCTGGCTTGTCCAGAGGTTACCCTGTTCCAAGTAATTAGGTTGGCCTTCTGAACTTCTGCGCCACCAGGACAGAGTTCAGAAATCCGTCTTAACACATGGCCCTTTTGAATAAGTGTCTTTCTTTTTGCACAGCAGTAGTTTATTAACGGGGCAACAGAAATTAAACCCTGCTGTTCATTCTGTCATTTACCATGTGCATTTTCACCCATAGCAACATTTCTAACTCCAAGTATTTGTCAATTAAGCTGCAAAATGCTTCCCATTCAACATAATATCATTCCTGTGTTGCTTAATTTTCAAGGTGCACAGCATTCTGATGTGTGTCAGTTTCAATAACAAATGCCACTTTTTGTCTCTCAATCAATAATGTGCCTTTTCCATCTTCACATAATCCTTGTGTCACCTTTCAGCATGACATATATTTTAAATGGTACAAGGTTCATTGTGTCATATTTAGCAAGACACACATTTTGCATTCACTAGGCCCCTTCGCTGTGTTAAGGTTTGGGCTGGCATATATACTCTTGTGTGTCTTTTCAAATTACACCAATGTATTTCAAAGTTAGACCTAACCTGGCCTTTCGTTTTGTCATGCTGGGGCTGTCATTAAACCCCGCAGGAGAATTATAAGGATGTTGTGACAGATAATTTAGCACCAGGAAAACAAGACAATATTAATATAATCCTGCATAGTTTAGAAGTAATACAGAACTTCTTCAGCTATTGTAACCTTTTCGCAAACCCTCAAAAGTCCAATTGTCCTTTCCCAAACCTCTCCATCCTGCAGAAGTGCTATTCCCTTCCCCCACACCTACAAGTCCCATTCTCCAAACTCTTCATTTCACTAACCCTCAAAAGGGTCAGTGTCCTTTCCTCAAACCCACAAACTGCATACTATAAATCCTATTGTAATGTCCACAAACCAGTGCCCCTAATCCTCATTATATAACTAGCAAAGGTATCCATTAATAAAAGTTCAAATCTATGTGCCTTTTTGGGGCTTGGTGAGTGATGTCTATCCCCCAATGATGATGCAGGCGCACCACCTCCTGCGATGCTCTGGGAACTGCTGACCAGAAGAGAGGGAGAGGAAGGGACAGCAGTTGTCAGGGTGCTATTTCACCTGCAATACATTTGCCATCATAGATCAGAACTGATTCTTGTGCACTAGTAATTCACTCAAGGTCTCATGTGACTGATTTTGCCTGATGCTAGTATAAGACATCACGTGGCTGAGGGACAGGCTCATCCGTGCAACATTGTACATGGCACAAATAGTGCAGTGTATGGCATCTATGGGCGAGGAATTGGCTCCTGACTAGGCTTGTTGTGGGGCTAGCTTGGCATCCTCCATTTTTTCTCTGAGTCAGGATACAGTTCCTGGTCATCAGCACTGGCCTGGTTGCAATCAGCTTCTTCTATAGCCCTAGCAGTAGCTGCCTCTTTCTTCATTATGCAGCCGCCTTTCTTGCCAGAAGCAGCACATGCCAACATAGCCTCATTTAGGACATTATCTACCACGATGTTCTGCTGTATATGCTTCCGGGCCTGAGTCATTTTTAACAACCGCCACCCCATGAAGTTGCCAGTAGGCACCAAGCCCTTCCATCCTGGAGCACTAGCGCCTGGCCTGGATCCATGTATTACTGGCTGGTGAGAAGGTTGTTCATTCCATTTCCCAGCAGAAGGCTTGGACAGTAATGGGTCACCATGTAAGGGAGTGGGTAAGCAGCACCACATGTTTGAAAGTGGTCCGGCGAACTGGATGGTGGGGTACCTGCTCATGTGGCCAGGCACCAGACTTCCCCACAGTTGGCATCTCATAATTTTCTATGAAAACCACCTGTGAAATGTCTCCATGTCCTTTGAAACACTGTGCTACCCACGGTTCAGATAGTATTGTGGTAGCACAGCAGATGGCTAATTGCTGGGGAAAGATTATATGTCTGGGTGGGTGGATAATGATAACTGAAGTTTAGCAACACCTGCCTACTAAGGTGTTGCGCCATGATT
Source organism: Ambystoma mexicanum (assembly GCF_040938575.1). NCBI lineage: Eukaryota > Metazoa > Chordata > Amphibia > Caudata > Ambystomatidae > Ambystoma > Ambystoma mexicanum. Next base: position 1,175,124,646 of record NC_090921.1, on the reverse strand, counting down.
GCTGCCCCCCTGTGCAATGTCTTCCTATGTGCCCCCCTGGTGCATCGTGCATGGTACTTGTAAGTGGTACTATGGTATTAGTATGGCTGAAGGCATGTATGTGCACACATTCAAGATAAATACCTTGTGGACTTCTATTGTTGTGTGTTGATATCATATGGCTTTCATGCCCTGCAAGTAGGGTGAACTTGGCCTTTAAAGGCCCGCCAGCCCGAGATAAAATTGGGCTGTGGGCCGTTAAAGGCCATGTTCACCATCATGACAGGGCATGAAAGCCATTGGCACCCTGGTGTTTGCCTGGGGTGCGAATGGCTTTCTTCCTTTTTCATTGGGAGATCCGTGCTACTAGCACAGCCAATCTTTCAATGAAAAATAGGCGGCGGCCAGATGGGAGGAGCTCTGGGACCGGAGCGCAATGCTCCGGTCCTGAAAGGTAAGTGGAGGGGCTGGGGAGGCAACAGCGGGAGGCTCCCTGTTGCCTCCCCACAAAAAAAAGAAAAGGAAAGCACCACCCAGGGAAGGGCCTCGGGTGGCTGGGACAGCAGGTGGGGATTGTGTATTCTCCCCGCTGTTTCAGCCACTGATTGGCTGAGCGTCCTTCCCCGGGTGAGAATGGTACCTAGTCACTGTCTTCAATCCTCTAATCTACTCCTCGGCAGTCAAGTCTGTGATGCTCATGACTCCTTCCATGGTCGCAGCTCCAAGTGTGGTGAGGAGCCGCCAGCTGCAGCCAGAGACTGTTCCACACCCCAGCTGCAGATTTGCCCCTGCAGCAGTCATCCAAGCTGTGGGATGTGACAGCTATTGCTTTCAAGTTGATGCTCCACAGCCTAGTGCGCACTCACACTGGAGTCTCTTGGACATCCTAGTCCCAAAGAGATGGGCCTCGCTCTGCACTGTGCCGATCACCAAGGGATGAGTCCTTGCTTTTCTGGACCTGGACCTGGGACATACCTGATGGAGAGAAATGAGGAAGAGAGGCAAGGCGTCAGCCACTGTTACATGCCGCAGGGGCTGGAATTTGTACTGACAGAGGGAAGCAGGGCAGTGCTGCGAAGGGTAGGTCATGGCTGGAGGAAGACCACGGTAGGGGGAGGCAGAGTCCAAGCACCAGGCAGCATATTCAATGCCAGAAGAAGAGGTAGGCATCGAGGATCAGTGGCGTCACATTAGTCTGAGCAAAGTTTTGTGTAGATTTTTTCTTCAAAATCCTTGGACCCAGCTGCTTCTGCAATGCAATCTGGCAATCTGGAGGCTTGTGCCCAGCTACACCTCCTGGGTGAATGCAAACGCATAGAAATGCTTTTGTGCGCGCACGCTGAGTTTCCTCGCTGACATTCTGCATGCACGACGTGTTGTTTCCTGGAAAGCAATCCATGTGTTTTTCTGCAGTGACACGGAAATTCATCAGAAAGGGCTGGAGATAGCAATGGCTTTAATGCAGGAGCAATGGGGCTATTTCGGTGGCCTCTCGTTAGCCATCAGAATGAGACTGTAACTCTATAAGCAGCAATTTAGTTAGATAGGTTATGCCGGGTATGTTTGCATGGGCGTAATTTTAGGGGGGGACGGGTGTGTTTGTCCCCCCCAACTTTCATGGCACACCATTTGGTCCCCATTCATTTGGCTGGGGCACCTTTTCTTCAGATGTCCTGTCCCCCCCCAACATTTTCAGCAAAGTTACTCCACTGTATGTTTGGTTCTGACACATACATTCTTTTTGGTCAAAAATACTGCTTTCCATCCTCACTTGGCTATTTAGGGAGTCATCAAGGCCTCCCTTGTGGCAACAGTCATAAACAAACAATTCAAACGAGTTTATCCTGATAAGGTCTGAAGAAGTTGATGAGACAATTCAAACGCGGCTAACAGTGTGTTTGTTTTAGCGGCTCGAAGCGCCATCTGTTCAAAACCTTTGGCAGCCGCGCTCCCCCTTGTAATTGCCCACCAAGGGCCAGATGTGCGAGTGCGGCACATGTTCTAGAGGCAGGGTGTGAGGTGCACAGTGTGAGTATGCAGGATTCACAAACCCACCCCTACCTCACAGTGAGGTTGTCTTTTTGATGCTCTGTGATTCTTTGATCTCGACAGTTCAATACAAATCGTAATGTCTGTTTTTTGTATTGTGTAGGCATTGAACATTCTGTACTGCCTTTCTCCCATACATGACACGCCAAGGAGGCGATGCATACAACCGAGGCAGTCCTGTGTAAGAGGCCTTTTCAAGAGGGTGGATGATTTTTAAAAAAAAAGTTTTAATGTTTGCCGGTATTCAAAGTTTTATTCGCAATAGTGGTAAACAACACATTTAGAATTCAAAATCTTAATACATTTTATACGACAGAAAAAGAGAAATATAAAATCATATTAAACAGCCTGCAATTAACTCTCCAGTCAGACAACATAAACGAGAGAGCATATAATTAATATCAATATAACGGTAGTTGTCAGTGTAATATAAAGAGGGATTAAAATGACAGGGTAGTATTTGTGTATTTATTTATTTGCATTTATTTATTTATTTATTTATTTTGGGCTGTTTTCAGATTGAGTCACCAATCACATATTACAGAATACCGGAAAAAACTACATTGTCTCTTTATCGAGCAGCGATTGAAATTTAAAGGGCTAGTAATAGTCTTTAAATGTCTTTCAGGCAATTCCCCAGAATATCTGAAATTAGGCTACAAATGGCCATACCAGAGCAGGCTTCGCTACTGGCCCAACCACGCTCCATTTTGAGGAAACAAGGTGGAGCAAGCTTTGCTGCATGGGCTTTGAAAAGTTGGAACATGATCCTACTTCACCTTAAAAATGTGCAACACTGCAGCAGTTTAGAAAGCGTTTTAAGACGCTTCGCTTTGATGCCTAAAGCCATTCATAACCATATGATAAACCCGGCCGCTCTAAAGGACTCTGTCAGTCGCCATTCCAAGCGACCTCTTCCCCTACTCTGAGTTGATTTGTTTTTTGTTTGTCATTGTGAGCGCCCTGAAACCTTTGGGTGAGTGTTGCGCTATTTAAAAATCCATTTAGTTAGTTAATTTCTACCTCGCAGAAGCATAAGGGTGCAGCACATGAAGCAGAGGGCGTGACAGAGGAAATGGCATCAGTTCAAAGATTTATGTCAACAGCAAGGGCTTCAAATGTTTACGAAACTGACGTGAGTTGACTTCCTGACAAGGAGTCGACCGGACGTGTTCCTTGCTTTGGGGAGCCAGTGTGAAAGCGTATCTCCCGTTGCCCAAGGCCCATTTTACTTTAGAAGACTTGAGCACCCAAATACCTGAAGACCTTATAGTTCTACTTAGTTCGTATTTAACCACTTTGTCCGAGAGACAGCAGCGTGCAGTAGCACGAATACACTTATGCACAAATGAAAGTGTCTTAAACTGTACACGAGAGTTGACAGGTAGCCAGTACACCTCTTACGTATTTCAGAAATATGGGTCTTACGTGGTAGATTTTTTTGCGATGCGAATAGCATCGTTTTGTAATACTGGCAGTTTCGGAATGCTACTCTGGCTCGCGACCCCCCCAAGAAGGCGTTCCAATAATCAATTCTGGGGAGAATGGTGGCTCGAGCCAGGGCGATACAGTTCTACTCTGAAAGAAAATGTCTTATTTGTCTCAGCAGTTTTAAATGATGAGGTGCATTTTTTGAGCTCTAGTTGTAGGTGTAATATAGCTTGATTTAACTGACAGGAAACAAGTTAGCCATATGCCTCGTGGACGGGACTCCAGATTGCCTTAAACTTTTCAAGGTCTTCTTTGCATTTATATATGATCCGTTCAAAAGTAGAGCGAGTCAGCAGGCCTTGGATCCATTCCTCTTTGTCATCTTGATTAGCTGATTTCCAAGTATGTAGAATGATCTATTTCGCCATCAGACAGCCTGGGAACAGCCAGACTTTCTTCGCGCAGCAGTTTGTCATCAGCCATGATGAAGACGGAAGCTTTCATTGGAATGTTGGTTAGCAGAACTATATTAATTCTTTCTGACACCTCTGCCCAGAATTGATTCGTCTTGGCGCACATCCAGATCATGTGTTTCAATGTGCCTTCTTCTTTTTTGTATTTCCAACATCTATCACTGTCACACTTATTCCTTTTATACACCCTATCAGGTCTCCAGTGTACACAGTGCAGACAATCTGGCTAGCCCTTAATCCCCAATACAGCGACACAAGCCGAATATTATTGCAGGTCAAAATCTTGTGGGTGACGCAGGCGGCAGGGCCAGGGAGTGACACCAGACACAGATATTCTTTGGAAGGCAAAACATTGCCTTTATTACATTTATTACATCACCAAATGCGACAGAGAGCCATACATAAATGACATCATAGGAAGTGTTATGTCATCAATTGCAAACTTGAGTGTGCAGGAGTGGCCGTGGTCATGACCTCCCATGCCCTGCAGATGGGTCCGAGGGAAATAGGTGACCTCGTAAACCGCCCAGACCCCCAGAACCCATTCCCCCTGAATGAGCGGTGAGGACCGCTCAATGAGCGCCTGGCATGATGCCTCACTGTTCCACTCCGAGCCTTGGACCATAACATAAATCAGCAATAAATCTCCCTTCAGTGCCTACATTGTTGAGACATTGCTCAATTCAATGCAATGTGTCCCAACATACTGCCACACTTCCCCCTGAGAATCAAACACCCTCTCGATCACCCATCTACAAGGTGGGAGGGCGGGAAAATCAGTAAACTGTGCTGCCTCTACAGCTCCACGGGTCTATGTGTGATGAATCAACTTCCGGGGCACCAGTGGTCCGGGGTTGAATATCGGTTTCTAAACCATCAATCAGCCCCACACCTCTAGCACACCAGAAGGGATCTGAACAGATTGGAAACACAAGCAAATTATAAACCTCCTTGTCCAATTTTGGTAACATGGATGGAACGGCAGGCTTATTTCCGCAAGGTTATGGATCGTTGGTTAGTTGCAACAAAGAGAAAAATACCATTATTACCTAATGATAAAAAGGACTGTCCAGCCCAGGTTGCATACACATATCTACTTTATTATTATTCAACATACAGTTCTAGCACACTACAAAATACAACCCACCCTGTAAAGGAATGCAGAGGACAGACAGTTTCAAGAAGGAAAGGGGATCCACTCTGGATACTGACAGGAGGGTAGTGTGAGGAACCCATGGTATCAAAAGCAAGACCACAACACAAAAGAGCAAATTCAGGGGTGTTTATTAAATAGCTTCAAAAGGTTTGCAGACTTCCTAACTTGCCCTAACGCTAGAATGGGAGTAATCTCGACCATTAAATTCAAGAAAAACAGTACTAGTCAGTCTAGACCAAAACAATAATAATTACACTAATACACCTATTCCCTGCCCTAAGCTGATACAAAAACTAATGAGTCCAAATGTAAATGTTCAACCAAACAGTGTATCAACGTGAAGTCAGGATAGCAGGCTACCTTCTTCGTACCCACAGGAGCGAGAGTTCGGGTCAGGTAGATGGTGTGTACAACTCTCCCTCTATGGTAATGGGAGCTTCTCAGCAACTCCTCCCTAAGGGAAAAGAACTCTGGCCTTTAAAGTTCCACAAATTTCACAGGACTCATTTTGTCAAAATGGGTCCCTCTGGTTTATCTCGCCAGAGTTCGGACCCTGGTCAGTTCAATTTCACTTTAGCTTCTATAGGGGTGCCCTTCCCCAATGCTTTTTATTCCACCTTTGACAGGTTTAAAGTCAAATAGTTCACCGTTTCTCTCAAATGATTTCACTTGCATTCCTAATTTTATACTTTGCTACAATATCAAAGCCTTTCGAAGAACGCGCAGTAGTTTCACCAGCCCTGTGCGAGACCCCTCCAATACTCTAGCTGTCATTGATGTGTGCCCCGGATACTCTTTCAACTTCACATCTAATGTGGGGCTCTGCAATCCTCCTGGGTCCATCCCCAGCCGGGAGATCACCCAATGTTTTCACTTTCTTCAGTTCTTTATACTGGGGTCTTTCTAGCCCTCCTGGGTCCGTCCCCTGCCTGGGGGCCACCCAAATGCGTGAACTTGTCTTACACACTTTTTGGTTTTGGCAAAGCTGGTTTCAGCATACTGCTATCCTTGGCCAAATTAATATCACAGTTTATGAACACTTTTCAAATGTCTTTCCTTTTGGTACTTTTCCCACAAGTAACATAATGCACCTCTTCTTATGGTTAATAGTGGATTTAAGGCTTACAAAAAAGGATTCACACAGTTCTACTAAATCCCTGCTTCAGTCCCACATGCGCGCCCGGTTTCCCAACTCTCAGAAACTCACCGGCCAATGCCAAACTGTGGGGCATGCCTGCCGCTTCTAATGTTGAGGTCAGGGACTCACCACCTGCCCCTCTTTTCTTCCCCAACTCCTTCATTCCCCTTGGGGTGAAGTGGGTATCTTTGTGCTTGTCCATCCTCCCCAAGTCTGTCATTTACCCGGGAGGCTTTCTCCCCATCTCCTCCGTTCTCCCGGGAGGCAGTGCACTACAGTTCCCAGAGTGCACTTCTTTCTCTGTTTATCAGTATCCCAAAGGAACAAGCACTGGCCTGGATATGGCCCACTGTGAGCAGCTTGCCCCGCTTTGGCTCCCTGGAGGCACGGCTCCCTCGCCTTGCTGCAACCTTCCAGCCACACTGGGCCAGCGTTCTGGTGTTCTGTTCTCCTCAAGGTCAGGCAGCCAGCCAGTGGGGCTTGGACCCTCTGGTCTCAGCCACGCAGCCTCCCTTCTGTGTTCCCAACTGCTGCTCCCTGAGTGCTTGGGATTTAGGTAGGACTCCTCTGCCAGACTCAGCCTTGCAGCCTCCCTCGTGGATTCTCAAGAGCAACTGCCTCCTCTCCCTCTGTAGCCTCCTTTTTTACACCTGTGAGGTGTTAATTGTTTCCAGGTGTTTTGTCAGGGTTGGGTCTGCCTGAACTTGCCTGACTCTATTGGCGGGAGAGCTTAGTGTCAGGATGGGATAATCTGTCTTCTGTCTCTCAAAGGGTTTTCCCTCAGTAATCCTCATACTCTCAGTCCCTCTCTTCCTCATCTCAGCTCTAAGGTGTTTCAGTAGGGGAATAGGATTATGAGAATTGTGGTGTTCTACAAAGAAGGGAAAAAGATGTTGTAGATTTTTGTCAGAAAAAGGGGCATGAATGTAGAGTTGTTGAAAAGTGGGTTTTGAGGAAAGAGGGGTAAAACTCATGTTGGAATTGAGGGATGCTCTTTGTTTTCCCTGATGGTTTCGCCATCTTTTCGGTATGGGAAAAGGTTGGGGTCGGATGGGACTTTGGTGAAAATATCCCATACAGACAGCGGGGATGTTGGGTAGGTGTGTGTCAAAAGAAAGGGGATACCGTATCTTGCTTTCCGCAGCCCCCGAGGACCCCCTGCCCAGGTGATCCTCCCTCGCCTGTCTGCCTCCAGGGTTGGGATCCAAGTGCGATTGCCCTTCCCTGGCCACCTGAACAAAGGATCCCCAGGGCCTATCCGTGAGAATACCCTCAGGTTTCTCACAGTAGTCGATAAAGTAAATCACTGCAATAATTCGAGGATACTTGGTTTCAGCACAAAGGGAGTAATGGGTCGTAAAATGTCACTAGAGGCTTTCGGAGAAGAATCATGGGGACAGAACCACAATGTACCTTATGCTTATAGAAGTTTGTACTGCTCAACAGGGTTGAGTCAGTTTCGGGGCACTGCACCACACCCTGGAAGACCTTCAAATGTGGCAACCTGCTCCACGTCGCTATCCTCAACTCTCGCTCTGCTGTCAAACACTCCCCTGACATCTGACACCTCCTTGAAGAACTTGACCTGGATGTCCTCGCTCTCACTGAGACATGGATCACGGCCAGCTCTGTCACGACATTTGACACCCTCCTCCCTGATGGCTACAATACCCTCTCTGAGCCCAGAACCAACCGACCTGGAGGTGGAGTAGCTCTGATCTTTCTGGAGTGGGTCCCTGCTTCTGTAATGTCTATGCAGGCTTACTCCTCTTTTGAATGCCTGGTCTGCAGACTCTCTATCTCTCCTGGCCTCTCTCTGACTGTGGCCACCATCTACAGGCCTCTTGGCCAGGTTTCCCTCTTCCTCTCAGAGTGGGCTGACCTCTCCTCCTCTCTCCTTGCCTCTACCTCTCAACCTCTCCTCCTCTGGGAGACCTCAACATCCACCTGGAAGCTTATAATCCCTCCTCTGGGCTCTATAACAACCTCTGTGACACTCTCCCTCTCTTTCCATTTTACCCTCTGGGCCGACACACTCTGCCGGACACACCTTGGATGTTCTCATCTCCTCAGACATCCCTCTTTCTAACCCTCTATCCACTCCACTCTCTTGGACTGACCACTTTCTGCTTTCCTCTCACCTGAAACTCTCTTTCCCTGAGGCAAAGCCCGCTCCTTCACTGCCACCTACCTTCTCGGTCATACGGCCTATGAAGCGTGTGTCATTGGATGCCGTTTCCTCTACTTTCTCTGCTCCTCCTCCTCCTGTGGCTGACCCACACTCTGACAAAAGCCCTCTCTAACCTGCATCTTTCTATGTCCAATGCTCTGGACATCCTTGCCCCTGTCATGAGAATCTGTCTGAAGTCTACCTCCAAGTGCAACTCTTGGCATGACTCAGACTTAGCTGTCCTGAAACGCAAGTGCAAGATGGCTGAGAGGAAGTGCAGGGAGTTGGGCGCATCCTCTGACAAACTGGTCTGCTGCCTGCTACAAAGAAAATGCAGACTCTCTGTCCTGTCCAAGAAGAGAGTCCACATCAAAGCCTGTGTCTCTGTGGCCTCTAACAACACAGTAAAATGCTTTAAAATCTGCAAGGAGCTGGCCAATCCTTCTGCAGTTTCTACCTCTCCTGTTTCCTCCCAGGCTCTCTGTATGGCTTTGGCTTCACACTTCATCTCTAAAACCCAGAACATCATGGCCTTGCTCTCCTCTTCCTCTGCAACTCCCTCTCCCCGGCCCCCCTTTGGTCGCTTTCCACTCTCCTCCTCCTTTCTCCTCTTTCTCTCTGACAACACCAGACAATGTTTCTAGACAAGTCTGATCTATGAAAGTTTCGTCCAAACAGGTGTTCCCCTGCTCCTCCAGAACCATCAAGGACCACATTGACACCCTCGCTCCAGCCTTGGCTGATTTCTGCAATAACTCTTTCACCACTGGATCCTTTCCCTCTCTCCTCTACCACTATCTTGTGCGTCACCTCGTTAAAAAGTCTTCTGCTGACTTTACCTGTCCGGCAAACTATCGCCCGATCTCTATCACTCTATTGCTCCTTTCCTGGGCAAACTTCAGGAAAAGCTAGCCATCTCTCACCTTACTCCACACACTGAATCTGTTGGTTGTCTCCATGACCATCAGTCTGGCTTCAGAGCAGCCAGAGGCACAGAAAATGCTCTCTTGAACACCTGTGAAGATCTGCTCTCTAATCCTGATTCAAGCCTTTCTTATGTCCTCATCCTCCTTGATTTTTCCTCACCTTTTAACACAGTCAATCACGCCATTCTGATCAATTGACTCTGCGAGAATTTGGGCATCACGGATCAGGCCCTGGAGTGGCTGACCTCTGTCCTCCTGGACCGACCCTCCCAGGTCCAACTTGGGTCCTTTCTCTCCACCACCTCTCTCGCCACATGTAGTGTTCCTCAGGGCTCTATCCCCTCACCCTGGCTCTTCAATGTCTATCTGGCCCCTTTGGCCCACCTGATCTCTACCATCTCCTCTAACTTTCACTGTTATATGGATAACACGTAGCTCTCTTTCAGGCTCCACTCAGCCTCCTCTCCTCTCTCACTCATTCCTGACTGTCTATCCATGATTCAGGATTGGTGCGCCTCCAACGATCTCTGCCTTAATGTCAGTAAGATGGGGATCTTTCTCATTGGGACTCTTGCTCCCGCTTTCCCTCTATCACTCTGGCTGCCCTCCTTGAGCCCTCTTCCTTCACCTTTCTGTGAGGCAAAAAACCTTGGTGTCTTTTTCCATTCCACTCTCTCCTCCTCTCCTCTCATCACAGTCCTTGCCAAGAAGGCCCACTACCACCTCCTCAGAGGTATTCATCATTTTCTTACTTCCCCAGAAGCTCACTGTCTCCAGAGCCCTGGTTCTCTCTAGGCTGGACTACTGAAACAGCCTCTTTCCCAATCTTCCTTCCTCTACTCTATGCCCTCTGCAAGTAATCCATAACAGAACTGCAAGATTTATCCTTGGCCTCAAGCCCAGGGACTGTATCTCTCCAGCCCTGCAATCCCTCCACTGGCTCCCGGTGGCTGCAAGGATCAAGTTCAAGACCCTCTGCATCATCCACAACACTTTCTGGGGCTGGGGCCCATACTACATCCTACTCTCTCTTTTAAAATAGTTTCCTGATCTAGCCCTTTGCTCAGCTACCTCAAACTCTGTGAAGGTCAGACACTTCTCCAAGCAGAGAGTGGGTGGTAGATCTTTCTCCTCTGCAGGTGCCTCCCACTGGAATTGCCTCCCTGCCCCTCTCAAACTTGGACTGGACCACCTGAAGTTCCAGAAGCTTCTCAAGACCTTCCCTTTCTCCTCTGCTTTCTCTATCTTTCTCCCCTGCTGACCTACCTGCCTCCTGAGCCGACTGGTTGCTTGGCTACCCCAAGAGTCTCATTGGGTACCAGACTCCTCAATTATCAGTCTCCCCTGAACTGCCTCTGGGCCTACTGCGCACTTAGGGACTGTAACTTTAACCTCTACAGCCCGCTGCCTCCTTGCACTTACCCAGAGCTGCACTGCCCTGGCTTCACTCATTCAGAGCATTGGTTCCACTGATTGAACTTCCCCTTTCCTCTCCCTGACACTTCCCCCTCTCCCTTCCCCCTGCACTTTGGCTCTGTTGCACTTGCATAATCTGAATGACACAAGGCCTAGTAAGATCGTTGTCTTGTCCTCCCTCTGTCTCCCCCCCTTGTCTTGTTGCAGCTAGAAACACTTCTTCCTGTTTGTTGTGGATCAAAGGGTCTCTCTGGTTAGTTGAGCTCTCTGTGGTTCCTCATTACAGTGGCAGGTGTCCCTTGACCAGAATTTAGGTCGCTGCCAAACCACATACTCGTACCTCCTGAATGGGGTCCCCATGCAAGGAGGACCACTGTAAACAGGTGTCTCAGATATGATAGGTCACTGCCATTGATACTGAGAGGCAGAGCTGGCATCAGGTTGACACAATGCATATCAAAGTTTTTTGGGGTTTTCCTGTCTTTTGTTAGTCCGGCGACCAGTCCTCCCATGGGCCTGCATAAATTAACTCTGATTAGCATGCAAATCTGCCACCAGCAGCTAACAAAGGACAGGGCGGATCCATGGAGCCTTTGTTAGTTAATTCGGCTGGCCATGGCAGGAGGAAGGCTTTGCCTTCCCCCTTCTGAGATGCCTTGATGTACTCTTCACTGGCGTAACAGGGGCCCCCGCAGGCCCCGCGGTGCGGGGGGACCCGCCAGCACATGTCCTGGGAGGGGGCCCTAATAAAGAAAAAAAATGAAAATATTTTTTTCAAAAAAAAAAAAGTTTCTTTTGAAATTCACTCTGCATTCATAAAGAACATTTCTGAAACAGAAATAATTTCTTTATGAATGCAGAGTGACTACAAAAAGAAACTTTCTTTTTGAAGTCCTAGGGCCTCCCTACCCCATGACATGGAAGACCCTAGACTGGAGGCCTCCATGTCATGGGGCGAGGGGAGCCCTATGACTTCAAAAAGAAATAGTTTGTTTTGAAGTCACTCAGCCTTCATAAAGAAATTATTTTAGTTATGGTTCGGTCCTTAACTGAAATAATTTCTTTATGAAGTTATAGTGGGCCTCATCACAAGTTGGGTGGTAATGCCGGTGGTATTGCCACCGGCGCTATTAGCCCTACCGCCAAACCCCCCGGCGCTATTAGTGCTGGATCACGGGTTTGGCGGAATGGTTAGTGCCCATTCCCCATTGGGCCCATTCGGGAATTCCTCATTCCCCATTGGGCCCAATGGAGAAAATTTGCACTATTACCACCAGCGGATTTTCCGCCGGCAGTAATAGCGCCGAAAATCGGCTCTGATCCTGGGGGAAATCCGCCAAGGCCATGATCTGGCGGACCCTTAAATGTGGCGGTAATAGCACTACTGACACATTTAAGGGTTACCGCCAGACTCGTGATGAGGCCCAGTGACTTAAAAAAGAAACAATGGGGCTCATTCTGACCATGCCGGTCCAGAAACAATGGTGCTGGTAAGCTTACAGGCACTGTTGTTTCCAGACCGGCATATTACAGGTCTGCCTGCCGGGGCTGCCGTGCCGACAGGTCTGACCCTGCCAGGCACAGCAGCCATGGTAGGCAGACCCGTCACGGAAGTTATAGTGGGCCTCATCACGAATTGGGTGGTAATGCCGGTGGTATTGCCACCAGCGCTATTAGCCCTACCGCCAAACCCCCAGGCGCTATTAGCGCTGGATCACGTGTTTGGCGGAACGGTTAGTGCCCATTCCCCATTGGGCCCATTCGGGAATTCCTCATTACCCATTGGGCCCAATGGAGAAAATTTGCACTATTACCACCGGCGGATTTTCTGCCGGCAGTAATAGCGCGTCAAATCGGCTCTGAGCCTGGGGGAAATCCGCCAAGGCCATGATCTGGCAGACCCTTAAATGCGGTGGTAATAGCACTACCGCCGCATTTAAGGGTTACCGCCAGACTAATGATGAGGCCCAGTGACTTAAAAAAGAAACAATGGGGCTCATTCTGACCATCCTGGTCCGGAAACAATGGTGCTGGTAAGCTTACAGGCACTGTTGTTTCCAGACCGGCATATTACAGGTCTGCCTGGCGGGGTTGCCGTCCCCGAGAGGTCTGACCCTGCCAGCCACAGCAGCCACGGTAGGCAGACCCGTCACGGAAGCACCGGCACTGTTAACAATGGTGCAGGTGCTTCCGTGTCCCCATTACCGTGGAGTCTGAGGATTAACGAAATTACCGGCGCCTGATTTCCCGGCCGCCGGACTTGAAATGGCACGGTGGCACTGGGAAGTCAGGTGCTAGTCATTTTTTACGGGTCAGGCAGCAACCCGCCGGTAGCACCGGCACGGTTACCGCTGGACCCGTAATGAGCCCCAATTTCTTTTTGAAGTAATAGGGCTCCCCTCAACTCCATGCCGTGTGCGTGTGTGAGTCTATGGTGAAAGGGTGCACACTCAAATGTATAGGTGGCTGCCTGTGTGTGTATGGTGAAAGGGTGAACACTGAAATGTATGGGTGGCTGTCTGGGTGTGCCTGCATGGTGAAAGGGTGCACACTTAAATGTACAGGTGGCTGCCTGAGTTTCCCTTATGGTGAAAGGGTGCACACTTAAATGCATGGATGACTGGGTGTGTATATGGTGAATGGTGTGTGTGCTTGTGTACAGGGGCACAACAAAACCTTCATTTCGGGGGGGCTAACCCTTCAAATGTTGGGAGAGGCGCTAACTTCACAGGCAGTGGGGATGGAGATACTTATTTGTGTGGGGGCATCCAACTTATTTACGCATTTAAATGAAACTATTCTAGTGCAGATTCAATGTTACAAACAGTTAACTCTCTCCTTTAAGTCTCCTGTTCCTTCTCTACCCTTCCAATGACTCCCCTTCCAATGACTCCCCTGGCATGCAAGTACTAAACCCGCATCACGATTTCAATTGCCTAAACAATGTGGCATTTGAATGCATGTACTAACAGTGAAATGCTTTACGTTGGTAATTGCTGGGTTCTTGTTAACAGCAAAAACCATGTGCCGTTTAATATCTGTGTCCTGTTCGGTCCGGCAACTGCTCTAAAGGTTAGCCAGGTTGAGTCAATATAGCCCAACATTTCAGGGGGGGTAGTGCTGAAGCCCAGTCAACTCAATGGTGTTACGCCACTACTTGTGTTTAATGCCTTGCTTACTCCTAGCCCTATTCTTCCTCGTCCCAGTACTTATGTATGAGGCAGTACTTGTGTGTGAGGCACTCTGCATCATACACAAGTACTGGGAAGAGGTAAAGGTACATAGAGGTAATGCCTGATTTAGCTACCTGTAATCTTCATCACTCCTAGTCCCACTGTTCCTCATCCCAGTACTTACCTATGAGACAAGGAGCCTCATACGTAAGCTCTGGGACAAGGAGGTAATTCTGGGACAAGGAGCTGATTGTGGAGGTTGGGATAGTAGGTGGGAGGGAGAGGGGATGTGTGGGGGGGGGCGGTATTGTGTGATAAATCATAATGGATGTCCATGTCCAGGCTAAGCAGGCATGATATGTGGTATTAGTGGCTAGAGAGGCATTTTGGTGCAGCCAGTCTAGTCATTCCTCAGTTTGGTATGACTTTCTTTTAACTGGATATTTCTAATAAAGCAGTCCTGCTAACTTTAATTACCTGACTAGTTTGGCATTTGGGTGCTGCAATGTCTAGCCATTTCTTACTGAGGCATTGTATATTTTTCTAGGCATCCGTGATAAAATGATATGATATGATACAAGTCATTTATAACGCGTCTGTAAACAAGTGTACACAAAGGGAGGGAAGATAGAGGGAGGACAAGACAAACAATCTCACTAGGCCTTGTGTCATTGCGAGAACGAGAAGTGCAAGGGGGAAGGGAGGGATGGAAGTGCAAGTGAGAGGGGAGGGGAAAACAGGGCAGCAATGCTCTGAGTAAGTGCTGCCAGGGCAGAGCGGCTATTGGTTGTGCAAGGAGAACAAGGGACTGCAGGGTTACAGTTACAGCACCTAAGTACATGGTAGGCCCGGAGGCAGTGCAAGGGTGACCAATCAAGGAAGAGCCTGGACTCAGAGAGACTCTGAGGGTAGCCAAGCAGCCAGTCGGTAAAGAAGACAGGTAGGTCAGCAGGGGAGGGAGAGAGAGAGAGAAAGCAGCAGAGAAGAGGAAAGTTTTGATCTGCTTCTGAAACTTCAGGTTGTCCGGATCAAGTTTGAGAGGGGCAGGGAGGCCATTCCAGAGGGAGGCACCAGCAGAGGAGAGAGGTCTACCCCCACTCTCTGCCTGGAGAAACGTCTAAGCCTTAGAGAGTTGGAGGTAGCTGAGTGAAGGGCTAGTGAAAGAAGGTATTTTGGAAGAGAGCATTAGACGTAGTGTGGGCCCCGGCCCCAGAAAGCCTTGTGGACAATGCAAAGGTTCTTGAACTTGATCCTTGCAGCCACTGGGAGCCAGTGGAGAGATTTCAGGACTGGAGAAATATGATCCCAGGGCTTGAGGCCAAGGGTAAGTCTTGCAGTCCTGTTTTGGATTAGTTGCAGATGATGGAAACTAGAGGAAGGCAGATTCAGAAAGTGGCTGTTGCAGTAGTCCAGCCTAGAGAGAACCAGGGCTCTGGAGACAGTGAGCTTCTGGTGGAAAGTGAGAAGGGGAAGAGTCCCTTTGAGGAGGAGCAGCTGGTAGTGGGACTTCTTGGCGATGTCCGAGATGTGAGGAGAGAAAGAGAGTGTGGCGTTGAAGATGACACCAAGGTTTTTTACCTCGCAGGAAGGCAAAGGAAGGAGGCCGAAGGCGGTCTGCTATAGTGAGAGAGGAAACACAGAGGCAAGGGTCCCAATGAGAAGGATCTCCATCTTACTGGCATTAAGGCAGAGATCGTTGGAGGTGCACCAATCCTGAATCATGGATAGGCAGTCAGGAATGAGCAAGAGAGGAGAGGAGGCTGAGGGGAGCCTGAAGGAAAGCTGAGTCATCCGCATAACACT
Organism: Ambystoma mexicanum; assembly: GCF_040938575.1. NCBI lineage: Eukaryota > Metazoa > Chordata > Amphibia > Caudata > Ambystomatidae > Ambystoma > Ambystoma mexicanum. The sequence goes on along the minus strand of NC_090921.1, from coordinate 1,175,108,932 downwards.
GAAAGTTAGAGCAGAAGGGAGAGATCAGAGAGGCCAAAGTGGCCAAGTAGAGGTTGAAAAACCAGGGTGAGAGGATAGAGCCCTGGGGAACACCACAGGTAGAGAGAGGTGGCAGAGAGAATGGGACCAAGATGGACCTGGGAGCGGAGGGGCGGTCCAAGTGGAAGGAGGTCAGTCACTCTAGGGTCTGATCCGTGATGCCCAGGTTCTCACAGAGTCGATTGATCAGGATGGTGACGTTGACCCTGTCGAAAGCAGAGGAAAGATGAAGGATGAGAACAGAAGGAATGCTGGAATCAAGGTTAGAGAGCAGATCTTCAAGGGCGAAAAGGAGAGCAGATTCCATGCTTCTGGCAGATCTGAAGCCAGACTGATGGTCATGGAGACAACCAACAGATTAAGTGTGGAGAGTAAGCTGGGAGATGGCAAGCTTTTCCAAGAGTTTGCTCCGGAAAGGGGTGATGGAGATTGAGCGATAGTTTGCCGGGCAGGTAGGATCAGCAGACGGCTTCTTGAGGAGTGGGTGCACAAAGGAGTGCTTAAAGGGAGAGGGGAACGTTGCAGTGGCGAAAGAGTCATTACAGAAATCGGCCAAGGCTGGAGCGAGGGTGTCAATATGGTCTTTGACAGTTCTGGAGGAGCAGCGGAGCACCTGTTTGGATGACACTTTCACAGATCGGACTTGTCTAGAAACCTTGTCAGGTGTTGTCGAGAGAAAGAGGAAAAAGGAGGGGGAGAGATAGAGATGGCCGAAGGAGGCGGAGAGAGGAAGAGAAGATAGAGGACAGGATGTCCTGAGATTTAGCAGAGAAGTGAGAGGCCACAGCTTTACAGAGGCCCTGGGATGGAACAGGAGAGGTATAGACCACAACAGGATTGGCCAGTTCTTTGCAGATTTTAAAGAGTTTGGCCATGTTGTTAGAGGCCGTGGAGACACACGCTTTAATGTGTGCTCTCTTCTTGATGAGTGTTATTGCTTGGAGTGGCCTTTTGGTGCAACCACTCTAGGTATGTCTAAATGTGGCCTGTCATGCTTTACTATAATGTTATTACATGTTTACACTGGTCTACATTGAGCAGCCAGTTGGACATGTTTTCATTGTGGCATGGCATTTTTAAAAGCAAAGCATTAATGTTCCTGTGCACTGTTGGTGACTTGCATGTATTGGATTGTGTTACCCTACAAAACAATTGCAAACACTCTGGCTTTATAGCCAATTTATCTCAGAAAGTGTGCTGCATATTGCATTAAAACACATATTTATATCTTTCTCCTAGTGCAGTTTGCTGCATACCCCTTCAGCAGCACGTTCATGCGTATTGCGCAAGCGTGACAATCTAGGCCGGTCCAGAGTGTGGCGCGACCCATGATTTGTTGCTGAGTTGGGGGGTCCCCTCAGCATGGCTCGCAGGGGGGCCCCCACATTTTGTGTTACGCCACTGGTACTCTTGGCTGTCATATTCCAACTAAATATGACGGGGGATCGTGCCTGTATGCTGTGTCCACACAGAGTACACAGGTCTATGTGAATGTCGTGCGGTGAGCATAGGAAAATGTGTGCAGATTAGCCCCACACATTATCCAGAGGTTGATCTACCATCATTTAATTTCAATTAAAATTTCAAAAGAGACCATGCGAACGCACACCCACTGTGTGGATAGTCGAATTACTCACACTCGGGCCAGGGTAAAAGAGAGGTAGAGTACCTCTCGCTTCCGCTCTTTATAGCCCGAGACACCTTAGATCTATGCTTCTGGTGCCGAGCGGCAGCCCAGAGAATGACATTGACACACCGCTTGCACCCAAATGACCCTCTCCCTTACTGGTGCTCCTCACATCTGGGCCCGCCACCAAACCTCCCAAGCTGCCACCCCAGCAAGGTGCCAGGGCCGCTATTATGGGTGATGCAGGCGGTAAGGCCAGTGAGTGACACCAGACACACATATTCTTTGGAAGGCATAAGGCTGTATTTATTACATCCCCAAATGTGACAAAGAGCCATACAGGAATGACATTACAGGACCTGTTACATCATCAATTACACCCTGAGATGTACCATGGTCCTGTTAATCCTACTCGTAGCATTCTGATCGGGCCCATGCCTTATGCAACAATAAAACCCTGCTAATCCGAGTTCCCCATGCATGCACAAACACAGAGTCAGGCGCCGACCAAAGGATTAGAGCTCTGGTCAGTCCATTCATAAAAAACATGTTAAAACACCAGCACACCCAGCTTACCTCGGCCAAAAGCCTCTACCGTGTTCTACTAACCAACCAGTCATAATACGCTCCATTACTGAGACGCCCGGTATCCCCAAAGCACCCGGATGGCACACCATCTCCTCTGTCGCTTCGCCAGCACTGCAAAGCCACAACCACAAAATGATAACAGTTCCGGCAAAAACAATGGTGGCAGCGGTGAAGAATCAGTAAACTTTGGTGCCTCTGCAGCTCCACAAATTTCGGACTGGGGCAAAGGAGATGGAGAGCACCTCTCACTCCCTCTCTTTCTACGCCACCCGAGACCCCTTGGATCTATGCTCCTGGCACTGAGCGGAGGTGCCTGAGAATGACTTGTCACGCCACTCAGCACCTGCATGACCTTCCCCCTTCAGGTGACCCTAACTTCTGGGCCCACCACCACGCCTCCCAAGCCACCACCCGGAAAGGTGCCAGGGCTGCTATTGTTATTCAAGCCATTCACATTTCATGGCACAAGGGTAATATGTTGGGTCATAGTATTTAAGGAAGCGTTCATTGTGTAAAGGAGGCAGTTATAAATTGACAAAAGTGGGATACGCAAAAAAGAAGTTTGTACAAAAGGGAAGGAAGAAAAAAAGGGATTATATATACACACACAGTAAAACTGTGAGTGTAGGTAAAAGCCAAAGAAAGATATTAGAAAAAAACCAGGAATAGAGTAGGATCTCTGCACAAGAGGAGTGCAGGCAGTACCAGGAACAACTGATTTCAATTGCAAACAGATGGAACCCTGTATGTAGCTATAAAAGTGAAAGCAAAGAAAAAAACAAAATATGAAACAGTGGTCACCCATAGCCTTGAATTAATTATCTTTGAACATATATAATGTAATGTACTGTAATATCACATAGTCCAAAAACGCAGAGTACAATAAATGTCAGCATTTAGGCAATGGCATGTAAGTTCAGAACAGGGTTGTCCATATACAAAACAATGTGTATTGCAAGTTATGTGAAAAAACTAAACTAAATTAATATGTACTTAGCTTTAAGTAAAAAGTTAATTTGCATTGTATAATCTGCCATTTCTCTTTGGTTTGGAGAAATAATCCAGATTTGTGAACCACGCATTTGCAGACAGCCATGTTAATTAACGTGACTGTGTGCACATGCTATCTACCAGATGTAGCATTGATCAGACATATGATGTGTTCATTCCCTCATCTACCCTCGCCCCGTCGTCCCCTCTCTGCAATCTGTTCAACATATGTTGCTATACCATACGTTATAAAGCGACATTTTCCTTCTCGAATGTGTTTCCAGGTGACCAGTAATGAGGATAAAGAAAAGTCTATATATTCCCAGAAGATGCTGTGTCTTTGTGCAGAAACATAACATGAAGGGACACAGTTCCGCTATATATTGGAGACATTGTTGCCTTCTGGGAGCATTTAGTTGAGCAACATATTGCTTACATACCATCAAGGAAGCAGCAGAGACGTCAGATCCATTTCGGTTCCTGCTCTGGCATGAATCGGACAAAGACGTGCACAGTGTCCATTCCTCGAAAGTGCTGTGACATCATTGCACGCATCAGCATCATGGAGCAGGAAGTCAGAGGAAAGCAGAGGGGAAAGGGAGGGGAAAGGGACACAGAGACTCGGGCAAGTATTCCAAAGGCTTGTGATCCGGCTGTATAACCGCATGAAGTCCTCAGCTTAAAATTAATACTGTCACTGAACAAAAACAACCACCCCAGATATGTGATGTCATCAGAGATTTCATTGATGATGTCATTTGTGATGTCATCTTTGAAGTCCTGAGTGTTAGTATTAGCAGTGCATGGCAGTGGTTCCGTTATGGTTGCATAGCAAACCATAACTGGCGTATTTATTGGTTTTTTCGATGTTACTTTGTAACCATAACTTGCCTTTAACAAAGGTTCTTTCACTGAATTTAATTGGTTTTTATTGGTGGAGCTTAACCATAACATCCCTTCTACTAAAGTTTTTCACTGAATTTGATAGATTTGTATTAGTACATTAGTACAACTTAACCATAAAGTCCATTTAACAATGCTTTTTCACTGAATTTCATTGGTTTTTATAAGTGAAAATGTTTTATGATGTTACAGCACTGTATATGAGTTATTGATAATTCCTCTTTAAGATATACGAAAGGACTATAGACCTCTTTAAACAAACATATTTTTTGCAATGCATACTCGGGCTGCAAGTCATGGTTGAATTGCCTAAGGCATGAGATTCAACCATGAATCTAGCCCCACTAAACCACCCCCATTATCCACTGCACCTAGCCTGCATCCTGGCCCAGTGTTCACTATGCCCCCATACTGTGACCAATGGCCAGTGCTCATAGGTTGCGGCCACGGCCGGTCTCCACAATCCATGGGGCATGAGCTTCAGCCATGACACAGGCTAGAATAAGCAAATCAGAGTAGACAACACCATTGCCATTCCCATATTTTTTTCCCATTCAAGCCTATGTCGATTTTGAAAGTTTTACCACATAGCCAGTTCCTGATGACCATGACCAGTTTAACCCCATTGCAGTTCCCAGATCCCCATTCAAACATTTCCCGATTATACATTTTTTACCACATAGCCGTCCCTGGTTGCCCATTGCCGTTCCCAGGTGGCCATTGCCAGTGGCAAGATTGTCCTGGGCATGGCCTTTGCCCACTGTCATAGCCAGGTTTTTATCACAATTTGTTGTACCTACATTATGATACTTTTCAAAAAATAAAAGACGGACATATTTGCAAAAGTATGCTTTTAGGTCCATGTGTTATTTTTTGAGAAGTGTCAAAATGTAGGTACACAAAATAGTAATATAAATTATCCCCCACTTGACAAACTCCATTCAAACGTTGCACACACATTCAAACTTGTATCTATAATCTATTTGCAAACATTTGTGCAGATTTGTCAAACGGCACCAATGTTATAAGCCATCTAATAATGTTGGGACCCTCCCTCTAATTTTGCCCCGTCTTGATAAAATCTGACAAACCTTTGCAAAAACATTAAAATTTGGGTCTGAAATCCTTTTGCAAACTTTTATGCAAATTTGTCAAAATGGCCCCAAATTTATAAACCGCTCAATCATTTTAGGATCCCCTCTAACTTTGCCCCCTCTTGGCGAAACAGCACCAAACTGCAAAGACATTCAAAGGTGGGTCTAAATGATATCACATAATTTCATGCAGTTTCATTGAATGGTGCCAAAGTTATAAGCCATCCAAAAACTGCTCTTCACTGACCCTGTAATGCAGAAATATGCATGGATTTCCTATAACTTTTGTCAAGTTTGTGAACATCACAGGAATGTTGCTGAACATCTGAGATGTTTGCAGATTTCGGAGAAGGAAAATCACCCAATTTTTGTCTTTTTATGGACATATCCCATCCCATCTTCATCTCCCCTCACCTCCCCAGAGATTGTTTTGTTTATTCAACAAGTGTAATGTGTTTTTTAATGTTTTTACCGCGATGACTGTGAACTGCAGGCATAGTTTGCAAATCCAACACGGCATCTGTTTCAAAAGTTTTGACGCACCTCACGTTTTTAATTGACCAATCCGCGGGCACGTACGATGCCCACGTATGTTACACAGTTCCCTGATTGGTCCAGAGGTGTTCGTGAACAGCAAATCAAGAAGTGAGTCCGCAGACCGGACGTAGATATAACTGAATTATTTTACTTACATTGTGGACATTTTAAAAAAAATCCACTGGATGGATTAACACCAAATTTGCAAAAGCACACTTTTGGGAACAGGCCGCCGCTTCTCGCGCATGTTTGGTGCAAATCCGTCCAGCAGCCTGGGCTGAGGCGTGAGCAAAACATTTTTCCATTCTTGGCTATCGGATTCCAAAGATTTTGGGACCCCCCTAAAATTCCCCCCCCCCCCTTGACGAAACCACACAAAACTTTGCAAAATAATTTAGAGGTAGCGATGTACTATTTTTGCAAAGTTTTATGCAAATTCATGGAACAGCACCAAAATGATAAGCCGCCCAAAAACTGCTCTTCCGATGGGCTGAGCACCTTAACCATAACTACAGGCCCGCTACCGCAGCCCATGTAATATATATATAATAGTTTTCGTAAACGTTGTTCTTTTAGAGATACCTTGGTTAGTAGTTTTATGCAATTTGATGACAATAGCAAACCAAGTAAATGGCTAAGGAATTGCAGACAAAGTTTCTTTAAATGTACTAGATGTATGTTTTGCAAGTATGCGTGCAACTGCGCAACATATAGACATCCAATATTAGGCCATCCTATCATGAACAACAGTAAAATAACTTGTGAGTCAGACTTTGTGGTTTATGTTCTTAGATGCCCGTGTAACAAGTGGTACATCGGAAGCACTAAATGTACGTTAAAGTTCTGTATATTGCAACATGTATGAGCTATTAACAACAATAACGTTGCCTCACCCATGGCCAAACATTTTGCTGAATTCCATGGGGGCAATCTTGAAGGTTTCACTTTTTTTGGAATCCATAAAGTTGAAACAGGACCAAGAGGAGGGGACAAAGAACGTTTACTTCATCAGCAAGAGACACAGTACATTATAGACTTTGAAAGTAAAAATCGCATAGGACATAACATCAACGAAGAACTATACAACTTTTTAGGACACGAATAGTTTGATTATAACATATTTATTGTGACATGTGTTCAAGTCTAGTACCGCAATTCAAATTAGCATCATGTTAACAGCTATATGAGATCTCATGGCATAGAACTTTCCAGCAGTGTCCATGAATAATGTTTTTTTTTTCTTTTTCATTAGCATTCAACGGTATTACATCAATTTTTCTGTTTGTTTTTTCTCTTTTTTCCCCCTTTTTTCTTCTATGAGTTTTGGTTAGATAGTATTATTATGTTTTTATTTGTGCTTCACTTAGATGAGTTAGGAATATGGGGGTAAATGACAACTTAGGTGTGATTGTCACTGATCATCATAGGCTAATGTATAGTGTCAACCGACTAATATCTAGAGTGCCCATTCCAGAATGGTTGGCTGCTGGTGATTGAGTGAATGATCGAGTGATGAAGGGATGTTATGAAGAGACCTAGGCCAGGGATGATTAAAAGGTACACAAGATATACATTTAGGGCCTAGAGCCTGAACAAACAAGTACTACACATATATTCATTATTATACAAACAAGTGTGGCGTGATCCATAGCGGTAGACTGGGTAAAGCTGGTTGGCAGTAGCGTGGGGGCTAGCACTTGGAGTTTAAGTCTGGTCTTGAATAGTTATATTGATGGGATGGCCTTGATGTCAGGGCATGGTGGCATTACAGTGGTGAGGGGCAAGTAGAGAGAAGGAGAAGAATTTGTGGGTGACTCAGGGGCTAGGAGATAGGGGTTGCAAAGAGATGAGGAATACAGAGTGCTAGAGGGAGACTAAAGAGGGATGCATTTAGCATTAATATGGGTCAAGACTATGGATAGATTTACAGATGAGGAGTAGGAATTTAAAGTGAATGCAATTGTATACATCAAGCCATACAGCATGTGACAATTTGTATAGGTGGAGGGCGTGATGGTCATGGTAGATTGTAAAGGGTTGCAAGTAGCACCAATTAGAACTTTATTTAGAGGAGAGAAAGAGTAGAGGGAAAGCCAAGAAGTCGGTTCATGCATTAAGTAAGGTATGCTTAGCAGAAGAGCAGAGATCAGCGCTTCAGAAGTATGTTGGGAGAGATGGGGGAATTTTGTTCTTATGTTCAGTAGGTTAACACTGGCAGCAGTGGAAATAGACATGATAATTCTGTGTTGCCTCAGGTCACTGTAAAAAATGACCTGAAGTTTGCAAACCTTGGTTGACTGAGATAGGTGGTCAGGAGTGAAGGAGAAGGGAGCTAGGAAAGTGGGGTTAGCATTGGAGGCAGGGAGAAAGATGACTTCTGGCTCTGAGGTATTGAGCATTATGCAACTTAAGGTCAACCAGTGACAGGGCTGAAGGAGGGAAAAGAGAAGAAGATTTGGGTATCCTCTGTGAGGTGTTAATACATTTCAACGGATGAGATGGCTTTGCCCAGTGAGGAGGTGTAGACGATAGGACGAGTGGGTCTAGGAGTGATCATTGGGGTCCCACAGGCAGGGGGTAAGAAGGTGAGCAGGGTGTATGTATTTCTGTGATTTTGGAGCAGAAGTGGGAAGCAAAGTCATGAAAGCAGAGACAGAGAGAGGAGGCGAGGGATAGCATAGTCTGGAAGGTCAGTGAAAGTTTGTGGGGATGAAAGGGTTGAAAGAACATAAGGTCAGTGTAGTAAGCAGATTTGGACCAGTCAAGAGCACTGGGAATAGCAAGGAGAGAGTCTTTATAGGCAGTGAGAAGAAGATAGCTTTGCTCTGGGTTGATAATTACAGATCAGAAGTACCCTGAGCTCTGCGTCCATTTTCTAGTAGTTTTGTGTCAAGGCATCCTTGTGTCACTGCAGTGCGAGGATTCGTTGGCCAGGGCTGTGGTATGTAAGTTGCTTACAGAGGTGTATATTCTGATGTTTCATATCTGTTTGAGGGCAGGGGGGTGCTGAGTAGCCATGTGTGGGCCACTTAGTTGATATGCGCATCATGAAGTGGAGCCTGTTAGTGCTGGGAGCCGTATGTGGAGATCATCATGGGCAGGCTGGTGCAGGGTGCAGAACATCTTTAAACCAAAGATAGCAAATCCTAACATGGCATAGCAAGAATGTAAAAGGCATAAAAGGCATAACAACACAGTAGTTATAATGCATAGCAAAGCACAAAAGGAAGGCTAACACAGCAAAACATCTTAGTCTCTAACCAGCAGTCATACTGATTTCCCAGTTTATTATTTTCCTTTGGCACTGTTCAGCCCTGTATTTCTCCCTCTCTCAAATAGATGCTTTTTTCACTGTGTGCACAGGGATATCAGAATTGGCAGATCAGGGGTGGAGGAAGTATGAAGACTCCTCTCATTATCATAAGCAGAATATTAAAGGGATGGGAGGCGTGAACATTCGGTTCAGGGAATGGGCTGCCTTGGATATGAGGACCCCAGATGTTCACTTCACTTCCCTTAGTATGTTGGATAGAAGGCTGAGAGCCACGTCACACATCTCTCTCACTTGCTCAGGTGCTCAGCCCAGTGGCCCTGCTGAGACGTCCCCCATCAAGGCAACACACAGTGTGTTTCAGGGGTTCGTCAGGCGATCAGGACAAGGAACATACCCCGTTGTCTCCAGCAAGCCTCAAACCTCTCTGACACGCTGCACAGAGCTAAAGGCCAATATGAATCCCCCTTCCTCTTCACCATGATGTTTAGGCCGCTCCACAACTTTAGTGTTCTGAGTGATGCTGAAATCCTGCAGGGTGTGGATGCCTTAAAATTCCCCACATGGAGCTGGGTGCACCATTCCTGGGCTTGAAAGGTTGTATCAAGGTATCAAGAAGGTGACTGGAGGCATTCTGATTGGTGTTGAGATGAGGCGTGTCCTTGCTTATCATTTTGGCAGCACCACCACATTTTTCAGTATGAGGAATGAGCATCCATAGTGGCTTTGTCATGGGGGAAGCCAGGTGTCAGTAGTAGCCATCACAAAGAGATTGAGATGATGAAAGCCAAAGTGGTCAGCAATGAATGAGATGTTATTGTAGAAGCATCGGGTGTTCCAGAAGCCCAGGTGAAGGTCAGTGAAGGGCGTGGGGAGCAGGGGTTAGTGGGGAAGTAGAGAAAGGAAAACAGACGTGATATATGAGTTTCGAGGGCATAGTGTGTAGACGGGGGAGGGGGGTGGTCAGGGTGCCTGTTAGAGATAGTGTAGACCATGGGGATGGCCATGGGGCCAGCAAGTGCTAGGACACAGCTTTGGGGTAGACAGAGGCTCTAAGAGAGGGGGAAGGGTACAGTTTGACGAAGGAGTAAGAGAAGTAGGAGCATGGTGTTGTGGGGCATTTGAGTCAACAAGGGAATGGGGAGAGGAATGAGTGGTTTCGGCAGAGCAGCTGAAGGGAGGTTATGCATTGTTAATTGAAAAATGACTTTGCTTGTAGGATCAAATATTACGGCTAAGATACAATAGTCCGGGAGCAACCAAAAAGGATTTCTAAGATAGAAGAGACTTGAAGTGACCAAAAATTACAGCTAGGATGCAATATTGCGGTAGCGACCAAAAATTACAAGAGAGATGCAGTACACAGATAGCAACCAAAGGTTACAGTTAAAATGTAATTAATAGGCTTCTAGCCGCTAAACTTGACAGCTAAAATTATATAGGATGATTGTGGCCAAAAATTGCGATAGAGAAACAGCAGGCCAGTAGTGACCAAAAATGACAGCTAAAATGCATTTGGCCAGTTTAGACTAAATATTACAGATGGAATGCAATAGCATGTTAGGGACCAAAAATTACAATAGATATGCAGTATGCCACTAGTGAACAAAAATTACAGCTAAGCTACAATAGGCCGGTAACAACCAAAAATTGCTCCTAAAACGCATTAGTCAGGTAGCAACCAAAAATTACAATATAGATACAATAAGCTGTTAGTGATCAAAAATGATAACTAAGATGGCATAGGCCACAAGAGCCCAAAAATGACTGCACAGAAATAACAAGCCAGTTGTGACCAAACATTACAATAGGGTTGAAATAGGCTGAGAGCAACCAAAAATGAAAGCTAAAATGCAATATGCTGGTAGCACCCAAAACTGATAGCTAAAATACTATATGCTAGTAGCAACTAAAACTACAATAGAACCACATTAGTCTGAAAGCGTTTAGTCCTGCTCGCGGCATATTAGACAGAGTTCTGGGGTGATCAGGTGCATTGGAGGTGGTGCTGCGGAGGAAAGGGGGTCCTACGACAAACCAGGCCTGACAGGACCAGTCAGGTGCTGCCATTAGCCTAAGGATACCTTTGCAGTGGGATGCATGGCATATAGTATGCCTAGAAGTGGTGCCTTAAGGGATGTTTGGGGCCATCTGACCTGAAGCAGGAGTAGGGAACACCAGAGCCCAAATGGGATTCAGCGCAGACTTCCTGTACATTTGGTCACAATGTCATCTGACCTGAGGAAGGCCTCATCTAAGGATGCAAATGGATGTAGAGAGCACCATGCTTTATTCCGGAGCAGTGTGCCTGGACCTCGGTCCCAACTTGATTGCTTTACGCTTCTGAGACCTATCATTTTATGCAAAAATACTCCACGTGTTGATGTGACTGTGGCATAGATTTTCCAGTATTACGGTAGAATTGTTGGTATTATAGCTTATTTTGAATTTATACCTCTTCATGTCTGACTCCTCCTACTTCTAAACACAGTAAAATAGCAGTGGCTGTGGCTGAATTGTTTAATTGGAGGGGCGCAAATATATGTACATAATATGCAGGAGCAACTGAGCGCAGCGAGGGAACCTGAAAAAAAACACAGGCGGAGGGTTCGGGGTTTCCCCCCCAAATTTTGTTTTATGAAAATGGGTTAAAATGGTGCATTTTAGAGTACCTTCTGTGAAAAACTGGATATAGGGACACACTGTTTGCAATCTATTTTATATGGTAACATATGAATAAACCCAATAGATGTAAATGACCAACAGTTCACACTACCATTTTCCAATGCACTTTCATTATGCCTTTGCCCACAACATTTGCTAGTATGTAAACCATGTTCATGCTGGCTGTGCCCACATATGCCCATTCATTCTGAACCAATATATGCCAGTATTACCATATAAGGACTCCCAGCCAGTAGAAATATAATTCCTCAGAAAGAAAGTATATCCAGGCTGATATACCAAGAAAAAACAGTGTACCAAGTGATAACAGTTATCATATTTGCTTTACCCTTGATGCACATTATTGTGCATCAAGGGTAAAGCAAACATGATAAGTGTTAATATTACCTGGCAAGACTGGTCTACATTGGATGTAGGCCAGTAACAACAATTGTCATGTTTGCATTGCCCTTGATGGACAGTAACTGATCATCAAGCAAAGCCATGTGCTGTTATGTGGCTAGACTGGCCTAAATTCAATGTATGACAGTCTTGCTAGATAATAGCACTTGTCATGTTTTCAGTAACTGTCTGTGCATCAAGTATATAGCAAAGACAAGTGTTATTTTGTGCATCGACTGGCCTACATTTAATGTAGGCCAATCTAGCCAAATCATGTTTGCTTTACCCTTAATGCACAGTAACTTTGAAGAATTGTGGGTAAAGCAAAGGTAAGTGTTATTACATGGATAGATTGTCCTGCATTCAATGTAAACCAGCCTATTCACGTCATACGTCATGTCACAGTACGCTGTGCATCAAGGGTAAAGCAAAAAATAATGCCATGCCCAAAGCAGCCCTTGCACCTGAATATAGGGCCCCCACTCTACGGGGTCCCTATATTTAGGGGTAGGGGTTGACACACAGACATGCAACCCACACAAACATGTTCACCATTACATTCACACACAACCAACACAAATATACATATATACATGTATACAATCCATACATGCATGTATACATAAGCCTGCCAGGAAATGAGGCCTCTTCGCTCAGTCAGTATGTTCACATTGCAGAGATATGAAGACACTGAAGCACAGGAGAGGCGCCCTCCCTTGTCAGGCAGCTTGCCTACACTCTTGGCGTAATAATGCGAGTCAGCGGGGACAGGCTTTTGATGCCCCACTTGCTCCCATTATTTTCAGCTATGTTTGTTGGGGTGCATTTTGACTCTGCAACAAACAAACAAAAAACAAGCCTAGCAGGGGAGACGCCGCTGCAGAGAGGCATGCAGCACAGTCCCCCATGCAAATATCGCACGTGGGGGACTGTGCTGCCTGTCACTGAGGCTGTCACTGAGGCTAGGTGGTGGCCTGCCCACTCAGGCAGGGGACAACGCCTGCCCCTCACCCAAAGTGGCCGGCCACCACTGTAAAATAGGTGTTTCCATGTGTTTATAACGACAACAAAAATAACGCCATACATTTTCAGTGACACTTTAATAACGAAAAAAGTGGAATTTTTGTTCTATCCCATTTATACAGCGTTTTACCCTCCCAACTACTCCACCCCTTTTAATTCCTTGCCCAACCCCCATATATGCTTTTACTAAAAAAAACAAGGTGCCACTGAAAATGTTTGTCATTATTTATTTTTCATTATTAACATTATTTGCATACCATAATAGGCTTTATTACTACCAAATATAATAGTACTTAATTTATGATCCTTAGAAATATGATGGACTGATTGGAATGTTCAGGTTGGCACATTCCAGGGTTGATCTTTTAAATCGCTGAGCTATCCAATTGTGACACAGTATATTGTTTAATCAACTGTGCAGTTAAAAAGAAACATTCATGAGGAAATCTACCCACTAATCTCTCCTGTCCACGTCAGGAATTAAAAAAAAAATACAACACTACTATTATCAGGTTTACTAGCAGGCCACAGTATATTTCTCCAGCTTCTAAGATGTATGTAATTGATCATTGGTTACTTACAACGTGCTTAATACCCAGATATGTATAAGCATGGACCCGGGGCACGAACCTGTGTTGCTCTGCATCGTCCTCCTTCCAAGGCAAGCACTTTGCCCCTGAGCTATCCTCCTGAGACTTATCCCTAACATCTGTTATAATAAGTGTTATATTAATAAGAAATGTAACCCTCAAAGCCAATGCATTGACAAAAACTGTGGTATGCACAGTTGAGGAGAAATATATGGTGAGATAGCTCAGATGGTTACGTTCCCACTGCTTGTATCTATGTATATTTGGCAGATCACAGGTTGGAATCCCAGCACGTTTTCATTGTGATGATCTTCGTTTGTTACTGTTTGTCCACTTTTGCTATTTGAAGAGCCATGTCTTAAGCTGTTTCCTGAACGCAAGTAGGTTTTGTTTCAAGCAGGGACATTTATTTAGGGTACAGTGTTCTGGGGTTTGGTATCCAGTGAGGAGAATGAGGATCCCCCTTGTTGTTTCTTGTTGAAGGTAGGTCATGGGGTTGATGGTATTGCCTGGTAAGTCCCTCTGATCACTTCAAAAAAGTGCTTCAGGCAAACCAGGGGAGAACCTTTGCCCATCATCTTCCAAATATGGAAAGAGTCAGACATTATAAATGACCAATAAATAGCATCCCCAGGCTTTTTAGTCTGAGAACTTCCATTTCAGTTTAAGTGTTACCCAAATATTTTATCATTTTGGTAACATATTCTGGGAGCATACCCACATCATTTGATCTGATTTTGAAAAAGTTGCTGTGACAATGTCCCATCTTTGACGCTAGAAGATTGGACAGGGCACCAGCACCCACTACGTCACGTAGACACAGGAGGAGGTACAAGGTTGATCCTCCAGCTCCCATGTCCATCCTGCGCCTTGTGTGTGTTTCCAATCAGCCGGTCCCCACGACCATGGGAAATATGGCGACAAAGCAGAGACACAACCCTGACAATTCTGTAGACCATACGAATGCCAGCCTATCACCTATAATGCACACATGGTAGTCGCACCAGGACTCACTTGTGTAGGTAAAGAACATTGGCCTAGCCTGGCCCTTGACAGATATAAACTGGAGGACGGACAGTCGGGCATTGTGCAAGTCTGCAGTATGGCTACCAAAGAGGTGTTTGAAGCAAGGCGATGCAAACTGAAGGGAAGGTGGAGGGCGAGATCAAAGAGAAGGAAGGGGAAGGAGAAGTAAAGGCAGTGAGAGGAGCAGAGGTAGTAAAGATCCTGGTGCAGGAGCAGGAAATAGTATTGAAGGTAGAGAGTGGAGCATAGGTCGTAGGGCAACGATAAGAGTGGAGCTTAGATGCAAAGGGAAAGAGAAGAAGCAGAACAGGAGAAGTGAAGAGTGAAGGAGGTGGGGAGAATGGAGAGGAAGTAAATAAAAAGATGGAATGAGATGCCGAGAAAAGAAGGGGGTAGCGAGGTGAGGCGAAGGAATAAGCTGAGTGGCAGAACAAAAATAAGACTAGAAAGAGAGATCAGAAGAAAATGAGGAATAAGGAAACGAGAGGAAAGGAGGAAGAAAGTAGAGGGCAGGGGTAAATGAGAGAATGGCCCAGAAGCAAAATAATACTGTGGTACTGTGGTGGGAAGGGTTCAGGTAGCTGCTGGAGGCCCGGAAGAGTAACCAGCTGAGCTAGGCCTGCAAAGCAACACAGGGAGAGAAAAGGTTTTGAGGGTCCAACACTAGCGAAAGAGTTTAATTCCAGACCCCTGTCAAGAAGATGCAAGGGGCAGGGGTGCCAGGTGCCAGGTACTCTGAAAGTACAGCCAAAAGTACTACCGAACCCATATGACTTCTTGGCCAGCCCAAGCCAAGGTAAGAAAGACCCTACAAAGTGCCTAGGAAAGACTGTGGAGCACTTAAAACCCAAGACACTGACTTTGTACTGGTGATTGGCAACATTAAAACTGCAGGACTGCCGCCCTTCCAAATGTGCTTGTTGTGTGTCCTCATGCACGTGGCCTGGTCTACTAAGGACAGTGCCCCACTGTCCCTTGTGATTTTGAGACCCCCAACATTCATGCTGGACACTGTGACGAAGTCGGAAGAGAAATTCTCTCAAAAAAGCTTGCAAGATCTAGATTGGTGAGTATTAGCAGGTGTTCATTTGGATTCGCCAACACGTCTTTCGACCTTTGAGGTCCTTTTCAAGGCAAGATAGGTTTGGTAGGACCGGTTAGCCGCCTCAAAGTCAGGAGGGGGTGGCCCCTGTATTGATATCTGGTGGGTAATCCCCAGTTCAGGGTGGATATAGAGCCTTATTGTTGGTCATACGGGTTATCTCGGTCGGCTGCACTGTTTACTGTCTGTAAGGCAAACCTACTCAGGAGGGAGAGGGAAGGACTGGGCACCAAGTCCAAAGGCAAGCTATTCTGTTCAAGCCTGTAACAAAATCCCATCCCTTGTTCTCAGTCAAATCTAATCCCTTGGCTTGGTTGTGTCCCATTCAATAAAGAATCTGAACCAATACTGTGACTTTGAACTCAAACGCACAACTGTCTGTGATCCCTTTGTCATATCACAGACCAGGGAAGTCAATTGCAACTCAAACTTCCATAAGGACTTTGATGCACTGAAATAGGTTCTCTATACAGAACAATGCACTTAAAGGCATGGTCTAGTAAACATTTTTATTGTCCCTACGGGTCGGCCATGTTTTTTTAAGCCTAAGTGGTTCGATTTTAGAAAACTTTCCTATGGACCTTACCCGAGTTTTCATCCATTAAACGCACGCGAAAACAAGCACCAGGGCGCCGCCATTTTCTGATAATCCTATCACTTGCCGCATCGCCCTGGCTGAACTGCTTTTGCGGCACTAAATCAATTCCCCTGCCTCTGAGCCTGACATTATCCAAACATTCATATTCCCCGCCTCCCTCCGTGACGTTACTGTGCTGCGTCCCACTCATCTTCTACGCGACTCCACACAGAACCCGGAAACCAACACAGACCATCACACAACACAGCGCGCCACAATTCGGAATATGAAACTGTACTTTAAAATCAAACAGCAACACAGTACATTTGGTAAAGTACATTTATTTTACATTAAATGTTTAGAGAATATTCAGCAATTGCCATATGAACTCCGAAAGCCATTTATTTTCTTTTATCTGTATCCGCCATGGTAAACAGGGTGTTGCTTTTTGTTAAAAGAAGCACTTTGGAAGCACGGTGAACCGCAAGGCTGTTCCATCAACTAGGCACTAGTCCATCGTAAAGGTTGATATGTTGCTTCTAGCCACTAGTACAGAGTAAGGGCATGTGGGCCCTTGGCGATCGTCCCATAAAATTGTCAGTGTGCTCCAGTTGTTCACACGAAGCTGCAGGTGTCTACTGTAAAAGCCATCTGCTGGTGTCTCAAACCGATGGCAGTAGCAGAAGGGGAGCAAATACCTGTTATGAAAACAAAAAAATTATAATTAGTCTCGCCAGCCGATCTTCATTAATATTACTTATTTTATTTATTACAGCAGATCAGAAACTATTTGCTTGCATGGATGGTTCAATGGAGTATGTTCGGCTCTAAAATCAATGCGAAAAGTAACAAAATAAATCGAGGCCAACACACAATGATAAACGACAGTTAGTCTACATGCGTGAGGAATGATATGATATATGATATGGCATTTGTAACGCGCCTATACTCAAGTGTTTCTAGGCGCAACGAGGCAGGTGGGGAACAAGGGCAGACAGACAACGATCCTACTAGGCCAGGTGTCTTTCTGATCGCGCATGGGGAAGGAGGTGGGGGGGGGTAAAAGTGTTGTACATGGTTAGTTGAATACAAATTAAATAATAGGGCCAGCTGGTGGCAAGTGCAAGGTAAATGCCGGGAGAAGGGGCTGAAGGATACAGAGACAGTCCCGTAGTGCAGGTAGGCAGTGCAGGGAAAAGTGGCTGGGCCAAGGACCGAGATCGGTGAGACCAGTGGACCTGCATGCCCATGTGCCCACTACGAACACGTTTTCCTTGCTTTTCCTAGCTCTCCATTCATTCATTTATTCATGCATCCATTAATTAAATCTTCATTCCGGTATAAAAGCGTGTAAAGATTTACTTACATTATATTTGAAATTTCCATTGTGTCTCTTCGTAATGCAGTCTGTAAAACGGACCGTGCTCTTGACAACGATTTTTCGTATACTGAACTAAAATGAAACTCGGTCTAGTTTCTGAATTTTGTGCCTTATCGTCTCTTACGTTATTGCGCACCCCCTTCAAATGTAGTTCTTTCAGCATGGTCCCTGTCTCAAGGTCAAAAAACAATAGACCCTTATACTTCCAGTGCGACTTGTGGGCCTCATCTGGGCGCAAGCTGAAAATCAAAGCCGCTGTCCTTCGCATTCTTTATTTGCAACATCACGTAGTATAGGCATCTGTGAGAACTTGAAGTTTAGAATCTGTCTATGTAGTGCGCCTCAATGTGCAAATGCGAACTGGCTTCTCTCCCAAATGCCACGGCCCGCTTGGCTGACGGGTTCTAAGTGCCCCAGTTTTGTCCCCGTTGTCTGCGAGCTTTGCAGCCCAAATTGAGACATTTCATTTTTGGCGGAAGGTCAGGGAAAGTATAAAGTACCACAGGAGTTGAGTTAAAAGTGAGATTTATTGTTTGTTTGTTTGTTTTATCATTTGCAATACGCAAGCCTCCCCTCCCTTAACAGTGCGCAGCATTTACATTTACATGA
Organism: Ambystoma mexicanum; assembly: GCF_040938575.1. Taxonomy (NCBI): domain Eukaryota; kingdom Metazoa; phylum Chordata; class Amphibia; order Caudata; family Ambystomatidae; genus Ambystoma; species Ambystoma mexicanum. The sequence goes on along the minus strand of NC_090921.1, from coordinate 1,175,090,509 downwards.
GATGAGACATGAGAAAAATATATACATACACATATATGAGGTGAATAGAGAGAATTCAAAGATGACACCCAGCTTGTTCGCCACCCATGATGGTGAAGGTAGGGGTTAGGGTTACAGGTACACTGTACAATAACATTTATTTACAAAAAGACAATCGTATTGCAATTATTTAAACCGGGATTTGTACATCACAATCAGCTGTGCTTCGGGTGGGCATGGCACAGTCGCAATGTTCGGTGGCAATGGATCACTGCTCTGCACAGAAACGTCCAAAATTCCATATCTGTGCTTCTCTAACACAGAAACAATAAGGCCTTTCACAAAGTCGAACTGCATTTCATCATAGACTGGTTTGATCACCCATTGCTTACTTCATTTTGAAAACACCTTAGTGTAGCGAGGCATCCTTACGTTACCCCTAGTCCTAGATTGTTCACGTCCGACATTGCTGTTATGGGCCAAGACCGCTAGTAGAGTGCGATGTTTCATGCCCCGAAAGCTAAAATGCAAGCGCTCTGGCCTGTACTTTAGGCACATATTGTGGAACACCTCCAAATCTCCTGTGTGACAGAATTCTGTCAGTCCTCTCAAATCTCTTGATAGAGTTTTGTCGAAAACAATCTTCTCAATGGCTTTGTGTGTCAGTAAAGATGGAATCAACCACTTCTTCTTCCGTGCCTCCTCTGGGGACAAAGGGCCATGTTCACATTGGTGGAAATATTGATTTGCTGTCCAGCGGTGAACGTTGGTACAGTGGTGCATCAATGACCGCCATTTTTCAAGTAGTATTTCCACTGACCCTTCAAAAGTTTTTGAGCTCCACCAAAGATGGTTGGTGATAGAATGGGACCACTGCAAAATACTTTCAAAACCTTTTTTTTTCCTTGCAGCCGAGATTTTCTTATTGATTGATTTAGCAAGATGCCATACGTCAAATTGATGTTTAATATGTGGGAACTGCTCTCTCATTGTCTTGGCAATTGAAACCTGTCTATCCGTGGCTATGAGGTCGATGTGCATTCCCCATGATTGTAGATATTCCACTGATTTTATAAATCCTAGTTTCTCCATGACCACTGACGAGGTACATTGTGTTACCTGCACGACCACCGAACTCACAATTTTCTTACTATCCATGTCCTGAAAATGGTAGGTGCAGTACTTGGCAGAAAATCCAGGGCTGTCGCACTGTCCATCGTCGGCTAGTCTGAATCATTTGCCTTCGAATGTACTTGCTAGAGACAATTGTTCAATTTTCCAAGCATCACTAATGGCCGGAAACAGATAATCACGTTGGTATATGTAGTACAGCGCTTTAGAAATGAAATGGAGTCCCACAAACTGAAAGAAAGCCTCTAACTTTCTAAAACTGGAGCCACTAAAAAGTGATGCAGCTGCGCACAGTAATTGCCTGCTGGCAGTTTCCCCAGCATCAGTTGTGCAGACCATGAGAACCTATGATTTAATCTACAGGCGGCATTTATTTTGACGTTACTGCCTTTTATTTGACGAGTCACATTAATCAATGGCTTCCCACGTACTTTCCCTCTAATGGAATGCACACATTTCAGCATACTTATAATTTCCATCAAACACCTGTCGAATACAATGTATTTGCTCTCTTTCATTAGACTGTCATCCTGCGTCAACGTTGTTTCGGCCTGTGACGTTGTGGAGATTTCAACACATTGGAAAGTGATATCACTGATATCAAGTTCTGATGCGTCTATGGATGCTGCGGCTGGTTCATTCTCTGTCATTTCGACATCTATTACTTCAACATTGATGGGAGAACACAACAATGTCGACAGGTTTTATGGTGGCAAATTTTTGGCGGGTGTAGATTGTGTGAATTGATCTGCAACTACTTCAGAGCTATCTTCAATACATTGAATAACATCTTCTTGTGGTGGTGCAGTCGCACTGTAGCTATGGTCCAATGCAACTTTGCTGTAGTCTCCAAACACAGTTAATTCATGTTCTGGCCATTGGACATGAGCATCTCGAGCCTGAACACGCCTCGCCTCAATTAATAGTTCCTCCATAGTGTACACGGTCTGGCAAGCCACATCTCTCATTCACTTCCCTGTCTGTGTATGTATAGTTCTGACACCCACGGGTAACTGGAGGAGAGATTGGAAAAGGGATGTTCAGTTTAAACACAAGATAAAGTGTAGTCCAATTGACTGGAAAAAAACATAAAATAGTCCCCAGCACAAACATTTTTTTAAAGCTATGAACTGTTTGTAACTAACCTTTTTTGTTTTCTTTTCTTTGCAACTTTTTTGACTCGACCTTCAACATCTGCACGCTGTAGCTCCGATTCGTTTCCGCATGTCCTCCCTTCCTCTTGCGCTGCAACGACTATATTTTCTGTATCCGCATAGACAGCACGGAATGAGGCTCCATCGTCTCCCTGAAACGTAGTACTTTCATTACTATGTATCAAAATATTGTTAGCATAAAACACACGTGAGGACGAACACACGGGTACATCTCAATTGCCAAACACGATTTAAATATTGTGTGCAACAATCAAACGACAAGTATTCGACCAGTGATGATCTATTTCGATGGAGCTGTCAGTATCCATACCTCTGGCTCTGCATGGACTGCCATGAATGGTTGTATTGGAGAGGAGGCATCCGCATCTCCCTGAAACACAGTACTTGCATTAGTTTGCTTTTCAATATTGGAAACACAACACACACTTGGGGTCAACGGCACAGGTACATATAAAGAGATAACCACAAATGATGCATTGTCCAAAAGAATCAAGGAAAATCTAAATATGATCACATTTCATCGACTTATTTCTCCGATTCCTTTACATCTGCATCATCTAAATGAGATGTTGTGATTGTGGTGGAAGCTCCGTCATCTCCCTGAAACACAGTACTTGGATTAGTATGGTTTTCAATATCGGAAACATAACACACACTTGGGGTCGAACACACAGGTACATAAAAAGAGATAACCGCAAATGATGCATTGTCCAAAAGAATCAAGGAAAATCTAAATATGATCACATTTCATTGACTTATTTCTCAGATTTATTTACATCTGCATCATCTAAATTGGATGTTGTGATTGTAGTGGAAGCTTCGTCGTCTCCCTGAAACACAGCACTTGCGTTAATAGGGAAGAAAGTATAGCAAATGGAATCACGTTATATGATCACGCATGATGGAGCTGTCATTATCCATACCTCGTGCTGCTGAAGAATATCTATGGATGTTGCAAATGTAGTGCACACTTCCGAAAGCTGTTGCGCTGATTCGTATACGCATGGTCCCGCTTCCACTTGCCCTGGAATTACTTGAATGTCAGGCTCTGCATCAAGTGCAGGGGTTGACACTCCATCAACTGCCTGAAACACAGTACTTGCATTAGTGAGGATTACAATAGTGAAAACATAACACACACCTGGGGTCGACAGCACAGGTACATATCAACGGCTAACCACGAATGAAACATTGTGTAGAACAATCAAACGACAAGAATTCCAGCTCTGATGATGACGCTCGATGGAGCTGTCAATATCCATACCTCCTGCTGGTGAAGAACATCTAGAAATGTTGTAGAGGTGGCGGACGCTTCAGCATCTCCCTGAAAGACAGTACTTGCATTAGTATGGATAACACTAATTATAACTGAAAACAAACACCAGTGGACGATAACTAAGGTGTATATCAATTGGAAAGCACTAACCAAACATTCGGTAAAATAATTACACAATAAAATAAAACTATTACTTGATATGCATAAAACAAGTCTGTAGCGGATTAGCCTAGTAAGATTACCTGATACGCGCTAGAAGTGGTTGATAACTGCGACCACGTCAAGGATGTAGAATGTTCTTGCTTCAGATTCAAGGGATAGTCAAGAAGTTGTAAAGGTAAATTAATGATTGATAATGAAATGCCAATATTAAAAATAGCCATGTAAGGCGACAGAATACTTGAAAAATGCTCAATACAGCACAGTTCCCTGTTCCCATATATATACATTGCGTTTGTGGCTTATGAAATCGAAAAAGAATATATTGATAAATGTAATTATTCAAAAAACTATACACTCATATCAATATCGAAATTATTACAAGGGATAGAACACCTACAATATCAATTAATCCGTTCGGATACCTACACACTACCGCAAGGCCTAAAGCTAAATCCGGACACTTGACTCACCGGTGGCGGAATGTGGACGAATAGAGTGGGAATAGCGTTCTTCAGCAATTTCCGTGTCGTTCCCCGTTTATTCTTCTTTGTTACCCAAGATGTTGTGTACATGTCCAAGGAAAAGTGCTGGCTGCAGATGCGGTATCGATCACCCCTCTTGTCCTGTAAGACTTGTTGGACTCTACTTTCCAGCTCATCCAGTGGATATCCGCAATGTCTGACCCATTCTCTTATTCGATCAACAGTTTTCGGGAATACATGCATTTTAGTGCCTTCAGATTTCGCATGGGTCTTCGAAGGGCAACCGCTAATCGAACAGGCAGGCATTGTTGATAAATCTGAAAAGTAAATATCGGCATTATTATACAATCTTCAAGAAATAAAGATTTGATACAAAAGTAAATGAATCATACAATGATCAATGCAAGGTTTGTTTTGGTCGCAGGAACTATACCAGTTCATTATGTGCGGCTTAGTATTTGCATAAGTTGCAGAAATGTATAAATGATGTCACTAAAATCTGAACATGTGACTCATCCCTTGGATGTTCTGTATTGCACGAGAAGGAAACATGCTTACATTATAGACTGGACCCCCGAAGGATGCAATTCGATGACAATAGACACAGATGAAAATAAATAGATCTATTGATAGCATAGCAATGGAAACTCAAGTCAATAGCAGTGAGACCAATGAACATAGCACTATTGTGTACTCTACTCGCAAATAGATAGAAATTTAAAAAATCTGCGAAATATGACTAGGATACATGGCCTTACCTTGACCAACCAACAGTTGGATTCAGCAAGCAGAGCAGTATGTTGCAGGAGAATAGGTGGGTGGCCACAGGTAGCACACTGATGGGTTTGCTCTAAGCGGTCACAGAAGTTCACGGATAGCACGACGACGAGCAGATTAGCATAGATCTCAGTGGTTGCCAGGTAACACGTTCAGGAGTTGACTTGCAAAGCACAAAGATGTTCTCATGAGACATATCAAGTGGTCTATAAAGTATTAGAAACAGGGGTGTGTTTGTGAATGAATGACGTATGTATGTTGTGGTCTTAGGGGGGCGGCCTGCTACAAGGGGAAGCCTGGCTGGAGACATGGGGTCTGAGGAGGCCATGTGACCGATGGCCCCTTGGCGTGGGATACCTTTTGAAGTGTACATGCAGTTTGGCACCTTGGCCTTTCGCGCCCCTGACAGCCCCCCATGCCAGCGCTCAACCATTGGCGCGAACCAACTTTATATCAATACATAGTATATCGCCTTTATATCAATGATAGTATATCGTTGCTTATCAATAACAAATGCCACATACCAGAGATTCTTGTGAGCACAGACCCACACTTCAACCGGTGTATTATAGTGGTCAAGACTCTAAGGCCTGTATAATCCAATGGTAATTGTTAGTATAGATATATGTGTGACTTTTATAGAGACATAACCTACTGAAAGACTTTGAACAAGTGTTATTTAGTGCATGCATTATCGAGAATATGTTATGTTAGCTAAGATAGATAGTGACCACTCTGCTTCACAGCGACCAGACCTTCACCCATTCGGAGCACAGATGTCTGACGTCCATCCTTGAATGGAGACACACTTGATTCATTTAAAAAATCGAAACAACCGTTGTTGAAATATATGTGGTGTTTTATTTTGTATCTTATTTTCATGACACAAAAATGCAAGACTTTAAAGATTATACAGGTCTGGTTGCAGCACAGCGAGAGAAAATCCCCTGTACTCACTGCTGTCACTCGGGAACGTTTCTCTAATGGCACGAACAGCACAGGCGGGTATCACTCTTCGAACGCGGTGTCCAAGCCTCCCGTGGAGCCACCATGTAAAGGAACGATAGGCCACCAGCCTGTACCACCTGTGAAAACCGTTGTTAAAATATATGTGGTGTTTTATTTTGTATCTTATTTTCATGTCTTATTTTCATGACACAAAAATACAAGACTTTAAAGATTATACAGGTCAGGTTGCAGCACAGCGAGAGAAAATCCCCTGTACTCACTGCTGTCACTCGGGAACGTTTCTCTAATGGCACGAACGGCACAGGCGGGTATCACTCTTCGAACGCGGTGTCCAAGCCTCCCATGGAGCCACCATGTAAAGGAACGATAGGCCACCAGCCTGTACCACCTGTGAAAATGAATGAAACAAACTGTTTTTAAATGACCAAGATAAGTTTAATAAACGTTTGTTTTCAATGACAATTCTTGTAACTAATGGCATTCTACACGGACAAATGCTACCTAGACAATGCACACTATTGAACAACTTACATGCGTTACAATGATATGTAGATGTAATTTTGGATATAGTAGAAGAACATGAAATAGGAGTGGCATGACAAGCAGAGTATACTTACTCGTTACTCGGATTACGAGGACGAACAGTTGCGCGAAGTTTGTGCATAAGCACCATCATTATCATCATCACGGCCTGTGTGAGGCAGGCTGCCCTGAAATCTGGCAGCTCGGTGATGCATTGCGGTCTTGGCTCGCCTTCCGAAATGTAGGCCAGGCATCCCGAGTTTTCTCGGCAGCAGCAGTTCTCCTCCTCGGTCGGCATTAGCTCACACCGATTGCATGTGCACCAGGTGGAGACGCCGTCCATGCGACTAGGCCCAGGCTCTTCATCTGTTGATTCGTCCTGCCAACTGCCGTCCGAATCCCCATCGTTTTCGCATGCTTCCCTTTCCAGTAGTTCCTCCTCGGTATACTCGGGCTCGTACATGTAGGGCATTATTGTAGCCATTGTGTGTTAAACAAACTAAAATAATTTATAGCGGTGGTACTGGTATCTGTTCACACGGGCTACAAATGGCGAAGGTAGCTGACCAGAGCACTGAAACGAGTCACAGAATACTCAAAGTAACACAGAGAGAGGAATGGAATCGAAAATCTGCTGCTGTGTGTTGTGAAACGGTCTGTTTATACTTATTGAGGAAAGAGGCATCCTGCCATTTCCATGGCGACACGTCATTAGCTGAAGCGCAGCGAATGTTGACACAAGACGTGCTTTGGTGTTGGGAAATGGGCGGTACGAGTCTGCTGATGACAGGCTCAGGGGCAGGGGATTTGATTTAGTGCCGCAAAAGCAGGTCAGCCAGGGCGATGGGGGAAATGATAGGATTATCAGAAAATGGCGGCTCCCTGGTGCTTGTTTTCGCGTGCGTTTAATGGACGAAAACTCGGGTAAGGTCCATAGGAAAGTTTTCTAAAATCGAGCCACTTAGGATTAAAAAAACATGGCCAACCCGTAGGGACAATAACATTTTTTACTAGACCATGCCTTTAACAATAGTGCATGGTTTATTGTTCACAGAGATGGGTGTGACTGTGGCAGAGGGGCTGTTTTAGAACAATTGAATAAGAAGGGTTAAGACTCACCAGAAGGGAGACTGGATTGGGGGGTTGTACTAGTGAGATAAGTGAAGTTATCCTATCCAAATACATCCAATTGACATCAAATCATTTCTTGGCATTAGTACTTACTGGCAGAAGAACCGAAGACGCTGACTCGTGTCAAGCCTCACTGGTGCAAGACAGCACAGACCGAGTGCTACAGCGTTGGGCATACGAGCATTGCCCGGCTAGAGAGTCACTGGTGGAGAGTGCCCTTCTCTACTTCCATGCAGGCCGAACGGGGGCACCCTGGTTTAGTAGCTTTGCATTGTGGCTCTGTGCGGATGCTGCTTGAGGCGAGGGTGGCCATGAAGACCTTTGGGTGGGCACTGCAATGGGTGCTGCACTGCCATTTAGAACGAGTGGTGGATTTTCTGAAGGGAAAGATTTCCAGGTTGCGGGGTGTCTCACATCTGTACATACACCCACTTGGCATGACCTTGTATGGGAACATTTCCAGTTGCGGGCTACTAGACAAGCATTGTAGTCACTCGACCCCTGGCAAGAATGACAGTTATCCAAATGCAAGCAGGACAGGGATTGTTGATTTTTATTTATTTTTTGGATTTGTAGAGCGCGCTACAGGCCAAAGGCATTGAGGCGCTATTGCATGAGATTGTAAGCAGGCTTGGTTCGGGGTTACATTGACCGTGCGGCCCAACAGTAGGATTTTCTTTAGTTACATTTTAAGGTGGTTCTTACTCGTCAAGAGCGAATTGTACTTCACCAGTAGCTAGTGGTGAGTGGACATTTTGTGGCCTGAGGATGTCTGTCCATGCTGTTGCCGAAACAGCTGATTCCATTGTGTAGTACTGCCAGATTAGGATGTTCGGGCCGCCCCCCCCAGAGGCAGAGCGGAGTTATTATTTGGGGAGTAGTGCTAGGGTAGCTCAGCACACGGGAAGGTAAGTTGCTGGGATGCCATAGTACAGTGCTACAGACATGGGTACAGACTAGAGGAAAAGGTCCGCGTAGACGCAGAGAAGGTGGGAAATCCTCTATGGGAAGAGCCCCCACTTCAATTAAGCTACACCAAGGGTGGGAATGCTGGACATTACCCAAAGAGAGCAGTAACAGGATAGCTGGGCGGTAGTATTGGACCAGATTGTTAGATTTTTCCACCAGGGACAAGGTTAAGGAGGGGGGCGGCGAATTTGAAAACAGCAAAAGGGTTCCAGAGGGTGGTGGAAGAGAAGTCGGAAAAAGAGGTGCCCGTGGGCAGGCAGGTGGCTATTTGCATCCCCGCCTCCACGTTGAGGTGCTGATAACTTTACTGATGGGGTCCTGCCTAGGAAGGTTGCACGGGAATGTTGCTCCATTCCTCGTCTATCCTGGCTAGAAGCCGGATCTGTGAATGACTTGTGTGGTGGGAAGAATGCTGTGGAGCTTTCAGGTTTGGGCGAGATGATTGCATTGGCAAGTGAGTGTGGTCAAGGGGCTGAGATGGCAATGGACCACACGAAGCCAGCATTTTACCGGCTGCTGATAAACTCTAAGGACAGGGTTCATCTTGATGAGGCTCTGCTGATGGGGAGTTGCATCTATTTTACAAACATTCATGAAATGGCGGATAGAAGTGATCGGATGTTAACAATGCAGAGAAGGAAGCGGAAAATGTCAGAACAAAGGACACGAGGAAAACCACCCACCAATAATATGAGGGTGCAGCACAAAGCCAAGCCACCCCTCCACATCAATTAAGATGGGAGGGGATGTCTAAAACGTTTCCAAAATGCAAATGTCAATAAACAATTTATGGTGCTGCTGCCATTCATGCCCTCTCGCACCGTGTGTGGCATGCCGGGTGGGCATGATGGTACCCGTCTTAGCTTGGATAGTGCAAAGACTGGTCTCCTCACAGAGCCCCGCCAGGTAGGTCCCGCTGGCCTCCTGAGGCACTATGACGGCTGAGCTCTGGAAGCCCAGGTCCGTATCAAAGTCCTGTGTGATCTCCCCCAAGAGGCGCTGAATGGTAGATGCCGCTGTCCACAAGAGCCACTGTCCCAGGATAGTAGCGGCTTGGTGTCTTGACGCCTCCCGCCTGGGGACAGCCCTGGTGAGCTGCTTGCGAGAAACATTCATGAACATGTGTTGGGAACGCCTCCTGTGTACTGCTGCCTCCATTTTTAATGCAACCTCTTGCTAAAGGATGCATTCTGAGCTCTTGTGTTCAATGAGGATGAAAGCAGGGGAAATGGGAAATTGGGAAATGGGAAACTGATGGATTACTGTGGCATAGGATTGTGATCTTGGACCACACAGGACATACTGAGCTCTCTTGTATTTCTTGTGGGGGAAAGGTGAGGAGATTATGTAGGCATTTATTCATGGAGAGGGGATGTGAACTAATAGGTAGGGCTGGGCTGCTCTTACTAGTGGCAGGGCCGAGACTGACTTGCACGTGGCTGGTCCCTCTTTGTAATGGGGCAGACAGACAAACAACGGTTTGAAAGGTTGGGCTGAGCAATGCCAGTGGTTATGATTAATTCAAAACCAAGTATCCATTCGTTTTTGGGTTTAGTTTCCTCCCTTTGAAACAAATTGTGTACATAGTAGACACGAGTGCCCAGTTGGAACAACAACACGGCTAAAACATGCCTAAGCACAAAGGGCACATAGCCCTGCCATTCGGACTAGGCTATTTACATTGGCAGCAGGGCCAGTAGTGGTGTGCACATGGCTGATGGTACTGGCGGCCTAAATGCTATGCTTCGGGTGATTGGCCAGATCCCCACTCCAACTCTATATTGTCATTCCACTTCGACCACTGAGTATACTCTGAGAAGAACAGGATACCTGGGTAAGTGCTAGGATAGGGCCTGGGCTGTCCTGGGGAGGGCTGAAGCACTGCAGAGGGGGGAGCTCAGATATTGCACATTATTTCTTGTGTTTTCTAGGAGGCCCACGCCGCTCGCGGTGGCGTAGGCGTGCTATATAATGCCCTGAAGGCCATCCAGTGGACAGAGTGGATTCCGGAGCCCTCTAAACCCACCCGTGAATGCGCAGAGCGTTGTCCCTGCCTCCCCCACCCACCACCTAGAGTCAGACCATCTGCAGCCTGTCGCGTATCGCGAGAGGCACGTGACCGGGCTCCCACTAACTGCTCTATCAGCAGCTCCGCCAGGCACCGCGGTGGGCCCTGGTGTCAGGGGTCAGGGGTGGGAGGACACACCAGCGTGATTGGAAACAGTCCACTCGGGACTGGAATCTGGGGGAAGGCGGGTAGTGACGATAACACGCCTGGGAGAGCCCAGGGGCCCAGCACTGAGATAACAGCCCGTCAATCCCATGCTTCAAATAAACTCCACAGGCATGACAAATTACACAAGTATTACCAAAGTTATTACACGGCCTAGAAACCCGAGAACACACGTTGTCTAACTCTAATCATCCCCCTCTCAAACCCACTTACCCAGGTGTCTGCAACTGTCTCCTCTCTCGACACTCAAGCCGACATCGGATATTCTTGAAGTCTTTGAGGTGTCGCCGAGGTGGCTGCGTTATAACCGACACCAGACCCCGTCGAGGAGATTTTCATCCAGTATTAATCCTTTCACGTTGGGTTTCAATATCGAATGAGCTTCCCACTGACTGACTGACATCTTCAATCCGCTGAAATTGTCGTGCCTCTGAACCATGAGTTTGGAAATCACACAGGTTAAATTGGACATCCTGTGCAAACTTTTTGGAAGGCTTAACTTTGGCGCCATTCGATGAATCTTTACAAAAGCATTAACAAAACACAGGGTCGACTTACATTCATTTTCCTTAAACAAATGTTTTCTTTCACCTACAGGCCAAACCGCCAGACGGATTTGCGAACCTTTTTGCTAATTTGTGGAAAAATGCACCCAGCAGTTTCTTTTAAAATGTTGACAACATTTTGCTAAAAATATTCCGCTTCTCGCTCGGAAGTCCCACAGTACAGAAGGGTACGGATTTTCTAATTCTTTGAACACCACTGGGCCTATTAGGGCCCTGTAAAGGGCCCACTGGTATTCACGGAACCAGAAAAAGCCCATGCATTTTAACAAGGAGCAATTATTATCAAACAGCCAATCTTATTGATTTGGGGGACAGAGATGTTTTCCAAGCAGATTACATTGTTAATCACAGAGATTTTGCAATGTACTGGCCTGAAAAATGCTAAAAGGATCATTTTGCAACCCCTTTTTCACCCCTGACCACAAGCGAAGGCAAGGGGCGGGTGGCTTCACAGTTGGGTGCAATATGCCCCCACAATGGCAAAAAAAGGTCTTTTGTGGGTCCTGTGCACCTGATTTTCAGAACCCACAAAATCTAGTTCTGCAAAAATGGCATTTCGGCTGTGGAATCAGTGATACACAGACGCAGCTGTTGACCCCAGGGCCTCGAATAGTGGCAAAGTGGGCTCGTCACCCGGCCGTAGTCCATAGGGCATGGTCAGTGCCAACTAAGGAAAGCACAGAGGCCAAAGAGCACGTAGGTGGGCCATGGCCTCTAGCCACTTTGGGCTGGTTGGCTAGTCCAGAGCATGGGCAAAAGCCATGTACCAGCTAACATGAACACGGGCCATGGCATTAAGCCATGGCCAATGCCCACTACTGGTGGCTTGGTGGTGATTGGGCATGGCAGAAAGCCCTTCCCTGGGAGACCTGCCAACTGGGGATAGATATTAACTCACCTGGTGGCTCATTAGACCCAGGTACAGGGCCAGAGGCTCTACCCTGGTCCCAATATCTGTACAATAGACCAATTACCTGGATCATTGTTCCTGCAGCTGGGTCAAAGAACGTGTGCAGTAGGACTTTTTGGACGTGTCTATGCGCAGAATGGGATTACCATAATAAACAGTCTTGGACCCAAATGACCCGACAGACTCAACGAATATGGCAAAGTACTACTTTATTATCAGTTCAATAAAGTAGGGCAATCGGCAAACAACGAATTGTAGCCCACACACTCACAATGCAGACTGGTTACACAAAGGCTTAATACCTCAATATGTGTCAGTTATGACATCATCCTACGTGGCAAATAATAAAACCTATCGGGTTTAGGGATTGGTTAGGTGAACATATCTACTTATAGAGCCTATACGTGTTAGTAACTGTATTGGCTGCTCCTCCCCTTTTAAGCAGGCCTTGAACTTCCCTCTGACTATGTATAGGTTGGCATCCTCTCCCACCCTTGGACACTCGGCTTATTAGCAGCATGTAAGCAAAACAAAACTAATTTGAAGAGAACGTCAGTCTACCATCTCTCATCAGCCAAGCCTTCAGCCAAGGGCCCTCCTTTGTACTTGACCTTGCTGGATGTTCTCTTTTCTGAAACTAAAGGGAGCGTAGTGTAGAGGAGGAGCCAAATGCCTCTACCGGAAGTCCCACCACTATTTTGCCTATATGTTGGAAGCCGGAAGTTGCGACATGCACCACGCCAATAATGGTACCTATACAGCAAAGAATTCTCGAAACAAGGTACATATTGGGAAAGCCCTACATGATGTATCCGCGGGGTAATGACGGTCTCTTAAAGGAGGTTGCTGAAGAAGTGTGAAGCGGTGATGGCAAAAGACTTGTGACGTCACATGAAGCAGAAATGACGTACCAAGAAGAAATGCCAAGGAAGAAGGTGAATAGACCTTATAGAAGTTGATGGCGAAGTAAAGAATCGAGTAACAGTTCATGTGCTGAATGAAGATTGCACATGCGGAGAGCACTGAAGAAAATGCAAGCCATTTTTGAATGTACAAATGCTGAAATGCTAGTAGACTGAGCAACCATGAAGGCTGGCTATACGTAGTAAATAGATTGCAGGCAGTGCCACCATTATATATATTTGTATAGAATCTGATTAGCAAACTAGAACCTCAGTTGCAAAAAGACTGCAAGCGTGGTGCAGTAGAGAAAGCTGACAAAGAAGGAAGATTCGAGAAGGATTGTCTGGTCCAGTGTCAAGGTTTGGGGCAGCCAAGAAACTGGTTATCTATTCGAGAAAATACAATGAACGTGGGAAGCGAGCTCCTGTTGAGGTGCAATGGAAAAACACTATGAGTGCCCTGTTTTATTCATTTAATAGTATTAAAGACGAAGAAGGAGCTAAAAACACGGTCTCCTGTCACATGGGGTAGATGAAAATAGACTTTGGGCACGCTATATTGAGACAGAAGATAAGAGTGCTCACACTCCCTTCTATTCACATGCGCAGTGATAATTTACAAGGCCAAGTTCAAAGACAATTCGAATGGCAAACAGCAGGAGTGATGATGGGCTAATTGGGTGGGAAGGCATGGTCAAGACCACCCACAAGCACCTGGAGTACCAGCTTGCATGCTGCTAGCGAGTGGAATATTCCAGAAGGGTACAAGGGTGCCAATCAATTATAGAGGGCCACGTAGCAAAGAGCCCTATAGTTTGAAAGTCAATGAAACGTTGTCTATTTTATGACACTGAAGATGACTTGCACTGCGGGTTGGCATAGTTGTTCACCTGATTTTAGCGATCCAATCGCAATCCTATTCCCCATAGAAAGTATAGCTAGATGTTCCCTGTACTTATCCAACTTAGGTTTTCTCATTTTGCCACGTAGTGTGACATCAGTGATGATGCATTTTTACTATATAACTGTGTTTTTTCATGTAACACGTTGAGAGACTTGAGCAAACGTCTGATGTCTTTTGCACTCCCTGTTTTAGATCATTGTTAATAAAAACAGCTATAAAGTTTTCCACCTTTCTGAGTCGGTCTTATTATTGGTGTAAGAGTAAATTCTGCATCCCCATCCATCCCATATAGCAGTACCTCACTTAAAGGGCCTACGGGTTCAGTAGGTACACCATTATCTTCATCTGGAGCTTAATGAATAGGCCTTGTTTTCGGGTTCTGAATCACGTGTGAGGACACAATGATTTTGTCCATTTCGAACTTTTATTTAGTGCTATTTGATTCAATTATCTTGGGTGTCATTACCCTCTTCGGCCTCTGGAGACTTGTTTGCTCTACCTCACATTAGCTTTCTGCATCTTTGATTGTCCAATGCTTGGAACTTGCAAATGTTTTCTCATTTACTTAATCTAAGAGAAATATATCCTGCGTAAGTTGCTTATCCTTGTTACCTCCCCTTGTACCTTTCAGTAGCTTCTCGCCCCGGCATCCTTGATCTCTGGCCAGCAGAGATTTTGTTCATGCATGGATTTGTATTTCCAGTCTCTGTCAGCTCTGTAGCTAGGGTCTCTCTCCTTCAATCTCTTTGCTTACTATCATTGAGTGCCGGCGTCCATCTTTTCAACATGACCGCTTCACCTGTGTTATGTTTTCTACTGCAGCAAGCTTATATATGGCTCCTGTACCTTGCGTTTCTGAGTATATACATTCACTTCTCATGTGGTTACTTATTTTCTTTGTATATATGGTTTCTTCTTACTTGTACGTATGTTTACTTTTGTTTCTTCAGTTACATCTTAATTCGTAAGTATTCTTATATCATTTCAGCGTGTCATTGTATCTTCTCCTTATGACATCACTTTGCACCTGTTAGATCTTCTTTACAACTCATCGATATTCAGTGGTGACTGCAAATTTCCTGCTACCACCTCAGTATGAGGGTATATTTGATATGGTTGTCTGAGTGCATAACGTATCTCATACATTCAATGCTATATTGGCATGATACATGGTGTCATGCACAGTGTCTTCCTGTTATTCATCTAGTATGACAGAGGTGAGGGGCGGAGTCTATCAGTGACGTACATGTCTGCTCCTCTACAAACTTAGGCCAGTTAAAGTAGCCATGTGCATGCCCAGCAGGCACATTATGTGGCTCAAAGGCTGCCTGGTCAAAGTAGCCACTGGGCTTGTTGGCTCGGGAATCTCAAGTTGCCACTGCACCTTTCTCTTTGCCCAGTGGGCCCATCGGGGAAGCCTGCTTGAACCTGCACTGACCAAAGTGGCTAATGGTCATGTTCACAAGGCCACACTAAATCGGCCAATCAGGTATCTCATGGGTTCAGGGTGCAGGGCCCAGTCACAGTAGCCTCTGTGCCTGACCGCAAGCCAAGCCAATGGGCATATTGGGTGTTTTAGGTGTCCCTGTTCCTTGGCCAAATGCCCTGCTCCGGTGAAAGTGGCCACTGAGCTGGGCCTATCTTTACAAGCATGCAAATTACTTCTCAGCCTACCATTAAGTATGCATGACATACTAAAAGAGTATAGTTCTCCTTTGCTATCATGCTCTAACTCTGCAGCTGTAGAATGTTTCTCAAATGTCTTGAAATAAAAGACATGAATGTTTCATACCGTTATGTACTTTCCAGTGATGCCACAAATGATGTAATTTGTAATGTCATCAGTGTGCTCTAGTTTTCAGTGATGCAATCAATGATGACATATCTGATGCTATAAGTGATGCCATATTTGATGTCATCAGTGTGATCCTGGGTTGCTGTGAGGAAGTGCCATCTGGCAAGAGTGCAATGCTCTGGCTTTTTTGTATTGTTATTAATTAATAAAATGATGTAATTCCATCCCTGAAAGAGTACTCTGCTACTCGGATTACCCTTTCATAGCCTCCATGCCAAAAGTATAGGGTGTATCTTAGTCCTGCTGCATCAAAACCCTGATTTCCAACTTCTGCTCTACGAGTGGCATAGAACAGGTTGAGAGGTCAAAGTTGCCCATTTGGCAGCTGCAGTAACAGCCAAGTCTCTGCAGTACAGGGGCTATATTTAAGGTATGCCCCTGTACCAAAACTATAATGATCATACTCAGCCCATAATGGTGACAGGATAAGCGCTAAAATAAAGCCTTGCTGAGTTTAGGCGCGGCACTACGTATGACTGTGGAAGCCACATCCAACTCAATATCTCGGATGTCAGCTCTGCCGTGGAAGGTTATGTGTATTCTGGCCAGATGGACTGTACCTGCCAAATGACAAGACAGGAACCTGAATGGTCACTCCTCTTCTTCGATCTCTTTATGAGGGTAGGTAATACCCTCAGCTGGCTACAGCTGCCCACCAGGCAGCTTCCCTGGGCCCAGTCATCAAATGAGCACACCCATTCAAAGTGAATAGCCTCACACTAGGGCGCTGCAATTCTAAAGGCCTTTGATTAGTGAGAAAAGGGAAAAGGGAGTGGGGGTGGGATTTGAGTATTCAGGAGAGCTCTGTTCAGTGGAAAGGAACTTCAACCATTTTGTTTTTCTCTGCCTCCTTCTCTCCTTCCTGTCCCCTCCACAATATGTTGGGAGTGTTGTGCTTTCCAAAGTCCTCAACCACTCGGGTGAAGAAGGTGAAGAAGGAGCAGTCCAAGGCACAGTAGAGCTCTGCAACCTACCCACTCCCAGGGAACATTTTGGATGACATTTTGCTGTGGGCTAGGACCTGCTATTCTGCACCAGAATCTCCCAGGGATGGGAGAGCAGACTCTGAAGGGACTGAACCTGTCCTTGAGCCTCTGAATTAGGTCTCACAGCACCTGGAGGACCATATCTAATAAGGCTCCCCATTTTGCCACCTCAAAACCGGCCAGACTGCCATTGAAGTGAAGTTGATTCTGATCTTCATCCATAATGTACGAGTTTTTGAAGATGTGACTCAGGTATTTAGTTCGTATTTGACAATTTGCCGGGCAAGACAGAAGAAGATGGCAAACAGTCTCTTTTGTGTCAGCCTTATTACAAAGCCGACAGTCACTGGAAGTGGAAAAGCCTCTTATGGCTAATATCTCATTTGTTTCCAGGAAGTTAAGACAAGCTCCTAACAGGAGGTTTCGTGCAGCTTTGTTTGGAAATTTGCTAATAAAGCCTTGTAATTCATTACATTTTTTGATGTTTATTGGAAGATGACTTGTGATTTTGTACTTTGCTACTACGCCCAGTGTCCGTATCCAATCAAGTTCCTTGATTCTTTTTAAAATATTGTGGGATCTTTGATCAATTCATCCTCAGTGCATTGTATGGAAGTCAGATGAGTTTTGTTTTCGTTTTTCCAGTTTATGAAAGATTTAGTTGTAGTTGACTCTATTTCTTTGTTTATCTCTGTGAATATTGGCAAACAGTTTGGGAGTAGACATTTTCTGTATAGCATTAGAGTTTTGCAAATCACTGAGCCATAAAGTGAAAGTAAGCTGAGTTCTCGTCTGATGGAGGAGACTGGGGTTGATTTGGGAAGGCCCAGGACAGATCTCCAAAAATATGGTTCTAACCTCGGCCAAAGTGTCGATGGTAAGGACGGCATTGCTTCAGCTCCATAGGTCAAAGATGGAATGACCTTCATTTTGTAAAATTTTAACGCAGGAATCAAGGAAAAACGGCCAAACTTTCTATCAACGGCCTTTCCCTGGGTTGCCAGTGACCTTGTTTTGTCCAGAAGAGAGTTTTCATGGGGTGAGCAGTCAAGATTGACCCCTAGATATTTGAAATGTTTAACTTGTTCAAGGGCACTTCCATCCAATTGCCATTTAAAGGTTTCTTGTCTTCTGTTGGTCTTTTCTAGTCACATTACTTTGGTTTTGCTTTTGTTTATTTCCAAGTTATTTGCAGAAATGTACTCCTGTAAGTTGTTAAGCTGGCGCCGTAAACCGATCTGGGTATGGTCAAGTAAGATAAGGTCGTCAGCGTACAAGAGTCGAGTCACTTTTGTTTGGCTATGGGTTAGTGGAAAAGATCTCACTGCAGCTTCTGTTTCCTTAAAGTCGCCAATAAAGGCCAGAAAGAGTGTGAGGGCCAGGGGACAACCCTGTTTTACTCCTCTTTGTGTTTTTATTTCTTCCAATAGAACTCCCTTCTGGCTGAGGCGGACTCTTATTGTTGTATCAGTATATAGAGATTTTATAGGATCCAGAATTTCATTTGGACAGTTCCAACTAGCAAGTTTAGTCCAAGGTTTGGCCCGGTCAACACAGTCAAAGGCCAGAGTTAGGTCGACAAAAGCGACAAAGAGTCTGGGGCCGCCTTCCATGATCTTTGTTTTCAGAATGCTTAGAATTAGTATATTTGCAGCTGTGCCAAGATTTTTTTGGAAACCTGATAGAAAGTCATCATTACATGGTGCTTTACTTGCCCAGTCTTTGAATTTCTTTAACAAGAGTGCCCCGAAAAGTTTTCCGATTGGATCAAGCAATGTGATCGGACGATAGTTTACTGGCTCCTTTTTATTTTCCTTTTTGAAAATGGGCACCACGATTGCTGTTGTCCAGGATGGAGGGATTGACTTAGTTTCTGCACATCTTCTCAGGACCTTGCTTATGAAGACTGCCCATTCCTCTGGATGTAGTTTCAGGTCCAAGTTCGTTATGCCATCCGGTCCGGGTGCTCTTGAGTTTTTGAATTTCTTTATTAAATCAGCAATGTCACCAATATTGTCAAGTCTTTCCCAGGGAGAAGTCGATGCAGTTTGACAAACCTGAGTGTAGCTGGCAGGAAGTTGAAATAAGGACTCAAAGTACTTTGTCCAAGTGGTTTGGCCAATACTCTGTAAAAATGGAATCTTCTATTTCTGGCGTGATAGTTTTGAGGAGTGACCAAAATTCTCTTGGGTTATGTCCAGTAATTGCTTTTAGCATCAGTTCAGAATCTTGTTGATATAATTTAATGCGGTAGCTTTTGATCCAAGATTTATAGATTTATAGATTCGTGTTTCTTCTGTAATTTTTGAATTAGCTAGTTGAGGGCTAAGCTTAGCAGCATTTCTCATTGCTTTCCTGAAATCACGTCTCCTTTCCACTACTTGTTCATCATAAGTGTGTTTATTTATATGGGATGGAACATGTTTTTTTTCCCATCGGGTTCTTGTAAGCCTTGAGCAAAGGCAAAGGCTGATAGTCAATCTGTGTATCATGATTTATAGTTTCCAAGCTCGAATATCTATTGGTTAATTATCTGATACAGTTTGCTGTTAATTTTAGCCTCGAGCCTTGGTTATTTGTTTCTAATTCACATTGCATTTTTAAAGTCGTTGTATTATATGATTTCCAAGTGGTCTTTAGAAGGTTATGATCACTGGCTCTTGTTCTTAGGACCTCAAACTCTGTAGTCATTTGCAATAAAGATCGTATCACAAAGATATGGTCTATAGTGGTAGCAGAACCATCTCTTTCCCATGTTGGCAAACTGTCCCCAGACTCGTAAACTGTGTCAAGGTGGTATAAGCCTCTGGAGTTCATTAAATTCATCCATAAGGCACCTCTTTCTTCTGATGGTGGAATTTTCATTGTTGTTGGCTTGGGTTTTATATCTCTTCGACATATTGCGTTTAGGTCACCGCATATAACCAAGTCTGTGATCAGATAGGTGGCAAGGCCTCGTTGATCGAACTTTCGATCATACCCAGGTAAGATGTTGCATTTATTGCCACTGGATTCCAGCAGGTGTTAAGGAGAATTATCTTAGTCATCAGAGGAGCTTCTGAATTGGTCTTCTTGTGGACCCAGGTTGCTAGCACAGAAAGTAGAGATGCATTTGATACAAGTGTTTTGATCATGTTTAACCCACTGCCACTGCGTATGGCTGTCAATAGACCCGAAGTAGGTCGGCCCGTTTGACCTTTCTTTGCCGGTGCCAGGGCGATGACATAACCATCTAAAGTTGGTCTCTCGGTCAGCCAGGTTTCCTGGAGGCATACGATATCGTATATACCGAGGTCCACGTCGCTCTCGATCGTCAAGTGGTTCTGGCCTCGAGTGTTCCACAAGCACAATTTTATGTCACAAGTTTTTAATTCAGATTGGAGGTCTTCGTCGCCGTTGCACCTTGGGGACGAGAATTGCTATTTTTTACACTACGAAGAGAGTGCCTTTGGCAAACCAGGCCCAGAGACCCTGGAGAGTTGATGTCTTATCTTGTGACTGAGATTGAATTTTTGTTTTTGCTATTTCTTGAGTTATTGTTCTTTTAGATGATAATATATGATAGGTTATTTATAACGCGCATAATACCCAGAGATTTCTAAGCACAGACCCGGGATGGAACCTGTGGTGCTCCGTGACGCATTGCTACCAAAGTTAGCACGTTGCCCTGAGCTATCCTACCGAGGATGAAGACATGAATGTGAGGATAATTACTTAGAGGGTTGCCAGGAAATTAAATCCATTCATAGCCAAAGAGGAGCCAAACACCAGCCAAAATCTACCCCAACAGAATGTTGGCCACCAATCAGCATCAACGTTACCAGTGTAGCATTTTCTCTGGTTAGGACACAGGCCGTACACCAGCACACAGATACACATGACATTTAATAATATATGACATGTGCATGCTGTCTTTTCTGCAAAGCCTGAGTAAATATGCTGCATATTTATTTAAGAAAACAATGGGCCTCATTCCGAGTACGGCGCTAACCAATGGCGCTATAAACGCCTTGGTTGACGCCGTACCCGGACCGGCAGCGCCTTGGTGGATGGCGGAATTACCGCCCCATTCCAAGGTTGGCGGGGCGGTAATTCCCCAATCCCCATTTACCCTTCCCCATTCCCATTCTTGCCCCATAGGGCATAATGGGAGTGGGGAAGGCGTTAATTACGCCACCGTAAATTACGGTGGCGTAATTAACATCAAGGTCCCTTAGCGCCATGGTTTTTAACACCTGCTAAAAGCAGGTGTTAAAACCTCCATGGCGCAAAGGGAACTCGGAGTATGGCGGTAAGGGATTACCGCCACCGCTCTCGTTAGCGGTGGCCGCTATCCCTTACCGCCATACTCGGAATGAGGCCCAATGTAACTCTATCTTAAACAATCACACGGGAATAACATGTGCCGAGCTGTGAAGATGAGTTATTGCTGGTGCATCCATTCCTACCTGTTCATTTATATCCTGGGACGATTATAAACAAAGCACCTCGAATCCCAGAATGTAATTGAATGAAAGGTATGAATAGGCCAATCCAACTATTTTTTTACTTGTAAAGGCCATCGGAAACGACTGAAATAACATGGTTACAGACAGTGGAGGCATTTTCTGGAAGGGTGCCTGTACAATATCAAAAAGATGAGAATGAGAGGTAAGACCGTTTTTGAAGGTATGGACAAAGTGAGGCAAAGACCAGAGACAAAAAAAAACAAAAAAAAAACAAGAAACAGGAGTCTTACAAAGGCAACATTAAGCTAGGGAAGCAAAGGGACATGGAACAATACAAACTGGAAACATTTCCATGTTTATTACACCCTATTTGCACCTATTTGTGAAAAAGAGCACATTAAAGCCACAGTCATATGTTCATAGATACATCCCCTTCCACACAGGACACTGTCTATGCACCTTTGCCGAGAAGCACTTCCCAAGAAAAAGAATGCTTCCACACCCATTTCTCATATGGCGCTGGCACAGCGTAAAGGATTCCTGAACCCATGCATCATGGCAGCCCTAAACCAGCAGGAGTCAGCCCTGGAAGCGTTGTTGCTGCAGGACTGCCTCGTCCGTTTAATAGAAATGTTCCTATTGGATCCCTTTCCACTAAAGCTCCCCCAACCTTACACACCCACTGCATGCCTCTACCCTTTCCCCACCTCCCCCGCAAGATTAATAAGGGGTAGCTCATAGCCCACTTTCACAGCCCTGATCACCTAGTATAGATGGGCACTTTTTTCAAGTAGGTGGTTGGGTGAGGGAGGAGGGCTCAGAGGTAGTGTTATCAGTGGAATAACCAGAGCATCATAATATCAGTGCCGTGTCATGTCAGGGTCAGGCAAAGCCCGTTTGGATGAATGCTCAAAAGGAAGGAAAAAGCAAACCAAACAATGCTGTATTCTTACATTAATCCAAGAACGCCCACTACATCAGAATATTTTGAAAAAGTGGGCTGTGCCGAACTTCAATCAAAACTAAAATCTAGTCCCATCCTTGTTTAGGGCATGGAAATGCATATCAAACACCAGTGCACTGCACCGTAAAGAAAAAAAGAGTACCTCTACGTAATAGAGACATTTTTTATTTTTATTTTTAAGGTTTTAAAATATCTTGGGGAATTGATTTGGAGAAGTGCTCTTAATATCCAAAAATGGATTCCCCTTGCAGCAATTCGGTATGAATTGGGCTTATTTTCCCTGGAATGTTGTGCGCTGTGGAAACATATTGGATCCCATGAAAAATTCTCTGTTCTGTGATTTTCAAGCATACATTTTAGAAATAAGAAGCAGTTATTTTAAAGACTTTGCCACTCATTGCACCATAGTATTGAGCTAGTTGAAGATGCAATTGGATATCCATGTAGGGTAAAAAAGAAATTATATATAAATGACTGGCTGCTAACAATAGATGAATTGCATGCATACACATCCTTGAGTCATTTAACATTTGAGCACAAAAGATTAGGCAATGTATCTTCCTACCAATAGAAAGAAAGAGCACAAAAGATTAGGCAATTTAGCTCCCTACCTATAGAAACATCCAAATAAACAAATTAGAAGGTGGTTTTTTAAATTTAAATTCAACATGTATGACACCAGAGAAATTCTGCATAAACGTGGAAGAACCCCAGGGGAAGTTTCAACTTGCCAATTTTGTGGAAATGTTGCACATGTAGAATCTTGATTCCATTTGATTACATTTTGTCCGGCTTTGCAAGGCAAAAGAATAATCTTTTTCAATAAGAATGGAGACAACCATACCATGGCCAAGATGAGGAATTTTGGAAGGCTTGTTTGGAAGGTCGCACCACATTGTTGGTTATAGCCATAGCAGGATTTTAGGAAAGTTTAAATTTAGATAATATAATTCTGGAGTAATTGTGTTTATTGTTTGCACAGAGGGCATTTTGAAATGCACTTGCACTTTTCTCCTTCGTCTACTGTTTTAATGATTGTACTGCTCTTCGGAAAAAGGATTAAGATTTATGTGGTTTGTTGTAAGCATTGGAATCATGAATTAATGTGTGTGAAAGTAGAATCAATTGTCTTATGATTGCCACCAAGGTGCTAACGATTGTGGTTTTACAATCGCATGGCCATGTTTTAGCATTTTGTGAATTAATTAGTGTGTTTGAATTTTATAGGAACTTGTTAATCATTGTGTTATTAGATATCTGTCTTGAAATGTATGAAAATAATTTCTAGAAGCGTCTTTTGCAATTTTCGAACATACATTTTAAGTATGAATTGTTATACGAAATATGGAGATTAATGTGTATGAATTTTATATGAATATGTTGATTAATGTGTTATTATACATTTGTGTAAAAAGTTATTTGTTTAACTGTAAGACCAATAAATATTATATATATATATATATATATATATATATATATATATATATATATATATATATATATATATATATATATATATATATATATCCCAATTACAGAGGCACAGAACCTTTGTTTTTTGTAGAGCTGCACTCCCATCACAGAGGTTTGGTTTCGCCAGAACGCGGCAAAAATTGCCGAAAAAACGGGTGAAAGGCACTCAAAACAAAACTGCTGAACGAAGCTTTTAAAGGTAGAAAAAGCTTTATTTTTACAATGCAGTTTAAAAAACAGCTTCCCAAAATGTTTTCATGCCAGAGAGGCTGACTGACGCGTTTCGCAACACTCCTGTGGCTTGCTCACAGTAACTCCTCCCTGTGTGGGAGTCTATTTACACTCCAAAAGTGAAAAGTGAAAAGTGAAAAGGTGACTTAGGCTTGATGGTTTAAAATTCTGTCGGCCATTTTTAAGAGGACTACATGGGTCTTTTAAAGTATATGCACATTATATTAAATGCATGCCCCAAACTTGATTGGTGTGTACCAATAATATTACGTTGCTCTAAGATGTTTAAAGAGCAACGTTTCATAAGGCTACATCATTTATTTTCAAAATGTCTTTATATTATTCATTTACACCCCTGAACAACATCCATATGCTCAGTGCTTTGCAATTGGACATTTTAACATCGACAGCAAGTCAAAATGGTACTAAGTAATCCCCAAGTGGGAATGACGTATAAAAATATATAAAATCCATTATATATACATAACCTGCTGAAGTGCTAATACATAGTGCAAATCTAGGCCGCATTCTCATACAGTGATGTTAACATGCTTTCCTTTTCGTTCAGAGATGTAAAAGACATTACATTAAAACTTTCATCGTTTTATCTTATGTCAAAGTATTAGGTACATACAATAGAATTCTGGTACCAGTGTATCATGTAAGAGTAAGAGATTTTTCTCTTTCTCTCTCTCTCTCTCTCTGTCTCTCTCTCTCTCTCTCTCTCTCTCTCTCATCTGTTTATGTATATACCTGTATATCCTCATAATGTAATAGACTGCAAGTGCATCATATAGCCATGATAAAAACACACATTCTACAATATATACACATTCAATAGTAAAGTGCTAGTATAGTCTAAAAACCATTTTATTACCATGATGGTACCCGCTCTTCATGCGTGGTCCCGATTTTCACATAAATGAGAAAGTGACATAGTGCTCCTTTCTTATGGAATTATGAAGTCCTATGAAATACCTAAATACTTTTGTACACAACATTTGCAGTTATTCTACTGTCTCTTCATTTATATTAAATCACATATTTCGCCATAAGTCGCTAAGAGTTCTCCATCTCAATGTGTGTAATCAAAACAAGAAAGAATAAATATGAAGAATAGCCAAGGAATACCAGCAGTACTTATCAAACAAAGAATGAGTGGGGAAAAAGGGGGGAAAAAAGGCAAGAGAAAATAATAAATAAAATAAGCTCTAGGAAGGAAACATAGAACGCAAAGACAAGCAACGAAAAAGAAAGAAGAAAGAGAAGAGGGAAGGGACATTGTCAAGACCATTTAGACCCCCAGAAATGTGTACAATTCTTTGACAACATTATGACCCATTGGGTATTTACTTTCAAAGTCAATTATATATTTTGTTTCTGCTTGTCGTAGAATTTTTTCACTTTCGCCTCCTCTTGGGCCAGTTATAACTTTGTAAACACCAAAGAATGTAAGGCTCTTAGGGTCGCCATTATGGAACTCTGAAAAGTTTTTGGCAACGGGATATGAGTAGTCCTTATTAACAATTGCCCTTATGTGTTGCAGAATACGCACTTTTAGTTTGCATTTTGTGCTGCCCACATGCCATTTAAGGCATGGGCACATCAGGACGTAAACAACCAGCTCGGACTCACACGAGATTTTGCCCTTAATTTGTATCGATGTCTTCAGGATGGGATGGATATAACTGCTAGAATTAAAAGCATATTTACAAATTTAGCATTTACTGCATTTAAAAAAAACATCCGATCCCCCCGAGAGCCAATTTCTGCCTTTGTGTATATTGTCTGAAGCCATATAACTTTGCACTACTAAGTCTTTAATGTACACGCTCTTACGAAAGGTTATATCTGGGCGTTCTGGCAATAAATTGCCTAAATCTTTGTCCACTTTTAAAACTTTCCAATATTTGTTGATAATGTTCTTTATATTGGGTGCATGGCTTCCAAAGGTTAAAATCAGTCTAGTGGTATTTTCTTCTGTTGTGTTGTTCACATCTGATTTTGACATTGTCAGCAGGTCTTGTCTGTTCATATTGCGAACTTTAAGATATGATCTCTCGATGACTTTCTTTGGGTACCGTTGTTGTAAGAAATTATGGGCTGTAGTTTGGCATGCTAGGTCGAAATCATTAATTTCACTACAATTTCGCCTAATGCGAATAAACTCGCCATATGGGATACTCAACAGGAGACTTTTTGGGTGGGCACTGTTTGCATGTAGAGGGATATTAGCACCCGTAGTTTTCCTGTGAAGCTCACATCCAATCTTCTGTCCCACAATTTTGACGTTTACATCTAGAAATACAATCGAGTTTGTGCTATGTTGTTCTGTGAATCGTAGACTTACGTTGTTAATGTTCAGAACTTTCACAAATTTGCACCAGGATTGTGCTGTACCATTCCAGATGATAAATAGGTCATCTATGTAGCGTAGCCATAATACTATTTTTTCTGTAAGAGAGTCATTTTTCTCTGCCCATACCACTGTCTTTTGCCAGCTGCCCAGCATAAGATTAGCATAAGTGGCGCAAATGTGGTACCCATTGCAGTGCCTTGGGTTTGATGAAAGACCTCATTGTTAAAGAGAAAAACATTATTTTCTAAACAGAGTCTCACCATCTCAAGAATCATGGTTGAATGTTCAAGATAATTTAAGGATCGAGTTTTTAGAAAGGTTTCACAAGCTTTTATCCCATCCTCATGTTGGATTGACGTGTAGAGTGACACTATGTCCATGGTAGCCAATAAATATGTCGGTTCCCATGGCAGGTCATCAATTTTACATAAAAAGTCTGTAGTGTCTCTTATATAGGATGGTAGCATGGAGACGAAAGTGCAAAGTATTTCATCCACAAATCTGGACATATTTTCAAGTAATGAAGCGCATAATGTAACAATGGGTCTCCCTGGTGGTTTGGTGGGATTTTTGTGGACTTTTGGGAGGAAATATATTGTGGAAATAACTGAGTTTTTGGTGAATAGGTATTTCACCATTTTTTCCTCCAAGATGCCTGCGCTTTGCCTCTTGGTTAGGAAATCCCAAATGTTACTCTCGGTTTGTTTTATTGGGATTTTTTGTGAGTTTTTCATAGCACCTCACATCGTTCAGCTGACGATATGCTTCTTTTACATAGTCAGATTTATTCATTAGGACTATGTTACAAACTTTATCCACAGGTTTTATTATGTATTTGTCCATTTTACATATATTTGAAAGTGCCTGCTGTTGTTTCCAAGGTAGGTTATTTCTAGTAAGTTTCTGTTTTCTCCTTCTTTCTTGTTTCAGATCATCGGTGACCACACTGGAGAATGCTTCAATATGGGTATTTTGGGTGCTTAGTGGATTGAACTTGGATTTGCATTTCAATTTGCTTTTTGATGGCCAATCAGTGAAAAATGCCGTGTCTCCAAGTCAGATATTTCTGAATTTACAGACTCTGCTTCCAAGGTCGAAACACCTTCTAGTTGTAAGGCAGCCAATGTGGTCAAGGTATCCATATCTGCAATAATGATATTGGTTTGTCCCTCCAATGCTGGTTTAGGTTTTTTCTGATATGTGTTAGTTTCAAAAAACTTTTTTAAACGCAACTTGCGTACAAAACTCTCCAAGTCTAGTCTTGTCTGCACATAGTCATATCCTGCCAGAGGGCAAAAGTTTAAACCTAACTTGAAAACTATAATTTCTTCAGGTGTTAAGACGTGGTCTGATAGGTTGATAATATGTTGCTCATTTAGACTCTGTGAGATGCTGTCATTCATTTTCCAGAGCGCAGTGATCTTGGCGGAGGGTTGCTGCCTGAACTTGTTGCCCCTCTGCTCCCTCCTCGTGGTTTTTTCCCGCCTTTTCCTCGTCCCTTGGTTACAGCGGTAGTTCCTCGTGTTTTTTTGCTGTTTACACGGCCTTCTTGACACAACAGCCTCATTTCTTCTAAAAAATGGAGGCGTAATGGTAGTTCTTCGTCTTCATTCTCCGTGATGTCGGATTCAGAGGTAGAGGTTACCGACTCGTAATTTGCTTCATTTTCAGACCCTGATGGTACCACTGATTCTTTAAAATTTTGTCTCATATGGTCAAACCGGTGTGCAAAGGTATATACTCGTCCTTGTTCGTAATCACCTTTGTCCCGTTAAAAACTTACGCTGTTTTCTCAATTTGATATCTTCTTTGTAAGTTTTTAGCCCATTTTCAATATTTGTTTGTAGTTTTTTCCCTCTTCAGTCTCCTTAATATTCTTTAACTTCTCTTTAAGCTCCCCGATTTGTGTAAGGATTTTGGTGCGGTCACTTCCAGCATATTTCACTAAGATGCGTAAAAACGTATTTGAGCATTGATCAGAGGCATCTCCCCATTCCCTTAGCATAACGGGATCTTGTTCCTCAAAGGAAGGTATTGTTAGGATCCTCAATCCTTGTGGAATTCGCCCCACATCTAAGTAGTTCTGCAGGGAATGTTCTTCCCACCACTTGCTTGTTTCCCTTTTCCGTAATTTTTCTAATTCTTTTAATAGGGAAATTTCAGTATTCTCCTTTGTTTTTTCTGTTCTTGCTGTGTCTTTTTCCTTGGCTGACGGAAGAGTTTCATTGAACAGGCATGCTACCTGCTCTTTTCTTGCAGCCTCTATACTGGCTTGGGAAGCCATCAATTGTAAATAATTTAGTTTTCAGTGCAGTTCCCAAAAGCACTAAAAGTGCAAAGTTTTGCGGTGAAACCAAACAAAGTACACACGAAAGTGCGTGTTGAGGTCACTTGATTGCACAGAATAATGTCAGTGCAGTGAGGCAAAAGGAAGGAATTACACACATATACACCTAAAAGTGTTCTTATCACAGTAACGTGGAGCGGGTTGCAACACTTACCCCCATGGTGGTTTCCGGCCGCGTCCTCCGACGCTGTCAGGCTCCACCAAACTGGGCGGCAGGCTCCTTCCCGCACTCCGTACGTCATGGGTGGATCAAAGGAAAAATCCCCGAAGTGTGTTTCCTCAGCTGCTTCCAGGGAGCATAAAAACTCTGCAAGGCGTATTGGACATCTGAAATGCTCATGAGCGCTTTTGACCAAATATTCGCCGGTGCTGCTCCACGCTGCAATGTCCTCAGCGTGTCAATATTTCCCAATTACAGAGGAACGGAACCTTTGTTTTTTGTACAGCTGCACTCCCATCACAGAGGTTTGGTTTCGCCAGAACGCGGCAAAAATTGCCGAAAAAATGGGTGGAAGGCACTCAAAACAAAACTGCTGAACGAAGCTTTTAAAGGTAGAAAAAGCTTTATTTTTACAATGCAGTTTAAAAAACAGCTTCCCAAAATGTTTTCATGCCAGAGAGGCTGACTGACGCGTTTCGCCACACTCCTGTGGCTTGCTCACAGTAACTCCTCCCTGTGTTGGGAGTCTATTTACACATCAAAAGTGAAAAGTGAAAAGTGAAAAGGCGACTTAAGCTTGATGGTTTAAAATTCTGTCGGCCATTTTTAAGAGGACTACATGGGTCTTGTAAAGTATATGCATATTATATTAAATGCTTGCCCCAAACTTGATTGGTGTGTACCAATATTATTATGTTGCTCTAAGATGTTTAAAGAGCAACGTTTCATAAGGCTACATCATTTATTTTCAAAATGTCTTTATATTATTCATTTACACCCCTGAACAACATCCATATGCTCAGTGCTTTGCAATTGGACATTTTTACATTATACATTATACATTATACATTATATATGTAATACACCCTGTGCAAAAGCGCAGGGAAGGTGGAAGGCACGCCAAGAAGCAGTTTTGCATTCGAAAATCTTGGCAAAACACTGAGGCAGGAAACCATAAATTGTCAACCAAAAAAATATACTTTAAGGAATCAAATGTCCAGGACAGAAAAAACAGCACGAAAAACGGCGCGTTTCGTGGTAACAAACCACTTGTTCACGTTAGGGGTGAAGAACACAAAGGAAGGACTATTTATACTAACATAGTCGTCTGCGATTTTAAATTGGGTTCAACAGTTAAGCTCATCATAATGGCGAAACAAAGCATACTTGTAAATCTGGCATGGTAATAAAATAACAAGATAACCTGGAGTCTGTTCCCCATGTTTAAACCTTATGGGCCTCATTACGACCCAGGCGGTAAGGGGTTTACGGCAGCGTTAACAGCGCCGACCCTTACCGCCTGAGTACGAGGTCCCTTAGCGCCATGGCGCTTTTAACACCTGCTTTTAGCAGGTGTTAAAATCCATGGCGCTAAGGGACCATGGAGTTAATTACGCCACCGTAATTTACGGTGGCGTAATTAACGCCTTCCCCACTCCCATTATGCCCTATGGGGCAAAAATGGGAATGGGGAAGGGTAAATGGGGATTGGGGACTTACCGTCCCCGCCAACCTTGGAATGGGGCGGTAAGTCCGCCAACCACCATGGCGTAAACATAGTTTACGCCATGGTGGTAAAGTCACGGCCCAGGCGGTAACTTACCGCCTGGGTCGTAATGAGGCCCTATGTGTTAAATGCCTTAATAAATATTAGTTTTAATCAACTAAGTCATTAACACAGCGCTGATCTGTAAATAATAGGCAAAATATATTACAGAATAAAAATTGCTTCACGTTAGGTATCTGCTAACATAAACAAACCTATGCAGTGTGTAAAATTCAGTGCGTAGTGCACATAATATTTGTTTTCTAGGATTCATATGTGTTGGAGTTACCTATTCAAGAACAAACACTTATCTTCACTGACCGTGCAAATATGCAATATACAACAAAATGTTGTTAAAGTGCTATGTGCAATTAGCAGCCACAAAATACAGCTCACAGTTGATAAAGTGCAATGTGTAATTAGCAGCCTCACAATATAATTCTCTATATTGGAATAAGATAAAGTGCTTAGTGCATACAAATTCTGTACTTAGAAGATACACATGAATCATTGATTACTGCATGAGTTATAAATACTGAACAGCCATGAAATCAATTGCCTATACGTAATAAAGCCTAAATTGCAAAACAGACCACAAATAATATTACCGACCAAGAAATAGTTTCAACCAAGGATAGAGAAGGACCACTAAGAGAAATGTGCTAGCAACTACTTGTTTCCCTGTGTTCATTAATATTTCAACAAAAAAATACGTTGCTCACCCATACAAGAGAAAGAAGTGAAAAAGTAATAAAAAGAAGAAAAAAGGAAAGAAGGAAAAGGAGAGAAACGTCTAAAGTGCATTTGATTCTCTGTAGAGAGATAAAATATTGATTTTATAGACCTTCTAACCTTCATACTTGTGAAAAACATATTTCCTGAGAACGCTGCAAGCAAACTACCAATTACAACAAAAAGCATTTGCATTTACAGTGACACGAGGCTAATAATTCAATTTGTAATGGTAAGAAGTCTTAAAAGCGCATATTATTGAAAGAGCAGGAACTTGAAAGGTCACGCTGGAGACTGCGATCTTCTTAAAAAGTCCATGCATAAAATTGCTTAAGGTGCTTCTTGGAAAAATTAGGTACCTAGGAAAGTATATAATTCTTCATCTAGGTTATGGCCCTGTGGTTTCTTGGTCTCATAGTCTAAGATGTATCTAGTTTCCATTTGTCTCAAAAGAAGTTCCCGATTGCCATCCCTTGCTGTTTTTTGAATAGTGTGTATTCCAAAGTAACCAAAGCCTTCAAGTTTCACTCCATGCATCTCTTGGAAATGTAGGGCCATGGGATATGTTGGATCGACATTTTTAATTGCTCTTATATGTTGTAAATTCCTGAGTTTCAACTTGCCGATCGTACTCCAGACATACCACTTGTTGCACGGGCAAGTAAGGACATACACAACATACTCTGTTTCACATGTAATCTAAGATTTTATGATCACATTGTTTTTTAATACAGGATGTTGGTAATTTTTGATGTTTTTTGCAAACTTACTTACACTTTGTGCATTTATGAAATCCTTCTGGGTTAACACTAATTAGCTTGGGACCGCTGATGTGGTTCTGGGACTCATGTAACTTGATACTAGGCTATCTTTCAAAGAGGTGGAGCGTCTATAGGTAATGTTAATGTTTGCCCCCAAGGTCCGCCCCAGACGCTCATCTTGCTTGAGTACATGCCAATGTTTGTGTATTATGTGGCGAATGTACTTTGAGGCTTTACTGAATGTCAAGATGAGTCGTGTGTCAATTTCTTCCATTTCTGTTTCAATTGGAACCATGGGCATCAGCAAAATAGAACAATCCTTTTGTCGTGCGTTGAGATAAGCTCTCTCCAACACTTTTTTGGGTAACCTCTTTGTTGAAACCTTAGGGCCATAGATCTACATTCGTTGTCATAGGTTTCCAGTTGGGAACAATTCCGTCTAATGCGGATAAATTCACCGTAGGGGATGCTCCACTTTAGTGTTGTGGGATGGTTGCTTTTGGCATGCAGTGGTGTGTTGGTTGGAGCTTGTGGGTTTTCGGTGCAGTTCAGTCACTAGACCATCCTGCGTCACTGTTACAAGTATGTCTAAATAGACAACGGTGGTCTTACTGTGGCACTCAGTAAATTGAAGATTATATTCATTTATATTTAATGACTTGACAAACTCCAACCATTCATCTATGGGTCCATCCCAAATTACAAATAAATCATCAATGTAACGCAGCCAAAGGACCACTTTGTCGGTTAGGTCACTGTTTGAGGGGACCCACACTGCAAATTTCTCCCACCATCCCATCGTTAAATTTGCGTATGTTGGAACAAACGTTGTGCCCATGGTTGTTCCTTGCAACTGGGTATAGAAGTTGTTATCAAATAAAAAACTATTATTTGTTAAGCAGAGGTTGATCATCTCTAAAATCATCTTTCCATGCTCCAGGTAATTCAACGATCTGGTTTTCAAGAAGTACTCACAAGCCTTCAGTCCATCTGTGTGTCTGATCGAAGTGTATAGAGTGACCACATCTAGTGTGGCTAGTAAGTATGTCTTTTCCCAGGGTATGCCGTCTATTTCATTCAGGAAATCCTTTGTGTCTTGTAGATATGACGGCAGACTGGTGACGAATGTTATCAATGTTTCATCTACTAGTTTTGACACATTTTCAAGCAGTGCCCCACATAAAGTCACTATGGGTCACCCTGGTGGTCGTGTTTTATTTTTGTGGACTTTTGGCAAGAAGTAAATTGTGTACATCATTGGAAACTTAGGATGCAGGTATTTACACATATCTTCTTCCAATAGGCCTTTCTCCTTCCATTTCATCAATAACTCATAAAGTTTGTCATTCATTTCTACTGTTGGGTCCATATCCAGCAGCTTATAGCATTTGTGATCCTTTAATTGTCTGTTAGCTTCAATGATGTAGTCAGACCTATTCATTATGACAATGTTGGTACCTTTGTCAGAAGGTTTCATGATGTAATATTCTAAAGTTCTCATGCTGGATAGAATCTCCTGCTCTCGTCAAATTAAATTATTAGAAATTTCGATTTTAGTTTTCCTAAACTTTTTGAGATCATTTATAACTAGATCTTGAAAGGCCTCTATGTTGCCGCCAGGGTTGAACATGGGGTTAAAGCGTGATTTGAGTTTGAGATTACTCTTACAAGGCCAGTCGGTGCAAATGTTCATAAGTTTCCATTGGGGGTCGCTTATGTCCTCATTGTTTTGCCATTCGGTTTCTAGATGTATGAGATCTCGTAAAGCATGTATATCTTCTATGACCAAAGGAGTGTATCCCAATCTTGGTTCATCATCTTTGGTCTTGGGAGGATTGACTGCAAAGAGTTTTTTCAGGCGGATCTTACGCATATAGCTATCAAAGTCTATTCTTGTTTCTGCGTACTTGAACGAGGCATAGGGGCAAAAATTTAGGCCAAGTTTAAGCACCTCTTGTTCTTCTGTTGTAAAAACATGTCATGTTAAGTTGACAATGGACATATCTAGTTATTGGCTTTGTATTCCCATCAATTTTATGTTGCAGAGCGTGTTTGTCTGTCCATCTTGTCTGCTGCTACGGTGTCTGAGGTGTTTGCTCCTCCTTGTTTTCTTGTGCCTCGAGACTTGGTCGATTTTCCCCGTCCTCGTCCTCTTGTTTTTGTTGTTGTTTCCGCTTCTGCCTTGCATCCCTAAGAGTCTCATCTCTTCTAAAAAATTCAATTTTCTTTGGGGCTGATCATTTTCACTCTCCGTAGAGTCTGCATCAGAGGATGATGGTATGCTGAATGCTGCGTTCTCAACATTAGGTGTTGTTGTTGGGAATGTTCTCCTCAAAGTGTCAAACCTTTTTGCAAAAGTGAGCACCCTTCCCTTTTCATAATCCTCCTTATCTTGGAGAAATTTTAGTTGTTTCCGCAGCTTTATTTCTTCCTCAAATGTTTTCAGTCCCTTTTCCATGTTTACTCGGATGGCTTTTCCTTCTTCGCTCCGATTGGTCTTTTTGAGTTGTTCCTCAATCTCTAGTATCTTGGGCAATGCTTTTTGACAATCAATCTTTGTATATTTTATAAGAATATTGAGGAATGTCACTGAGCACCTGTTGCTCGATTCACCCCATTCTTCCAGTATAGCCGGGTCCCGCTCTTCAAAAGTAGGTGTGGTTAATATTCGTAAGCCTCTCGGGATCCATCCTATGTCGACGTAATTCTGCAACAAATACTCTTCCCACCATTTACTAATCTCCCTTCTCTGAAGCTTTTCTAATTCTCTGAGAAGTCTCAGAAGTTTTGTTAAAGTGCTATGTGCAATTAGCAGCCACAAAATACAGCTCACAGTTGATAAAGAGCAACGTTCAATTAGCAGCCTAACAATATAATTCTCTATATTGGAATAAGATAAATATATATATTGAACCCCAGAAGATCATGCTGCTATTGTACAATTTACAAGAAGGCACAGGCAGGTATGTGATGAGTTTCCCTACTCCTGCACATTCACAATATTGACAATCAGCTGGCATTCAGAAAGGCCCTCAAAACCTGGCTTTTCCCTCACTCCTCTTGAAGCCCTCCTCCATTCTACACCCGCAATAGACGCACAGAAATGCTGACCCAAACACAACAACACTCCTATCCGCCAATACCCCATGGATGCTGGCAGCGTTCGCAGCGGCACACTGTGACAAACTCTTCCTTCCCAAACACAACACTCCTACCCACCAATACCCCATGGAAGCAGGCAGCATTTGCAGAGACACACCGTAGAAAACTATCGTCCTTCTCAAACATAACAACACTCCTACACACCAATAGCCCATGGATGCTGGCAGTGTTCGCAGCGGCACACTGTGACAAACTCTTCCATCCCAAACATAACAACACCCATACCCACCAATACCCGACGGATGCCGGCAGCATTCACAGAGGCACACTGTCGCAAACTATTGTCCTCCTCAAACACAACGCCACTCCTACACACCAATACCCCACGGATGCCGGCAGCATTCACAGAGGCACACACAAGCTATCGTCCTCCCCTCACCCCCTGCCCCGTCATCCTTCTGGGCACTCTCCCACTGCTTAGACTTTTGTTCCAGGTAGACCACGAATAGCGAGACCAGCCAATCGCACTGGACCAAGAAGAAAAAGAGCACTGCAGTCAAACTCCAGCCAAGCTTACAGTATGTATACCTTACACCACATCTGTGGACACAGGCACTGTCACCCGTCAATGCACTCTAGAATGCAGCTATGGCTATGCTATTCCAGTCTAGCAGCCCACATAGCCGTCCACACTGAAACCCCCGACCTACCTCAACACCTCTGCCATCAGTATACTGCGACAAACAATGAAACTAAATTTGGTCTAGCTGGGCACACAATGAATCTTCAGCACTAGAATTCAATCCTAAACCACCAACAGCACCCAGACACGTGCCTGCCCTCCGGGCTGCTTACTGGAGCCTAACCAGCCCACCTAAGTCCGAACCTGGCAAAATGCACACAATCATCCTAAATTTAAACTCTTAGAACCTCCAGCACATAGACTACGGTCACTGATTGTGTTCCAACCACAAAGCGCATTGAGGCCATACAAATGGGAGAAGGGTTCTATATAAATGACTACAATACGATACAATACAATGTGTCAGGTCGCTTGGACCGTAGGGACCATTATCCTGAAATGACACAAGGATACCAAATATATTTCAAGGGTTTTAACTAAATAGATATTCCAAAAGATAAAGCAAGGCATCAGCATTCACAACTCAGAGAGATAAGGTGTCAGAATGGTAGTTCTGGGAGTCAATGTGTAATGTGAGTGGAGGGATAGTGTTTTAGTTTGTATTTTTATTGCATTTCTATAACGCTTAGTGCTGTACAAAAGAACCAAGGCCACAATCACATAAGCAGATAAAGCAAAAGGGACGAACAGATTACAAAGTCAGAAGATCGGTTTTAAGTTGAGTCTTAAAAAGCAAACAAAAATTATATAGAATGCAGGGAAAGAGGGAGAAAATTCCATATCGTTAGGGCTAAAAGGATGAATGAACAGAACCGAGAAGAGGCACAAGGAGCACGAGGGAAAGCAAGAAGAAAAAGCGATTTAGAGCATGCAGGCATACAGGAAGACAGATATGGAGGCGCAAGACCATACACTTACAAACAATACAAAGAAAATTAAAACGTAGATGATTTTCAAAAGAGAGCCATATCAAAGAAAGTAGAGCAGAAGAAATAGAATGCTGAGGAGCAAGAGAACAAAGAACGCTAACTGAAGGCCGATAAATTGAACAAAGAGGGGTGAGATGATATGCTGGAAGGCCAAAGAGGAGAGAAGAACAATAAAACAAGTGAGAACAAATCCAAGAAGAAATAAGAAATGTAGCCGAGGGAAAAGGTAAGAAAACAACAGGATTCTTTTATATTAAAAAGTTGATAGCGACAGGAGCAAGACATAGAGGACACCTGAGTAGAAAAACATAATGAAGAATCTAGAATAACACCAACATTGTGGCCAGAAGAAGAGATAGCAAGAAAAGAAGGTGGAAGAGAAAGAGAAGGGGAAGGAAGAGGAGGAGCAATAGTTGAAGCTGGAAAAAACAGAACCTCTGCTTTGGTAGGATTAAGAAGTAAATACTGAGACGACATCCACCATTGGATGGCAAGCAAACAGTCAGAAAGAGAAAAGTGAATAGAATCAGTAACAGAAGGAAAAGATCGAACAAATTGTGAATCATCTGCATAAAGATGGTAGGAAAATCCAAAAGAAGAAATAATAGAGCCAAGAAAAGAGGTATAAAGAGAAAAGAGAAGATGACCAAGGGCCGAGCCATGAAGAAGCTGAAAAGTAGGAGAAGAGTGACCAGCCCAACAGACGGAGAATGTACGGCCTGTCAGATAAGAAAGAAACCAATTTAACACTGAACCCCAAAAATCTAGATTAGAAAGCAGGGAGAGAAGAAAGAGTGATCGATGGTATCAAAAGCGGCCGAAGGATCAAGGAGGACAAGAAGAGATGAAGGTTTAGAGTGACGTACAGACCGAATAAGTAACACATATAGGTGCAGTTTCCATAGAGTCGTGAGGTCAGAAACCAGATTGAAAGGAAGGTGTTGGGAAGAAAGAACGATCATCCCAGACCCCAGCTCAGACCCCCCAGCACATTCGTATAAAACAGAGGCCCGGGAAGGTGCGGTAGGGGCTAAGGGAGGTTACGGTGGAGGGGGTTGCGCGTCTTGCTCAAGTAATGCATGGGGAATCAAAATGCCATCTTAGATAGTAGCAGCCATATTGGAATTGAGGCCTAGTTTTGCGCTGAAGCCAGGGCCGCAGGCACTTTAGAAATATAGATAATAGATTGTGGCTGGGCACCGGTGAGGAAGGCCAGAGTTGCAGAAATTCATAGACCTTTCATTGTCTCATGTTGCCAACATTTCGTAAGGAATGCGCCCTGCAAGGACACAAGGGGGTTGAGAACTCACGGTGAAAAGCGACCGTCCCAGCTCTAAGCAATAGCACCAGAAAGCCCCCCAGCCCCAAGACCCCTGACATTCCAAGGTACCAGTCAGCCCCAAACTACCAACCATAAACCTGTCAGGCCCCCAATCGATCAGAAAACATCTGAAACCAAGTATCAGCTGCCTTCGCCATGGGTCGCGTGATTTGTGCTGCGAGGTGCCGGGAGGGATAAAACAACATAGCTAAAACAAGGGTGGGGACCTTTGGTCTGGCGCCAATGTGTCTGGAATCGCGCTGTAGTTTCCTAGAAGCGATGGTCTCGAAGTATCCTTTTAGCCCATATCTGCAGTACCAGGTGCACATCAGGTTAGAGATAGAGCTTGTACTGTTTTTTTTCACATAATTCCCAATCAGTGGTAGCTTCACGCCCAATGGCGCGAAAGCAAGAACCCACGTGGAAGAAGATGGACAGAAGGGGCTGGGACCAATGGCCTGGCATCCCTTATGGAGTAGGTAGCCTATGTATATGGTCTCGACCAACCAGCCACACAGGTTTGCACTGTATGTGAGTTACATCACTGATGACGTTGTCTGCCCTCATAAAGTGTTGTTTGTGCTGATTTTGACAGAACGTTCCATGGCAGCAGAGTTCTTTACTTGTGCACTTCTATTTTTGTGGAAATAAAACTTTGAGGTGTGCTGGGCTTTTTTCCCTGGTGGGTTGTATTTTTTCAGGTGTGAGCGTTGAAGGGTCTCTCTACAGGGGTAATAAAGAATGTATGTTAATAAAGGAAGACACTTTATTATAAATAATATGCTCATGGAGATTGGAAAGAAAAGGATTAAGAGAAATAGGGGGAACATTAAGAGCCAGAGGGGGATCAAGAGTCGTTTTTTCAGAATAGGAAGTATAGAAGCGTGCTTAAAACAAAAAGGAAGCAGTTTTCCTCTGCTTTACAATCCATCCTCTTCATATACACGTCACAGCGATAGCTGAAACAGTGTCCTTCTTCGTTGTCCTGGGCATTCAGACTTTGTTCAGCATTGCCTGCAGCCAAGAGAGGTAAAGGGGGATTCTTGTGAAATCCAATTGTTGTGGGAGATATGCAAGTCTTTTCCGTATCCATATACGCAGACAAGGTGGTTTGTACTGGGGGTTTCATTCTGGAATGGGAGCCCTTGTCCCCAAGAAGGGAGTCACTCCAAGTGAGGTCCCACTTTCCCAGACCCCTAAAGGGGATCTTTCATAGCAGGCTCACCTCCTTAGATTCAAAAGGGGTGGCTCCTCTCTGAGGCGAAGGGATGAATTGTCCCGATTCGCCACAGTAGCTTCTAGTATTCAACAATTTGAGCTATTTACACACCTCCGGTTTATTTCGTCTAAGTGCACATGCAAGACCCATCACCTAGGTAACACATGAAAACATTGCTTATGTAGCGCATCCATGCTAATTGATGTTGTTGCTATTTAGCACACAAATAATAAGAACCATTTGAAGAAAAGAATTTGTCATGCGCAATTCCCAATTCTTAACCAATATATATTGGATGTCCGTTTTTTGTTATAATTAACTACTTTGTAATCTCAGTACAGGGACAAATGTGCTTTAAAATGTACTATTTGGCCCCATTTTTTCCAGACTTTTTGGAGGGATAACCCCCTCCCCCATACTCTACTTTTAGGGGTTGGTCTTGCACACTAAATTTGACTGCACGGTGTAAAGTTTAGTTTTTTTTAAAAACATTCCCAGGGACACTTTTGGCTCCCAGTCTACCCATGGAAACAGCGCGGGGGCCCAAGGATCACGCGGGAATTCCTCCAACATTCTTTAATAGGGTGCCCCCTCCACGGTGCGCCCAATGCCAACACCAAAATAGAAGAGGGTGACCCAGGTGGAGGAGTAATAATGAGGTGCATTGGTGGCGCTGGGCACATGCCCTAAAACAGAGTGATTCTTCCGGGGCTCACCCTGCTAGATGGCTTGTCCTGTGCCCCCACCCAGAGGACCGCTCTGGCACCTAGCAGGGGCACAGATGGGCACAGCCGCTCAGCTTAAATCAATTTCACTTTATCAGATCCGGATTAGGAGCCCCGGGAAATCCAAATGAAACACTTCCAGGAAAAGAGGGCAGCACAAAGATGGTATTAACCCTTGCAGTGCCCCTGCTGATGCACGCACTGTGAGGGGGCTCGTTGAACCCCAGCGTGTTGCAGGGAGGACCCCCCCTACATGCACACACTTAGATGAACTCTTGGATATGAGGCATGCACCAGCAATATACCAGAGGTGGTATGTTCTGTGGTAGATCATATGTGGTATGGTATGTTAATATGCTTTTATATTGCGCCAAATCGCCATCATAGTCGTTTCAGAACACCTGGGCCTGTTATGTAGTGTATATATTCAATTGGCGTTTGCTGTAATATAACAGAGGTCATATTGCTTTAATATACCAGAGGTGATATGTGCTGGAATACATCAGCGATTGTATATGTTGTAATATAGCAAAGAGGGTATGAGGAGTCACATACCCATGCTGCAATTGGAATCGAATGTGGGATGTGCTCTAATATATCTGCGGTAACATGTCCACTGATGTTCCAGAGGTGGTATAAACGGTACCTTATCAGAGATATCATATGTTGCAATAAAGCAAAGGCGCTATGAGATGTATTATACCAGAAGTGATGTGCTGTGATATATCAGAGATGGTATGCACTACAATACGTCAGAGGTAGTATATGCAGTAGTATGGCATATGTGTTGGAACAAACCACAGATTGTATCTGCTCAAACATTAGATGTTCTGCCTGCAGTAAGATATCAGAAGTAATTTATGCTGTGATGTTCCACGAATTGTATGCTGTTGTTTATTCCAATGTTCACAGTACGGCAATGGTAGTACCCCTAGTGTGCTGTAATACAAGAGTGGTCCTGCCCCGGTGGTGCTATAGGTGGGTCGTTTATCATCCCGGTAATAGGATTTTGTGTGCAACTGCAGGTCACAGGCTTGCGTGAGATCAGGAGATGGTGGGCAAGTCCATGCATTTTATTTTCTTTATATTGCACTTCATGCTGGACTCCAGCTTCTTAGCACAGGACTGGGTGCCGAAACCATGGCGCATGGCATTGTCTAGTACCAAGGCAAACACATGCCCCTGAGCTCTCCTGCTGTAGATTCAGGAAGATTTGAAACTGACTCCACGGAAGCCCAATATACCGAACACTTAGATCCAGGGCAACAAGGGAGTTTACAAGAAGAAATGGTTCCCCTTTTGGTAGCGAAGCTGAGCACTCAGGCTGCCCTTTGTCTACGATGAATGGGTGGGTTTGAGATACTGCATAACACGATTAGTAGGTTCTTTTAAAAGTATAGACTCTTATGGCCTGATTTACAAAAAAATGATAATATGGGAAAGTCCTATTGAAAATATTGTTGTAAATCAGTCACAGAAAAGTAAAATATCACTCAGTTACTCTTCAGCAAAACTATGGCTTAAATGTCATCTGCACGGGAAAGGTGCAAAAGCTTTAAAAAAAACAGTAGCAAATGGAGACTTAGATGACATGCAGGGAAGGATCTAATGTGTGCTTTCTGGTCAGTAGTGGTGGGGCATATCTTCCTCTATGTGCATATAAGAGGCAATAAGAGGATTCTGAGCAGTGTGCAGCCAAGCTGGAGACTCAGGGGCTGATTCATAGAATTATTTGCGTGGAAAATCGGTGATTTGAGCACCATTCTGCATGCATAACCCTGTTTTTTGATTCATGGAATCGACTGCAGAGACCTTTTCGTAACTTGCAGGGACATCATGCAGGCTCGACACGTCTCTGCAAGAGGTCGAGTGCCTTGCGCGAGACACCATGCAGAGCGTGGGTGAGGCCTGCGCAAAGGGCGAGGAGGGGGCGGAACTCGGAAAATAAGAAGGAACAAGGGAAAAAGTGGGTGTTACGAGGGACGGGCCACAGGCAGTCCACAGCACACCCACAAATGCACACGACAAAGCATATTCATGG
Organism: Ambystoma mexicanum; assembly: GCF_040938575.1. Classification (NCBI taxonomy): domain Eukaryota; kingdom Metazoa; phylum Chordata; class Amphibia; order Caudata; family Ambystomatidae; genus Ambystoma; species Ambystoma mexicanum. Next base: position 1,175,048,579 of record NC_090921.1, on the reverse strand, counting down.
ATTTGAGTGCGCAACCTCTTGCCTGCAAAATGCCCACGGATATCCCACCGTCTCTCGGCCACCAGATGGCAGGCGGAAGTACACTTGCGCATAGGAATCGCAGCGTGTAGATGGTTTGCATGTCAGATATAGGGGTGCGTGCACGCAGCCGGGTACCCGATCGTGCACAGGGGTGCATGTATGCAATGTAGTGTGGTGCAGGAATGGTTTACGGGAGTTCGCACTGACATCTTCCAAGTTTTACCAAAGTTACGATACATGGTACGTATGTTGTCGGGGTTCCGGTACCAGTAATGGGGGACCCCACGCAGGGTCATCGAGATAAAGGCCCGCTAGCAGGGGACAACACACACTGTTTGAAGGGTGCGTATATTTGCAGCCGATGGAGCATGCAAAGGTAGCTGTTCTTTATGTTTTTGCTTTGCGTGGGGTTATGTCGGGGACGTTCCAGCCGCGACTTGCGTATACAGTTACTTTGTGCAGAATATTGCATGAATAAGCATGGCGTGCATTTTCTATTCTGTGGGCAGGCTTGCGAAGTGGCGTTCTCGGTGCACGGCCTTTGCAGGACAAATGCTCACTTTTCCATGAATCGGCTCCTAGGAATCAGTATGGTGGTCCAGCATGAGTGGGGTTCGCCAAAGCGAGCTCATATGGTATTGTACCACAATGGGGTGAACTTGCAGTCCTGAGGCCAAAGGTCTACATAGAGAGACAGTCAGTGGATAAAGAAAGCATTTATTTGTACTGTTTCTGCCTTTTGGGTGTCTTTGCAGCCAAACCACCACATGTTATTCAATGGGTCCTCAACGATGTCCACACATAGAGCATAAGCCCACAGACTGTCTTCTAACCCACTAGGGCCTCCTTAGGACACAAAGAGTCATCAAGCTCTCGAACTAAAGGGCAAAGAAATCATGGGGTGCACAGCAGCTACTCAGTCACATGAAAGGTTGTGGTGTGTGGCCTTGCACTGGGACAAGCACTGGGAACTATTTTGTATCAAATCATCATCTGTTAAGCCGTGTTTAGACATATCCAATTTTGGTCAACCCTGCACTACCTTGTAGCTAACTTGTTGAGTGGTAAAAAGAATCGAAAATGTCATATGTATTTGAGGTGCAGGGGAGAAGTAACGACCCTGACACCTGGGCCGTAAGTATATGCCAATCAAACCAATTGTAAGTTCCCAATGTGTGGGAACTCCCGTTCCCTGCACACTATCTCTGGCCGTAATACAACCAACTGGTTATAATTGTTTTCAAAAGTAATTTGTATCTTTCAATAGAAAGAACGTCATTTTTAGATAGGCAATTTAAATTTTACAAATCTTCATAAGAACATTCAGACTATCCAATAGTTGTCATTAAAGACAATGTTTCTTTTTAATGTGGTACTCAACGCATTTCGAGTTTATCTGCTCTTCATCAGATGTTCTTTGTGTACAAAATTCAAACTGTGTTTCAGAAGAAGAAAAGGGAAACATCATTTAAGTTTGTTGTTTGCTTATATCGATATTCAATATAACTAACTTACATGATAAGTAAAACAACCAAAGCCTGTTAAATCATCTTAAAGTTTGGGATCGTATGTGGCCAATTTCCACAGTGAGGTGTCCTGAACTGATATCCTCATGTATGAATTCTACCGTTGGACAATTCAACTGTGAAAGTGAGGATGATCTTCAATTAGTAGATGTACTTCCATAGTGCGGAACTGCTCACCCAACCCGTGTAGGTTTTAGTCTCACTTCTCATACCTAGCGATAAGATAATGATGTCCAATCCATCCTCCTATTATTAAGATTCCAAATCTGTCGGGTGCAAAGATAGCTAAATTATAGCTGTTTCCTCTTATGTTAACAATAAACCAATCAAAGGAAGATATAATATAACTCACTGCGGTGTAACCGGTGTTAGACTGTCTTCTAAGACCGGTTGTGGGTGCAGCGTGATGTATTCTCACGGGTGCGGTGAGTCATCCGCAGTTGATCTGCAAAATATGGTAATATTTAATAAGGGGCCTGTAGAAGTAAGGGGTGCGCGCTTCATTGCAGGAACTGACGGTTGTCAGTTAAAGTTTGTAATATATTTGTCTCAGGATCTGAATAAAAGTTTGTAACAAGCAGCAAATAAAAGAAAGTTCCATTACACTCACAGCGGAAATATGCGGTCTGACTTCTAAAGTTGACAGTGCCCGTAGCGTGATTAATGTTTGCCTCCGGTGAGGAGTCATTCGCAGTCAATCTGCAAAATGTAGGTTAAATTACAAAGGGGCCCGTTGTGACACAGGGTTTGCATATTGTTGTCAATAGTATCAGTAGTCACTTACTTTATGTAATCCGCTCCTCACGAGATCTGTGGCTGTCTGAAGTGTGCTAGCAGCCATGTTGGTGTCCTTAGCAACTGCGTCATGACGTTATGATGGTGTTACAATGTATTGAGATCCGATTTTGAAAAACAAATGTAAAAACAAGTTGTGACAAGATCTAAAGCTGACATTGGCTGAAAAATGTGATCTACAAAGATCTAAACATGTATTCAATTCATATTCGATTGAATAGATCTCTTTGACTAGAAAGAATTGTTCGAGTGGGAAAGACGTTTTGCGTCCAAACATGTTGCCATGGGGATGGTACGTGTGTATCTAATCAGCGTAACTTGACCGTACCATAATGTGTGGAATACGCTGTGCTTTCAAAATGCTCGCTCTTGTATCCGGGATGTAAGGAAGTACAAGTGTGTGTCGATAATCTCGTAAGGAATCATTTGGTGAAAGTGAAGAGAATGTTTGTTGGGACTAAATGAAAGTTAAAACAGAGCATCATCCCGAGCGAATCAGGACGAGTGTAGTATAGTTACTCATGTCACTTAAGTTGACTGAGCAGGCTTCTGGATGGTGCAATGTTTCATGTACATGTTAGCACAACCCATTATGATTTTATCTTTCATTCATATGACTCCAGGATTTTGTCTCCATCTACTACAATCACTTAGAATCTTATATTCATCACAACAAATCCCTTGTAAGTTTATGGATGGCACAGTATTTGATACACATGTTAATACAACAAAATATGTTTTTTCTCTCATTCGCATAACTCAAGGATATCATTTCCATCTGATGCAGTAACATGGGATCTTATAATCATAACAATCAATCTCAAATACAATGGTTATGTCTCATAATTGGTTAGACTCCTAATATGCTCGTTTGGGTGTGCTGGACTCTGTGTTGTCATAGGAAGTGTGTTTGACATCTGTTATTGTATTATTGACATTGATCCATGTGGGTTCCACACCCTGTGACTTCACAGTGGAAATTCACATCTCATATGAGAGTGTTTGTCATGAGCTGAACTTCTGATTAGTTCTTTTGGATATGCCCATCTTTGGGTTGTCATAGCGAGTTTGTGTGTGAACCAGTGGGTTGTGACAGTGAAAATATTATATAAATGGCCCATCTAGATATAGGGCCCTAGATAGTGCTCTTCATTCATGCCTCGTGGGTTGATAGAGTTCAAAGTGTGGATCCAATATAGTTCTCTCTGTGTGAGTTTCTTCATGAGGTCCCCTCCTCTCGGTAATGGATGGATCACTTCTAGTATAACACATCTCATCTGGGCCACAGTATGTCTGGCCTCCTTAATGTGTCTGTACACTGGTGATTTTATGTTGGCTGTTCTAAGGTTGGACTTATGTTTGTCCATCATTCCTTTGCTCGTCTAATCGTCTGTCCAACATAAAAAACTCAACAGGGGCATTTCAGAGCCTAAATCAAATGTTTAGTTTCACATGTGGCAAAGTGTCAGAGTTGAATCTTTTTGCTAGTATGTGGGTGAAGTATAATATCACCATTGATGACATTGGAACAATGTTGACAATTAATACATAAAAGGATCCCTGTCTTTTGTCTGTGTAGTACTGTCTGTATAGGTTTTTTGTTCCTTTCTGCCTTCACCAGTGTATCTTTGAGGTTCTTACCTCTCTTGTAGGCTAGCATTGGCTGTTCCAGAAATAGTTTGTTAAGTTGGGGGTCTAGTCTGATGTAATTCCAATTCTTCTTGATTACTTGTGCTACCTGATGGCTTTGTGCCGAGAATTTCAGGGTGTGAATTAGTATTGTGTTGTCTTTGTTTGGTTTAGTTTGTAGGAGTTCCGCTCTTGGGTGGCTCTCCACTCTAGGGATAGCCTTCTGTAGGATATCTGGTGGGAATCCCCTCTTCTTAAATCTTTCCGTCATCATATCATATTCTCCATGTAGAGTGCTAACATTCAACACTATCCTCTTTATTCTGAGGAATTAACTGTACGGTAAACTCTCTTTGAGGTGTTTCGGGTTAAAACTTCCAAAATGTAAGGTGTTATTCACATCTTTTCGGTATATGGTGGTGTGCAATTCCTCGTTGGTAAAGGTCATTAGTACATCAAGGAAATTGGGAACTTACAATGTTTTGCTAAGCAGGGTACAGACCACAAGGTTTCTCCCACCACAAAGAAGTCTATAAAGTACTAGGTCATGCAGGACCACACTTTAGGCAAAAGCTAGTGTAAGAATATCTGCAAAGAGACACCATGTCCGAAAAACAATATGTAAGAGTGGGTGCTCCACACGATAGGTCTCGGCAGAGGTTTGCAACCCCGCCGTTCTTGCAGTGGAACCCATATGGTGCACTTCAAGCGGGTGCCTCGAGAAGACACAGGCATATAGACCAGTAACTACAACATAAGAATTCAAGGAAAACCAAAATCAATTTCTGCACCAAAATAGCCATCCCATCCAAATACACTGAACCATCAAAACACACTCACAGACCAACACAAGAAACCAATCAACCTCTTACACATTCACAACCCTAGCAACATTAGTCCCAACCAGATTCAACACACATCACCCGCACAAATAAACAACAAAATCACAAACCCTAGCCACAATATGCAAGCCCGCCATGACGTCACAGGAAGTTAATATATGAAGCAGCACTGCTAGCTCACTACAGCAACAGAAATACACTGACACCCAGCTGTCGCCAAAGGCCTTAAACCCTGAGCCCCCTCAGAGACAAAGAGATAATGACATAACACTGTGAGATGATTTTCTGTAGCACAACTACACCTCCAGACCCCCTTACAGAAATCCTTGCCACGATGAGTGAATGCTTGCTAAAGTGGCAGCCATGGGTACCAAGTGGCCATGACGATGGTGAACATTGTGCTTTACAAATACCGCATAACGTAACATAGCATCTCAGCCTCAGGCAAGCTCGAGTAGTCAAGGCACTATTCATCCAGAGCAGAGACTATGTTTAACATGTCTTATTATATTGGCAGCAGTCTCTCCTCATCACCAGGTGGGTGTGAGTTGAGAGCTCTTCTCACCCCAAATATTGGACGTCCCCATATCAACACTATCAACTCTGGCGGAGGGCTCCTCTAACTTTGGCAAGCAACACATTTCAGTCAAGAGCATGTATAGTGTATTTATAAAGCAAAGAGGAGTATAACACAGCCAGCCATCCTCATAGCTACTGCGACAGGAAGCCAGATGACTGCTCCAACAGGAAACATTGTATCATGCAGGGACATTTCCCAAATGGTAATCCTTTGATATTGCCACCACTTGCCCAATGCAAAGGTTTGTCAAAAGAGTGGTCCCATTCTCTGGATTAGAGATATTTTCACATATCAGAATTGCAGTATCAAAAGCACACAATCGCCTTTCCACATTCAGATGAACAAAAAAAATAAAACGACATGGGCACTTATCAAAATCACAGGAAACATCTAGTGGAACTCAGCAGAGACTTAATCCTAATGGGGCCAACTCTTCCTTTCATTTGTCAAAATTGAGGGCCAATGGTGTTCCCCAATCTCTCTTGGCTTGATGAAAAAGGGTGACACTTACGATATAAGTACAGTGGCAAGTGACGCTGCCCAAAAGGAAAACGCCTATAGGCAGGTAACCGCACCAGGCAGAAAAAACTGTGAACGCAGTACATTCGGTCTGCAACTACAGGCCCGATCACCTCCTTTAAAAAGCTAGAGTGCACCCACCGAGGAGGTGAGGTAAGCACTAGTGCAGTGACTCAGCTCCCTTCCTTTTGCGCCTCCCTTAAGCACTGGCAGAGATCCACCCGGCGGGAAGGAAGTACGTGAATGCCATGAAGGCTTGGAAACTTTGCAGCCGTTCCAACGCAACCAAGTAAACAAAATAAACAGTGGCAGACACATTGGAAGGAAAGCCCATATGCAACGCTATTATGTAAATGCATCCATTCACTGCAAGTGGCAGTTCCTGTGAGGCCCAGTAATGTGCTGAGTGGTCCACCACAGAAGACCACTTCCGGCACCTGACGCCCGGCCTCGCCGGACCACCCTCACAAGGCTACGCACAATGCAGTGGGTCAAACTTACTGACCCCTCCGTATAGCAGACAAGCGCTACCTCTCCAACCGTCGCTTGTTCCCGAACCTTCCCTGCCCCCCTATATATCGCCTGTGTCGGCGCTCTAGGCGCAGGCCAGTTCGCTGGCCTGTGCAGCGCTTAAAAAATCACCCCGGGGGGAAACGGTTGCGCGTTACCCCGGGGTACCCTTTCTCCGGCTGCCGTTGAAATATGATCCATATATTTGGCATAAAACATCACCTGATACAAGCAACAGGTGCATTTCCTGTGGTTTCTCAGTGCTGTCATTTCATGCCATGCAGCAGCTGGTCGCATGCCCATTGAGTAAAGCATGACTGGTTTTATACCATGAGCTGGCAAAGAGCGGTGGCTGTGCAGCTTGTGATACAGCAGAGTGTGTGCATAAGTGCAGTGGCACGGGAGAGGTACCACCGCGGTTCTGTAATAAAGTCAATAGTGCAAGAGTGCTTATGCGGCTGTACTGATAAATAGGAACAGTTCCATGGTTGTGCCGTGGAACACATCTGGTAGGGCAGGCTACAGCAGTGAGTGTGTGCGTGTTCGGTGGTACAGCAGTTTATTCTGTGCTGTCATAACGTACAGCAGTGATTACGGACCTGTGCTGTTACACAGCATCAGACAGTTGTTCACACGGAGCTGTATCCGGGCAGCTGTTCTGGTGAAGCGCAAAGCACTGGTTGTGTGATCGTATCGACGGCTGAACGCATGTTACACGACTGTGTTGTGTGCAATACATCCGTGGCTGTGAATCTCTTTTACAATGCAGCCGTGGCTGTCATGTATCGCCCGACTAGGCTGGAATACAGCAGTGAGTGCAGCTGTGCTGGAACACAGGGGCGGGCTCGCGGGTGTGCTGCAGTACAGTTGTTGCTGGGTAGCGGCGCTGTAACACTGCGGGCGCTGCCCAGCCATGCCCCTGTCTCCACCCCTTGCACTGCAGCGGTCCTGAGCTCCCCTGCTACCTCTCCGAGTCCGTGGCTTCAGTTTGCAGAGGATGACTTGTTATTTTTACTTGTCAGCCCCCCTTCAGCCCCCCCCCCCCCCAGCATGTCATCAGGGAGAGCAGATCTGAAACAGATGGCAGCATTGTGGGCAGAGCCGGGCCTTCTGGAGCAGACAGAGGCCTGACGGATGGCGGGTGTCAGGGGCGCGGGATTAATAGAGTGTGCAGGAATGTTCTAAGCACACTTTTAATGAACTGAAATAAAGAATTAATGAAGCAGAGCCCCTAGAACAATAACTCCTCTCGACCCCAGGCCAGGAGCTCGGGGTTGCCATGGTGAGGGAGGGCTAGACTGCTGCTGCCCTGGCCAGACGATGGGGGCCGGCCTGCGGAGGTGGCAGAGGGGCAGGCGGACATAACAGGGACAGGGGTTTTCCGGCAGGCGGTGGTCTACGGCTCTGACCAGGAAAAGAGGGGAAGGGCAGGGCAGGCGTGAAGGTGAGGTAAAGGTGAAATAGGCTCAGGCCGATGGGTATATCACCTTACCTTCTTCCTTTTTGGTAATGTGGGCCGAGGGCAGCCGGTACTCTACAGGAGGGGGGGGTGAGCTGGTGCAGGAGCAATCCAAACAACAATACCACCAACATGAAGGAATCTACAGCCAAAGCTCTATAATAAATAGAGCCTTTAATTAAACAGACAAACATGCACACAACTAATAAAAACCCTACTGGCCTACCATGATTGATTGATAGATTGAGCCATTTATAACGCGCTCTGGACGAGCCACTTCGAATCTAAGTGCTGATGGCATGCAATGACACGATTGTGAGTAAACATACATTCAAGCATAGACAGATTGAATAGGCCGTGGTTGTCAGTTAGTATACTTAGTTAAACAGGTATGTTTATACCTAGGGAGAGACTGTAATTTCCTGATCTCCAAGGGGAGAAGGTTCTATTCTTTGGGGCCAAAAACTGAAAATCTCTGGTCACCTCTTGACACACAGGGTGCCAGTGGAACCGTCAGAAGAAACTTATCCTGTGAATGGGGAGCCTGTGTTGGCAAATAAGGCTTTCATTTATCAGCAAGATATGCCGGAGTCAACTTGTTCAGGCACTTATAAATCAGACAAATGATCTTAGACGTGATCCTATCCTCCACTGCTAGCCAGTGTAAAGATCGCTGTAACCAGGAAATAGGAGTAGATTTCTTAAACTGGAACACCATTCGGATTCCGGCGTGTTGCACCTGTTTTGCCGGAACGCCAGCCGAAAGGCTATTGCAATAGTCTGAACCCATAGATCTAGGTCCCTTTAAGACGAGGTAGCAATACTTAGAGATGGATGGGGATGCAGAATTTTCTCAAACATCAATAATCAAAACCGACTCAGGAAGTTGGCAAACTTTGTTCTATTTTATTTGCAATTATCTAAAACAGGGAGGTTACAACAGACATCATCCGACGTTCGCGCGATCTCTCAATGCATTTCAGACAAAACATAACTTTTATAGTCAAAATACGTCATTAATGACATCACACTACGTGGCAAACTATAGGCTCTCAGGTAACATCGAAGTATATGTTCCATACTATCGGGGGTAGTTATTGACCCTCCTCTAGTACTAGTCATCTTTATCGTCATAAAATACACAACGATTCATTGGTTACACAAACTATAGGGCTCTCTTGATACATGGCCCTCTATAATTGGTTGGCAAGCTAGTACCCTTCTGGAATATTCCATACGCTAGCAGCATGTAGGCTACAGCTCCAGGTGCAGGGAGGGTCGGTGTGGTCATGCCTACCCACCCAATTAGCCCTCATCTTCATCACTCGTGCCGTTTGGCATTCAATTAGACTGTGAACTTGGCCTTGCAGAAGCTCTTTGTGCCTGAGAATTAAAGGGAGTATGGCATGGTCTTATCTTCTGGTTTCTGTGTAGCTCGACCCAATGTTTGCTAGCTCTTTGCTGCATATAATACTATTAAATGAACTCTTGGCACCATCAGTGTTTTTCCATTTCACCTCAAACAGAAATTTGTTTCTTTCTCACATTCATTGTAACTACTTGATGGACAACCAGGCTCGCGGTGGCCTCAATTTTTGGTGGTGGGCCAGCAAAGCCTTTCTTGAATTTCCCCTTTGCCATTAGCTGTTTTCCAACAGCGCCACACTAAAATCCCTTTCCAATCGCAGGGTGTCAAGCCTTGCTAAAGTGCATTGTGGAACATCCAGGTTCTATACCTTCCTATGTATATACATTGGCGCATCGCTGCAAACTATTCACTAAATAGCCCGACTTAAGATCACTTTGTCTACTTGCGTTACTGCATCTGTACAAGTGTAAAATGACTTTGCATTTTCTTCAGTGTTTCTTTGCTCATCTTCGGCACCTCCTCTTCAGATCTTATCGAATGTTTATGTTCTTTCGTCTTACATATCTTTTCAGAGTGCGTCAGTTCTGCTTCGTGTGACACCGCCAATCTTCTTTCTCACTAATTTTCAAACTTCTTCCGGGAATTCTTCAAGAAGAACATTATTTCTTTGTGCATGGATATAGGGTTTTCTCAATGGATACCTTGTTTCAAGGATTCTTTGCGGTACAGGCTGCCTCACTGGTACTGCACATGTTGCAATATCCGGTTCCCACCATATAGGCAACATGGGGGTGGAGATTCTGGTAGGGATATTTGACTCCTCTACACGTCCAACTGTGAGTTAATCATAGCGCCTACCACAACTGCGTGATCACTCACTGGGACAAACAGAAGAGCTTGTCTAAGTAGTCGCAAGGAATAAAAAGCGCCCTGCACTTTGGCTCGACTAGAGCTTCACAACCCAAGTCATTCTGCGATATTCAGCTGAGATATTTTAATCTGGGAGCAATTTCTAATTCTGTGTCCCACAAAGCCGAAGGCAAGGGACATCTATCCTTAGTAAGGAGATGTTTTGGACCGAGCAGGGCAATTTCTTTCTTGTTAGAATTAAGTAAAAGGGTGTTGACCGACTATAAGAGAAAACACAGGTAAGAAGACCTTTGAATAATGGAGCACTCTGGGTTCGCAAATAGGGGTTCTCTGGTGAAGATTTAATAAACAACATGTCAAAGTTATTGAATATATCTTTCAAAATGTAGAGATAAGAGTCTAAAATGTCAGGACCATTAAGCAGGATCAGGAGGACAGGGCCTCTTGAACTATCTTTTGTTTCTTATCTTTGGAGCTCACTAATGTCAAGCCAAGCTTTCCAGCATCGAACCGGAAGCCTGGGTGCTTTTGGTGCTAGGCCAGACTCGAATCAGTGAGCGGATCCCATGGGATCCAACAAAGCATTGCAGTTTGGCAAGTTGAATGCAATGTCAGTGAGTGGCACTGGAAGACTTGGCGGCCTCAGATGTGTAGAAGTTCAGACTTGCTTTGGTTGGGCGAGTGGGATCTACTGGCTCAACACATCATTGTGGTACTGCAACAGCAATGGCTTGGAGATCACAAAATCTGGTAGCCAGGTAGGCAGTGTAGAGCTAGGGATGCCAGAAGACTTGGGCAGGTTTGAGATACTAAAACAGTGGAGCTTTGAGCAAAACCTGAAGATAGGGAGGTGGTCGAGCATCAAAGTTGGAGAGGACTCTGGTGATTTACTTCCAGCTGCTTGGACAGCATGGAAGGTGCCCAAACCAACATTGAGGAGGTTCGTTGATGGAGGTCCTGGCGGTTACTGAGAGACCCAATCCAGGGTGTAATGGGTTGAGGTGAGAGCTTTCTTCTGTCCTTCCCAACCAGGAAGGTTTGGAGAATGCACTTGCAGGATTCTGTCACCTCCAGTGAGTAGAGTCCTGGGCACCAGTGTCTCAAGGTTAGAAGGCCTTCCTCAGCCTGCTGATCACCACAAATGGGGCATTGGGATTGTTAGAGAGAAGCGCTCTCATCTTCCTCAGAGCTCCTGTCTTCACCTCCGTGGGAAAGGGCTTTGGAGCATACTGTACTCCCAATCAGGTTCCAGTGAATCCTTTTTGAAAAGTGTTCCAACGATGAATCAACTAAGGAGCAGGTTCCCGCCCGCTCGCCTACATCGGCAAAATGCTAGAGCTGATTGTTCCACAGCAAAAGTGAGAAGAGCAGAAGTCATGATGGGAGGCAGTTGGGAGAATCCATGTTTTGCAGGGAGATGTCCCCATGTGGTTGGTGTGCTTGATGCATCAGTAGGCATCAAGAGACATCATTTGGGCATGATTAAGGATGCACAGGCTTTGGTGTGCTGGTGAGTCTTTAATCCGCAGACTCGGCAAGGGTTGTGTGGCATGAGGTGGACTTTGATGTAGTGGCATATGGGTATCAGCAAGGGTATGAGGTTGAGAGTTAGTTGGAAGTTACAGAATAAGCACAAACATAGCATAGTGTTGCCGGCATCGCACAGGTTTACACACACTTCAAGCCAACGCATGCCATAGCATGGCATGAAAAGCATTCTATAGCAAGGCAGAACATTCTACATATGTAAAAGAAAGGAGCGTGGAGAGAAAGAAACTACAGTAGATAGGGCTTTAGTGAGAAGGGTCTAAGTTCTGGTTAACTGTGCTGAGTTCTAATATGAGATGGATCTATAAATGACCACTCAAAGGAATTCAAGGAGAGTGTCAGATTGCTTTAATGTCTTAACTAGGTCCCTATCTTGGGCCGTCTATCAGTTGTTCTTCTGGTTTTGGTTGAGGGTTGCTAGTCCTAAGTCTGACCAGGCCTATATGAGTGCAACCAGCAAGGCCACAAGGGGTTTGAGAGCTCTCTGTGAAAAGCGATCTCACGAGAAGGAGGGCACGAGCCTCCGACCTTCCACATCCCAGATCTAAGTAATATCCCCCAGCATTCCACGGTACCGGTCAGTCCCAGATCATCAACCATAAAGCTATTAAACCCACAATCGATCAGAACAGATCTGAAGACAGGGATCCGTTGGCTGGGCACGCGATTTGTGCTGCCAGGTGCCAGGATGGGTAAAACAACAGATTCAAAACGTGTGTGTGGAGCTTTTGGATGGGCTCTGACGTGTTTGGAATCGAGTTAGTGTGGGCGATGCAATGACCTCCAAGTATCCTCTTCGCCCCTGTCTGCAGTATCAGGTGCACATCAGGTTAGAGATAGAGCCTGCATTGTTTTTCTTCACATAATCACCATTCATTGTAGCTCCATGTAGCTCCATGCCTGATGGCGCGCAAGGAGGATCCCACATGGAATGAGATGGACAGAAGGGACTGGGCCAATGACCTGGCATCCCTTATGGAGCAGGTACCCTATGTATAGGATTGCACCAATCATCCATTTGGATTTGTATATTATGTAATTTAAGTCACTAATGGCGATGTGTGCCTTCATAAAGTGTTGCTCATACTGATTTTGGCAGAACGTTCTGTAGCAGCAGAGTGCTTTGCTGGCGCGTTTCTATTTTTGTGGAAATGAAACTTTGTTCTCCTTGCAAGGGGTGTTCTGGGCTTTCTTCCCTAGTGGGTTGCATTTTATCTCGTGTGAGTGTTGAGGGATTTCTCTAAAGAAGGCAATAGAGTTGTCAAACTAGTAAAGTCACATTGAAAAAGCCTGGCATCTTTACATCAAAAAGTCTTGCTAGACTTTATTTTAGTTAAAGGCGAGGAAGAGTGGTGCCTTACTTAGGTGTAGGCTATATGAATAAATATGCTATTTGAATATAGTAGTATGCTGTATGAAAATAGTACTTCATAGTCCTCTATAGTAGGAAAATATAGCCTGAGCTCCCTATGCAGGCTGTGTACATCGTATTGTGTGAAAGGCAGAGCTGGATGTGCGACACACAGGGTAGGTAGGGTGAGAAGAGCCAGATACCTGTCATTCCGTATGCACTGTCAGTCTGGCACCCTTTTGCTAGGTTATGCTACTATGCTTTGGCTGTTACCATATGGCTTTGACACACTTTTCTGATTGTGCAGTGCTTAATTCCAGAGTAAGGCCAACTCACATGAGTGAATGGCAGGGACTGAATCATTTAGATTGCATGACAACAACATGAACAGCATTATACCGAAAGATCAGCACTGATGGTCCTTTCAGCAAGCCAACCAAAGTGGATAGAATGGGCATGACATTGTGACAAATCTACTTCCAGGGCACCAGTGGTCCATGGATGAAGATCGGTTTCTAAACCATCAATCAGTCTCATACTTCTAATACACCAGAAGGGATTCAAATAGATTGGAAACACAAGCAAATTATAAACCTCCTTGTCCAATTTTGGTAACGTGGATGGAATGACAGGCTTATCTCCGAAAGATTGTGGATGGTTGGTTAGTTGCAAAACAGCAAACATACAACTATAGCCCAATGATAAAAGGGACTGTCAAGTCACGGTTGTATACAAATATCTACTTTATTATTATTATTATTATGCCTAATGTACGAATGTATCCTTTACTACGTCTGCCTTGTTACTATCTCTGCACTAACTGCCTTCTTGTAAACTATACATATGCTTCACAAATGTACAAATGTTCCTCACCTTTGCCTGTAACTTGATGTTTAAGCGCCCATATACCCTTGGGTCAGGAGCGCTATACAAATAAATAAACAAACAAACAACCAAACAACCAAATCACAAGAGACAGTTCTAGCACACTACGAAATACAACCCACCCTGTATAGGAATGCAGAGGACAGACAGTTTCAAAGAAGGAAAAGGAATTCACTCTGGATACTGATAGGAGGGGAATTGGTATAGTAATTAATCGCAACAGTTCAAGGATACTTGTTTCAGCACAAAGGGAGCAATGGGTTTTAAAATGTCACTAGGGGCCTTCAGTGAAGGATCAAGGGGACAGAACCACAATGTACCTTGTGCTGTAGGAGTTCCTGGTGATCGACAGGGTCAAGTCAGTTTCAAGGCGCTTTGTAGCTTCTGCAACAGAGTTCAAGATGGGAGACAGCTGTGGGTATCAGACGGCAGGCAGTTCGGCGAGTGAAGTGAGATGGATGGCTGCAGGCTGGCCTACATTGCGGCTGGGGGTCAGGAGTGCTGTTCCAGTGCTGGTGGGCTGCTCTGAAGCACTGGTTGAGGCATCGCGGATGGCTTTAGTGGCTGCGGGATAACAACAGTCAGCAGTGCAGTCAGTTGCAGGGGGGATAAACTGGCTGGGAAATGGCCTTTAAGGCAGACGTCGGTAGATGCTTGTGGATGCCCCTCTCCTAGCTTTTTCAATGGGCTTAAGTCGTTCTTTAGGGCGGACAGCCCAAGGTGAGGATAATGTTGCAGGCAGCTGCCTTGTCCTTGGTTTGGTTCAGAGACTCTCTAGCACTTTCCACCTAGGAAGTTTGCTGCGGAGCCTAGCAGGGCGTGCTGTGTGCTCGATGGGTACCGGTTCTGGAGCTGCTGGAGGGTCCTCTGGATTCTGTATTTTCCTCTGTTCCCTTGGAGATGATTAGGTAGGGATTTTGCTTCCCTCTTGGCGGTCCTGGGCTTCCTTCACTGGCAGATGATGTAAGGCAGACTGCACCTTGTGCCAGTGTTCAATGATGAGTTCTTCCTTCTGTTTCTGGTGAAGCCTTCCGATGATCTGCGAAAAGAGGCGATCGGTCCGCTTTTAAAGCCAATTGGACCACAGGGATTTGTGTAGGCTAAGCGTACCTTATTGAACCAATCCTGGGCCCCCAACAACAATCTTCTGTATGTATGAGGTTATAACCAGAGTGCTTTGCAACAGAAAAGGTAAAGGGGTGAAAACATGTAATACTAAGTCCCACCCATATTCCTGTTTGTTGTGGATCGAATGATCCCTCTGGTTAATGGATCTCTCAGTGAGACCAGAATGTCTGGTTCCATCAATCCATATACTCGTAGCTTCTTAATGGGGTCTCCCTGCTGGGATGACTACTGTAAACATGCAGTCCCAGACATTACATTTCACTCTCAATCTATACTGAGGGTGGGAGCTGGCATCAGGTTGACACAGTGCGTATGAAAGGGTGTTGGGTTTTGTTGTCTCCTTTGTTAGCCTCTGCAGCCAGGCCCCATGTGGGCCTGTTTGATTTAAACTCTGATTAGAATGTGAATGCTGCCACCTGTTACATGGCTTAACAAAAGGACAGAGCAGGCAGGATGGTTGCAGGGACTGTGGGAGGAACGTTTCTGAGTCGCTGCCACCTTTGTCCCCATTGCAGATGTGCTTGGTGTAGGGGTAAAAGGTGTGCAGGACACAGAATCCAAGGAGGACTATGCTTCCCAGCAGCCCCGGGCCTGAAGCTACAGCTCCAGCAGCCCAGGAAACGCCCTGGACAACGCCCGTCGCAACGCGCATGCGCAAAGAAGCTACCGCGCATGCGCGATCCCGAAAAGCTTGTCCGTGCTCGACTCTGCTGCCGAGAGGACGCATCTGACGGAGCTCCAGCAAAGCTTCTCGCGGGGCCGCCCTCGTCACTGGACACGCCTTCAGGCCCCGCGATGTCACAGATAAGTACCCTGTCTCCTTTTTAGTTACCAGAGGGAAGTTTAACGCTGGAAAGAGACTCCGCTTGCCAGTGACTGTTGAGAAACCTTAATAACTTCGGGGGAGATACGCGGAAGTTCGCGAACTAACTATTAACCCACTAAACTCGCATGTGACATGCATTCGCCAGTTGCGGGTGCAAGCGTACAGTATGCTCGCCTGTTGCGGGCCATTCTATGCCGTATTCGCAGTTGCGAGCACTTGTGAAAAGCCAAAAGGCGTGAAAGGGCAAAGCTAATTCTCTTCCTTTTTGTCAGGAGTGAATCGCTACCTACAACGACCTGATTGTTTCGCAACACACAGTCTGTGGAGCCGGCGGGCGGAAGAAGCGCACTGGAACACTTGGAACATTAGAGCTAAGTGCATTATGTGACCAAAGCATTATTGAATTTATGTTTACCCTGTGCGGGTATGTAAAGGGGGAAACGTTATCTGCATATGAAGTCTGATAGAATATTGTGTTTATAGAAATCCAAGACCGGAGCAAACTTGTGAATGAGGTGAACAAGTGCTGGGTTCCAGTCTGAGGGTAATGCATGCATGTGGTTAGAATGCATGATTGAGTGAATGCACAAGGAGTTAAAAGGGCAGCTACCAAGGTGAAGGTAGTCCAGACTCAGAAGGTCAGAGTCTGGGAACAACTCATCCCCTAAACCCTCTCCCTATCCATAACCTCTACCTAACCCTCAATCCGGTTACCCTACCATCCCGAAACCCATCCAATCCGTGGACCCTAACCCTCTTTCCCCGTGGGGGTCGCGGTGACCTGCGTTTCAGCTAATCCAGGCGCCAAGACCGTCAAGGGGAGGTAGGAGTTCTTGCTACTTCCGCGTTGGGACGGACTTCGCCTTGACAGAAGCACGGACCCACATATTTTTACACGCCCAAGTAGCACGAACTCCGGAACCATGGAAGACATAGCTCGGGGCCTACATGAACTAAAAGATGCCTTAGAGGCAACAAGGCAGGATTATGCAACACTAGCTCACCGTGTGCAGGAACTCACAGCACAAGGTAGACCCCTGCCAGATGGGCCTCCTCCTACCCCAGTGCAGGTTCAAGTGACCACGGAGCCGCCCATGCCCTTAGCCACCCCAGAAAGGTACGGGGGGACCCACAAAAGTTCTCCATATTTATGACCCAATGCCAGTTGCATTTCTTGTCCAAATCATCAATCTTTCGTTCGGCCCAGTCCCGCACAGCCTTCGTGATTTCCTATCTCACGGGGGATGCTGCGGCATGGGCTACCCCCCTAGTACAGAAGGACGATGCTTTACTGTATGATTGGGGTGTATTTCAGGAGGAGTTCGGTAAAATGTTTGATAGGAAGGCGGCCTCCTTGATCCGGGATCGGGAGTTGCTTACCTTGCGGCAGGGAAGTAGAGAACTCATTTGGTATGTTACAACGTTCAATAGATTAGTGGTTGAAGCAGAGTGGCCCCATGAAAAAAGACTAGCCCTATTTTATCAAGGCCTTAGGGAAGAGTTGAAAGACCTTATAGTGCAAGTGGACCTGCAACCAACCACCTGCACGGGAATGATAGAGTTAGCGCTACGTTTAGATCACAGGCAAGGAGAAAGGAGGCAAGACAGACGTAAATGGGAGGCCAAACAGTATTCGACAAAATTGGATTACCCAAGAGCTGCGCCTGGTTCGGGCAAAGCAACAGAGAAGTCGGAAATTGAACCCATGCAAATCGGAACAATTCGAGGACCGATCACCAAAGAAGAAAGGGAGAAACGCAGAAGAGAAAAGCTGTGTATGTACTGTGGCAAGTCAGGACACTTTGTGAAAGAATGTGGAGCTAAGCCAAAGAACACCACCTCGTCGGGAAACGCCAACGCTCGCCAGTAAGGAGGGGGGATCTGCCGAGCCAAAATCATCACAGCGCCCCCAAGCATTTATTGGGTAATGTGACACAGGTACACAAAACCCATGTTACCGTTACTGGAATTCTTCAGACACGCCAAAGGGATCAAGCCATCACGTTAATGGTGGATTCAGGAGCAACCGGTAACTTTGTGGATTCTGATTATGCTGTTAAATTGGGTTTACCAGTCGCCACTAAGAACACACATGAGGAGGTTCGATCAGTCGATGGATTTCTGTTGACATCCGGACCAGTGACACAGCAAACGGGGGAGATGATTTTGAACGTCCAAGGGCACAAAGAGCGCATTCAATTCGATGTCATTGCCGCCCCGAGTTTGGCTTCATCCTGGGGCTGCCTTGGCTGGCGCTACATAACCCGGCAATTGACTGGGCACGTGGAACAGTGTGTTTCTCTTCTAGTCTCTGCTGGACTCAGTGCACTAAAGAATTGGGACATATGGTGCAGGTTCTAGGGGCCACACAAGAAAGCAAAGGAGAGCCGCTAGTGGGATTACCGCAAGGATACCAAGAGTTTCAAGATGTTTTTAGCAAAAAGGCGGCAGAAACGTTGCCACCGCACAGGTCATTTGACTGTAGGATAGATCTGGAACCAGGAGCCGCCCTGCCGTGCAGCCGGATTTACGCTTTGACGGAATCTGAGAACCAACATCTCAAAGAGTATATAGACACCAACCTCCAGAATGGGTTTATTCGTCACTCCACTTCCCCCGTTTCTTCACCGTTATTCTTCATTCCGAAGAAAACTGGAGATCTCAGGACATGTATCGACTATCGTGCAATAAACTGCATTACAATCAAAAATCGGTACCCCCTACCGTTCAGACCGTTTCTGCTGGATCAAGTACGAGGAGCCACAATCTACACCAAGTTGGACTTACGAGGTGCTTACCACCTGGTGCGGGTGTGTGAAGGGGACGAATGGAAGACCGCCTTCAGAACGAAATTTGGACTGTATGAGTACCAGGTCATGCCATTCGGTATCTGTAACGCACCCGCCGCCTTTCAACACTTCTTGGATGAAGTTCTACGTGGTTTCCTAGACATTTTCATCGTTGTTTATATCGACGACATACTGATCTACTCCCAGAATAAGGACGAACATGTGCAACATGTCAGATCTGTTCTGCAACGTTTGCGAGAACACCATCTGTTCGCGAAATTGGAAAAATGTGCATTTCATTGTACCACAGTGGAATTCCTGGGCTTCATACTTTCTCCCGAAGGCGTAAAAATGGATACGCATAAGGTACAAGCAATTCTGGATTGGCCAGCCCCGCAGAATGTCAAAGAACTACAGTCAGTACTAGGATTTGCAAACTTCTACCGAAGGTTCATCCAGGGGTTTGCGGAGAAAAGCTTAGCCATTACCCGCCTGCTCAAGAAAGGTAAAAAATTTGTGTGGGATTCCGTGGCAGAACACAGTTTCAAGTTATTAAAGGAGGCGTTCACTACAGCCCCCGTTCTGTTACACCCGGACCCAACGTTACCATTTCTGGTGGAAACGGACGCTTCTAGTTATGCGCTGGGAGCGATATTATCACAACGAGACCAATCGGGGCGTTTACACCCAGTCGCTTATTACTCAAGAAAACTTAACCCTGCAGAGCAAAATTACACTATTGCAGACCGCGAGCTACTAGCTATAAAGGCGGCTTTTACAGAATGGAGGCACTACCTACTGGGAGCAAGGCACACCATAACGGTGCTGACGGATCACCGCAATCTCCAGTTCCTAAAGTAGGCAGAACTCTCACTCCACGGCAATTACGATGGGCAATGTATTTCGCAGACTTCGATTTCGTGGTAACATACCGACCCGGACAGGAGAACAAGAAGGCAGACATACTTTCCAGATATCCGGAATTACCAGTTTCTCCTAGATCTGAGGAAGCGGCAAAACCCATTGTGCCTTTAACCAAGATCGTAGGGAGTGTAACCAATACCTTACTGGAACAGGTGGGGAATGCCATGACAGCGAAAGAGTTACTTCAATCGGAAGATCCACAGCTAAAGCGTTCTTTACAGGAAGGCATACCGTTCCAAGGCAAAGAAATATATTTACCGACTAAAAGTCTACAGGCTCAAGCCCTCAAATGGTGCCATGACTCCCCATTGGCTGGTCACCCGGGGGTGAACAAAACACAAGAACTACTTCAACGGCACTATTGGTGGCCCAATTTACACAAAGATGTGCGAGAATATGTGGCAAATTGCGAAATATGTACTCGTAATAAAACGGATCACAAGAAACCAGCAGGACTGTTGAGACCTTTACCCACTCCCTCAAAGCCGTGGCATACAGTATCATTGGACTTCATTGTTGAACTGCCCCAGGATCAGGGTCAAACCACGATATTAGTAGTAATAGATTTGTTTACTAAACTGGCCCATTTCATACCCAGTTGCGGCCAGCCGACGGCGGAGGAATTTGCAAATCTTTTTCTACAACATGTCGTTCGTCTGCACGGAATACCACAACACATAGTCTCGGACCGAGGATCGCAGTTTACGTCAAAGTTATGGAGGCATTTCTGTAAGAAAATAGGAATACAGTTGCAGATGTCTAGTAGTTACCATCCCGAGACCGACGGACAGACTGAGCGACTGAATCAGACGCTAGAACAGTACCTTCGCTGTTTTACACATGGAGCTGAAGGGGGTTGGGTTGAACTCTTGTGGTTAGCAGAACTAGCCTATAACAACTCTCAGCATGCCTCCACAGGATATTCTCCTTTTTTCATGACTTAGTGATACAACCCATTCGTGCAGCCAAGTGGAGAACGAACTCCGGATGCATTGCCATCAGTACAAACCAAAGTGGCTCAATTAAGGCAGATCTGGAAAAAGGCCCGACAAAACCTGATCACAGCCAAAAACACAACCAAGAAGTACGCTGACAGAAACCGCCGTGCTAACCCGAAGTATCAAGTGGATGATAAAGTTTGGCTCTCAACGCGACATTTGCATCTCCCAGGTTCTCGAAAATTGAAGCCCCGCTTCATAGGCCCATTTCGCATCACACAAGTGGTTAACCCAGTAGCAATGCGACTTCGTCTGCCAGACCACATGAGGGTTCATTTTCACGTAGCGCTCCTAAAACCAGCAAAGCCCCATATGCGCATGGAAAGACCACCACCTGTCTTCATAGAAGGGTACCCAGAGTACGAAGCTAAGGCCATACTGAATTCATGAGTGAGATGGGGTAAATTGCATTACTTGGTTGACTGGGTGGGGTTCGGCCCTGAGGATAGGTCCTGGGAACCTGCCACCAATGTGCATGCGCCTAGGTTAGTGCGCTTATTTCATCACAATCATCCCAAAAAACCTGGCCCTTCTGCGGGGAGGGGATGTACTGTCAGAAACCCACGGCCCGCATTACGCCCTCAAGGTAAGAACAGAGGCAGGATGGTTGCAGGGACTGTGGGAGGAACGTTTCTGAGTCGCTGCCACCTTTGTCCCCATTGCAGATGTGCTTGGTGTAGGGGTAAAAGGTGTGCAGGACACAGAATCCAAGGAAGACTACGCTTCCCAGCAGCCCCGGGCCTGAAGCTACAGCTCCAGCAGCCCAGGAAACGCCCTGGACAACGCCCGTCGCAACGCGCATGCGCAAAGAAGCTACCGCGTATGCGCGATCCCGAAAAGCTTGTCCGTGCTCGACTCTGCTGCCGAGAGGACGCATCTGACGGAGCTCCAGCAAAGCTTCTCGCGGGGCCGCCCTCGCCACTGGACACGCCTTCAGGCCCCGCGATGTCACAGATAAGTACCCTGTCTCCTTTTTAGTCACCAGAGGGAAGTTTAACGCTGGAAAGAGACTCCGCTTGCCAGTGACTGTTGAGAAACCTTAATAACTTCGGGGGAGATACGCGGAAGTTCGCGAACTAACTATTAACCCACTAAACTCGCATGTGACATGCATTCGCCAGTTGCGGGTGCAAGCGTACAGTATGCTCGCCTGTTGCGGGCCATTCTATGCCGTATTCGCAGTTGCGAGCACTTGTGAAAAGCCAAAAGGCATGAAAGGGCAAAGCTAATTCTCTTCCTTTTTGTCAGGAGTGAATCGCTACCTACAACGACCTGATTGTTTTGCAACGCACAGTCTGCGGAGCCGGCGGGCGGAAGAAGCGCACTGGAACACTTGGAACACTAGAGCTAAGTGCATTATGTGACCAAAGCATTATTGAATTTATGTTTACCCTGTGGGGGTATGTAAAGGGGGAAACGTTATCTGCATATGAAGTCAGATAGAATATTGTGTTTATAGAAATCCAAGACCGGAGCAAACTTGTGAATGAGGTGAACAAGTGCTGGGTTCCAGTCTGAGGGTAATGCATGCATGTGGTTAGAATGCATGATTGAATGAATGCCCAAGGAGTTAAAAGGGCAGCTACCAAGGTGAAGGTAGTCCAGACTCAGAAGGTCAGAGTCTGGGAACAACTCATCCCCTAAACCCTCTCCCTATCCATAACCTCTCCCTAACCCTCAATCCGGTTACCCTACCATCCCGAAACCCATCCAATCCGTGGACCCTAACCCTCTTTCCCCGTGGGGGTCGCGGTGACCTGCGTTTCAGCTAATCCAGGCGCCAAGACCGTCAAGGGGAGGTAGGAGTTCTTGCTACTTCCGCGTTGGGACGGACTTCGCCTTGACAATTAGGCTCACCATGGCACAGGGATAGTGTGGCATTCCCCCTTTTGAGATGACATGGTGTACTAATGGCTGTTATATCCCAACTAAATATTTCAGGGGGGACTGTGCCTGTAGGCTCTGTCCACTCAGAGTACAAAGGTCTATAGAACTGGGGCCTGCACAATCCATCCTTTAAATCCTTAAAGGAGGTTTGAGAAGCAGGGGTCCAGGTTTCTTCTGTATTTTCTTGGAAGTTACATCATTCAGGGGCACGTCAATGTCGCATACCCCTTCATGAACGACCGGTAGTACCCGGTGAAACCTAGAAAGGCTCTCACATGCGTTTGTGTGGAGGGGATATCCGAATCCTTCATAGCCTGCACTTTTGCTTCGGGAGTTTGTTTCTTACCTCCACCGACCAAGTGGCCTAGGTAAGTCACTGTGCCCTGCACTTTCTGGCACTTCGTGGCATAGATAGACCTGCATTCTGCAGCACCTGAAGCACTTGTTTCTGGTGGGATAAGTGATCCTCCCAGCCGTGGCTGAACACAGCAATGTCCTCTAAATAGGTGACACTGATATTTTCCAGCCCAGACAAAACCTGGTTAACCATTCGCTGAAAAGTGGCAGGGGCGGACGGTGTCTGTAGGCTGTGTCCACCAAGAGTACACAGGTCTGTGTGCATTTCGTGCGGTGAGCATAGGAAAAGGTGTGCAGATTAGCCCCACACATTTTCCAAAGGTTGATCTACCATCATTCAATTTCATTTCAAATTTCAAAAAAAGCCCAGGCAAGTGCACACCCACTGTGGGGATGGTCGAATTTCTAGCAGTCAGTATAAATAGACATAAAAGTGAATGCGCTCCAAAACTGACTCCCAGACAAGGGAAATACTGATCTGCTCAGCTTGTACACCTGGAAACCCTTTAAATGACAACATTCAGGAGGGTGTGTATGTTATTAAATGCAAATTTGCCATGTTGTCGACTCTCCAAAAAATGAGCAAGACTTTACTTTTTTTCCTCATTTACATGTTACAAACCTTTTCTACACTGCCAAATAGTTCTGTCAGTAGTCTCAGAACACCTATGTTTGTCCTTTTGTGCAAAATGTTTAATGGTACTGAGCACGGTCTTTGGCTCAGCAGTGGTCAGTCTTTTGAGCTTTCCTCATGGCCGGGGTGACATTGCAAGGCTGAACATGTTGAAACAATGCCCATGAAAAAAACAAAAGAACAAAGCCCTTCTACTTAATATCAAATGGCCAAGTGGCAAAACCACAATATTCAGAATAATCGGGCTGGTACAGAAAATTAGCCCAGGCACCGATAAAAACGTGCCCAAAAATTGCAAATGGCCATTTCTTATTTTTCGTGACAAATTGAGTACCAAAGGGGAGGTTTTTGTAAAATATGACACCAATAGTGTCTTTTAAATCCCAGGGTGTATTAACTCATCCAACTAGCCCACGTTGTCCCCAGAAAAAAAGGCCCATACTGGTATTCTGGGCCGGCATTTTAAGCATTGTCCTATTGGCCAATAGACGAGCACGAGACTGGCATTTGGGATGAAAGGAAAAGTGAGAAAGACAGGTGCATTGGGCTGTTGTGCAAAGCAGTCAGTGTAAACCAATGCCCATCTGGGATACGTCTCCTTTTATAGGCACAAATAGCAAAAAATACATTATGTTAATAATGTCCTTAATGTATTAGTGATGGCAACTGTAATGACTGCCTTCTAGGACAAATAAGAACTGCAACAAGAGGTGCTGCTTGCAATCAGTATTGCTCATTTTGATGACCTCAATATGTTATGTTATGTTACTTTGCATTTATATAGCGCCTTATGTACCATTGGTATGGTCTCAAGGCGCTGGTAGGTTGACCGCCCTCAGGAACCGAAGTTCAAGTCAGTAGAGAGAATAGAAAGAGTCAAAGGTGTGTGTGAGCACCGGATATGTGTGCAGCTGGTGTGGCATTCATGTGATAGCTGCTTCTTAGCGGTAGGTGTGATGGTTGAGAGATCAAGAGTATGTGTTCGTTCTGGAAGGTTTTTTCCAGACTGATTCTGGCTGCGTTAGGCCTGAGGAGAACGCCTAGGCTGGAGGGTGTCTAACCAGCAGGGTTTAGTTAGAGTGATGGGGAGTATGAGGCAGATGTTGGTATGAGAACAGCTATACCGAATGGTGTCATAGTATCGCTGTGTTCTAGTTGAGTGGTGGTGTAAAGAAGACAGTAAGTGTGGAGATGTGATATGATGTTTTACATGCTCTTTCAAATGTTCCATGCACTCCAAACCATTCCATGTAAGTCGCGCAATTCTATGCGTTCCAATTTGTTCCATGCACTCTAATCCGTTCCATGCACTCCAATCCGTTCCATGCACTCCAATTCATTCCATGCACTCAAATCCGTTCCATGCACTCTAATCTGTTCCATGTATTCCGATCAGTTCGGTGCATTGTAAGCCATTTTACGCACTCCAACCATTTTATGCACTCCAACCATTTTATACAATGCTTGGTTCATTTGTTCTACCCAGGTTATCATTTCTCCATGCATCATCCATCTACGTACGTCATCTTCACACGTTCCATCCACTTCACTGGTTCCACCCATTTCACACGTTCCATCCACTTTACACGTTCCATCCACTTCTTCGGTTCCACCCACTTCACCGGTTCCAAACGCATCACCCGTTCATCTGCCTACTTCATCTGTTCTACCATTTCACCCATTCCATTCACTTTACCTATTCTACACCCGTTCATCCGTTCCATCGACATACTTCATCCGTTCCATCCACATACTTCACCCGTTTCTTCCACATATTTCACCCGTTCCTTCAGCATATATCACCCGTTCCTTCTGCATATTACAGCAGTACCTTCTGCATATTTCACCAGTACATTCTACATGTTTCTCCCGTACCTTCCACATATTTCACCAGTACCTTCCACATATTTCACCCGTTCTATCCACATACTTTATCCGTTCCATCCACATACGTCACCCGTTCCATCACATACGTCACCCGTTCCATCTATGTACTTCACTAGTTCGCACTACATACTTCACCCATTCCATCCATAAACTTCACCCATTCCATCCACATACTTCACGCATTCTATCCACATAATTCACCTTTCCATTCTACATACTTCGGCCTTTCCATCCACATATTTCACCCTGCCCCAAGGTTCCATCCTTTTCACTTATCCTACCCTGTTTATCATTTCTGTCTTGTTCATCCATTCCACCCAGTTCATCCGCACCACCCAGTTCATCCGTTCCACCCGGTTCATCCGTTCCACCCGGTTCATCCGTTCCATTCCATTCCATGATGAAATCCATGCTGATCATTCCATTCATCCATTCCATGATGAAAGCAGACTTGGCCTAGCACGGGTACTAACCCACTGAGAGATGTTGTAGGGACTGAGAGGTGCAGGACGCACCTGACAGACATGTGAAGTGCACATTTGTGCCATTGCAATGTATGCTTTCAGAAGGTCAGTCATGACAGAACATTATAGCTATTAACCAAACAAGTACTGGCAACGCCAACAGTTAGAGCTTTTGTATAGGCATGGAAAGGCACAGCCCTAGAGGTATTAACTGGACATTGATGGTAGCAGATGCAAAATGGTGCGAGATCCTGGCATCTAATAGCAGTGCATGGTAAATGCCTAACACGGCTTTGCCAATGCTTGCTTTTAGAAGTCTTCATTGAATAGTGGTTATAAATCAAGTGGTTGAAGGCAGACCATGTTTAGACATTTTTGTTACACCTGTAGCCAGTTTACAGCTCCAATTAAGTCATTAACTCTCAGAAGACTGCTTTGCAAAAACACTGGCAGGCACTTCATCGTGCAAAGTTTGATGGTACGGCTTGATTAAAGCGAGCTGAAAGAGTTCCCATGAAGAGGTGTTTTGGGGGGAAGGGCAGGAACTGGGTGGGAATGGCCAT
Source organism: Ambystoma mexicanum (assembly GCF_040938575.1). Taxonomy (NCBI): domain Eukaryota; kingdom Metazoa; phylum Chordata; class Amphibia; order Caudata; family Ambystomatidae; genus Ambystoma; species Ambystoma mexicanum. Next base: position 1,175,022,218 of record NC_090921.1, on the reverse strand, counting down.
AGGGACTAGCATGGACATGGGCAGTCAATGGGTGAGCAAATAGCACCTATACAAGCTCCTCACATGGCATTTCTCCCTATCTGGACTGTAATGAAATAGTTCAGGCTTATAGGTGGCTAAAGGTCCCCCTAACAGCCCAAACTAAAAAGTGATTGACATTCGTCTCATCAACGCTGTGTGTGGTAGAGGGAGCACTCGACCCATGAGCGCAGGTGGCATGCAGGCCTAAATTAGGTGATGGGCAATGCAGAGGCTTGCTTCCTCTATTCTGGAACATTCTCCTCAGAGCCCCTCCTTCCCGTGGATGGCGCCCCGCCAACCCACCGCCAGGCCAGGCAGAAGGGGTCCCAGCTGAGCGGCCTGTGGCCTTGTTGGCTGGCACGAGGGGCGCTTGGCAGGGGGAGGGGGATTGTGACTGGCACACGGGGCGCTTGGCAAGGGGTCCGCGCTGATGGCGGCCTGGGCAGCTTCTATGTGTGCAGAACCTGTGCCGGGCACACACAGCACCTCTATGTGACCTTCACTGCCGCACCCTGGCAGCCCTGTGTGATGTTTGAAGGAGGACGGCGCTGGGGGACTGCCTCGCTGTCGTCCGCCTCTGCACCCCACATCAATGTCAATATAAAGCAGCGCCGTCTGTTGACACGCAGAGCAGGGCCAAACAGTGTCTGCGCTCCTGTCAGAGCTGAGAGCTCCCCTCCCCTGATTCCTTCCGGTTTGACAGAGAATCGGCGTTTACATGTCAGGGCCAGTCAGTGCAGCTGTGGGATGCAAAGACTCGCAATAGAATGTTTTTTCCATGCATATGCGCATTCAGTACCGACGTTCTGCTAGGAAATGTTCAAACTGGGGTACTTAAAAAGAAGGATGGGCAGCAAGCGCATTGAGGCCACACAAGTGGGGAAAGAGCGCTATATAAATAACCAAATACAATACATGTAATGCTACAATATGCTGCAATGAGCTGAAATGAAGCATGGTATGTACGCAAGCACTAACCCAAGGCTGATGCTTGACGCTGTGTCCATGACCTTTGATGTATTGCAAAAGATTTGCAGCTCTCATATGGTGATAGACGGCACGCCAACAGCCTCCTACTCTAACCTGCGCACCCAGGTCTACGATAGCACCCTCCACCTACCTCCGTTTCCGGACAAGCAGTTGACAAATCAAGCGCTCCCTCAACTCTACCATCTATCCGTGCCACCTCAGCATACCCAACCCAAACTGGGACGCACCTAGATTGCAGCCTCCATCTTGCTAAACACCAGGCAAAGCCAAAACGCATACCTCTAACAAACTACCTAACAGAAACCAGTCTGCTCCGCTCCTTCTTCTCCTACAAACCCACCCACAACCCGGCCTTTTTACTTGTATGATGTAGACCACCGGGATAGGAAGATTCCATTGCTGGATGTTCAATCGTGGGAGAATTCATTGAATTTTTGCCATCAAATTTTGCTGCAAATGTATGTGGGGGGAGTTAGGGTAATAATAAAGATAGGTGGCACGGGGGTGGGGCGCTGCGATGACATCTTACACTATGAAAAATTCTCAAAGGAATAACATAGGACCGTATCACCAACAGGCCATGCAGCACATGTGGTAATAACCACTCTATTGTAAGACCCAGGACCTAACAGAAAAGCCAGATCTCTCTTCAGAGTGGCAGGGCTCTTATCAGGAGAGCAGGACTACTCATGAGGTTTACTGCCTTTCTCCTAGGTGCCTCCAATATAGAGCCAAACTCTGTCGGTGGGAGACTTCCAGGGCTATGCGTGGAGTCTGGGATTAACTTTCCAAAACCTAGACAAACAGGCTCTCCGGAGGCATTCCTTGGCCCTGCTAATGTTAGCTGTGGACAAGCAATCAAGGCCAGCTCTTAAAAGTGGACTGGGGTAGACAAACATTAAGGGTAACAACCTATTAGTATGAACAAAGAAACATCACACAGAGAAATATGGCAACATATGCCATCACTTATTGAAATAAGGTCTGTATGTCTCGGGAGGATATATCAGTGACTACGTGTTGGCCTTGGAAACAAGACGACACAGAGCAACACAGGTTCGATCCCCGGGTCCGCGCTTTGAAACCTCTGGGTATTAGGCGTGTTATAAATAACCTATCATATCATATGCAGTTTAAAGTAGATACATCCATGTTCAGAAAGTCTCAAGTAGGAAGAGAAGCTTCCTTAGGCTGTTTTCCTATGTGACGATTTCTTAAAAACACAAAGGATGTTACTCACTTTTTAAACTAAAATCAAAGTATTTTATTAAAATTGAAGTGGATCAGACTGCTTGTTTTTCTTCTCTCCATCTGCTTGGGATGCAAAAGGTTACTTTCACCTCTGCCGGCCTCTCATAGGCTTTGCTGCGGACCTGTTCAAGCTCTCCTACAGTATAATACCGCACAGCTGCTTCCATGATCGCCTTCTCAGTCAACATGCTTCTGAACATAGCCTGGGGTCTCTGACTCCGTTCTCCCAGTATGCCCCCACTTGGTTCACTTCACTGCGTCATCTTTCAGGAGATTGTACCAACTCAAATAGTCTCTCTCTTAGTCTTTCATAGTCATACCTCCAGTGGTTTACGTCCTCTCCCAGTCACGTGGCAGAACAAAAGATAGAGACTTGCCACCAGTCCTTGAGAGACCTGGAAATTATTTGCACTGTGTCTTTCATAGTCTAACAATCCACTGTTCATAGACCGCTTCAATCTCTCCATCAACTGAAAGCAAATTGTTTGTTTGTTTGTTTGTTTATTTATTTATAGCGTGCGCCAGACCCGAAGGTATCCGCGCGCATTTGCAAGAATACTTTAAGCTTACAAGTTACAGTTACACATTCCAAGTAGATACAGGATACATTGACAACAGGATAATGATTACCCTACAAGTTTGTACACAGAGTTATATACAGAGTTATATACACAGCTATTTGTACACAGAGGTGTATACACAGTATACATTGAAAGTCAAAAAGCAAGGTGGGGTAAGCAGGGAGGATGAGCATGTAAGTATGCGTTCAGCTACAGATTAACAGATGGGTAAAACGTATGTAATCCTGGTGTTGGTTAGTTATAGGTCGCTTTCTTTGAACCATTTAATACAGTTGAGTCTGAAGTGTGGATAGGATTGGTCAGACCTTAAGGAGGATGGGAGGGAGTTCCAGAACTGGTTGAGTGTTCTGTCAGTCTCTGTAACACTTAGAACAATGATTCTCCACAATCAGGCAATCCTTCCATTCCTCGCTCAGTCTGAGCATTGACCTGGAAGAACTGGTTGATCTGCTCTTTCAGATGATCGGATGCGATGACTTCTTTCCGCTCACTAACGCATATGACCTTTTATAGAACGTTGTACCCCTGCTCGCCGCAAGTGTTTTTTCTAGCAAGGATAATTGGACTTGTCTGGGTACACCAAAGGGGCAAACGCAAGGAGAAATTGTTCCTGCTGGAGACAACATTTTTTAAGAAAATTAATTATTTGGTGTCTGAATTAATCCAAAGGACACTGACCTGGGTACAAGAAGTTGTGAATGTTTTATTTTCACTCATAGGTCGTTTCTGTTACACCTTATTTGGTTTGATTAGAGATACAGACATATTCATTGAGTTATTAAAATCGGTTCAATTCTTCAAGGAGGCATGTTATCATGGCAAAACACTGTAGCACAATGATGTTCATTCATAAAAGACGAAAGTATCCCAACTACTCCCAGTGTAGAGAGAAGGGAGGTGGGATATATGTGCATGAAAAGGTGTTTTTAGGTGCAATGAGTAATAGCAGCCTGAAGAAAGGGAATCGGGCCACGGTGGCCCTAAATCAACAAGCAGTGTCTATTAAAAGGGAAGCATAGAGATAGAAAGGCTGATTCCCTGACTTGTAGACCAGCCAGGTGGCACTGAAAAATGATAAACAAGTTCCCTAGCGCATGCCTGTCATGATGCCCACCCCACCAATAATTTCAGTAGTTAGGGAGAAGCCAGTCTTCAATGGGTCTTGTCTCTACCTGTCTCCTCATTCAAGATTCAGACCATTAGCGGTAGCATTCTTGATACCAGCGTAAACCTCTACCCATGCAAGGCCATAGACCGCTGGAAGAGTTTCTCGTCGATCAGGCAAGTCTGCACTATAACAGATGGTTAGCTGAAGATTTTTGAGGAGTTGACCGCTGATCATCTTTCACCCCTGGGATGAATCTTGCCAGTTTGTCAGAAACATCATCCACTTTCTCAATGGGCATGTTTGTGTGTCCTGAATAGGACCAGCTAGTACCGGTGTGCTCTGCAGAGCACCAAATCTTGCCTGGCAAACCATGCCCCGCTCATCCTTCAGGAGTGTCTTCCCGTTCAACAGCCTAGTCACTGGAGCTGCAACCATGCTTTAGTTATAAAGGCATGTAATGTCCAGGGTGGCTTTCATCTCCTTCTGTATCGTGGGCACAGAAATATTGTAATGGCCTCCACCTTTGCCAGCTCCCGCTCCATGTAGCCAATGCACTTCAACTCACCCACGGAAAAAAGGCTCCTCTCTGCTTTTACAGTAAAGCCAATGTATTGGATCTGCTGAAGCTCAGTACGTATGTGGTCCATTCCCTATGAAACATGTTATTATGATCCAGACATGCCAGTGCAACCGTTTCCCACCAATACTTGATTCATCCCGCTTTGTAAATTCCGAGGGGCATTCTTCATTGCAAAGGGAAGAGCCATACTCACAGTGTTCCGCAAACACATGAAAATTGATCTGACCTCTGCTAGAATAGTCAGATAGGTTCCTGCGATTATGACAGTCAAATGTTTTTGAATTGCATTTTCAAAACACGTGGGCGTGAATATTCCATTCATCAACAAAAATGAAAACAAAGCAACATTTGTGGGTGGGTGCATGGAAAGATGTAGCGAAGTGTTGGAGGACAGAGAGGAGGTCAAGCGAAAAATAGGGGGTAAGGAGGGAGCCCCCACCATAAAGACAAAGTCCATTGTGACAAAGTGCTGGGAGGATCCCAGTTTGTCCAGTATCTCATTGATACTGGGCACAGGTTATGCCCCACTTTCATGATCTGGCTGGCACTTCAAGAGACCAGTTAGAAATAACTGGACCCCTCCGTTTTCAACACAAGAACAACGCTGCTGGCAGTCACGACTTGACTTGGTGCTCTCCTCTATCGCCAACTTGTCCTCCAATACTGTCTTGATGTCTGCAAAAGCCTCTAGCGAGGCCCTGTACAGATATGATTGCAGTTCACCTGTTTGTTTGTCATGCCCCCAGACCCCTCGCAACAAAGGCTTGATAAAGAACATGGCTACAACCATACATAGCAAATGCTACAACTGTCCCTTTTGTATTTTGGTTAGCTCTCAAGAGTTGTGCCGTTTGTTAAGATTGATTTGTAGAATCTGGTCTGGTGGACAGCTTTTAGGAGGCCACTCTTCGTAAGGCACGAGTATTATAATTCAGTGGCAAGGCGCTTGTCTTGGAAGCAAGACGATGCAGAGCAACACAGGTTCAAATCGCGGTTCGTGCTTAGAAACCTCTTCGATATTAAGCGTGTTATAAATAAGCAATTATAGTTATACAAAATTATGACGAAATTATAATTGCAAAAATTGAACTCTGACAGGTTATCCAAAACCCAAAAAAAGTTGCAATGGAGAGCAGTCACGGCTATTCTCGGGAGAGTGTGAGTGGGGTCATGGGCTCTCAATGAGTCCACACAAGATAGTGCACAATAATACAATTTAGACAAGTAAATATAAACATAAAGTTCTTTATTCTAGGCCTTCTAAATACACTGAAAAATGAAGCTCACAGGTAGTACTGTAAACTGGGAGTCCCAGCCCTTTAAGATGAGATAGCAATACCCTTGAGCAGAATTGTATTCATCAATACAAACATCAATAATCAAAACAACTCAGGTAGTTGGCAAAAGGACACTGTTTTAATATCAATTATCTAAAACAGGGAGTACAACGGCCATCAACAGACATCCCTCATCACAATCTCTCTCGAGACTTCTGAAAGCATTTCATAAAAAACTACATTTTTATAGTACATATTCGTCATTGATGATGTTAACCTGCGTATCACTAATGTCATCCTATGTGGCAAAACTTCAAAACCTACGGGTGAATGTGATAGGGTTCAAACAGATCATCTAGGTATACGATCCATATTCGTTTGGGCAGTGAAAGTGATTTGCTTCTTAACATCATGTGGGGCAACTAAGCCCTTCCCTAAAAATGTGTCACTATGAACATCACTAAATATACAACGTCTAATTGGCTAGACAACTATAGGACCCTTGATCATGTGGTCCTCTATCATTGGTTACTTTCTAACCTCTGTCAGTACCTTCCCAACCTACATTAGTAGCACGCAGGCTGAGTGTCCAGGTGCACTTAAGCTAGTCTTAACCATTGCGTGCCACCAATTAGCATATCCCTCCATCATCACCTCAGTGGTCTGCCGTCAATTAGAGCTTTGAACTTGCCCTTGGAAATGTTCCTTGCTACTGAAGAATTCAGGGGAGTGAAGGCACACTCTGCACTTGTGCGTAGGTGTGACCATCATGCTCGTCCAACGTCTTCTCCCAACGTGACTAAAGACCACGAAATTGAGCTTTCAGTGTATTAAAATGCTATTCTTTAATAGATCTCTGATGTCTTCCTGGTTTTGCCCATGCCTTCTGAACAGGAGCTTCGTTCTTGCACACGATTTGTATCCAATGTCAGCTCACCCCAGCCAGATATGGCCTTGGCTCATCCAACCTCGCCTTTCTGAGTTTCGCCTGTAATTCACTTATTTTCTGATTGCGACAAATTAAAAAGCGGCCTTCCTGCTTTTGCTCAGCACTAATATTGTACGTAGTGGGAACATTCATCCTTTACTGACTCCAATATATATATATATATATGTATATATATATATATATATGAATGTACACGTTGGTGCATGCCGCACTCTATTCACTATAAAGCTAGCCTTTAAGAATCCTTCATCTGCTTGCGTTTCTTAGCATATTTACACTTGTGAAATAACTCGATATCTTCATTATTTCTGTAGCATAAGTTTCTTCATCTTGATCCCAAGATGTCATGTATCTTGATACTTTCTTGATGCCTTCTAGAATTGCCTGTATTCTCTGGTCGCTGCATCTCTTCTCTATATATGTCAGCTTTGCTCTGTGTTATTTAATTATTTCTATTCATCTATTTGATTATCCCGATTTCTTCCGGACTATCATTCAGACACCCATCATACTGTCCCATATGCGGGTATGGTTGCCTCAATGGGAACCTTGCTTCCAAGATTCTCCTTGGTTCTCCTTGGTATCTGTAATTCAAATGGCTTTGTATGTCATATTCTGGTTTCCAGCAGTTAGGCAATATGGGCAAAGTGATTGAGGTGGGGGTAGTTAGCTCCTTCTCTACAATTGTCACACAATACCTCTATGATATAAATATAAAGATTCACCATAGGTTTATATATGCATAAAGAAAACATATTCAGGAAGCAGGTAAGTAATATTAAATGCAGTTATTGATCGAGCCAGATCACAAGTTAATTCCTTAACCTAAGCAGATCAAATCCTAAAGCGATTGGGGCCTTGTCTTAGCCCCTGACTCAGATTTTCCCAGATGACGTCATAGATCATCTGGGGGTCGCTGGAGGTTGTAATTCCCGCTATTGGTGTCAGTGAGAGGTGCCCAGGAGTTGCGGGTGCAGGTTTGTTTTCGGTCGGGTACAGATGCAAGATGCAACCATTGGCAATGAAGAAATGCAAGAACCACTGGTGCAGGCCCCTTAGGACACTTCACAGGACAGGGGAAGGTGAGTTCCATTGACAGTCTTCATACACAGGCGACAACAGGTTTTCTTCCACTCACAGTCACAGAAGCTTCTCTAGGACAGGCTCCCTTGATACAGGGACTCTGAAATTCGGTGGGATGGTTACTTGTGGCATGAGCTGGTAACTAGCAACTGTTGAGTGCAACTGTGGAACAGCATTGGTTCTGGTGAGGTAGCCCATGAGAGAGCTGGCCAGTCCACCGGGGTGGTCCAGGGGCACTGCCAAAGGCTCAGGATACTGGGTCCTCGAGAAGACATAGAGATTAGTTGGTCCCACTAGTGCAAGGGCTGAAGCCTTGCTTCAAGTAGTCCAAAAGGGCTTCACTGCACTACATGCAGGAAGAGATGCCTTTTCTAGAATCATTTTTGCATCTTCAGTCAGCTGTTCTTCTACAAGGGATTCTTTGCTCCAATGCTGATCTGAAGAAATGGCTGCAGGAGTCCTCCTCTTATCCAGAAATTCAGGCTGGAAGCAAGTCCAAGCCCACCAATGGTAAGGATCTGCACCATTCAAAGAGCCAGCAGTAGTCCGACCAGAGACTACACTTCACTCCTGGCCCACACACAGACTCTATGCAACCATGGATGTGGAGTAGGAACAGACAGTCGCACCCTCTTCCTGGGCCACATACTCTTAAAGGCATCACTATCTGCAAAAGCAACAGCTTTCCCTGACAAGTGCATGACCTTATAATGGATTTCCTGACATGGGAATGCAGGAAGAAGGCCTAATAACAATATGCCAAAAGAACAAGTAAAAATATCCTGGCACAGCCATTTTAGGGCACTTATCACATTTAGTAGCCATACGTGGTAAACGTGAATGTGCAAATTCAAAATAATGCAAAAATGGTAATAATATATTTGCCCGCAAAAGCTTGTCTTTAAGCATATATAAAAGTAACCAGAAATCCCAAGTGTAAAAAGCTATGGTGATACAAGTGTATCCTCATTTCACTGCATCTGTAGGGTGCTGTGTGCAAAGTTAAAAAGTACAAGAATTCGAAAGGGAATCATAGTTACCCAGTACTGATAGAATGAAGGACTGATCAGTTTATAACAAATGAGCAAAAGGCAAGGAAAGTGAAGCTGAAGGCTTTACTTCCATTCAATAAATAAGAAGAGGTTAAAACACAGATCAAAGAGAAAAAGGGTCCATAGAAACTATGGAAGGAACGTTGCAAAAAGAAACATCTTTCCTAACACTGCTGCAATGGTAAAGATAATTATTGGCAGATACTTGGCAGTTCACCAACCAAATCCAGGTTCTTATCCCTGGCATCGTCTGGATCTTTCTTGCTACAGACAAATATGGCTACGTCCGCCCTCCAGTGAAAGAAGCTGATCCTTTTCATTACATCATACTTCCTGCTTGCTTCTTTCCTGTTGATCCTGTGGTGCCCCTTCCCTTGTCCCTGAAAATGGTCATGCTGTCCAGAAACACTCACTGAAAGCTTATGCTCCTCCAGATAGGAACTAACACAGGCCTATGAACCGTAACACCACTTCTGTTTCTTCTTGAGCTCCTCAAGGCTGAGATGAGGCATCAGCAATTGAAGGTACACTCTCAAGTTCAAGACATTGGGAATTATGACCGGTGCCTGACTGTGTTATTTTTCCTGCAAGTCGTCACAGATGATTTTAGAGGGAACCCATATAGGAGCTCAAAGAGACTGAACGTATTTGACTTCTGTGATACTGTGTGATAGGTCAAGAGCAGGCAGGGGATATAGTTCTCCAACTTCTATCCATGGTTCTTGGTAAAGGCCTTCATCATATGCTTGATGGTCTCATTGAACCCCTCATAGAGTTCATTGTTCTCAGGGTGTTAACTTGTGCAATGTTGATTCAAACTGATGTGTGATGCTGCTGATAAACATATAGCATATAGCATATAGCTCTATCTGAGGTGAGCCCGTCCTAGAGTCTGTCCGGGGAGAAGATCATCACCAAGGCCCCTGCCATCGCTTTGGTATGAATAAAGTCCAGCAGCCCCACTTACTGGTGCATTGCAGTGTACTCCACCATAACAAACAATGACATGTTATCCGCTGTTACTTGGAGGATCCAGGCAATACATTTCACTCCCCAGCCACTGAAATAGCAGCCCAATGATAGATTGAAGTACTAGAGGAGTCACAGTTTTCCCACCTGCTCTGCCCGTAATATGGTTTATAAGACAAAACCAACAAAGCTTCTTCAGCTCTTCTGTGAACATGGCCCACACAAAGATGCTTGGAACATTAGTTTGACTCTTAGCCAATCCAATCTGTTTAGCCGTTCGGATGTCATACCCCACTTTGAGGACCTCCTTTTTCTTTCAGAGAGGATCCAATGGACTTTGCCATGATGCAGCCAGGGAGTGCTCTGTGTGCTCCTTGTAAAGCAGCCTACTCTCCACGTAGACCTTTTACGTGGATGAAAGCTCTCCCGTTTGAGTGACCTCATGTCCATCTGGCTTGGCCACAGCCTAGAATCTGACAAAGATAAAGTCAGACCCCAAAGCTTCCATGAATGCCACCCGGTCGTGGAGCGCCATGAACCTGTGGGTCCAGAGTGCCAGAGGATTGTTTATTCCAACTCCACACAGGCAGATCATCTTCCTGGTCAGTCTTTTGCCCCAGTCCATCTGACCATGTTATATCATTTTTCCTGAAGGAGGAACAAACATTGTGGTGAATAAAATTGGGACTGATAATGTGTAACTCTATCTTTCAGGCTTCATTCCATGTTTGCATTGCTTTCGGCTGGAGTCTAAACCCACAATACAAAGCGCTGTGAGAACTTGCCATTGCCACAACACAACCATTTGGAGAGCAGCTTCTTGGTCCATCCCTAATTCCAGCGTAAATGAGGGGTTTTTATTTTGTGCTTCCATTGCTGCAAAGGATCCAGACTGATTGTGGAGTAATCTGCTCTGGTTGTAGCTCTATGTCACCAACCAGGGTCAGGCTACTATTTCATCAGGCACGGCTGAGATCTGTGTGCTTTTGAACTCAACCTGTACCAGCCATTTCACTGGCCTCGGACTCATCCCTAAACTGTTGTCTGTGAAGCAACACTCTTGTTGGATGAGATATCCATGCACTCTCCAATGACGTCCTATTTCTTTGTGGCTTGAGAGCCAGCACAGCACAAACCCAGAATGGTAATGGCCCAAAATGTCGCCCTCACAATTACGACGGCCGAAAATGCTGAGGGGTGCAGGGGGTCTCTCCCACATAAGTATGTGGTGTAAGGGGGGGTTTAACAAAATATTAACAACAACAAAAAGTCTGCATTTTTGGCATCGTAATAATAGTGGTCGCAATATCACATAGATCCTTCCAGAAAAAGTAGCCCAGTTCCAAGCACTTATTGCATCACTGCCCATCCTTGGGATCATCCTTGATGGGAACCACACTCTTGACCTTCAGATGGAAACGCCACTTGGCCCCTTATTCTCAAAGGGGACCTGAACATTTCAGGAGATGCTGGACAATAGTGCAAAGATGCACTGTCTACCTGCCTGTCACATATTAGTGTCATATGGCAGGCTCCCAGCAACCCTATGGGTGCTGGGATAGCATTTCACTGAGACGGGCCATTGAAGGGCCCATCTCGGTGAAATGCTTGAGAAAAAAATAAAAAGCATTTCTAACCCTGTTTGCGGATGGAAATGCAAGTATGGCAGATGCATTTTAAACCACGAATGTAAGACTTAAAAAAAATCATGACAGGGTCAAACCTGAACCTGTCATGGCTTACGCCTCCCCCTGTACCTGTTTCAAAAGGCACAGAGGGATGACCCCTATTTATTGACATTTAAAAGTCCATCCCGTTTGTGAATCCAGGATATGCTTTTAAATACTCAGAAGGGCCCCCTTATTTGAAAAAAACGTGCCACCAATGAGTCGAATGTTCTTATAGCATGAACTCCCTCCTGTTTCAGGCTATAGAGACCATTATTGCCTTCTCCATCGCAATATGTTCCTTCAGCGTGAGGTAAGAAATGAATGGCAAAGTCTACATTTTCCCCCTTCTGCCCGCTCAGCGGTACGTATTCACCACAATGGAATATATGGGCCCAAGTACCCCCTTACTTAAGTGTAAGGATATTGCAAGTCACTTAGGAATTCTTTGACCGAGTAGAGGAACAGGGACGAATATTCCTTTATAAGGTCACGGGACTCTGAGTTGACTTGCAATATCCTGTTTACATACAGTAGGGGATCTTTTATTCCTTATAATACATGACCGTACACTGTCATCCACTTTAATACCTGGCCTCCTGCGTAATATATTGTATGATATGATGTGATAGTTTATTTATATAGCGCCTATACACAATGTGTTGCAAAGCGCTTCAAGGCAAGGGAGTGACGAAGGCAAAATACAATGACATTCTTACAGGCCATGAACAGTAAGGATGTGAAATTAACAATCACACTGGGCCTGACGACATTTGTAAGTGATCTTGCAGTTGCCAATACATATAATCAGTGTAAAATCTGGATTAAAAAAACAAAAAACAAATAATATGTAGCTTCTTATGGTTTGCAGAAAAAAAGGAGTTTAAGCAGTTTAATAAAATACATCAATAAAAGTTTTCGTTTTTTGCTATAACATGCAGAGTCTTGCTCTCTGTGCTAAACTCCAGCAGTCCACAAAATAAACATACTACTATAAAGAGTTCCTTATCAGCTCACGATTAAGTGGTTAAGTGCTGCAGTGGTAGCTGAAATTCTGCTCTGGGCTGGCTCAAGCAGCAGGCACGGTGCGTTGGAACTGAAGTGTGATAACTGATTACAGAGGATTCCCACCCGGGAAAGGCCATCAGCCAATCAGGTAGCTGGAACAGTGGGCAAGAATAGAAATTCTCTGCCTGCTGCTACCACCCACCCGAGGCCCTTCCCCGGGTGGTGCCATTTTAGTTTATTTTTTTATTTAATGTGGGGAGGCAATAGGGAGCTGCTACCTGTTGCCGCCCCTCTCTCCCCCCCAAAAATTCAATACCCTTCCCCACCGTATCCCTTCCCACTTACCTGCTGAACCAGAGCCTTGTTTTCCGGTCCTGGGGCTCCTCCCGTCTCCCGGGCACCACCATGGACATGAAAAAGGGACTTAGTCCTTTTTCCATATGGCAACGGCCATCTTTTTTCTTCCCTCCAAAGATTGGCAGCGAATCTCCCATGGGAAAAAAAAAAACATTTGTTCTCTGGATAAACCCTGTGGTGCAAATGGCTTTCATGACTCTGGCAGTGGTGGACATGGCTGGTAACAGCCCACAGCCCACAGCCCGAGCAGAGGCCCTTGCTTCGCTCCGGCCTACCTAAGCTCGGGCTAGCTTTACCAGCCAGTCTGCAATAAGACAAATATTTGCAGGCTTTTATACTGCTATTGCAGAGTGCCATGAATAATATTGCTTTTATACGTCCTCTGCCTCTGCACACACTAAGTGGTGGGTTCGACTAACAGTATCTACTCCTAACTTTAGAGGTTCTGCAGCTCTGCTGGGGCGCAGCCAATAAATCTGCAGCTCAGAAATATGGGTTGTTGACAGGTTACATATTTTTGAAATCATGGAACGTATTTATCCCTCTGTCCACTGTGCAATAATCCTCGGTCACACTGAAAGGGGTGCATTAGGAGCACTTGCTGCTGTGCATATGATATTGTATTTATTGAACAAGAAAGTGAGAGCGTTGTAGTAAAGATGTCACTCAAGGGTGGATAACAAATTGGTGATTTACATCGCCCCCTTCCAGTTCTAGGTCCAACAGAGGATGGCCTAAAAGCTCCAGAGCATCTGCTTAGCAACACAAAGACCCACTTATGCAATATCAGTATGGCGATGGGTTACAGTGCCACCTATTTATCATAAGAACCCCTTTCATAATCCAAAAAAGCCAATCGCAATAAGCATACTTCTCACAAGGGCTAGAGAGGAACATGTGCGTGATGCAACTATGCCCCTACCCCATCACAGAGTGCTTGAATTTTCCTCCAAGATGTGTGGTGTTGAGAAATGATTCTTGGGCCCGAGTCACACAAATTTGCACTGAAGCAAATCATGAGATTCACTTAGCATCAGAGAGTTGCCTCTGCTACCTTAGACCTCACTCACAAGACCTACAATTGGTGCAGATCTGGAGCTGCCTGGAGAATCTTTGAGGTACTGAAGTGCAAATATGATTCACAAAGATTAGCCGATGGGCATCTTACAGGTGCTCCAGGCAACTCGGCATTGGCTCTAGTTTGAGGCTTTGTGAATATGATAGGAGGTATCAGGGGCAATTCAGAGATCCTCGGGGCATCTCCTGATTTGCCCCAGTGCAAGTCTTGGTGAACTGGGCCCATTCAGTCCACTTAAAGTGTATTAGATCAAACCCTCTTCACCTGGCGATGTCCCTTTATGAGCAACCTTAACAGTTACCTTTACTTTGATCTTTACCTTTACAGAAACTGATTTGATGTTCATCAGGTGTCTCTGATTCTGTAATTTGTGGTGTGGGATTATGTTGGAAGTAATGTGTTCACATTTAATGTGCTACGTGCTGTGGGCAAGGTAGGCGCTAAATCAAAACAAGAAATACAAATGCAATACCACAGCATGCTTGGCGCATCCGTCCCCACCCTCCTACATGAACTCCCACCACTCACTGTCACTGCCGTCCCTTGTGGCATGTATCTGGGTAGACGCTTGGCAGTATATCTGTGATGTTTAACTCTGACCACATCTCCCTTGCAAACGTCTCTAGATGTTACGGCATTCATTGCGTCATAGTGAGCTGTGTAGTTTTGTTGTTTCTCCTCAACATGCTATTATATGACATTAGTGTCATTATTACTCGACCACAAAGGACTAACTTAGTTCCCAAGCTGCCTTCCCCTTGTCATCAATGCAAATGCTTCTGCTGCCATTTTGGATTGTAGAGTAATAAGACATGTTGTAACAGCCTCTTGTAGGACTTCCCTCCAATTCAGATTGTGTACCAATGTAAGCTGAATACCAGTGGTGTAGGTAGGTTTCAGTGCCCAGGCAGACAGCTCTTCAGGGGGCAGCAGGATTTCAATTGATTCATGGTCCGTTATTGCCGGTGAAAAATTTCAGTGGAAGGGCTTAAATATTTTCCTGAATTGGTGTGGGCGTCCTAGCATTTCAAGGCAGCCCAAAAATATTTTGGGGATTCAGGGGGGTTATAATGTGTCGAAATGGTGCATTTCCAGCCCAATTTCCTATAAGAATTTGGAAAAGCCATCCAAATTACAATTGGTTCTCTCGGGCAACACATGATAAATCCAGTAAATGTTATATCACCACCAGTACACAGGAGCATTTTATAACATTTTCATGAAGCTGCAGCCTCAATCTGTAGACCAGTAACAATGGTCACTAAACATCACTTGCATGAGGTTGTGGCTACAATCTGTCTATACCAGTATTCATTGGGCATGTCTCACCACAACCTGGATTATTAGTATTCACTGGGTAAAGCCTCACCCCCAGCCTAGATTATCAGCACTCACTTGGACAAATCTCACCACGACCTGCATTATCGGAATTCACTAGGTAATGTCTCACCACAATCTGGATTCTCAGAATTCTCTTGGTCAGGTCTCACCCACAACCTGGATTATCGGCATTCAGTGGGCACGGTCTCACCACAAACTGGATTTTGTGTATTCTCTTGATCAGATCTCACCATGACCTGGATTATCTGCATTCATTTGAACAGGCCTCACCCTGGTCCTTAGGGCGGCATCACACATTTGTATCAGAGTCTGGTTATTCAGTATTTTGACCACAAAAGTTAACACTTTGTGCCAAGTGGTGTCCTGCCGGCTCCTCTAGGAAGTGTCAAGGAGCACATCCTCCTGCTCCCAGCCTGTTGTGGACTCTACCCTTGCTGCCGCACTGATTTTTATAGTACTTTCTCCTTCTCCATGTTTACTTTGGTGATTGTTAGGGTTCCTTATACTTAAGTTTATGGGAGCTTTGAATTTCTGTAATTGCACCTCTCTGTGGTTAGTAATTAGTACAATTCTCCCACCTGTTTGTTGAGTAGCTTCAAGGGCAGTGTACAACATTGCCACCAACTTGGAAACTCTCCAGTTGGTGTTTCTCTGTCGACGGCACTCAGTGTCTGCAATAAGATGACACATGGCTCTCTGCTGTATTGCCTTCTGAGTGCTTGGATCAGAGTCGCTCCACTCCCTCATAGCAAACATCAGGTAAATTCAGGGACATCTGTCTCCAACTTCTGTCCTGTTAGAGGTGGTGCCTTTCCGATCACAGTATTGTTCATACTGTGCAGGGTCTTTCTCTGAACAACTCATTTTGAAGGTTTTACGATTGGATGGGGCGGGAGGATAGCTAAGGGGCAACGTGTTTGTCTTGGAAACAAGACATTGCAGAGCAACATAGGTTTGAATCCTGGCCCGGTGCTTAGAGGCTGGTGTCTGATATTAAACATGTTATAAAAGAGTAATTCATTAAATTAATTACAGATTATTGATATTATGGAGTTAAGGACTTCTTAGAGGGAGGGTTTAGAGTCTTGTGAGGATGTGGTTTTTGCAATCCCGGATAACTGGACTTTGAATTGAATAGATCGGATCACAATGATGGCAGGGTAATGGATGTCCATGACGAGGGCTTTTGAACACCCTTGATGGTGTAATACAGTGCCTTGGTGTGGAAGGCGAGTCTGCAAGATGCGAATCCTTCCACCCTCTGCGGGGCACATTGCATAGTGGCTGGACCAATGCACTCCCTAGGAGCTCACCCCTCTCACAGAACAAATCCAAAATGAGGACAATTTGGGAGTCTTCAACCCAAGGACTCATCGGGAAGAGTTGGCTGACTGATTTAGTCACTCAGATGAGATACTGGATATGCTATTGAGCTCTATGGACTCCAATACATTTACTAAAAGTTAACCTAGCGATCCATGACACTTGCTAATTCTGTTGCGAAGAGCAATGAGAATGATGTGTTAGTTATATAGCACTTTTGCCAAAGTGCTTTACATAGAACATATTTAAATACCATAGCAACCAACTGCAGTTGGTACTCATTGATCAACCTCAGAAGAATGAAAGGCTGAGTTGGCCTTGCCGGGATTTGAACCTGCAACCTGCAGATCACACACTGATTGCAGCAGGGAGTGTTTAATCTACAGAGCTATCTTTGCAGTAAGGTTCGGTATCTCACATGATTTTCTATTGCCCGTCCTATCCATTCATACTGGAGTTCAACCTATTGGGTCAGCTGCCAAATATTTAAGGTAGCCCACACTGTTTTAAGCATTTGCACATATTCCCAACCATAGGAAATGAGCTAGCACCTTTATATTGCTAAGCCTCAAAGTCATCGCTTTCAGCTGGAAAAAGTAAAATGGGAATACACAAAATTGCCCTGTGGAACAGAATTTACCAAATCAGATATTTAGAATTGATAGCGGCTGATTGTCAAAGTTTGGCGTTCTATGACCAAGAGAATTCTGAAAATCCGGATTGTGGTGAGACATTACCCAGTGAATTCCGATAATCCAGGTCGTGGTGAGAATTGTCCAGGTGAGTGCTGATAATCTAGGTTGGGGTGAGACCTTACCCAGTGAATACTATTAATCCAGGTTGTGGTGAGACATGCCCAATGAATACTGGTATAGACAGATTGTAGCCACAACCTCATGCAAGTGATTTTCAGTGACCATTGTTACTGGTCTACAGATTGGATATGCAGCTTCGTGAAAATGTTATAAAATGCTCCTGTGTACTGGTGGTGATATAGCATTTACGGGATTTATCACGTTCTATGGGGAATCATTCAAAGCAGCATATGAAGTTGCCTCAAACGTCCTTGATCCAAAATCAAACCTCCCGCCAACAGGTATAGGTGAATCCTACTTACCTGGCCCTCTGGAAAGCATTCACTATTATTCACTATTTGATACCTCCAGCAAAAGCAATTGGTGATGGGAATAATGGCAATTGCCTGCTACGCTCGACAAATGGTCCTGCCACTTGAATTTACACCACACCCATCTGATGTGGTATAAATTCCATAGTTACCCCCCTTACCTCTGACTTTCTTTCATAGGAGGACATCCCTTTCCCAGTATCAGCTTTCTACAGTAAGACCATGTTGTCAGGTTCAGACCCCTTACATAAGAGAACATTGAAACAGCGAGCTGGCATTTAATTGGTTATGGTTTAAAGGACTTCTATTGACCGGATGTTTGTACATAAATTGCATAATTTCTGCACTAGATTAAATAATTGCATCAGCTTGTCAATACTCCATGATACCCTATATCTTTCTTTCTATTTATTTAGACCTTTTTACTTAATGTCTGAAGATGTCTTTTCATACTGAGGTTATCCAGACTCTAAATATGTCCCCTATGATATCTGTGTTTCATAGGGCACTATGCCATTTGTTCACTCATGAATTACATCCAATTTAGACTATTAGTGTTAATACCGTTGATACTGTCGTCATCTGATTCTAAAAAAACAGTACTCCTTTTATTACTCTAGCCATCCTCTCTAATATGTCCCCTATGATATCTGTGTTTCATAGGGCACTATGCCATTTGTTCACTCATGAATTGCATCCAATTTAGACTATTAGTGTTAATACCGTTGATACTGTTGTCATCTGATTCTAAAAGAAACAGTACTCCTTTTATTACTCTAGCCATCCTCTCTGTCCACATGGTTTCACACTTGAGCATATAATCTATCAGCACCACTATGTAGATGGCATAGGAATACATAGGCTCGGATGGGCCAGTGAAGCCCTGGCAGTCTTTGGCTGCCAATGAATGATGGGGTAACATTCCATCTTGCTGTCTTGCCACTCACTTCACAAGCATGAACATGTGTTATGGCATCCTCAATTCCAAAGTGTAAGCCAGGCTACCTGTGTTACTCGCTGACCCCCTCCCATGTCAAACTGCAACCCAGTTGACCGCCAGGAACTATGCCCACTGTTCTCTTCTAAAGGGAGTGCTGGCCAAATGACCCTCTCAAATCTCCATTCACCCTTCAAGCCAATTCTGGGATAACTCTTTTGAACTTCAACAATCTACCTTCCACATAATGTTATACTTCCTGCAACTCCTTGTGCATGAGTTTGGATTCCTAGTCATGAATACTGCGGCACATCCATTCTTATGTAATAACCACAGAGTGTATGCATGCACTCGGGGAGGGCAGTAGCTATGACTGACGTATTCATCTGCCTGTCAACACTCCTCTACCTTAATTTCACACCTTTCCACATTTATGGCAAGACCCTTTTGTTTAATGAACCTTAACAGCTCATATAGCAGCACATCTTGTTCTTCTCCCTCTTCAAACATGACTACTATGTTGTAGTATTCAGCATGGGGACACAAAGCAGGAACCACGCAGGAGATGGTAATTACAGGGATGTCATTTCACCAAAATGCCAGAGGTAGCGGAAGTGACATCACACAACCCTTGACCTTTGATGACATCACAGGAAGTGACCCCATCCCAAAGTGGGATCACAGGAAGTGATGGCACGTGACCTTTCACCCCTTGTCAAAACAGGAAGTGGCATAGCATTGTTCCAGTAAACTAAGAAAAATATGGTTACGATATGTGAGGGGTCAGTAATGCGAGGCAGACAACTGTTTGATGATTTATTAAAATATGCCATTTTATTCTCAAAAGAAATATGATCCAAAAATGCCTCACTATCCCTACGCTGCTGCTGATTTGCCTGTCTAACCAAAGCTAAGGGCAAACACTCTAATACAGGATAACTGGCCCTCACACTAAGCAACAAGCAACAAATATATATATATGGCAATACAGCACAACATGAACAGCATTCACAATTTCTGAATAACCTTCAAGGTTAATTCTATACATGTTCAACCAAAGAAAGAAATGTCTCACATCAGTTCTTGATGTTTCAAAGTCAAAGTAAAAGGGTGTTGACCAAAGTTCCAATGATAGCAAATCTCTTCTCCTTGGTGAAATATCCACTTTCCACTTCCACCAAATAGCACCAATGGTAATTCCAACCACAATGTTTTGTCACCTCTTCAAAAAGACTTGTCACAGTTCAAAAGAAATGCAATAACCACAACTGGCAGTGATACACAGTTCTTGATTAACAGTTAGTATTTTCTTAGTTACAGTTTTAGAGTTCACAATGGTATATTTGTCAAGATGACTTCTAAGTGCTGCTGCTTCCACTTCACCAACTTCACTTCTAATTGATTCACTATGTGAACAGTCACCTTTGTCTCACAGTACGCCACTTTGTTTAGACTACTACAAGGTTGCATCTACTGACAACCAGATATACCACCACAGCTTCAGTACTTTGGACTACTACCACAGCTTTAGTGATTTGTACTTCTAGACAGGCTTCGACAAGCTATACTTTAAAGAACTTCAAAACCTTCAAGTAGGCAAGGCACTCTTCCTCTGCATAACTCTCTTCAAAAGGGGCAGCCTCTTTGCCTCTCTTATCTGTCTGCCACAATAACAACCTGGGGTTGCCTTTAAGACTCACTTCTTTCTGTCTTCCACAGTCTCTGGCACTACAGGTTGTGTCAACTTCAAATAGCCTTTACAAGAAGCCGGTTTCCCTTCCCCAACTTTGGGCCTCATTAGGACCCAGGCAGTAAGGGGTTTACGGCGGCGTAAACAGCGCCGACCCTTACCGCCTGATTCCGAGGTCCCTTAGCGCCATGGAGGTTTTAACACCTGCTTTTAGCAGGTGTTAAAATCCATGGCGCTAAGGGACCTTGTTGTTAATTACGCCACCGTAATTTACGGTGGCGTAATTAACGCCTTCCCCACTCCCATTATGCCCTTTGGGGCAAAAATGGGAATGGGGAAGGGTAAATGGGTTAATGGGGACTTACCGCCCCACTCACCTCGGAATGGGGCGGTAAGTCCGCCAACCACCATGGCGTAAACGTAGTTTACGCCATGGTGGTAAAGGTACGATCCAGGCGGTAACTTACCGCCTGGGTCGTAATGAGGCCTTTACCTTTTTCGTCCAGTAATCAGCCCAAGTAATTACTCAGAAGCATTGGTGCAACTCTCTGAGCTTCAGGTAATTTGCACACTTGTATCTCAGGCCAATTGAACTGTTATTAACTTCACAGTAACAGATTGCTTAACTCTGAGAAAGGTTGGTTTCACTGTTAACATGGCGTTGGCAATGCTTGTTCTCTTCTTTAATAGTATTTACACTTTGAATTCTTATTCATGATATGATAGTAATTTATAATGCGTAATTTCTTCAGTAAAGAAATTAATCACAATAGTTCAAGAATGCTTGGTTTAAGCACAAAGGGAGCAATGGGTCATAGGGTGGATGGCCCAAAGCTGAGGAGAGTGTTGCAGGCAACTGCCATATCCTTGGTTTGGTTCAGAGACTCTCTGGCACTTCCCACCTAGCAAGCTTGCTAGATGAGCCTAGCAGGGCACGCATAGTGCTGGCTGGGGGTTCTGTAGCTGCTGGAAGTTTCTCTGGATTCAGCATCTCCCTCTGTTCCCTGGGAGATGTTTAGGGGAAGGATCTTGCTTTGGAAATTCTGGCCTTCTTTCACTGGCGGAAGCTGTAAGGCAGATTGTACCTTCAGCCAGGGTCCAAATTAGTTCTTCTTGTTACTCCTTGCAAAGTCTTCAGATGATCTGCCAAAAGTGGGGCTCAACCCTCTTTTAAAGCCAAATGGTCCCCAGTGATTGGTGTAGGCTAGGCCTACCTTAATGAACAAATCCTGGGTCCCCACCAACAATCTTCTGTTATGTGTGAGGTCATAACCAGAGTGCTTTGCAACAGGAAAGGTAAAGGGGCAAAAACACATACTTCTAAGTCCCTCCCATCTTCCTGTCTTTTGTGGATCAAAGGGTCTCTTTGGTTAATGGAGCTCTTTGTGGTGGTTCCTGATTAAAGGCAGGTCTCCCTTGAAGTTGTGGTGAAAACAGACTTTCTGTCTCCATCAAATCACATACTCCTACTCTCTGAATGGGGGTTTCCCTGCGGGGGTTGCCTACTGTAACCACATGTACCAGACATGACACTTCACTGCCCTTGATACTAAGAGGCAGGAGCTGACTTCAGGTTGACACAGATGCATATCAAAAAGGTGTTGGGGTTTCCTGCCCTTTGTTAGCTCTGCGACCAGGCCTCTCACAGGCCTGCTTCAATTAACTCTCATCAGTATGTGCTTCCACCAGCAGGACTGACAATGGGCAGAGCGGATCTATGCAGCCTTTTGTAGTTAATTAGGCTGCCATGGCTGGAGCAAGGTTTTGCCCTCCTCCTCTTGAGATGCCTTCCTGTACTCCTGGCTGTCACATTTCAACTAAATGGGACAGAGGGGGCGGCGCCTGTAGGCTGAGTCCAGCCAGAGTACACAGATCTATGCGTTTGTTGTGCGGTGAACAAAGGAAAATGTGTGCAGATAAGCCCCACCCATTTTCCAAAGTTGATCTCTCATCATTCAATTTCTTAAAAAAATATCAAAAAAGCCCACACGAGTGCACACCCAATGCGGATGGTCGAATTCCTCACAGTCATTCAGATTGTGCAAGTGCGATAGGGAAAAGTATAGGGGGGGAGAAAGGGAATTGCAAGAGAGAGGGTAACAGGACGTGCAATCAGAGCAGCATTGCTCAGTAAGTGCAGGCATGGCAGCGCTGCTCAGTGTAAGTGCAAGGAGGCAGGGGACTGTAGGGTTACAGTTACAGCCCCTAAGCGCCGGTAGGCCCGGAGGCAGTGCCGGGGCAAATGATCGTGAAAGAGCCTGGTACCCAATGAGACTCTGAGGGTAGCCAGGCCACCAGTCAGCGCAACCGGCAGGTAGGTCAGCCAGGGAGAGAGAGAGTAACTAGAGGCAAAAAGGAAGGTTTGAGCTGCTTCCGGAACTTCAGGTGGTCCAGCTCAAGTTTGAGAGGGGCAGGGAGGCCAATCCAGAAGGAGGCACCTACAGAGGAGTGAGATCTAACCCTGGTCTCTGCTAGAAGAAGTGTCTGACCATCAGAGAGTTAGAGATGGCTGAGCGAAGGGGCTCGAGAAGGAAGGTGTTTTGGAAGAGAGAGTTGGATGTAGTGCAGACCCAGACCCAGAAAGCCTTGTGGACAATACAGCATCTTGAACTTGATCTTTGCAGCCACCAGGAGCCAGTGGACAGATTTCAGGGCTAGAGAAATACGGTCCCTGTGCTTGAGGCCAAGGACAAGTCTTGCAGTCCTGTTCTGGATTAGTTGCAGAGGGTGGAGATTAGAGGAAGGCAGACCAAGAAAGAGGCTGTGCTAGTAGTTCAGCCTAAAGAGAACCAGTGCTCTGGAGACAGTGAGCTTGTGGGGAAAAGGAAGAATACCTCATAGGAGGTGCAGCTGGTAGTGGGTCTTCTTGGCAAGGTCCGTGATGTGAGGAGAGAAGGAGAGAGTGAAGCCTAAGATGACAGCCAGGTTTTTTTGGCTTACAGGAAGGCGCAGGAAGAGGGCCAAAGGAAGGCGGCCAGAGTGAGAAAGGGAAAGCGGGAGCAGGGGTGTCAATGAGAAGGATCTCAGTCTTACTGGCATTAAGGCAGAGATCGTTGGAGGTGCACCAATCCTGAATCATGGATAGACAGGAATGAGCGAGAGAGGAGAGGAGGCTGAGAGGAGCCTGAAAGAGAGCTGAGTGTGATCCACATAACATTGAAAATTAAAGGAGAAGGTAGAGATATGACGGGCCAAAGGGGCCAAGTAGACATTGAAAAGCCACGGTGAGAGGTTAGAGCCCTGGGGAACACCACATGTCGAGAGAGAGGAGGTGGAGAGAAAGGACCCAAGTAGGAACTGTGAGGGTCAGTCGAGGAGGAAGGAGGACAACAATTCAGGGACTGAACCGTGATGCCCAGGTTCTCACAGAGTCGATTGATTAGGATAGCATGATTGACCATTTCAAAAGCAGAGGAAATGTCAAGGAAGATCAGAATAGAAGGAAGGTTTGAATCAAGGTTAGTGAGTAGATCTTCACGGGTGTTCAGGAGAGCAGTTTTCATGCCATTGGCTGCTCTGAAGCCAGACCGAAAGTCACGGAGACAACCAGCAGATTCAGTGTGGAGAGTAAGCTAGGAGATGGTCAGCTTTTCCAGGAGTTTTCCCAGGAAAGGCATGATAAAAATAAGGCGATAGGTTGCTGGACAGGTATGATCGGCAGAAGGCTTTTTAAGGAGGAGGTGCACAAGGGAATGCTTGAGGAGAGAGGGAAAAGTTCCAGTGGCAAAAGAGTGATTGCAGAAATCGGCCAAGGCTGGAGCGAGGGTGTCATTACCATCCATGGTCTTGCTGCCTTTACTATACTGGTGACAAGCTGGGCCAGCACCCCCACCCAGCCGTGGTATGGGTGAGGAAACGATGTTGAACCGAAGACATGTTGTCACCGTGGAGATTGGAGGAGGAACAGAGGAGTGAAGAGGGTGACGTGTTTAGCGCACACACAAGATAGAGATGAGAAGTGGGCTAATCCCCAATCACAAATTATTGCCCCCATGTGCACGGCCCTGCCATGAAGAGCTTGCATTAAATCTGCAATTGAATCTCCTGACCACGTTCGAGTAAAGTACCCTGCAGCATATGGCACGTGAGTTGCCCATCGCAGCAGAGAAGCCTTGCACTTCCTGTTGCTCAGAAATAGTGTACACAAAGACTCCTCTGTTGAGAATCAGAGAAAACCAATGCTGCAGGCATATTTTCATTTTGGGCTTTTGGAAAGTGTAGTTCTTGCATTTCTTAAAGGAAAGTAAAAAAAACATTAAACATGAAGAAGCAGCACAGAGAGAGAAGAAACATTCTGGTGGTAGAAGAACATACATACACATACAGGGAAAAATGGCCATGCAGAAAGTTCCAGGGCGTTGAAAAATGTAATAAGCTGTAGAGTAAGAACCCAATGCAGGATATTTGTAAAGTGGATATGGAGGAAAATAATTCCTGGAGAAACAAAGTGCTGCAACCCAATATGGGGACCCAAATCAGCGTGGGAGAGAAAGGGGACTTAAATTTGAAAGCCCAGGTGCACCCATGTAGCGGCTGTGTTTTTGGTACAGCAGCAAAAACTGCTTAGCTGGTGTAAAAAATGGTGTCATTTGCAAAGTATTGTAAGAACTTTCAAGGGGGTTTGGAGAATAATAGAAAAGTATACAATTTGTTGGTGTCACCAAGTACACATCCTCAGAAGATTAAGTTAAAGCAGAAGGGGTTACAGTAAACATTGTGTGATGCGAAGATGATGAATGTGAAAGCCCCATGACCGATGTTGTGGTGAATGGGAAGTTGTTGTGAATGTTGGCAGGCTCAGGAGCAAAGGTGGAAAGTGTTTGAAGAACAATTAAGAGGGGAAATGGGAAACAGTGGGATATAAAAAGGAACAGAATTGAATTGTTAGGATATTTTGTGGGAAATTTTGAATTTAAAGGGAGACAAACATATGTATATGTAACAAGAAAAAGGGCGTTGTTGTTTGGATGAAGAGAACAAAAGAATTTGCACATGAGATTAGATCCTAACATGGAGGGGAAATTGCTGCATGTTAGAGTGAGTGAAGCAGAAGAGTTTCAAGAGATATATGGTTATGTATTCTCTGACAAAGTTGGAAAGTTCAAAGGGATGGTGCATTGCATAGTATTAAAGTAAAGAAGTGTAACGGTGCCATCTAAAGTACATCCAGTGCTTTTGATGTTGAGGGACAGTGTAAGTAAGAAGCTGAGAAAATGATGTGATGACAGAGTCATTGAGCTGTTAAATGGGTGTCTACTTCGGTTACTGGGAAAAAACTCAATGGGAGTATACGGCTGTGTGCAGATCTTAGGCAATTAAATAGGTGTATGTTGGTGGAGAGACATTTACCAACATACACCTATGGGGGAAATTGTGAGCATGATTGGGAATGCAAGAGTTTTCTATAAATTGGATTTGGCCTCTGCATACCACCAAATTGAGTTAGAACCAGTGGCAAAGCTTAACTGCTTTCATTTTACATGATGGAGTGTTTCAATTTCGTAGAATGCTGTTCGGCCAATTATTGGCTTTGCCCATTTATTTCAAAAGGTTATGCCCAAACTACTGTAATATTTTTTGTTTTCAGGATGATATATTGGTATCTGGAGAGTCGGAAGAGGAAGATGATAAGCTTCTAAGCAAGGTTTTGACAGAGAAAATTATTGAGCATGCATCAGGAGTATTGGAGGGCCAGAGGAAAAGGTATTCTGTATTGGAAAAAGAAGTGTTAATTTGTCATTGGGCAGTTGATACATTTTGGACGTTTGTTTAGGGATCTGATTTCATTTTCCATACTGATCATCGCCCCCTGAAGGTGATATTTGAATCCAAGGAGATGAAAAGGCTTCTTTCAGACTGGTGGGTTGGGTGGCAAGTATGCAATGTCACTCATTTGTTGTGGAGGTAGTAGCAGGGATGGATAATGAGTTTGCAAACTATGTATCTTGTTTGGGAACCAAAGAAGCAAAGAAGAGGAGTGCAAAAACGAATGATGTGAGCGAATATTTGTAACTCATGATATTGTGATAGGGCATGATGAATGGATGGATGTAGTAGCGTGTGATGGTGAAATTACAAAGCTATGTTGAGTATGTTTTGTGAGTGGCTGCAGGAAGATAGACTGGAAGGAGATGTGAGGGCGTATTGGGAAGTTTGTCAAGAAATTGGTGTGGAAAGGGGATTGCTTTTTCGCTCAGTAAAGATGTTTGTTCTGAGTGGATTGCGAGACGAATTGGTGGATATTGGGCACATGAGAAACATTGGGATAACTAAGACCAAAGCAGTATAGAGAGCAGATTACTGGTTTTGACAGGATGGTGGAGAGAAGGTTGAATGGGTGTGTGGAGCATGGAAGAACTGGAAAAATAGTGTGTGCACGTGCAAGGCCTATGGTGTGTCCAGATGTTCCTATCAACGTGTGGAAGGAGTTAGAGATGGACATTCTATGTTCTGTGGAGTTTGGAGTAAGCCACAGAAATTGTATTGTCTTGTTGGTAGATTTGTTATTCTGATGGATTGAGGTTAAGTTTGTCAGGGAAGCTGGAGCAACTACCAATGTGAAATTCCTAGAGGAAGTGTTTGAAAAGGAAGGATACCCTGCAAGCATATTGACCGATAATGGAATGCAATTCTGTGTAAAACTGATGGCAGAGTAATTTGCGTCGTGTGGGATTAAGCACAAGATGACGTCTCTATATCATCCCGAAAATAATGGACTTGTGGAGAGAGTGAACAACAGCGTAATAGATGCGATAAGAATGGCAGGTGTGGGTGGTGGAGAGAAGAAAGAAGCTGTGGGGTATAGGATACGAGGTTTGGGAATGTGTCCACATGTTGTGATGGGTAAAGTGACATTTGTGTTGATGAGAGGGAGGAGAGGAAAAATACAAGGTGTCTCCTTCCTCGTTAGGATGGGCAAAAAGAGCCAGTGTGGATTTTGGAGAGGTGTGGAGAAGTGCTCAACGGAAAGAGAAGATGAAAAGAGTCAGGTGGTAAGCAAGGTGTCAAGGAACGTGTGTTAAAAAGTGATGGCTGGGTGAGGATAAAGAAAGGAATAGTGAAACGAAAGGAGGATATTCTGTACAGTGATCCTGTTTAAATATATCAGGTATCAGATGGAGCTGTTCAAATAAATGAAGGGCAAGTGTGACATTTGTGCAGGTTTGTGAAGGTAAAAGCCCCAAGAGTATAACGTGATGGGTTTTATAATGGAAGGGATGTGTGTGTTACAGGACGTCATTTCACCAAAATGCCTGGGGTAGCGGAAGTGACATCACATGACCCTTGACCCCACCCGAAAGTGATATTGCGGGAAGCGATGGAACACTACCTTTCACCCGTTGACAAAACAGGAAGTGGCATCACATAGCATTGTACACTACGAAAAATATGGTTACGATATCACTTATGATGTGATGTACATTTCATACAAGAATGGATCGCCATATGTATCGTTAAGATCAGTGTGTATAGGCCCATATTATCAAATTACTGTGAATGCATGCATTCGTCCATAACCAAATGGTAATGATGTGTTATTATATAGCACTTACGCTTAAGCGCTTTATATAGAGAAAATATACACCCAATATCACCCAACCTGTGTTGTTACTCATTTATCGACCTCAGAAGGATGAAAGGCTGAGTTGAGTCGTTTAAGAACAGACTAAATCAGTGACTCACCCCCTGAAGTGTGCCTGAAATAAACCTTTAATGAGTCTAGCAATTATTGTATAGAATTCCAGAAAGACACATTATTTGCTATTTCTATTCTTTCTTATTTAGGGTCAGTGCTGAAAGTGTTAGACTTGTGGCGCTCCTGTTCTTATTTTTCTTCTTTTTTTAAGGGGCCTGAACAAGAAAGCCAGACATTCCAGAAGTAAAGAGCCACATGGTGCTGGCCACAGCCCAGGAGCTTGCATTAATTAAAAAAAAAAAAAACATTTTTTTTCTTTATTTTTTTTAGACGTCGCACGGGAGACCTCAGAGGTTGCAGATGCAACCTCTGGTGACCCCTAAATGACGTCCTTGGTGTGTTATATCTATGTATGTGACTCTGGAATGTTGGCATGTGAGGGATCCACTAGTGGATGCAGAGTGATTCCAGCATGAGTGTTCCAGAGACAGAGATTGATGAGAGTGGAAAGAGAGGAGAGAGAAGCTGGTGTGGGGGCACTTTCCATGTATTCTGACTGCACGATAAAAAGACAAGAAAACATGTATTTACCCTCTGTGGTCCTGCTGTCTTCACTATATAGAGGAGAGAGTCTACATTGCTCCTTCCTTGGATTGAAGGGATTTCTTGGAGAGCAGTCTTGAAGGCTGGAAGAGACTTGGGCGGGTGTCGCGTATGGCATGAGACTGCAGGGTCTGAGGCGAAAAGTAAAGGAGATAGATTTAGTTAGGTATGAGAGAGAAACAGGGATGCCCACAATAGGATTATAAACCACACAGGAGGAATCTGAAGAGGGACTGGTGTTGCACAGCGAGCGAGCCCATGTGGCAGCTTCTGCCTCTATGAGAACCATAATGAGGGCTCCTGTGTGGAAGGTATTGTCCAGGATGTTTGCTTCTCTAGCAGGCCTCCTAGGCTTCACATTTCTTTTTTAATCGCCATCTCTTTGTTTTCAGCAATTAACCTTTATTGGGCAAGAGCTTTTGCAACCTGTGGCAAATAGTGTTACAGTGGCCCTTTTCTCTGAATATTACCTGTTAGATGTTAATGTTGATTACTTCATGTGCAAATAATGTGCTTTTCATGCATAACAGCAAGATGAATGCTTTTACCAAATAGAAATTGCAAGCAAGTGTTTTATCACAAAGGTTCTTTTGGGGCATATCAAAGTCTTGAAAGTAGACCTAGAAGACAGATGAGCAAGATCTCAAGTTGTCCCATATCATGTGTCAAATAATCGTCCAATCGTGTTTTGAAGGCTAGTGTTTATACTGCATCACATTATGTGCATTTATAATGTGTACAGAAATATAAAATGGACTCTGAAAATTGCCAGGGCATTATTATTATTATTATTATTATTATTATTATTATTATTATTATTATTATTATTATTATTATTATTATTATTATTATTTTATTTACGGAGCACTGCCCTAGCTTCCAGAAGTAGTGGAGAGCTTTACAGAGGTATACACCAATACAGCTAAATAACGGAGCACTTTACAGAGGTGTACATTACATGTGCATAAAAGAGCACTTTTCAGTGATAACAACAGAACAGATATACAGCAGGTATAGGATACAGAGGGCGACAGAGGAGGGGTAGAGCTGTACAGGGTGGCAGGCAGCAGAGGGGTAGGCGATGTCTAGAGAGTGACGTGGTGTGATGGGCAACGTGATGGCCTATGTGTTGAGTAGGAGAGACTCCTTAAAGAGGTTGGTCTTGAGTTCTTTTCTTAATTGTAGGAGTGTGGGGGTGAGTCTGATACTGACGGGGAGGAGGTTCCATAGTCTTGGGGCGTAGACAGAGAAGGCTTGTTTTCTGGTCCAGCAGCAGATTTCACGTATCCTGGCTTCTGGAGGTGTACTGTCCGCCGGAGATGCAGAGTTTCTCCATGAGGTAGCTAGGTGACTTGAGGGCAACTGCCTTATAGATGATGCAACAAGACTTAAAAGTGATTAATGCGTGCCGTGGGAGCCAGTGAAGGGCGATAGGGCCGGGGTGATGTGGTTGTGTCTGCATAGAACCTTCATGAGACGTGCAGCTGCGTGTAGGACACTTCTCAGGGGCACAAGGGAGGATGACAGGAGGCCTTGGAGGGGTGCATTGCTCCCATCCAGGTTGGATAGGACACGTTCTTGAACGGTTTATCTGAAGCTGTCCGGAGGGAGGAAGGGCTTGACTTTTTGCAGGCGGGAGAGTTGATACCAAGCTGTCTGAGGTCTCTTAGTTTTTTTTTGTGCACTTAGTTAATTACAAAACTTTAGGCACATAAAAGGAAGAAAAAAACCCAATAACAATAATATAATTAATTAGTACAATTAATAATAAAATGTAACCTAAAAAGAAAACCAAGAGTTAATCACTGTTTATAAACATTCGAATCACAATTAATTATTCAAACATTTCTTCAGTGCTTCCTTCCATATATTATAATTGCTGTTTATAAACAATCGAACTACAATTAATTCTTTTAAAATTTCTTCAGCACTTCCTTCCATACATGAAAAGCAGCAGCCACTATAGCAATTGATGATGCACCAAGTAAAGTAGACCAAGATGTATCACTTGGCCAATCCTCAATATTACTTCCAAAATCAATGTTACCCCATAGGTAAAAGGTGTGCAGTGACCCACAGTTGGTCAGGACATGTCGACAAGTCTCGATATAAACATGATAAAGTCAACAAAGATGGTCCTCGAGCGTTTTTTTTGGCAAGCACCAACAAGGTCAACAGTAAGTAATAGGTTGAGCCGCAAATACAGGATAACATGTTTAAGTTATATAGGGAACAATTTAGTTGGATAAGAAGAAGGGGAATGGCTATTAAAGCTATGTCTAGACATGTCTTCATATGTGGCCTTATCGTGGAGCTTGTGGACATTTTTTGCCATGTCCTAACACCTAGCTTTCTTTCTTATTCTGGTTTCGAAGTTGGGGTCCGTTATTAACACATTGGTTCGAGACTTAGTTCAGCTACAAAAGTTATTGCAGGGTTCTTTAGATCAGCAATGAAGCTGTTTTTATCAGTATGTTCCACACTGCTACCCATTAATAGCAGGAGATCATTAGAGACTTGGCTACTATTAAAAAACTTAAGACTAGAGAAGTGTTCATTGGACATACCATAATGTCGTAAATTAGGTAACCCCAAACTCAAGTCGCAAGGCCTCTACGGGTACTGAATGAGGCACATTTATGACAGATCTCAAGAGTTTGCCTTCGAATTGTTTTGCCAAGCTATCTGCTAATAACTCAAGGCTTTTTCTTAGCTTTGTGTGTCTTGAAGGAGAGGTGTTTGTCAATGTAGAACCCGAGGGACTTGGCGCAGGAGGTGTGCTCGGGCGTGAAGTTCTCAGTGCTCATGGTTGATAGCCAGGTCTGTATGTCTGGGTGTTCGGTGTTGTTGGTGAGGACTAGGAATTCGGTCTTGGAGGGGTTGAGCTTCAAGTATGCACTGGACATCCAAGACTGGACCAGAGAGAGGCAGGTTTTGAGCCTTTGGATGTCCTTGATGGAGTCGATCTAGATGTATAGCTGTGTATCGCCGGCATATTGGTGGATGTGGATTTTGTGTGTGGCTAGGGCGGCTCTCAGTGGCTCTGTGTATAGATTGAAGTTCAGTGGGGAGAGGATGAAACCCTGTTTCAATGCTACCAGTCATCCACAGGTGACTGGTAGCATTGTCGATCAGCTGTTGGCGACATAGGACTTGAACCAGCGTAGGACAAGGTTGTTGATCCCCATGTGCCGATGTAGGGTGTCCATAAGTACCGGTTGGTCTATTGTGTCGAAAGCGGTCGATAGGTCGAGTAGAACCAGGAGGCAGGGCTGGCCATCGTCAAGGATGTTGAGGGCGTCGTAGGCAACCTGCATGGTTGCTGTGTCCATGCTGCATCTGGGTCTGAATCTGGATTGGTAGGTTTGGAGGAGATTGCTGGAGTCGGTGTGTTGCTGCAGTTGTGAAGCTACCGGTTTCTCAACGATCTTACATAGGATGGGAAGATGGGTGATGGGGCGATAGTTACCTAGGTTGTCGGGATCCAGAGTGGGTTTCTTTAGTAGAAAGTGGATTTGTCCTGTTTTTAGGGTCGATGGGAAGGTGCCTTTAGTTAAGGAGCTGTTGAGCTCCAGGTAGAGAAGGAGAGCTGTGGGGAGGGTCTTGAGGATGGATGATGGGGGGATGTCATCTGTATACGATGTGGCTTTGAGGGCTACCAGGTCCTCTGTTGAGCGTATCTTGAATGTTGTACAGGATGTGGAGCTATTGTGAGGAGGAGACCACTTGAGATATAAGAAGAGTGCTATTGGAAGTACAGTATAGGTCAAGAAAATACCTTTCCACTTTAAGGGATTCAAGAAAAATTGCCCACAGGATTTTCAAAAACTATACAGCTAGGAAGATCCTCTGTCAGATGTTGGACAATTGTCTGCAGATATTGTGCACTACAAATATAGAATAAAGAGATGATAATAGTGACCCTGAAGAAGACCTATGTATTGTAAGGTCGAAACACGTGTCGGCAGCATTATACCATCACCGATAAAAATTAAACAAGTATCAACAAGTGGAGAGTTTACTGAAATCTCTAATTTGCAAGAATTGCAAGAATTGGAAACATACAATTGTTAATCATATAACTGTAAATTTAAAGAAAATGTAAACATGTCCCTGCACAGTGGATATACCTATGCCCAATGTTATGGTATACATTGTGTTAGGCTCATTAGGGGACCCTGGGTCTGGATTGCCAATCCTTGCAGCAAGGACGTTCAAGGGATTAGTACAGACACCAAAACAATTCACTCTATATATATATTGTGTGGTTTGTGCATCCGAGTAGCAGCCCCAATCCCCAGGTAAGTGAGGGTGTGAGGAGGGATGAGAGGTGGGTCTGTGGATGCAGAGCTGGCATCTATGTGCTGGCAAATCTTGCCGATTTTGTCGATGAAGAAGGTGTAATGGCGGTGGATTTTTCAGTTGAGTATGGTATGGCAAGGCTGGCTAGTGCGTTGACGCACTGCTTTTAGAGCCCTGTTTCAGTAATCATTTAAGGACCACGATGTGATAGAAGTTGTGATGTTAAGTTACAAAAGTGAGCAGTGCTTTTGTTATTAGTGAGTTTTAGAACAGCCATATGGCGTTCAATTCTGTTGCATTTAGATTAATACACAGTTGGAAGAGAAAACATTTACTTTTCACAATTAGTTGGGTTCATTCCATGGGACCACATCAGATACACGTATAGACAGATCTCCGGAGATATGCATCTGCAAACTGAATGCGTGTGCCCTTATTCTGGCGGGGCCGACTCTGCCTTTCATCATTACGTTGTTTAAACGTGTACCATTCAGTTGGGTAAGTGTAACATCCAAACCTGCCTACATTTTAAAATCAACATTCCTGAGATGTATGCCCCGCTCACAGCCACTCAGGACTCCGCCCATTTGCACACGGCTCCACCCACATACCCTGCCCACCTGTCAAAAAGGTAAACTCGGTTGTTGTAGCCTTCATTTTGCTTACCATCGCACTGAAAATCATTCATTCAATGCTATAGTAAGCAAAATGAACGTGGCACCGCCACTGTAATAATAGTGCTTTCAATCCAATGATATGGATTGAAAG
This sequence comes from Ambystoma mexicanum, assembly GCF_040938575.1. Classification (NCBI taxonomy): domain Eukaryota; kingdom Metazoa; phylum Chordata; class Amphibia; order Caudata; family Ambystomatidae; genus Ambystoma; species Ambystoma mexicanum. The sequence continues at coordinate 1,174,988,521 of NC_090921.1, read as the reverse complement.
CACTATTATTACGGCGGTTATGGGTCGCATTGAGAGAGAAAAAAAAAGCCAGCAGCGGCCTCATATAGTGGTGCAGGCAGTGGGCACGAACATTTCGCGCCGTTTCCGGGTCCCGCACGCTTCTCCACCCGATTGGCTACCGACGGCAGCCAATCACGTGGAGAATATGACGGACCCGAAAGAATGTCAAAATTCCTGAGATTCAAGGGACTTTTCCGGAGATTGGAGAAATGCTAAAAATTCCAGAGTCTCCGGAAAAATGCCGGAGGTTAGGCAGGTATGGTAACATCTGCTATTTACAATGCTGTGAACCCACTGGCGCTGGATGTGATCGGTGCAGTCTGGTAATTCCATGCGCTAAGTAGCCTCCAGTAGTGATAATGGAAGAGGATGTGGAAGCTCAGGGAGAGAACCGGTTTGGCCCCACCCTCTTTTTTGCCCACACATTGGCAAACCTTCGGAAAACGGTACTTTGAAACACTGAAATAGTGGCCCGCCACAGACTTGTCTAGTTTATTCTACTCTTCTGAATCTACAGATATTTTTACTAGCTTGTGTGCTAGACAGAGCCCAAGTTCTCTCCTTCTGCATGAAGTGACAGAAACAGTGCGTTTCAGGCAGCGTGACCGCCTGTGAAAAGGAAAAAGCATGTGTTTTGTCCCTGTTTTGAAGAAATATATCGCGGGGGTCCATCAGGAATCCCTTTCATATGTAGGAGTCTGTTCTGACCCAGTGGAGCCGGCAGGTCTCTCATTGTGCCTGTATGGGGGCGATGGAGGGCAGCGACCCCCCCAATCGACCTCCATATAAAAGTGTCATCCCCTGCAGAGTCCCAGCCTTTGGCCCATACGGCTTCCATGTGCCCACCTCACTGGAAGCAGATGGCTGTCCCCACTGACCTGCTTCCGCGCGGTCTCCTATGCTCCTTTCATCATTCCCTGTCAGGCCTTCAATGGCCGGCCCAGCAGGTAGGGCCTACTACTGCTAGGCCATGCTTCGGCCACAGCGCTAGGGCCTCACGCGTTGTCCGAGGCAACGGGGCCTCGTGCAAACGCCTGCCCCTCCTGCTGGCAGAGGTCCCTCACTCTTAACCCGTCACAGAAAACCGAAATGTCCAGAATGTCTCTGAAAGAGGCGCGATGTCATAGTGGGGAACATCCATTTTCCCTTAGACAAAGCCATATTCACACATTTGTCCACTTTGATTTTTTAGAGGGAGTTGGGGGCGTGGGGGAGGGCTTCTTGGAGGTAATGTGCCCCTCCTCGCATCCCATCTGAAGAATGCAAAGGAGTTCATGAAGATTGTCAATGTGCTCGTGTTTTAAGAATGACTATAACAAACGTTTTTTAAGAATGTAAATAAGCTTTCACTCTATGGATGAAAAAATGGACAGAGTAAGAAGGCGGACACATCCCTGAAGAAAATACGAAGGGTTTCGGGAGGCAACTTGTAATTGCTTTTTATTTTACTTTTATTGTAAGCTCATTTTATTGTAACTTAATTGTTTTTGTTTTATATAATGGGGCGACTGACTTGACATTTGTATTCACTCAGTAGAAAGGGGCTCATTTAGACTTCAAAAGCGCAAAGGGGTGGAAGAGGTATACTGCAGTCCAGCACGGGTTTCTCTTCTGCCAGGGATTGGCCTTCCGTGAACACACACGCAAGCATGCGGGGGACTTGTTAATTAATGCTCTGATTGGCCAGAGGTTCCAGGGGGAGGCTTATAGATCAGGTCTCAATGTGTGGGTGAAGGGGGGAGGGTGGGGACGAGGCAGCTAGAGGGAAGAACTTAAGGGGAGATTGGGGTGGGTGGATGAATGCCACAGGCCCCGTGCTGCACGAAGTGCGGCACGTTGGAGGGCCTGGGGAGTTAGGCGAAGGGTGGGGGGAGCACAACCGGCGGGAAAACAAAGGGAGGGGCAGACAGAGCGGCGCCCCCACCCGCGGCGTGCGCAAAGACATGCAAGCAGGTAGAGACTAGGTGGGAAAGGAACAGGGGGGGGCAGGAAGGAGCACCGGCCCCCAATCTACACAACAAAAGGTGGAAGGGGTATAAGTACCCCAGAGAAGCAAGACCAAGTCACAACCAGGTTGGGAGCTCACCTCACTCGGGTAAACTCCCAGGGCCTGGATAAGGCGGTCAAGGTTTCGTTTTTGCCTCTGCGGGCTTAAGCGTTGGTGCGTCGGTTTTACATAGTCATTTTTCGCCTCTGCGGGCTTAATTGACAAAAAGACCGTTGGAGGAGCGAAGGAAAGGAAGACTCACCACGTCGTGACGGCGCTTCCAACAGCGAAGAGCGGGACCACGGAAGGCGAGCGAAGGAAAGAAGACCGCCACAGCGACATCGGGGAAATCCAGGCAGCGGAGGCGGCGGACAAAAGCGGGAGAAGCCGGGCAACACGTCGCCGGGTAGGAGAGCCGGAGAGGAGGAAGCAGGCGCCCGCGGAAGGTTCGGAAGAAAACGTCACGCCTCGGAGGCGGGGCGAGGGACATACCAGCGGAGGCCTTAAAGCGGCAGTACACACCGCCAAGCGCGGTAGAGCAGGAAAGAAGGGCGGAAGATTACGACGGTCAAGTGGCACAGTGAGTAGAGTGCTCGAGTTGTGCATCCGTGCAGAGCCTGCTAACACAGGTTCGAAACCCGGCAGGGCCAATCTCAGCCTTCCACCCTTCCGAGCTGGGACAATCGCAACTTTTGGGGGGTTCGAGCCAACCCTCAAACTGCAGACAGCAGGAAGGAAGTTTTCGGTAAGAACGGCCCAGCTGATTTGTTTTTGGCACACAGGATCTCCGGCAATACAAGCTCTGTATTGGCCTCTGTTGTCATTTGGGCAGCAGTCAGGAGACCGGGCTGTGGAGCATTGTGGCCTGGAAGACAAGTGAAACACCAGAGGCAATAAAGGGAGAAGGATGGAAGAAAAAATAAGAAGAGCGCAGGAATTCAGCGCATGGGCCAAAAAGGCGGAAAAAGACTATGGGGCCAAATGGGTCCTGGAGGTGATGCAGAAGGAAGAAAGGGCTAGGGCAATGTCGCCCCTGCTGCTGGAGGATTCCACAGACAGCGATGAGGAAGCGGCGGTACCCCAAGGTCAGAAGAGGGCAAGAGGAGCAGCGGAAGAGTCGCAAGAGCCAGAGAGGCCTAAGAAAAAGCAGAAAAACAAAGGTATCGTAAAATTAAGCAACAGCATTAACAAAATGATTAAAGTATTGAATGCAAATGTCAAATGCATGAAGGCCCAGGGTAGGTCGCCCAGAGCCAAAAAGGGAAAGGAAGAAGGGCAAGACAAAATGGAATCAGAATGGGAAAGTAGCGAGGATGAAGAGAGAGACCACCTGCGAGCCTTGGTGAAAAAGAAAGGGGTAATAGGGAGAGGAAGGAATACTGAGGACAGAACAGGTGGAGGTAGGGGGGCAGGGGGGCAGGGGCCAACAGATAACAGGGCCAACACCCCTACACCAGGGCCACCCCAAAGCCCAATAGCAATGCCAGAGCTTGCCATAGTAACAGTAAATGAGCCACCTACGAATATGACAAAGTATGGGAGACCCACGATAGGCAAAGATGCTCAGGGGCGGTCATTGAAAGCACAAGCCTGGCATATTAGTGACAAAGTTAAGGAAAAAATATGGAGGAAAGAGTTAATAGACATATTCACATTGCTAGATGTACAGAAAAGGGGCCAGGATGTAGCAAAAGAGGACATAAAAGAGGACGAGAAAGGGTTATTGAAAAGATCAACAGTAACAAGGAATTTTGACAATTGGACAGCAGCATTCCAGATAATGTCGTCCATCATTTTGCAGAAATTTCCCGAGGACGGCCCATCGCTGGTCACTTATCAGCAGAGCGTACTGAAGGTTTACAAAGCATTTGGGGGGGATGCATGGAAAGAGTATGATCATGAGTTTAGGAAAGAGATGGATTGTTTCCCGGATATTGGGTGGGACGAAGAGAATTACAACCTGTACATTTTTAATGTATTAAAAGAGAAATGGGACAGCAGGGAACAACCAAATGCGGGCAGCTACTACAGGAGACAGTATGGGTACAACGACTATAGAAGCGATTACAGATACAGCAACAGGAGATTCGATGGTAGTCGCGACAGGGCAAGCGAGCAGTATTTTCGGAGTAGGCAGTACGAGGCACAAAGAAGTTGGCAGAGCAGCATACCACCAACAGCACAAGGGGGTGGTAAGGGAGAAAATGGGGGTCCAAAAGCACAGCCAGGACAATGCAGAAATTTCGAGAAAGGGGTGCCATGCAGCTGGGGGAAGAAATGCAGATTCAATCACAAATGCGAGAATTGTGGGGGGGGTACATGCTACCAGTAAATGCACAAGGTCAGCATACAATAAGTACAGGGGGCCAGAGAAGCGGAACTAGAAGGGTAGGCGAGAAAGGGGCCACACCAGTAAAATTGGAAAAGATGGAGAAATGGCTACGAGTATTTCCAGATCAGGAAATGGCAGAAACAATCAGGCAAGGGTTTCAAGAGGGTTTTAAGATCCCTTTTGAAGGACACGGTTCTACCAACACGCCCAAAAATCTGAAATCAGCATTAGCAAACAAAGAGTTAGTAACCAAGAAAATCAGCAAAGAAATCGAGCTAGGGAGGATCAGAGGCCCCTACAGCTCCCCCCCGTTCAAAGAGTACATATGTTCACCGCTAGGGTTAGTTCCAAAAAAGGAAGCAGGCGAGTTTAGACTGATCCACCACCTATCATACCCAACGGGGGCTTCAGTTAATGACGGTATCAACAAAGAGGCAGTGTCAGTAAGTTACTCAGAATTTATGGAAGCCGTACACATAGTCAGACAAGCGGGAAAGGGAGCATAGATGGCAAAGGCGGACATAAAGTCGGCATTCCGTCTATTACCAGTGAGAGAAGAGTCCCAGAGGTGGCTATGCATGCAGTGGGAAGGCAAATACTTTGTGGACAGGTGCCTCCCAATGGGTTGCGCCATTTCATGCGCATATTTTGAAAAAGTAAGCTCTTTCATGCAATGGGCTCTTACAAAGGAAGATGAAGGGGCGCAGGTAGTACATTACCTGGATGATTTTCTATTTGTGGGGCCACATGGTTCCAACCAATGTCAAAACACGCTGCAGAAATTCATAGCATTGGCAAAAGGGTGGGGCTTCCCATTAGCAGAAGAAAAAACTACAGGCCCAACACAAGCAATACAATTCCTAGGCATCGAAATAGACTCACGAGCGGGGGAATGCAGGATCCCGGAGGAAAAGGTAGCAGACTTACTAAGTAAAATCAAAGACCTGATAGGGAAAAACAAGGCCACCGTAAAAGAGTTACAATCACTGGCAGGAAAACTGAACTTTGCAGGAAGAATCATACCGCAAGGTAAGATATTCCAGAGAAGGTTAGAGCTGAGAACAAGAGGGGCCAGAGAAGGACACCACAGGGTGAGAGTTGGGGAAGGTATAAAAAGGGACATGGGGGTATGGGCAGAATTCTTAAAATCTTTCAATGGCTCAGTAATCTGGCGCACACCTATGAATGAAGAAAACGAAAGGGTCTTGTTCACAGATGCAGCCGGGGGTTTCGGGTTCGGCGCAATTCTAGGGACAGAATGGTGTGCGGAAGAATGGCCAGAAGAGTGGCAAAAAGCAGAATGGACTAGTAATATTACATTGTTGGAAATATTCCCAATATGGGTAGCGCTATGCGCATGGGAAAAGGAGCTGAGCTGCAAGGAGTTAAAGGTATGGTCGGATAACATGGCAGTAGTGCATGTCATAAATAACGGGAGCGCCTCATGCCCACTGGTGCTGGAAATTATGAGGGCTATAACCCTAAGTTGTCTGATGAATAATGTCAGCCTAAAGGCAAGGCATATCGCAGGTGAAGCAAACATGGTCGCTGACGCCTTATCTCGCTTTCAGTGGGACAGGTTCAGAAAATTGCGCCCAGATGCAAGAAGGATAAAAACGCCCACGCCAAGGAAAGCATGGGTACCGCTGGAAGAATGGGAGGAAGCACGGTCGACTAAAAGGTTGGCTCAGAAGAGGAAAAAGAACCAAAGGAGCAGACGGTAGAGAAGTTGGCCAGAAAGGCCATAACATACAGAACTGGTGAGCAATATAAAAAGCATGTGAATAATGTGTTAAAAGAAACAGGAGCCAAAAAGGTCGGGGACATCACAGTGGCAATGTTATGTAATTTTGTGGGGAGCGCATTTTCGCAAGGAAAGAGGAAAAGTTGGGCGGCAGCACACCTGGCGGCGATAGCATATACCGGAAAAAGTGGCCGGGATAGCAGACCCGACAACAAATTCACGAATAAAGTACGCAATGAAGGGGTGGGCAAGGTTAGAAGGAAAGACACCTGACAGCAGGAGGCCTCTGAATTTTGCAAAGATGACAATACTGTTGAAACTTTTACACAGCACATGCAATAGCAGCTACGAGATCAAATTGTTTAGGGCAGCATTTGCATTAGCATATTATGGGGCACTAAGGGTCGGGGAGCTAGTAGCGCGTAACACAGCGGCAGGGGATGGCTTAGCAAAAACCGACATATGCATGAGGGCCGAAGGAATGGCAATATTACTAAGGAAGTCCAAAACAGACCAGAAGGGGAGGGGGCGGACAATAGAACTAAATTGTATCAAAGAAAGAGAGCACTGCCCAAGGTGCATCACAAAGCAATTCCTCGAAGTACGTCCGGAAGTAGGGGGCCAGCTATTGATACATAGGGACGGCAGGGCCCTCAGCAGGTATCAATTTCAGGCAGTACTAAAGAAAACTATAACAAAGGCAGGGTGGGACAAGGCAGAGTTCGGGACCCACTCTTTTAGGATAGGTGCAGCCACATCAGCATGGGCAGGTGGACTGGGCGCAGACGGGGTAAAGAGTATTGGGGGTTGGAAAACGGATTGTTTCAAGAGATATGTGCGAGAGAGCATGATATGATTCATTTCCCATTTTCCATGCAAACAAAACACCCTACAGATCAGCATGGATAGTCGGCCATTCATTTGTGACGAGAGCAGGCAGGTGGATCGAGGATTACAGAGAGGGTTTGCATTTCAAAAGAACAATAACTTCATGGTGGGGCCTCCCAGGGATGCACTGGGAGGACATCCACAACAGGCTGTCAGATCTGATTGGTTTCAGGGACCCTCCCGAGTATTTGGTCATCCACCTCGGGGGGAACGACTTGGTCAGAACAAACCGGGGCGAGCTAATGCGCGACATGTGCGAATCACTAAGGGCAATAGCACACTGCTGGGGTAAAACAAAAATCTTTATGTCAGAGATCATAACCCGCAGAATCTGGTACGGGGCGCGCAAGAGGCAGGCCATTGAGACGGCACGGAAAAAACTAAACAAAGCGATAGAGAAGTACTGCAGGAGCACAGGACTCCATTTCATAAAACATGGGCTATCACAGAACGACCCCGACTGGTTCCACCAGGACGAGGTACACCTGTCCAACAAGGGCTGGGGGAGATTTGCGGACAACATCTTTCAAGCGTTAGCAGCACAGGGTTGCAAATAGGGGTGTGGTAGGGTCGCTGTTTTGGGGGGACCTGAGCGGTATATACTAGCAACCCCTCAGGTGTGGCGGCACGTGTCCAGGAAAGGATGCCACAGGACAACGAAATGGAGGCTAAAGGAAGGGGGGGCATCCCTACCCCTGGACACGAGGTGCCCAAAAAGCGTTGGTTATTGTACAGTTGTCACAACCAGTGTGTAGCGTCAAATTTGTATATAATAAAAAGGCCTACGGCCACAAATTTTTCCATGTAAACTTAACTGTGTACGCATTATCATTTCTGGGCAGGGCATAGAACAAAAGGGACAAGAATAGGGGGGGGAACCCACACTACTCGGCCTATGCCACAGGCCCCGTGCTGCACGAAGTGCGGCACGTTGGAGGGCCTGGGGAGTTAGGCGCAGGGTGGGGGGAGCACAACCGGCGGGAAAACAAAGGGAGGGGCAGCCAGAGCGGCGCCCCCACCCGCGGCGTGCGCAAAGACATGCAAGCAAGTAGAGACTAGGTGGGAAAGGAACAGGGGGGGGGCAGGAAGGAGCACCGGCCCCCAATCTACACAACAAAAGGTCGAAGGGGTATAAGTACCCCAGAGAAGCAAGACCAAGTCACAACCAGGTTGGGAGCTCACCTCACTCGGGTAAGCTCCCAGGGCCTGGATAAGGCGGTCAAGGTTTCGTTTACCACCCAACCCGCCCTACAAGAAAGGAAGGAGGAAAGCCGGAACAGGAACGCCGAGTACTTTTTCTCGGTACACGGTAAAAGAAAAGTCGTAGGCGGCGGCACGTGTCCAGGAAAGGATGCCACAGGACAACGAAATGGAGGCTAAAGGAAGGGGGGGCATCCCTACCCCTGGACACGAGGTGCCCAAAAAGCGTTGGTTATTGTACAGTTGTCACAACCAGTGTGTAGCGTCAAATTTGTATATAATAAAAAGGCCTACGGCCACAAATTTTTCCATGTAAACTTAACTGTGTATGCATTATCATTTCTGGGCCAGGGCATAGAACAACAGGGACAAGAACAGGGGGGGGAACCCACACTACTCAGCCTAAGCTGAGGACGGAAAATGGGATGAACAATCCATGCAAAGGATGGCTAAAATGTAGTGGTATGGCTGGGCCTACCTAAGGGTGGAAGAAGGGCAAGGGCTCAAACAGGGAGAAAGGAGCTGTGGGCCCCATGCGCTCACAGGAAGTTGGTGGGAATAAAGGTGGGTGTAAGGGAACCCAGGCCCACCTTTGGCAGGAGGGCAGTGCACCAAGAGGACTAACATCCTGTGGGACAAAAATGCTGGTGGGAATACGTCACACGGACCGCCAGGAGAAGATTTGGAGAACGAAGAGGACTGTACAGATGCTGGTCAAGCCGCTGAACTGAAGGGCTGTACAGGTGGCAGTTTAGTTGCTGCGGTGGGAAGTACTGTGGGTGTGATAACAGGAAGTACCCATTGGTTGTCGAGAGGAGAGTGATTTTTGAAGAGCACATAGGGAGCAGAGAGAGCCCAGAAGGGACCGAAATGAGAACTGTGTAGGGTATTGGGGAGACAACCGGTGCCAGAGGTGGCAGGTCCAAGGCAAGATCCAGGAACATGGAATGTGGAGGTGGGAATGAAAAGATTGGACCCCTCAGGAGGCAATATGTAGGAATGAAGCACAGAGAGTGGTCGAATATTGATAGGGCCTGGGTGGTTACTAACATTTGACCCACTGCAGGCGAAGTGGGGAGAAGTAGGGCTGGAGATTATGATAGGGCAAGGGTGGAGTACAGACACAGGAAGCAGAGAAGAATGGAGAAGAAAGAGGTATTTACTTTGGTGTGGGTTGTTCAGGGGATGGGATGATAAAAGAGGAGAGATTTGAAAGAGTGGGGACAACAAAGGCAACTGTGGGCAACAAAGGTGGCGGATGGTGGATCTATGCGTATGGAGTGAAAGATGTAGCCGTGGCCCAAATTGCCACAGTAGGAATCTAAATGCACACTGACACCATAGGCCAAGCTAGCTACGTCATAACACGTGACATGTTTGCTTTAGCCTTAATGGCAAGTAAAAAATGCCAATGCCACATTAAGAAAGTATATGCAGAATGACACTGCCAGTCTGCATATTCTTTCTTAATGGGGCATTGCTTTTTTTTACTTGGCATCAAAGCTAAAGCAAACGTGGTAAGTGTTATTATGTGGTTAGACTGGCCATGTAGGAAGCCTGGCCCCACCATCTGTAATTTATGCGCTATCAGAGGTCCTCTCCTATCAATCAGCATGTTGACATTGCGCAGACCCACACAACGTGCACACGGTGACTGACAGGAGAGCACTCCACTCATGTTTTCTTTACCCTTGATGCACACTAATTGTGCATCAAAGGTAATGCAAACATGATAAGTGTTATTACCTGTCTAGACTGGTCTACATGGCCACTCTCGCCACAGAATAACACGTATCATCTTTGCTGTATCCTTGATGGCAAGTAAAAAAGGCCATGCCACGTTAAGAAAGTATATGCAGACTGGCACCACTAGTTTAGGCCAGGCTAGCCTGGTAATAACTGTGAAGGGGAGGCCCGCCACAAATAACCACCCCAACTCCGATAGCAAGTCCAAGGGTATTTATTGCAAAATATAAAACGGACTGGCTGTAGGATTTTAGAATGCTCTCCAGGGCCAATCAGACTTTTGGGGACGTTTACTGCTATGGCCGTCCCTTGCTCTCTACTTCCTGCCGGTTCACCCCATCCCTAGCCTAGGCATCCCTAACGGGGATGTTAGTGTCTCGCCCACGGGGTCACATAACTCTCTGTCAGCTGCCTTATTCTGTTGATGTTTCCTAACTGCCTAACTCCCTCAGGGGTTTTCTAAACTTTGCCTGACCTACGCTGCTTAGTAGTCTAGGGAGTTAGGGATGGTTCCTTCTTTCACCCAGTGTCACTCTTTCTCTTTTCACACATGTTCTTACCTGGCCCTTCACTACACGGGGTTCGTAAAATGTCTCATCCCACCACGTTATTATCCCTCTGATCTCTCACTCTGCCTTTCCACCTCCACCATTTGATCTTCTTTTCTTACAATCGCTTCTACCTCCGGTATCTTCTCTTCCCTCCTCCCCCCACTCTACTTCCTCACCCGCTGCTATTCCTCTGTTGTAATCTCTATCTCCCTCTATGTTGATAGTTACTCCTGTTCACTCACTCACTGTCGTTCTTACTATTCTGTTGCTCCTACTATTTCTCCTACTATTTTGACTCTGTACCTAACCTGTGCTATTGCCCTCTAGTGCCTACTACCACTCTACTAGCACTCTACTGCTTCTTCTACTCACCAACGCTCTCTACTACCTACTCCACTTACAGTTTTATCCTTTACTCCCACTGCCACTACTACCACTTACTCCTTCGCCCTCACTTGCTATTCCGCTACTCCCAATACCACTATCTCCACTCCCAAATACTACTACCTCTGCCAATACCACCACTAACACTCCAATGCTCCTACTCTACCTCTACTATTCACACTCTCCATTCTCACACAAAAACATCCCACATACCCCCCTAACAATAGCCTCTGCACTCCGTTCGATCTTGCCTCCTCTGATCTCTTGGATGTCCTCCTCCACCTACTGTCCTCACACAGCTTTTCATTCTGGGACTTGTAGTCTGAGTTTTATAATGGGAAAGGTTGAACTACATGTCCCAGAATGCAAAGAAAAAAACAGGACTGGATAAGGACTTACAGATTGGAATGGGTCATGTTGGCAAGTATGCTTTTTGGCAAAAGTTGCAATTATTTCTAGTAAAGCAGGACCCGATGATTTCCTGCTCGTGGAACGGACTAGAAAATTAAGGAAATACAAAAGGTTACTAAAGTGGAGGTGAAATGGGAGATTGTTCCATTTAGGGCCTCAAATACTGAAAACGTCCATCCATCAGTTTAAGGGTGTTGGAATTTAGGGACCTAAGAGGAACAGAGGACGTGCCGGCCATTGGGTGTATTTTTGGTTTGGAATATTAGGTGGTGCTTGCGCCACCTATATGCCAAAACTGTTACATTAGAGTATGTATAGGGAGAGATGGCATATGAGAAGGGCAAATAGCTTGTGGGTGTTGTTTGTTGTTTTGCCCACCCATTGACTGCCCATGGCCATTCTCATCTACTTCCTGCCCTTCTCTGCCCAAAACACCTCCTCATGGGAACACTTTGAGCTCACTTTACTCAAGATTTACCATCAAACGTAGCCCTCAAAGTGTCTGCCAGTATTTGCCAAAGCTGCCTTTTGAGACTTAATGACTTAATTGAAGCTGTAAACTTGATACTGATGTAATACACATTTCTTAGCCAGGTCTGCCAACAGTTTTGGCTCATGTATAAGTATTGTGCATTTGTCCGGCACTGCTCTTAGATGTCCAGGTACTCACACAGTTTTGCACCTGTCACCATCAATGGGCAGTTGATACTACTACGGCAGTGCTTTTCCCATGCCTACACAAAAGCACAAACTGTTTGCATTGCCAATGCTTGTTTGAAACACAGTAGGAGATAAATAGAGAAAAAAGATGATCTGGTTAAATGGAAGTCATTTTTGAGGGCATTCAATGGGATATCAATGTGGCTATCAAATGAGCAAGCAGTGGAGAACTTGCTGATCAATTCTTATCTTTTTGTTTATTACATTTTTTATTCAGCTCCAAACAATAAACATATAATTCATCAAAATAAACATATATCTCCTGTAGTACAACTTATTGATATACATTTACGAGATAAATATTATAATAGTAAATTGTAGACTTCAGCATACATTTCAAATTATAGACAAGATATATGCATAAACAACTCGACTCCATTGACGGATCACTACAACACCCTATTAAAAATCTATTAACGGAACATAGTAATGGAAAACTTACAAGAATCTGAACCATTCTGCGAAACAAATGAGTACTCGGGACATGGACTTTAAATAATATGGACGTAGTCAGAAATAACCTATGTTTAAAATAATAGAGAGTTGGTGTTAAATATGCTGAAACTGAGACCACCTTAATCTTCAACCAAATCATAGACCATGATTTGACAATAAACTGTGTTTCATAATCTGTCTCCCACTGTATTTCTGAAGACCGTTTGTCATTTGGAGATTTTACCTTATTTACAATTACATACAAATCAGATGCTTTAAATAAATAGAGAGACTCCATGAACTGCAGTCTGTTCGAGTCCATAGCAAGTCTGTTTATACCATTCATGTTCAAGCAGTCCAAACAGGCGTTCGTTAGAGAAAAGTAATGATTAGATGTAAAGCCAGGAATAGCACATTTAACTTTAAATGCCTCTGCTGTAAGAATATTAATGCTATTTAAAATTCGATTAATGTATCTTAATCCCTTATTTAACCAATCTTTCCATAGAATTGGTGTGCCATTAATAGTTATATTTTTGTTACACCATAAGAATGGGGCTAAAGCTTTTGATGGTTTCTCTATTTGATAGAAAATTAATTCCCTTAAATAGGACATTGTCAAGTATATTGATGTAGAATATGCTGATTTAGAACAACTGAACATATATGTTATATGTTTAATATCAAAGGGTGTGACTATATCTTGTTCACAGCCGCTACCCATATAAGTATATTATAATAATCATTTGGAAGAAACCAGTTTTGGGCTTGCTTGAGTATGAAAACTTTATGATTAAACTTGAAATCAGGAAATCTAACTCCAACATCTACGTATACATTTTTTTAATTTAGTGAGCCTACAGACTATCTAGAAGGATAGTATTGAGATTTGAAAATGGATGCTGGCAAATGAATATGGAGCATTTGTAAACGATACAGAACTACTGACGTGGGCATCATTTTAATGTACTCAAGGCTACCCCACCACGTTATACATAAAGGGAACCATAAAGCCACTGATTCATGCAGTCTTTTTAACAAGGTTTGTGTGTTCAATTTAACTATATATGCATTACAAGATGCGATGGAGCGTCCTAAATATTTGATGGAAAAGAGGCAATCGCTTGAAGCCAGACCAAATGAAATCATGTTTAAAACCATAAAGAATTGAGTGGAAGCATTTCTGATATGTCTTTATACAGTTTGTACCCAGAAATCTCAGAAAATGTATGAAAAGCATACATTAAGTTGAGAAGGGGTGCCCTTAGATTTTATTTTACAGACCACGTGTCATCCACGTAAACTGCCATTTTTATTTCAGATTTGCCAACTTCAATACTCTGAATCTCCCTATTCATAACAAAGAAGTTTCAATAAAGTTTCCAGGGATAATACAAAAATAATTGAAGATAAAGGACAAACCTGTCTGTTACCTCTTTGCAATAAAAAAAAGGGAGAAACAACCATTCATCTAAGTAGAGGTCTTAGGATACGAATCTAAGAGTTTAAGCAGGGATATAAAACCATTCCCTATGTCATGCCATCTAAGTGCTTCAAGGAGATACTCCCATTCAACCCGATCAAAAGCTTTTCAGCATCCAGGGCAATTGCCATTTAACTGTCAGATAATTGTTGCTTTTTATTAATAATATGAAGAATGATCATAAACAATCTGGCAGTGGACGATATATTTCTTCCCTTGACAAACACTACCTGATCAGGATTGATTAATTTATGTGTGAAATTTGGGGTAATTCATTATCCTTATCCTGTTTAGGAATAAGAATCAGTAGGGCTTCGATAAACATGCCCTATGAGTTACCATTCTCTGCAAAATATTTGATTAAGGTATCTAATTTTGGGATCCGCGTAGAAGCAAAATGTGCAAAGAAGTCTATAGAGAACCCATCTGAGCCAGGTGCTTTGCCATTGTTTAAGTCTTTTATGGCTTTGAAAATGTCATCCACCCAAATGGGATCAACTAATGGATTTAGATTTACATGCTGATGAGCATTTCTTTTTAATCGACTACAGACGGTGTTAAAATCAACGTGTGAGTCAGTATGACCTGACAAGTATAGGTTCCTGTAAAACGTAGTGAAGACATCTAAAATAGCATCCTCAGAAGTTACTTCCACACCTGAATCCGTTTTGATAGATGAGATTTTAGATCTTTCTTTCCTTATTTTTAAATATGATACTAGTGCCTTACTTGCCTTGTTGGAGGTTTGATAGATTTCTTATTTATATTTAATTAAAATTCCAAAAGCTTGTTATCATAGCTTTTTGTTAATAATAAAATAATGATAATATTTCTCTGCGCAAATTAACACCAGATGTGGTATTGTATCTTTTTCAAATTTGTTAAATAGGGTAAAAAAGCTTATCTAAGTATGTCTGCAATTCTTTTTTCCTTTTGGCCACAAATGTTATACCATGCCCTTGCAGTGCTACTTTGTACGTATCCCAATTATTAGCTGGTGAAGTATCAGCATCTCAACTAAGTTTAGGCCTGCTTCAGATAGGCAATGAAGAAACTCCTTATGAGTTTTACTGCTTTTGAATTGACAGGTAGATCTTCTCCCTAAAAATGGACCCACAATGTTGGTAAAATCACCACATACAACCAAATTGGATAAATCACCCGGAAATTGAAAATATGGTCATGTCAACTCAACACCTGGGATCCAGGTTGGTAGGAACATTAATATTCACAATAGAAAGGATCTGGGTGTCCATTAGTAATTTGACTAGAGCCCATTTTCCTCTAGCATCATACACCTCATGAAGTATTTTATGATTCATTCCCTTTCTGATCAATATTGCAACACCATTCTGTTTACCTTCTGCTTTGCTTGCAATAACGTCCCCACCCAAAATCTTTTCAGTTCAACAGGGTCTTGTAGAGACAGATGTGTTTCATGTAAACCGTCCACAGAGGGTTTACCATTTATTCAAATGTGTCAGAACCTTTTGCTGCTCTACCAGATTGTTTATGTCTTTGATATTCCAAGTCGTTCACTTAAGTATCATTGTCCTTGTATCTGCAGATTATTTTTTATCATCAACGTACCTCAGACCTAGGTCATCTTTGCAAAATGTATCACATGAGCAGCCACCATCTGAATATACCAAACGTATATGACCTTGTAACAGTCCAAATACCTTTAAACACAAAAACATGATATAAGAGGAATACAACTGTGGAAAAGGGAGATGATTTGCAATACTTGATGCCAGGTTATAAATGATCTTTTAGAATTGTCTCTATGACAAAAGACAAAAAAATCACCTTCAGCATATAATGAACATCAAAAATATCATCTTGAAGGTAACTTATAACCAAGTATGCATACACAAAAAAAACTGAGCGTGGATGCCAGACGCAACCTGAATAAGGGTGGAAAAGCAGGCAGCGTCACATTCGGAGCCCCTTCCATGTTTTCTAAACTGACTACAGCCACCAAGAGGACTGCATATTAAGTTAGTAAGAAACATATTGGCTTGAGAGCGTTCAAGTGATAGGGGCTTGCTGATCCTGAGTTTGATTAAACTAATCTAGCTCTCTATCTTGCATGTTCTTATAAGGTGTTTGAGACCTGCTGGGTCATCAAATGAAAACGTTTTACCTTTAATGGTAACCTTGACGGTACATGGATGAACCAACCCGAATCTAGCATTCATTTGATTAAGAGCAGGACGATACGATAGTAGTTCTTTCCCTCGTTGCGCAGTTACATCTTGCAATATGAACATTCTGTGGCCATTCCATATTAATTGGTTACATTTCTTGGATTTGTTGACGATCGTCTGAAGCTGAGTGCATTCAAGAAGTAAGAAAATCAATGTTCGTGGATTTGTAAAGCCAATTCTATGTACCCTTTGAATGTTAAAGCTAGTGGAAGAGTGCAGTCTGAGAGTGACCAGAAACATCTTTCTTAGAAACCGAACAGCATCTTGTCCTTCAACTCATTCCGGAAGACCAAATAAGTGTAGATTATTTCTTCAATTTCTATTTTCGAAATCTTCATTTTCCTTTCAGAGAACCAGTACAGATTTTTCTAAGCATAGAACTCGATGAGCAATATCTTCAGCAAACTCTCTTTAATAATTCTTCTATTCTTGCTTCAAATTTAGACCATCTGCCTGCAAGTTGTTGAAGCTTATTATTCATAACTTCCATAAAAGGCTTCAGTGCTCTTAGCTCTGACAAAACGTCCTTCTTATTATCCTCCAATCACAATTGCGCTAGATCAGGGGAGTCATTTTTTCACCTCTTATGATCAGGGGCCGCTGGGGTAGGGGTATCCTTATTCCCAGAAAATGTTGTTGAGCCTTTCTGATAAGCCATAGTTAGTAATGCTTTACAATGTCCAGTCCACAAAGCTTCTATGGAGCACTTCAAATATAGCCTTCTATATATTTTCAGTCACACAATAGCGAAGTGCATGAGATGATAGGGCAGCCAAAAAACACTCAGCCACTACTCATACTCTACTGGCCATCTATTATTGTACCCAGTGACGTGTCACCATGAGAGATTCACATTATAGGGTTTCAAAATGAGAGTGGTTAAAACAATTATACTTAAAAAAGAAAATCCAGTTACACCAGCTGACCCTTTCATTGTAAAATAAGAATGATTTTCACAAACAAAAGTATCCCTTGTTTTCCACTTGAGGACATAAGAGAGGATCCAGTCCGTATTATGCAGAAACCAGTCATCGATGCAATTAACTGCTGCAATTAACTGCTGCAACGTTGTGACGAATCAACTTCTGGGCTACCAGTGGTCCAGGGGTGAATATCGGTTTCTAAACCATCAATCAGCCCCAAACTTCTAATACACCAGAAGGGATCCGAACAGATTGGAATTTTAGTAACGTGGATGGAACGCTTATCTCCAAAATGTCATGGATCATTGATTAGTTGCAACACAGCAAGAATACAATTATTACCCAATGATAAAAGGAGTATCCAGTCAAGGTTGCATAAAAAACATCTACTTTTTAAATCACAACAGACAGTCTAACAACACTACAAAATACAACCCATCCTGTAAAGGAATACAGAGGACAGACAGTGTCAAAGAAGGAAAAGCAATGCACTCTGGATACTGATGGAGGGTAGTATGTATGATTAATAACCGGAACAGTTTAAGGTTTCTTGGCTTCAGCACAAAGGAGCAATGGGTTTTAATATGTCTGTAGGGGCTTTCTGGGAAGGACCAGGGGGAAAGAACAACAATTTACCTTGTGCTGTAGGTGTTCTTGGTGCTCTACAGGGTTGGGTAGGCTTCAGGGCACTTTTCAGGCTTCTGTGACAGAGTTCTAGATGGGGTCAGCTGCGGGTATCAGGTGGCAAGATGGTTCCGCGAGTGAAGCTGGACAAACGACTGCAGGCTGGCCTACACGGGGGCTCTGGGTCAGGAATTGTTGTATCAGTGCTGATTGGCAGTTCTGAAACACTGGCCGAGACGTCTCGGATGTCTTTAAGCAACGGCAGCTTGACAGTGGTCAGTGTTGCCATCGGTTGCGGATTGAGGAGCTCGACTGCCTCGAAAATGTCCTTTAAGGAGTACCTCATTAGATGCTTGTCGAGGCACTTCTCCCAGCTTCTTCAATTGGCTTGTGTCGTCCTTTAAGGCGGAAGGCACACAGCTGTGGTGTGTGCTGCAGGCAGCTACCTTGTCCTTTGTTGTAGGCTCAGAGACCTTCTGGAACTTATCCTATCCAGGAATCTTGCTGCAGAGCCTAGTAGAGCACACTGTGGGCCTCATCACTAGTTTGGCGGTAGCCCTTAAATCCAGCAGTAGCGCTTTTACCGCTGGATTTAAGGGTCAGCCAAATCACAGCTTCAGCTGATTTCCCCCCAGCTCCAAGCAGGGGGGAAATCCGCAGAGTTTTTGCCAATTTTCGGTGCTTTTACCGCCGGAGGGGGAAAAGCGCGAAATGTCCCCATTGAGCCCAATGGGGAATGGGGAATTCCCGAATGGGCTCAATGAGAAATGGGCAATACCCTTACCGCCAAACCCGTGATCCAGAGCTAATAGCGCTGGTGGGTTTGGCGGTAGGGCTAATAATATCAGCGCTATTAGCGCCGGCGTTACCGCCCAACTCGTGATGAGGCCCTGTGTGCTGGCTGGGTACCGGTTCTGGAGCGGCTGGAGTGTCCTCATAGTTCTGTATCTCTCTCTGTTCCCGGGGAAATGTTTAGGGGAGGGATCTTGCTTCCCTCTTTGGATATCCTGGCAATCCTTCACTGGCGGAAGATGTAAGGCAGACTGTACCTTCAGCCAGGGTCCAAGGTTGAGTTCTTCTTTGTTACTTCTAGTGAAGTCATCAGATGATCTGCTGAAAGAGGGGTTCAGCCATCTTTTAAAGCCAAGTGGGCCACAGTGATTGGTGTCGGCTAAGCCTGCCATACTGAACCAATCCCAGGGTCCATACCAACAATCCTCTGTGTGAGGTCATAACCAGAGTGCTTTGCAGCAGGAGAGGTAAATGGTGAAAATAGGAACAAGGTGTGCCCTAGAACTAAAATGGCTGAACCCTTCTCTCAACAGAAAGAGCTCTGGGCTCACTCCCTTGTGCTGCTAAATCCCAAACATCTTTTGACTGTTATGTTCAAAGAGTCCCTCAGGTGTATGGTCCTCCCTGTTAAAGCAGCATGTCTCCCTTGAAGCTGCAGCAAGACCAGACTCCCTAGCTCCTGCAAACCCCATTCTCGTACCTTATGAATGGGGTCCCCTTAGAGGGGGGCTTCTGTAAATAACAGATCCAGACATGACAGTTCACTTCCATCGATACTGAGAGGCGGGAGCTGGCTTCAGGTTGACACAGTTGCATATGAAAGGTTGTTGGGTTTCCGGTTTCCTTTGTTATCCTCTGCAGCCAGGCCTCCATTGGGCCTTTTTGAAATAACCCGTGTTGGTATTATAATTGCTGCCACCAGCTGTAGGGCCTAACAAAAGAGCAGGGAGGATCCATGGAGCCTTTGTCAGTTATCAGTTAATCAGGCTTACCATGGCAGGGGGAAGGTTGGTTCTCCCCTTTCCTGTGGATGACATTGTGCAATCTCGGCTGTGACATTCCAACTAGCAGACCGATTCATGGAATTAATGTGCGCTGAAAATTCCGGCGCAGAGGTGCCAAAACGTGCGAATCTCAGTGCAAGTTCGAAAATCGCAGGGAAACCAGCGCATATCGATTCATGGAAGTCCGTGCGCGAGAAAAATATTGGATGTGCGCTGAAAAAGTGTGCGGTGCACGCCGGCGCACAGGTCATCCAACGGCGTGTGCCACGGCCACAGCGAAATCGCACATAGAGCGGCGCACATAACAAAAGTAGGCGGAACACAGGGCGTAACACTCGGAATGGGGAGCAACGCGTGAAAATATGGGCGTCACGGGGGAAGTACAGGAGGCAAGTGCGCGGAACGCCCACACGCTCGCCTACAACTCGTATTCATGGAATCAAATAGGGCAAACCAGCGCACGGGCAAAGACGCGCACAGGGCCAAACAAGTCTGCCACAAGAAAGCAGACGGTAGCGTCCCTGCGCCTGAAATAAATGTGCGCCAAAATGTGCGCTAACAAAAAGCACCTATATACAGCCATGAAGAATGATCCATACTGTGGCCCTCTAGGACAAATGAGGTGCAAAGGGGTACGCGACAAACACGGACACCCGCTGTGTGAAAACTAGCATGTGCATGTATTTCGGGGTGCGCGGGAAGTTCCACACGCGATTGGCCTGGGTATGTGTATTTCGGGGTGCGCGGGAAGTTCCACACGCGATTGTCCTTGGTACGTGTATTTCGGGGTGCGCGTGAAGTTTCACACGCAATTTCAGCAGGGTACGTGTATTCCAAGGTGCGCGGGAAGTTTCACACGCAAATTTGCACGGTACGTGTATTTCGGGGTGCGCGTGAAGTTCCACACGCGATTTCAGCAGGGTACGTGTACTCCGGGTGCGCGGGAAGTTCCACACGCGAATCCAGCAGCCTACGTGTATTTCGGGGGTGCCGGGGAGTACTACATGTGAATTGGCCGTGTGGGTCCTCCCAGGTGTTCCTTCTACACCCTCCACGGCCCCTGCAGGCGGCCCACACCACAGAGGACTACCCTGCACCCCTGCACATGTCCCGCAGGCAGCCCATCTACCATGGCCATGCCCCCCAGCCAACCCACATGTCACCTTGCACTACTGCCCCCCAACGCATGTCTCCCAGCACCCCCACCCCCCAGCATCGAGGGGCACCCTCCACCAGGCCCCCACTCAGGTCCAACTCATGTCTCCCTGCACCCCCACCCCCCAGCAGTCAGGGCCACCCTCCACCAGGCCCCCACTCATGTCTCCCAGCACCCTCACCCCCCCAGCATCGAGGGGCACCCTCCACCAGGCCCCCACTCAGGTCCAACTCATGTCTCCCTGCACCCCCACCCCCCAGCAGTCAGGGGCACCCTCCACCAGGCCCCCACTCATGTCTCCCAGCACCCCCACCCCCCAGCAGTCAGGGGCACCCTCCACCAGGCCCCCACTCATGTCTCCCTGCACCCCCACCCCCCAGCATCCAGGGGCACCCTCCGCCAGGCCCCCACTCATGTCTCCCAGCACACCCACCCCCCAGCAGTCAGGGGCACACTCCACCAGGCCCCCACTCATGTCTCCCTGCACCCCCAACCCCCAGCATCCAGGGGCACCCTCCACCAGGCCCCCACTCATGTCTCCCAGCACCCCCACCCCCCAGCAGTCAGGGGCACCCTCCACCAGGCCCCCACTCATGTCTCCCTGCACCCCCACCCCCCAGCATCCAGGGGCACCCTCCACCAGGCCCCCACTTAGGTCCAACTCATGTCTCCCTGCACCCCCACCCCCCAGCAGTCAGGGGCACACTCCACCAGGCCCCCACTCATGTCTCCCTGCACCCCCAACCCCCAGCATCCAGGGGCACCCTCCACCAGGCCCCCACTAATGTCTCCCAGCACCCCCACCCCGCAGCATCCAGGGGCACCCTCCACCAGGCCCCCACTCATGTCTCCCAGCACCCCCACCCCCCAGCATCCAGGGGCACCCTCCACCAGGCCCCCACTCATGTCTCCCAGCACCCCCACGCCCCAGCATCCAGGGGCACCCTCCACCAGGCCCCCACTCATGTCTCCCTGCACTCCCACCCCCCAGCATCCAGGGGCACCCTCCACCAGGCCCCCACTCATGTCTCCCAGCACCCCCACCCCCCAGCATCCAGGGGCAACCTCCACCAGGCCCCCACTCAGGTCCAACTCATGTCTCCCAGCACCCCCACCCCCCAGCATTCAGGGGCACCCTCCACCAGGCCCCCACTCATGTCTCTCAGCACCCCCACCCCCCAGCAGTCCGGGGCACCCTCCACCAGGCCCTCACTCATGTCTCCCAGCACCCCCACCCCCCTGCATCCAGGGGCACCCTCCACCAGGCCCCCACTCAGG
Organism: Ambystoma mexicanum; assembly: GCF_040938575.1. Classification (NCBI taxonomy): domain Eukaryota; kingdom Metazoa; phylum Chordata; class Amphibia; order Caudata; family Ambystomatidae; genus Ambystoma; species Ambystoma mexicanum. The sequence continues at coordinate 1,174,966,632 of NC_090921.1, read as the reverse complement.
TCCAACTCATGTCTCCCTGCACCCCCACCCCCCAGCAGTCAGGGGCACCCTCCACCAGGCCGCCACTCATGTCTCCCAGCACCCCCACCCCCCAGCAGTCAGGGGCACCCTCCAGCAGGCCCCCACTCATGTCTCCCAGCACCCCCACCCCCCAGCATCCAGGGGCACCCTCCACCAGGCCCCCACTCATGTCTCCCAGCACCCCCACCCCCCAGCATCCAGGGGCACCCTCCACCAGTCCCCCACTCAGGTCCAACTCATGTCTCCCTGCACCCCCACCCCCCAGCAGTCAGGGGCACCCTCCAGCAGGCCCCCACTCATGTCTCCCAGCACCCCCACCCCCCAGCATCCAGGGGCACCCTCCACCAGGCCCCCACTCATGTCTCCCAGCACCCCACCCCCCAGCATCCAGGGGCACCCTCCACCAGGCCCCCACTCATGTCTACCAGCACCCCCACCTCCCAGCATCCAGGGGCACCCTCCACCAGGCCCCCACTCAGGTCCAACTCATGTCTCCCTGCAGCCCCACCCCCCAGCAGTCAGGGGCACCCTCCACCAGGCCCCCACTCATGATACCCAGCACCCCCACCCCCCAGCAGTCAGGGGCACCCTCCAGCAGGCCCCCACTCATGTCTCCCAGCACCCCCACCCCCCAGCATCCAGGGGCACCCTCCACCAGGCCCCCACTCATGTCTCCCAGCACCCCCACACGCCAGCATCCAGGGTCACCCTCCACCAGGCCCCCACTCAGGTCCAACTCATGTCTCCCTGCACCCCCACCCCCCAGCAGTCAGGGGCACCCTCCAGCAGGCCCCCACTCATGTCTCCCAGCACCCCCACCCCCCAGCATCCAGGGGCACCCTCCACCAGGCCCCCACTCATGTCTCCCAGCACCCCACCCCCCAGCATCCAGGGGCACCCTCCACCAGGCCCCCACTCATGTCTACCAGCACCCCCACCTCCCAGCATCCAGGGGCACCCTCCACCAGGCCCCCACTCAGGTCCAACTCATGTCTCCCTGCAGCCCCACCCCCCAGCAGTCAGGGGCACCCTCCACCAGGCCCCCACTCATGTCTCCCAGCACCCCCACCCCCCAGCAGTCAGGGGCACCCTCCACCAGTCCCCCACTCAGGTCCAACTCATGTCTCCCTGCACCCCCACCCCCCAGCAGTCAGGGGCACCCTCCAGCAGGCCCCCACTCATGTCTCCCAGCACCCCCACCCCCCAGCATCCAGGGGCACCCTCCAGCAGGCCCCCACTCATGTCTCCCAGCACCCCACCCCCCAGCATCCAGGGGCACCCTCCACCAGGCCCCCACTCATGTCTACCAGCACCCCCAACCCCCAGCATCCAGGGGCACCCTCCACCAGGCCCCCACTCAGGTCCAACTCATGTCTCCCTGCACCCCCACCCCCCAGCAGTCAGGGGCACCCTCCACCAGGCCCCCACTCATGTTTCCCAGCACCCCCACCCCCCAGCAGTCAGGGGCACCCTCCACCAGGCCCCCACTCATGTCTCCCTGCATCCCCACCCCCCAGCATCCAGGGGCACCCTCCACCAGGCCCCCACTCATGTCTCCCAGCACCCCCACACGCCAGCATCCAGGGTCACCCTCCACCAGGCCCCCACTCATGTCCAACTCATGTCTCCCTGCACCCCCACCCCCCAGCAGTCAGGGGCACCCTCCACCAGGCCCCCACTCATGTCTCCCAGCACCCCCACCCCCAGCAGTCAGGGGCACCCTCCACCAGGCCCACACTCATGTCTCCCTGCACCCCCACCCCCCAGCATCCAGGGGCACCCTCCACCAGGCCCCCACTCATGTCTCCCAGCACCCCCACCCCCCAGCATCCATGGGCACCCTCCACCAGGCCCCCACTCATGTTCAACTCATGTCTCCCTGCACCCCCACCCCCCAGCAGTCAGGGGCACCCTCCACCAGGCCCCCACTCATGTCTCCCAGCACCCCCACCCCCAGCAGTCAGGGGCACCCTCCACCAGGCCCCCACTCATGTCTCCCAGCACCCCCACCCCCCAGCATCCAGGGGCACCCTCCACCAGGCCCCAACTCATGTCTCTCAGCACCCCCACCCCCCAGCAGTGCGATTGGCCTGGGTACATGTATTTCAGGGGTGCGCGGGTAGTTTTACACGCGATTTCAGCAGGGTACGTGTATTACGGGTCCGTGTGAACTTCCGCATGCGATATCAGCAGGGTACGTGTATTACGGGGTTCGCGTGAACTTCCACACGCGACTGGGCCTGGGAGAGTGGGGTACGTGTATTCCTGGGGTGGGCGGGAAGATTTACACGCGACTGGGCCTGGGAGAGCGTTTTACGTGTATTCCTGGGGTGGGCGGGAAGATTCACACGGCCGCTTACAACGCGCCAAAAAAGACGGTCCAATCCGGAAACACGTACGCCAGCATGAAGCAGACGCACGTCCCGCGCAGCATAAAAGTGTGCGCAAACAACAAACAAGCTCAGACGCCAGGATGAATATACCGTTCCTAGCAGCAGTGGCCGTGGGATACCACAGGAGGAGGAGGAGGATAGTCAGGGCCAGAATCTTTACACCCAGAACCAGCCTTTTTGGTATGCCTGATGACCAGGTGTATGGGAGGTACAGGTTTCCACCTCACATAATACTCGACCTGGTCAGTGAGTGGGAGGATGACCTCACATCACCCACCCTGTGCTCCCAAGCACTCAGCCACCTGGAGAAGGTCCTCAATGTACTGCACTTCTTGTGCCATAGTGGGGGGGTGTCACAGGCCACGCAGTCACGGTGCCTACACCAGGTGTTGGCCATCATCACTGCACGCCCATCAGTCGGCAGGCACATATACCTGCCCAGAACACCGGCAGAAAGGCAGGCTGTCAGCCAGGATTTCTACGGGGTGGCACAATTCCCCAAAGTGCTAGGTGGCATTGATTGCACCCATGTGGCTCTACAGCTCCCCAGGGCATCTGAGCACATCGATAGAAACTGCAAGCACTGGCATTCCATCAACGTCCAGGTAGTATGTGATGCCAAGGGAATCATCACCTCAGTAAATGCCAACTATCCAGGGTCCACCCACGACAGCTTCATTTACAGGATGTCAACCCTAAACCGGGACATGGAAGCTGGGCGGCATGGCAATGCATGGCTGCTTGGTGAGTATAAATGCCACAGCACACGCATGCATGTCAGATACAGAGTAATGTCACTACCCCACTAATGATACCCATCACCACCTCCCAAGGGGACAGTGCCTACTCTCTGAGCACCCACATGATGGCGCCAATTCGGAATCCCATCACGCCTCCCGAGGTAAGATACAACACAGCCCATATTGCAACCCGGGGCATAGTGGAGCGCACATTCGGAGTGCTCAAGTCACGCTTTCGCTCCCTTGACCATTCTGGCGGGCAGCTGTTATACGCTCCCCCAGTAGTGTGCAGGATCATAGTGGCAGCTTGTGTCCTGCACAATGTTGCAACACGCCGGGGCCTGGCTGTGGACATGGTGGTGCCCCCACATCCCCAACCACATGCACGCCCGCTGCGCATGGGAGGGGAAAGGGCACGGGGTGAGGCAGCCCGTACGCAGCTGGTGGCTAATTACTTCACAGAGAAATCACACCCCTGTGGAGTGCACACAGACCTGGCACATACCATCTGACAATTAATGATGACTCAATCTGACAATTATGATGAATGAAGGGACAGTCAACTGTCAGAACCATAGCAGCCTGAGATTGTTCACCTGGAAGTGTCACAATGTGTGCATCCCTACCTACACAAACACCACCAATGCAGTGTCATCAAAAGACACACTTCTATGCAGCAAAAATGAATACCCACTTGCAAAATACAACATGAGAACAGTGCCATGTCACCCAACCCCCCCCCCGGCACCGCCACACAACACAACACACCATGGCATGTCATGCTATGTGAGAGCAAACAAAGTAATCCCCACAACATGACACAAGTGTCACAAAGTACAGTGTCCCTAATGGAAACTGGCCACACATGAAATGCTCACAGTAATGCAGGACCAACAACACACATTACCAAATATTTAGCAATAATACAAATCACCTACACAACCTCAAACCTACCATAAACATGACAGTACGGATTTAAAAAATTGGTAGTCTCACTACCTGTTAATGCCAGCACTTCGACCACTTCCAACTGTACAGTTTTAGCGCCACGCAAAAGTGTAGGTGCACTGCTTACAACATGGACTCCATTTCCAAAGTAGACCGCCTTGTGAAGACATGAGGAATGGACCTGCAAATTAGGAGGATGAGATGGATGCAGAGGCACATATCAATACACCATGCAGTGTACAATACAACAACAATATGCACTAGGAATGTATACACAGTATTGACTACAGACTGCCCACACAGCAAATGGGAGTCCAACGTCACTGTGTAAGTCAATGTCACTTGGGCACACCCTTTGCAAGCCCATGGAAACGGGAAGCAGGAGGGGTGTGTGTCACACAAACCCAAGCATCTAACCCAAATTCAGGACAAGCCTGCATGTGCCCAGCCACAATACAGTGTATGCCCACGAGAGCCACACAAGGCAACACACTGTAAAAAAAATCAAAAATCAAAAATCAAAAATCAAAAATCAAAAATCAAAAATCAAAAATCACCATGTATGGGCCAGGGGGGGTGGGTGAGGCCACCCAGGAGGTCCGAGGACAGGGTGCACACCAAAACCCACCTGTGTGGATTTTGGGGAAAAAAAAAAACCTCCATGGGCTCATGGCCTGCACGGCTACCCTATTGTGAGAGAATCGCTGCTGTCGCTCTCCTCGCCCTCTGCAGCTGCATCAGGAGGTGGTGGTACTATGGGAGGCAGCCCACGCAAATCCCTAGTCTGGTCCTCCATGGCAGCAAGCATGCGGGTGTGGAAGGTCTGGTTCTGGAGGATAATCGTGCGGAGGTCCCCATGCAACAACTCACGGGATGCCCGGACCTCCTCCCTAGTTGCCTGCATCTCAGCTGAGAGCGTACATGTGAGCTGCTCCAGCTGCTGTTCTGTCCTCGTGTCAGTTGAAGCCTCAAGCTCAACAAGAGTCACCCTGAGCTGACGGAGTTCCACCCTCAGGGCTTCCCTGTGGCCCTGGGACTCAATAGAAATGGCTTCCCGCAGAGTCTCCAGTGCCGCCCGTCTGTCCCTGTTGGACGCCAACATGTCCTCCCTGTGTGACTGGCAAATGGAGTCTGTTGCCTGCTGTAGTTGTTCCATAAGCCTTTCTTGGGGGACAATGGAAGTGGCCACCCTATCCATGGCCTGAGCCATCATCTCAGATGATGCTGCCTGTTGGTTTGCCATACCGTATATGGATTGCTCCCATGCGGTATTGCCAGGTGGTGTACGGCCACCACGTCGGCGGACACCACATCTGTCTGGGGCAAGGCGAACTGCACCTTGCTGTGCCGGCACTGCCTGAGGCTGCAGGACTGCATTCCCCCTCTGATCTGCTGGCCCAGGAACAGGATCAGATGTTGCGGAGTGTGACCCTGCATCCATAACCACCAAAGGCGTACCTACCAACACTGACATCCCCATTGAGGGTTCTACCCCTGGTGCAGGTGGGTTGGACAGTACAGAATCCCTCCCAGAAACACTTACCTGTGACCACACATAGGTCTCATCATCCGAATCGACACCTGAATAGAGCTCGGGGGAGGTGCACCCAGAGACACCCCTTGAGATAATGTTCTGCAGCAAGTGTGGGTTCTCACCCACCACCACACCACGTCCCTCACTGGTGCCCGGTCGGGCCTGAGACCCCTCCTGGGTCTGCACCATCTCCACAATCCCAGCAGTATCAAGTGCGTCATCCCTTGCAAAGACATGAAAGAAAAGAAATGGGAACAGGGATTAGCACCATGGCACACAATTAGGGCTGAGAAGCAACAGAACCAGTACTTCATTGACACATGTCCCACATGACTATAACCCTCCCAGGCATGCACCGTCACTGCGTATGAAGGGGAGGCAAATGGCACACATTGATGACACCAAGATGGAAGACCAACACATTTGCTGCATGCTGGCTAGCAGTGCCATCACACATTGGCCTGTGATTGGCATGTCCAATACACATACATGACACATGCCATCACACAGATGACATGTACCATAGCCATATCACACATGTGACAATAGGACTGAGAAATGCCTAGTGAAAGTGGTGGAATGCAAACAATCAGCCTGAATGAACACAGAATAATATGCAACAATGTTGTGGCAAGATGACACTTCAAGGGCAACTGGCGTGAGTTTGGGCTAAATGTCTACTGTTGCCAGAAGGGATACTGCAATACCCAAATCCTGGTGCGCAGAATGTATTGGATGAAGCACATGGGTGACCCAAAACAATCAGGCACACACACCCTCACCTGGCACTCAATCAGAAGCCCTCACACACACACCATGCACATGGATGACACACACATGCATGTGCACTCACCGGACAATGCCTCGTAATCTGGCAGGTCTCCCACGCCTTGGATCTGTCCCTCTGTGACGTAGGTCCCAGCAACATACTCATGTGGATTGAGTTCAATGTCCTCTGCTGGAGACCCACCTCCAGTCACTAGAGTAGCGGCATGACTTGAGGCCAGCTTTTTCTTTGCCCTGCGCTTCAGGTCATTCCAGCGCTTGTAGCAATCATTAGCTGTGCGCCTCACGAATCCAAGGGCACTTATGATGTCCGCGATGGTCTGCCAGTGTGGCAGACGTTGTGGAGGTGTGGTCTTGCATCCTGCAGTAATCACCATTTCGCTATCATGTGCGGACACATACTCCACAAGTGCATCAAGTTCGGCCTGATTGAAGCTGGGCTTCCTTGGCGGGCCGGACTGTGTAGCCGTGTCTGGGGCATCAGCCTGTACAGGACGAGCACTCTTCCTCTTCCTCTTGGAAGGTGGTGGGGATCCTGAGTGTCCTACGCCGCTCTGGACCCTAGGGTCAGGAGCCCCGGTGGACTGTGGACTAGGAGTGTGGGAATGAACACTCACCATGGGACTTGGTGCAGGCATTAGCTGAAGTGTGATGTAGTCAGGGGGAACGTCAGCAGGATGGACTAGGACCGACACTGTCCTGGCTGGTAGACTCAGAGCTGGGGTGGATGGAGCCGCAGCTACCCCTGCAGCCTCCCCACCCTGCCTACTCGGGGCAGCAGATGACATAGCTGCCCTTCATCCACGTGGCCTGGTGACACCAACGTGCACCGCCACACGTGGCCTAGACCTGCTGACCTGGAAGTCAGCCATGGAGTCACCCTGTGCCAGGTCTGGTGCCACAATGGGCTGGTCCAACAAGGGCTGAGCAGGGATGGTGCCAGCCACGTTACCCTCAACCAGGGGGGGGGGGGCATGGGTGTCCCTGACTGGTCACCCACACAGGGGGCTAGGGGCACCCTGCAAGTCCCGGCCACGTCCCCTACCGTATCCACCACGCCCACCTCTTGAGGCTCGGCCACCTTTGCCACCCTTACCGCGTGCTCGCCTCCCAACCATGGCACTGATGTTGTTGTGCGTATGGGAGTTGCAGTAAACTATTGCCCTGGGCAATTGGGGGTCAAAGGGGTAGGGTACTCGAAGGAATTCGTACCCTAGTGCTCTAGCAAGGCTGTATGTGACCCCTGGGGGAGGATGACAGGTCACGCAACGCACAGGCACCCCAAAAAAGGAAGATAATGTGCACGCAACCCCTCCTAGACCACGTGTGTGGAAAAACAAACCTGCACTATGCTGTGGCACCCAGAAACACAAAAATGAACGTATGCGTGTCACACGCAGCCTAGAATGACTTCTGAAGGGGTACGCGACACACGGGGCAAGCACAGATGTTAAATATGTGAGCGACTCACCATCTGCCTGGAAAAATAGCGTGAAAAAGACGTGCGTGTGCGCGTTGGCAACACCCCCGCCAAAAGAAGAATTGTACGCTGTCTGAGGAGACAGGGCAACAGAAGAAGTGAACGCTGTTTGAGGAAACAGGCCCAGGAAAAAGACAAAAAGAGAAAAAGCTGTCAGAGGTAACAGGGAGTACGAACTTGGAACGCCGTGAAGTAAATCGCGTGTGAACCGACAAGAAGTACAGATTTCACCCACTCGCTCTCCACGAAAAGCACATACAAGGAAATGCCGTTCTACACGTACCTTTTCAACATGCCCACACGTCCAGCGTCACTTCCGCGTGTACGCGCTAAGGCCCTATCCTCCAATTACACGTGCTGACACTCTGACGTGCAGTCATTGGACGTGTAACATGCACCCGTGCACAGGGAAACGCCCGCGCACACACGTCACAGACGCGCATACGCGCTAAGGGCCTTTGGTCCAATGGAATCATGTATGCGTGCTGATGTACTTACGCGCTAAGGGCCTTTCCTCGAATTACACGCTGATGTGCAGAATTTCCACGTGCCAAATCACTCCGTATCAAGCTGGCCATGCGTAAGCACACGGAAGACCACGCTCCTGCCCAAAAGGCCGAATTACTGCCCCCCAGAGCCCCGAGCAGCCTCCCACAAGCCATCTGCTGCTGCCTGCCTGCCTGCCTGCTGCCACCATGCCCTGCCATTTGGTGCCTGCACATCAGCCATCTGCAGGGGTCCAGTTGCTGTGTCCACCCCTGCTGGAACAGAAGACTCCCGACTGGGATACCATCGCTCCACAGCCCAGCCCCAGGACCCAGTTGCGCACCCACGCCTGCCTCGGGGGTCGCCATGTCGGGGCAAACACCATCCGAGACCACTGGCGACCCCCAGCCAGAGGGGCAGAGGGCCACCAGCTTCAGTCAGAAGGAAGTTGGTGTCCTGGTGGAGCTTGTCCTGGGGCATTATGATGCCCTCTTCGGATCGTCACGCGCCGACAAGGAAGGACGGGACAGGATATGGGACGACTTTGTGGTTGCCATCAACGCGGAGGGGGTGGCAACCCGCAACATCAAGCAAGTCAAGAAGCGCCGGGAGGACTTGAGGTCCAGGACCCTCATAAAGGCCCGGCGCCTCGTGGAGGGGGGCCGGGGCAGCATGAGTACCATCCAGCTGAGGGTCCTAGAATGCATACGCCCAGCGCTCCATGCCCAGATCCTTGAGAGGCAGACCGTCTGGAGTCGAGCGGTAAGTGGCCAAGCATTGATGTGTGAGACAGGGCATGTTGCAGTGTGCTGGTTGTCTGATACTTGCCTGTATGTGTGACATAGGCCATGTACGTGTGTGTGTGTGTGCAGGGACATCATGGTCATGCATGTAAGACCAGTAATGTGTGAAGCACACGGTTGGTGTATGTGTTTAAATGCAACATGGGGAGCCCTATGCGGAATGGACACATGAGAGCATGCCAGTCTCTGTTCCTGGACATGGGTGGGGGTGAGGGATGGGTGCTGATGCCATGTAAATGTATGGTGTCCATGTCTGTGGGTCTGACCTGCGTGTCTGTGACTTGTGAATGCCATGGATGCATGACACATGTCTGTGACAATGTTCAGAATCACTGATGCAGCCTAGTTATCCTTGCATCCACTGTGTCTGGGGTGTACGAGTCCAGATGGATGAAAGTACGGTGAAGTGTGTGCATGTGATAGGCATGACCCATGATGCATGTGATTTCAAAAACAACATTGTATGTTTCAAGAGTCCCTTGGACATGTTTGCTAATGTCCATAGCATGCGCCATGCCTGTTACTGCATGTGTTTTGCCTGCACTGACCCATGTGTTGTGGAGGGACATGATGGAAGTGATCTTTGACAGTGCCACCCATCTGCTATTGCTTCCTGTCTATGGGGACCATTGTACAGTAACCTGATGCTTGTGTTCTATGTCTCCCTCTACACAGCGCAAAGTGAAGAAGAGGGCGGAGACGGCGCTGTGGAGCAAAGCGGCGGGGATGCCCCCACGGCTGCAGCGGAAGGGGTGGGTGAGCCCCCACAGGGGCTTGCAACGGCGGAAGACGGAGTGGAGCCATCCAGGTTGCTGGTTTCCACAGAGGAGGAGGAGGCCACTAATGAGCCGCACATGGGGCCTGGTGGGGGCATCCCTGCTGGTGCAAGTGGTGCAGTCCAGGGGTAGGGTCAGGAGGCAGCACAGGTCGCCGTGGAGGTGCCTGTGCATGTCACTGTCCCTGACACTGTGACTGCACCACCATGCACCAGCAGGGATGCCCCATCCCAGGCCCGTCCGCAGGTAGGAGGGATGTCCATGTCATCTGACTCCCCTCCACCTACGGACGAGGGGACCCCTGGCCGTATGGAGAAGGTCCTGATTGGTGTTGCGTTGCGCACGGGTGTCATTCGTGATGAGGTGCGTGCTTCCCGGGTGGAGCACGCACGTCATCACGAAGAGCACCGTGCCAAAGTGGCCCAGTTGGGAGCGGCCGTGGTCGGGGGTTTCGTACATGTGTCGGGCACTCTGGCGACCCTCTCCTCCTCTGTGGAGGCTATGCGCCAGTCGTTCTCCATGCCGTCTTCCGGCCCAGATGCCACCAGGGCCCCCTGTGGACCTGCCCCGACCAACGCAGCCAACTCGGTGGGGATCCCATCCCTGCCACAGTCGGGAGTCGGAGGTCCAGCAGGGGTGGACACACCAGCAACTGGACCCCAGCAGATGGAGGATGTGACGGCATCATCGGGCAGGGCACGTGCACGACGGCGTCGGTGGATTCCATCAGCCTGGATGCCGTCGTGCTGGCACAGGCAGTTGGGTCGGAGGCAGCGGCAGGCTGGACGTGGGAGGCATCATGGCTCGGGGCCATCAACATCAGGGGGGCAGGCATTGGCCGGAGGGCAGGAGAACCCTGGAATGGGAGTGTCTTCCGTGTGGGAGCGGTTGGGCCAGCAGATAGGTGCGGAGCGGCAGCGGACAGAGGAAGAACGGCTCACAATGGTCAGGGCGGAGAATTCCATGTGGAGGGCGCTGAGGCGGGCTGAGTGCCTCGAGGGTATTCGCGGGGAGTTGGAGCTGGACACTGCATTATCCCTGCGAGACCTCGGGGCCAGGGAACATGCCCGCCTCCAAGCCATTGAACAGGAGTTCGATGATGCCCTGGCCCATGACAACAACCAGTGAGCCGCCAGACTAGCCTGCTGCCCTTGTAAATAGTTATGTAGTTAGTGTTAGGTTTCCTCTGCTTTTTTATTTATTTTGGACCTTTTGGACAATGGACCACATTTTTGTATATAGTTTTTTTAATAGGTAGTATTGTTAGGTAGGTTTAATTTCTTCAGTTGGGATCATGGACCCTGGATTGTTTATCTGTATATAGTTGACTGTTGGATTTTAGCATTTTTTTGGGATTTACCCATGGAGCAATGGTTTTCGGTTTTGTTTTTCCCTTGGATTTACTTTTTTGAACTGTGACTTTGGACACCTTTCTTTTGGATTATGATTTGTGGTTTTTCATTATTTTACGGACATGCTGCTTTTGGTTTTGAATTCCCATTGTCGTTTGTTTATTTTTAATTCCATTTATGTTGCTTTTAATACATTTTTTTAATCAATCTTCAATGTGTCGTATCATCTCATTGGTTTCATGCATATCATGATATGGGTTTTGCCATTCACTTACACCCATTGTGTGTATGTGAGGGACATATGTTCATTTACATACTTGCCATTGGGGTTGTATCATGTAATTGGCATTTCTAAGTGGGTGGATGCAATACTTGGGTGGGTGTTTGGCATGTGGAGGCTGCCCATAAGGGCCAGGGATCTAGATTGTGATGACGTGTTGGCTGGGGGACATGTGTCAGGGCCTGCTGGCACGTGCCCCGCAATGCTGGGGGGTGGGGGTGCAGGGGGACATGAGTGGGACATGAGTGGGGGCCTGCTGGTAGGTGCCCCACAATGCTGGGGGGTGGGGGTGCAGGGGGACATGAGTGGGACATGAGTGGGGGCCTGCTGGCAGGTGCCCCGCAATGCTGGGGGGTGGGGGTGCAGGGGGACATGAGTGGGACATGAGTGGGGGCCTGCTGGCAGGTGCCCCGCAATGCTGGGGGGTGAGGGAGCAGGGGGACATGAGTGGGACATGAGTGGGGGCCTGCTGGCAGGTGCCCCGCAATGCTGGGGGTGGGGGTGCAGGGGGACATGAGTGGGACATGAGTGGGGGCCTGCTGGCAGGTGCCCCGCAATGCTGGGGGGTGGGGGTGCAGGGGGACATGAGTAGGGGCCTGCTGGCAGGTGCCCCGCAATGCTGGCGGGTGGGGGTGCAAGGGGACATGAGTTGGTGATCAGTAGTGCAAGGAGACATGTGCCTTTGCTGGGGGGCATGCCCATGTTTGGTGGGCTGCCTGCGGGACATGACCAGGGATGCAGGGTAGTCCCCTGTGGTGTGGGCTGCCTGCAGGGGCCGTGGAGGGTGTACAGGGAACACCTGGGAGGACCCACACTGCCAAATCACGTGTAGGACTCCCCGGCACCCCCGAAATACACGTACCCTGCTGAAATTGCGTGTGAAACTTCCCGCGCACCCCTGAAATACACGTACCCAGCCCAATCGCGTGTAAAACTTCCCGCGCACCCCTGAAATACATGTACCCAGCCCAATCGCATGTAAAACTTCCCGCGCACCCCTGAAATACACGTACCCAGGCCAATCGCGTGTAAAACTTCCCGCGCACCCCTGAAATACATGTACCCAGCCCGATCGCGTGTAAAACTTCCCACGCACCCCTGGAATACACGTACACCGCTCCCCCAGGCCCGATTGCGTGTAAAACTTCCTGCGCACCCCTGAAATACACGTACCCAGCCCAATCGCGTGTAAAACTTCCCGCGCACCCCTGAAATACACATACCCAGCCCAATCGCGTGTAAAACTTCCCGCGCACCCCTGGAATACACGTACACCGCTCCCCCACGTCCGATCGCGTGTAAGACTTCCCGCGCACCCCTGGAATACACGTACACCGCTCCCCCAGGCCCGATCGCGTGTAAGACTTCCCACGCACCCCTGAAATACACGTACCCAGGCCAATCGTTTGTGAAAACACCGTGCACCGCTGAAATACACGTACCCAGGCCAGTCACGTGTGAAAACACACGCGCACCCCTGAAATACACGTACCCAGGCCAATTGCGTGTGAAAACACCCGCGCACCCCTGAAATACACGTACCCAGGCCAATTGCGTGTAGAACTTCCCGCGCACTCCTGGAATACATGTACACCGCTCCCCCAGGCCCGATCGCATGTAAAACTTCCCGCGCACCCCTGAAATACATGTACCCAGGCCAGTTGCGTGTGAAAACACACGCGCACCCCTGAAATACACGTACCCAGGCCAATCGCGTGTAGAACTTCCCGCGCACCCCTGGAATACACGTACACCGCTCCCACAGGCCCGATCGCGTGTAAAACTTCCCGCGCACCCCTGAAATACATGTACCCAGCCCAATCGCATGTAAAACTTCCCGCGCACCCCTGAAATACACGTACCCAGGCCAATCGCGTGTAAAACTTCCCGCGCACCCCTGAAATACATGTACCCAGCCCAATCGCGTGTAAAACTTCCCACGCACCCTTGGAATACACGTACACCGCTCCCCCAGGCCCGATCACGTGTAAAACTTCCTGCGCACCCCTGAAATACACGTACCCAGCCCAATCGCGTGTAAAACTTCCCGAGCAAACCTGAAATACACATACCCAGCCCAATCGCGTGTAAAACTTCCCGCGCACCCCTGGAATACACGTACACCGCTCCCCCAGGTCCGATCGCGTGTAAGACTTCCCGCGCACCCCTGGAATACACGTACACCGCTCCCCCAGGCCCGATCGCGTGTAAGACTTCCCACGCACCCCTGAAATACACGTACCCAGGCCAATCGTGTGTGAAAACATCGTGCACCGCTGAAATACACGTACCCAGGCCAGTCGCGTGTGAAAACACACGCGCACCCCTGAAATACACGTACCCAGGCCAATTGCGTGTGAAAACACCCGCGCACCCCTGAAATACACGTACCCAAGCCAGTTGCGTGTGAAAACACACGCGCACCCCTGAAATACACGTACCCAGGCCAATTGCGTGTAGAACTTCCCGCGCACTCCTGGAATACACGTACACCGCTCCCCCAGGCCCGATCGCATGTAAAACTTCCCGCGCACCCCTGAAATACACGTACCCAGCCCAATTGCATGTGAAACTTCCCGCGCACCCCTGAAATACACGTACCCAGGCCAATCGCGTGTGAAAACACCCGCGCACCCCTGAAATACATGTACCCAGGCCAGTCGCGTGTGAAAACACACGCGCACCCCTGAAATACACGTACCCAGGCCAATCGCGTGTAGAACTTCCTGCGCACCCCTGGAATACACGTACACCGCTCCCACAGGCCCGATCGCGTGTAACACTTCCAGCGCACCCCTGAAATACATGTACCCAGCCCAATCGCGTGTGAAACTTCCCGCGCACCCCTGAAATACACGTACCCGCTCGCACAGGCCCTTTCGCGTGTGGAAGTTACCGCGAAACCCGTAATACACGTTCCCCGCTTGGCGTTTGCTGTTTGGCAGTCCGGTAAACTGGTTTTGGGTTGTCGCAGACCTTTGCGCTGGATTGGGGATTTTGATGCCTTTTCCTTGCGCGAGGGCGTTCTTGGGGGCGTAACTGGCGCTGCTGCAGGGTCGCTGCGCCACTCTGCGCCACTGCTGGTTTTGGAGGCTAAAATCAATGAATACGCTGTGCGCTGAAATGGATTTTATCGCACGCGGCTGGCGCAGTGTATCGCACGGGGACACTGTGCGCCAGCCGCGTGCGCCACTTTTGTGCGAAATTCTATGAATTACCCCATAAATATGATAAAGGCGGACGGTGCCTGTAGGCGTTGTCCAGCCCAGAGTACACAGGTCTATGATTTTGTCATGGTGTTAGCCTGGGAAAATGTGTGCATCTACCATCATTCCATTTAATTAAAAATTCCCAAAAAGCCCAGACGAGAGCACGCCCACCATGCAGCTGGTCGAATTCCTCACAGAAGTCATGTGCATAGCTAGGCAGCTGGCTGGAAAATACTGCCACGCATGTGATGGGATCCTACTCTCACTTGTCTAGCGGCGCTGCCTGCTCCAGAATGGAATTCGTTAATCAGAAGCCCAACCCCTGAGTTGAGTTAACCTTCTGACACATATTACAGCTTTTCTACCCAAGAAACATGGCAACTAATCATTCCTGTGATGGTATTTCCATATTTGGAAGTGGAATGGAAACGATCAGCCCACCATTCCAGTCGATTGTTAAGCCACGGCCCCTGCTGATTAATTCTGATGTGACATGTTTTGATGTTTTCTGGTAAGCGGTGTGTTGTGTTTATGAATGGACAATGGCCCGGTTGGAGAGAGCACACAGTATTGCATTCTCAGAGTTCTCTCCATAGTGATAACTGTGGTACTGAGGAGAAGAGAATTTGGCAACTAGTGGTTGACATATTTTGATAACAAGACGTTTTTGATAATAGTCAATCGCCAGTCAATAAGTGATGTGTGGTTGGGCATGCTTTGCGAAAGCTTGATTTACAGTGCCACAGGATAGACATGAAGTTTCAGACATGACACATCCCAGGTACTGGCAACTTTGTCATGGACGCACACTGGTCTTCACAGTGTTGGATACTCTCTGGGTTGGCCCTGGCCGCAGACGAGAGGGAGGTCTATGTACCAGCAGAGGTGTATAAACTGGGCAAGGAAAGGCACTTGGGGCCCGATTCATGGAATTATCTGCGCAGAAAATTGGGTACTTGCGTGCGCAACTGGGCGCAAATCCACCTTTGTCGATTCATGGAATCGAATGCGCTGTACTTTCACCGGACTTGTGTGGAGTTTGCGCTGGCTTGGCACATCTGTGCGAGTCGTCGAGGGCCTTGAGCGAGACTCCAAGCAGAGCCTGGGCGTGGCTTATGCAGAGGGCTGGAAAGTGGGCGGAACACCAAAAATGGGGAAGAACTTGCAAAAAAGCGAGCGTTCCGAGGGACAGCCTGCAGGCAGTCCCTCGAACGCCTAGAATTGCGTGGCAGGAGACATATTTATGGATTTGATCATGCAACATCTCGGCTGGGAAATAGCCATGCAAGTCTTTCATACGATCCACCACCCAAAGGCAGGCATAAATACACTTGTGCGTGGGGTTTGCAGCGTGCAGGTGGGTTGCACGTCAGATTTCAGGGTGCATGTACTCAATCGGGGTTCCGATGTAACATAGGGGTGCACGTAAGCAGTGTAGCGGGGTTCAGGAACGTTTTACAGGGTTCGCATGCAGATTTCCAGAGTTATTGCTGAGTTATGAATTTGTATATGCATGCTCTCGGGGTGTCTGATACAGTTACGGTTGACCCCGCGCAGGGTGCCCGAGTCGCAGGCCTTCTTACAGGGGACCCCACACACTGTTTGAAGGGTGCATGTATTTGTGCCCAGAGGAACTCGCAAAGGTAGCTGTTCTGGCTATTTATGCTTTTCATGTGGGTGTGTCGAGGGCGTTCCAGGCTCGACTTGCGAATAAGGTTACCTTGCGCTGTACATTCCATGAATACACGCGAGCGCACATTTTTCTTTCTGCTTCCAGGCTACCGAAGTGTCCCTCCCGGCGCGTGGCTCTTGTAGGATTTCTGCGCACATTTCCATGAATTGGGCGCTGAGATTTGTAGAGGAGTCTTTGGTTGAGTCAAAGAAAAGAAATGTAGATACAGCACATGTGGGATTTTTTGATGGGAGGGGCAGGTCGGAAATAAACGGGTATCTTGGAAGTGAAGGTGGAAAATGGGCTGGAACAAGAAAGATCTGTGCTCTGACAATGGGCCTCATTACGACCCTGGCGCTGACGAAATGAAGGGGGCCGGTTCGGAACCGGCCCCCTTCATTCCGTCAGGGCCGATTACGAGGTTCCCATTGCGGGACCCGGCTCAGACGTCTGGTAAAACCAGACGTCTTTTCCGGATCCCGCGAGGGGAAGAGGGAGGCAACAACGGGACACTTGTAATGTGCCCGTTGTTACCTCCATTCCCCATTCCCATTGAGCCCTATGGGGGCTCGAATGGGAATGGGGAATGGTTCCTGCAAGGAGGAATGACCCGGTTATTCCTCATTGCAGTAACCCTGTAATGGAGCCCGGTTTGGAGGCAGCCATGGAGCTAATAGCTCCATGGCTGCCTCCAAACTCGTAATGAGGCCCAATGTTTGTCTTGCCAGAGTTCCAAGGCCCAAATCCACACAAGCAACATGAGACTCCCCTAAGTGAGACTGAATGATAACTGCATAAGCTCTGTGAGTTAACAGCCCAAGCCTTGCATCCTCCTAACAAACCCTCCAGATGGGTATGTATTGCTTGCGATGTACAGCACATTTCTGTTAGGGTGAATATTGAGACAAATGAAAAGAGCAGAGAGAGGGCAGAACTTGCATTACATACTCAGAAGAGTTTCACACTGAATCACTATGACTGACATAGTAAGAGATTGCATTTTGTGGTCATTCTTATGCTCCTAAAATCATCTGTGCTTTTAAGAAAATCGCCAGGATTTGGTTCCTCGATGAAATCCCTTGCTGCTCGACCTGGGCCATGCCCACATACCCACCACCCAAACAAAGGAGGGGCTCTGGGTATTTTCTTTCCATTTCCAGCACTGTGGAGGGTCAAGGAAAAGTAAGTGGATGTTGTTTTTTTGTTAATGCATTGATAAGGATTTGGGACCAGTTGCATAGCTATTTGTTGTCAATTGTTTTGGGTTGAAAGATTGCACAGTGGGGGAGGGTGGAGTTTATAAAGATAAAAGCATGGGCCACGCAATGAAGCAAGAGAGGGGAGGGATTGGAGGAAAGCTGGTTAAAATACAGCGGTTTCAAGGAGTTTTGAGAAAGGTGCATTTTGTTTCTTTTTCGTAGTTTGAGGCAAGTTTACAGAAAACAGAATGTACATTGACTTTTTTGCAGCATGTCAGGATTCAGAGGTGGCAGGGGTACTTCAAAAAAGAGCGATATATATACGTGTGAGTGAACAGCAAGCGTCCATCCAAAGGCAGTCAAGGCGATGACTGACTATTAGGTTGGAGGTAGTGGAAAGGCGCGGGTTTGCCAAGTAGGAGCATTAAAGGGATATCTCTTATCGAAGGGCAAGAGTGGGTTCATTTTGTTGAAGCATGAGCAGGGTGTGGGCTTGAAGCGTGGTCCAGTTCAGGTGGTGTGGCTTAAATGTGTCAAGAGAGTTGGGTTGGACACTAATCGGTATGCAACTCATTCATTTTGGCTAGGGGTGGTACAAGAAAGAGAATATGAGTTCTGGTGTGAGGGACAACATGGAGAAACCAAGGTATACTGGCCCGCAGCTGTTGTGTCATATGAGGTAAATTGTGTTTCTTTTTGTAAGAGCATCTGCACCCCTACATAACCCGCTGTGAAGCTAATGGGAATCTGAAACTGGTTAAATTGTTGGACTGAAGTGCACACAAAGAAGGTATCTTCAGGAATTCAAGGCAAGTTTTCAGGATGTGGAGGTAAGAGGCCAGGGAAGGAGCCATGTGTTGTGGACATGTGCTGCCCATGCTGACTGCAATGGAGTTACATTGAGGACAGCCCAAATGCTGCTCATGCACGTTGGTGAAAACCATCTGTTGCAAGGGATTGGCTTCAAGTGGATTGAAGCCCTCAAAATTGGCCTCCAAGTTCTGAAGGACATTAGGGCATGGACGCCACACATCTTTGATTTTAATCCAGCTAAAAGTTTGACATTTTAAATGATTGCATAATATATCCAGGAGAAATTGGAGGGCAGCCCTGCCCCTTTCTGTGGTGAGGGCGACTTGCTTGATATGATTGGTTATTTATAACACGCTTGATACCCAGAGGTTTCTAAGGGCAGACACGGGGATCAAACCTGTGTTGCTCTGTGTCGTCTTACTTCCGAGGCGAGCACGTTGCCGCTGAGCTATCCTCCCGAGACCACTTGAGCTGGCAGATTGGGAAGGGAGACTTGTTAGGTAAACAAGTTTCAAAAAGGCTGTGAGGCCACACACAAATAAATATATCCAGCACGTGAGGATGGGGGCCTGGAAATTCGGAGAAGGAAGGAAAGAAGAAAGGCATGAGACTGTGAGGTCAGAGAAATGTGCCTGAAAGGGAAAGTGAGGGGTTGTTAATGTAATATATATTATTATTTTGAGGAAGTTTTAGTTTGTGTTGAGGCCAAGGTTGTGGAATTAGTTAGGCTCACACAACCTAGAGTAAATGCGACCGGTTATCAAATATGCTAGTGCCTTCTTTCTGTTGCTTGTCCCCAATGTCCAGAAACCCACATACTATAACTGGATGTAGTAGACTCGATTGATAGCTGATCAACAAGAAATTCAACAAGTCAGTAGCCCAGGTAAATGTTCCCTCTTTCTGTCTACAACCCTCACTCCTCGGTGATCTCAGCTCGTTGGCATGAGTGATGTTGGTGATGTATTTGGATGTGACTGAAACCAAGGGACTATTAGAGGACCCACACAGATCCGGAGGAGTAGATGGGTGGGAAAATCCCCACATCACATAAAGAATCAGCGACAGATGCAGGGTTAGTGTGCGGTCTGGAGAATTATCATACTTGTAACCTAGGCCCTCATTCAAAGTATGGTGGTCCCAGTAAAGGGGATTCGCGGATGTTTATGGAACAGAGTACACAGTACCGTATTGGATAAACATTTATTTAGCCCATCTTGAACTTTCAGTGCACCCCATGCTGTAGCTATCTCATTCAATCCCAGGTCCTAATTTTTATAAAATGGGAGGTTTTTAACATACCACGTCTTCACATTTGCCGCCATACTCTAGTGCAGCCCTTTAGAGATCCTGTCACATGTAGCACTAGAGAAACAGCCGTGGAGCAGGTCAGGTTCAGACTGAGGTCAAGGGTACCTCCACATATGACAGTGAGAGCGACATCCTGGTAGGGCTCGGACAAAAATATATACGTCTGCACCAATAACACAAACCATAATGAACTATATTTCACAACAAACTGAGTAGTTCCTCGCAGTATGTGTTTTCGTAGCGCTGCAGCCTACCACCTTACAGGGTAGGTGCTCCGGGACCACTGAATTGCACAAATTGGAAATTGGTGCTTATTTGGAGGATTCTTGAACGCCACACACCTCAGCGCATTTGTCTTTCCTTCAGGACACTCTGGGCCTTTCTGCTTCCTTCCTCCCATGTGCCCTCCCCTCCCTCCTTCATTCCGATTGGGCCTCCGCCTGCTTTGATTTTCCCAGAGGGTCTAGCCCTCATTGTGTTGCCGTTGTAGCCACTGCTGCCTACTGTCACAGGTTTCCTTTTTTCTCACCTGTTTTTGCTGCCTTGCGGGATCCTTCGCCGGGGTTTTCTTACGTGCTGTTCGGGTCTTGTATAAGCCCGCTCGGCCGTCGTCGGATTCCAGGATTCATTCAGCTTCTTCGTCCGGGATCAAGGAAACTCCAGGAAGTCCAGGAAGGAAGGGCGCACAAGGAGGCGGTCTGCGGGGAACGCGGATGGATACAGGTACAAGGGAAAGGGAAGGAGTGGGTCCGGGAATTCGAGCAGCAACTCAGTTCCAGGAGCACGACTGCGACGCACGTCTAGCCTCAGCTAACGATAGCGTTGAGACGCGCGGAGCCGCAGGGGTGTGGTTAATTTATGGAACGTGTTGCATGGACGTAAAGGTCGATAGACCACGTTCTGTGAATACGGCCATGTTGGGTGTACTACAGCGAGTAACGCCCAACGTGCCAGGGACCAGGAGGACCAAAAGGGGCGTGATTGATCCATCATGACAGCATGCCCCCTTCTAAAACTCGTTCCACCGGGTTTGCCTGGATGTATTAGATGGAACTTTCTGAGCAATCTGGGGGAGTTTAGGTTTGAGACTGGTTCCCAGGTACGTTCACTGGGTGGATAGCCCTTCCATTCCACCAGGTATTGAAGTTGTCCTCGTCTATATCTGGAGTCACATATTCAAGACACTTCATATTCTAGCTGGTCATTGACAATCACAGGACTGGGTCTAAGATTAGTCCGGGTGGTTTGGATGTAAGGCTTCAATAGAGATTTGTGAAAAACTGGATGGATTTTCTTCCAGGAGTCTGGTAGTTTAAGTCGAAAGGCCACAGGGTTAATGGCTTCTTTTATAGGAAAAGGCCCATAATATCGAGGAGCCAACTTATTCGGTCTGAGATGTCGGGGCATTAGCAAGTCCAAAGGGCATGACCAAGTAGTCATAATGACCAAAGGGTGTTCTAAAGGCCATTTTCCACTCGTCTCCTGCCCTAATGCAAATCAGATGGTAGGCACCCCTGAGATCCAACTTGGTGAAAACAACAGCGCCCCTTACTGGCTCCAGAATGTCCGAGATCAAGGGTAACGGATAGCGATCCTTAAGGGTGTATTGATTTAGACCACGATAGTCCAGACACGGTCTGAGTTCCTTGGTGTCTTTCTCGGGAACAAATAACAGTGAGGCCCCTGCTGGGGATTTAGAGGGTTGTATGGTGCCATTTGCAAGATTAGTATCCAGGTATTCTCGAAGGGCTTTCTTTTCAGGTTCGGATAAGATGAACATCCTTCCAAAGGGAATCACAGCGGATGGTTCAGTTTCTATAGCACAGTCTTCTGGTCTATGGGGAGGTAACGCCTGGACAATGGCAGAGGAGAAAACATCAGAATATTCCTGGTATATCTCCGGAACCCGGATAATGTTTGAGACAGAGATTGTACCTTGGTGATTCGTAGGAGGTCCTTCTGATGGTGTCGGAGCAAGGTCTGCCATTATGCAGTGGGACATACAAAATTCTGAGCCCAGGAACAAGGAACCCGCTGCCCAATTGATGTACGGATTGTGTTTTTGAAGCCAGGGCATTCCCAAAACCATTGGGTAATGGGCCGACTTGATGATGTCAAATTTTATCCTTTCTCGATGGTGGTTTATGGCAAGTTCGACGTCCTTGGTCTGAAGGGTTATGGGTCCTGAAGAAAGGGGTCTTCCATGAATTGCTTCTACAGGTTGCATGATAGTCTGGGATTCGCAACGAATATGGTGTTTAAGAACCCATTCTTGGTCTATGAAAATCCCCATAGCTCCACAGTCCACCAGTGCCAGGATGGGATGCGTTTCCTTCTTGGATGGCGATAAGAAGGCCTGTAAAATCACCAAAGAATTTTGTCCAGCAGAGTTCAAGGATGGAATTGATGTGGAGCAGGCATCTCTCTCCCAAACCTGTGCTCCATTTAGGATCGGGAGTTGGCGTTTCCCGAGCGCCGTGGGGGGGCTATTGGGCACTCTCTCACTAAATGTTTGTCTGATGCACAATACATACACAACCCGGTATGGATCCTACGCATTCTTTCTTGAGAGGATATGGGTCCACGAAATGCCCCTAGCTGCATAGGTTCAGGCTTGTTACTCAAAGTGGAAATACCTTCGGGCTTCGAGGGTATCCCAATGGAGTGGCGACTTGCTTTTCTTTTTCTCTGCCTTTCTCTCCTGAATGCGAAAGTCAATCTGCAGGGCAAGATCCATCAGGGCCTGATAATAACTTGGGCGCGCCACTCTGGCTAGTTCATCCTTGATGTCTTCGTTTAGCCCTCTTCGAAATAGGGTAAAACAAGCTTCAGAGGACCAATCCCCTTCTTTAGCCAGCTGTTTGAAGGGTGTGACATACGTAAGCATATCCTGGGTACCTTGTTGAAAGTCGAGTAGATGTTCTTGGGCACTGTAGACCTGCTCTGGGTGGTCAAACATGGTCCTAAGGGCCTGTATGAAGCCATCGTAATCATCCAGGAGAGAATCCACAGAGTTAACCAGTGGGGTGGCCCAGGTCAAGGCATTGCCGGAAAGATGAGAAATAATAAAGCCCATCTTAGCCCTGGGCGTAGAAAAATAATAAGGCTTGAAAGTAAAGTGGACCAAACATGAGTCAAGGAATCCACGAAGGCTCTTTGCGGAACCATCATATTTATCAACAACGCAGCCCAGTATTACACTCTCTTTCGTAGCGGATTCACGGGACAACACCAATTGCTTTAAGGCAGCGTTCTCTGCCTTTAAATTTTGCACTTCGGTCGTCAGCTCTAGCATGCCACGCATAAGGTCCTGGATGGCCGCTTCCATGTCTGTGTCGAATTCAATCAGGTGGCGTCTCAATCTGTCACAGGTTTCCTTTTTTCTCACCTGTTTTTGCTGCCTTGCGGGATCCTTCACCGGGGTTTTCTTCTGTGCTGTTCGGGTCTTGTAAAAGCCCGCTCGGCCGTCGTCGAATTCCAGGATTCGTTCAGCTTCTTCGTCCAGGATCAAGGAAACTCCAGGAAGACCAGGAAGGAAGGCCACACACGGGGGCGGTCTGCGCGGAATGGGGATGGATACAGGTACAAGGGAAAGGGAAGGAGAAGGAATGGGTCTGGGAATTCGAGCAGCAACTCAGTTCCAGGAGCACGACTGCGACGCACGTCTAGCCTCAGCTAACGATAGCGTTGAGATGCGCAGAGCCGCAGGGGCGTGGTTAATTTATTGAAGGTGCTGCGTGGACGTAAAGGTCGATAGACCGCTTTCTGTGAATACGGCCATGTTGGGTGTACTACAGCGAGTAACCACCAATGTGCCAGGGACCAGGAGGACCAAAAGGGGCGTGATCGATGGATCATGACAGCCTACTACCTTGTGGGGTAAGTGCTCCGGGACCACTAAATTGCACATATTGTAAAATGTTAACTTATTTTGGGGATTCTTGACCCCCTCGCACCTCAGCACATTGTTTTCCTTCAAGCCACTCTGGGCCTTCCTGCTTCCTTCCTCTCTTGTGCCCTCCCCTCGCTCCTTCATTCCGAGTGGGCCACTGCCCGCTTTGTTTTTTTCCATAGGGCCTAGCCCTCATTGTGTTGCTGTTGTAGCCACTGCTGCCAACCACCTTGCGGGGTAAGTGCTCTATGACCACTAAATTGCACAAATATGTAAATTTGGAATTAATTTTGGGGATTCTTGACCCCACCGGACCTTGCTGCATTGTCTTTCTTTCAGGCTGCTCTTTGCTTTCCTGCTTCTTCCTCCCCTGTGCCCTCCCCTGTGCCCTCCGCTCCTCTCCTCCCTCCTTTATTCTTATTGGGCCTCTGCCCACTTTGTTTTTCCCCAGAGGTTTTAGCCCTCATCGTGTTGCCGTTGTAGCCACAGCTGCCTACCACTTTGTGGGGTAAGTGCTCCGAGACCACTAAATTGCACAAATTGTAAAAATTGGAACTTATTTTGGGGATTCTTGACCCTTGCGCACCTCAGCGCATTTGTCTTTCCTTCAGGCCACTCTGGGATTTCCTGCTGTCTTCCTCCCTTGTGCCTTCCCCTTCTCCACTCCCTCCTTCATTTCAATTGGACCTCTGCCCACATTGTGTTTTCCAGAGCGTCTAGCACTTGTCGTGTTGCCGTTGTAGTCATTGCTGCCTACCACCTTGTGGGGTAAGTGCTCTGGGACCACTAAATTACACAAATTGTAAATATAGAACTTATTTTGGGGATTCTTGACCCCTGCACACCTCAGTGCATTGTGTTTCCTTCAGACTGCTCTGGTCCTTCCTGCTTCCTTCCTCCCATGTGCCCTCCAGTCCACTCCTCCCTCTCTCATTCCAATTGGGCCTCTGCCACTCTTAGTTTTTCCACCCAGGGAAGCCCCACTGCCCTTGCTGCCCCTGCAGCTAAGGGCCTAGAGGCAAAGGGCAGCTTCAGTAGCACCTCCAGAGGGTGTTTGCCAGTGTTCTCTGTGGGAGCATGCAGCACAGCCTTCGACCAGCAGCGACTGACAAGGTAAGATCGTGTGGGCAGGGGGAAAAGCCATTAATGCTCCCTATTTAACTGACCCTCCTCCCTTACTACTTCTAATAGCTAGGTTTGCAGTCTGCTGCTCATCGCAGTTTATGTCATCCATTTCTGGCACTAGATAAATTGTGTTAGTTAGCCATTGGGGCTTACCCTCTTCCAGGAAAGTCGAATCTGTTTGTTTTTACATTTGCTGTTGTGTTTCAAAATTAGGCTTGTTCCCTGTTTGTAGGAATGTTGAATCTGTGTGTTTTTACATTTGATGTTGTGTTTAAAAAATAGGCATTTTCCCCTCTTTCTAGGGTAGTCGAATCTGTGTGTTTTTACATTTGCTGTTGTGTTTAAAAATCAGGCTTTTTCCCTCTTTCTAGGAAAGTCGATTCTGTGTGTTTTTACATTTGCTGTTATGTTTAAAAAATTTGGCTTTTTCCCCCTCTTTTCCTCTACCTAGGATTTTCCATCTATCCTGATAACTCGTTTCTATGTGTCTTGTTTTCTGCTGTTTGCTGTAACATAGGCCTTTTCTCTTTCCTGGACACCTGATTCTAGATTGTTGCTTTGCTGCGTGGTGTAGTTCAGTGTCATGCACTGCAGTTCTCCCTCCTCTGCTCTCTCCCCTCTTGTTTCACTCTGTGCTCTTCCTCAATTGTGCTCTCTCCTGTATTTTCGCTATCTGCTATTCTATCACCTATCCTATCCCTCCGTCAAAGTCTGGAAGGAAAAAGTTCAAGAAGGATCTCCTGGTCTCCAATCCAGGCCTGCCCATCGCTGACACCTATGTCAACGCTTCTTCCAGGCAGACTTTCACCAACATCCTCTTTGTCGTTCCCTCTCTGGACCTTTGGATCCCCATATGGTCACAGCACTCTCCCCTTTCTCTTCCTCTCCCATTAATGGTGGCACCCCTTGGGAAGTACTCTTGGCATCCTTCCTGTCCTCTAGGGCCATCATTAATGTCTACCTAAATGACACTGTCATGGTGCAGGGCTCCCAGCACAACCTCCTCCTTCTTGATAGGCATCTTCCATTTCTCATCAACATCCTCCCTTCTCCTGCCACTCCTCCTTCTGCCACCCATCTGGCCCCTCCTGCACCCTGCTACACTGGGTATGTGCACCCCTAAGTTAGATCGGAACCCTCTCTGCGTGCACCCACCCCTAAATCTAACATGCAATACCACCTCTGCGCAGTGATTCCTTTGCGCAAGCATCTCTACGCCTGCCTTTGGGGGGCGTAAAGATTGATGGATTTGCATGGCCATTTCTCTGCCGAGAGGCTGCGCGAGTCGTTCAGTGAATACGTGGCGTTAGGTGAAATAATGAGCTCATTCGATTCCATGAATCGACATACAGGATTACGCACGCAGTTCGGCGCGCAAGTCCCCTATTTCCCACACAAATTTTCCATGAACCGGGCACATTGTGTATAGGTTGCATTATAAAAACCCAATAAATAAAATAAAAGTGTATTTTAAAACAGATTGGGAAGTAAAATTGATCAAAACTATCATCTGCACGGTGCACTTACTCATAAAATTGGCCCATTTGAGCATAGGGATTTACGTTTCCAGCAAATTTGAAGGATGCATGGACAGGCTAGAGAGGTTTGTGGAACTCTCTGAGAAGTCCACATCCAAGAGGTCTAGCGAGGAAAATCCCCCTCTCCCTGTGTCTAAGCTCTTTGACACTACTCAAGATGAAGAAGAGGAATATATTTATGACCTCACTGAGGAGGAGGCTCAAAATGAAGATCCCTTTATTGACTCTGAGGAGGTTCATATAGACCCCACTGAGGGTTGGGGGAGTAGACCTGGACCCCATTGATCCTCGCCCCTGGCAGTCACCTACTCCAACACCGGAACCTGACGCCTTGTGCTTGGACTCACCTCCAACTACCCCCACTCGACAAGCCTCCCCGGTTGGCAATCAAATGGCTTTCAACGCCATATTGAGGAAAGCAGCGGAACACTTCAACATTGCTACTCTGGAAGCTATTCCAGAGGCTGATTTTGTGGAGGACATTTGAAAAGAAAAACCAACTGCCAGTCAAGCTATTCCTCTACTAAATTGAATCAAGAAGCGATTGGCCCTTTCTTTATTAACACCTGCAATTACTAGAGCAGTGAATCCGAGGGTAGAAAAACCTTTTCAACCCTCCCCCTCTGACCCTCTCTGCATCAGGGGTCATTCTACTCCAGATTCACAGGTTTTTACAACTACCAAGACAAGAGCAGGGGTTCCCCCATCTACTGGGGAGGCACCCCCTGACAGAATGTAAGACTTTACGCTCTGGCGAAAAGGATCACTGCTGTGGTGGCTTACTCCACTCGCATAGCAAACAATACAACTTTGTTAGCCAGCTATGCTGATGCGCAATGGGCCAAGTTAGAGGAGGGCCTTCAAGAAGTCCCGGAACCGCTGCACGCCTGTCTGCTCTCAACAGTGGCAGTGGGCAAGCAAGTTAACCAAAGTACGCTAAAAAATACTTTGGATTGAGCAGAGACGGCCGGAAAGGTCTTTGGCTCAAGGTAACCTCATGAAAAGGCACGCATGGCTAAGGAACTCTGGTTTCAAGCCAGAAACACAAGCTTCACTTATAAATAAACCAGTGGAGAAGACTAATTTATTTGGAAAAGCAGTGGATGAAGCCCTCGAAACTGCAAAAAAGGAGCATGACACTCTTAAAACTCTGGATCAGATCACGCAAAGACCTTCACAAAGAAGGGGAAGCAGGAATAGACGTTCCTTTAGTGGGCAACGCTTCCCTCAAAATCAGTACAGCTCGAGAAGTAACTGGTCCTCTCCCCAAGGAACCAACAGCTACACCACCCCATAGCCCACAAGGGGGCAACGATGTGGTAAAGGAAGGGGCCAGAATTCTACCCCTCGAGACTCCACAGCCTCAGGCCAGAAATGACCTGCAATTCCGGGTCCCCTCCCATGCATCCCCCGGTCGGGGGCCGGCTAACATTTCTTCAAGCATGTGAGGGAATATCTACAGACCAATGGGTGCTAAGGACCGTTGCCCAGGGGTACTGTGTAGAAATCTGCCGACCCTCCCCCGCAGTTCAGACCACCACGAGCAAGGTACCAGAACATCTGCGCATCCTGCTACAAGAAGTCAAGACCCTGCAGGAAAAGGTCGTCATAGAGGTCGTAGCTCTTCTACAGGTGAACAAGGGTATTTATTCAGTGTACTTCCTTTTACCCAAAAAGGATCTCACCATGCCCCCTGTACTAGATTTGCGCCCAGCGAACAAATTTGTGAAGCCCCAAAAGTTTTGGATGGTCACGCTGCAAGAGGTAATTCACCTGCCCACACAGGGGGATTACATGACAGCATTGGACATGAAAGATGCATACTTTCATATTTCAATGTTGCCGGCACACAGCAAATACCTCAGATTCATGATACAAGACAAGCATTATCAGTTCAAAGTAGTACCCTTCGGCATAGCCTCTGCACCAAGGTTATTTACAAAGGTACTGACAGTGGTAGCAGCACACCTGCGCAGGCAATCCATCCCAGTTTATCCTTACCTCGACAACTGGCTCATTACAGGGGACTCCTACGAAATATGTCTGTCAAATACCCAAAGAACTATAGATCTTTTATTCAGTCTAGGATTCGCCATCGAGAAGAAATCCAGCCTAGACCCCAGTCAGGTCAAGCAGTTCCTTGGGGCTCTAATTCGAACAAAGGACGGCCTCGTCCTCTCTTCCAACGAGAGGGTCCAAAACATGCTGTTTCGAATCCCTGAATATGTAACCAGTTGAGAGGTGACAGTACACAAAGCTATGCGACTGTTGGGAATGATGGCATCATGCATTTATTTGGTTCCTCAAACGCTTGCATCCAATGCAAGAGTGGCTCAACAGCCAGTGGTGACAGACCAGCGGACAATGGAACGATCTAGTGGTTGTCTCGCCAGCCCTCGTTCTCTCGCTGTGGGGGTGGTCCAGGGAGAACCTCTTGAAAGGGAAATCAATGCAACCTGTCACATAAACCTTTTGGAACTATTAGTGGTATTCAAAGCACTGAAAGCCTTTCAGACACAACTGCAGGGAAGAACTTTCCTGACCCTGTGTAGGGAGATAAGGATGAGGTTGCCCTTACCCCCAGCGGACGATCCAGCGGCGCCAGGACCGTCGGGGAGCCCGCCCAGCAGGCAGAGGCGAATCCACCACCTCCTTTCCAGCCTTCACCTCCTTCCCCTCCACCGAGGGATGAGACAGGAACGGAGATGGCGACGACGGGGACGGACGACAGAGGTGACAATGGGACGGATATCCCATCACCCCCTGCCCGGGCCTCCACTCCCGACAAAATTGGCTCCTTTCACGCCATGATCACCAGGGCATTGGAGCTTTTCCAGCTTTGTCCCGAAGAGCAGAAGAAGGAGGGTTTCCTCTACCAACGACGGGCGGACAGAGGAAGATAGTGCTCTCAGTCCCGTTACTAGATGACATCTGGGACGAGGGACTATCGCTGCTCAAGAACCCGTCCACGGCTCCTGCGAAGACAGACCGGTATGAGAAGAAGTATCAGGTCCCAGATTCCGCCCCGATGTGCCTCAGAGCTCAGCCTTCCCGGATTCAGTGGACTCCATGGTGGCCAAGAAGAAATTGGTAGGGGCGACTGCATCAACTTCCACTTCCACACCGGACAGTGAGAGGAAGAAGCTGGACACCATGGGATGACGAGTCATCTCGTCGGCGGCGATGACCATCAAGGCGGCCAATGCCCTCGCGATCGTGGCTCGCTACGACAGGGAACTGTGGTTCAAGATCGTTTCCCTCCTGGATTTCCTGCCAGATGACAAGATGGATGAAACAGATCGAGTGGGTGGATCAGATGGAGTGGGTGGATCAGATGGAGTGGATGGATCAGATGGAGTGGATGGATCAGATGGAGTGGATGGATCTGATGGGGTGGATGGATCTGATGGAGTGGATGGATCTGACGAAATGGACGGAACAAACGGAGTGGACGTAACAAACAGAGTGGCTGTAACAAATGAAGTGGATGTAACATACAGAATGGATGGAACAAATGGAGTGAATGGAACAAATGGAGTGGATAGAACTAATGAATGGTTGGAACAGGTAGAGTGGATGGAACAAGTAGAGCGGATGAAATCAGGTAAAGTGATGGAACAGGTAGAGTGGATGAAACAGATGAAATGGATGGAACAAATTGAGTGGATGGAACAAATGGAGTGGATGGAACAAATGGAGTGGATATAACAAAGGGAATGGATGGAACTGGTAGAGTGGATGGAACAAGTAGAGCGGTTGAAATCAGATAGAGTGATTAAAAACAGGATGAAACATATGGAGGCTACTAAACGGATGATTGGCTGGAACAGATGGAGTGATGGAATGGATAGAGTGAATGAAACGGATGAAGTGGATGGAACGGATGGAATGGATGGAAGGAACAGATGGAATAGACCGAACAGATGGAGTGGATGGAACAAATGGAATGGAATGGATGGAGCAGGTAGAGTGGATGGGACAAATAGAGTGGATGGAATCAGGTAGAGTGATGGAACAGGTAGAGTGGATGGAACAGGTAAAGTGAATGAAACCTGTGAAGGCAATGAAACAAATGGAGGCGATGAAACGAAGGAAGTGGATGGAACGGATGGAGTGATGGTACAGTTGGAGTGCCCGACCCCAAACGCATAACTGATATCGCACCACCATTCTTACTCTCTCCTACACACCAACACTCATCTAGAACACAGCGATACTATGACACATTCGGTATAGCTGTTCTCATACTAACACCCGCTGCATACTCCCCATCATCCTGACTAAGCATCAGCTGAGCACACCGCCAGCTTAAGCGTCTCCTCAGGGCTAACGCAGCCACAAAACATTCTGGGGGGCATCCCCCCAGGATGAACACATATGCCTGACCTTCCAAGCGCTACACCTACCACTAAGAAGCAGCCAACACGCAACTGCCACATCAGCTGGACACATAGCCGGTGCACACACACACCTTATGCCCCTTTCCCTGTCTACTGACTTCTGAGGGCGTTCAACCTACCAGCGCTTTGAGATCATACCAATGATACATAAGGCGCTATATAAATGCCAAGTAACATAACATAACATAACATTACCCTGCTGTCCTACTGACTGGTCCAATCTTGTGTGAGAGACGTCAAAGCTATTGTTCTCAGAGATGTCACCGCAGCTAAACCCATGTTAGACCGTAGACCTTGGAGGCACCAGAGGACACGGTGATGACAAGGCACCGTGTCTGTAGATATTTCCCCACAGCAGCGTCCCTGCTGTTTTCAGAAGTCAATAATAGCCTAATTTTCCTTTTGGCCGGGGCCCAGCTTTCCATGTGCTGCTGCTTTCCGTAATTAGCACCTGTTTATGAGGCGGCGCTGCTGGCACACCTCCGCTCCCTCACCGTCAGCAGTCATCTCCAGGGGCTGCCGTCACCTGTACCGAGGCAGGCCTGAAGGCGGGCTCGTCGCCATATGTCAGACAGTCGGAGCTACTGCAGGGCCGAGGCTGGGGGGCATGGGGAGATATCAGAGGGGGCCTGAGCAAGGCCCTCGGTCCACCAGCATTTCAGGGCGAGAAGCATCCCTTCCTAGTTGGCGTCACGTGTGCCCGTTGACGTCATATTACCGTTTATGAAAGACTTTGGGTAGTTTATTGTTCAAGGGAGATTTGATGTGTTTATAAACTGCGAGTATTACCAATCGGTGAGAATGCTCAGATTTCTGTGGGGCTCGGTCCCTCTGGAGTGAAGCCTACAATAAATTCACCCGTGGCTTAACCCTTTGTGTGCTGGCACTTCAATGATTTCCTATAAATAAGGGCATAGATCACTCATGGTTGGCCTTCATTTGTCAATGTAGATGTCCTGGCTATGTGTGCTGCAAAGGTCAACTGGGGATTATGTGTGACGGAGAGTAGGGTCTTGGGTTTGGGGTATATTTGTTTTTCTCCAGTTCAGTTATAACGCATAATCCTACATATCATCTGTAGGAGAAGCTCAGAATTTTCTCCCCACTTTTCCTTGTTCAATGTAAATTGTATGCACCAAACGCGGATATGTTCGTGGAAGCGGCAGTAATCAAAGTATCAGCCATGCCATGGGAAATGCGCCAAGGGAGCTCCTTTTCCGGTTTCTGACTATGCAGATATGTCCATGTACATTGGAAGGATAACACATGTCACTGAGGACATATTTTCTCTAAAACCATGAGCTTGTAGCCCAAGTGCTTTATAAAGACATAGAACTCCAAGGCGACATAAGTTATAATAGCCTCAAACAGTACATGATTGGGGGTACTTTATTCCATGTAATACATGGATGATAATGAGTATTAGCACTTTGAGGAAATCAATAGTGCCTTCAGAAAATCGTGCATTTGTAAGGGTCCCTTGTGTTTCTCAAATATGTTGCTGTATTTGAGTTAATGCACCTGGGGGCTTTTCTCAAAGTGGGCAATGCCCCTCCCAGGGAACCGGCCAAGGCCTTCCATAAGCTTCGCTTGTTGTCAGTAAATGTAGATTGACATGAGAACTAGAGGATTAGGATATGATCTCCAGGTGTGATCTCACAGCTCTAGGATTGTAATGTATCATAAATTCTTCGGAATTTGAGGGGGGCACACCAATCACCTCACAGTCACTTTAAATTCTAAAACACAGTAGAGAATTGCCGGCCATTAGGATTCCATTAATTGAAAGAATGCCAGTATTCCTTACCCACCGCCCTGTATCCCGAAGCCCCTCAGTTGAAGGCGAGCCTGAACCGTTCCATTTTCAGGAAGTCCTGTAAGGGCCGATGGTCCGGTTCTATCTTCAGATTTGGCGTAGACAGTGCAAACTCTCGGCTCTCGTACACCCGGGGTTCAGTCCTTGTGCTTGAAAGTTTCCCAACTGCAGGTTCCTGGCGGGTGTGCTTTGAGAAGGCAGTGTCGGTGGGTAGCCCTGCCTCCACTTCAATATGCTTTGTGTATGGTGCAGAGTATTTTGAATGTGATCCATTACTCCACTGGAAGTCAGTGGTGTGTTTTCAAGGCCGGCTTTCCTTGTTTCCATTCTGTCGACCTGATCCTATGATCTTTAGAGCTTGTCAGTGAGATTTTTGGGCAACGCTGCCACGCACCAAGCGAGGCCTGGTAACTACTGCCCCATGGCAGCAGGCCTAGGAGAGGAGCAGCAGCCCACAGCTAAGGGGCCAGCTCCCCTCTCCCCCACCAAAGCCAGGAGACACACAGTCGTAGCACTGCAGGACACGAAGGAAGGGCGTGGTTCGAAGGAAAACCTCGCCCTTCCTCAGCAACTAGCTGCTAAGCACCCAGGAGGTTGAGGATGCATGGAGACAGGGAACAACAAAGGTATGCACCCTGGGATGCGTAGACAGTTGGCGCCATGCCAGCCTGGGGGCTGGCCTCAGAGCCCCCACATGTACACAACAGGACCCAGGGCTATCCCTGGGTCCTATATAAGGGGCTGCTTGCAGCCAGATAGACACAAACCAGTTTGGGACCCTGCATGGAGACCAAAACACGAACGAGTTCACTGTGTACTCAGCGTCTAGTTTTTACTTTTTCTTCTCCACAAACCCACCCGCCCTAGAAAAAGGGAGAGAAACAACGTTAGAGAAGACAGGACACCGTATGGTGACCACACACAAGTCATGGGACAAGGAAGGTAGCACAGGCCAGAGCGGGTAACCTCAAGACCCGGGCCCAAAACTACTATAAATTATGATATTACTGTTTTATGTTTATGATCATATCTGCAACAATAAAAACCCACATCCTTTTATTGCCAACACTTGAACAAATGTGTGGCGTGATACTTGGGGAAGCGGGGGGCAGTTTCAAGACAAACCATAGACATCCCAATATAACAAATGTATATTTACTGCCTGCATATGGGTCCAGCAGTTATAGGGAAACCAGTTTATAGATATATTGCTGTCGTCCAGCCATACCATTTACAAGTGTCTTGCAATGATATACCCAGAGAACCTCCCGAGGTGCTACGTGCTCACGTATTGAGTCAAAAAGTCCCTTTGAACATAGTGCATATGCAATGTAGCATATCATTTCTCAAACAAATTAAGGAAGGATAAAGAATATGAACAGATTCTTTACAATGATGATTCAGTAGTTTAGTACAAAATAAAAAGGGAGGTCAACAGATACAGATCAGATCTAATTAGCCAACAAGGGTCTTGCCAGTTCCACCAGGTGCTCAGTCTGTGGCAACGGAAATATTCTTCTGCAATCTAGTAGCGGGTGCTGCCAAATTTCAGGATCAGTTTAATCAGTGGAACTCAAGCCATCCCTATCTCTCTGTAATCGGTCAGTTGTGATGTCACAACTATATTAATGTTAATGTTAAAGGATATTTGTGCTGCGCACTATCACCACCGAAGTGGTCCCCTGGCGCTCTGGCGGATCTGAAAAGGAAAGGGGGTTGTGGGTGAGTTAGTGGGAACGAGCGGGATAAGTGCAAGAGAGCAGTGATGTGCTGTTGGCTGCTTCCGTTCGGTTAACACCCATTTGCTGACCTTAGGGATGCTTTCCGGTCGGTAGCCGTCGTGTGCTGTTGTGCGAAGCTATGTGTGGTTTGTTTTGTTGTTCCGGTGTAGTGCAGTTTGTGCGGTTTGTTGTGCTTTAGGGTTGTGGTTGTGTTTGGTTAACGTTTGAGAGCTGTATGCAGAGGGTTGAAACTATAATACTTATACACTAATGATGTCACAACTAGTAGAGGATAAACATATTATTTTCTTTATTTTTTCTCACAAAAAGGGCGATTCATGGAATTAATGTGCGTCGAAAATTCCAGCGCAGAGGTGCCAAAACGTGCGAAAATCGCAGGGAAACCAGCGCACATCGATTCATGGAAGTCTGTGCGCGAGAAAAATATTGGATGTGCGCTGAAAAAGTGCGTGGCGCACGCTGGCGCACTGGTCATCCAACGACGTGCGCCACAGCCGCTGCGAAATCGCACATAGAGCGTCGCACATTACAAAAGTAGGCGGAACACGGGGCGTAACACTCGGAATGGGGGACAACGCGTGAAAATATGGGCGTCACGGGGGAAGTACAGGAGGCAAGTGCGCGGAACGCCCACACACTCGCCTACAACTCGTATTCATGGAATCGAATAGGGCAAACCAGCGCACGGTCAAAGACGCGCACAGGGCCAAACAAGTACGCCACAAGAAAGCAGGCGGTAGCGTCCCTGCGCCTGAAATAAATGTGCGCCAAAATGTGCGCTAACAAAAAGCGCCCATATACAGCTATGATGAATGATCCATACTGTGGCCCTCTAGGACAAATGAGGTGCAAAGGGGTACCGACAAACACGGACACCCGCTGTGTGAAAAATAGCGTGTGCGTGTATTACGGGGTGCGCGGGAAGTTCCACATGCGATTGGCCTGGGCACGTGTATTCCGGGGTGCGCGGGAAGTTCCACACGCGATTTCAGCAGGGTACGTGTATTTCGTGTGTGCACATGAAGTTCCACATGCAATTTCAGCAGGGTACGTGTACTCCGGGTGCGCGGGAAATTCCACACGCGAATCCAGCAGCCTATGTGTATTTCGGGGGTGCCAGGGAGTCCCACATGTGAATTGGCCATGTGGGTTCTCCCAGCTGTTCCCTCTACACCCTCCACGGCCCCTGCAGGCGGCCCACACCACAGGGGACTACCCTGCACCCCTGCACATGTACCGCAGGCAGCCCATCCACCATGGCCATGCCCCCCAGCCAACCCACATGTCACCTTGCACTACTGCCCACCAACGCATGTCTCCCAGCAACCCCACCCCCCAGCATCCAGGGGCACCCTCCACCAGGCCCCCACTCCTGCCACCCTGCACCCCCACCCCCCAGCACTCTAGGGCACCCTCCACCAGGCCCCCACTCCTGTCTCCCACCCCTTCACCCCCCAGCTGTGCGATTTGCCTGGGTACATGTATTTCAGGGGTGCGCGGGTAGTCTTACACGCAATTTCATCAGGGTACGTGTATTATGGGTCCGTGTGAACTTCCACACGCAATATCAGCAGGGTACGTGTATTACGGGGTTCGCGGGAAGTTCCACACGCGATTACCCTGGGTACGTGTATTTCGGGGTGCGCGGGAAGTTTCACACGCAAATTTGCAGGGTACGTGTATTTCGATGTGCATGTGAAGTTCCACACGCGACTGGGCCTGTGAGAGTGGGGTACGTGTATTCCAGGGGTGGCCGGGAATATTTACTCGCGACTGGGCCTGGGAGAGCGTGTTACGTGTATTCCTGGGGTGGGCGGGAAGATTTACACGGTCGCCTACAACGCGCCAAAAAAAAAGGTCCAATCCGGAAACACGTATGCCAGCATGAAGCAGGCGCACGTCCCGCACAGCATAAAAGAGTGTGCAAACAACAAACAAGCTCAGACGCCAGTATGAATATACCGTTCCTAGCAGCAGTGGCCGTGGGATACCACAAGAGGAGGAGAAGGATAGTCAGGGCCAGAATCTTCACACCCAGAACCAGCCTATTTGGTATGCCTGATGACCAGGTGTATGGGAGGTACATGTTTCCACCACACATAATACTCGACCTGGTCAGTGAGTGGGAGGATGACCTCACATCACCCACCCTGTGCTCCCAAGCACTCAGCCCCCTGGAGAAGGTCCTCAATGTACTGCACTTCTTGGCTACCGGATTATTTCAGCGGACAAGTGCCATAGTGGGGGGGGGTGTCACAGGCCACGCAGTCACGGTGCCTAAACCAGGTGTTGGCCATCATCACTGCACGCCCATCAGTCCGCAGGCACATTTACCTGCCCAGAACACCTGCAGAAAGGCAGGCTGTCTGCCAGGATTTCTACAGGGTGGCACAATTCCCCAAAGTGCTAGGTGCCATTGATTGCACCCATGTGGCTCTACGTCCCCCCAGGGCATCTGAGCACATCTATAGAAATCGCAAGCACTGGCATTCCATCAACGTCCAGGTAGTATGTGATGCCAAGGGAATCATCACCTCAGTATATGCCAACTATCCAGGGTCCACCCACAACAGCTTCATTTCCAGAATGTCAACCCTAAACCAGGACATGGAAGCTGGGCGGCATGGCGATGCATGGCTGATTGGTGAGTATAAATGCCACAGCACACGCATGCATGACAGATACAGAGTAATGTCACTAACCATCTAATGATCCCCATCACTACCTCCCCAGGGGACAGTGCCTACCCTCTGAGCACCCACATGATGACGCCAATTTGGAACCCCATCACGCCTCCCGAGGTAAGATACAATAAAGCCCATATTGCAACCCGGGGCATAGTGGAGCGCACATTCGGAGTGCTCAAGTCACGCTTTCGCTCACTTGACCGTTCTGGCGGGCAGCTGTTATACGCTCCCCCAGTAGTGTGCAGGATCATAGTGGCAGCATGTGTCCTGCACAATGTTGCAACACGCCTGGGCCTGGCTGTGGACATGGTGGTGCCCCCACATCCCCAACCACATGCACGCCCGCTGCGCATGGGAGGGGAAAGGGCACGGGGTGAGGCAGCCCGTACGCAGCTGGTGGCTAATTACTTCACATAGAAATCACACCCCTGTGGAGTGCACACAGCCCTGGCACATACCATCTGACAATCAATGATGACTCAATCTGACAATTATGATGAATTAAGGGACAGTCAACTGTCAGAACCATAGCAGCCTGAGATTGTTCATCTGGAAGTGTCACAATGTGTGCATCCCTACCTACACAAACACCAACAATGCAGTGTCATCAAAAGACACACTTCTATGCAGCAAAAATGAATACCCACTTGCAAAATACAACATGAGAACAGTGCCATGTCACCCAACCCCTCCCCGGCACCGCCACACAACCCACCATGGCATGTCATGCTATGTGAGAGCAAACAAATTAATCCCCACAGCATGACTCAAGTGTCACAAACTACAGTGTCCCTAATGGAAACTGGCCACACATGAAATGCTCACAGTAATGCAGGACCAACAACACACATTACCAAATATTTACCAATAATACTAATCACCTACACAACCACCAACCTACCATAAACATGACAGTACGGACTTAAAAAATGGATAGCCTCACTACCTGATAATGCCAGCACTTCCAACACTTCCAACTGTACAGTGTTAGCGCCACGCAAAAGTGTAGGTGCACTGCTTACAACATGGACTCCATTTCCAAAGTAGACCGCCTTGTGAAGACATGAGAAATTGACCTGCAAATTAGGAGGATGAGATGGATGCAGAGTCACATATCAATACACCATGCAGTGTACAATACAACAACAATATGCACTAGGAATGCATACACAATATTGACTACAGACTGCCCACACATCAAATGGGAGTCCAACGTCACCATGTAAGTCAATGTCACTTGGGCACACCCTTTGCAAGCCCAAGGAAACGGGAAGCAGGAGGGGTGTGTGTCACACAAACCCAAGCATCTGACCCAAATTCAAGACAAGCCTGCATGTGCCCAGCCACAATACAGCGTATGCCCACGGGAGCCACACAAGGCAACACACTGTCCAAAAAATCAAAAATCAAAATTCAAAAATCAAAAATCAAAATTCAAAAATCAAAAATGGCCATGAATGGGCCGGGGGGGTGGGTGAGGCCACCCAGGAGGTCCGAGGACAGGGTGCACACCAAAACCCACCTGTGTGGATCTTGCGAAAAAAAAACACCTCCATGGGCTCATGGCCTGCACGGCTACCCGATTGTGAGAGATTCGCTGCTGTCGCTCTCCTTACCCTCTGCAGCTGCATCAGGAGGTGGTGGCACTATGGGAGGCAGCCCACGCAAAGCCCTAGTCTGGTCCTCCAAGGCAGCAAGCATGCGGGTGTGGAAGGTCTGGTTCTGGAGGACAATCGTGCGGAGATCCCCATGCAACAACTCACGGGATGCCCGGACCTCCTCCCTAGTTGCCTGCATCTCAGCTGAGAGCGTACGTGTGAACCGCTCCAGCTGCTGTTCTGTCCTTGTGTTAGTTGAAGCCTCAAGCTCAACAAGAGTTACCCTGAGCTGACGGAGTTCCACCCTCAGGGCTTCTCTGTAGCCCTGGGACTCAATAGAAATGGCTTCCCGCAGAGTCTCCAGTGCCGCCCGCCTGTCCCTGTTGGACGCCAACATGTCCTCCCTATGTGACTGGCAAATGTTAGGAAAGATTTCGTAATTGTAGGTAATTTTCCTTCCCTGTGGCAACCCCTAAACTTTTTGCTGTTGTTTTTCACCTTGTTCTCGACTTTGCCAGAGAAGTGCAGCCTTCTGCCGCACTCCTCTGGGCTTTCGCTCCTTTCTTACGGGGAAACTGACATGCGCTTAAGACTGTCAGTACCGGGGAACGCTGTTTCCCGTAGTTTCTTTTATCATGTTGCGGCTTTCGTGCAACATGACACAAGAGGGCACTGTAAGCTAAGTTACAGCTCTCTTGGGTCTCTAGCCTTCTACAGGCCCTAGATACTTGTTTAGGATTGTATCTGATCGGTGCAAGTGATTCAGGGACGGGAATGGTGGCAGCGATCGTTTCTTGTGTTTTGAGCTCCTTTTGGCGTTCTAAGCGCGTTTCTCGCGCTTAACCCAAAATGGTGGCCTGGCTCCCAAAATGGCCAGACCACGAGGCTCCTTTGTCCTGTCCGCTGACCGTCTTGCTCCCTTCACCTTCCCCAGGTCGAGCCGACCCGGGGCCTTCCTTATTTGGGCATGTACTTTCCCGCGAAACACGGATGCTTTTGCGGGCTTCTACATGTCTTGTGTGTGCCTCCAGGTTCTGGGCTGGGATGTCTGGTCCCAACACACATCCTGGGTGCCAGAGAGTCTAGGGTGGTGTGAATGCCTGGGACCACCGTGGTCCCTGATTGGTCCACGAATGGTGTGAGTGTTGATGAGCGGATCTCCCATTGGGTCCCCTCCGTTTTGGCGCGAAGGGAAACGTGGATAAGAGGGGGCTGGAAACACCACTACCATGTCGATCTCCTGAGTTCTCACGAATGAAGGAATACAGGAGCCAATTATCCTGCAACCAAGAGGCTGGACCGAGGAATCGCTGGTGACCCGCTGAAGGACTTCTCCTCTGCACTGCTGTCGCCTTGTGAAACCCTTTTCACCTTTGATCAAACCAGAAGGCCTGTACTGGTACTTCGACCCTTGGAATAGTGGGAACAGCTATTCTCGGCATCTTCACCATCTCCTGCCAGTAAGCCTTCGGAAGCGTCTCTGGGCCATCCAGCTGACTGACCAGCTTACACGGGAGTCTTGCTCTGTAACCGCCGCCAGGTTGTGTAGTATTTCGAGTCCTTGTCACTCTCACATGCTTCGTACAATGGGCGTTCCCAGGTCTGAAGTGAGTAGTGTACATTTGGCTCAGATGCACACGGCCGCTCCGTTGCCCTGCTGTGGTAACAAACTGTGCGGGTTTCTTCGATTGGGACGTCTTTTTACTCAACACGACGACGAGGCGTTCCCTGCTCTTCTGAACCTGCCAGCTACTGAAACGGACGCGGAGAAGCCTGGGTCTGCTTGTATCGGGGACTGGTGAGTAGCATAGCTAGGATCTGGTCACCCTCCTGCAGGAGCCCATTGCTTTTCCCCGCTGTGTCAAACAGCACCCTTTTCCGTACTCGCACTCTGCTTCTGCCCACTGTGGAGGCTGCGCTTAAGTCGCGGAACGTGTTCTTCTTCTTTTGTGCACTAAACTGAACTGCCTGATTTCCCTTGAAGAGCTTCTCCTTTTGCCCGTTGGCACCAGCGCGTGCAGGTACTTTTGAGCACAAGGCTCCACTCTTCGCAGGGCTGGGACTTCCATCTAGTTAGGTGCCTCTGAAGGCGAACTGGGTCTAAGCATTATTTCACACTGCCTGTCTTCCTTCCCTTTTAGGTGGACTACCCATTTCGTGCATCTAACGCTTGAGACTGTCGTATTTGTATATATATTGTGTTGATATGGTATGTGTTGGTTTACTATCGTTATATTGTGATTTTCTCGCTACGGTCATTGTTTTAAAGGCCTTGGAATAAATGTGTATATATTTTTAATATAACAACTGTTTGGAGTAGTTTTTAAGTGATCTTTCTTTGTGTGCTCATTGCGGGCTTTCAGTCACCCTCACCCCTCTTGAGACCTAGTCTTGACCGCCGCGATCGCTACCTTGATTGGTCTGGCTCGTCCAGAGGTTACCCTGTTCCAAGTAATTAGGTTGGCCTTCTGAACTTCTGCGCCACCAGGACAGAGTTCAGAAATCCGTCTTAACAGCTGTGTCACCCAGAAACACAAAAATGAACGTATGCGTGTCACAAGCAGCCTAGACTGATCTCTGAAGGGGTAGGCAACACACGGGGCAAGCACAGATGTTAAATACGTGCACGACTCACCGTCTGCCAGGAAAAATCGCGTGAAAAATATGCACGTGTGCGCGTTGGCAACACCACCGCCAAAAGAAGAATTGTACGCTGTCTGAGGAGACAGGACAACAGGAGAAGTGAACGCTCTTTGAGGAAACAGGCCCAGGAAAAAGACAAAAGAGAAAAAGCTGTCAGAGGTAACAGGGAGTATGAACTTGGAACGCCGTGAAGTAAATCACGTGTGAACCGACAAGAAGTACAGATTTCACCCACTCGCTCTCCACGAAAAGCACGTACAAGGAAATGGCGTTCTACACGTACCTTTTAAACAAGCCCACACGTCCAGCGTCACTTCTGCGTGTACGCGCTAAGGCCCCATCCTCCAATTACACGAGTTGACACTCTGACGTGCAGTCATTGGACGTGTAACATGCACCCGTGTACAGGGACGATCGCGTGTGGCACTTCCCGCGCACCCCTGAAAGACACGTACCCTACTGAATTTGCGTGTGAAACTTCACGCGCACCCCTAAAATACATGTGCCCTGATGGAATCGCGTGTGACACTTCCTGGGCACCCCTGAAATACACGTACCCTGCTGAATTTGCGTGTGATACTTCCCGCGCACCCCTGGAATACACGTACCCAGGACAAACGCGTGTGGAAATTCCTCCGCACCCCTGAAATACACGTACCCTGCTGGATTCGCGTGTGAAACTTCCCGCGCATCCCTGGAACACACGTACCCAGGACAATCGCGTGTGGAACTTCCCGCGCACCCCTGAAATACACGTGCCCTGATGGAATCGCATGTGTTACTTCACGCGCACCCCTGATATACACGTACCCAGGACAATCGCATGTGAAACTTCCCGCGAACCCCTGAAATACACGTTCCCCGCTTGGCGTTTGCTCTTTGGCAGCCCTGTGAACTGGTCCAGGGTTAGCGCAGACATTTGCGATGAATTGGGGATTTTGATGGCTTTTCCTTGCGCAAGGGTGTTCTTGGGGGCGTAACTGGCGCTGCTGCAGGGTCGCTGCGCCACTCTGCGCCACGGATGGTTTTGGAGGCTAAAATCCATGATGAAATGGATTTTATCGCACGCGGCTGGTGCAGTGTATCGCACGGGGACACTGTGCGCCAGCCGCGTGCGCCACTTTTGTGCGAAATTCTATGAATTACCCTAAATATTTTTTCCAGCATGAACCACCACTGGAGGCACCAGAGTACACAAAGTAAAACAATGCAAACGTAAGCATTTAAAAATGTAAACTTTCTCATTACTTTTATACTAAAAAAAAACTTTCAACAATAAATCACATTCTGAAACATTTACATAAAGCAGTAAACAGCAGAAATTCAAAATAACCTTCAAAAAGGTACGTTTTTATTTTTGGGGGAAATTCAACGTGTGATGTAAAAGAAAGCAACACAGATAGCACGTTTTCTATATTTGATTACGTATTATTTAGCTGTATGGTATAAGGAGGAGTTCAAGAAGCATGTACATCACTCATGGGTGGACAGCTCACAGGTTAAGCTTTCGCCTCTGTTATAGGGCAAGCCAAGACTTCTCATGTTTAAATCCTCTGCAAGGTCCACTGTTCTCGTCACCCTTCCATTATGTTGCGTGATTATAATAGCAATTATTACAGCACGTGGAAGTGAAAAGACTATAGCAAGCAGCGCTAGGTAAAAAAATTATATTATTATTCTCCCACAGGTTGAATTTATAAGTTCACAGAACTCTGAGGAGACTTGAAATATCCTTCTTTACAGACAAATGGGGGAATTGTATTGTTTATAACACAGTCGCATCAACACCCCTTTAATTCTTGGTCTCCTGCTTCCTTCAATGCAAGACATCTTCCAGTTGTACATTTGTATAACATATGTCAAATCGGTACTGCAAAGATCATCATGCCATGTTGCAGCTTGTGATAGGTTGCAAATGTTAGTTTAGAAGACTTGGGGCATGATGCATGGAAGTGTTTTATAATGGCGCAATCCCATAGGAAAACGTTCCATGAATCAGGCCCTAGTAGGTCTCCTGCTTCCTTCAATGCAAGACATCTTCCAGTTGTACATTTGTATAACATATGTCAAATCGGTACTGCAAAGATCATCACGCCATGTTGCAGCTTGTGATAGGTTGCAAATGTTAGTTTAGAAGAAAGGACTTGGGTAAGCTAGTCATCCTTTAACTGTTTATTGGCAGATGCCAGCCTGCTCTGTGTGCTGGCTCGGGCAGCAGACTTGTGACCTCACAAACCAACTGTAATAAGTTATTAATACCTTAGAGAATTCTCATGATGACCTAGTGTTGTATTCTGCAGCATGCCCTCGGGTACGCAAGGGAAATGTCACCCTTTCACCTTGCGTTCCTGAGGCCATGACGTTGTCGTGGCATCAGGGTGAGGGTCACCAACTGTCACTTCTGCAGGTGTCAACTGTTACCCAACACAGTTTTGCTAACATGCTCTGGGGTCTTGTATTGTTACAGCTTATTTGTATATCTAATAAAGAAGATATATACTTACCCATTCATCCCTTATACCATCATTTGTGACGACGAGGAAGGACAACCCTGTGGAATAACACCCCTTTTGTGGGGGAAGTAAGAAGGAACGGATGGTGTCCCACAGGATACGTGATGGCTGTGGCAGACAGCGAATACGGCAACGGTGCAACGTTCTTCATTGAAATATCTGATTAGAAGACTGGTATCCAACGTTTTCACCATGCTTGACATATCCAGTAATTGGCTCTTGTGGCATATTTTATTTATTTATTTATTTAGTTATTTATTTATTTAATGTATTTATTACATTTGATAATACGCCCAAACCCGGAGGTATCACTGCATAGGTTACAGTGTTGTCGTATAGCTTTCTGGTTACAGGGCAGGAGGATCAGGTGGTGATACAAAAACAATAGCATTGTGTTTACATTGAAATAGATGGACACAGGGCCTCATTACACGGATGGTGCTAAGGGATTACCGGCACCGGTAAGGACACCGGGGCCGGTAATTCCCTTAGCTCCGTACTACGAGGACCCTCAGCGGGTTCCGTCCTTAACGTGTGGTCAGACCAGACCACACGTGTGGTCAGACCACACGTTAAGGACGGGACCGGCTGAGGGACTTCAGGTCAAATAACGGTACTGCTAATAGCGGTACCGTTATTTGCTCCTTCCCCATTGCCATTGAGCCCTATGGGGGCTCA
This sequence comes from Ambystoma mexicanum, assembly GCF_040938575.1. NCBI lineage: Eukaryota > Metazoa > Chordata > Amphibia > Caudata > Ambystomatidae > Ambystoma > Ambystoma mexicanum. The sequence continues at coordinate 1,174,922,197 of NC_090921.1, read as the reverse complement.
AATGGGAATGGGGAAGGGCCTTGGTGAATGGGGAATTACCGCCCCGCCAACCTTGGAATGGGCCGGTAATTCCCCCATTCACCAAGGCGGAATCGGTAAAATACAGGCAGCAACCATGACGCTAATGGCGCCATGGTTACCTCCGTCCATGTAATGAGGCCCACAGTTAGGCATTTCAGTTGCGGCAAAAAGAGCAGGTATTTTCGATCCTATGGTGAAGATACTTTAGAATTTATTAAATAACCACGTTTTTAGAAGTTTCTTAAAATGGGTGTGGGATGGCTCATTACTTATGTTGTTGGGGAGTGCATTCCATATTCTAGGGGCTGCTACAGGAAAGCTGGAGTTTCCTGTTCTGAAGTTCTTATATCAGGGAAGTCTTATATCAGGGAATGAATAAGTGGGTGCTAGTGTTAGATCTGAGGAGTCTGGTCATACATTCAGGTAGGTAGGTGCGCTATGGGTAACGCATTTGTGTGTGATGGTGAGAGTTTTGTGAAGAATTCTCGCTTGTATCGGTAACCAGTGTATCTCTCTCCTGGACTGTATTATCTGGTCCCCTTTTTTGATGCCCATTGCAGCTCTAAGGGCTTTATTTTGCAAAAGTTGCAATTTGGCGAGATTTTTCTTTGTAGTGCTTAATAAGAGTATATTACAGTAGTCTAACTTCAACAAAATAAGTGCTCTTGCTAGGGTGATGCAGTTATGTGTAGTAAGAAACCGCCGACTGAGGGCAATGAGTTTGGCTGTGTAAGCTGTGGATGAGGCGAGAGAGTTGATGTGTTTGCTCATGGTTAAGCTAGAGGCTAGGTAAACCCATAGGGTTTTCACTTGGTTGGAGATTGGAATAGGCGTGCCATCTATGACAATAGAGGTGTAGTCTTTATGTAATTATTTTAATTGGGCTGGGGAGCCTACAATAAGGATCTCGGTCCTTCCTCCATTCAGACAGAGACTATTTGTTGCCATCCAATTCTAGATGAGGGTAGAGATTTTGTTTATGAGTATGGTGTCCTGTTCTTAATTACCAGAGATTGGAATGAGTATCAGAGTATCATCTGCAAAATTAGTATATGTTACTCCCATAGCATCTAATGCTGCGAAGATGAGTTTCGTGTACGCATTGTAGAACATGGGGGAGAGACATTATCCTTGTTGTATACCTATAGGGACAGCTATGGGATCCGCCCCCTCCTCCACTAAAACTACTCTAGAAGTGCGTTAAAAAAGAATTATTTGATCCACGCGGTTGCGTTATGGGAGAATGAACATTTTTGGATAGGGTTAGGGAAAGTTTATCATGGTCCGCCAAATTAAACGCAGTGGATAAGTCAAGTCATAGGAGGATGCATAGATTACCTGAGTCTCTGATAGAGTCCATCTAATTTTTTAGGTCAAGTAATGCAGTCTCTGTGCTGTGTTTAGGACAAAAGCCTGATTGTCTATTGCCTAATAGGTGGTTGTTTTCTAAGTGTGTTTTGGACTTGGGAGTATGCAATTTTTTCTATTATTTTAAGGAGAAAGGGGACTGTGGGGTCGGTAGTTGGTAGGAATCGTAGGGTCCGGGGTGGGTTTTTTCAGCAGGGGCGTGACCCAGGCTCCGTACTACGAGGACCTCAGCGGGTTCCGTCCTTAACGTGTGGTCAGACCACACGTTAAGGACGGGACCCGCTGAGGGACTTCAGGTCAAATAACGGTACTGCTAATAGCGGTACCGTTATTTGCTCCTTCCCCATTCCCATTGAGCCCTATGGGGGCTCAAATGGGAATGGGGAAGGGCCTTGGTGAATGGGGAATTACCGCCCCGCCAACCTTGGAATGGGCCGGTAATTCCCCCATTCACCAAGGCGGAATCGGTAAAATACAGGCAGCAACCATGACGCTAATGGCGCCATGGTTACCTCCGTCCATGTAATGAGGCCCACAGTTAGGCATTTCAGTTGCGGCAAAAAGAGCAGGCATTTTCGATCCTATGGTGAAGATACTTTAGAATTTGTTAAATAACCACGTTTTTAGAAGTTTCTTAAAATGGGTGTGGGATGGCTCATTACTTATGTTGTTGGGGAGTGCATTCCATATTCTAGGGGCTGCTACAGGAAAGCTGGAGTTTCCTGTTCTGAAGTTCTTATATCAGGGAAGTCTTATATCAGGGAATGAATAAGTGGGTGCTAGTGTTAGATCTGAGGAGTCTGGTCATACATTCAGGTAGGTAGGTGCGCTATGGGTAACGCATTTGTGTGTGATGGTGAGAGTTTTGTGAAGAATTCTCGCTTGTATCGGTAACCAGTGTATCTCTCTCCTGGACTGTATTATCTGGTCCCCTTTTTTGATGCCCATTGCTGCTCTAAGGGCTTTATTTTGCAAAAGTTGCAATTTGGCTAGATTTTTCTTTGTAGTGCTTAATAAGAGTATATTACAGTAGTCTAACTTCAACAAAATAAGTGCTCTTGCTAGGGTGATGCAGTTATGTGTAGTAAGAAACCGCCGACTGAGGGCAATGAGTTTGGCTGTGTAAGCTGTGGATGAGGCGAGAGAGTTGATGTGTTTGCTCATGGTTAAGCTAGAGGCTAGGTAAACCCATAGGGTTTTCACTTGGTTGGAGATTGGAATAGGCGTGCCATCTATGACAATAGAGGTGTAGTCTTTATGTAATTATTTTAATTGGGCTGGGGAGCCTACAATAAGGATCTCGGTCCTTCCTCCATTCAGACAGAGACTATTTGTTGCCATCCAATTCTAGATGAGGGTAGAGATTTTGTTTATGAGTATGGTGTCCTGTTCTTAATTACCAGAGATTGGAATGAGTATCAGAGTATCATCTGCAAAATTAGTATATGTTACTCCCATAGCATCTAATGCTGCGAAGATGAGTTTCGTTTACGCATTGTAGAACATGGGGGAGAGACATTATCCTTGTTGTATACCTATAGGGACAGCTATGGGATCCGCCCCCTCCTCCACTAAAACTACTCTAGAAGTACGTTAAAAAAGAATGATTTGATCCACGCGGTTGCGTTATGGGAGAATGAACATTTTTGGATAGGGTTAGGGAAAGTTTATCATGGTCCGCCAAATTAAACGCAGTGGATAAGTCAAGTAATAGGAGGATGCATAGATTACCTGAGTCTCTGATAGAGTCCATCTGATTTTTTAGGTCAAGTAATGCAGTCTCTGTGCTGTGTTTAGGACAAAAGCCTGATTGTCTATTGCCTAATAGGTGGTTGTTTTCTAAGTGTGTTTTGGACTTGGGAGCATGCAATTTTTCTATTATTTTAAGGAGAAAGTGGACCTTGGGGTCTGTAGTTGGTAGAAATCATAGGGTCCGGGGTGGGTTTTTTCAGCAGGGGCGTGACCCAGGCTTCTTAGATGTCGGACGGGACAGCGTTGGTACTGAATAAAGCGTTAATGAAATTGGTAATGATAGGAGCGCGTTTAGGTGTGCAAGAATTAACTAGTTTAGCAGGGAAGCTCTCACCTTTTCAATGTGAAGGTTTGAGGGATGCGATCGCCTTGAGTACTTGGTCTTCGGTGACTGGGGAAAAATTAAACTGGGTAGAAGATACTGCATCCTCAACTAATACAGTTGAGGTGGTGTTGGAACTATGGACCAGTAATTTTCTTTTCGTGGTTATTTTGTCTTGGAGGGATTTGATTTTGGTGGCTAGGGCGTTCTGTATGGTGGTACACCATGCTTTATTAGCGATGGCAGAACTGGGACGAGGGATAGGTGTTTCCAGTTCTCTAAGAATTGCAAACAGTTCTTTGCTATTAGACACAGCATTGGTGATGCGTGGGTTCAGGGTACTGGTTTTTTGTGTAATAACTGCAATTTTGTATTTTTGTGAAAGTAGCTGGAGCTCATTTTTGGACTCGTTGGGAAGGTTGTTTCTATTTAGATGTTCTAGTGCTCTTTTGTTTCTCCTGAGTTTGATAAGTTCATCGTTGATCCAAGTATTACTACATTTAGGTCTGGGTAGTTTGGACTTAAGTGGGGCTGCTTCATCAATAGCAGTTTTCAGACAGGAATGTTAGAAATAAGATATACTGTCCGGGTGGGAATTCATGTTGGGTTGTGCCTTAACTAGTTTATTAAGGATATGCCTCAAGTTTTCTGGTGTGAGCTTTTCTGAGTTTCTAGCTATTATTGGAATAGGAGGTGGAGATGTTGATTCTTGGGTTTTTGTGATCGATACAGTAAAGCGTACTAGGAAGTGGTCTGACCAAGAGATTTGTAGGATGTTTTCAATATTGACTATAGTATTCAGTGGTAGAATCTAATCTAATATTCTGCCTTTGGTGTGGGTGGGTGCATTAACGATTTAGGCAAACTTCATTTCTAGTAGTGACGTGTGGAAAGCTGTTGCTTTATGATCGCGAGTATCATTAAAGCCCAGGTTGAGTTCCCCGAGTAGTACAAATTTGGTTTTAGGTTTGAGGAGAGGGGTGATAAGTAAGGGGATATCTATATCCAGATGATCAGAGGAACTGGGTGCTCTGTAAACTAAGATGAA